>NC_135479.1:17874325-19074325 GCF_052094955.1 Ictidomys tridecemlineatus
AGTGGGACTATGCCTGCGAATAGCCATTGTACCGTCAGCCTGAGCAATAGAGCAAGACCCTGTCTTTGTTTCTCTCTCTCTTTGTGTGGCACTGAGGATTAAACTTATGGGTGCCCTACCACTGAGTTATATCCCTAGGCCTTTTTGAGACAGGGTTTGGTTATGTTGCCCAGGATGACCTTGCACTTGGGATCTTCCTGCCTCAGCATCCTAAGTTGCTAAGATTATAGGTGAACACCACCACACACAGATAAAAATATAAGACCCTGTCTTAAATAAAAAAAAAAAAAAAGAAGAAGAAGAAAAAAAAATATGTTTATATATTTTCATCATTCTCTTTACAGAGGAAACAGAATTCCTCATGCCAAAAAAGGAAGAATAAAGAAATTTTGGACTGTGCAGAGGGCAGTGAGGGGTGGGGTGGGGCTGTGGGATGGGAAGGACAGTAGAATGAGACAGATATTATTACCCTATATACATGTATGATTACACTACTGGTGTGACTGCACCATTTTCACCTAGAGCAATGAGAAGCTATGCTCCATCTGTGTACAATGTGTTAAAATGCATTCTACTGTCACATATAATTAGAACAAATTAAAAAAATAAATAAAGTAAAATAAAGAATATAATCATGCACATAATAAAAAGTAAATTAAAAAAAAAAAAGAGAGAAGCTCTGGTGGAAAGGGAAGGAGACTTCTTCAGGCAGCAGCCCCAGGTCATCAGTAAAGAGACAGACAAGAATAAGACAATGAAATGAATGAACAAAAAACAAAGAGAGAGAAAGAAAAAGGACACTGGGGAACCATAGAGGGTAACTTTCAACTTGTGAGAAATGCTAAGTGTTATTTATGTGGAATCTTAGGTAGGCCCTAGGAAACAAGAGATAGGGTTCTATTCAGCCCTCCTTGGCTCAGTTCCAAGAGTCTCCAGGAAAGCCTGTATAATCACTGTCCTACCCACAGGTCCCAGGTCTACTCACCACACCACGGTCCCCCAGGTCCAAGGCATCCCAGGTGAAGCCCTGGGGCAAGGTATAGGGCTCCTGGCGGATGTTGTCTTTGTCAGGTTCCACAGGACCATGGGTGTTCACCACTTCACCTGGAAGAACAGTCATGAGCCTTGCCCTCTGCTCCTATCGGGGTGGGCTTTAGTGGAAGGTGAGGGAGGGGCTCAGCTCAAAAAGTGACCAAAGCAAATTCCTCTTCTCCCTAGAAGTCCTACATCTGAAGAACATTCTGTGCTTGGCAACTGAACACACCCCTCCAGCTACCCTTGGCCTTTAATTGAAGGCCAATGAAGGGCAAAACAATTACTGGGATCTAAGGTGGCTCATTTTTGGAAATCCTTTTAAATCTCCCTTGGGTTCCTGGATGACAAACATTTATCTTTTACTAATCTGGCTTCCTGCCTCCTGGTTGGTGAAAAGAGTACTGAGTTGATTTGTAAGGCGTTGCAACAAGGCTGCCTTTGTGTCAACAGCAAAGGACTGGGCCCGTTCCTAAAGCCAGATGATAGCTTTTAGGCGCTAGGCGCCAGGCTCAATTCTGGCCCTGCTACCCATGGCTTGCAGCACTGTGGGCCAGTTAACTGCTGTTGCCAACTCAGGCCCTCGGTGGTCAGATCCTACAAGTGCCTTTGGGCTGAATCACTGAGCATGCACAGTGCTGCCAGGAAGTCAGCCTCTGACACATCTCCACCCTGGCCAGTTGTCCCTCCTCTATGGGGAGTTGGGGTGGGGGGCCTGGAGATGAAGGAGAGGGACTAGAATTAGATGAGGCTGGAGAAGAAAGCAGGGCCAGTCATGGAAGACCCATACTCCAGAGGCTGGACTTTATCCTTAGGGCCCTGAGATATTCTTAATGGGCTTTTAAAGGGGTACCAGAGGAGGGGTGAGGTTAGGGTGACATCTTCAGATCTGCATTTTATAAAGAGCACTCATTAAATGCTTGTCAACTGACAATACCAACAAAAACTACCCAGTGTTTGAATGGTAAGCCTCCATCTATCTATTGATAAACCAGCTCTGTAAGCTATGATGTTAGATTCAGTATATAGATGTATTCAGTACATTTTTGACTCATGATACCTTTAGTTTATAATAGATTTATTTGGATATAATCCATCGTTAAGTCGAGAAGCACCTGTATGTATGCTCCCTACCTCAGCAGCTGAATCTCCTAGGGTCCAGCCACATTTCTTCCCTCTTAATCTTTGGCTGGCCTTGCTCACCCCTCTTCAAAGAATGTACTGTCAAGTCTCAGTGTTTCTGGAGGGCAGTAGTAACATATACAAACTGATGGTCACTTTCATTTAGTGTTAGAATGTGACTTACTTTTTTTTTTTTTTTTTTAATGAAACTGGGCATTGAACCCAGGGGTACTCTATCACCAAGCTTTATCCCCAGCCCTTTCAAAAACTTTTTGAGACTGAGTCTTGTTGAGCTGCCCAGGCTGGCCTCAAACTTGTGATCCTCCTGCGTTAGCTTTCCCGAATCACTGGTATGACAGGTTTGTGTCACTCTGCTTGCCTTCATTACAGCTTTTTAAATGACTGCTGAGGTGCTGATAAAACTTAAATATAGGATTACAGAAGCTAACCCACCACTGCTAAGTAAAATGCAACATTAAGTAAGTGTGCATCAACAAGAAAAAGAGGAGGAAGGGGGAGACTCTCCATTCTGGGACTTCTCATTTGCCCAGACAAATAAGAGAGTAGCTCACAAAACTACCCATGGGCAGACATCCCCAACTCACCATGTGCCAATACACTGCTTTTCTTTGTAGATTTATACTGGATGATGATGGACTAAAACAATTATTATATTTCTCAGTGTGTGCTGCTGTGAAACAATAAGTTCTTTGAACAATAATTTCTATACTCCTTTTAAAAAAATGACTCAAAAAATAACCACCAAGGAACTCCAGGACTATATTGCCCTCCCTCACAAATTCAGCATGGAACACAGCTAGGACACATTCCTCACCCTCACCTGGGAAAGAAAGCACACACATACCTAATTTAGGGACAGGCTGTGTATCCCAAAACTGGTAGCTTCGCTTGCTAGCCTCCTCCATGGTTTTGGCAGGTCCTTGACCCACTGAGAATAGTTCAATGGCCTTCTGTATTTCCTGGATCCTCTCTGCTGGCAAAGAGTTCATCTGGGAAAGACAAAGTTTGAGAGAGAAAAGACTATTGTGTTAGTAAGACTTCTGATTTATTATGAGTTCAAGAGTTAAGTGGTACAACTCAAAGAAAGGGGTGGTTTCTCTGTCCTAAATCCGGAGGTCAAAATATTGTTCAACTGGAGAAAGAGTGGCTGATGATGAACTAAGAGGTGCTGCCTACGGTATCTCCCCTTCTAAGTCTTGAGTTGTTTGATGGCAAATGTACTACATGCTCAGTGAAAATTTTTAAACAATACAAAGGTGTGTAAAACATATAAAAGGTAAAAATCCAACGATCCCATCCTTCAAATATAATTTTGAACAACAGTCATCCTGAGGTAAGAAGATACTAATATAATTCCAGACTTTTTGCATGCAAGTTCCAAACACACACATCCTTTTCAAAAACCAAATTTGAATTATATACTATTCTACAAAATGTTCTCTTAAAACTATGTCTTACAGCAGGGTAAAGCTTAATGTTAGGATGTGTGCTTAACAGGGATAAGACCCTTGATTTAATCTCTAACATCTCTCCCCCAAAAAAGATCTTTAGATGAAGACATAGATTAACCAAATGTTCATTCTTTCTTTCCCCCTCCTCCGTACTGGGGATTGAACTCTGGGATACTTAACCACTGAGCCACATGCCCAGCCCTTTTTATATTTTATTTCAAGATAAGGTCTCACTAAGTTGCTTAGGGCCTTGCTAAAATTGCTGAGGCTGGCTTTGACTCGTGATCCTCCAGTCTCAGCCTCCTGGGTTACTGGGATTACAGGTGTGTACCACCATGCTTGACACTTCTATTGGGGATTAAACCCAGGGTCAATCAACCGTACAGCCAACATCCTCAGTCCTTTATATTTTGAGACACTAAATTGCAGAGGCTGGTCCCCAATTTGTGATCCTCCACCTCAGCCTCCTGAGCAGATGGGATTACAGGCATTTAACCACTGGACCCAGCTAGGTGAACTACTTTAATATAGACTTGAACTCAAATATTCATGCAGTCACACAAACACCCACTCCCAGAGAGATACGCATCCCTAAACTAAAGCATAGGCTTGGGCTAGAGAATTCCTGAGTGAAAGACTGGGATAAGTCACTTCTCTCATGTCTGAAATGGGAAGATTCCTACTTCCCTTGTAGGGATGATGAAGGTTTGGGGTTAATTTAAATGAGGTTCATGGCAAAAGCCTAGTGAACATGGTGGTCAACAATGATGTTCCTCCCCCCCATGGTGGATTTTTTTTTTTTTTTCCTTAAAGAGACAGTGAGAGAGAGAGAAGGAGAGAGAGAATTTTTTATTATTTATTTTTTAGTTATCGGCAGACACAACATCTTTGTTTGTATGTGGTGCTGAGGATCGAACCCGGGCTGCACGCATGCCAGGTGAGTGCGCTACCGCTTGAGCCACATCCTCAGCCCCGTAAATTTTTTTTTTAATATACTTTTCTTAGTTGTCATGGACTTTATTTATTTATATGTGATGCTGAGAATCAAACCCAGTGCCTCACACATGCTAGGCAAGTGCTCCACCACTAAGCTACAATCCCATCCCTCCACAGTGAATTTGACATTAGAAATAGTCAAAAATTACCAGAAGCCATGTCTTCATAAGATAAAAGATTTAAGTTGAAGCATAATATTTGAAACATACAGCAAAGTACAGATATACTGGAAATGAGACTGGATTTCTTCTGAGCTTGTATACTGTTTCTAAGGCAATTCTAAAAGGGCACTTGTGGATATTTCTTTCTTTCTTTCTTTTTAATATCTTTTAGTGTTGAAGGACCTTTATTTTATTCATTTATTTATATGCAGTACTGAGAACTGAACCCAGTGCTTCATACATGTGAGGCAAGTGCTCTACCACTGAGCTACAACCCCAGGCCATTGTGGGTATTTCTTGAGTTGTCCCCCCAGACCTACTTTTGAAGAATACATTTACCTGAAATAAAAGGGTTTCTTTGTTAATACTGTTTTAATTTAAGGAATAAAACTATCCTTTCCCATCTCTATGAGTTTCATGCCAGGGTGTCAGTCTTAGGTTTTATACTCTAGGCCACTGTTTTCAACAGTGAAGCTCAGAAAAAACTCTGCAGGACTCCTGGTTTATAAGACAATGACTACCTGTGAGAAGGCTTGCAAATATATAAAAGTCTGCCTTAAGAAAAGGGCTTTTAGGGGCTGGGGATGTGGCTCACGCGGTAGCGCACTCGCCTGGCATGCGTGCGGCCCGAGTTCGAGCCTCAGCACCACATACCAACAAAGATGTTGTGTCCGCCGAGAATTAAAAAATAAATATTAAAAATTCTCAAAAAAAAAAAAAAAAAAAAAAAAAAAGAAAAGGGCTTTTATTCTTACAGTGGTGGAGACCTAAGACAGAAAGGGCTAAACACCACTGCTCTAGCAACAGGCCCATCACAGAGTCATTATTCCATAGCACCTGGGTCAGCACACTTGGAGTATGCACCTATTAAGTTCTGATGGGTACCACATTTAGAAGTCAGTGTCTAACCTGCTCTGTGTTTTAAGAAACTGAGAACCGTTTCATCACCTAGGTGTAGGGCAGCAGAGGACAGCACTGGGATCCAATTCTTGCTTCTTAAAGGAATACAGGTAGAGACTGTCAGTAAGGTGTTCCTCTAAATTTACCTCAAAACACTCTCATCTGAAAAATGGCCTGTCACAAGAAAACAGAGTCTCCTTGTTACCTTCACAGGCTGATCCTGGGTTGAATCTGTCTCACTGCCTTTTTCTTTCTTCTTCTTTTGTTTCTTTTTCTTCTTTTTGGCTCCAGTGTCATTGGCTGGACTCAAACCACTACAAAACAAAGTAAACACTGATGCAGGGTTTTAAAAAAAATTATCATCTGTTTTGAGCTACACTGACAAAGGGCTTTCTGTGGAACAGACCTTCCTTAATCAAGCCTGTTGGCTTCAAAAGCAGCCTGGAGAATCCAGCTCCCAGAAGGGGCATTTGGAGGACACTGGCAAGCACAGCTCTCCTTCCCACTCCCAATCCTCAGCCTCCCAGAGAGGAGGCACTGTGCGAGGCATGCCCTATTTGTTTCAAAGGCCATTTTCCATTTTGCTTTTATTTTATATGTTTACTTTCTTTAGACTGCCAGGCTGATGGTACCAAAGACAAATAATAATTATCAATGGAGTATTCACACTACTACAGCTTCCTTGGGGTCCTGAATTTAAAAGGAAGACTGAAAAAAGGCAGTTGAAATCTTTTTGGAATGCTTTGCCTTTCTTCCCCAAATGCATTAAGCTTCTCCAACTGGACCTAAAGCATAAGGCAGCATGGAAAAGAGAGAAAGGGATGAGGAAAAAGGGCAGTTTAACATTGTAGCAATCTGTGTCCAAAATAGTCAGGAGAAATGCCTAAATCAGGCCTGCAGGCTTGAGGACAGAATCAAATGGCTTACACAGAGTGACAATTGACAAACCCTGGCATTAGGAATCTTAAGAAAATTAAGCAATAGCAGCAATACCCAGCTTCTCCTTCCATGGAGAGATCACATCCAACGTGTATGTTTATGAATGTGGTAAAGGGGATGCTCTTATGCTACTTTCCCTTAGCGCAATGCAGCAAGAACAGTTTTTTAGCCACATTCAAAAGTGAAAATTAGGGCAGGGAATATACCTTAGTGAATATCTATACATTCATAATAATCAACTGTCAAAGAATTTAAACATTATAAAATACATTTTCCATTAACATTAAGGTAAATACCATTTATAATTCAGGATGACTTCAGAGTCTCAAAAAATGCCTTAGTATTATTTGAAAATTGATGTTAACTAACAGTAAGTGCTACTACATGTGTGTGTGTAAGGATCATGGGCTGCACTCTTGTTCTGTTTTATAGAGAAGGAAATCTGTAACCATGCCCTGCCACTTCCTTTTTGTTTGCTGTGCTGGGGATTGAACCCAGGGCTTGGCACATGAGAGGCAAGGGCTCTACCAGCCCTTGCCATCTGCTTTTGTAGAATGTCTTTAAAATTATCTCTTCCTTTTCTTGGCATATAGAATTTAGAGTGATGAGAAAAAATTGTGAAGTCAGGAACAGTAAAGACTGGAGGTTCACTTGGTCCAAGAGTAAGGTCACAAAATCCGGACGTAAGTGTACCTGATAAGTATTCTATTAATGAGACACAGAAGAAAGACCCAGAACATTCAGAGAAGGAATAAGGTGAACTCCTTAAAACCACATGCTCAGCAAAACCCCTAAGCCCAGGGCAAAGAATGGGAACCATCGTCATTCACAGTCTGAAATTACTTTTTCCTCTTAATTATTCAAATTTTTTTTTTAGTCACACACAGGACCAATTGTGGCCTATCACAACTATGTGGTCTTCTTATACCAGAGATATTCTCACTTCAGTCCCAGGACTAAGTGGACTATATTATATGGTTTAAAAGCCAGTTGATGGCCAGGCATGATGGCTCATACCCAAATAATCCCCCCCCCCGCTACTTGGGAAGATGAGGCAGGAGGTTTACAAGTTTTAGGCCAGCCACAGCATCTTATGGTACACCCTGTTTCAAAAATAAAAAGGGCTAGCGACTGGTATGGTGGCAAAAACCTGTAATTACAGCACTTTGGGAAGCTGGGGCAAAAGGACTGCAAAGTTCAAAGCCAGCCTAGGTTAACTTATGGGGACTGAACCTAGAACCTTGTACCCTTTCCCATAAGACCCTACCCCCACCCCAAATTGCTGGGAATATAGCTCAGTTGTAGAGTGCCCCTAGGTTCAATCCTTAGTACTTAAAAAAAAAAAAAAAAAAAAAAGTGTGTGGCGGGGGTGTCAGGTAGAAAAGAAAAGAAGGCAGGAATACAGCTCAGTGGCAGACTGCTGGCCTACCATGCAAGAAGTCCTACCTTCCATCCAAGAACACACACACATACACACACACACACCATTGATGTTAGGAGACAGTGAAATATCCCACCTCTATTAGATACAACTTACTAGTCTTTATATCAGTTTATGGAATGAAATATTTGTACATGAATTTGCACATAAGTCACCCTAACAACCATTTTTACATTCTATGGTAAATTAGTGCTACATATTAACCAATTATATTTATTAAACAAGATTTTACATGAGGGAACTAGAAGATATGAATTCTTCCCAATTTCAGAAGTATTTACAAACGCAGAAAATCACTTTTAAAATCACCTTTTCATGCCTTTGTTCTTGGTTATTCATTGGAGATAATTCTGTGCAGTGGTCATGTCATGGACCTCACTTTTTTTTTTTTATTTTATTTTTTTATTTTTTAGAGAGAGTGAGAGAGGAGAGAGAGAGAGAGAATTTTTAATATTTATTTTTTTTTTTTAGTTCTCGGCGGACACAACATCTTTGTTGGTATGTGGTGCTGAGGAGGATCGAACCCGGGCCGCACACATGCCAGGTGAGCGCGCTACCGCTTGAGCCACATCCCCAGCCCCTGAGCCACATCCCCAGCCCCATGGACCTCACTTTTTAAAAAATATTTTTTAGTTGTAGATGGACACAATATCTTTATTTATTTTTATGTGGTGCTGAGGATGGAACTCAGTGTTCACACTTGCGAGGCAAGCACTCTACCACTGAGCTACAGCCCCAACCCCATGGATCCCATCTTTATAAAAGGATCCTGGGCTGCACTTTTGTTTTGTTTCATGCATCACCAGTACTACTGCCTGGCAAACTCTTAAGACCCAAACTAAAACCCAAGCTAATTCCATTTTCCTTGCACTGGCTTAAATGTGCACATACAGTTACTGAGCAACAATCACATTTCAACTTGTTTATTAAGCATGCAGACAGTTCAACAAAGGGAAGTCTGCCTTTTTAAATGAATCATCTTCATTGAGAGACCAGGTATTGAGCCACAATTATGAGGTCACACAAAAAACTCACCAGTCAACGTCCCCAACAACTATGGTTAGCTTTCAAATTATAGTCATTTTAATTATTCTTAAGAAACCAAGCTCAAAGGCTTTGAAACTAGGACTTTAAGAAGCATACTAAGGCTAGGAGAGGTTGTGCATGCCTGTAATCCCAGTGGATCAGGAGGATGAGGCAGGAGGACTGTAAGTTCAAAGCCAGCCTCAGCAATAGCGAGGCACTAAGCAACTCAGTGAGATGCTCTCTCTAAATAAAATACAAAATAAGACTGGGGATGTAACTCAGTGACCAAATGCCCTTGGGTTCAATCCCCAGTACCATAAAAAATTTTAAAAGGAAGCATCTTTTGGAAGTCAAGTTCACAGAAGAATGACCTCAATTTGGATTTGGAGAAATTCAAACCACAGGATCCCAGAGAAACCAGCTAGTCCTTCTCCAAGAATTTGGCTTTTTTTTTTTTTTTTTTTGGACATTGAGTGTCACTACATTGTCCAGGCTAGTCTCCAATTCCTGGGGTCAACTGATCCTCCCACCTCAGCTTCCAAAGTGCTGGAACTACAGGGTCATCAGTGTACCTAGCTTTTCATCATTTTTAAAGGGACTGGAAACCAGATTCAGTGATACAGCCCAATAGTCTCAGGAACTCAGGAGAGTAAGACAAGAGGACTGCAGAAAAAAGAAGAGAAATGTCTTTTTTTTTTTTTTTTTTTTTGGTACCAGGGACACTTGACCACAGAGACACATTCCTGGTCCTATTTTGTATTTTATTTAGAAACAGAATCTCACTGAATTACTAAGTGCCTTGCCATTGCTGAGGCTGGCTTTGAATTCACAATCCTCCTGTCTCATCCTCCCAAGCCACTGGGATTACAGGCTTGTGCCACTGAGCAGGCAGAAATGTCACCAAGGCCTGAGGTTTTAAGTTTAAGCTTTCTGAGGACATTGCAGTTGTGGGTGGAGCAGAGCTCTGTTCCGCCTGCTCCTGCTCCTGACTCATTGCTGTTCTCTCTAGTCTGAGGAACAAGACAGGAAGTCACACCACAGCTGCAGCTTTTATTTTTTAAAAATTTTTAAATTTTTGGTACCTGGGATTGAATTCAGGGGCTCTTAACCACTGAGCCACATCCCAGCCCATTTTATTTTTTATTTCGAGTCTCCCTAAATTGCTTAGGGCCTTACTAAGTTGTTGAGACTGACTTTGAACTTGCAATCCTCCTGCCTCAGTCTCCTGAGCCACTACGCCACCACATATAGCTAGCCACAGCTTTTAAAGGTAACTCAAAAATCTACACTGGTAGATATACCAAAGAGGTGGTGTTTTACCAAATTAGAATTACCCTCACAAGCTGCAAGGTGCAGTCTCTAGAGAAGACCTATCAGAGGAGCAAAAGAAGCCTCAAGGTGAAAAGATCCATAGGCATGTGTACCAAGACTTTTGAGAATCACTAAAAGAGAAACACCTTGTGGTGAAGAGTCTAAGACACAGGATTGATTTCAGATGAGAATTCACTAGTGACTCACTGGCTTGCACAGTCCTTCTTAGATTATTAAATAGATGACAACTATAGGTACTGAGCCAAGCTGAAGTCACCACTGCAGATGCCTAAATCAACTATTTTAATAAACTGATTACCAACTGTTAAAAAAATTAAGTTCAGGGCTGCGGTTGTAGCTCAGTGGTAGAGCGTTCACCTAGCATGTGAAAGCAATAGGTTTGATCCTCAGCACTACATAAAAATAAATAAAAGTATTTTAAAAATTAAGTTCAAACACATAAGAACAAGAAATACTGTGGACACTCTTATATAAAATCAGGACTGGAGGAGGAGGTGGAAAATGAACCCCGGTACTTACTTCCAGAAATAGAATAAAGTGCCGGGTGTGTAGGTGGGTGGGAGGGAGGAGCAAGCGGACAGATGAACAGAAGGAGCAGAGGACTTCCAGACAACACCAAGGGTGCATAACATGGGCCTCCTCTCAATCTTAAGAGATGACAAAATCCACTCAAATGTGCATTCCTCGAAACTGAAAGCTTTTATCATGGGGATGCGCGAGCTAAGCCTCCAGGGCCAGAAGGAATCTCAGAGCCATTTGATTTAACCTGTTGTTTAAAGACAAGGAAACCAAGGTGAGGTAAACGGGTCATAACTAACCAATCAGTAAGCACCCTAGGACAAGCCATCAATTTCTAAAAGTATTTCAGCCATCACTTTTCAAATGCAAGGGTCTTGTTCACTGTAAGGATTTATCCTAGAAGCTACCAAAGACAAAAGAATATTGTTTTATCACTCAAGGCCCTAGAACAAAGCTTCCACGTATGAGAGGAGCAGGTATTAGAGGTGACTAGAATAGCAGGACATGTTTTATCCTGAAAGCTGTTTCTTACTCCTCCATTTCTCACTGATTTGTCTATTTTAAAATTATGATATCCTAAATAATTTAATACTTTAATAATCACACAGCTAAGGGTTCAACAATTATATGCCTGATGGATGCTTTCTTGGAATAATATAAAACTCTGGGCTAAAATAAAATTCTGAAAAGCTTTAGTCCAAAAGAGGTCAGCAAAACATCTTTAGTATTGGTTCTTTAGGACAGCTGTGTTAACACTGTCAAAAAGCAGTGGAAATGTGTGCTCTTTCGAGCTGCTTGAGATTTTAAATTATCAGATTTCTTAGGATCTTTTTTTTTTTTAATTTTTAATATTTATTTTTTAGTTCTCGGCGGACACAACATCTTTGTTTGTATGTGGTGCTGAGGATCGAACTCGGGCTGCACGCATGCCAGGCGAGCGCGCTACTGCTTGAGCCACATCCCCAGCCCCCTTAGGATCTTATTCCTACAAAAGAAGCACCACTCTATTTCAAAAGGTGTTGATATCTTACACAGAGATGACACAGGTTTATGAGATCAAAAGAAGCCCAACAAATAAAATTCAGAACTTTTGGTTACTTATATTTTTCTTTTCTTTTTTTGTGCGGTACAGGGGATTGAACCCAGGGGTCCTCTACTGTTGAGTCATATCCCCAGCCTTTTCTATTTTTTAAGACAGGGTCTAGCTAAATTGCCCAGGTGGGCCTTGACTTTCAATTCTCTTGCTTCAATCTCCAGAATAGCTGGGATTACAGGCATACACCACCATAACCAGATGCTTACTTGTTTTCTATCTCTAATGGATACAAGTTAATCAGGTGCCATGATTTGGGAGGCTCAGAAAGGGGATTGCAAGTTCAAGGCCAGCTTCAGTAATTTAATGAGACCCTGTCTTAAAATAAAAAATAAAACAGACTGGGACACTCTATGTGGTACAATACCCCTGAATTTAATCCCTAGCATCAAAATAAATAATTAAATAACATAATTTAAAAGTTGAAATTAATTTTCTGGGTTAAAAGTCTAAATTTCCAGGGCTGAGGCTGTAGCTCAGTGGAAAAGCACTTGCCTCACATGCGTAAGGCACTGAGTTCAATCCTCAGCACCACATAAAAATAAATAAAGATACTGTGTGTTCCTCTACAACTAAAAAATATACATAAAAAATATTTTTAAAAAGATCTAAATTTCCAGAGAAACTTGCTAAAATAAATTTTAACCTCTACTTCTTTTAGACATCAAAAGATCCAACTGCAAATCAGTATAATATATTAACCAGCAATCCTGTTAGTATTCAGAAAACCCAAAGAGAGGCAGATGAAGGGAGGAAACCAAATGGTATGAATCAATATCAGCTGCCTACTCTCTATTGCAGTGGCTGCAGGATCACAATGTAATACCCCAACTCTATACGTTACTACCAATTAGTTATTTAGATTTTTAAAAAATGCACTTGTTGGGGCTGGGGATGTGGCTCAAGCGGTAGCGCACTCGCCTGGCATGTGTGTGTCCCGGGTTCGATCCTCAGCACCACATACAAACAAAGATGTTGTGTTTGCCAATAACTAAAAAATAAATATTAAAAAATTCTCTCTCTCTCTTTAAAAAAAAACCCGCACTTGTGAACGAACCCTAATTATGGAAAAAATAAACACACTTTAGTATTGCCACAGAGGTACCCTAGACCACCTGTAAATAGCAGCTTATGATCAGGAATTTTAAAAGACTGCTGCTGGGGCTGGGGTATAGCTCAGTCAGTAGAGTGCTTGCCTCACATGTACAGCCCTGGGTTCAATCCCCAGCACCACCCCCCCAAAAGAGATTGCTTCCACCCTCTATTATCCCTGAAAGTTCTGAGGGTGAACTAGCCAATTCCTGTCAAGGCAATTTCACATACTAGCATGACCTCTGAAGAACATACTGGTCTATCAAGCAGAATTTAAAAGGGCCAACTATCTCTCTGATCACTTGGCTCCCTAATTTGGAAAAGTCCACAGGCTGCTGAACAAATCCAAAAGTCAACTTAGCAGAGAAAAGGAATCCAGGAAATTTAGAATGGATCCTCTAAGATGTCAGAGGGAGAGATAGACACCTGAAGGTATAGCTCAGTGGTAGAACCCTTGCCTAGTATATGCAAAGATTCACTCCTCAGTGCCACCAAAAAAAGAAACAAAGAAAGAGAAAGGTGAGATATAAATTCCAAGCCTCACAATAAAAACTAATCATTGATCCATGCATGTAAAAGGCTCAGCAATGTCCAACACACAGCAGTAATGGCAACAGGTAACATTTAATGGACATTTAACCATAGTGAGCTGGATGCAATGGTGCATACCTATAGTCCCAGGGAGGCAAGAGGATCAAGTTAGAGGCCAGCCTCAGAAACATGGCAAAACTCTGTCTCAAAGTAAAAAAATAAATAAAAAGGGCTGGGGGTATGGCTCAGTGGTAGAGCATCCCTGGGTTCCATTCCCAGTATCATACACCCAAACACCAGCATAGTGAACCCTCAGCTACTCCCAGTCAGCAGCAACACTAGAGAAATATTTGAAGCAATTACCGACCTTGTCAAAGAAGTTTAATTTGGTTTTATTTTAGGTTCTCTTAACACAGGATGCCATACTTTGGATGTATTAAATGCAACAATCCCAAGGACACCTTTGAGGAATCAAAAAAAGGCTGAAAGAGTAGATTTCAGATAAAAATTAAAGAGAAAGAGCTAAAGAAGCATCCTCTTAAAATTACAAAATCTCTGGACTCCATAGGGAAAGAGTTAACTGCCAACTTAGTAAAGCCAGAAAACTTTGGAGTGAGCACATTAGTTAAGCAATGTGAAAAATCAGCAAAACTAGTTTGCCACGAGCAGCAGTCTCCCTGAAATAGGCTCTCATTTACTTTTCATTTCTTCTGCTTTCCAGTCTCTTCTCTTTGAAGCAGTTCTTGATTAGTTTCTTTTTTAATTGCCACTTAATTGGGGAACAAAATTAGAACACTTATTTGATATCAGTGATGAGGTTTCTCTTTTCACTTCTGCTTTGATCTAGTTTTGAAAAACCAATAGCTGAAGGGAGAAATGAAGAAAAAGGGACTAAAAAGATTTCTTCTTTCCAAGAGTTGGATGCACTTATTAGTCATCAAGTAAACATGGACAGAACTACTTTTGGAGAATCTGAAAAAGAAAAACAAGTAAAGATAGCTTTATGGAATTTATTTTCAAAAGCCCATTCTTTCTTCTTAAGTTTCTTCATGGGCAACAATATCTTATGATAAGGAAATGAAAAAAGAACTTATGAGAATCCATGTCACCCTGCAACTGGGAGAAGAGTAGGATGGAGAAGAGACATCCCTTATCAAAGAGCTCTTGACCCTTTCCTTACCAGCATCTTAATTATTACTGATGATATTATAAAATAAATTCCAAAAGGATTCTAAAAACAAAATAGTCTAATTCTTTCTTGTTCTAAAACTTTATATTTGTTAAAATCCACTGCTCAAGGCGTGCATGGTGGTACAAGGCTGTAATCCCAGTGATTTGGGAAGCTGAGCCAGGGGGGATTGCAAGTTCAAGGCCAACCTCAGCAATTAAGTGAAGTACCCAGCAACTCAAGGAGACCCTGTCTCAAAAAAGGGGGGGGGGGATGGGCAGGGGCTGGGGAGGTGGATCAAAGGTTAAGAAAAAAAAGTTTGAGACTGACTTAGGAGACCCTGTCTCAAAATAAAAAATTAAAGGGCTAGGGATGTTAACTCAGTGATAGAGCATCCCTGGGTTTAATTCCTAGCACAGAAAAAGGAAAAAACAAAATCCACTGTGAGCTGATGAGGTTTCTTTAGGAATACTTCTTAGAAAGCCTTTAATTTAAAAAGTGGCTGGGGAAGTAGCTCAGTGGTAGAGCACTTGCCTAGCAGAAGAGAGACCTTGGGTTCCACCCCAAGAACTACCCCCCCCACCAAAAAAAGGCAATTATGTGGATGAATCAGGAATTGCAGAGGGATTCAGAGATGCACAAAGATTATCTTAGTCTGACTCTAAATTTTTCAGAGTAATTTACATCAGGCAAGTTAATTGTGGGAAAAATGTTACCCTCTTTCCTCTGTTGAGTATGGGTTGGTTGGGTGATTTGTGGTACTGGGGATTGAACAAAGGGAACTTTTCCACTGAGTTATTTCACCAGCTGGTTTTCTTATATATTGGGGGGATGCTGGGGATTGAACTCAGGGGTAATCGACCACTAAGCCACCTCTCTAGCCATATTTTGTATTTTATTTAGAGACAGGGTCTCACTGAGTTGCTAAGCACCTCACTATTGCTGGGACTAGTTTTGACCTTGAGATCCTCCTGCCTCATCCTCCCAAGGATTACAGACATGTACCACAATGCCTGGCTTTGTTATTTTTGAGATAGATTCTTGCTAAATTGCTGAAACTGACCTCAAATTTGCAATCCTCCTGCCTCATCTTCCCAGACTGCCAGGATTACAGGTCTACAGGTGTGTGCCACCGCACCCAGCTGAGTGGGTTGTTTTTTTTTTTTTAAAACAGCCATAGAAAAACTGTACACAGATCTGGGTGTGGTGGCACATGCTTATAGTCCCAGATTGAGATCACTTGAGCTCAGGAAAGACTAGCCTGAAAATAGTGAGACCCTCTCTCAAAAACAAAAAAAGAGAAAAGAAAAAAAACTCTAGAAAGACACATAACTTTACCTAGGTATATGCATATATATGTATGTATTTATACTTATGTATGAAGTTTATACTGACCAAGTATTTATATTTATTTAATTTTAAAAGAAAACACTAATGACAAATGTCAAGAACTAAACTCCTACATAAAGAAACAACAAACTAGCACAGCTGCATTTCCTATTAATCCAGTGCAGGATTTCATTGGTAGAAAGCACTATGAACCCTCCTGGAAGAGATGCCCGAGAGAACAAAGTTAGCTTTAACTGTTATTAACCTTTATTGTGTGTGGTACTTAGAATCACTAGCTTCAAAAGGAGAAATTTCTACCAGGTACGGTGAGAACTTGTTTTAAAATCAAAATTTAAAAAGGGCTGGATGTAGCTCAGTGGTATAGTGGCCCTGGGTTCAATCCTCAGTTATTTCGAAAACAAAACAAAACAAAAAACACTGGAGTACTTCCACAACAAACTGGAAGTTGCTTGATTTCTGTAGGCAATTGACAAAAATTTTAGTGAGGCTTCTTGTGAAAAAAAAAAAAAAGTGTGTATATAAGGAAAAAAAATCGAACATTTTTCCACTCAATGAGGGGAAGTGAAACTCCATTAACAATGAATCAGGCATTTGCCATTCATTTATCCAATATACTCATTAATACCCACTAAGTGCCAGGCATCTCGAAGAAACAATCCTGGTTCTTGTGCATCTTACAGTCAGGGAAGCAGGACTCGACACACAAAACAAAAATTTAAAATGTTACTTACTACTGTTATGCTAAAGGTTACAAAAATAAAGACTGAGATAAGAGCAGAGGACAAGATAGGGGAGGAACAAAAGGAGAGGGAGGGGAGCTGCAATCTATGTTTATCACTTAATCTCTAAAACTATGTTAATTTCCCAAGGTCAGAGGACCAGTGTCAGAATCAGGCTTTTGAAGCCAGGTTTGCATGACTCCAAAGTTTATGCTTTCCCCATTGTGGCATGTTGCTTCTTCCCAAAACACTTTCCTCTGAAAATTAATGGAAAATTTTTGACTCTATACCAGATTCTAAGTTCGAGAATTAGACTCTCTCCTTCAGACTGGGTTCTGTTTTTCAATTGTCACCTCATTCAAATTCATTTTTATAGATCTCTAGATTTGGGATACTAATAAAAGTAATCTGTTTGCTCAAACCATAACCACATACAGAAACAACCACCAAAAAATAAACAAAAATACACACAAAAGTTTTACTTGGTTTGGTTATAATCCACTACAAAAAAGAAAAAGAGCTGGTCATGGTGGCACACACATGTAATCCCAGTGACCCGGGAGGCTGAGACAGGAGGATCACAAGTTCAAGACCAGCCTTAGCAACTTAGCAAGAACCTGTCTCAAAATAAAAAATAAAACATCGTGTACAGGGGCTGGAGTTGTGGCTCAGCGGTAGAGTGCTCGTCTAGCAAGTACAAGCACCACATAAAAATAAAATAAAGGTATTGTTTCCAACTACGACTAAAAATTTTTTAAAATATTGTACAATCAGAGAAATGAAAAGTTGTGCTGCAATTGTGTACAATGAATCAAAATGTATTCTGCTGTCATATATACTTAATTAAAATAAATAAATAAACTTTAAAAAAATTAAAAGGCTGGGAACATAGCTCAATGGTAAAGTGCCTCTGGGTTCAATTCCCAGTACCAAAAAACAGAAAAAGAATTTTCTATTACACAGATTTTTATTTTTCTTTTTCGTTTTGTTGATGGGGATTGAACCTTTGGCCTCCAACAAGCTGAGCTTATGCTCTATCAATGAGCTATACTACCAGCCACTTTACAGGGAACAAAATTTATTGGGGAACAAAATCTATTAAAGAACTATAGGCATCAGTCGGGGCAAGAATTCAGTTGAGAAAAATAAAAGTAATTACATAAAGAACAAAGAAAAAGCCATACTTTCACTTCTAAAATGACTCTCACATTCTGATCTCTACTCAAGAGGGCTGCCTTTTCCCTTCTTCTGGTTCCTGCTTCCTCTTTCTCGGCTCTTCCATTCTTAGGAATACCGAACATCAAAAAAAAAAAAAGGTTTTGTTATGTTAGATCTGTGATGAGTTACAGCTACAGAATGCAGTCACAAAAATCAAACTTGGCAAGCTTCCTTTTCCTCTACATTCTTCTTGTGATTTTTTGTTTGTTTGTTTGTTTTCTCTTACGGGGGACTGAACCCAGGAACCACTAAGGACATCTCCAGCCCATTTTTATTTTGAGACAGGATCTTGCTGATGGTCTCACTCACTAAGGTGCAGAAGCTGGCCTTGATCTTATGATCTTCCTGTCTCAGCCTCCAGTATTGTTGGGATTAAAGGCCTGCTCCACTGCAAGTGGCTTTCTTGTGATATTTCATGCTGGTGGAAGAACAAGGAAGCTAGATCTTTCAATCTAAATTTCACTACAAGTAGATTATCAAGCATTTAAATAATCCTTTGCTATTCCACATCTATAATGTAGCAGAATAAAAATATAAAGGTTTACCCAAAGACCTCAATCTACCATTAACTTCATATTTCCTGAGGGAAGGGCAAAGCAAAGAATAGGCAGTTACCACAGATGACAAGCTTGCTATAAAAATCAGACCACCACATATTGAGCAAAAGCTATATACCCAGAACATTCTCTCATGGCTTTCAGTTGGAAAAAAAAAAAAAAAAGGTACATGTAGATTGAGAGAGGAAGGGTGAGTGCCAACAATGTGAAGAAAGATTAATTAAGCTGTGGCTTACAAAAGTGAAAACTGACTTGGAGAAAAAGACCTTAACACTCAAATATCTAGGGCATTTTTTTGTTCCCGAGGGAAAAATACAGTTACTAATGACAACACTCTAAAGTACAGGATACTCAGTATTAAATCCACAGATATCAAATACTGACCAGTGTTTTGAAACTTTAGGCTACTTCACAAAGTTAACATAGCAAAGACTCTGGAAAACCTAATTACATGTCGTTCAGGAAACTTATGGATTATTTGGAGCAAGATACCATAAAAATCAAAACACCATACGATTAATTATGCAGGGTTTATAGGGTGAGTTTATATTCTGGAATTCTCTGGTAGTGATATTTTACAACATAATTATATATATGGTTTGTATACCCTGATGAATTTCCTCATTGAAGGTGAATTGCAACGAAATGTTTTATTATTCCTTCATTGCTAGTCACGTTGTTCAAAAAACACCTCAAGAAGTAACGTTCCCTCTCACTGTAGTTACTAGATTGACCCGTGTTGCGCCATCGAAAACCATCGTTCATCATGCTCTTTTCCACGGACGCGCCTGAAGCACACGAGTGGAACATTACACAGAACTTTTATATAATAAAAGTACTGAAGGTCTCTGGCTTTAATATACTGAGTGCCCACCCCTGGTAAATGACAAAGGCAGCAACCAATCACCAAGCGAGATCCTAATGTCTTAGCCAATAAGAACATGGGGGTGGGGTTAGATTAAGCTCCCTGTGACTTCCCCGCACCCCAAAGACCCAGGTGGAGGGAGACTGGATGAAAATTGAACTCCGAGGATTTCGTTACCCCCGGTTGTAGCTGTTGTCCTCCTCGTTCTCGCAATCGCTGCAGTGTTCATGGCCGTTTCCGTTCCCTTCCATCATCTGCGGCAGCTGAGGTGCCGGCGGCTTCACTGCTGTCTCACTCTCGTCCGCCATCTTGGGTTGCGAGAGCCGGGCTCTGAGTCCCGCTACATGGGCGGCTCCTATTGGACGAAGAGCGCTTGCGCTGTAATCTGGGTTTTGTAGTTTTTATGAGAAGGGAGTTGCCAATGGGAGCAATTCTTTCCCGAGAAACCGGAACAAGGTGAACTACAGTACCCAGAAATCACGAAGGGAGGCTGTCCTGGTGAGAGGGTTGTGGAAAGCAATCCCGGAAACCCCGACGTTCGGCCGCGCTTGGAGGGAAGCAGGGCCGCAAGGTTGGTGGGGCAGACCCTTTCGTACCCGGGCGGGCACGGGGCATGCTGGGAGTTGTAGTTCGGTGTTGGTTTAGGGTTTTGGGCGTGGAGGCTCCAAAGTCTAGGTTTGACTTCAGCCTGCCCCTGATAGATAGTTCCTGGGCCGCAGGTGAGCCGTTATTGACTGCCGTTAAGGACCGTTACTATTCTCGGGTAAGTGAGAGAGACAGGCCGGCGGGTGCGACTTGCCGGGACCCGAATGTCCAGCCCCTTCTCAGAGGGGACTTTCCTGCTAGAAGCCAGATCGGCTTCTGGCAGCTTTACTCACTCGGGATTCTAGACAACTCCAGGTCGTTGGCAGTTCAAGGCCTCATGAGAGGAGACAGGATTGTAGTGTGCAAAACACTGCCTCTGAGCCTGGAGATCCGACTGCTCAGCAGGCAGGGCTTGCTGCATCTTGACCTCCAGATAACGAGGTACTGGTCTCTGCAGAGCCCTTCTGCACATGTTGTCCCTTTTATTCCCTGATGTATACCCACAGGAGCCTTCCACTATTTAATGGGCATATGATCTTATCAACAAGCTTAGAATGTAGTTGCCATCATTCCCCTTTTTCGCAGACGTTAAAAACAAAGTGGCCCAGAGAGGTTGGTAAATCATTCAGTCGTATAGCTAGTAAGTGGCAACTAAGTATACAAATTTGGATCTGTCTGCCTCTAAGCCCTCTAAATTCGTTACCATCACAAAATTCCCATTGTCTGTTCCAGGCATCCACCTAAGGAAATCAGTTATTAGAAGATAATCTGCAGCATCTTAATTTTTAGACTCGAATGTTTCAGTCCCTTGGATCTCACTTCTTTGAGTAATCTCACCGAGTCTTGTAAATAGAGCACAAAGACGTGGTTCCTCTTCTCAGAGATTTCCTGTTCTGATTGGGTGTTGAGGAAAGGACTAGTTCTTACCATGAGAGAGTTGTGTGGCCAAAAAGGGAAATGATCTTTGCCTTTGTGAAACTCAACATGAGAAGAAGGACAGGGTGGGAAGAAACAGTTTCCATCTGACTCAGGGAAAGAAAACCAAATAAAATATAAAGCTAAATATAGTCAGCTCTTCTTATATTAGTCGGAGAAGCAGAAAAGTAAATATGATCCAAAGCTGCATATAAATCCCAATCATTTATACTTGACTTTGGAAGGAAGTCAAAGCTGCCTACTTGAGCTGAGATCTGTCACCACACTCATCTCTCCAGGGTCAAGACTGCTGTCAACATGATGTCATATATGCAACTGCAGGGGAAGGGAAGTTCTGAGATTATAATAATAAAACCTCACATGTGTTAGATGGGTTTAATTTGTCTAAATGTTTTATCTACTTTAGCACATATGACCTTGTGAAGTAAACAGGGAAGGGGCCTTGAAGAAACCAGTACATGCCAAAAAAAAAAAAAAAATTGACTGATACCCAATGGCAGAGCTTGGGCCAGAACTCACACTGCTATTCTAATTCTGAGCCCTGTGTTTTCTTTCCCCACAGACATACAGAGATTGAATGAACACTAATGAAGCATGACCAAGGAAGAGGGATTATAGGGAAGAAGGTGCTGGTTTCTATGAACATTGCCATTCTTGTAGTTCAAAGCCTAAGCAAGATATTTAGCCTTACATTTTAATGTAAACAGCAGTTTTTTGCTCAGTGAAGAGCTTTTCTGGGAGGTAGGCAAGCAGTGTTGCTGTCGTGACCAAACTGAGTAAAAGCCTAAGCCCAAAGTTAGGAATAGAGCACCACTGAGAATTCTGAGTTAGAAGGTACCTGGAGGCACTTACTTGCTTTCTCTTGGATTGTTCAAGTTATAACCCTTACTTAGATTTAAAAAAAAAATTTTTTTTAGTTGTAAACACAACACCTTTATTTTTATTTATTTATTTTTATGTGGGGCTGAGGATCGTACCCAGTGCCTTGCACATGCCAGGCAAGTGCTCTACCAATAAGCCACAACCCTAGCCCCTTCACTTAGATTTTGTAGGATCCATGATTTATCAATCATAGAATTGAATTTGTAGGTAGTAAGTATAGCCAGCCACATTGGTCTACACCTATAATCCCAGTGACTTGGGAGGTTGAGGCAGAAGGATCACAAATTCAAAACCAGCTTCAGCAAATTAGCAAGGCCCTCAGCAACTTAGTGACTTGACCCTGACTCAAAATAAAAAAGGGCTAGACATGTAACTCAGTAGTAAATACCCTTGGATTCAATCCCCCATACAAGAAAAAAAATAGTATATGTTATCTCTTCTTTTTTTTTTTTTTAAAGAGAGAGTGAGAGGAGAGGAGAGAGAGAGAGAGAGAATTTCCAACATTTTTTATTTTTTAGTTCTCGGCGGACACAACATCTTTGTTGGTATGTGGTGCTGAGGATCGAACCCGGGCCGCACGCTTGAGCCACATCCCCAGCCCATCTCTTCTTAATTAAATGTTTTTTAAAGCTTTTTTTGGCTATAATCCCAGCAGCTCTAGAGGCTGAGGCAGGAGGATTGCAACTTTAAAGCCAGCTTCTGTAACTTAGTGAGATCCTGTCTCAAAATAAAAAGGGTAGGGATGTAGCTTAGTGTTAGAGTACACCTAGGTTCCATCCCCAGTACTGCAAAAAAAAAAAAAAAAAAAATTAAAGAAAATCCTTTTTTTGGTTTTGTTTTGTTTTTGTGGTGCTGGGATGGAACTCTGTGTCTCTAATATGCTAGGCAAGCAATATACTACTAAGCTACATCCCCAACCCTGCCACTTATCATCTGATGCCTAAGTTTACATTTTGTTTTATAGTCAATTAGCAAAGAATGGTCACCCAAAGCCAGAGTTTCTAAATTGGGCTTAAGGATGATTTCCATGGGATTCCAAGAATTTTTGTATGTGTTCTTTCTCATTTGCCTATAAAAGAGCTTTCCACTTTCAGATAGCTGTAATTGCTGAAAAGTTGGCCATTTCTGCCTTATGCAGTTATGCAGAAATATGTAATCTTGTGTCCTTGTAGATAGTTGCTACACTTTCTGCAAATATTATCTAGCTCTCTAAAATTCTTTCTTTTTTTCAAGGTAAAACAATCCCAACTCTCTGAGCTTATCACATGAGAATGGTGGAACTCTTCCTTCTGGCCCTGCTGGTTCGTTCTCCCACCCATTCTGGCAGGAACATCATAAGAAGATAGTAGGTAGTGAGGTACAGCAGGGCTCAGAAGGGTGGCTGGGGAACATGCCCATGAAGCTTGAGCTTACAGATTCTGAAATTTTCTCCTAGTTGTGAATACCTCCATTATCTCTTCATGATTGTTATTGGAGGCAGCAGAGTATAGTGGTTAGGAGTATAGGCTCCAGAAAGTGACTCCCTGGGTTCTAAGTCCTGGCTGTGTATCTCTGATTAATTAATGGTTTCAATGTCATATATATTCAATATCAGGGTACAGTGGCACATGCCTGTAATCCTGGTGCCTCAGGAGGCTGAGCAAAGGGGACTGCAAATTTGAGGCCAGCCTGGGCAACTTAGCAAGACCCTGTCTCAAAATAAAAAGGGCTGGGTGTGTAGCTCAGTGGTATAACACCCCTGGGTTAAATTCCTAGTGCCACTTAAGAGCCGGGGAGGCTGAGAATGTAGCTCAGTGGTAGAAGTGGGTTTGATCCCTAGAACCACAAATAAAGAAAAGGAAAGCAGGAAGGAAGGAATAGTTGCTCATAGTGTCCATTATTGATTGAAGTCCTTGATATACTCCCAGCATATCAGAGATAACCCTTTCTTGTAGGCATAGGAAGGATGAGCCAGGTTGTGATTCATACGTTCTATATCTTAGAGCACTCATGACATGTTAGGTTCCATGGCCAGAACTGGAGAATCAGGCATAGGATAACAGTTCCTGCCCTGGGTTCACTCCACAAATTCGTAGGTATCCAGACTAATAGTTACAGTGCAGTACATAAGGGAACGTGGATTCCAGCAGGAGCCCAGAAGAGGGTTCCCTAACCTGAGGAAATGACAGCTGAGCTGAGTTTTCTAGGGAAAGCATACAGGTAGATGTTCTAGACAGAAGATGTGAAAGTGCAGATGCCTGAGAGAAAGGTATTTTTGAGGTACCACAATGAGAATGATGAGACTGGAGGTTGGAGTGTGAGGAGCATTTCGGGAAGTTGAGATTCAAGAAGCAAGCAGGAGTTGGGACATGGGACAGGAGTTTGGCCTTCATCCTAAAGACTTGGAGGCCACTGATGGATTTTTAGCTGGGGAGAAATAGGATAAAATTTTTGTTGGCTAAAGGTCATACTGGGCAGCAGCCTGCCCGTTTAAGGCAAGAGCATTTTTTTTGCTGTGAAGAATGAGGGCCAGTGGATTCAGTGTGCAATAAAGGATAGGAAAATGGCCTTTTGCATTTTCTTCTCTCCCCTGGATCTTGTCATCAAGAAGGCACTCCTTGTTTCCTGAGATACCCGGACACCTAGGCCTGTAACACAGTGGGCCCAGCGTTTTTGATGCTGTGGTTTTAAGAGTGTGTCAGGCATTTCCTGCCCAAAAGGCACTTAAGGTAAAATCAGAAAGACCAGATGCACTTAAAAATAAAATAACAGGGGCTGGGGATATAGCTCAGTGCCACAGCTCTTGCTACCATGTGACAGCCTTGGGCTTGATCCCTGGTACCATCAAAATAAAAAAATTGAGAAGGTAAGTGAAGTTGAGGGTGGGAGTGCATATCTTTGGGGCAGGGTTGTAGCGAGGGTAAGATTCCTGAAGACAGCAGACTTTGAGGTTGGCTTTGAAGCTGTTTGAGCTCTGGATTCTTCATTATAGTTTCTGAAGGCCCAATGAACTCCCTCCTGAGTTTAAGTCAGAATTGTAGCCTTACTTTTGTTTGTGTGGTTATTAGGTTTGTGACCATTTCCCTCCACAAACCCTTAGGTTTTATGAGGTTGGATTTTCCTCACCTCTGTATCCATTGGGCCAGCACACAGTAAACCTTCAATTAATATTTTCTGGATAAGGTTGGCGGTATAACTCAGTGGTAGAGCCCTCCCTAGCATGTTTGAGGCCCTGGGTTGGATCCCCAGCACTGTGTGAAAAAGAAAAAAATTGTTGGATTAATTAACGTGTGAGTGAGCAAATGAGAAAATGGTGAGAAAGAAGGAATGAAATCTTCAGGGTAGAAAAATGTAATAAGCAAAGGGCAGGGGCAGGAACAGTATATTGATCTCTTATGTTTGTACAGTGCTTTATTGCTCAAAAAAGTCACCATCTTATTTGATCTCTATTGTCAACTATCTTGAAATGATTAAGACAGGTGTTATTCCTGATTTACAATGAGAAAAGAAAGAAGTTCAGTGATTTGTCCAAAGTTTCACTGCTATTAAGTAAGAAGATCAGACTTGAACCTGAATATTTTAACACAAAGCCGGTGTAGTAACTTGATTTCCTTTCTTCTTTCTCCTTTCCCAAGGGGAACATACAGTGAGACATGGGTCTAGAGTGGTGATCTGGCCAGGTCATGGAAAATCTTAAGTTTCAGTCTGAGGAATTTGGACTTTATCCTCCAGCCTATGGGAGGTTTTTTGTTTCATTTTGAGTTTTTGAAAGATTTTGTGTATTTATTTATTTGCATTATTGGAGATTGAACCCAGGCCCTTAAGCATGCTAGACAAGTGCTCTACCACTATACCACATCCCTAGCCCTTTTTGTTTTTTTCAGGATCTCACTAAGTTGTCCAGGCTGGCTTACAATGTGATCTTCCTGCCTCAGCTCCCAAGTAACTGGGATTACAAGCGTCCACCACTGCAACTGGCTTAGAAGATATCAAATAAAGGATAAATATTAATGATATTTGTGAAGTGTGGTATAAATTTAATTGCATATTAATATTTATTTAAAATAAACATATGGAGGGCTGGGGATGTGGCTCAAGTGGTAGCGCGCTCGCCTGGCATGCGTTCGGCCCGGGTTCAATCCTCGGCACCACATACAAAGATGTTGTGTCCACCGAAAACTGAAAAATAAATACTAAAAAAAAAAAAAACAAAAACAAAACTCTCTAAAAAATAATTTAAAAAATAAAATAAACATATGGAAAATAAATTTAGCTTTAAGAACCAGGAGTCACTTTTAATGTTGTTCATCAAACAAAAATTGAAGCAGTGCTATATACCAGGCATTGTGCTAGATGCTAAGGACATAGGGAGGGGGGACGACTAAGATGCTCATTAGTGTCAGGGTGAAATAAGATGCTTGTGTAAGCATCTGGAGCCAGCTCAAAGTTTATTATTCCTGTCCTGAATAATGGAGGATATGTATTTTAGCTGAAAAAGCTCTTGATGGCATCACCTCAGAATGCAAGGGCCAAGTTTCAGTATTGAGGTGCCTGGGTTGAAGCCCCACAGCAGCCCTTCAATCTGTCTTCTGGATCATCTCTAGACAGAGGTGCAGTTGATGATGGCAGATTGGACCACAGGATTCTTACTTAGAAGACAAAGTCCTTATTTGTACACCAATAGTTTCCAACACTGAGGCAGTATCTGGAAAAGTAGGATCATCTGGAAGAGTTTTTAAACAATATGCCCCAAGAAGTTCAGATAATTTGAAAAGGCAGGGAAGGTATATTGTCCATATTACTTTCATGACCTGCCATTGTTACTGATGGGAAGCTTAGGTATCCCTCTGATATGTCAGGAGTAGGGAAAAAGTTGAGAAACACTAAGCTATGTTATCTGTAAGTTGTTTGGTCAAGGGAGGAAATGAGACATTAGATCTGGCCATATAGCATAGGAATTTGTTCTGCACAGCCCCATGGCTCAGAACTAGGAGAGTTGTTATCTAAGCAAGATCTTTCTAACTTCCAGGACGGAATTCAAAGATAGCATGAAGCCCTGTTGAGAGGCTGTGAGCTCTCTTGACATAGGACACATCCAAGTATAAATGACAGCGGCCATGTAGAGGAGATTCAAATACTAGCAGGGTGTTTGGACCACATGGACCTTTTGATCATAAGATAGGATCCTATTTATTTGGTGATGGAAGTAAATGATTTATCTTGACTTGAAATATAGAAGAAAGTTTCAAGAACTAGAGTGATCAGAGAAGAATGTTTTATTACTTCATTCCTCAATATATTTAGTCCCTACTGTGCCAGGCACTGAGTAGTACTACTTTTAAAAAGGAAGTAGAAGGCAAAGATACACTTTAGGGAAAGGGAATGGGAAGTAGAGTAGGAGTTAAGGACCACCTACTATATATGTGATGCTTTCTAAGACACTTTTATGTATTTCCAATTATTTCAGCAACACTGCACAGTAGAGATTATCCACGCTTTAAGAGGCAACAGGATGAGAGGCTGACTTGCTAGGCTTGTATGGACAAAATGTGGGTTCTGCAATCAAATGACTGAATACCAGTTTCCTCTTATGCAAAACTGTGAGGATTGAGTTAAAGTCTACAGATTGCTTTTAAGGCCTAGCAGGCAGAAAGTGCTTCATTAACTGCCATAGCTACCATGGTTACTATTGCTAAGTTAGGACTTCACAGCCCCCTCACTTATTGGGGCTTGGAGAAGCTCCAGCCGGGCCACGCCCACCCCTCCCCGCCCTGCCTTCCAGTCTCCGGCCCCGCCCCTTCCGATGGCCGGACGTCCGGTTCGCGAGCGCGTTCCCGAGCCCCTCCTGCCCGCTGGGAGCCAGCCAGTAAGCGCTGTGGAGATTGGTGAGCGGCGGCGGCTGCAGCCAGGCCGGGTCTGAGCGCCGGTACGTAGCGCCGCGCGGGCGGGTGGGAGCGTGCCTGGCGACCGCTGCACGAAGCTCCTTTGTTTCTCTCCAGCGATCCCTTACCCGGCTGGGCCCGAGGTCCGGCCTGGGGCGCGCGAGACCACCGCCAGAGGCGCCGGATGGCGCGGAGCAGGGGGCGTAGTGTGCGCGCCTTCTTTTAAAGGTTGGGCGACAATTTATTGAGCATTTACCGTGTAGCTGACACTGGGACAAACAAGCACCCTTATATCCAGAATTCATCGTCTTGACAGCAACCCCGAGAAACAAGGTGTTTTTCTTCTATTTTACAGCCGTGGAAATGGTTCACAGTTAGGAAGGGGTGGAAATTGTGGTTTCAAACCTAGGTTTAGGTCAAAGCTGGTACGCCTTCGAACTATGTGGTCACACCTCCGTTTTATTTTTTAAATTCAGCTTCTGCCACTTAAAGTTGTGCGACCCGCCCTCATTTTGCACATCTGAAAAGTGGGGGTAATAGCTGTCTCATAAAGTGGTTGTAAAATGCTTTGCTGGGTAGCTGTTATTTTGTTAAGTTCTGAACCGTCTAAAAATCGATAATTACTTAACTCTCCTGATTCCTTCTCCTCAGGGAGACTAGAGTGGTTGGTTGCCCATAGTTTAAGTGAAGTCCCCCAGGTCTTCACTCACTGGTGATGAGGGCCTCAGACCACTTGCTCCTTCTCTTGCTTCCCAGAGGCAGCATTAGCATCTCAGGTATTGAATTTGCTTATGAGTTTTCAAAGCTATTTCACTCTTCTTTAGTTTCTGGGAGATTATCACCGGAATGGATTTTCACATTATGTCCCAATTCTAAAGGTGAGGAAATGGAAGCTTTGAATGTTTTTTGTTTTTATTTATTTATTTATTTTCATTCATTGTTCCTTTTTTTTTATTGGTTGTTCACAACATTACAAAGCTCTTGACATATCATATTTCATACATTAGATTGAAGTGGGTTATGAACTCCCAATTTTTACCCCAAATGCAGATTGCAGAATCACATCGGTTACACATCCACATTTTTACATAATGCCCTATTAGTAATTGTTGTATTCTGCTACCTTTCCTATCCCCTACTATCCCCCCTCCCCTCCCCTCCCATCTTCTCTCTCTACCCCATCTACTGTAATTCATTTCTCTCGCTTTGAATGTTTTATTTGGAGTTTTATTTTGTTGCGGGAGGGACTGTGCTGATTTCACCCGAATAAATCAGATTGACTTAGTATGTATGGCAAAATACCAGCATAGGCCTGGGGGAAACAGGTGAAAGGTTAGATCTGGATGATGAATAGAAAATGGACAGAGCCCCTTGGGGTAGTTTTGTCTAGCAAGTCCCGAGATTCCCACCAGATCCTCTCCTGTCTGTTTTGAGCAAGGTTTCAATCTCCTCCTGGGTGAGACATTTAAAAGCCTTGGACCCTCTCTTGGTGCCTAACCTTAAGGAGAAAAGATTAGAGCTGATAGTTGAAGTCAGGCAAGCAATAAGCTTAGCTTTGTTTTGTTACCAACTAGCTGGCACATTTTTTATATTGACAGCTAAAATTTTTCTCTGAAAGTTGCAATAGGCGCAGAGAATATGATTTCCGGTTAATTGTAAATATTGACATTTTAAAATAAAGCTATTAACACTCGTTTAAATTCACAATGGGATTTAAGTACTGTAATAATTTGATCGTGTTGTCCTAATTGTTTGAATAAAAGAACCACTTTTTTTTAACAGCTAAAATTTTATATCCTTTTTTTTTTCCTTCTTGAACATGTATTTCCATTTTGTTTCCTTACAAAAAGTTTTTCTAGTATGAATAGAATTTATGCTTAAAGTCTTTGGTTTATTATTCTTATCTGCAACAACAATGTCTACTTAAAAAAATGTCTCTACTTAAAATTAAGTAGAGACATATTTTTTTTAAATGTCCACAGTGGCGCACATCTGTTATCCCAGCAACTCAGGATGCTGAGGCAGGTGGATTTGTGAGTTCAAAGACTGCCTCAGCAGATTAGTGGTGAGGCACTTGGCAACTCAGTGAGACCCTGTTTCTAAATAAAATTTACAAAGGGCTGGGGATGTAGCTCAGTGGTTAAGTACCCTGGCTCGGTTCAATCCCTGGTAATCTCCCCCACTTCCCCTACCTCCTGCTGCCACCAAAAAAAAAAAAAAACTAAAGCACTTTTAAAAATTGTGTTCTAGTCATGTATTAAACATCTTCTTTTGGATTGAGGTTTCTCCCCCGACCCCAGTTCTGGGAACTGAACCCAGGGTGCCTTGCAGTGAGCAGCATCCCCAGCCATTTATCTATTCAGTTTTTTTTACAGGATCTTGCTAAATTGCCTTGGCTGGCCTTGAACTTGCTGTCTTTCTTCAGCTTCCCAAGTAACTAGAATTATAGGCTTGTGCCACCAGGCCCAGTTTGGTTGAGTTTTTACAATGATAAAATACACAATTGATCAAAATAACAAAATTAGATTTTGTTTTGTTTTGTCAGTTCTGGGGATCAAACCCAGGGCCTTGTGACTACTAGGCAAGCACTCTTCTGCTAAGCCACATCTCTTAACCCAAAATGTTAGTTTTGATAAAACATTTTATTTCATCTAGGCATGGTGGCACATACCTGTAATGGAGGCTGAGGCAGGAGATTTACAGGTTCAACACCAGTTTAGGCAATTTAGCAAGGTCCTGTCTCAAAATTAAAAAGGACTGAGGATGTAGTTTGGTGGTAGAGCATCCCTGGGTTCAGTCCCTAATACCAAAAAGAAAGAAAGAAATCATCATCTCCTAGGGTTTATCATTCTTTAGTGGAACTATATTAAACTTCTTTTAACTTCCATTTCCTCATCTTTAGAATGAGAATTAAAGAAAGAACTAGTTTCATTGGATGGTTGTGCTGATCAGATAGGATCAGGGTGTTCCTGTCACAAAGTACTCAAACAGTGGATGGGGTGACTGCTCTTCACATGCTAGTTCCTGCCTTCTTTTTTTTTTTTTTTTTTTGTAAAGAGAGAGTGAGAGAGGAGAGAGAGAGAGGAGAGAATTTTTTTTTTTAATATTTATTTTTTTAGTTCTCGGCAGACACAACATCTTTGTTGGTATGTGGTGCTGAGGATCGAACCCGGGCCGCACGCATGCCAGGCGAGCGCGGTACCGCTTGAGCCACATCCCCAGCCCCAGAACTCACCTTTCTACACTCTTTGCCTCAGTTTTCTCATCTGTGAACCCAAGATGTTGTAAGCCTAGAAATGTGGAGGTGGGAAGTAATTTTGAAAGGTTTTGTGATTTTTTTTTTCACAGGTTTTCTGGAACAGATATTTTCTTATTTTAAAATAGTTAATGTTAAGGCTGGGGATGTGGCTCAAGCGGTAGCGCACTCGCCTGGCATGCGTGCGGCCCGGGTTCGATCCTCAGCATCACATACAAACAAAGATGTTGTGTCTGCTGAAAAACTAAAAAATAAATATTTTTTTTGTTTGTTTGTTTTTCTTTTTTTTGAGTGGTGGGGATTGAATCCGGGGGTGCTTTACCACTGAGCTACACCCCAGCCCATGTTTATTTGTTTGTTTATTTATTTTATTTTTATGTGGTGCTGAGGATCGAACCCAGTGTCTCACTGCATGTGAGGCAAGTGCTCTACCACTGAGCTACAACCCCATCCCTAAAAAATAAATATTAAAAAAAAATTTCTCTCAAAAAATAGTTAATGTTAGCTGGGCATGGTGGTTCATGCCTGTAATCCAAGAAACTTGGGAGGCTGAGACAGGAGGATTGTAAGTTTGAGGACAGCCTGAGCAATTTAGTGAGACACTGCCTCAAAAATAATTTTTTTTTTTTTTTAAATGGGCTGGGGATGTGGGTCAGAGGTAGAGCACCCCTGGGTTCAATAAAATAGTTAATGTTGACTACTTCCTTATACATGAGCTGGACATTTTGCTGCAAGCTTTATGTATTCATCCAACTCATTTTTTTTTTAATCCACATCCCCAGCCTTTTTATTTATTTATAATTTGAGACAGGGTCTTGCTGAGTTGCTTAACTCCTCACCAAGTTGCTGAGGCTGGCTTTGAACTTGCCGTCCTCCTGCCTCGGCCTCCTGAGTCACTAGGGTTACAGGTGGGTGCCACCACACCCAGCTCTAATAGATTTTTGAGACCCTGTTTTAAGCACCTTAGATATGCAGTCCCCAACTTTTAGAGGGAGAGGCAAACTACAGAGAATAAACACATGGCTATATAATGTGTTGGGTGGTGGTATGTTGATAGGAGCTGTGAAGAAAAATGAAACAGTAGGAAGACCCAAGGGCAAAGCATAGGTGCTATTTTATATATTTGGGGACAGTGTCTTTGATGGAAGACAGTTGGGCAGAGAAAGGTGTTGAGCTGCTCAGTCCTCCTGGGGAAGTATTTCCATGCTGGGGGAACAGCATCTCCGCATACGTGTGCGCGCTCAGCGTGGTCAAGGAGCAGGGAAGGGAATGATCTAGGAGGGGAAATGGTGGAAAATGCTTCAAGGGGCTGGAGGACTTTACAGGACTTGGCTTGTACTTAGGTGAGGGGTTGGGAGCTCTTGGAGGGTTTTGAACAGAGGCCGACCTGAACTGACTGGCATTCTAAAGTGTCCCATTAGCTGCTTTGTTAGGAATATGCTGTTGGGAAGCAACAGTGGCAGTAAGGAAATCACCTGGAACCTGCTGTACTGATCTAGGAGCAAGAAGACGGTCGTATCTGCAACAGGGGGTGTCTGGTTAGGTTGTGAATGCGGGAGGTAGAGCTGGCAGGGGCAGTAGTGAATTAGATGAAGGATGTGAGAGAAAAATGGGAGAATGCCAAGGTTTTTGGTATAAGAAAGAGACCTTTTATTTATTTTTAAAATTTTATTATGAGACAGGGTCTTGTTATGTTGCCCATACTGGCCTCAAACTCTTGGGCTCAATCAGTCTTTCTGCCTCAGCCTTCAAAATAGCTTCAACTTAGGTACATTCTACCACATAGGGCTTGAGGCCTCAGCAAGTGGAGGGAGGTGCCATTTAGGAAAATGAAAGAGACTGCAGTGACTGTGACATGTCACACTCTGAATTGGGAAGATAAAGTGATGTGACCTCTGTCACTTCATTTAATCCTGATAAGACCCCTATGAATAGTGGCGCGTGCACAGGGTACTAGGGATTGAACTCAGGGGCACTCTACCACTGAGCCACATCCCCAGCCCTATTTTGTGTTTTATTTATAGACAGGGCCTCACTGAATTGCTTAGCACCTTGGTTTTGCTGAGGCTTGCTTTAAACTTGCGATCCTCCTGCCTCAGCCTACCAAGCTGCTGGAATTACAGGTGTGTGCCACTGTGCTGGGCTTAAGAGTAGTCAGTTTTAATTCCATTTTTTAGTTATGGAAAGAGAAGCTCAGAATGTGAAGGAAATTGCCCAAGGCTACATAACTAGTTAAGAGACTGTAGAAATCCCAAAGCCCTTGTGCCTGCAAAGCCTCTGAAGAGGCCTTCCCTGTGACTCTTTTTTTATATAAATGGCAACGTAGTAATCTAGCCCAACACCTCTGTACCTACCGAAGACACTCCCTGGAGTGGTGGTTTATGCTTGGTTTTGCTTCAGTAGAGCCAAGATTTGTCCTCCTCTTTTTCTCTTCCCTTGTTGTTGGGCAGGGGAGGGAGAAGAGATTACTGACCCCAGCACCCTCTCTTGCAGTTCCCTCCAGATAATTGGCAGCCTGGAAGAGGTGGTGACTTAATAGGCCTAGCAGACAAGAGAACTTTTCACCAATAATGGAAGATTAAGAGTGGGGAAATGATATAAAAATAGCACTTAATAGTTAACTGGAAAACAATATATTTTTGCAACCACTGGTTCCACAAGAAAATAATTGGGTCCCAAGGCAGGAATGACTCGTTTTCATGAATGATTATATTGATCATTGGAGGAAAATAGATATGTCCCCTTTGGAAAGCAATTCAGAGGAGAAGTGGCTGGCTAGCCAGGCATGCCCAGTGTGAAATCCTGAGAGGCTGTGGAGGAGGAGGAAGCAGGCTGCAGGCTAATGAGCAGCCAGGTCCTGGCCCTGTGCAAGCAGGTTTGCGGCTGTTGATTGGGAGTATGTGAAGCAATAGAACTTTCTTCCCACTTAGGTATTGAGCTCTCCCAAGGGAAGAGAGAAAGTGGCCATTCAAATATCAGTTCCTTGTTCTGTTTAACCCATTGGATGTTTTGTTTTTTTCCAGGAGAGATTTACTAGCAGCAGACAGCATGTTTTAATGCAAAAAGGGAAGGCTGGGAGGCTGATTCCAGCCTCTGCTTTACTACTAACAGAAGTGTTTCCCCTCTCCTTTCTGGACTGATCCAGGCTGGGTTATGGAGTCATTTGTCATTTACTCTATGATTATCAAATATTTCCTCTAGTAACTGGTAGGGAGCATGGATTCAATGCTTAATGTTTGCCAAGTATAATTCTAAGTACTTTACGTATATCAATTCATTTACTCTTCACAGTGACTCAAAAGTAGGTGCCATTAGCTCCATTTTATAGATGAAGAAACTGAGTTGAACTGACTTGATCCATGTCACTCATCTAGTAATCTTGGACACCATACAAGATTCTGGAGACAGTACAAATTAGATATTCTGGTCTCATGAAACATGTTTTATTGAACCCTAAAAATAGTTACTAAGGGGCTGGGAGTATGGTTCAATGGTAGAGCATTTACCTAGCATGGGAAAAAAAGTCATATAAGCAAAAGTACAAATTATGATAGGTATGAAAGAGGGAAAGTAGAGTAATGAGCATTATCAGAAGCCTGATTTGGGGTGGGGGAGTCAGACAAGGCTGCTACTGTGACTTTCTCCCTTGTTGCTTTTAAGTTCTGGCTGAGTGACCTCTCTGGTTCCTCATCCAAAATGAAAATCACCATTGAGTTTTTTGTTTTTTTTTTTAACCCCATAACTATATCTTAAGCCTCTCTTTATTTTTTATTTTGAGACAGGATCTTGCTAAGCTGCTAAGGGCTTCACGAATTTGCTGAGGCTGGCCTTGAACTTGGGATTTTCTTGCCTTAGCCTCTCGGTCACTGGGATTGCATGACCACACTGGACCCTCCGTTGCTGCTGATACCCTTCCCAGTTACCACCACCACATGTTGTAAACTTCATGAGGGCAGGAAATGTGGTTCTATCCAGTTCCAGGGGTCTGATTGGTTGACAGGAAGGGTACAAGGTAAAGAAAGAGGAGTAGCTGGGTACTACTGTGGCACTCACCTCTGATCCCATCTACTCAGGAGCTGAGGCAGGAGGATCACAAGTTTTAGACCAACCTCAGTAAACTTAGGCCCTGACTCATTTAAAAAGGGCTGAGCATATAGCTCAGTAGCAGAATGTTGGCCTAGCTTGTACAAGGCCCTGGGTTCCATCCCTAGTATCACAAAAAAAGATGGTGGTAGGAAGGAAGGAGTCAGCCAGAAAGTGAGTGAGTGGCAGAGGAAATAGAATACTTGGAAGTCCTTGAGCTAGGAAAGAGCCTCCATGTACAGGGATAGAAGGAAGGCCAGTGCAACAAGCATAGGGCATGGATAGTGACTGAGGGGTTCACAGGGCTGGAGAGCTCTGTGGGAGGCCAGAAGAGAAGGAATAATGTAGTGATGGTTTCAAGCAAGGGAGTGACATGATTAGTTGACCCTTTAAACCATTACCCCGGCTTCCATTGGGAATACGCATGAGAGACTATAGGATCATCTGGCCACAAGGCTACTGCAATGGTCTGGGGACAAGATGCTGGGGCTTAGTTGAGCAGGGGCCGTCTATGGTGTTAAAACAGCAGTGGGACTTTTGTCTGGGAGAGCCCACATGCTTTTTTCTCTATAAGAAACACTGCCAGAAGAGGCTCCAAGGGAGATGATTCATCCCAAATGGGAAAAACTGGAAGGCAATTTGGAGAACTTCAATGAGAAGAGCCCACCATTTATGAAGCACTATAGAATCTGACCTTCCTTTCACAGGCTTCTGGACTCACACCAGAATCCACCTCTCCGAAGTTCTTGCCCTTTTTTTTTTTTTTTTCTTTTGTACCCTGTTCCTTTCCACTGATGTGGAGAATGAAGGGAAAGAAAGCTTTGGATGTGGCTGTCCTGGCATCAAAGTCCTGTTTTTTTTTTTCTCAATCCCACCTTAGCTGATGAATCCCTGGCTTAGGTCCAGTTACCAGCTTTCTTGTCTTCAGAACTGGCATTGGCTTTCTAGCCAAGCCAGCTCTGCAAATGGCTTTCAGCGTTTAGGAAGAAGATTCCAGGCTACCATTGGTGATGTCATTCCTTAATTCAATGAGTGAATGTTTATTGACTGCTCCCAGAAGGACAGGAAGAAAGCACTCCTGAACAGCCTCCCTGGGAATCTGACACTGTCACTGACACTGGAAGGCCAGACCTCTTGTTTACAGGTGTGGAGACTGAGTTCAGAGAAGCGAAGGCATCTGGAGTTTGGCCATTTCTCATTTATGGAACACTTACCACCAAGGGCCAGATTGATGAGACAGACTCCCCATAAACCCCCCCTGTGTAACCCCCAGTTACACGGGAGGCGGGGGGGTTATGGCAGTCTTGGAAACTGGGATCTTGCCTGTCAGCTCCAGCCCACCACCTTCCCTTTTAGCCAGCGCTTCCAAGCCTAGTTGATTCAGACCCAGGGAACTGGGGTAGAGCCTGGTTTCTGTACCTTTTTAAAGTTTTGTAGATGATTCAGGTCATAGCCAGGCTTAGGAGTGACTGTGGGGTCCCATTGCCTCTGTGAAAGTGGCAGTGGACTGAGGAAAATGGAATAGAGTCTGAAAAATGAGGGCTTAAATCATGGTCTATAGGAAAAAATCATGAACACAGATTGTCAAAGGTGTCCCCTTATCCATCTGTATCTGGGATAGTTACCAACAGGTTTGAGTGGGATTTGGAAGCAACTTGGAATCTAAGCCTCTGGTTCCCCCTTGCCAAGCTTTGAGGGGATAATGGGTTCTCACTTGCTGTAACTTCCTACCCACAAGATCCACCTGGCAGATCTGGGAGCAGTCACCAGTAGGAAGGCATTCACACATTACGTCCAGGCCGAAGACCTTATTACTGTCTTTGCTCCTCTGTCAGCTCTCTGCTCCTCCCAGCCGTTTTTTTTTTTTTTCTTAAAACTTTTATTATTTTTTAGTTATAGATGGACACAATATCTTTATTTTATTTTTATGTGGTGCTGAGGCTAGAGCCCAGTGCCTCATGCATGCTAGGCAAGTGCTCTACCACTTAGCCACAATCCCAGCCTCCAGCGTTTTTTATTTGTTACTGTCTCTCTCTCCAATTTTCCCCTGGGGTTGGGGGAGGACCTATGTTTTCCTTGGGTTGTGTGAAAGGTCCCCATCACCATTGCTGTGAAGCAGCCAGCAGTTAGTGAAGGAATGAGTCACAGAAGGGCTTTCTAGACAGGAACAGTTGTTATTTGTCCAGCCTCTTCAGGCTAGCAGCCCAGAGTCTCCCTGGGCCTGTACTCCTCTACCCTCCTTGGTCTTTCTTACAGGGCCCAAGCAGCTGCTGATCTGTTTCTGCAGATGGCCATCTCAGGCACCAAGAAGGGAAGCTATTCATTAGAGTCCCCTGAGAGCTTATAGTGTACATCTGTGCCCTGGTCACTGTCTATAGGCCACTTTCCCCCCATTCTGCAGAAGAAAGCAATATGGTAATAAGAAAGCATTTCTCTTTGATTCTGAATTCATTTGTCTACAGATAGATTTACCTTTCTTGTTAGTTTAAAGGTAAATTATTTTTTTAGGGCTAAGATTTAGGAACTCTGAATTCTATCTAGCTGCTGCTAATCGCTGTGGCCTAATAAAATCCCTTGCCTGCTCTTGTCCTCAATCTCCACTGCTGTAAAGAAGAGCTGGGATCTATCCCAAGCCCTGCTACATAACAGGACTGGTTGGGCAGTTCCATTCCCATAGATTGGGATTCCCTAGGTTTCAGAGGAGGTTTAGCCATCTGTGTACTGGTAGGTTGAGGTTGGCTTGGGCAGAAGGTCTTCCAGGCCCCTTCAGCTAAGCCTGGCAAAATTGAGTGACTGGGTGACAGTGGCTTTCCTTTCATGATGAACTATGAGAAATACCCTTGCCCCCTCACTAGACCTGTCCTGTCCTCAAGTCCCACTCCCACCCCTCTAGTCTTATGTAGAGAAGAAATAGACCCTCATTACTTTAGGAGCAGAAGCAAATGGCATTGGATTCTGTATTATAGAGCTTCAGCCAAGTGGCCCAACTTTATTTTATTTTTTTTACTGAACCTAGGCTTTACTCTTCTTTTTGCAACCTGGAGGGAGATCACTGGGGGGTCTAGCCTCAGAGACATAGAGGAAACATGATTTTCAAATGGTTGAATACTTCGGTCTCTAGATGAGGAGGCTGGTGGATATTCTCTCTGCCGTGGCTCTCCTGGCTGAGAACAAAGCTAGGCAGATTTAAACATCCAAGTTGGTTCTCTGCCACCTCAAGTCATTCACCCACACAGCTTACATCTGAGTGGCTGCCTCCCCTGTTGTTTGGCATCCTCAGCAGAGGCAAACTCATTTCAATATAAGCCAAAGCAAAGTCTAATTAGGACAGTAAATCTGCTGTTTAACTAAAAGAGGTCCTACAACAGATTTCAAAGTCCTGGAGAAGTAATTTGATGCTGAGCCTTTGATGTAATTGCTTCTAGCCTGGAAACAAAAGTCAATTCAAGGTAACCTGTTTGCTGCAGAAAATGCAACATGCCTGTTGTGAGACAGTTTGAGGTGCAGGAATGGAGACATCATGAAAACCTTTTTTTCTTTCTGTGCTTGGCTATATAACTTTAACGTTATACCTACTAACCTGCATCAGCATCCTCACTTCCGTTTATTGGACATTTACCACTTATCAGGCCATGAAATACAGATTTTATATGCATTTTCTCTTCAGTGCATAATAGCCCTATGAGGCAGATTCTGGTAATCCCATTTTATGGGTGATAAAACTGAAGTTCACAGAGGCTAGTAACTTCCAGAATTGCACACCATGTAAGCAGAGGAGCTAGATCTGAAGCCATCCGTGCTCCTAAACTTTGTGCTGCCTTGCTGCTGCTTAAACTAAGGAGGCCACAAACCATGATGCTGAGCTCCAGGTTAGGTTCCCTCCACCCACCCCAGCCTCTCCTCCTTTCCTTCATATTCCTTAGCAAGATCTGTACTTCTCCACACATCAGGCTTATGGCCTGTAAGCCATACTTGCCTCTGAGCTCCCATCTGAGCCACTTCTCAGCTGGGGAGGAAAGGACTGTTCATCTCACTCTGATGGTCCTAGTGCTGGTGCTCAAGGTAGGGTGGACAGTGGGAGCTTCTGTGGAGAAGGGCATTTGGGCAAAAGAAGGGCCTAGGCACCTGGACTTCATTTGCTCCTCCATTTGGGTGGCTGCAGGCAGGACTTTTATTCCCCATGAGCCACAGTGTTCCAGACCAGAAAGGATTCAGTGGGATTGAGGGAATCTGAAAATGACTTTGGGGTCATCCTGATTGCTGAGCTCCCACTGTGTTCCTTAGTCTGCCTGCTTTATCAGTGCTTTTTGAAGAACACTAGTGACTTTTCTGCAGGGTTTCCTCCTGAAAGTGGCCCCTGTTCCCCAAGCCCAGGGCTGGACTTTGCTGGCCCAGCTGTCTCCCTTCCCTTCTGCCTCCCCTCCCCTCCCCTCCCCTAGTTCTTGTGGCCCAACACTGACCAGGCTGCCCACCTCTGACAGCAGGTCCTTTTGGCGTTGGTTTGGTGAATCGCTGATCGGCCCAGCTTGCCCTACGCTCCAGTGATTCCCTGGCTCCTGGCTTCTAGTCTGTCTGAGCTCCCTCTTTCCTGGGAAGATGTTCCTGGTGGGCCTGACGGGGGGCATTGCCTCAGGCAAGAGTTCTGTGATCCAGGTGTTCCAGCAGCTGGGCTGTGCAGTGATTGATGTGGATGTCATTGCTCGGCATGGTGAGTTGGAGTGGGTGGGTTGGGGGATCATGCATAGCAGCTCCTCTGTGCTTCCTTTTCTGTCAGTCTCCCCTTTTGTCAGTCCCTTAGAGGCCTCAGAGGTGAGGGAGGCTTTCCCGTCGCTGTGGCCTGGTTTCCTGTCTCTGCCCCTGCTGGTGCTTGTGCTTCTTCTGTTTACTCTTCTTTCCCTTAGAAGTCTCCCTTTCCTCCACCTGGTTCCTTCACCAGCATGAAGGATTCTGTGCACTGTGCTGTTAGCTTCAATTGCTTTTCTCTTCCTTATTTTGTTTTTGCTTCAACTAAAAGAAATACCCTTGGGTTCCCTCATTATTTTTCCTCTGGTCACTTGGGGTCCTCTGACTTGTTGGAGGTTCCGTAGAGTTGACTCAGTCTCCTCTTTATGCTGTAGTCGTCCAGCCAGGATATCCTGCACACCGGCGCATTGTGGAGGCCTTTGGCACTGAGGTCTTACTAGAGAATGGCGATATCAATCGCAAGGTCCTGGGGGACCTGATCTTCAACCAACCTGACCGGCGACATTTACTCAATACCATCACCCATCCTGAGATCCGTAAGGAAATGATGAAGGAGACTTTCAAGTACTTCCTTCGTGGTGAGAGCCTGGGCCTGAGGTGGGAAGGGGGAGCTGGTTAGCTAGGTCAATGAGTTCACATTGCTTATTGGCAATCCCCCTCCATGCAGAGACCTGTGCCAGCCCCAGAGGAAAGAAGCACATTTCCCTCAACTCTTAAGGAAGTTGACAGTTTAATGAGAAGAGACACATGAGGCTTTTGAGCCATGATTCCCAGGAAGTAAGTTGATTTTTCTAGTAGGGACAGAAATAATGATAGTTGACGAGTATTGGAGTCACAGACCTGAAGTCAAGTTCTGACCCTGACTGTTTGTAGCTGTGTGACTTTGTCAAGTGGTCCAGTTCCTCAGCCTGTTTCCTCATCTGCACAGTGCAGATCATGCCAGCCTTGAAAACACTGGAAGATTGAATGTCCCTGTTAGTGATGTCATTACACAGTATAAACTGTAGTCAGAGTCAGTTTTGGTGATGGTGCTGGCTACTTGGGAAAATGTATAGACTGGAAATAGGAAGACCCAAGATGACCTGGGTGAGGGCCGGAGGGGTTCCAAATAAAGGATCATCCTCTGGGAATAGGACCTCTCAGAGTTAGGCTAGCAGGTGCAGGGACAGCCAGGAATGTGCCACAACTGAAAGGAAGAGAGAATTTGAAAAGGAGGGGTCTGTGGTCAGTTGATAAGAACCTGCCAAGGCTTGTACCCTGGTTCAAGCCCTGTTTTTCTGGATAGTGTTGGGCATCCTGACTCTTACTGTCCAGGTTGGAGTCCAGGACAGGTACGAGGATAGAAAGACTGGCCTGGGGCCCTGGAGCATTTTGTACCAGCCTTTGGAATATATGACCCCTAGCCTGGACCTGGCTGCCTGCCTCCTGTCAGTGATGATGAGACTACTTCCGAGGGAGTACAGGGAAGGCTTTTAGACTGTCACCTCAAGTTCTTAGGTATGAGTGGGAGACTTCCCCCTCCCCCAGTCCCCGTTGACTAGTACCTCCCTCCAGAGAAAGAGGGGAGACAGATATGCATGCTACCACCCTGCCACTCCCTGCAGTCCAGGGATTGACCTGTCTCTGGGCATCCGCCCTGCGAGATCACCTCACGCTATCCATCCCAGTAGCCCCTTGCCACAGGCCTCCTCCTTTCCTCCTCACTCAAGAAAAGTCTCTGGATTCTGTCTTCTGTGTCTGTGTTGTCCCCTCCTAGCCCTACCCAAGAGCAAGCCTTCTGCCTTTCATTCCTGCCCTTTGTATTTGCTCCCAGGCCAGTTACAAGTACATCTGCAGGGCTGTGAGGCGCGAGTGGCTCTCCCCTTCCAAAATTAAGCATCGGATAATGTCACCCGCTCCAGAGCTCTCCCACTGTGTCATCCACCCAGCCTCCCCGCCTCCCCGCCTCCCCAACCACCACCACTTTAATAAAAGCCAGAAAGCTCTTTTCAGCTCGATAAGGTGAAAAATGGGGACGACAGCTGTGGCTTCCACAGTCCCAGTTTTTCCCTGATGAGTAGAACAAATACAACTGTCAGAGTTGGTATAATCAAACGTCAGATAAGATCACCAGCTGTTGGGGAGGTCTCTATGTAGGCAGACGGATGTCTTAATAGAGTCAGGATAGTTTGCAGGGCTTATCAAGCAGGAGGGATGTGACAGCTGAATAGCCCTTTGCTGGTGAACCAAAGAGCTGGCCACCACCTCCCGAGAGGGACTCAGGAGAAAGGATAGTGTGGGGAGAAGAAGCAGTGGGAGCAGAGCAGGAAAAGGAGATAAGCGGCCCAGAGAGGATCTGGTCTTTTCTCCTGCTCTGAGCTGGGAAGAGTGAGTTGGCGGGCAGGGTGGGGAATCTGCACTGCTTTCCTCCCTCCTCTGAGGAACAATAGCAATAATACCCATCATGTATGGGGTACTTAGTGAGGGGCGAGGTGGTTTACATGCATTCAAAATTCTTTTTTAATCTTTACCATCATCCTGAAAAGCAGGTATTTCTTTCAATGATTACACAGATGAGGTTTGTCTTAACAGAGTCACATGATGTGGGGGACTACAAACCAGGGTGTGTCAGCAGAGCCCTTGCTCCAACCTCTGTCTTAACTTCAGGCTTCTCTTTTTTTTTTTTTTTTTTTTAAGAGAGAGTGAGAGAGGAGAGAGAGAGAGAATTTTTAATATTTATTTTTTAGTTCTTGGCGGACACAACATCTTTGTTGGTGTGTGGTGCTGAGGATCGAACCCAGGCCGCATGCATGCCAGGCGAGCGCGCTACCACTTGAGCCACATCCCCAGCCCTCAGGCTTCTCTTATGCTTCTTGGGCAGCAGGTCTTGGGAACCCAACAGCACTCCCTGCATCATATTGAGGGCTCATTTCCCACAACAGTCCTAAAATTGGTTTGATGGTGTCCGGTTCTGTGAAACACCATCTTGGCTAGGAGTCTCTGTCCCTTATCCTGACTGCTCCCCACCCCTCCCACTTCTGTACACCCACACAAGGATGACTGGTATAAAGAAATAAGCATGTCATCAATTTTTCTGGGCAGATATCACTCATAGTAGGTGAGGGAGCACCCTGACTGGCTTTGGCTTGTGATGGGAAAGCCAACAGCGCCTTTTCTCCATTGAATGATTGGGTGCCATTAGTCATCACCATGCCCACTGCCTCTGACCTCTTTCCTTTTGGGCTGTTGCTGCCACCCCTCTGTGGGTCTTTCATAGAGTTAGCCACAAGACCCTTAGCAGCAGAGGGCCAGGCCTAGACCTGGATCCTGGAGAAGAACCTAACCTTTGGGGTTTTTTGGTTTGTTTTTGTTTGTGGGTTGTTGGTTTTTTTGTTTGTTTGTTTTGTTTTGAGCAAAGGTAAGATGAAGTAAGGCAGAAAGAGCTCAGATGCTCCTGGAAACTCTCCCCAGCCTCCTGCAACTCTGGCTGTGTCCTGTCCCTACTCAAAAATAGCACCTCTTAGGGTTCAAGATCAAGGTGAACTAAACCCTCTGTGCTTATGCTGACCACCTGCAGCCCCCCTCTGCTCTGCTTAAAGCTTCCATTTTGGCCACACAGGAGCTCTGTATGTGACTCCCCACCTCTTCCTTCTCATTTCAAGTATCAGCAATCATCCCTACTTTCCAAGGCCAGAACAAATGCCAGCCCTTCTTCAAGGTCTTCCCTTATCAAGCAGCTAGAAATGATTTTTTGTAGCAGTCTGCTCTGCATGGCATTGAACTGGCTGCTGTTCAGAGTATGTCTGCCTTGGAAGGCCTCCTCTCCGCCAGGGTGCTGTAGATAGTGGGGCCAGTCATGTAAGCAGTCCTCTGTGAGTGCTTGCAGAATTGAACTTGTAGGCTTTCCCACCTCTCCCCAGGATACCGCTATGTGATTCTGGATATCCCTCTGCTGTTTGAGACCAAGAAGCTGCTCAAGTACATGAAGCACACAGTGGTAGTGTACTGGTGAGTATGTGATATGATGTTACCTGGCCCGGCCTGACAGGTGGGAAAGGAAGGCCCCTGGGTTAAGGTGTGTATTTGGGAAATAGCCCACATCACTTTTTCTTCTCCCTCTGGGGATAGCCAGGACACACGAAGGGTTCGGGCAGCAGTGCTCTGAGCCTATAGAAACCAACTTCTGTGAATGACCCAGATATATCTGGGGCAGGTATGGGAAGTGATAGGCCCCCAAACCCTAGTGCTTGGGAAGGACTCCCCCTGCTGGCCATTGGAGGCACTTCAGCCCAGATGGTAGGCCTTGCCCTTGGCTACCACTGACTCCCTTCTTCCTCGTGGAGCACCTCTCAAGTTTCCAAACCACATTTGCCCCTTCATTCACTTTACCTTTCAGCATGAGATGGTCAGGACAAGGGTGTATATTTTTTAATTATTAGAAGAGAAATTAAAGGAAACAGTTACAAAACTTTTCGAGGGGCTGCTCATTGGTGACACTATGAACAGAAAACTGGAGAGAGCTGTCAGAGCCCAGCTGAATAAGGAGCTTTGTTTTCAGAATCTTCCAGGACAAGAAGCAAACCAGAATCCAGGTTTGGCAAACAGAAGAATCAAACTGTCAGGGAGAATGAGTCACACAGTCCCTGAGGGGTAAGAGAGTAGAGAGGCTGTGGGGTGTCTCTGCTTCCCAGAAACTTTTTGAATGCCACCCATAAATATAGCAGCACATAGGTGAGCACTTGGCTCTGCAAGTATTTTGGGCACAGGTGGCTCCCAAGAGATCAATGTGTGGGAGGCTGCTTGCACACTGGAGGTGGGGCCTGAAATGCTCAGTGCCCTGGGAACCACCCTGCCCTCTCTGGCACCTCTCCTGTGGCTGTCACTTAAAGCTCAGTCTGAATTCCTTGAGCCAGGTGGGGGACTCAGGCATCCTCTGAGCTCTCCCAGTGGGTTAGGCCTCTGCATGTAAATCTGGAATCTGTCTTTGTTCTTTGTTTCCTGTTTGTGAAAGACTCAACTGAGGCAAGGTGGGCCCCATGAAGTCCTGGGATTTTCTTTGCCTTAATAATGCAATTGGAACTTTATACCTGGGGGTAAAATACACACACACACACACACACACACACACACACACACACACACACTTAGATCTTAGTGTAGGTGAGAAAATGAAAAATAGGAGTCAGTTGTTTCTGCAGCCTCCAGATGACTCCATATCTGCCCTTGCCACCTTCTCTCAAAGACAAGCATCTTTGAGGTTGGCCTGTTTGCTAAGAGCAATGATAAATAGTTGCAACTTCTGGTGGATGAGTAGGATTATGTTGATTCTGCCTGCTCTCTAGGGGAACTTTTCAGCCCCACTTGCAGGTAGATTCCTGGTAGTCTCATGTCCCACCTATAGCACATGAGGGTGTACAGCTCTCAAGAGAAGCCAAAGAGACAAGTGATTATTTGCTTTTCACCAGATTGATCTATGCTTTACTTGGTGAACTATGTCTGGATAAATTTGAAATAATGTGGGAGATTTCCAGAGTGCTTATACTCTAATATGATTATTCATGTATTTGAGGAATTTGACAATTTATGGAATAAGTGTTTGGGTAAGAATACCAAAGTCATAAATACCTAAGCCTTAAACTAACTATAATGGTCCTATTTATCAGCCCCAGGAAGGGCTGTGAGAGGGTAATGCCTTCACATCTGGGAGGGGGTCCTTTGGGCTGGGCCATACCTTCTGAAGGATTTCCACTCAGCTTCAAGCCACCTTCATTCTCACTTGGATCCCCAGTCACAGACATGTGCATTCCTGACTAAGGGTGAATATAGTCCTGTTCTTAGCCAGACAGGAAGCAGCTCCAAGACCTCAGCAGTACACTGTACTCCCATGAGGAAGGAAGTTCATTTTCAGGGAGGGTGACCTTGTTCTTAGGGTCTCAGAGAAGGGACTAAACTGGAGTGATGAGATCCCATTTCATTTCATAGCTGGGAAAATTCATGCCTGTTACAATCTGAGAAACGATGGTCACAAACAGGTACTGCAGCCTCTTCCCCTCTTGTTCTCATTGTGGGGCTGAGGTAACTTATAGAGCTGAGGTGTTCCAGGGGACACTGACCACAACCAGACAAGCGGCATGGATCCTGTTTAGCAGAAGACAGGAGAGGGAGTTTACTGAGAAAGGACCTGATGACCATATCAGGGTGGGTAAGAGGAATTCTTTGGCCAAGCCCACTGGCACATGTCTGTGATCTCAGTGACTTGGGAGGCTGAGTCAGGAGGATCACAAGTTCAGGGCCAGTATGGGCAACTTAGCAAAAGCCCATCTCAAAATAAAAACCAAAAGGCTGGGGGTGTAGCTCACTGTTAGAGCACTCCTGGGTTCAGTCCCTTTAGAATTTTTCTTGGAATTGAGAACAGTATTGGTTAGCTTGATCCACAGTGATTGGTCCTATTCTAAGTCTGAGAGGGCTCAAGTTTTGAGCCCTCTTTACTCTTTGAAGGGACTCACCTGTCCTTCATCAGTGGCATCAAGCATAGCAGCTACCATCTCAGCACAGTCTTTGCTTTAAATGCACAGGCATAGGGGTGTGGAGGCAAGGAAAGGAGTCTTTTTCAGTGTCCCAGGAAGCTAGTTTTGATAATGCAGACCTGGGTCCCCAGGGGACCTGCCAGAAGTGTTCAGCTTGTGAGCACAGGCATTTCAGCAAAGGTCATCCATCCAGAGATCCAGGATATAGCTGATCCCAGGTGATTAAATTCTCCTATCTTACATCTGGGGACTCTAAGGCCTAGTGGCAAAGCAGAGAGACCCCAGATGGCAGAAAACAGCTGCCCCTCCTTTTTGATATTAAGGGGCTTAGGTGGCCCACAAAGTTATATGGCCCTTACCAAGAGTGGGGTGAGGGGGAAGAAGCTAATGAGCTTCCGGGCCTCTCTCCCTGGTTATGGGACCCTTAGTATCCCAGAGCAGCATAGGATTCAAGGAAAGATCCCATCCCCAGACCCCTGCCCACCCTTATACCTTGCTGGCAAGAGGGAGGCTGGGGCCTATAGTGCCCTTTTGCCCTGTCCTTAGTGATCGAGACACACAACTGGCACGGCTGATGAAGAGGAACAACCTGAACCGGGAGGATGCAGAGGCCCGCATCAAGGCCCAGCTGCCCCTGAAGGACAAGGCCCGCATGGCTGACCACGTTCTAGACAACTCGGGCGAGTGGAGCATCACCAAACGCCAGGTCATCCTCTTGCATGCTCAACTGGAGCGCTCCCTGGAGTACCTGCCACTAAGGCTCGGGGTCCTCACAGGTCTGGCTGGAATTGCCAGCCTCCTCTACCTGTTTACCCGCTACCTTCTACCTTCCCCCTAGGTGGGCAAACCAAAGCAGGAAGCCCCAGACCTTTGTCTCCTTGGAGACCAAAGCTAGGTACCACCTTCTGTCTTCCTCCAGCTTCTTCAACATACACACATGCACCACACATACACAACACACACACACATACAGATACACACACACACAGACACACTATGAATCTTGGCTGGACCACTGCTCTGGGCCAACCTTTCTTTATAGTGTATTCTTTCTGAGGCTGAGAAGTAATCTATTGTCAATAGGTACACCTTCCCAACCTCCCCAGTGCCCCTCCCTCCCCTGGCAGCACCTATAGAACACTACAGAACAATGTCTGTGATGGCAAAAAGCATCAGTTACATTGGTATGGACTCCTGTGGGCAGGAGTGGGAGCAGTGTTTTGTGGCCCTCACCAGTGTTTACAGCTGGGAGGCCAAGGAATCCCTGAGCTTGAACCTTCTCTGAACACCTGCCCCATCAAAGCCAATACTTGGTTGAGACCATGGGGATGCCTTCAGCCTTCCATCTTCAAACAGGGTTCTCCCCTAGGTTAAAGTGAGGCTTCACTCATGGGTAATGAGTAACTAGGCAGAAGCAGAAGTTCTGGGAGACTCCGCTTAGTAGGTTCTTCCAGTGTTCATCATCCCTTGCTCACTGCCTCCTACCACTAAGCCTCCTAGCCCTGAACCCTTGGTACTCCACAGCCACCACGCTGTTTCTCACCTCTGTGCCTTTCTCCAGGTGCTGCCTGGCCTGGAATATTTTTTTCCCCACTACAGCTGGCTAACAGCTCAGACACCAAGCCCCAGGCTGGGTTAGGTGCTCTGGGATACCACCCTCTTGTGTTTTTCCTTAATCATTGGCATAGTAATCAACCAAAAGTTGGTTGGTTTCTTCTAGACTGTACGCCTCTTGTGGGCAGGGTCCGTCTCCTTCATACCTGTTTTCCTAGTGCAGAGCTGGCTCGCCAATGGTGCTCAATAAAGTATGTTGATTTGAAATACCTTGAACTAACTAAGGTGTCCAAATCTGGTGGATACCATTTGGGGTTCCACTTGGCTTCTTCCCACATGGAAACCTGGGTGCTGGGAGGACTTATGCCAAGCCCACTGTACCTTTGTGAAAGGTGGGTTGGGGTGCTTGGGCAGCATTACACACACTCATAGCCACCACCTCAACTGATCTGTAATCCCAGTGATTTTAGGAGGCTGAGGCAGAGAATTGCAAGTTTGAGACCAGTGTAGGCAACTTAACGAGACCCTGCCTCAAAATAAAATGGTAAAGCACTTGCCTACCATGTGTGAGGCCCTGGGTTCAATCCCCAGCGTTGCCAAAATTAAAAAACAAGACACTAGCCTTCACTACCAGCACCCACAGATCTGCTGATATGTGCGAATCCAGCACTAGCAGCCTCTTAAGGCCAGAAATAAGTGACTAATGTGGTACAGTTGTGGCCATAGTTGATGCCTCTTTCCTAGAGCTGCTCAGACCTCAGAGACCAGCTCATTAACTCACTGCAAATTCCCAAGGAGCAAAGAACGACTGGGCTTGGAAGTGGCAAAACCTGCTGCTTCCCCAGTTTGATAGGGCCTGGCAGGACCTGGGGGTGGGGAGGGGGGATATGGACTTTCATGATGCTGTTAGCCCAGTAATTAAGAAAATGATTTGATGGCTGGGTGTGGTGGTACACGTACTTGTAATCCCAGCAACAGGAGGCTGAAACAGGAGGATCTCGAGTTCAAAGCCAGCCTCAGCAACTTGGCAAGACTGCTCCAAAAGTGGCAAGGGATGTGGCCCAGTGGTTACATGCTCCTGGGTTCAATCCCTGGTACCAAAAAGAAGAAAATGACTTAATTGACGTAATGGATGTCTGTAAACACTACTGCATGTGTCTAGTCTGTAGCTGACATTCATTTGTATTTACTCCAGGCCTTCTGGTTGAGGGGTTCAACTTGGGGTGACCAGCCAGACTCCATACTCTGCCCCCTTCTTAGGAGGATAAGGAGACCTGGGGATTTTTTTTTAATATTTATTTTTTTAGTTGTAGGTTGGACATGATACTTTTATTTTAATTATTTATAATTGGAACCCAGGGCCTTGCACATACTAGGCAAGTGCTTTACTGCTGAGCCACAACCCCAGGCACCAGAGGTCCAGAGCTTGGGTTGAAGTAACCAACAAGAGTAACACGAAGCTTCTCAAAATCCCCCACCTGGGATTTTGACCCAGCTCTCTACTTGCTATTTGACCTCCTGCCTTAGATTTATAAAGGCAGGCTTTTATATGACATAACAAAAGGTTGACAGTGAAAAACCTTTGGTTACTGTAAAATTCCAAATAATTCACTTCCCTGGCCCAGCCTGCGGAGTTTGATGTAGAACTCAGAGGTGGGGCAGGCTGGAAGGTGTGGAGAAGCTGTAAATGCTGGCCCTGGTCGTACCTCTGCTCTGCTTCTCCTTACTCCTTGTCTGTCTCCCTGTCCCAGGCTGGTGGAAGGCAGCCTTAGAAGTCAGACTTCAGCTAGAGGCCACTTGTGCAAACAGCCAAAGCCCAGCCCCGCGCCGAAGGGAGCGGCCTCCCCTGCGGCCGGCAGGTGGCAGCACACTCCGGGATTGGAACCCAGCCCAGGCGGCGCGCGCTCGCGGAGCGCATCCTAACTTTCCCTCGGGATGGTGGCGGGCACCACGCTGCGCGTGGACGCCGAGGCGCGGGAGAATTGCCTGCTCCTGAGCGCCGAGGCTACGGTCTCCGATACCCTGCGTGCTCTCCTGATGTGTCGGGGACGAAGGGACGTGGCTCTATCCCCTACCCGCAGCTATGTGCCCGGGGCCTTTTTCCCATTCCCCAGCTTCACTCAACACCCGGGCGGAGCAACAAGGACGCCTGCAAGGACTGCAGGCTCACCCGCCCCTTGGACCGATGAAGGGCAGGGCAGCACGGGCAGGCCCTTAAAACCATTCTTGTCCGCAGGCCGGGCTGGCCCAAGAGAAATTTGTAGTTTTACAGTTTTCAAAGCACCTTCACGCGGTTATCTCAAGTCTGAAGTCTGCAAGGGAGTGAGGGAGGCAGGGCCAGGATTTTACAGAGGTCCCAAGCTTGGGTTGAAGTAACCCACGAGAGTAACGCGAAGCTGCTCAACTCCAGCATGGTGCCCCTCCCGCTACTTTCACTGCCCGGGTCAATTACACCTTGGTAGTGGCGATTTTTGTTCTTTGGCATGGGGGATTGAACACAGGGCCTCACCCGCGCTGAGCAAGCACTCTAACACTGAGTTACACTCTCAGCCCTTTAAAAAAAATTATTTTTTTGCGTGATACTGGTGATTGAAACCAGGAGAACTCAACCACTGAACTACTTCCCCCAGCTCTTTATTTATGTATTATTTTGAGACAGGGGCTTGCTAAATTGTGCGGGCTGGCCTCCAACTTGCTATCCTCCAGCCCATCCTCCCAAGTTGGTGGGATTAGACCTGTGCCACTGCACTGATTCCTTGGTCTTTAGTAGTTATTGACGATCTTTCTTCAGCTCTGTTCTGTTTCCTTAGGGGGATGGGAGGGGCAAGGAAAGATTTGGGACTCTCCATGATCAGCTTTCATGATTAGAAATGGGATGGGAGAGGAATCGTGTCTGCTGAGCACCCCTTGTCCTCACAAAAGCATTTGAGGTCACTGAAAAAGAGTCTCGGGGCAGGAGAGGGAATAGGGTGGCAGTGATAACCCCAGGCCATGGGGGCACATGGGAGCCGGCAGAGGAGACCCCTGGAAATGTCTGGAGAGGGTTAGAAGTGGAAGAGGTGATGTGGTGCCATGGGTTGCTTTCCTGCTTGTTCCAGGAAAGAGGAGTCATGGCTGGTTGTGACTCCTCTGTCTTCCCAGTAGAGCTGAGGCTGCACCCAGCTGGGTCCCAAAGCTGCTTCTCTTTGCCCCCACCTTCCCTCCCCTCCCCATCGCTCAGATTCCAATACAATTTCCAGCTAACCAGCATGTCGATAGAACAAGTCGGGCGGCCGGATTGCTGGCCAATTACAGGAAATCATTCTGCTCCACAGCTCAGCGCTTCGGGAGAGGGAGGGAGGGACTGAAGGAGCAGTCGCCCAGCTAGCAGGCTGGGAAGGGGCTCCTGGCAGAAAGCAGGGAGTGCTGCAGCCCCCAGGGCAGGAGAGGATGGATGGGAAGGCTCCTGGGGACAGACTGGCCTGGGGCTCTTCCTCAGCCTCACTCAAAGCTCTGGATCCAGCTTCCCTGTGATGGGGAGATTGATGCCCCAAGCCACAAAGAGAGCTGGGGGCTGAGGGCGGATGAAGAGGGTCCTGGAGGGAAGGCATTTGCTTGGAGCTGAAGAGGATAGGATGGGGGGATGGTGAGACCAACCTCCTCTAGAACCCCAAGGAGTGGGGGTGGAAATGGGGATGGCACCCAGGCCTCACCCAGGGGAGCCCTGTAGGGCTATCTGGGGGCCTGAAGCTAGAGCCACACAGGCAAGACCTGTACTTCCACAGCAGGCCCTGGCCAAGGGTATCCCAAGGGAAGGGGGAATTGGGGAGGAAAGGGGCCCAGCCTGCAGCTGAGAGGACTAGCAGCAGCCTGGCTTGAGGAAAGGGTGAGTTTTTCACCCCAGCTTCCCTTCCACTCCAGAAGGCAGGCTGCAGAAGTTGGGGGCGGGGGTCAGACAGTACTCTTCACTTAGCTTCCCAGCTCTTTAATTTCCACCTCTGGCTCTCAGGTTAAAGTCCCCTCTGCCCCCTATCTATCCCACCTTCTGTGCCCACTTGAAGGCTTGTTTGCCTACTCCACCCCTACCCCTCATCATGTCTCTCCCCAACTGTTTTAGGCCCTCTTCCAAACTGCCTGCCCAACCAGCAGACCCAGCTCCCCAGCTCAAAGAGGAGCTCTCTCCCCTGCTCCTGGGTGTTTCCTTCAAAGTACTGGAAGATCTTTGAGGAACAGAAAATTACCTAGGACTAATTCCACCCAATGATTGACTATTGTTGCAGTTTACAAGCCCAAAAGGAGACTTCTGGGATCCAGTGACTTCCTCTGCTCCAGTCTGTATAGCCACCAACCCAGGTACCTTCCCCAATTCCCCAGGATCTCACTGCTCTTTCTCCAATTCCAAACCCTCTTGGAATCCCTCCGGGCTGGGGCCTGGGTTGAATTCACTTCTAGCTCTTTGGCCAAGTTAGTGGTAGACATATGGATCGACCTGAAAGGAGAGATGCTGAAGGATTGTTCAAAGTTCCTTTGCTGCGGTGAACCTGGGTGGGGCGGGGAGCAGCAAGGCCAGTGCTCCGGGACCTCTCTTTCTCCGGGTCTCTGCCCCAGTTCACAGGTTCAGACAGGCGGGGAGGAAGTGTCCGAACTGCCTCTATTTGTGTCCATCGCATGGCACACGGTGGGCGGTTGTCCGCTCCGGCGAGCTGAGATTAAGCTCCTGCGCCGGGACTCTAATGCCGCCTCCGCTGTCCCTCCCTCGCCATAGCCTCTAGCAGGCCAGGAGCCCGGTGCTCGGCGATCCGGAAGAGGGCGCCCTCCCTGCCCTAGTCCGCGGTGTCCCCCGCCCGGCTCGCGGCGCTCTGCAGCCCGCAGGCTCGGTGCCATCGATCGGGCCGCAGGGACCCGGGCACGCCGCCTACCCACCCCTCGCTTTTCGCTTTTAATTGAAGTTTGTTTGAGCAGAGCGTGGAGCAGGCAGAAGCAGAAACCAAATATTTAGTTGCTGCAAATTGGCACCTCCAGATCAATTACCCGGCCCGTGTCAGGGCCTGCGCCGCCCCCCGCGCCCTGCAGAATCTCAATGCCGCGCTGCCCGCGCCCGGGCAGCCCGCGCCGCCCGCCTCCATTCCAGCGCACGTTTCTCATCAGCTCCAGCCATACATCACCCGTGGCCGCGAGGGAACAGATTTTCAATGGGAAAAGTTCCCCGGGAGGGTCCTTGTTTCTGATTCCCACCGAGCCCTGCGCGGTCTGGGCCCCCGCCTCCACCGGGCCTGACTGATGGGGACAACCCGAGAGTAGCAGTGAGTTCCAAAGAAAGGACTTTGGGTCCCTAGCCCCCAATCCTAGCAACTCCTCTAACCCACTAGGTGACCTTGGGGAAGTCATTCATGCTCTGTCAGCCTGGGTTTCCTCATCTGTAATTTGGGGCCCAACTTTGTGGGGTCGACGACATGGAGGGACAGCACGGGAACTGGCACATGGAGGCTTTCCACGGCTATTAGTTCTCAGTCATGCAGGGGGAGGGGCAAGATAGCCTCTAGAATGAAGGAAGGGACACTGAGGGAGGCAGTTCAGTCGAGTGGCTGAAATGTTAAGAGGAGGCAGGGGGCAGGCAGCCCCCTGGAGTCTCTGGCAGGGGCCAATTGGGCTCCTTCCGGAATAGTTGTGACCCAGCCCAGATGCATGGAGAAGCTAGCTCTCCAGTACTGGAAGAAGCTGGGCTTGAAGGTGAGCCCAAGGCTGCATTCAGGAAAGGAGCCCAAGCTGAGGACGGTGGACAGAGGCTCCTAAGCCACACTGTGCGGAACACCCCAAGGCCACGCCTACCTACCGCCCCGGAGTCACGACAGCTGGGCTGTAGCGAGGCTTTGTCTTTTTCCAGCTACAGGACCCTGGTCAAGTCCTTTAGCCTCAGTGTCCCGGTGTGTGAAATGGGCCAACGTCCTCGGTCTCTCAGATCATATGTGAGGAGGAAAAGAGAGGATGTGCAAGACAAGAAGGAAGGACTCACCAGTAGGCCAGAGGGAGCCGGTGCCAGGTTTGTGCGTTTGCTCCTCTTCCTATACTCAACACCCGGCCATTCCAAGGCTCCCCCTCCTCAACTGGAGTCAAATAATTTGGCATTTTTAAAGGCCATTCAGGCAGACAGAGTGACAGGGGCTCTGGGTGGGAGGAGAGGTGTGGGGGAAGGCTGGGAGAGCCCTTCCTTATGGAAGAAGGCTCTCCATCCTCGTCCTCCACTCCCACAGGTGTTACCCTGGTCAGGATCCTTGCCTCCCTGCACCGGCTCCTCAGCCAGGAGTCAGCGCGATGAAGAAGTCAGCCACAACTAGAGGACAGTTCTTTTCCCATCACACCTGGAGTTTGGGTGAATAAGCATGGCTGACATGAAACCCAGAGCTGCACTGAGAAGCAAACTCACTCCCCAGCCTCAATTTTCCTAATTGTGAAATGGGACTACAAGGCCATAAGCCACTAAGCATGAAGTGCTATTTGGACAGGCGGGTGACTTCTGGAGGCTACTGAATGCATTGTCCTGCCTTCCACACACACACACTTCTAACCCACTATGCCCCGTCTGCAGAGGATTATCTCTGCTGGCAAAATGTCTTTGGGCCTAGCAACTCACCATTTATCAACTCAGGAAGTCCTTCTGACAATCTACCTTAAATCTCCTACTGCTTCCTTCAGGGAAAATTTAAAGAACAAACAGCAAAAAGATAAATGCTTATGGGCTGGTGATGCCATAATATTTTTTAAAAATACCCCCAAAGATGGCCGGGGGTGGGGTGGGGTGGGGTGGGAATTACCTCTGGACACAATGCTCTTTACACTAAACATCTTGGCGATAAATATAGCTGTGTAATTCTTTTTTCTCCTTGGCAGAGAGAAAGGCTGAGGCTGGGCAGAAAGGCAGAGGGACCCGAAAATATAAATCAATATGTGACTTTAATATATGTGCTCTCGGTGGCTGTGTGTGCTGGGGGATTATTAGTAACCTTGATTCCAGCTCAGTGTCCATGTGAGGCGGGGAGACGTGTGGCCCCCGGGGAGGAGAAGAGAAATTAGGAAGCCAAATTCTTCTCCTGATTGACACCTGGGTAAACATTATCCCGGCAGAAGGGAAAGAAAAAAAGATCAATGCTGGGTATTTTTATCACGTTCCAGGGACGGACAGGGGGAGAAATTAAAGAAACAGTCCTGTGATTTTTTTGAATATGCTCATCTCCAAGGAGGAGGCAGATGAGGTGGAGCCCAGGCAGAGGGCAGCACCAAGGGTAGGAGAGGAAGTGGGTATGTGCCAGGGAGCAGTACCTTGGCATGTTTTGCCCAGGGGCACTGGTGTGAGTGGCAGCAGGTACAAAGGAGCCAGGCCTTTAATGGCAGGGCAAAGGCACCAGCTTTGATGGGGAAATCACAGGCTGCAGCTTCTAATGGGAGATCAGGCTCTGGTTTCTATGGAGGATCAAGAGGCATTGGTCTCAAAACGGGCTGTTTTAATGGAAGGTTCCCAGCACGTGGGGACAGAAGAGTGGCTTCTGCAGGGGTAAAGGGCAGGGAGGGGACCAGGGTGGGTCAATACCCATGTGGAGGAGGGGGCATCTCTCTGGGCTGTCTCAGATCTAGAGTTAGGAAAAACCTTGGCTTCCTCTCTTTTGTGGTTGCATGACCTTGACCCAGTCATTTGAACTTCGTGGTTTCACCTTCCTTTTCTGTAGGACAATGATAAACAACCCCCACTCCCCTCATCTCACAGTTTTAAATAAAATTGTACAAAATGGAGCTGGGGATATAGCTCGGTGGCAGAGCACTAGCCTAACATGTGTGAGGCCCTGGGTTCGATCCCCCAAATTGCAAAAAAAAATTAAAGTACAGCCTGCCATACAGCTGCTGAAGGGCTGCTATTACATACCACAGATCTGTTCCACAGAAATGTAATGAGAGGGCTGGGGTGTGACTCTGTAGTAGAGCATTTGCCAGGCATGCATGAGGCCCTGGGTTTGATTCCCAGCACCACACACACAAAAAAATGATACTGGTGTTATAGCTCAGCGGTAAAGTGCTTGCCTAGCATGGGTTGAAGCTCTAGGTTTGATTCTCAGCACCACATAAAAACAAATAAATAAAATAAAGATTAATTTTTTTGTACCAGGTATTAAACCCAGGACCCCTTAACCATTGAGCTATATCCCCAGCCCTTTTCTTATATTTCATTTAAAGACAGGGTCTCACTGAGTTGCTTAGGTCATTGCTAAATTGCTGAGGCTGACTTTGAATTCACAATCCTCTTGTTTCAGCCTCCCAAACTTCTGGGATTACAAGTAGGTGCCACCTCGCCCAGCTAAGGTTAAATTCTTGGAAAAAATAAAAAAGATACATACTCTTAAATGATGTTCTAGTAGTCACATTTGTAGAGTGGAAAAAAGCACACCTGCGATCCCAGCAACTCAGGTTGGGTGAGGTTCAAGGCCAATCTGGACAATTTAGTGAGACCTTGTCTCAAAATAAAAAAAATAAAAAGGGTTGGGGTTGTAGCTTAGTGCTAGAGTACTTGCCTTAGTACATGCAAGGCCCTGGGTTCTGCCCCTAGTATCTGTAAAAAATGAACGAAAGAAGAAATTAATTCAAGTAGTACTCTTTAAAAATTTTTAATTTTTTTAGTTGTTGATACAACTTTATTTATTTAAATATTTATTTTTTTAGTTTTAGGTGGACACAATATCTTTATTTTATTTATATGTGGTGCTGAGGATCAAACCCAGTGCCTCACACCTGCTAGGCAAGCGTTCTACCACTGAGCCACCACCCCAGCCCCCTGCAGTAGTACTTTTTAACCTAACCCAGCATATCTAGTATCCAGCATTCAGCATGCGGCACTAAGTTCTCAAGAGCCTCATGGGCTGAATGGCTACCATAACCAGCACAGATCTAGAAAAAGAAGCCCACAGATGATCTGGGGTTACAGCTTAGTGGGGGGAGTGCTTGTCTTATATGTGTAAGGCAGTGGATTCGATCCTCAGCATCACATAAAAATAAATAAATAAAATAAAGTTATCATAGATGGGTGCAGTGGTGCATGCCTGTAATCCCAGCCACTCGCAAGTTCAAAGCCAGCCTCAGCAACTTAGCAAGACCCTGCCTCTAAATAAAATATAAAAAAGAGCTGGGAATGTGGCTCAGTGGTTAAGCACCCCTGGGTTCAGTCCTCAGTACCAAAATAAAATAAAATAGGTATCGTGCCCATCTACAACTAAAAATAATTTTTAAAAAAGAAGCCCATAGAATAGGGACTCCTGCCCCCAGGACAGTGGGGATGGACTTCTGGAAGTCAAAGAGGGCAAACTGCGTCTCCTAAGAAATACAAGGCAGAGCACCCAGTTTGGTGAGGAGGGGACAATTTTATGGCTTTTAAGGGATCACAGTATCTATCCCAGCAGGGGCTCTCTGGGGGAGGGAGACTGACAGCTGCCATCTTCCTTCTATAGGTAGACCACCTCTGGCCCCAGCCGGCCTGGAGCTGGGGCTGGGTAGACCCCTAGCTTCCCTTTCTGGCACATCCTGGCATTTGGAACAGCCTGGTGTGGAGGGAAGAACAGCTGAACTTGAAAAGCTTTCCAGAAGCTTCTGCTTTTGGCTGAGAGGGCTAAGGCCAGGCCCCTCTCTGAGCTACACCGTCTCTAAAACAGGAGTGGTCACCATTGACCCCACTTCTACCGTAGAAGAAAGGTTTCTTATCCAACATGTGTGGGTTTGTAAGCCATGAACATAGGAAGAAAAGAGAGTGGGGAGGGACAGAGGGACAGGGAGGGAGCCTCTTCCAAGGCTGCCCTTTATATATATATATATATATTTTTTTTTTAAAGAGAGAGTGAGAGAGGAGAGAGAGAGAGAGAGAATTTTTAATAATTTTTAGTTCTTGGCGGACACAACATCTTTGTTGGTATGTGGTGCTGAGGATCGAACCCGGGTCGCACGCATGCCAGGCGAGCGCGCTACCACTTGAGCCACATCCCCAGCCCTGCCCTTTATATATCGTTGGATTTATTCCCAGGGTCTTCAAGGATGACTCCCCAAGGGCAGACGCCAGCAGAAGAAAGATGGGGAGGGGGACTCAGGAAGGATGTGACCTGGCAAACCCTGAAGCAGAGGAGCTGGAGCACTCAGTTTGGGCCCAGGAAATGGGGGTTCCCTTTCTTAGCTGCTCTCAGCACTAGGGTTTGTGGGAAAGAGAGAACAGGACTACTTCAGGGCCAAGTGAAGGGCGCTCTGTGTGGGCAGAGAGGCAGCCCTCGCGGGGCCAGCCTGACATTTTCTGCTGATGCTGGGAGCCAGAGAAGGGGGCCACAGCCTGGAGTTCTCATGACCCAGACAGCTGATCCTGTGTCCAAGTGGCCCGCCAGGCCTCTCTGTCCTGGCTGCAGAATTGTTGTGCCAGTGAAAGGGAAAGGGGACAGGCACCAGGCTACCCCCAAGACTAAGTGCCCCCAGCACACCTGCTAGGTCCCCCTGGAGCCTTCAGCTGTATCTTTTGTAGAGTCTGCAATTAAGGGGGAGATCTGAGACTTTAGATTTACACCCTTGGGAGTTGAGCAAATGGGCTTCAGGAGATCTTGTGAATGTCCCACTTAGTTCTCATCACTAAAGGCAAAATGTGCCTGGTGAGTGTGTGTTTTTTCCCAAGCCCAGGCTCTAAGCTCTTGTCAAGCCTTGGAGGGACCAGTGACCCCTACAAGGGTAAGAACTGCTCTAGGCACACACTCACAAACACACGCGCACAAACGCGTATACCAACCCACTCATGTATACACAACATTTACACCCAAGTTCATGCACACATCCACACCCATCCACACATGTGCACAAACATACTTTCTCTTGTCCTGTTTCAGGTCCCTTGCATCTGCGGAACCGTCCTAGACAGAGTTGCTTCCGCTGATGTTCTCCCTCCACAACTGCTTTCTGCCTAATCTTATAAGTGGCCAGCCTCTGCAACTTAGACCCTGTCTCAAAATAAAACTTTGGGCTGGGAATATAGTTCAGTGGTAGAATGCTTGCCTAGTTTGTGTGAGGCCCTGAGTTCAATTCCCAGTACTGAGAAAAAGAGAGAAAGAGGGAAGGAAGAAAGAAATGCCTGTCTCTCTGATCCATCTCCTACCGTCCCTCCTGTGACCCCAATCCTCAAACTCTGTCACCCTGGGTCACTATGGAAAGGGTAAGCCTCTGGAGGACAGCACTATCAGTGGTGTCCACGAGTCCCCTCAGAATCCAATTAGCCTCTCCCTTCACTTCCTGCCCTGCTGAGCCCCACCCCAAGGTAACACCAAGGTCAGATGTGAGGAAAAAATAGATGAATCGACATTTTGCAAAACACAGTGCAAACTCCACTCAGGTGCAGCCCCCCTCTATTCCTACTGGACTCCTGCCCACCCTTGATTCCCCTCCCTCCAACACCCCCACACCCATCCAGTCCAGATGTCTAGAGCCCAAGTAGCAGACAGACGCCATGTCTCTCCTTTCTGAGCCTGGGTCCCTATCTATGCTGCCAGCAGACCTCTGGGATAACTGGGAATGTGAAGAACTACCTTATTTTGTCTTTTTTCTTTCCCATTCCATTCAAATAAGGATTTCAGACAGCTTTCAGAAACCCACGTGACAAAGAATAAAAAAGAGAGAGGAAGCCAGAGGCGGGAGAAGTCCTGCTTCCATCCCCACTCCACCCCCTCCCCCGGGCTCTGTCTCTGGCACCCTGCAAAGGGCACCTCTCTGAGCCGCCACCATGGGACCTTGCTGAGCCCATTCAATCCTTCTTTCCAGCGACCTCAGGTGCAGACTTGGCCAGTACCCCCCTCCCTCGCCAACCTGCCAGGCTCCACTCCAACCCAGGCCCTGCCAGTCCCAGCTCCCCCCACCCAGCCCCTCCTGCTCTGGCTTTCTCTCTCCCACCCCCATCTGCAACCACAGCACATCCCAGCTGTCTGATTAACTCAATTGATTAATTAAGCTCTAATGAGAGCCGTGACTCACCCCTGCAGCTTCTGACCAGGAGGCCGGCTGTGCCAGAAAGGGCACTGAGGGCCATAGGCATGATCTTAGGGCGTTCCAGGGGGCAGGAAGCTCAGTGACTGGTGGCACTAGCTGGTAAAGGAGGCACAAAGCTTGCCCAGGGCGAGGTCTCCTCCAGAGCTTGCAGAGGGGAGAGGACTCTGGGGAGTTGGCAAAGAGGTTGCCCCTCAGTCAGCTGATCAGTCCCAGTACACATTTGCTAGAGGCAGGGAGGACAGAGGAGATACTGACTGCCTGGGTGGTCCAGGGGTGCTACATCCCCACCTTGACTCCTGGGACCCAGAGTACCCAAGACCTGAAAGGACTGGCCATGTGGAAGCTGGACGCTGGCCATAGGGTCAGACCCAGCCTTGCAGCAGCCTCCAAACCCATGGTTTCTCCCACCCCCACAGCTCCCAGACCTGTGATCACTCAACTCCCTCTCTGGCTGCTGCTCCCAATCCCAAAAAACCACAAGGGCTCTGCCACACACGTCTCAAATTCCAGTCCTCCTTCCTCTAGCCTCCCCTGTCAACTCTGCCCATGAACCCACCCTTCCCCCAGACTCGGTACACTTGTCTGGGACATGGGAGCAAATGCCCTTCATTAACAATAATAAGCAGTTGAGTATAATTTTCCACTTCACAAAGTACATCAATCCTCATTCTTCCCCAGAATCCTGTGAGGCCAACAGAACTAGGTACCAACTCTAGAGATGAGGAAACTGAGGTCACAACTTGCCCAAGTGCACGCCTGATTCTTTTTTTTTTTTTTGGTACCAGGGATTGAACTCAGGGGCACTGAACCACTGAGCCACATCCCCAGCCCTATTTAGTATTTTATTTGGAGACAGGGTCTCACTGAGTTGCTTAGCACCTCGATGTTGCTGAGGCTGGCTTTGAACTGGCAATTCTCCTGTCTCAGCCTCCCGAGCTGCTGGGATTCTAGGTGTGTGCCACTGCACCAGGCATACACCTGATTCTTTCTTGCTTCCAAGCCTTCGTGTTTGTCTCCAAAGAACACACTCTGTGGCTCGGAGGCCCCAGTTTAGCACTCACTTCAGTCAGAAAGCTGAGTGTCCCCAGTCACAGGTAAGGGCCCCTAACTGTTATAGTATCTGTCACCCTGAGGGCATCTGCCATTCTGTCTATCCCTGTTCTTCTCCAACACCCTGCCCGGGGCTTCATATGTCATAAGGACATGATGAATACTTACAGAATGAAAGAAAGAAGGCAAGAAATAAAGGAGCCACCACAAGTGGCAGATATTTTGAGCCCGGTGTAGTGCTGGGAGGAAGGACACTGTGAAGGACCGGATTCTCCGGTCAGGGCATGTTGGCTGTTGATGGACAGGAATCCACTCATAGCATGGCCCAGTGGTCTAGAAGTGAAGCAGGGAATCCCCTCCCCTCCCCTCTGTGGAGAGGATGGGATTGGGGGACCAGCCCAGGGGATCATGGGAGATGGTGGGGGGAGATGGGTAGAGCAGGAGAAGGTGGGGAGAGTGTGGCTCTAGGTCTTAGGAATTCTTAAGTGAGACAAAAAAAACTCGAGTGGAGACAGGGCCATTGGCTAGACAGTCAGAGACCTGGGTTGGAGTCCTGTCTTTGTGTGACCCCTCTGGGAGGGTGACTATGAGCATGTGGCCTTCCCAATGGAATAAGTCTGATGGCATGGGTTTCATGCCTGTGGTCCTCACACGGTGTGGGAATTCTGCAGCCCCGAGAGACATTTGTGACCAGAGGACATGAGAGAGTGATGGATATACGCACCGGAGGCGATGGGAGCCGTGATCACAGCCTGAAGCCTCTGATCCCCTTGAAGACCACCCCCCTCCCTGACCCTCTGCTGTCGCTGCCCCTCAGATTCAATTACCAGCTCAGCTTTCAAATCGGGCTTCAGCCCGTAACTTTACTGGAGAAAATGATTATGTGATTATTTCAACCTTGCTCCCAACACCGTTTTAATTGGATCTGGGAAAAGGCGATTTATGCACCAGCGGGGCCACGGGAGGACGGGGAGTGTGCCAGCCCAGGAGCCTTGAAGGAATGTGGATAGGACTGCTTCCGGGGCCCCCTCCCCTCAAAACCTCCTCTCCATTCCTGGATCCAGCATGGACTTCAGCAGGAAAGAGGATATTAGTATGTGTGTCGGGGGACTTTCCAAGTAAGTGAATTGGAAGCGGCTTGGAGAGGGACAGGATTCTAAGGGCCTTGTTTCCTGCCCAAAGTAACCCTCAACCACTTAGAAAATGACTTTTCTGCCAATCTCCCTTCTCAGACCCCCTGGAGTAAAATTTTCGCTCAAACACTAGCCTGAGGAAGCAGAATTGTAAAGAACATCTGATTTTCCAGAATCCAGCAGAGCCTTTGATAAGGATTTGGGACTATCTGCTCCAGGAAGCACCCTGCCAGCTTCTCCCTACTAAACAGGTAACTGGAGCTTAACCACATGCAAACCTCTCTGAGCCTCGGTTTGCTCATCTGTCAAAGACAGAGTTGACCCTAGGTGACCCCCAAGGCCTCTCCCTATAATGAAGGAAGTCATTTTAGCCAATTCTCCATGTGTCCTGGTTTTTCATGGCTGGAGCATTCCAATGCCAACTCTTCAATGGCAAGTTCCACAGGGACTGAGCCACAGACTCAAGCCATGGAGAGCTCATCTGCTCCAGCAGCTAAGGATGTCCCTCCCTGCCACTGGGCCAAACTCAGCCAGCTGCCAAGCAGAGAGAATGGGCCTGGGCTTGGGGCAGGAGAGTGGGTGCTTGAGAGGTTGAGTGATTAGGAGGAAGGACACATGAAAGTCCTTATCTTTGACTCCATCTCCATCATCTGGAGGTCTGGTTTTTCCCTGGGTACTCTCTGAGTCCTTTAGAAAAATTGCTTAGAAGGTGCCATTTTGGAGAAAGTACTCCAGGGAGCTCCCTACAGCCGGCTGTGTCTTCTTCCCACCCCGGGCAAGACACCAGTTCCACCTGGGACTGTGGGAGGACTAGCCACACCCTGGCAGACCTCCGTGTCTGCCAGCCATCAGCAAGCATTTCCTGGGCACTTGGAGAACATGGGCAGAGAGACAACAAGACAGGCACAAAGAGCAGAGAAGGTGCTGGTTACATTTTTGGACCAGTTATGGAGCACCTTCTGGGTGCCAGGCCTGGGTCCAGTGCCATCTCGTGGCATCTCACAGTCTGATACGAGAGACAGGACACCCTCTTCCCAGGAATAACCTAAACTCCAAGACTCGACAGAAAAGATGACTCAGAGATGGGGGCCTATGGACTTGGGAGCTCTAGACTAGACTCAGTAGGGAGAATCTGGGCAGACTTGTTGGAGGAGCCAGTTTCAAGGAGGTAGGGGTGTGGTTGGGCTGTGAGGTGGGCATTTGGAAGGACCAGACAGCAGGGATGCCCAGGAGAGCAGGAAAGTGGATAGACAGGAAAGAAGATAGCACGATATGCTTGCATCTTTGCATAACATCCCCTAACATCGTTGGGAATTATAATTTCCATTTTACTCACTGGAGTCCAGAAATAAAGATAGGTTGTCAGGGTCACACAGAGCCAAGAGGAACTAAAAGCAAGATCCACCTGTGCCCTGAACCCTGTTCTTCCCCAGTTTCACCTCACCTCTCTCAGAGCCTGTCTGCCTTGTGCTGGGGGCACCAGCAGACAGAGGAGGGCTTGGCTGGAAATTAGGAGTCCAGTTTCCAGAAATTTCTGGGATCCATGGGGATCTAGAAATAAGATCTGAGACAAACAGGACCCCAGCCCTCCAAGCAAGTGCCTGCCTGGTGATGGGGGTTTCAAAGATGTGGATCACGGGGGAAAATTATATTGTCAAAGAAGAAAACCAGCAATGCCATCCCTCCTTCACTCATTAATTTCTGGGGAAGTATTAGCTGTCAGCAAGCAGCGGTCCTCCAATTCAAATTACAGAATTTGAATTCTTAATTTCTCCTAATCCATCAGTGAGCTGCCTTCTTGGGCTAATATTAGCAGCGCTGGCAAGGCTTGGAGAGGAGTCGCTGATGTCTTCTGCCCCCCCACCCAATCGATAGGGCTGGGCCCAGGCTGTGGGCCCCTCAGAAGCTGGGACCCCTCGCTGCTCCCCAACTGTCTCCACTCCCAGAAAGAGTGCAGAGTCTTAGGGAGGTCCCTGGAGAGACGGAGAGCCAAACAGCAGAAGTCAGAGAAAGAGCCAAGGAGGCGTGGGGGAGATGGAATCAGAGCCTGGGAACCAGCGGCACAAGGGGGAAGGGAGGGAGGGACAGACTCAGGAAAGATAAAATTAGTGAGGCCGAGAGTGGGGGGAGGCAGTGATGGAGAGACTGAGCCAGAGGCCCAAAGAGATGGATGGAGACAGAGCAGGAGAGGAGGGAGGGGCCCCCAGAACCCAGAGTCACAGAGGGCATCCTGCTGACCTCTGCAGGGAGAAAACAGTAGACAAACCAAACACCACGGGACTCCGGTGGTGTCGTGGGAGTGAGGTATCCCATGGGTGACAGCCTCCCTACCTCGGGGCCCGCCAGTCTTCTTTGTCCCTGGGCGTTCTGGAGTCAGGTCCTACATCTCAAATCACAGGTCAAAGTCCTCCTCGGCCAAGAAGGCCTCTTGCTTTCTCTCCAGAGCACCATCTCTTTAGTTTCCAGAAGTAACCCTCTCCAGGAGAGCCACCCAGGGCCTTGTGGGAGATGAGGCAGCAGGGACAGCAGCTAGGTTAAGGAAACTCTATCCACTTCTTATTTAATCTCTTCAACCAGGCCGTGAGGTAGGAACGATGGCACCTATTATTTAACAGGCGAGGAGGTGAGTGTCCTCACTTGCCCCAGGTCATGGAGCCATGGCACAGCCCTGGGATTTGTACCAGAGCAGAAGGACTCCAAAGCGAAGCGCTTAATACCATCTCACCGGATCTTGGAGGAAACCCCAGGTGGGTTGTATATGGAGGAGTCCCTGTCTTTGTTGGACTACCAAAGGTTGAAGGACACTTCAGGCCGGTCTCACAACCTTCCTCGTGTGACCACAGCTCATTAGCTAATTTCCTTGTGCTTAGGTGTGTGTGGTGTACTGGGGATTGAACCTAGGGGCACTCTCACACTGAGCTACATCCCCAGCCCTTTTTATTTTTTTGAGAGAGGGTCTCACTAAGTTGCTAAGGCTGTCCTGGAACTTGCAGTCCTCCTGTCTCAGCCTCCCCCATCACTGGGGTTACAGGCATGCACCACTGCCCTCAGCTCCAGCCAGTCTTCTCACTGATGTCCAATGGCCGGCCACCTACTGTCCAGCCCACTTACCCCACTCACCTGGGGCTACTGCCTATCTTTTTGTCTCCCCAGATCAACCCTTCATCCAGACAGGTTGGCTGAAAGCCTTACCCTGCCCTCTGTCTGACTCACTGTGGCCTGTCCCTCCTTGGCCTGGTCCTTGTCCTTTCTGTGACTGTCCTTCCTCTTCTGCTAGTTGTGAACCTCCCCGTGCACAGCCAGCTGCCCTCCAATGTCCTAGGACTCAGCCTTGCCCCAGAAAGTGCTCAGCAAATATTTGTGGACTTAGGAACTGATTGATTGGTGAGGTGAAGACAGGAGACCGAGGATAAAGATGCCCAAGAGCTGAGCCGTGTTCCTCTCAGCCTGCACCCTGGGGAAGAATCTGGGAGCTGGAGGCACACAGGTGGGGACCCTAAGCTGCAGAAGATATGCATGGCCAGGTGGGCAGTCCCATGGTCCCAACTGCCCTCAGGTGACTGTCTCCTCCCAGGGAGGGAGGACTTGGGGATGTGGAAGGGGAAATTGGGGAAGGAGTTCTGGAGGCTCCCCCAGGCTCTGTCCAGGCACCAAGCAAGTGGGAGGCAGATTCCAGGCTCTGCATCAGGCCAAGCTGTCGGTCCCACTCCTTTGCTGCCCCTGCTCCTCCACCCCCCATCCAAGAGGCTGAGCTTGCCTAGGACTATTTTGGGCCAGACCTCTGAATTATGCATCGTTCGGCCAGTGAGCCCAGCACTGCTGACCAGGGGCAGGAGGGATATGAATTGTCACACGGTATTTCTGAGTTTGTGCAGGCGCCAAGCAGAGTGTGACAGAGTGGCACAGGTGTGGCTCTTGTGACTAAGGGGTTGTGGTTGTACATGAGTGATTATGGGTGCACAGATAGGGGTTGTGGGGTCTCAGAGACAGATATTTCCTTCTCTCTGAGGTTCCAAGCTGGTGAATCCCTGGACACAATATCCAAATCAGTGTTTGGGAACAGGATGGAGCAGAGTGACTGTACGGGATGTCCTGCACCTGCCTGGGCTAACCATGGGGTCTTCAGACGCCAGATGGACAGAAAAGAGACACCAACCTCTAGGGAAGCCCCAGGGGAAGGAATGAGAGGCCATAACTGCCCACAGATATCACAGTCATGGCCACCCTGAGTTACGTGCTCCTCTAGGTCAGGCACTTTACATATGTTAACTGGGTTAAATGTCAAAACACCTCTAAATGGTGGGCACCAGCACCCTACTTGACTGATGAGGAAACTAAGGGTCAGAAAGGCCAAGGAACTTGCTCAATATGGAACTAGCAGAAGGAAGATTTAAACAGTTAAGGAAATAAAAAGTCAAGCCTCAGCCTGGGAGAAAATTCTTGCAGTACTTACTTTTAACAAAGGACTTGCACTCAGCAAACTCTGACAACTCAATAAAAAGGCAATTTGATTGTATTTTTTAAGCATTTATTTATTTATTTTGTGGTACTGGAGAGTGAACCCAGAGGTACTCTACCACTGAGTCACACCCTTAGCCCTTTCTATTTTGAGACAGGATCTCACTAAATTGCCGAGGCTGGTCTCAAACTCTGGTGATCCTCCTGCCTCAGCCTCCCAAGTCACTGGGATTACAGGTATGAGCCACTGACCCTGGCAAACAATCAAATTCTGAAAGAGCCAAAAGAAAATATAGATGGCCAGTACCTTCATGCCCACATGAGAAGATATTCAATATCATTTGTCATCGATAAGGGAAACTCATATTAATACCATAGTGAAGGACTGGGAATGTAGTTTAGGGTTGGAGCACTGGCCTCACATGCATGAATTCAATCCTCTGCACCACAAAACAACAAAACAAAAACCAAACCACAGTGAGATAGCACTGCACACCCACTGGAAGACTGGCTATGCTGTTGGGAAGCAACTAAAACTCTCCCACACTCATAGTAGAAATGTACAGTGGTACAACCTCTGCAGAAACTAGCTCATCAGTTTCTTTAAAATTTAAACATATAATTACCATACGACCCAGCCATTCAACTCTTCGGTGTGTACCTAAGAAAAGAAAAGGCATATGTTCACAAAGCCTTGTACACGTATATTCATAGTAGCTTTATGCACGTCAGCGCAAACCTAGAACCAATGCAAATGTCCACCCACAGGTGATCTGATTGTCTTATACAAAGGGATGTTAGACGGCAATAAAAGGTGTGTAAACTCCTGACATAACAACACAGATGAATTTCATAAACACTATGCTCAGTGAAAGCAGCCAGACACCAAGAGTACATATTACATAATTCCATTTATATGAAACTCTAGAAAAGAGAAATCTAATCTATAGTGACAGAAAGCAGATCAGTGGTTGCCTGGGGCTGGGGGCAGGGTAGGGATTGACTGGGAAGGGGCACCAGGGAGCTTTTGGGGATGATGAAAATGTTCTATATCATGATCATAGAGGTGGTTATATGTGTACATAAATTTGTCAAAACTCTTCAAAATGAACTCTTAAAATGTATGCATTTTATTGTATGTAAATTATATTTCAATAAAGTAGAAAAAAAGAAACCCAGACAAGCTGAGCTGAAACCCACACCTCGAACTGTTGTTGTACCCTGTATCTCTTGAGGTAGCAGAAAGTGAGCCGTGGGCACCTGAAGCCCCTTTGAGGAAGTTTCTGTGGTTCTTTGGAATTGATTACCTGTCCCTGCCAGGAAGGAAGCATCCATCTTTCCTCTGCCCTACAGGCCTCCACTATCCCCAGCCCTCTGTGGATTTCCATGTAACCCGAGGAACTGACCAACCCCCAGGGGTAACGAAGCCTCCTTCTGGGGCCCCTTCCTGATCCCTCCAGGAGGAGGCACCTCACAGCTTCCTTAAGCAGCATCCTAACTGGCAGGTCAGGAACTGACAGGGAGTCAAGGTTTTGTTTCCCTCTACTGCTCAAGAGTCAAAGCTACGACAGCACACCCCTAATCTCCAGAGGCCTCTCCCACCGACCTCCCAGGAGCATGGTGGTGGGTCTCCAGTGCAGTGGGAGGGGCATGGGTGTACTGTTTCTGGGCAGGTACCAGGCTTACCTACCATGTGGCGCTGTGGGTGCAGGAGAAGCTGGGTGGCCAGATGGAGGCCCCACGTGCATGGTGGCTCCTGCTCCTTGTCACATTCACTGTTATCACCAGTCATTACTGAATGCCTGTTAAGTAGCAGGCTTTGAGTTAAGCCCTCTGCCTGCATTTCCTGTTAATCCTCCAGACAGACATCCTATGGGACCGGAGCTATTGTTGCCCTCATTTCACAGATGAGGATGCTGAGGCACAGAGAAGGGATTCGGGATCACACAACTAGCAGGTGGAGGGAAGGCTGACAGCAGCCCAAGCTGTTAATTTCCAAGCAATCCTCAGACCAGCTCCATTTGAATCCCTTGGAGGGTTTTTTTAAAAAAAATACAAATTCCTGCCAGGCGCAGGAGCACAAGCCTGTAATCCCAGCAACTGGGGAGGCTGAGGCAGGAGGATCACAAGCTCAAGGCCAACCTCAGCACTTTAGCGAGACCCTCAGCAACTTATCTCAAAACAAAAAATAGGGGCTGGGATTGTGGCTCAGTGGTAGAGCGCTCACCTTGCACATGCCGGACCCTGGGTTCGATCCTCAGCATGACATGAAAATAAATAAGTGAAATAAAGATAATGTGTCCAACTAAAACTAAAAAATAAATATTAAAAAAAATTAAAAATAAATAAATAAAAGGGACTGAGGATGTAGCTAAGTGGTAAAGGGCCCCTGGGTTCAATCCCCAATACCAGAATAAATAAATAAAAATAAAATTTCCTGGGTCTTTGATTTGTCCTTATTTCCTCTAGACCCTCAGGTGTTTGCCAGGTAGAGGATAAGCCCTGTCACCCAGCAGCCTGAGGAGGGTGGGCAGGGCTGATCTCAGGGAGATGGGATCTACAAAAAGCAGCAAATTGTTCATTGATTTCAATCCTATTGAGGGGAGTCCTGGGACCAGCAGAAGCAGGACTGTATTTGAATTGGAGAAGTGGGAAGCGTGGCTCAGCTTAGGGCAGGCGAAGTCAGGAAGTGGCCACCAGGGGGCCCGGGGGCTAGTAGGCATCAGGGCCTTAGCTGTGGTCCTGAAGATGGGCCTCTCGTCCATTCACCCTTGGGGATGCAGGTGCCTGGGAGGTGGCCCAGATTCAATCTGGTGGGACCTGCAAGTGGAGAAGGGGTGGGAAATGCAAGGGATAAAGGTTCCACCACCAGAAAAGTCAGCTTTTCCAAGACGGCCCTTATTTTAAACATCTGACCCATCAGGCCCTTGTGAACACACAACCCATCAGATTTGGGGATCAGAACGCAACCTTCATGCCCTGGTAGGGGATTGGAGAGGTCCCCTAAACACCTCTCCTTCCTGCATCTTCCTGTTCTGCTCTCAGCTCCTTGGAATCAGTTACATGTTCCCGGTGCCTGGGAATTCCTGGGGTCAGCCTCAGGCAACCCCACTCCTGCCTTCTCCTTGGAGTGTGCGTCTCAATGTCCACTGTGGAGGCTCAGGGAATGCGTTTCAGGGGTTTCCCATTTCTCCCATTGGCCACAAGGAGCCACATCTTAACCCTCCCCCTCATCCCCCCCATGCAGCAGATAGTGCAGCACTGGCCTGGTCAGCCTTAGACTCACAGCCGCGGAGACTCCTACCAGAGGGGACCCTGCCCTCCCTGCCACCCGTTCAGAAAATTCTCATGACGGAGGACCGTCCTTGCCTCACTCTGAGCTTCTGCCCTATCATCCAGGGGTGGCAGGTAGAAGGGTTCCTGGGGAGATTTCCAGCTCCTTAGCCCACCCCTCTTCAAGCTGAGGTGTGTGTCCTCTTGTCCTTTTGCTATAGGACAGATGGTGACTCTCCCTGATCCCTGAGAGTGGGGCTAGAGAGAAGAAAAGGGTCCAGAATCCAGCAGAAGTCATTGCCACAGGGCTTTGCCTTGTTTCAGCTCTGGACAAGTCACAGAGGGCCCGTGGCAGTGCCCATGAGAGGTAGGGGGAGCCTAGAGACTGCCCTCAGGGCGGCTAAGGACAGCATCCTTCCTTGAAGGAGGAACTGAGTCTCCTCATTGGAATGATGGGGAAACTGAGGTCTGGGGCAGGGACTGACCATGGCATGTGAGTCAAATCCAAGAGCCAGTAGCCTCCTGGCATGCAGGCCCTCCTGGGTCTGATCCCAGACTGGCGGTAGGCAGGGCACATGCAGATCCCTGGACAGGCCCCACAGCTGAGGAGGGCAAACAACAGCCTCCTAAGCTTGAGGCCAGGGCCAGGCCAGAGCTTCCAGGGACACAGTGATTTCCTGTCACTCGGCCCCTGGGCCCAGAGCAGCTGCTCCCTCATCTAATTAATGGCCCTGGTTCTGAGTCCTTGATGAAGGGGGATCATGAGCCGTTGCTCTGCCCGAGTCTCCATGGAGCTTTCCATTAAGCAGGGGCAGCTGGGAGGGGTTCGGAGCCGGGGCAGCACACTGGGCCGATATGCTAAAAGCTGCCCCCATCCCACCTCTCATCCTCCTCTTGCCCTGGCCATTTCTTAGCTCCTGTTCCCTCCTCTCCTTCCCCCAGCCCACTGTCCCCTCCCTGCTCTTACAGGTCTCTTCCAGCCCAACCCCTCTTCTGCTCACTTCTCAGAGCCTTCCCCTTGAACCTTGCACCCTGACCCTTAGCCTGGCTCCAGCAGGGGAAGGGGCCGGGAGGTGCCTCCTTTCACAACAGGAGAGGGATCTTTGGGCTTTCCCTGTGTGATCAGTCCAGCCCAGAGTCATAGCCCTCCCTGGACTGTCACTATTAGCAACTAACATCACACTTGGAAGTGGGGGGATGGTGGAGTGTCCAGCGGGCAGCAGCTGGACTTTTCTGAGGACATTCCTGGTTAGATGGAAAGGGATAGAACTAGTGACCCAACAATTCCACCACTTGTCAACTGGACCAGTCCTAGGGTTGGAGGAAATTCAAATTTGTCCCAGTCAGGGACAGGGAAGTTTAGTTGTGACCAGAAGCTATTTTAAGGATCCAGCAGAAAGTGACAGGTGGTGGTCAGTGATTGGGCAAGTCTTTATTGGACAGATGGCCAGTGGAGAGTGGCTAGGGTTAATTTGGGGTGGTCAGTTTGGGGGAAGTCTTAGCGAAGGCCATTTTTGGATGTTAATTGTACAAATGTTGGTGATGCGTGGTCATGTTGTGAGGCCAGTGTTAAGAGGTTTTATTAGCCAGGTGCAATGGCACATGTCTGTCATACCAGCGGCTCAGGAGGCTGAAGCAGGAGGATCGCAGTTCAAAGCCCTGCCTCAGCAACTTAGTGAGGCCCTGGGCAAACTAAGTTGAGACCAATCACACAATTAAAAAAATTTAAAAGGGCTGGAGATGTGGCTCAATGATTAAGTGCCCCTAGATTCAATCTCCAGTACAAAAAAAAAAAAAAAAAAGAAGGATTTTATTAGCCTATTGAAGTTGGGCAGTGATGAATGGTTGGGTAGACACTGGATAGTTGGCTGAGCATCATCGTTGGCAGGTAGAGGTGGGTCAATGGATGATCAGTGCTTTGGGGGAGGGTTAAGTCTTGACTAGGCAGTTAAAATGTAGATGTTAAAAAGTATTTGGAGGGGCTGGGGTTGTGGCTCAGAGGTAGAGCGCTCACCTCGCACGTGCTCGATCCTCAGCACCACATAAAAATAAATAAAATAAAGGTATTGTGTCCAACCACAACTAAAAATAAATATTTAAAAAATAAAAATAAAAAAGTATTTAGAGATTGGGATAAGGTGTTCAATGCCCATATCCCTAAGGTCGGGTACCCCTTCTCTCATTCTGTGTGGTACCTGACAAGGCTAAAGAATGCTGAGCTCAGCCCCAGTTCCCTGCTCCTGTCCTCCACCAGCTCCAGGATATGCTCTTTGCTTAGCCAAAGCAAAGCTGTCCAGTGTGGACGCAGGGCCATCGTCTCCTGGGATCTGGTAGGTGGAAAGGCAGGGCCAGGTCCCCAGAGGTGGTGCATGGGGCATGGAGGACAGAGTGGGCCGAGAGCTGAAGTACTTAGGGATGCAGCCAAGCTCCACAGGGGGATGAAGGCAGTAAAACCAGGATGCCTATTGATGAATCGATTCCCATTATTGATGTTCCCTGGACAAAATTTGAAAGATGTAGCTGAGGGAAAGGATGGGGTTCTCTCAGAGAAAGCCATGACACGCCTGGCCACTCAGAATACCAATGAGATCCTCTGCTTCCCTGGCCCTTCAGAGCTTCCCCTTGCAGGGCTGGCAGCAGGTGGGGGCATGCACCTGGGCAGGCATTGAGCTGCAGATGTGAGGCTGGGGATTCTGTGGTAGCCAGGGAGCGACAGTTCTTGAATGTAGTGTCCCCACACTGGGCAAGCTGCAAACTTGCAGAGAGTATCACGCTTGCACGGATAGTTACAGGGAATGGATTTTCTTCCTGTGAGGACAGTTTCTCCAGAAAGCAAGTGGTTCTCCACAAGGGAGTACTTCCCTATTCAAGAGGCAGTGATGGGGCCAGGGGTATAGCTCAGTGGTAGAGGGCAAGCTAGGTACGTGTGAAGCCCTGTGTTCAATCCCCAGCACACACACACACACACACACACACACACACACACACAGACAGTTGAGTGGCCTGGACTAGAAGTTTCCAAGTAGCCTATAAGACCCTCATTTGATAAATGTGCCTTCTAAGGCAGCTCCACCACCACCAGCCCTGCCACTGTACTGTTATGAGTTGTGGGAAATGGACATAAGCAGCCGGGGCAATGGAGTAGCTGCTGTACTGTTATACATCGCTGGGACAGAGGGCAGAGGGTCCACTTGGGCGGAGCTGAATCCATCTGTAGGAGGTCACAACCAGGAAGGCTTGGGGGTCTCCAGGCAGAAGCCAGGAAGGAACAGAGTAACTCACTGCTGTGAAGTGGGTACAGAGTTGGGGATGGAGATGGCTCAGGGTGGAGCCAATGCTGATGCTACTGAGACTGTCAGATCACAGGGGCCCAGGCTGGAGGGGACAGTCTGATTGGGGAGGCCCCATTTCTGCCTTAGGTGTCCAGTCTGATGAGCGAGGCTAAAGCCCTGCCCTGGGAGTTACAGTATGAAAACAGAGACACAGTCCTTGCCTTGGGGAGCTCCCAAGTATAAAGGGGGAGGCAGTGCTTACCCCCAGTATCCAGTGTTTGGGAGGAAGGCGGGAAGCCAGTTGTCCTGATTGGAGCAAATGTGCTGGGAGACCAGATCTGAGATGGGAGGCAGGAACCTCAAGCTGAGCCGAACCCAGAACCCAGGCGTGCCAACTTCCTGCCTCTGACTTAGTGCTAGCCTAAATTCAGCCCCACTCACTGATCCTCTCCTCCATACCCTCTGTGTGCTGCCCCAGGCTCAGCTCTGTCCCTGATCAATGATTGAGGACACTCAACTCCGAAGGAGGCCAGGGCTGCAGAGAGGTGGGGTTCTCTAGATGTGCACACAACACACTTGCTCTGGTTTCACCCAAGCACCCCTCCCACAGGGAATCTCTAAGGGGATTTAGGCTCAAAAGATGCAACACAACTCTGTGTCAGACCTGGCGCTCAGCATAGTTGTGACTTTGGACAAGCCCCTTTCCCTCTGTCCCCCTGAACATTGAATGGGTTGGACCTAACATCCTTCCAGGTCTCTGAAAGCCCAGCCAGTTCTGAGCAGAAAGCATGATGAAGAGCAGTCTGTGCTGGAGGCTTTACCATTGAGCATCTCATGACCTTGGAGCCTCAGTTTCCTTGTAAAACAGGTGCAAGAAAAATGGGCTCAAGGGCTGAGATTGCCTCCTAGGAGTGCTGCAGAGAGTCAATGAGAAAAAACCAGTTAAAGTGTCTGGCACACAGTGCGTGCTCCATGAAGGCTACTTATAACCATTATTATTATTTTCCTCCTGCAAATAATAGGGTCTTGGACAGTCCTCCTCAGGCCCACTGTCTCTTCCTCAGGCAATTATGCCACAGCTGCCTTTTATTTTTATTTATTTATTTTTAACTGTACTGGGGATTGAACCCAGGAGCACTGTACTGCTGAACTACATCCTTAGCGCCTTTTATTTTTTGAGACAGGGTCTTGCTATGTTGCCCAGGCTGGCCTTGAACTTTCGATCCTCCTGCCTCAGCCTCCCCAGTCTCTGGGATTATGCACCACTGTGTCCAATTCTTGTCCCATGTGATCAGATCCTTCTCAGCCTACCACTCCATTTCTGCAAAAGTGCCCCCTTCCTATGGACAAGGATGCATAGCCCCCTCCCTATGTGATGCCACCACTCTGAGGGACCCTCTTCCAGCCCCCCTCTCCTGCAATTATGTAGAGCAAACAAGAACAGCTGATGAGAAAGGAGTTGCTATTAGCTTAACCTTTCGGGACTGGAGCTGCTGGGAGGAGATGGGCAGGCGTGCAGGGAGGGGCTCCTGCAGCAGGTGGGCAAGGGAAGGGAGGCAAGGAGAGCAGGTGGAAGGGCCATGACTCTGGGGGGCTAATGGGTAGGAGGCAGGCCCAGAAAAGGCAAGCAAGGGACACAGAAAGAAAGGAAGGCACAGAAGTGGAATTAGAAAGACTGGAATAAAGAAAGAGGTTATGGAAGAGGAAAGGCTGGGAAAAAAAAGGCCCAGATAGCAATGCATTGTCCCACGCATCACAGAACCCCTGGCCCCTTGCATACAATAGGATGGCACGTTAAAAGCTAAAGTGGTGGTGCACACCTGTAATCCCAGCGGCTGGGAAGGTTGAAGCAGGAGATTCTGCGAGTTCAAAGCTATCCTCAGCAACTTATCAAGGTCCTAAGCAATTCAGCAAGATCCTGTCTCTAAATTTAATGTGTGTGTGTGTGTGTGTGTGTGTGTGTGTGTGTAGATATATACAGATATAGATATAAATGGGCTGGGGACCTGGCTCAGTGGTTAAGTGCGCCTGGGTTCAATCCTCAGCACACACACAAAAAGCTACGGACAGGTTACTCCACCTGACACAATGCAGAACTGAAGAATGAAGATGGTCATAGCTGTGAGGGAGCTCAGACACCACCTGGCCCAGCTCTCCCACTTTATGGATGGAGAAACTAAGGCCCAGAGAGGAGTTTGCTTTTCCCAAAGTCACAGTGAAGGCTGGGAGAAACTGGAGGAACATTCAGGCCCTGACTAAAGACCCTAAGCTCTTCCCTCTACATCACCTCCCATCCACCCACCTAGCCATCCATCCATCTGTCCATTCATCTCTCCACTCACCCGTCTACCTAGCCAATTACTCCAGGGACATGAGCTCTCACTCATCTTGAGCTGGGTGGGCAAGTCAGGTTCCCAGCCTGCAGGAACTGTGATCTGGTAGAAGTGACCCACGTAAATAAGGAAACATAGGGTGGAGAGTCCCACAAAGACACAATTACTTCTCAGCCAATTGGTTAAACATACAATGAACAAGTATCTCCTGTGCGGATCAGGAAGGCTTCAGGGAGGAGGTGACATTAATCTGGGACTTAAAGGACAAAGAGGAGAAGCCACTGCAGTTTTCCCAGCCAAGCCAGGATAAGGTGCTGAGAGAAGCTGGGGTTCAGAGAGGCTCTGCCCTTCCTCCCCGTCCTCTTCTGAGTTCTGGGAGGGAGGAGGAAGCAGGTGGGAGAGGGTGGTGAGGGCCTTTGGCTCCACCCAGGCCTTTCCCTCCTGAGGTGAGTGGGGAAGGATGGAGCTGGTCCTGGGAACTTGGTGATGATAACTGGGCAGGGCTGGCAGAGGGTGGCCAAGTAGCAGGTGCGCTGTGCCTTTCTTCTCGCCCCTATCTGCCTCTGGCCTGCTTCTCTCCGCCCCAGCTCAGGTGGGCCAGTCAAAGGAGGGCAGGAGGGGGAGCTGGAGAGCGTTGGGAGGCCCGGCCCAGAGTCCTTTTGCCTGACCTCGGCTTGGCCAAGCACTGAAGCTCACTGTGACCTTCATCGTCCATGCTACTCAGAGGGCCGAGGGAGGCAAGGGGGGACAGGAAGGGGGAAGGGAGACCTGACTCACACTTAGCCCACATCCTTGGCGAGACAGCAAGGAATATTTTTAGGAGCTCATTAAACGGGAAGAAAGAAAGGAAAGGGAAGGAAGGAAGACGAGGATTATGCATTATTTTTCATCCAAGTGACAGCTCTGAGCATCTCCACTGGAACTGTCATGCAAAAGAAATGGCATGTCTAATATTATTATGGAAGGGGTGTGCGTGAGTGTGAGTGTGTGTGAGCACGTGCCATCCGGGTGCAACTCTGTGGGGTGGGGGCCCATGTGAGCCTGTGTGTGTGACACTGGGCCAGGGTGCCTGAATGTGTAGTGCAGTGACAGTGGCTGCTTGGGGATGAAGGCGGCATGTGCAGCTGCGTTGGGTACCGGGAGCCGGGGACTGTAACTGTGGGAACAACTCTGCGAGGCTGTGTGTAATGGGGCATGCAGACTGTGTACTACTGTGTAATTGGGTGTGTGTAACTCTGGGTGCGTGAGACATCACTGGAAAGCTACCCCTGGAGCTGGGGGTGGGGGGACATAATCACAGGTGAGGGAGCAGCGAGTATGCATGGCTGTGGCTGGGCAAGGGGGACCGTGGGTGCAGAGGTGATTCAGAAGCAACTCCCAGAAGGCACCGGGGAAACAGAGGGTGAAAGGGGCACTGGACCCTCCTGTCCTTGTACTGAAGGGAAAGAGAGCAGTGGCCAGAGGCCCCCTGGCTCATACCCACACTGTCCCCTTGTCTGTCCCTGCTGACTCAGGCCAGGAGGTCACTGTCTCACTGATGTGAGTGCGAGGTTCTCCTGATGGAGCTGCAGCTACTTGGTAGGCACTCCACAGAAACAGTCTTGCTGACTTTCTAGAATACTCTGGCGAGGTGGGTGCTCTTATTATTCCCATTTTGTGAGGGAAGTGGCCCGAGGTACCCGAGACTCAGGTGGAGAGCCTCCCAGACACGACAGAAGCCAGTGAGCCGAAGCCGGATGTGAATGAGTCTCCAGGTGGCTTCTCCGGGTTGGTACAGGTGAGCCCAGGGAGCCCAGGGAGGGAGACTCGGCTGTGGCAGCCTTCCCAGGGCTTCTTTGAGGTTCCGAGAGGGTTCATCTAGATGACAGGTGCCCAGAGTGGGGGGAAGCGGGGATCTGGAGAGAGGAGGGACAGGGGCTGGGCAGCGGGGCAGCGGGGCAGCAGGGCGGGTGAGCAGCGTCACTCCTGTCAGCGGCTGAGCTGTGGCGCGGGCCCTGCCGACTCGGTAACTAAAGCCAGCCTCGTAAGTGGCTAATTGATTTCTGTTCCCTGATTAAATGTGCAGCACTTTACATGGCAGCAGAAGGAGGTCAGCGCTCCCCGCTTCTCCAGCGCCGCGTGCGGAGAGACAAAGAAATTGATTTTCCAATCGATGCTCTGAGCAATGATTAAATGCTCTCTGCACAGCGGGCCTAATGAGTCCCAGAGGGGCGTGCCGGCCCTTTAATTAGAGACTCCCACGGGGGCCCTGGGGTGGGGCTGCCCTGGAGTGAGGGGTGCAGCCAGGGAGGGGACCATATCCCCAGGGATTGGTGGGCTGAGCCTCTGGTGAAGCACCCTGGCCAGACAGATGCTGTCTAGAGATCGCCGGGCACAGAGACCCCGTGGAGGGGTCCCTGGGCAGCCTCCGTGGAGGGTTCCTCCAGCAGGGAGACCCCGGAGATGACGTCTGGGCTGACAGGTCTCTGGAGGAGGCCCCTGAGCTAAGACCTCCTGGAAAGACCTGGGTTAGAAAGTTTGGAGGCTGAGGCTCCACGTGGAACGCACAGACCCATCCAACCAGGCACGAGCCAGGGCCCCCGCCGGTCCTGGGTGCTCAGGACCATGCCTGAGCACCCAGGACCCAGGTAAACGGCAGTCCCCCTTTGGCCAGTTCAGCTCCTCCAGTGGCAGCGGCAGAGGCCCGGACAGGAAATGAATCCCCTCTAAGCGGCTGCTGCGTTTTCATTACCCAGCTGCCCCATTGGAGGAGCCGACTAAAGACTTTAGAAATTCAAATGAGGCTCTCGGGGGAGAGCGGGGCTTAAACATTCCCCTGCGCAGGCGGCTTTATTGAAGGAATAAACTATATTTGCAAAGTAAGATATTGAGGCTGTCAGTTTCTCTTAGGGATATAATGAGATCCTGGGAGGGAGACGGCAGGATGGAGCTCCCAAGGGCGGGAGCCCCAGTCAGGAGCACTGGGGTGAGCTGCCCCACGTGGGCCAGGCAGAGCCCTGCCCATTCTGTATCACCATTCACCACCCAGTAGAAGCCAGCCCCTCCCCACATCCACCATCCCACCTCCCTGGTCAGAGCTGAGAAATGAAGGTCTGTAGGGAAATAGGCCCCTGGAAACCAGATAGTGAAGCCCCCTGAAGTCCCCGCACACACTTACCTGCCAGTCCTCCCCTGATGGATATAGTTCTGCTCAGGAAGCAGAAGTAGAATACAGGAATTGAAACTGGGGTGTGGGGCTATGGCTTTGTCTGGGCTCTGCTAAGCTGTTCAGCCTTGGGCAAGTTACTGAACCTCTCTGTGCCTCAGCCATCTCCTTTCTAAAATATGAGCACCTACTTGATAAAGTGGTTGTGTTAAATGATCTGTTTTATGAATGACACTCAATAATACATCCTAGCTATTATTAAAAGAGTGGGGGGATAGTGAAGAGAAAGGTAGTAACCATTCACTCCCCCTCCCTCCAGGAGGCTCTACTCTGACCATCCAAGAGCTACCATCACCTCTGCTAGCATCATCACATTACCATAACCAATGCCGCCACCTCCATCGCCACTACCATTACCAGCATCATTGTGACCATCATCATCACTACCCCCAGGACTCAGACACATAGCTCTGAGGTAGAGGAGGCTGGAGGGGTGGAACTGGTGGAATGAACGAGTCCCAGAGGGCTTCCTGGGAGAGGAAGCGTGTGGATGATGTGCAGCTGGGACAGGATTCTTTCTCTCTTCCCTTCTTTAGTAACTGCTGGCGAATCAAGGTAGGTTTTTAGTTTTGTTTTTCTTTTGTTTTTTTAGCAAGAAACAGGTCCAAGACCAGAAAAGGACCAGGGAGCAAGATGACTAGATCCCCAAGCTTGCCACTTCAGACCTCAGACAGCGATGAGGGTCCAGGGGTGCCTGCCCCTCCACCTCGGTGCCACTCAGAGCTGCTGTGGCGAGGTGTTCAGACCAAGGGAGGCCCGCAGTCCCATCTGGAAGAGGAGGTGTCAAGTTTAATGGGTCAGGCAGCAACTGGGCTGCCTGTCACTCTCATTCTGAGGCTGGAGGGGAGATTGGAGCTGACAGTGCACAGGGTCCGGAGGAAGCAGATACAGAGCCTGCCCCAGGGGCCGGAGGAGGTCTGCGCTGTCAGGGCTGTGAGAGGTAATGCGCTGGTGGTCCCTCCAGTCTTCTCAGTGGGACCCCCAAGCCTCTGGTGACAGATGGCTGCTGAGACCTAGAAGTCCAGACAAAATGGCCAGGCCTAGCATTGAACATGAACAGCATGAACCTGGGCAAATCGCTACCACTCCCTGCGTCTCCTTTTCCCTCACTCTGCTGTGTGGGTGGCTTCATGACGGCACCAAGGAGGAGCATGGGGTAGGAGTCAAAGGACCCAGGGTTTAGACATTGCTCCATCCCTCTAGCAAGTCATCTGACACCTTTACCCTCCGTGTCCTTATCTGCAAAAGGAGAAGCTATTCTCAGGGCACTCTGTGAAAACAAAATGAGTACGGCAGGGCTTGGCACACAGTAGGTCCTCAGGGATTCACTGAAATTCTTCTAGTTCTCAAAATCTCAGCCTAGCACTCTGAAAGGAGCTCCTGCCACTGTAACCACCTCCATCTCCACCTCTGCCATCACCTCCATCCACACCAGCAGCACCACCATTGCTTGGCCACCATCACCACCAACAGCATCATCTCCACTACCACCATCACCTCCATCACTACCACACATATGATATGCTTGCTTTCTTTTTTTTTTTTGGTACAAGAGATGGAACCCAGGGGGCGCTTAACTACTGAGCCACATCCCCAGTCCTTTTTTTTTTTTTTTTTTTTGCATTTTATTTAGAGTTGGGGTCTCGTTAAAAGTTGCTTAGGGCCTAAGTTGCTGAGGCTTACTTTGAACTCATGATCCTCCTGCCTCAGCCTCCTGAGCTGCTGGGATTACGGGTGTGCACCACCATGCCCAGCTACAATATGCTTTTGTAAATATAAGAGACAGACAGTGAGGAACCAGTGGAACACTCTAAAGCATTCGGATGGCCCACCCTCCTTCCCCCCGAAAAAGAAGATCCCCTCAGTCAGATTCCTGGGAGGTTGGCATGAAGCCCAGAATCATGGTACATGGAGTGCTGGGGTCTCCTCAATCCCAACACCTCCTAAGCTTCCCCCCCCCCCCGCCCCCAGCAAAGAGATATGCAGTGATACCACTGGGGAGGGGCTGAGAAAGGGGCTACTAGCACTAGTGGAGGCACCGTAACTGATACTTTGTATACTGTATCTCCTTTGAGACTGATGGTACCCTGATGGTAGGTATTGGTTACTGCACTTTACAGGGAAGGAAACTGCAACCTGGAGAGATGGAAGTGATTTGCCTGAGGTCACCTGGCCAGTGAGTGTCCAAGGTGAGATTCAGTTGCACACCCAGGCTCTTTCTCCCGTCTTCCCCATTCCTGTATGGCCTGACTGTGGGAGGGTCCACCTGAACAGGTGGAGGAAGGATGCCGATCCTAGGATGAGAGAGGGATACTGGGTCATTTTCCAGCATTCAGGTAGAAGAGCAGGATGTCTGGATGCCCAGTCTGGGCACCCAGACATCGCTCCCTAGACCCTGGGGTACCACATTTTGCTGAGCACTTATTCTTCTTTGACCAACTCTAAACACCAGGCAAGCAAGTACTTTGTCTAGGGGCTGGGGATATAGCTCAGTGGTAGAGCACTTGCATAGTATCCACCAGGCCTCGGGTTCCATCCCCAGCACTGCAAAGAAAAGGAATAAACAAGAACCTTACCTGATTTTGTTCACTGGCTCCCAGACGCAGAGCAGCACGGGGCCTGGCACCCAGATGAGTAATGGTGGCTGAGTAAATACATGAATGAACCCATGAAAGCATGAATCAATCAGGACGTCAAAACCCGGGTGGAAAGCTGCACTGACGATTAAAACCCAGGAAAACAGCAGTCAACGCAACTTTCCCTGCTTTTTATTATTATTCTTTTTTTTTGCTTTCTGATTTTATAGAAATGGTTGTTCTCAGATTGCAGAGCACAAACTGACTGATTGATGCCCCAGAACTAATACCCTGAGACAGACCCGAGGCGGAAAGGACGATTATTTAACACAGCACCCAGGGGCACAGGGTATGGGAACATCATTCTTGTGCAGTGAAAAGCAGATGAAATAAAAAGTTATGCCCAAAACACATTTGGCTCCTCATGGAGGCCTTCCTCCCCACCCCCTCCTCAAGCTCCTATCTGCTGTCCCAGCTCCTGTGCATGTCTGGTGGGTTCTGGGTGCCTGGGAGCAGAGAGTCAACCTATGGTGCCTAAGCCCCACTCTGGGTCCAGGTCCCTAGGCAAGGACTGGTAAGCAATGTCTACCTTTTGGGGAGGGGGCCCAGTTGTCTCCCTCAGCTGTGACCCTGCAAGCTAAGGGCAGCTGGCCTATCACTGGTCTCATCTGGGTCCGTGTGGGTGATGAGATGGGCACTGATGGGTGAGCTGGCAGCCGGGCTGGAGTGGTGCGGCCAGCTGCCCTGGGCACTGTCTTCCCTGCTTGTCACCACTCCCGGCTGCCCAAGCAGCAAAGCAAAGTCACAGTGACAAGATTCGGAGGAGAGAGGCTCCAGCTGGGGGTGGTGCTGGTCTTAAGGCCACTGGAGCAGCAATGTGACAGCTTCTCATCTTGGGGGCCCTCTGTCCTCAGTTCTTGCCCCCTCTGCCTCGACCCTCACCAGTTTCCATTTCTTTGGCCTCCTTTGTCTCTCCCTTGCATTCCAGGTTGACATCAGCTCTGAATGGCCCTTGGTTCACAAGTCTTTCCATCTCCTTGTCCTTCTTCTTCATCGCCCCAACCTCAGGGCCTATTCCCTCCTGCTCCTTACACGCACACGCCATCTCAGACAGGAACTGAGTTTTCCTCCTAGGACTTGTATTAAGTAAGACCCATGGCAAACGACTGGGATGTGGACTCCCAATGAGTTTGCAAGTGTGAGCTGGTGTATGTGGCAAAGGTGCGAATCTATGAGCATGAGTGTGCACATCAGTGAGGGTGTGGAGGCTGTCAGCCCCACACCCTACTTGACCACCCCCTCTGTCATCCTGGGCTCCCTCAAATCAGGCCAGGGAGTGGGGCGGGCGGGAGTAAGGCTGCTGAGCTCTGGGCAGAGCCCCTGCTCACTCCTTGGGCCTGTCAGCCACTGATCTGTTCATGTTCCTATAAATATTTACAAATCCCAGCTGCTGAGGAGGCAAGACATCCTCCACCAGCTGGGGCTCCCAGCCTGCAAGCTGGCAGGGAGGGAACTAACCATCGAGGACTGTGGCAGCAAGAAGGTGGGGCTGCACTGAAGAGGTGGGTGTCTAGGACTCCTGAGTTCACTTCCCAGTTTTGCAAAGCTTAGCCTGGGTGCCCAAGTCTGTCCTCACCAAGAACCGTGGGGCCAGAAATATCCCCGAATCCTCTGCCTCAGGAAGCCTGCCCAACCCTACCTGATAAAGAGAGGGTCCACTCTTTACCTTCAACCTTCTGCTTTTTATTCATGTTTCCCAATTAGGGCTACAGGAAAGGGTCTTCCTTCTTTTAAAAAGCAAAGAAAATTCTTCCAGAGTCCCTGGAGGGTACTGTCTATCTGAACTCAAAATCTTTCCCAGGACACCCTGATAAATCCCTCAGGTCTCTCTAGATGGGAGGCTGGCACACATGCAGCTCAGGAGCCCCCCTACTTAAGGCCCCTTTGCAGCCCCTAAGAGGGAGTAAATCATGTTCAGCCGGAATCACCTCTACCCGAGCCAGTCCTGTCACTTATGGAGCAGGGCTGGTTGTGAGAACCTGGACAAGGAGGATTTAGAAGGGACCTGTGGGGAGAACTCACAGCTCCAAGGCATTCACATTGTGATCTAGGCTGGTGGTCAGACATCCTGGTGAACCAGTCCAAGGGAGATTATAGATTACTGATCTTCTCTACCTTTGCCCAGTACAGTGTCAGGCACACCACAGAACCTCTGGCATTGTGTGATCTTTGGCCTCAAACCTGGATCTCCAAGTCAAGCTTTCCCAGTGGCACTTGATGGCCAACTCTTGCTCCCAGTGGCAGAAGTCATGTAATTGAAGGATGGTACCTCAAGGCCTGAATGTCCTGGGCCTCCTAGTTAAAGCAAGTGCAGCATGTACCCAGGAGCCCTGACACTGAATGAGCAGAGTCTCTTCCCCTGCCTTGGCTATAATTTCAGATTAATTACTGCTGAGCCCTCCTGGCCCCCTGTGGAACTCTCCTAGGCTCTGTCCAGGTAATACCTATATCCTGGCCTAGGTTTTTCCAAGAAGCTCAAAACTGGTGGGAGGGAAAAAATAAAAAGCAGGCAGAAGGGCCCTATGACACTGAGGGGCTCTGGCCACTTGTGTGGATACTCAACTGGAAACTAGGCCCAAATGGGGCATCAAAAGCCGGCAGGCAGGGGCTGCTACTCTGCCTGAATATAGAAGCCCATGCAGTGGCTTCCCTTCTTACTCTCTGGCATCTGGGTCAGCTATTTTTACATGCCTAGAGGGTCCAACTATTCCAACTTTAAAAAGGATCAGTGAGGAGGGGGCCATTGCTCAAATTGGCCACTTTTCTTTTTCTTTTTTTGATAGAGGGATTGAACCCAGGGGTGCTTAACCACTGAGCCACATTCCTGGCCTGTTTATTATTTTGAGACAGGTCTTGCTAAGTTGCATAGGGCCTCACTAAGGTTCTGAGGCTGGCTTTGAACTTGCTGCCTCAGCCTCTCGAGCTGCTGGGATTACAGGTGTGCACTGCTGTACCCAGCTCAAATGGGCCACTTTTCTTAGTCCAGAGCCGTTATGATGTGGCACAGAACTAGGCAAAGAAGGCAGCTCCAGGGCCTAGAGTTTTCCTTGGCAAAAGTCAACTGGCCCCACCACTGAGAGAACCGTGACCTTCTCAGCTGCCAGGGAAGAGCAGGGTCTGGGGAGAATCGAGTGAAGAAAGGGACAATCTGGAGCTGCCATGTGCTCTGGAAGAGAGGTCTGGTGATGGCAATGGCATGGGGAGGGTTAAAAATATTCCTAAAATAGCCGAGCCAGAGCCTAAGCCAGCCAGCTAGTGCCTCTCCCTGAGAGCTCGGATCTATAGCGAGAGAAGCCAGGCTGCTCTGCACCCCACTGCCTGCTGCCTGGCATGGCTGTTAATTAAGCCTCTCACCCCCTTCTCTACCAACCCCTCCTGTCCTAGCAGGGGCTGGGGGGCAGTAAGCAGAGGAGCCAAAAGACAAGGAATTATTGCTGGGGCCAGGAGTCCAGTGGCCTGACACTCCCCTGGTCTGGGTACTGGCAGGCCCAGTGCAGGCCTTGTGGAGGAGATGAGGGTGACAGCATAGAGCCGAGTGCCGTTCTCCCAACACGCATAATGAGCCTCTGTAGGGTGGGGGAATCCCAGGAAGCTCATCAGATGCCAGATTCTCCTAGATCCATGTCACCCTTCACTTGGAGCATCTTGAGGTGATAGTAGGGCAGGTAGGGGTCAGGGGAGCCCCCCCAAGAACAAACCACATTTCTGTTACAGGGATAGGACCAGCTACATAATCTGCCGGGTGAAATGAAAATGTGGAATCTGTTGTTCCAAAATTGGTGAGAGGGCTGGGGTTGTGGCTCAGTGGTAGAGTGCTTGCCTAGCATGTGTGAGGCACTGGGTTCAATTCTCAGCACAACACACAAATAAATGAAAACAAAGGTCCATTGAATATATATATATATATATATATATATATATATATATATATATAGAGAGAGAGAGAGAGAGAGAGAGAGAGAGAGAGAGAGAGAGAAATTAAAGGCAGTGAGAACAAAGCAGTAGATCAAGATCAAGTCCTTTCAGAAAGCAGGGTCTTGCCACTGCACAGATGGAAGTCCATGAAGCCAACCCTGTTCAGGATTCTGTTTAATGAACATTTACTAAGATTTCTACACTTAGCTCTTATATTCCACTGTCTCCACCACCTCAGAGACACCCCACTCCCAGCCAGTGATCCCATTTCCTCAAATCTCTGGAGATGAAGTAAGTAAAGAATGTGTCAGTTGGGACCACCCCCAACCCTAGCTGATTCAGGCTTTCCAAGGATACTGCTGTGGCCATAATGCCAGCCCCTACTCTCAGTTGTTGGGCCTCTCTGAGCCCCACACTCCACTATAACCGTCTCAGGCTCGGTGGGGTCCACCTGGTACAGAGGCAAGTGACCCGTCTCTTCTCTCCTGGACCTTTGATCTTTCACCAGGTGGGATCCAGGCAAGAGCCCCAGGGATTCCCATCCTGGCTCTGCTGGGATTGGCCCTCTGACTTACTGCAAGCTGCTTCCCCTCTCTGGGCTTCTGTTTCCCTGTCAGTGGAGGCATCTCTAAGACCTCTCCGCACCCTAAGGTCTACAGTTTCCGATGGTGGGAGTGAGTGGGAGGTTTTTCCTAGAAGGAACAATGCTTTGGGAGTCTTCCTGAGCCATCCTGGGGAGCAGAGGCTTTTCCCGCAAAGCTCCCATCCTCAGACCCAGAATCCAGGAAGATGAGCTGCTTCCCACTTGCCCCAGGTTCTCCTCTACTCTGTCTTCCTCCATCTTGCCTGGGAGCTGGGGCCAGGGGCTTGGTGGGTCTGGGAGAGTCCAGGCCTGTAGGAGGGGGTGGGGAGCCTGAGGACTGTGCTGGCCAGGCAGGCCTTCTCTGGCTTCTTTGCAGGAGGCTCAGCATAATTGCACTGCCTGTCACTCGTGCGTCCTGCTATCTGTCTCTTCAGCTGACCCTGCGCACTCGCCATTATATTGGTTCCTGTTGGGGCTGCGGAGCCTCATCACTTATACATGCAGCTGGGAGACGCAGGCTGGACTGAAGGAGACAGCCCCTCCCCTTAGGTCTCCCTGGCCTTCAGCTGGGCCCTTTTCAGAGCTGCCTCCCTGGAATTGGATTTGGGATGAGCAGTAGGTGGCTACTCATTAGAGTTCGTGGGGTGAAGCCCAGAGCTGGCCAGGTTTCCAGAATCTCCAGGTATGAGGTCCAGAGTTCCCTAGTGAAAAAGGCATAAGAAAACCTGCCAATGACCTAGGAATTTTGACTCCCCACCCCTAACCCCATTCCACTCTCCTCCTCAGAAGATGGGGCAGAGGGAAGGGGCTCCTGAAGGAAGTCCTCTTCCCAACCTCTGAGAATGGGTCAGTACCGAGTCTTGAGACTCAGCCCATTGAGGTATGTGCTCTGGCTCCTAAACCCAAATCACAACTCAACTTTCACTCTCTGATATTTTATGACCAAAGGTCCCCTCTCCAAAGGAGGGCTGAAATTATGGAGGGCCTTCCTGTGAAAGATCTGGATGTGTCTGAATTAAAATGTCAGGGTGGAATTTAAAATCTTTTAATGGATGCCACTGGGGAGATGTTTTTCACGTGAGAATCACAGACTCTCAGAGCTGCCTGTACAATGGTCCAACCCAGAGAAAGAAATGGAAGCCCTAAAACTTAATGAGTCTTTTCCAAATACACATGGCAGGTTGTTGACCTAACTGGTCTTGAAAGCCAGTTTCTGCCTCCTAGTTCCCAGCTCTGCATCCTGCCCAAGCCATAGTTGTAGAGATCAGAAAACAAAATATACCTTTCATATTCCTGGATTTTGATGCTGAAGTGACCTTCCTTGTCTTTCCCATCAGGTAAGTGCCTGCAGGGCTTGGTGGATCGAGGAGGCCCTCCTGAAGTCAAACAGACCTGAGTTCCAATCCTGCCTCCTCCTCTTATCCACTGTGTGATCCCAGGTAAGTTACTTTACCTCACTGAGCCTCAGCATTCTCACCTCCAATGTGGATATGGTAGTGCTTATTCTTTAGACTTACAATGAGAATTCAACAGAGTATGCAAAGCAGCTGGTACATATCAGTGGTGCCCAGAGAACAGCAACAATGTCCATCTATCCTTTATTCCTTTAATGTACATTTTAAGATCCTTCCACAAACTTGGAATTCTCCTGCCCCTCCCATCCCCATCTTCTTCAATTTATCACCAAGTCTGCCAGTTCTGACTCCTGTCTTCCCAAACCAGGCCACTATCAGCTCTCACCTGGTGTACAGCATCTACCTCTTACTTAGTTTACTAATCAACACTCGTACTCTATTTTAATCCTTCTTATAGTGGCCAGAGTGATCATTCTAACCTGAAAAATCTGATTGTATCACTCACTCAACATCCTTCAGTAGTTTCTAAATGCCCTTAGGATAAATTATAAACTCCTTGTCACAGCCCACAAAGGACCTACAAGCTGGGTCCTTAGCACATGCTTTCCCCCACTTCCCTCCCTCCTCAGTCTCTGGTGTCATCTGCACCTTGCTGACTTCTTCAGTTGAGGCTTAATCTAAAAATCACCTCATCCAGAAAGCTTCTCATGATTCCAGCCTCCAGATGAATTCAAGTGCATTCCATGAACTCCCAAGTAACATGCTTGTCAGGCTTGATAGCAATGGCCTATTTAATTGTCTGGGTTCCAGTGATACACTATAAACTACATGAAGTCAGAAACCTTTTCTTGCTCATCATTATGTCCTGTGACAACAAGAGATGTGTTGAGCACTCAATTAAAAATGGGTTATAGAATGAATGGAGGATGGATACATGGATGGATGGATAGATGAATGGATGGGCAGACCCATGTAAAATGACTCATCATCTGAAGGTCTGCCTGGATTCCTCTGGATAGGCCGTTCTTCATCTGTGCTTCATAGCAACTGGTACAAACCTCCACCCAAGCCTTTAGATTCCTCAGCCATAAAATGGAGAAAACAATAGTACCTGCCTCTCAGGATTTTTCCTGTTAAATGGCATAAGCCATGTAATAGTTTTAAATTCATGATAATAGACTGTTAAGTTTAAACAAGGTAATCCACATAAAGTGCTTAGAATGGAATCTTGCACTTAATAAGTACTCAAAAAAAAGTTGGCTACAATAATTACTATAGCATATATAATTTCTTTATACCTATGTCCCCTGCCAAACAGTAAGATCCTTAGGGACACTAAATAGGTCTGACCTTTTGGACACATCGCTACTAGCAACATCCCACGGTGCCTAGTAAATGCAAAAAGAAAAAAATTAAAATAAAAAGAATTCAGATTTGATAACTGGTGAGTCAAGGCCTAGCACCCCTCTTCACTCACAAACCCAGACACACACAGTTTCTTACACATTCACACCCACTCACATTCATTCAAAGAAAGTCAAAATATCAAAAACAGCCATCCAGTTTCCTAAAGCAGCCATGCATAGGTTAAGAGCCTTACTTATGACTTTCCCTGTACCCTCCCCAAAGCACCCCAGCACTCAGCACCCTATCCCTCCCCTGGAATGAGGGAGCTGTAGGAGGACCTCACACCCCCAGGAGGGAAAGCAAAGCCAAACCTTCAGCCCTAGTCTTGACAGCATCTCAGCTGGCAACAGTGCCACCAGCCCTTCTCTGTGCAGTGGCTCACCCCTTTCCCATCCTAAATATCTGGGCCCCTGGCCTTGTCAGGCTTCCTTCTTCTCTCTTCTAGTTCCCTCTTGGAACCTGGAAGTGCAGCCCCATTGTCTTCCCTCTCCTAATGCCAAGCACAACAATCTGCTGAAAAATGGCAGGGAAGAGGAGACCCAAGGACTTAAGTGGTTAGAGGGCCTTCTTAACCTTGTGGTAAAATAATTATATTAACTACAGCTTGCTTGCTAGGTGCATAATAAGGGTCAGATACAAAACCCGCCATTTTACATATATTATATCTCACCTAATCCTCACAACCACCTTTTTTCCCAGGGGAGGACACTTAAGACGCTGCAGGTTAAATCGTTTACCTAAAATCACCAGGTTGGAATGGCATGCATGTCTTTAATTCCAGAATCTTCGACAGCCAGGCTTTTAAGAATGGAGGGGAGAGTCTGGGGCAGTCTTCGGGTATTAAGCTGGAGAGACACCCCTCAAAGCAGCATACGCCCTCCAGTCAGTCAAGTCGGATCTCCGGGGAAAAGGGGCGCTGGGCGCAGGGTACGCAGGGGCCTCTTTCGGGACCCGGGTGGGGGCGGTGGCGGGGCGGGGCCTGGCGAGCCCTGGGGAGGGGCGAGCCGGTGGCCCCGGCTCGCAGGCCAAGATGGCTGTTAATTAAAGTGCTGGCACCAGCTCCTCTCTGCAAAGTTTGAAGCCGTTATTTTCCACTCCAGCGAAGCGGGGAGAATCCGGCTGGGCTGACAGAGACGCCACACCGCGCCAGGGGAGCGGGCGCGCTTTCGGAGCGGGGGGCGGGGCGCCGTGCAGCGGCGAGCGCGCCTCTCCGACGCCCTGGCGAGCTCGGGGGCGGCCGCTCCCGCCCCCTCCTCCGCCCCGGCAGCCAGCCGGTTTCCCCAGCCCATTCTCGAGGGCTGCGGGTGCTGGACCAGCTAGCGGCGTAGCGGAGGAAGGGCTCGTCCTGTGGGGGTGAGGGGTTCTGTACAAATTATACTCCAATGACCGCGCACGTGTCCCTCGGGTCACCAGCCTTGTCGCTCATCACACCGAGGAGACTGCCTCGGGAGACCGGGAGGCTGACAGCTGAAAAAGAGGACCACCCTGCCTAATCCTGGATGAGCAGGACCTGGCTGCCCTGAGCCTCCTCCCCAAGCAGTTTGTACGATAAACAGTATCTAGAGATTCCAACGCATTGAGATTGGGGAGCTGGGGAGCCCGCTGAGGGTTTGAATCCCGTCTCTGCCACTTATTACTTTTGTGACTTGGGGCAAATCTCTTAACTTCGCAGTCTCAGTTCTCCGTGTGCAAAAATGAGAGTAATGATGGGTTTTACCTCTTTGGATCCATGTGAAGATCGAGTGTGATCACATATGTAAAGCATTCTACATAGGGTCTGACACATGATTGCCCTGCTTAAATACTATTTATTAAAAAAAAGTAATTAGCTCCCTCTTTGGTGATGGGGAGGGTCATTCTCTATACTCTGTGCTTGGAGCCCCCCGCAACCCCACCTTGACTCCTCCTGTCCTTCTCCTCCCAGCTCAGGGCCAGGTGTGCACAGTCAACCTTGGGCTCGGAACGCCGCCGGAGAATCATAAGAAACGTGGTAGGTCAAAAGGGAGGGTGTGATCTGGAAGGGGTCTCTCAGGAGAGAAAGAGACTGGAGAGTCATCGTTAGCAACCGGCCAGAGGCCTCTGAATGGCAGAGCACTCCCTGGTGGACTGGATAAAGGAGGGTGAAGGAGGAGCAGTGGAGCAGCGCGAGCTGAGCCTCAAACAATGTGACAAATATTTTGATGGAAGCAGACACATTTCATTTTATGCAACCCAAACACTTTAGTGCACTCGAGGAAGAGGAGAGCTTCATACAACCTGAGGGGAAGAGGAGTTAGGGGATCCCAGAGAGGCCGAGGGGCAGGGACAGATGAAGAGGGGGGCCACCACCCAGGGACGTACTTGTCCGGGTCGGGGTCAACTTGGAGAAATACCATGAAGGTGCTCACCTCAGGATTCCCGTTTTTCCTTGACTAGAAGCAAGAATAAGGGGATTGTCCAGAGAAAACCAAGGAGGCAGACCCCAGGTAAAAGCAGCCTGGCAGGTAGCTCAGTGAGGACAGGGCAAAGGCAAGAGGGGGTTGAAGATCTTGCCCCTCCTGGGAGAGGGCGGGTCCCGGGTGCAGTCAGAGCCAGAAAAATAAAGGAGGAGGCGTTTGCTCTAAGAACCTGGTTTCGGCTGGACACTCTGACAGCATACAACCCCATATCTCCCAGGCCTGGAGGGGAGGCCTGATTGCAGAATGGTCCCCCCTTTCATTCCCTTCCTTACTCTCTTCTTTCCCCTCATAACCCTCGTTCTTTGTCCCCTGAAGACCCGGGCGCTACCCCCTCGCTGCCGCCCCCACTGCGGATCGCGGTCCTACACCTTCCCTCGATCCCTCGTGACCAACCCTCGAGGCCTGTCCTCTCCAGATCTTTCTTGGCGCTCTCTAGCTCTCCCTAATGCCCACCCTTGCGTTTGCTCTTTGGTGCCTACCTCCCCTTCCCTGTGGAACCCACTCCTGTTTATCAGACCCTAGCCCCCTCCCCATTTCTGAGTCTCTGGCTTTCTCAGTCTCTTTATTTCTCTCTTAGAGCCCGCCCCCGTCTCAGAAGCCCCGCCCCTCTCTGCCCCTCCCACCTCAAACCGCCCGCGGCCCAATTAGGCGCAGGCCCCGCCCTCATCCCCACCCCTCGCGCTCTCTGAGCCGCGCTGAGCGGGAGGGGCGGGGGCCCAACCGAGGGGGCGGTGGCCCGAGTGCTAGCAAGCGGGAGGAGCTGAGCGCAAGGCGGGAGGCGGCGGCCGCCGGGCTCAGTCCGACCGCGCAGCGGGAGGGAGGCGCGAGGCAGGAGCCGGCTGCTGGGCTCCGCAGCGCAGGCAACGCAGCGCTGCGCCCGGGGCTTGGCCCCATGCCCGCAGCCCCGCCGGACCGCCCTTGAGCGCGGGCGTCCAGCCCGCGCCCCTCGCCCGCCGGCACCATTGCCCCGACGGCGCGGCCGGGCGGCCCGGCTCTCCCCAGGCTCCGCGCCGGCCGGAAGACGCTGCTGGCGGCCGCCGCGGGCGTGGTGATGCTGCTGGTGCTGGTAGTGCTCATCCCTGTGCTGGTGAGCTCGGGCGGCCCGGACGGCCACTATGAGATGCTGGGCACCTGCCGTATGGTGTGCGACCCCTACCCCGCGCGAGGCCCCGGCGCCGGCGCGCGGCCCGACGGCAGCGACGCCCTGAGTGAGCAGAGCGGCGCTCCCCCGCCCTCCACGCTGGTGCAGGGCCCCCAGGGGAAGCCGGGCCGCACGGGCAAGCCGGGTCCCCCCGGGCCTCCCGGGGACCCTGGTCCTCCGGGTCCGGTGGGGCCGCCCGGGGAGAAAGGTGAGCCAGGCAAGCCGGGCCCTCCAGGGCTGCCAGGCGCAGGGGGCAGCGGCGCCATCAGCACGGCCACCTACACCACAGTGCCACGAGTGGCCTTCTACGCCGGCCTCAAGAACCCTCACGAGGGTTACGAGGTGCTGAAGTTTGACGACGTGGTCACCAACCTAGGCAACAACTACGATGCGGCCAGCGGCAAGTTTACGTGCAACATTCCCGGCACCTACTTTTTCACCTACCATGTCCTCATGCGCGGCGGCGACGGCACCAGTATGTGGGCGGACCTCTGCAAGAACGGTCAGGTGGGCCAGAAAGGGGCTTGGGGCTGGCCTGGGGGCAGGACATCCAGTGTGCGACCCTTACCCCGGGGCAAATCCGTACCTGATCAGAGTGGACGGGCGCTTCAGGCAGTTGCATGTGGAGACCCTAAAGCGACCCTCTTAGGCATTATTTGAGGGAATGGTCGGAACCGGGGGCAACCCTGACTCCTCGGTTTTTGGATTCCGGTTTTAAGTCAGAAGCTGCTGGGCACCCGCATCATGGAAATGCGGGTGATAAACCCAACTAGTCAGATTACTAGGCTCTCGGATGCGCAGCTTGGCCTTTGGGAAGCCGATTCAGACCCATACCTACTGAGGACTGAGACTCCGGCTGACACCAACGGGAGATAAGGGAAGAGCAAAGACAGGCTCTGGGGCACAGCATAGGGAGAAGCAACCTCCACGCCCGCCAGCGTTTAGGCGCGCAGCTATGCGCACAGGCAGAGAAAGCGGGCTCCCGGAAATGTTCTGGGCACAAAGGCAGAGGGATCTGGCTCTCAGAGCCTTAGCTGCAGTACATTCATTCCCGCCCTCGGGAAGAGACCCTTGGGCTAACCTGACACCCTTTGCAAAATCCTGGATTGCGCGGTTCCTTCCCACCTTGCCAGAGTTACCCAATGCAAGAAGACGGCCTCTGGGGAAAGTTTTTCCTCCCGAGGCTTGGCGAGATGGAAACTCCCCTTTTGGTCTCTCAGGTCCAATTCTCTTGGCTCCTAGAATGTGGGGAGGAATCTTCTTGGTTCCCTTCAGTGCCCGGGGAGTCTGGTACCAGGACCTTGTGTGCCTAGTCCTCTCCTTGGAGCCACCCAACCTCCGCCCAATCCTGCCCAGGGAGAAGACCTTTCCCAGCTCCTAGAACACCACCTCCCTTCCCAGTGCTCCCTGCTCTTGGTGGCTTGAGGCTCTGGGGGGCGTGGTTAAGCCAGCATTCTTTAGGAAGAAGGGGACCCCTAGTCTGTACTAAAGCTAAACTAGTAGGAATTGGGAATTTCCTGCAATTGAGACCCAAGATCTTGTTGGAATTCTCTCAAAGCAGACCCAAGATCTTGTTGGAATTCTCTCTTTGCAGATCCTAAGGTCTCTCTGCTGACCTTAGGATCTGCAAAGCTTGAGGATCTGGGAAGGGGGGGAAGTCCACCTAAAACCTGTCTGGTGCTTAGAAGGCTGGCCCCTTTTTTCTTTCCCCTGCCTGCCCCTCCTTTCTCTAGTTTCTGCCTCTCTCTCTCTCTCTCTCTCTCTCTCTCTCTCTCTCTGTCTCCTGTCTGTCTCTTTCCTGTGTTTGCCATTCCTCTTTCTGCAGCCTTTTCCCCCTGAGTCTAACCCTCCTTTTGCCTATTGCTTATGTCTCTCCCTCCCATTTGTGTCTATCAGGCTTTCCAGTGTCTCTCCTCTTTGTCCTTGGTTCCTGACCAAATGGGAGGCCCCAGTATCTAGTAAAGGCTCATTCTGCAGATATCCCCATGATTTCCCTTATTAATCACCAATATAAGGGATGCAGCAATGTCACCTTCATTGATGGAATTTCTCCCAAAGAAAGTTTGGGCTGTCAGGAAGCTGAATTTTCAGGAGGCTGGGGGCTTGCCTGGATAGGGAAATAGTCCCTAGGCCACTGCACTACCTAGACCCTGCACCACCTCAGGAGTCATTAATGGAACCCCAGGAGGTGAGAGAAGGCCCAAAAGATAGTGTGTGCTTGGAGTGGGACCACTTGCTTCAGTCACTTGGAGGTGGTCCCCAAAGCCCCTTCTTTCCCCTCCAGCAGGGGCAGGATGTTGGCAGAGCCTCATGAAGGGGGCTCATGGTTGGGGAACCACAGGCTACTTACTAGAAAAAAGAAGGTGACTTTAACTAGGGGTTTCAAACACCCAATACTTCAACAGCTATCAGACATCCTTCTCCTACAAAACAAGAGGAAACAATGGGACCTACAGCCCCCTCTCCCATGTCCTTCATGACTTTTTCCACCGTGCCCAAGAGGCTCCTTTAATCTCACAGTCTGTTCCACATGTTAGTTTTGAGACTTTACTAGGATCCAGGTTTGGGGCCGGGTACCAGGGGTTTGATCCACTTGTACTCTAGGGCCTCATGCTATGCAGGGGGGCAGTAGTAGTCATAAAATAGCACACCCTAATGATTTCTGTGTTAAAGGTGGGCTGGGAACCCAACTGGTGACTCCTGTTCTCAAATGAGTCCGTTGAGAGGAGTGATTCTGTGATACCTATCCTGTCTCAGACCAACCTGGTAGGGAGAGAGGATGGTGAATCTGGGTTCCCCAGGTAAGGAAACACAACTAGGGAGAAAATAAAAGGTCAAATGCAGGGAAAGGCTGACTTAGAGGTGGATTGGTACATTTAAGTAATCAGAGAAAAATAACGACAGGGCTACGCAATGGATGACAACAGAAGAAAGGAGCTTGGATCTCCCTCTCTGTCCTCAGGACCAGGGGCTACCCTGAGCTCTATGCTTTTCTTTCCTGGCTTCTTGCCTAAGAGAATCTTCCAGAATTTCTTTGGGAAAGCAGAGCCAAATCTGGACTCTGGCCCTTCCCCAGGCAAGATGAGTTGGAGCTAGGAGTGAGGTTGCCACCTTTGTGCCCTTTCCTGGTCCACTGGTTTCTGCTCGACCCGATAGTCATTACAACTTAAGAAACCCGAGGAAAGGACTCTAGGTCAGGAGCAGTGCCCTGCGTGAATGGTGCTGCCTGCAGCTGCCTCCCAGCTCCACAGGTCAGACAGGCCAGGGAGGACACAAAATTGATAAACTGGGCTAAGATCGGGGGACTGTATGGAACATGCCAGGCCTGTGGTCAGGGTGATACTCATCCAGGGAAGAGGGCCATGAGCAGGTGAGTATTACAAATGGGCCAGAGCTTGGCTAGCAGAGTCTACTGAGGTGAAAAGAAGTGGCATATATACACTAAGGGCTGCAGGATAAAGACCGAACTGAAAATCAGCCTCTTACCAGGTGGCAGGAAAGGGCTCCCAACTATCCTCTCTGGTTCTACTATATTTCCCAGCACAGAGCACAGTGCCTGGCACAGAAGGAACACAATGTGAAAGGTGCCCCTTATGGCCAGGGTGGCTGCCTGTGGGAGCCACACCTGCACATCCAAGACAGGGACACATGTCTTGGATTACCCCCCTCCCTGTCCTGCCACTGCCTCAGTTTCCTCTCCGAGGTAGTCATTCTACAGTGTCCCTTGGTGACAAGGCACAGACTTGCTTTCCTGCTTCCATGGCAATTTCAGTTCCCCAGTTCCCCTTGGCCCTGAGGAGGAGCTGGATGCTTTAGCTGTTTTCAGTCTTGGGCAGAGAACCAGGACCCCTGGGTTCCAGTCCAGGATCCCCCACCATCTAAGGATGGAAGGGCATAAATTCTCTGCCTCCATGGATAATTAGGATAATTACAGCAACAATCATGGTGATGAATAAATAATAAACATAAGCAAAACAGTTCTGATGCCTGTCACATCACCAGGAGATTCCTGATGACAGATGACTGTATTCTAATGGATTTTGCTATTAAGGAGCACACTGTTTTAATGAGTTAAGGCTAAATTAATCTGGGTAATAAAAATAATTGTTATTAGTAGTAATTTATTAGCAAAGATAATGAAATGCATGTGTAATAATAAATACTACCAGGATTAGGGCCCAGGGAACAATACAGAAGTTGGCTGCTTGCTTTCAGCTCTTCCCTAGTAGCTCAAAACCCCATCAAAATTTCATTTTTTCTTTCTTCAGCATCAAAAGCCTTTTTAAAAAGTGGATGTGGTGAGATGGGATCTTCTCATCCATTTTTCCAAACAGAGAAACTGAGCTCCTGAACAGACAGCATCCCCCTTCATTTAATTTTCTCCCACCTTTAGCCAGCCCAGGAGTTTTCCCAGCTAAGTGCTCCAAACAGTTCCTTTCCAGATTGGAGAAGGGGTTGAGGGCAGAGAAGAAGCTGGAGGGATCTGGGCTTTAAGTGGAGGGTTGTTGATAGTATGTGGGGCCCTCTTCATCCATTACTGCTGAGTCAGCAGCTCTTGTGGCTGACCTACAGTTCTGCCTCCAGCCCAGGAAAGAGGAAAAGACTCTCCCCTAATTTGGCTTGTTTCCACCAAGCCATCTGTCCAGGTGGGCAGGAGGGGGAGCTGCCTCTGGAAGAGGCAGGATAGCAAACGGCCCAGTCAATGCAGCCTCCCCTACCACAGTCACAATCCAGGAGATGGCTCTTCTCTTCCTGTTCTATACCCAGGGTATCCTGGGAAGGCCCAGATCCTAACACTCCTATTGCCACAACTGTTGGAGAAGAATGTCTGGAGGTTATTCAGCTGCCACCATATGCCCCCAATATCTTATGCTTATAGTCAGAACTGCCAAAAATGGCAGCAGACTTCAAGCCCAGATGCAGGTTCCCTCTGACCCATTGTCCTATCTGTCCCTCCTCATCCCCCTGCATAATTAGGACCAGCAAGGATATCAGATCAAACTGAGGATTGCAGAGGGATATAAGGCCCTGGCTTCCTTCTTTCCACTTCCTCTCTGGGATAAGACAGGAGGAGCTGGAAGTTCTCTTTGGCCAGGGTTATAGTCAAATAGATACAGTGCACCTCCTTGAAGACTGGGGCCTAGGCCCAGTCAAAGCCTTCAGAGGGGAAAGAATTGCCAGCACTTTATTTTACTGCTCCAGTGTGGAAAGTTCTGGAATGAGCTTCAGACAAGGAGTCTAAAGACCTGGTTCTGGTTCTGGTTCTGGAATGTTTTTTTATTAGCAACCTGTATTGGTCCAGCCACATGACTTATAGGGCCACGATGCATCCTTTTGTCCATCCACTGATATAAGAGAAGTGGGTGTGATTGAAATGTGAGGTACCATCATTATTAAACCAGAGTGAAAGAAATAATAGGAGAAAGGGAAGGCCCCCTGTTCCTTACGGGTCCAGAACTGCCTTCTCTGCAAGGAAGGATTTCCAGGTTGGAACATCCTAGAAGTACTGAAGTTCTAGGCAGCCCAGATGGTAAGATCTAGAGAAGTTAAGGAGGAGGGCACCAAGTTGAGATCCAGATGAGACCTAATGTAGAATCCAGGGCTCCTCTATTTCCATCTCTCAAAATTGTTATGTGTGATTAGAAGGGCATGGGTGGGGTGACAGGGAGAAGCAGGCCAAACTACAAGGCCCAGCTTTAGGGCCTCCAGATCCTTGCCTTGTGGCTGCCTCACCTCCCTACCCTCTCCTGCCACCCCACCCCCATCCCCACAGGTGAGGGCCAGTGCCATTGCCCAGGATGCAGACCAGAACTATGACTACGCCAGCAACAGCGTGATCCTGCACCTGGACGCCGGTGATGAGGTCTTCATCAAGCTGGATGGAGGCAAAGCGCATGGAGGCAACAGCAACAAATACAGCACTTTCTCCGGCTTCATCATCTACTCTGATTGAGCTCCCAGCATCCCTCTCCATCTTCTGTCCAACCCTTGGGCTTCCCTCCCAGGAGCGGCAGACAAAACCCATTCCCTACCGACCCCTTAGCTGCCTGGCCCAGGCTGCCAACCCTCCCTGGCTGTGATTCCCCACTCTCACCACACCCAGGCCATAGTTAGGCCTTCCCACAGCAGAGCCGCAGAGCACTCAGTTCTGTCCACAGGAGGCAGTTTGACTGCAGGGCCTCAGCCTGCAATGTATATTTGCACAGTAGGACTGTTTACTGCCCACCCTGGCCTTCCAGCCAGTCTCAGCCTGGGAGGAAATTGGCAGAGTTGCTTCCTGTGCTGGAATGAGCTTCCCTCCAGCTCTGGGTTGGCCCTGCCTGGGGGAGGGGCAGGTTGGGGGCTGGATGGTTTCCCAGCACCCCTAAAGCCCTAGCCTGTCTGCACCCAGTCTGACCAAAGCTATAATAAAAATATTATTTCCACCCCATGAGGGTTTCAGTTTATGCCCTGGGGAGGGCTGCAGGAAAGCACCATGGACCTTGGTCTGGTGGAAGCTTTGGGGAGGATGGACAACCAGATGCCAGTCAGAGCTGCTGGAGGAGGAGAGGTGTCAAAGGGCCTGATGCCCACTGCAGCCCATGTGGGCCTGGATGGCTGAAATGGGAAGCAGCCCATACGTCGTCATCTTCCCTGGTGGATAAGTTCCATTTTGCCTTGCTGATAGTGGCACCAGCATTCCCAAGGCACAGGCAGTCTTTAAACTGGGAGACCTAGGTTCTCTTTCCTGTAACACTGTGTATTATCCTGGTCAAGTCACTCCCCTCAGACTCAATTCTGGGTTAGTGACAGCCATGGTGAAGGAATAAGCTTTGCACTAAAGACTGGTTGACCTTGGTCCAAGCAAGTCACTTCTGGGCCTCAGTTTTCTCATCAGTAATATGTAGGTAAGAAGACCTATTCCACTTAATTGAGAATTGAAGAGGTATAACTTATGTGCTTAATAAACAGCTCTTATTATTTATACATCACTTTAACATTTGCAAAATGCTTTTATGTATGTCATTTCACTCAAGTTTCCCAAATGGCCAGGAGGTTGGATGGGTAGATTTCCTTCCAGGGAAGTTAAAGAGCTTGCTTAATGTGATATAGTTGCTAAGTTCTGTGATTGCCCTTGAATCCAAGACTAAGTCTCAGCCTACCACTGCCTCCCTCACCTCTTGTAACTAGGGGATCATGACAGTCACACAATTAGGGCATTCCTAAATAATATAGGTTGATATTTGCAGAGCACCCACTATATGACAGACTCTATGTAAGCACTTTATATTTTTTCACAGAGATGTAGTGGGGGGTAGCAGATTTATGGGAAATGCTCTTATGCTCTTTACCACAATGCTATTTTATTCATTTTAAGAATTTCTATATGCATTTATTTTTTTAATTCTTTTTAAAAAAAATTTTTTTTTAGAAGTAGTTGGACACAATACCTCATCCCATTCACTTATTTTTACGTGGTGCTGAGGATCGAACCCAGGGCCTCGCAAGTGCTAGATGAGTGTTCTACCGCTGAGCCACAATCCCAGCCCTCTATATACATTTATTTTGAGGCATATATTTCTATGTGTATTTATTGCTCTTTGACCCAAATTGGTCTCAAATTCCTGGGCTTAATTGATCCTCTCGCATAGCATACCATACTGCATCTGGCTGTTTTATCCATTTTAGATGAGGAAACTGAGGTTCAGAGAGGTTATGCAACTTGCCAAGATCACAGAGCTAGGAGAAGGCAAATGCCAATATTTGAACCACACACTGTCTTGCCCAGGACACCAGGTTTCATGAAGAGTTGGTATCTCCAAAGCAAAACTGAAGCTAGCATTGCATAACCCCAGCCCTGCCCTTCCATTCCCACCCCAGCCTTGCCGAAACCTGATGCATTTCTAAGCATCTGCCCTGGGAAGCAGCCAGGGGATGAGGCTCTTAGAGAATCCCAAGGCTCTACATTGAGGAAAGGTCCCATCTGGCTTCCCAGTCTGGCTCAGCTGGAGAAACAGGAAGGAGGGGAGGCCTTCCTCCTGGCTAGGCCCCATGTATTGGACCCTTGTCATGGCTGGCAGACTTGAATGACTTTCTTTATCCTCCCTTCTCTCCTCTACTTCCCCCCACTGCCAGCTGTGGCCATTTAATAAAATTAGCTTAATGCTTGTTCCTTCCCTGTGGGGTCTGGAGATTGAAATCTGCGGGTCCCCTCAAACCCAATAAAACCCCTGGCAGGTCTGGCTGAAACTAGAGTCTCTGTGGGAAGAGTGATTAGATTAGAAGACACTCCTCCTGCCCCCAGTGCTGCCCACAGCTCCCTGTGATTCTTTATAGCCTCATTGGCCTGGAATTACGCAGCTGTCACACCTGGGAGCCAGCCTCCACACCTGGGGGCTCCCCACCCTAGCCCCAGAGGCCACAGGGACTGATCCAAGACCTCTGTTATACAATAAAAAGCATGTTAATCATTTCTGTAGTGAGTGCCTGCCTAGCTGGCTGGCTGACTTGCTTTTCTTTCTGGTGACTTGACAATCTTGTCATTTTGAGAGGTAAGACTAAAATCTGCATTTTGCAGATGAGGAAATCATAGTCTGAAGAAAATTTGTGACTTGCCCATGTTCGGGCAGAAAGTTTGTGGCGCAGCTGAGACTGGACTGAAGCCAAGGACTTTATACCTTTCTACAGGGCTCTAGGAGGGTCCTGCAGTGCCAGCTGCCAGCTGCTTGTCACTTGGGCAACATTCCTGCTGCAGAAGAGCCTTCTGGGGGAGTGTCTCCCCCATCAAATTGCAACTCCCTAAGGGCAAAGTGGTTTTTTCCCTCAGACATGATATACCTGAGGGCAGGGACTGTCTCCACCATCAGACTGGGAAGCTTTCTGAAGGCAAGACTTGCATCTCCTCCATCAGAGTAGGAGGCCTCAAAGACAAAGACTGTATTCTCCTCATGTCGTCAGCTCCTCGAGGGTGGGATGCGTGTCTCCCCTGTGGTGGGCAGTGCAGAGGAGTCCACTACTGGCTCCTCTGTTAAATGAGGCCTTTCTGAGATAAGGGGACAATCTCCACCTTGAAGCCCTCAGGTTCTCTGAAGGAAAGACTGTCTCTTTATCCAACTGGAGATTCTATGAGAGCAGAAGCCATGTCTCCACCCCAGTCTCAGTCAGGGGCTTTTCTGGCACCAGAATATTCCAGGGGACAGAGCTGAGTGAGTAGTCAGAATGGCAGATTCACAATGGAGGAAGGAAATAAGAAGATTCCCCAGGCTGCTTCCCATTTAGAAAGATGGCTGACTAATTGGTGAATAATATCCCTTCCAGGAGGGGTGTGAGGACAGAGGTGTCCCTGGAGCTCACCCACACAAGGAATGGCAGGCCAGCCTGTGCCCAGCCTGTGCCAGCCCTAGGGGCTGGTGCTGCCCTGGTTTCTGGGGTTATGGGGACCAGAGGGGGCAGTGGGGCCCACTGCTGGGGGCTGCCCTAATTGGATGACTTTGCAGGAAGGCCAGGCAGGTGTGCTCGGCACTCTGCTTCAGCTTCCTACCAACACATCTGCCATGGCAAGGTCTAGGGGTTAATTGGCTCCCGCCTCACTCCTGGTAACCGATATTTCATTTACTGCTCGGAGGGGAGCTGCCCAGAGAATCAATCCTGGACAAGTGTCCAGGAGACAGGGGATCTAGGCAGGCACAAGAGCTGTTTCCAGGAGGAGTTCTGAGCCCCAGAAGAGGAGGCAAGAGGCAAAAACCAGGAGAAGGCAGCCAATTGTTTAAAGCTATTGTGGGCCTCACCAGAGTTCTGCTGACCCTGGCAACAGCTCTAGGACTCCCGAGGACTGGGAGAAAGCCCTGCGGGTCCTGCGGCTTTGTTACCCCACCTAGATGTGTTGTTTTCCCTGCCCCCATTCCTTCTGCACTTATTTATGTGGGTGCCCCCCTCCCCATAAAGCTGTAACAGGTTAGATGTTGTTAATAAGGTTATTTTCACAAGTGGTGAAGGTATATTTGAAAAGCGGAATTGGAGGTGTGAGTTCCTCACTCCCTTCCAGGTAACAAACCTTAAAATCCTACAAATGAAGTGATAATAAAGTGGAAGTGAAAAATCTATACATGTTTGGAACCGAAAGGGAGTGGAAGGGTCCCTGCGTGGTGGCAGCTGGGACTGGAGGAAAGAGACCAAAGAGCTACCCACCTCCCATGCTTTTCATATACTGAGCCCCATTCGCCTTATCTGCCAAAATTGAGAATCAAAGTTATAGGATGGGCAACTCCTATTACACAGCTGGAAAAACTAAGGCCCAGAGAAGAACCCAAGGTTGCTCAGGTTGGCTCAAGGCAGAGCTAGAACCAGAGATAGCAGGATCCGGTCTACCTGCAGGAAGAGGAGACAGAATTGGGTTCAAGTCCTTACCATCAGGACCTCCAAGTCAAGTCCTGTTTCAGGAAAAGATACTTCATTTCTCTGAGCCTCAGTTTCTCCATCTACAAAATGGGGGAGAAAATATAAAATCAAAATACCTATTTGAGGGTTGTCATGAGGGAGTGGATGAGAGCCTGTTTTATAAGTTGTGAAGCAAAATTCAGATGCATTATTATTATTTTAACCCAAGTCTCCTGAGCCCCATGATTTAAAGTTCTTGGTTTGTACTTCAATGCCTGGGATGGAGATGATGATCATGGAAGAAGATAAAGATTCCTGGGTTGTTCTCCTACCCAAAGTGAGTGTGGGGTTCTAGGAGAGGGCTTCATATGGGGTACCCAGGAGGTAGAGCTAAGTATTGGGAATGGAGTGCCCTGGTTCCTCCAATCTCTAGTGTCAATTCTGTCACCCCTTTGCATCATGGGCTCTGATTTGGGGTGAGAGCAGAGATATATAGCTGAGGCCCTGATTCACCCGTTTGTTCTGTCTCAACTTGCTCTGCTTGTTTCACCAAACATTACTGAATACTTCCTATAGGCAAGGCCCTAGCTTGGTGTCAAGGATCCAGAGATGGATGAAAGGCACCAAAGAATCAAGATACCCGCAGGGATTGTAAAGATACATCTAAAATATAGTGGCATTCAAGGGCAGGCAATGTTTCACCTACTGGGAACAGAATTACCTCTGAGGGAGTTGGATTAAGTGAGGTTTACATTTTTTACTTGTATAATGTTTGGAAAGGTTTTATGAAAAGTATGTATTCCTCCAAAATCTACCCACTGCTTGGGTTGTTGCTGAAGCTAACCTGTGGGAGAACAGAGTACTGAGAGGTTTTATCTTCTCTTATCCAAGGGCTGGAAGAAAATTGGAGCTGGAGATCAACATATACATTCATCTCTGTTTCAGTAATGTATCACTAATATATGTATCATGAACTGCTCTATTTATTTTGCATATATTTATTCATGAATGTAGTGGGGTACAGTGGTGCACAACTGTAGTCCAGCTATTTGGAAGGCTGAGGCAGGAGAAAGATTGCAAATTTGATCTTAAATTGCCAACTTGGATAATTTAGGCAGACCCTTTCTCAAAATAAAAAATAAAAAGGGCTGGGCGTGTAGTTCAGTGTTGTTAAGTACACATACATTCAATCCCCAGTACCAAAAAAAAATGTATTTTGCATGTATTCATTCATTTAAACTGTACAATAATCTCACAAGGAAGTTAATATCATCAAGTACAGTTTTTGGGTGAGAAAACTGAGGCACTAGGAGATGAATTAGCTTGCCCAAGATCACATGGCTTACCTTTTCTGAGAACAATTCTCTTAACTGTCCCTATGCTCCCTCAAGGAGGGGAGAGTCAATTCTTCCTCTCTCCCAGCAGGAGGAGCCTTTCCTCCCCTAAGACATCTGGCACCCTTTCCCTCAATGCTTGCTACCAGGGAAGTCTATGCAGGGGATGGGGCTCCTGCCTCTTCTCAGCTGGTGACAGGTAAGTTCCAGTGTTCCTCCACAACACCCCAAGGCTTGGGCTCCTTTGCTCCCTTAGTGAGGAGCCCTAGCCTGGACTAAGAAAACTGCTCAGGCCAAGAGTTACAGACTTTTCCTCCTGCCCCCGACTACAGGGAGGAATGGGTCTGCAAAAACCTTGACTACAACTGCCTGTAGAACACTTGCTTGTTATTCAAAGCCCAGGTCCACTGCCTGTTCTTCCATGAAGCCTTCCTGGACTCCCTCAGCAGTTAGCTGCCTGTCTACAAGGCTGGACTGAAAGCATCTTCCAAAGAGGACAATGTCTCAGTACGTAGCACTGTGCCAGTTGCATAATAACCACACTACCATAATAGCAGCTATTTCTCAGCCTCCTTAAACTTCCACCTTTTCCTCCTGTGATGGACACTGTATACACTGCCCAGGTCTCCTTTGGGACTGAAGGATCTATTCCACCAGCTGCTGGGAATGCTGCTAGCAGATGGCTCACACCTACCTTTGGGGATCGCCTCTACTGATATGAGCTGCCTTGCTCAACGTCTGCCCTCTTCTCAGAGTAGCCTGTCCTCCATGACAGACTGGCATGGAAGTTTAAAGGCCTAGTCCCCTGCATGGTCTCCTACTCGAGACAACTCTGAGAGTCCTCCCAGATTCAGAGCTCTCAGCTCAACTTTCTCCTTTTGTCCCATCCACGTCCTTCCCTTCTCTTCCACATTGTTAATTTCAACAGCATTCCTCCATATACCTTCCTGTGTACTGATCCTCTTCCAGAGCCTGCTTGGTCTAGCTGGATGTGGTGGCACCTACCTGTAATCCCAGCAACTCTGTAGGCAGAAGCAGGAGGATCACAAGTTCAAAGTCAGACTCAGCAACTTAGCAAGACCCTGTCTCAAAATTTAAAAAAATAAAAAAAGGGCTAGGGAGTAGCTCAGTGGTTAAGATCTCCATCACCTAGGTTCAATCCCTGATACCAAAACAAAGAAAGAAAGACTGCTGGGCAGAGCACTCAAACTGGTACACCTATAACCATTTCATTAAATATCTGCAAGATACTTTGTCTAGATTATATCTAATCTTTGTAACAAATTAGTATTTTACTCCCTATTTTATACTTCAGAATCTGAGGGTTTGAGAGGCTGATCCCCCATGATTATTCAGCAAGTCCCTTTTCACCGCCCACAGCAGGGTCTGACTCTTCCTCTTGTCTCATTTCACCTCCATTTAATTTTCTGAACCAAAGTAGGACACCGGCAAGATTCAACTTAAAGGACACAAGCAGCACCTGTTCCCTTAGGGTCGGTCTCCTGGGGCCCTAAGCTCTCCACTTCACCCCAAACCTCTTTTAAAATACAAATAAATTTCTGAGAGGGGACCCTTAAATGGAAAAACTATTCTTTAATAGTTTTATTTCCCTTGGTAGTAAAAATATTGAGTACCCTGATTTTGTATTTCTTTATATAAAGACAACATCTTTGCATAGTTTTCTTGTTTTGTCTTCACCAAACTAGCAGAGCTATTCCATTATATAAATGGCAATTGAGATCCAGGAAAGTGAATAAAGAGTTTGGGCCAAGTTAACCAAGAATTAAATAACAATTCTACTAGCCTAATGACCTGCTCACAATCCCAGTGTGGGGACAGACCAGGTTTGCTGAAAGTAAGAGCAACTAACTCCTCGCAGCCTTCACCAGTTTGGTGCTAATCAGTCATAGAGAGCTATCCCCTTAACATATTCTGGGGCTTTGGAGGGCTTTCAGAGCCGTACTCTCCTTCATGAATAGGAAGGACAGAATATTCACCCCCCCCCCCCCGCGCCGCCTCTCTTTTTAAACCAGGGATTGAATCCAGGGGCGCTAAACCACCGAGCCGCATCCCCAGCCCTTTTTAATGTTTTATTTTTAGGAAGAGTCTCGCTAAATTGTTGAGGCTGGCTTTGAATTTGAGATCTATCTCGCCTCCCAGGTCGCTGGGATTACAGGCATGCGCCACCACGCCCGGCTCAACGCTATCCTAGAAGTTCACTTTGGGAGGGTCCTGGAACGCGCAAAAGGACGATGGAGAACGACTTGGATGAGATGCCAACTTTGGCCACAGAAAAAGTGGTTTTTTTAAACCTGTGTAGTGTCTAGTTGCTGTAATTGGTAATGAATCAAGCCCCAGGAAAACAAGAGACTGAGTACGTCTCCCTCTGCGTATCCCAACCAGGTACTGGTTTCTGTCTGCCACTCCGGTTGGTCCAGTCTGGGAGACTGTCTGCAAATCACCAGCCAGCAGGAAGGAAGTGCGCATGCGCACCTCGGATTGTCTTTGTTACTTAGGAAACAGCCAATCAACGGTCTGAGAGTTGACCAATGGGGAAGCGCGGAGGAGTCGACCGGCTAATTTGAACGCGCGGCGCGGAGTGAAGGTTGGACCCGGTAAGGAAGGGTGTGCTGAGCGAGCTCCTGAGTCTGAGCGCTTCCGTTTGTAGCGGAGGGATCTCCACGCTAGCCGCAACACCAGCGACGGGGAGTCCGTCAAAGGTAAGCTTTGTCCACGGTGGGGTAGGCCCTGTGGGATCTTGCCCTGGGTCTCCGACACGTGGGCCCAGTTGCTCCGGGACCGGAGCCTGAGCCAGCCCGCTGATGCAGAACGTGAAAGTATAGCGCGATCACCGAACTCTGCCGTTTCGTCAGCAAGTCCTGGGTGGACCCCTCTGAACCAGGTGGGGAGCTGGGCGCTTCCTTACACCTTGCGTACCGGAAATCACTATCCCTCTTGCTCTTCTGTCCAGGACTTAGACTGGGTCCGCACGTCTGCACCTGGCTCTCTGTATGCCGGCTCTGTGAAAGGTCCTCTCGCTCCTGTATGAGGAAGGATTGGGCCCTCCTGCACACTAGAATGGGAGGACCTGGGACCCCCTAAACCCTTGTCCTGCTATCTCTACAGAACTGATCGCTGAGTTGTATGTGCCATGGACTGTAACTCAGTTACTGGGGCACTCAATACATATTGGAATTGAATGAAGGAAGGAATGAAAGAACTTCTGTAGACAGAAAAACAAGCCTATTACTGTTCTTAGGATGTTTCTCCTCTTACCTTTGAACTTTTAGCGAACTGAAGTGATATGAAAAAGAAAAGCCACAGAACTTAGGGCATTTTATTGAAGACATTGGTTCTTTTCTGCATCATGGAGAAATGATATACTGTAGAATTTTAGTAATAATGGCTGTGCTTCTTGAGCACTTACCAGGTTTGAATGAACTTAATCCTTACAGCAAACTTATGGGATAGATATTAATGTTATTTACATTAACAGGTTTGGAAACTGAGGCACAGAGCAGTTGAGCTAGCTCAGAGGAGAACACCTACAACATTTTTCAGAATGAGCTTCCCCTCAATGTTAAACTGATTTCTTCAATCTTCCTATTCTATTTCTTTTCCCATGATGAACAACTGTACCCCATGATGAACAACTACATGTATTCAGTTCTTGGCCTGTTTCAGTATTTAATTTCCCCATGGCTCAGAGATTTTAAGGTGTCTCAATTTATTGGTTTTTATGTTATCCAGCCCAGTTGTATCTTTTTAAAAAAGTGAACAAGTAGCATACTTTTAGACTTTTCTCTACCTGGCCACAAAGCAAATATTAGAGTTTTTTATAAACCATATTCTCTTTCCACAAGCAATTCAATTATAAATACCAATGAAAAAGAAAATTAAAGCAAATCCTCACTTGGAAATTTGAAAAATACATTTAACTAGTCAAATAGGACATGATGATATAATTAAAAGATACTTTGCATGGAACAATGAAAAATACTATTTATAAAGCTTGTGGGATGCATTAAAGCAATACTTAGAGGATAATATAGTCATAAATATTTACATTTGGAACATTAAAAAAAAAAACTAAAGATAAACAGACACAGACAGAACCAAACAACAGAATACATATGTAAAACATAAAAGGAAGAAGACAGCCAGGCACAGTGTTGTGCCCCAGTAATCCCAGTGACTGGAGAGGCTGAGATAGGAGGATCTCAAGTTTGAGGCCAGCCTGGAAAACGTAATGAGACCCTGTCTTAAAAATAAAAAGGATCAAAGCTAGGTGCAGTAAGTGGTGCCCATCTGTAATCCCAGAAACTTGGGAGGCTGAGGCAGAAGGATCTCAAATTCAAGGCCAGCTTCAGTAATTTAGCAAGGCCCTAAGCAACTTAGACCGGGTGTCAAAAATTGGGGAGGGGGGCTGGGATTGTGGCTCAGCTGTAGAGCGCTTGCCTAGCATGGGTGAGGCCCTGAGTTTGATGCTCAGCACCACATAAAAATAAGTAAATAAAATAAAGGCATTGTGTCTAATTACACCTAAAAATTAAATATTAAAAAAGAGGGGAGGGGCTATGATTTAGCTCAGTGGTAGAGCACTTGCCTAGCACATGTGAGACACTGGGTTTGATCCTCTGCACCACATAATAAATAAACAAATAAATAAATAAATAAATAAATAAATAAATAAATAAATAAATAAATAAATAAAGGTAGTATGTCCATCTACAACTAAAAATATATATTAAAAAAAAAAAGTCTGGGGATGTACTCAGTGATAGACCACCCCCTGGATTCAATTCCCAATACATAGACACAAAAGAAGATAAAGAGCAGAAAATAATGAAATAGAATTTTACAATATAAAAGGATTAACTTAGCCAAAAGCTGTATCTCTGAGAAGACTAATAAAAAAAAAATCTTCACAACATTGATGGGAAAACAAAGGAAATAAAAAATAATCTTCTACACAAAAAAAGGGGAACATAACTTTAGTTAAATTACAAAGATTAAAAGAAAGTCTTCAATGGAACACCCTTTTAAAAATGCTTTTGAAAAATTTCTAGGGAAAAACTTGCCAAAACTGGCTCAAGAAGTTATGGAAATTTTTAATAGACCTAACACTACTGAGAAAACTGAATTCATTTTAAATATACCTTCATACACATAAAAAAAAAAAACTCACCAAATTCCATCAGGCCATTAGGAAAAATGATTCTATTTTTATATAAACTATCCCTAAAACATTTTCAGGATTTTTTATGATTCTACAGATGAGAAAAAGAAAATTACAAATTAATCTCTTTTATAAATATGGTTGTAGAAAGTCTTAAACAAGCTGGGCGCGGTGGCACACTCCTATAATCCCTGCAACAGAAGGGATTACACGTTCAAGACCAGCTTCGGTGGTTTAGGGAGACCCTCAGCAAATTAGTGAGACCCTGTCTCAAAATAAAAAATAGAAACGACTGGGGGATGTACTTCAGTGGTAAAAATGTCCCTGAGTTAAATCCCCAGTACCCCCCCAAAAAAAAACCCTTAAAATATTAGCAATCAGAAGACAGCAATGTATTAAAAATAATATGACCATGTTGAACTTACTCAGAAGTGCAAGAATGGTTTAACATTAGAAAATCTATTAACACAGGTATAGTGATATAGCTCAGTGGTAGCTTGTATTCCTAGCATGCTCAAGGTCCTGGGCTTGATATTCCCAGTACCAAAAAAGGAAAAAGAAAAAGAAAGAAACTCTATTAATACAATTTACAGATTAAAGGAGGAAACATATTGCAATTAAGCACAGAAAAAAATATTCAATAAAACTTTATACCAATTCATGATTTAAAATATATATATATATCAGTAAACTAGAAATGGAGATAAATTTCCTTAAACCAACAAAGTATGAAATACTAGGAACATTCCATATAAAATCAGGAAAGAAAAAAGAATGCTCATTCTTATTGCTTCTATTCAATATTGTACTGGAGTTCCTAGTCAGAACTATAAGACAAAAAAATAAATAAAAATAAAAAATAAGATTGAGCTGGCTCGATGGTGCTTACCTATATCCCAGTGGCTCCTGAGACTAAGGCAGGAGGATCACAAGTTCAAAGCCAGCCTCAGCAATTTAGAGAGACCCTGTCTCAAAAAAAGAAAAAGGACTGGGAATGTGGCTTAGTGGTTGAGTACCCCTGGGTTCAAACCCTGGCACCATAAATAAATAAATAAATAGGATTAGAAAGGAATAAACAAAGCTATAGTCAGTTACAGCCTTAGGATAGTCTATTTAAAAAACAAAGCGCTGGGTTCAAACTAGCCTCAGCAACTAAGTGAGCCTTAAGCAATTTAGCAAGGAGACCCTGTCTCGAAATAAAAAAATAAAAAGGGCTGAAGATGTGGCTCAGTGGTTGAGATCTCTTGGGTTCAATCCCAGGTACCAAAAAATAAAATAAAAATAATAAGCAAAACACAGCTCCTTCTTATATCCGCCATGCACAGGAAGAACCAGTGGTCCCGGGACACTGTCCTCTGGGTACCAAGGTGAGGAGAGGTAGGAGCTGCCAAAGCCCCATGGCAGGGCAGAACAGCCTAAGGATGGAGTAGTGCCTCTGGTGACAGAAAGAGATCAGGTTCTGGCCTTGCTTACTACCCTACCTGCGTGATGTGATAAGTTCCTTCCAGTACCTCCAGTTTCCTTGGTAGAATAAGAATGTAACATGGGCTGGGGCTGTAGCTCATCGGCAGAGCACTTGCCTAGCATGCTTGAGGCATTGGGTTCGATCCTCAGCACCACATAAAAATGAACAAATAAAATAAAGGTATTTGTCTATCTACAACTACAAAAAAACAAGAATCTAACAATTGTATCTTACTCACATAATGATATTGTTGTGAAAGTTAAATGACAGCATTTGTAAAGCACCTAGCATAGAGTACTTAGTGTAGTGTCTGATACAGTCTGTAAACCACTCAGTAAAGGATAATTATTTTTAGGCTTTCGGATTCAGACTGCTCTTCTCTGGCTCTTATTCATTGATAGAACAAACATTATTCTGCATCTACTGCGTGTTCTCTTGGAGCTTAAGGATATACAAGTATAAAGGGTATAAAGGGTTCTGAAGGAACAATGAAAGGGGGTACAGAAACCGCTGTAACAGTAGAATATCTAAGGGCTGGGCTCCTTTCCTGACTTTCCTAACTCCCAGAGTCTGCAGGGGGATCCCCTCAAGTCTTCAATAATTCTCCTTTAGGAGCGTCTAAGGAACTTTTGCTTGTTGGGACTGTCCCTAAGAGGGTGGAAGAAAAGGCCACCCCCAAAACAACTGAATCTTGGCTTCCCAGCCCTAGCTCAGTAGCACACTAGCCTCTGGGTTTTAATGAGCTGCCCTGGGTTAGAAATAGGACGTGACTGTGGCTGGCTGAGAACCCTGAAGATCTTATTAAAGAATCATCTCCCTTGTACTTTGGGCTGAAATGCTCTTTCCAACCAAGGATCAAAGCAAACTTGACAAACGTTCTCTCATTAATCTCCCCATCCCCCTAGGGTGGGAGCAGATAGGTAGCTTTCTCCCTGGCTCTCAAAGGGGGAAGCTGATGTGACATTGATGCTGGGTGGCTCTTGGAAAGACCTCCCCCTAAGTCAGACACAGAACAGAGACTAGGACCCAGGTGTCTTAGGGGCTCCCATGGTAAGTGTCACCCGCATCCCATACCCTGTGCCCCCAGCACTGTCTCAGGAAGAGGAAAAACATCTCATTAGGCAAACAGACTCGGCCTCGCTGGCCCTCAGGAGGCGGGGAGGAGAGAAACTGTAAAGGTTATGCACACTCCTTTGCCAGTGCCCTTTTTAATTTCCTGCTTGGAATGTTAGGCTGCTCTGTGTCTCCTCCTCAGCCGAAACCCTCCCGGTGGGATGCTGGGACTGCCAGGAAGGAGCCAGTGTAGACTCCGGGCATCCTCTGACTTTATTTCCCACAGTAAAAAAGTGGAGTTTCCTGGGAGTGAGAATTCAAGGGCAAGAAACTCAAGCGCTAAAAATTAGGTTCAATCCACATGTCTACAAGTGTTTACTGAAAACATAATGCTAGTCCCATAAAGGGGATTATGATTATTATACTAACATAAGGGGCTATTACAAAAATGTGATCATCAAAGCATAATATATAATATTATCAGGCACTCTGCGGTCAGACTGCCTGGGTTAAAATAGGACTCCATCACTCACTAGCATTGGGACCTTGGGCAAATTGCTTAACCCTCTCTGTCTCAATTTCCTCACTGAAAAATGAGTATAATAATACTATCTATCTTGTGGGATTGCAGTGGAGATAAAAGGAGATGATATGTGTAAGTTGCTTTGAATAGTCCCTGATACAGTGATAACTTAGCTAATATGTTTATTATGACAATTTGATTGCTGGAATAGAAATCAAATTATTCCACATTATTGTTCCTTGATGTCTTTCCCTTGTCTGCTGTGGGGAAGAAGTTTAGGAATAAGGGGACAAAAATTCCAAATCAGCTCAATTTGACTCATTCCCCGAGGTAAATATCCCACTTTTCTTTGCTGAGTATGCTCAGTAATTGTGACCTATCAGCCATACCTAGCCTTTACTGGGAAAGAGTTCTTTTGTTCATATCCTCCAGTAACAATCTCCTTTCCCATTTCTTAACTCCTGTTAATATGTCCCTAGAATTGGGTTAAAGTTTTCCAGGAGATCTGTTAAGTTCTACATTCCATAATTCCATCCCCACTCTTGGTAAACTGCCTCAAAGGAGAAGTGAAAAGCCAGGGGGTACCAGGCATGGTGTGACTGCCTGTAATCCTAACAACTCAGAAAGCTGAGGCAGGAGGATCACAAGTTCAAAGCCAGCCTCAGCAATTTATTGAGGCCCTAAGCAACTTAGTGAGACCCTATCTCAAAATAAAAAATAAAAAGGGCTGGGAATGTTACTCAGGGGTTAAACACCTTTTGGTTCCATCCCTGGTCCATCCCCCCCACACACACAAAAAAAAAAAAAAAAGAGAGAGAGAGAGAGAGAGAGAAAGGCCTGGGGGAGCTATGAGAAGGAAGGGAACTTAAGTGCTTGTCATAATTACCAGGTGAACACTGGGGAATCTGTTGTGTCACCCCTGGCATAAGAAGATTAAAGGAAAAATACAGAATGATCATTTCAGCAAGCCCCAAAAAGCATTTGATAAAATTCAACACTCATATCTGCACCCCTAATGGGCAGTAGAGGGTGGGCAACTAAATAAAGAAAAATAGAACATAAAAGTAGAACATAACTGTCATTATTTGCAAACTATATTATCATTTAATTGAAAGGCCTAAGAGAATCAATGGCAATCTATTAGAACTAATAAGGGAGTCCAGCATTGTGACCAGATACCTGATCTGCATACTGATCTGAAGCTTTGCCATATTCTGGTAAAAAGTGAATTTGAAAATGTAATTTTAAAAGGAGCCTATTCACAATATAACAAAGACTGTGTAATAATCAGTAATAAACCTATCAAGAAATATATATTACGCATGTGAGGAAAATTATAAATTTTTTCTGAAAGATTATAAAATTGTAAATAAATAGGAATAGATACCAGGTCCTAGATGGGAAGACTCAATAACATAAAGGATTCTTCTCATATTAATCTATAAATTCATAATAATCCAAATTAAAATCTTAGCAAGATTTTTCATAGAACTTCAGAACCACCAGTTTGCAGCTACACATGCTTGCAATCCCATCTACTCAGGAGGCCTCAGCAGGAAGATAACAAGTTTGATGTGAGCCTGGGCAACTTAGTAAGACCCTGCCTCAAAAAGTTCAGTGGCAGAGTGACCCTAAATTCTATTTCCATAAAAATCTAAATGTAAGAGAAGAAAAAGCATTAGATTATATGAAAAATGTTTATTACCTTAGAGAAGGAATGTCTTCTTAAATATAACATAGAAGCCACAAAAGAAAAGACTGGCATATTTGACTATTTAAATATTAAAAGTATCACTTTAGCCCAGGGTAGGGATTTTTTTCCCAGAATATATGTTTGGATAGATATCAGCAATAATATACCACAAGGAGCAAAGACATGTAATGTATCAGTAGATGCCAAAAGAGTTTCTAGAGTTTCTTAATAATAACTCTATATAAAATAAGAATAAGAGAAATAATTAATATGATAAAGACTCTTTATCCCAAACTCATTTCTAAAGAATGAGGCAATAAGGCCACTTTCTATTAGATCAAAAGCAAAACATGCAGCATGTCTGTTATCAGTTATTCAAAATAGTTTTTTATAAGTTCTAGAGATTGTAATATATAAGAAATAAAATAGGCATAAATATGGAGAAGAAAAGGTCAAACTTTTTTTTATTTACTGGCACATAATTGTATACTTGGAGAATAAAAAAATCCTAATAAGCAAATTGGAATTAAGAAAGTTTGAGGGTGGTAGATATAAGGTGAATATCTAAAAGATCAGTTGTTTCTCCATTTTAGCAATTACCAGCTGGAAATGGGAGAGTTTTCCATTCATGAAAGCAAATAAATGTATAAAACACTTAGGAATTATATTTAAAGAATAACAAAATAAATATGTAAATGCAGATGTTTTGAGTGGAGAAGGGGATCTGGTTGTGAGCAGAACTGATAAAGTTTTATGTTTAACAGAACTGATAAAGTTTTATGTTTAGGGTTTTTTGTTGGTTTGTTTGTTTGAGACCAGTCCTTACTAAGTTGCTGAGGCTGGACTTGAACTTTGTGATCCTCTTGCCTTAGTCTCCTGAGTTGGCATTATAAGTGTGCACCATCACTTCTAGCAGTAAAATTTTTTAAAAGACATTAAATACCTGGGATAGTGAAGAAAATTATGAAAAAGACTTGTGAGGGGCTCTTGCCTTACTAGATAAAATCACAGTAAAGTAACATAGTAGGAAGAGTGTGATGTTGGCATGGAGTAGATAAATAGCTCAGTGGAACAAAATAGACAGTTAATACACCTATGGAAAAAGAGTCATTTAAATATGGCAAAGGCGTATTTCAAGTGAGAAAGAGATATGTATAAATAATTGACACTGGTGCCAACATGGGAAGGGAGGAGGAGGAGGCCCCTGGGTGTTGAAGGGCACCTGGCTAGGTCTGGGTTGGTTTGGTCCTCACCTCCATCATCTCTCTGCTCAGGTGTTGCCATGGTGATGGCTGTGGAGGACAGCATGGTGCAGGTGATGGTGCGGGTGCGACCCCCCACTCCTCGGGAGTTGGAGAGTCAGCGGTGGCCTGTGGTTCAAGTCGTGGATGAGCGGGTGCTGGTGTTTGACCCTGAGGAACCTGATGGGAGCCTCAAATGGGGTGTTACCCATGACGGCCCCAAGAAGAAGGGCAAGGGCCTAACATTTGTCTTTGACCGGGTCTTTGGTGAGAAGGCCACCCAACAGGACGTGTTTCAGCACACCACAAGCAGAATCCTGGACAGCTTCCTCCAGGGCTACAACTGCTCAGGTAAGAACCTGAATCCTGCTTGGTAGCAGCCTTGCTTCCTTCTAAGGGGGGGTTTCCCCTGTCTCCTGACATAGGTCTGCCTGTCCCTCTGCTGGCATGACCTGTTGAGGGGAGCTCTGGCCTTTTCATCCTTTCTGGAGGGGCCCCATTCATTCACTGTACTGTGTGAGGCACTATAAATATAGACACTAGAGCCTAGCATACAGTAGGCAGTCAGACAGATGCAGCTCCTGGACTCTTGATGCTGACAGTCTAAAGAGGAGAAGACACTGATCACAAAAACACAGCTGCATTTGTGTTTATGAACCACAGTGAATGCTAGTGAGGGAAACAGTGGTGGGCCTTCATTGGAGGAAGCTCCCTACACTGGAGGAGCTGGTGATAACACCCACCCACAGTGCAGCTCCCTGGAGTCCACAGACTTGTAGGAGCCAGGACAGATGTGTGGAGGACCAAGAGGCTGAGCATGAGTGCTGGGTAGGGTATAAGAGGTAGGAGCAGTGGAGCGGCAGACTAGTGGACATGGATGAAAAAGAAAAGGGGCTTGGGAGAAAGGCAGGGCTGAGCTGGGTGGAATATGCTAGTGGCAACCCTGGGGGAGGCAGGCCTGGCCTTGCTGACACCCTTCTCCCCACTCTGTCCTCTGCAGTGTTTGCCTATGGGGCTACTGGGGCTGGGAAGACACACACCATGCTGGGAAAGGAGGGGGACCCTGGCATCATGTACCTGACCACCATGGAACTGTACAAGCGTTTTGAGGCCTTCCAGGAGGAGAAGCAATTCGAGGTGCTCATCAGCTACCTGGAGGTAGGGCTGCTGCCTCTCTCCCACCCTCCACCCTGGGGCTCCATCCCTCATTCATCTTCACCCTGCAAAGTGCCTTGTGTCTGGTGCCTCAAATACATACCTGTTTCTTGCTTCCGTGTCCAGCAACTGTGCCCATTCCAGCCTGCACTGAGTCGAGAGTCCTCTCCCTCTTGTCCTTTCTCCTCAGGTGTACAATGAACAGATCCATGACCTCCTGGAGCCCAAGGGACCCCTAATCATCCGCGAGGACCCTGATAAGGGGGTGATGGTGCAAGGACTTTCTTTCCACCAGGTATAGGATTGGGCACAGGTGGGAACAGCAGCCCCACTTGTCCTCCAGGGTTTCCTCATAAGGCAATTTGGGGATATCCTGGATGTTGGGTTAGTGGCAGTAGCAAGAGAGGGGTGACATTGGCTCTGAAGATCAGCCCTTCCTGTTAGGGGAAAAGCCCTGGTGGGAGAACACAGCCCCCTCCCTGCCGTCTCCTCTGCAGCCGGCCTCAGCTGAGCAGCTACTGAAGATGCTGACCAGGGGGAACCACAACCGCACCCAGCACCCCACAGATGCCAATGCTACTTCCTCCCGCTCCCATGCCATCTTCCAGGTGAGCAGGGTCGTGGACTGAGCATGATACCTGGGCTCCTGGTGCCCACGTCCCCCTCACTCCTGCCCTTCCCCTCCAGATCTTTGTGAAGCAGCAGGACCGAGTCCCAGGACTGACTCAGGCCCTACAGGTGGCCAAGATGAGCCTGATTGACCTGGCTGGCTCAGAGCGGGCATCCAGCACCCATGCCAAGGGGGAGCGCCTGCGGGAGGGTGCCAACATCAACCGTTCTCTGCTGGCCCTCATCAATGTCCTCAATGCCCTGGTGGATGCAAAGGTAAAACAGTGCAGGCCCAGCACCCAGGACAGCAAGTGAGGCCTAAACCCAGTGGTCCTTGTCTTCAGCCCTGGGCGGGAGGCCACCAGACCCTGACCAGGTTAGTCTAATACAGCTGTGTCTCCCCTAATCCACTGACTGCCCCAGGGCCGGAAGTCTCATGTGCCCTACCGAGACAGCAAACTGACCCGCCTGCTGAAGGACTCCATTGGGGGCAACTGCCGCACAGTGATGATTGCTGCCATCAGCCCCTCTAGCCTGTCCTACGAGGACACTTACAACACCCTCAAATATGCTGACCGGGCCAAAGAGATCAAACTCACGGTGTGTACCAGTTAGGGATGGCCAACCTGAGTGTGGAGGGATCTCCTAACCTGGTAGGAGGATGGGACAGGACCAAGACAGCTTCCTCAGATCCCTGTCCAATGTCCCCAAGCAGAGGAAAGAAGTTCCCTGGGCTCTATGATAGGAACAACACTGTCCCTGCCTTTGGGAAGATTCCAGTTGGACCAAGGCAGGCAGTCTACTCCGAGGGAGACATGGAACAGAGGGCCCAGTGGGCCAGTAGCCTGGTTCTGACTTGTTTTAAGCAGTAGGACCATAGTTTTAGCAAAATGACATAAACACCCTGTATGTTAACAAAAGCAGAGGTGCTTTGGCCTCCGCCATACTTGCTGGGCCTTCCCTTATGGGCCTCCCCTCCCTACCTCCTCGGGAGCCCTGGCTCACCTGGAACTGCTGCAGATCAGCCCCCATCTAGCAAGAATGTCTTGTCCAGAGAGCCAGGCATCAGGTTCATAGGCAGGCACTCCTCTGTCCTTTGCTGTGGTCCCAGGCACATTACTGACCTTCTCTGGTCTGTTTTTCTACCTGTAAGAGGAAGTCCTTGGTACTGTAAGTGAGGTTCCTGTGTGATGCCTGGTCACCAGAGGTGGTTGATAACAGCTGCTTTGTATGAACAAACCAATCTTTTCCCTGTGTCTCCATCTCAGCTGAAGAGCAACGTGATCAGTCTGGACAGTCACATCAGCCAGTATGTCACCATCTGCCAACAGCTCCAGGCTGAGGTGAGGAGCTTACCTGGGGAACAGACTTGGGGCAAGGAGTGAGAGACAAGAGCTGGGGTGCAGCAGGGCTCTCTGCCCATTCCTCACCTCTTGGGCTCAGCTGAGTTTAAGACTGCTGTCATTGCAGGTGGCCTCCCTAAGGAAGAAGCTTCAAGTGTATGAGGCAGGAGCCCAGGCCCCACAGCAGGGTCTCCCACAGTCCTCCAAGTTGAGCCCTCAACAGCAACAGTGAGTTCTACTGCCCATATACGTCCCACCCTTCAGCTCAGCTGGGACAGGGAACTGGGCCCCTTCTCTGTCTTTCAGATGTTCCATACTTAGGGTTGTGGATTCCCACCAAGGGCCAGCAACTGATTATCTCCTAGAATGTCTTTGTTTTGTCAAATGAGCATATAAGCAAGTGGAATCTACTCATTGAGAGAAAGTGAACTTAGAGTTTGGGTGTTATTGTTTCTTAAAGCAGAAAATCCCTGAAACCTTCTTCTACCCTTAACCACAGCCCATCTGTCACTCAAGCATTGTTTCTGGGCTCTGCCACCTGGTGCTGCAGAGGTCCCCCTCCCTGCTCACCCTTTCTGCCCCCACATCATATCTTTCAAACTCTTATTTTCCCCTTAGCCTTCCTAGCTCCCCTTTAGTGTCCCGTCCCCGCAGCCAGCCCTGGACCCCAGAACTCCACGTGGGATCTGGAGATCTTCAAGAGGGGAGCCTGGGGACAGAGGCCCAGGAACAAAGGATCATAAAAGAAAGCTCTTCAGACCAGGAGCAGACCCCAGAGGACAAGGACGAAGATCCTACTGAGGTAGGGCTTAGGAGCAGGAGGCCTGGGCCTCCGGGGGGCTTGGGGCTGGTAGAATATTTGAATAAATGTGTCTCTTTAACTCAGCGTCCCTTTAGTCCCAGTTCTCCTCCCGGGTTTCTTATGTCTGTCAGATCCTTGTATGTTTGGAAGTGACTGGGAGAAAGCAAGCTTCTCCCAGGGCATGGCCATTCTGCGGGGAGCTGCCATCCTGCCCCTGCGGGAGGGAAGGGTTTTAGAGTTTTAGGAGGTCATCCTGGCTCCTCTACCCCCTTTTTCTTTAGGTTCCAACCCAGACACTGGAGCAGAACCTCACACCCCCACTGTCAGAGTCTGCTGGTCTGACCCCGCAGCCTAAGCCGGTGGCCAGCCACCTATCACCACAGAACCTGGATGGGGACCGTTCTAAGCAGTGAGTGTCTTGCTTCTACTCTGGCTTCCAGGGTGGGAAGTGAGGGGCTTACCCTCCTGGGGGTGGGACCTGGTTCTAATTAAGAGTCAAGTTTCTTTTCATCCACATCATCCCTTATCTGCTTTCAATCCTAGATACGATCACCTAACTGTTTACTTAGCATCATCTCTATTTATTCCTCCATGTAACTGGCAGCCCAACAGGCGAGAGAAGCAAAACACCAGATTCCATCCAGACAGCCAGCAAGTGCTGAGCTAGGGCAGGCTGCTAGGGCTAGCACTTGGCCTGGCAATTTGAGGGCAGAGCTGCTGTCAGAGTGAGGAGGGTGCAGCTGGGAGGAGCTGGGTGTCAGGCGGAGGAGGGGTCAACCTTCCTGAGTCAGTTGCTTCTCATGCATCTTCATCAACAGATAGACTGTGGCTATTTTTTTCTCAGAAATAAATACAAACTTCCAACTTGAGCCAGAGAGGAAGGGTTTGGGGACCTTCCTTCTGTGCTTCACTGAGGGGCGCTGCTGTATTTTTCCCTTGGCCCCAGGTCCATAAATCCCCTGCCGCTTAGTGGTGCTACTGCCAGCCCTGCTCCTCCCTCCCCAGCATGCTTCACACTAGGCAGTGTATTTAAAGCTTCCGGACAGAAGGGCCTGTTTAATTTTATTTCTTGTTGGGGAGTGTCTGTTCCCGACTCAGCAAAAAATGCTGTGGCCTGAATAATCAGCGGCTCATTATGTGTCTCTTGCTGCCAATTCCCTGGGGCCTGGAGAGGCAGGGATGCACGGGCGGGATGTCCCGTTGGCCTCCCAGGGAACAACCACAGGTTCCCACAGATGACTCATGGTCTCTCTGCTTGGAGTCCCCTCTTATGAGGAGAGAGGACCAATGTCCTCATTTCTGCTCTGCCTCTGGTTTTGTGGTTTCCGGCAAGTTTTTTCAATCTTGGCTATGATTTGGGGATCATAATCTTTATTCTCCCTAGTTCTTGGAGAATACTAATGCAATATTAATGAAGTACTAATACAATATGATAGAAGACTCCCCCTAGATTAAGGAGTGGCAGAACATTCTAGATCATTTCCATGTTTGGAAACACTCTGACAAGCAGATAATCGAAAATCATTTCTATTTGGCTTTCGAATTGAGAATCTTGGATCATCAGGACATTGAACAGAGCTGAGATTTTCCAGTTCAGTGGTTTCGTAGGAATTTTTTTTTTTTCAGTTGCAGAGTCCTCTCTTTACATGGAATCTCACGCTGAGTTCTAATAGATATGACAGACAGCAGAGTTGCTTGCTGTCTAATAGGCGTTTGAAACTTAATTTGAAAATTCCTGATTTAGACCAATTCCCCAATTGTTGGCCGGGGGGGGGGGGGGGTGTGGTGTGGTGCGGCTGAGGCTTCTGTGCAGGGCCAGACCTGGGTCATCTGACTTCCAGGCCCATTCATTTCCTTCCAAAACCCACTCTTCTCAGTATTCTAATAGGCCTCAAAGCTGCTTTACCAAATCAGTGTAAGTTCCCTGAGCACACGTGACCGAGGGCAGTGGGGGTTCAGAGGTGTCCACACAGGTAGTGTTCCCTGAAGGTAAATCACTTGCTATGAATAATCCTACTGAGGTAATTCTGTTTATTCTTTTATCATAGGTGTGCCTTACAGAAAGAAAATTTGCTTCATGAGAATCTAAATTTACAACATTAATAATCTCAATACCCTCAGAATTTCCTTTAAATAATTCCCAGAGCATGTAAAATATGTGTTGATTCACACATACTTTTTCAGGATCCCATGCACTAAATAGAGGACACAGACCAAATGCCTTTTTGAGGGTCTTCTCAGAGCCAAGGTCAATTTAACCTATCTTAGTTTGTCTCCTTTTAACCTAATGAGGTAGATGGTATTATTACCATTTTGCATAATACAATAAACTCACAGTGTTTACTATATGTGAGGTATTCTTTAAACATTCTGTAAACAAAATTACTTTTTGTTTTTGGTGCTGGTGATTAAAACCAGGGTACTTTACTGTTGAGATATATCCCTAGCTCTTTTTGCCTTTTTTTTTTTTTTTTTTTTTAATTTTATTTTGAGACAAGAGTCTCACAAAGTTGCTTAGGGCCTCTCTAAGTTGTTGAGACTGACTTCAAACTTAGTATCCTCCTGCTTTAGGTTCCTGAGTCACTGAGATTATAGGTATACACCACCATGCTTGGCTAAAATAACTCAATCTCTCCAACAATCCTATGAAGTGGGTGCATTTGTTATTCTTTTCTTAAGTTTATGGACCAGTGCATCCAAGATCACACAGCTGAGAAGGGTTCTGGCAGTCTGACTTGAGCTGGGTTTTTTTTTTTTTTGTACCTGGGATTGAACTCAGGGGCACTCATCCACTGAGCCGCATCCCCAGCCCTATTTTGTATTTTATGTGGGCACCCATATGAGACAGGGTCTCACTGAGTTACTTAGTGCCTTGCTTTTTGCTGAGGCTGGCTTTGAACTCATGATCCTCCTGCCTCAGCCTCCCAAGCCACTGGGATTACAGAAGTCCATCCAGTTTAAGCTGAGTTCTTAACAGCTACCTTATACTGCCCTCAAGGTAAATGAGCTTATGATCACAATGCTAATAAGTGGCAGGGCTTAGAGGAAACTAAGACCTTCCAAGTCCAAAGTCACTTAGCATGTTTCCCTACTTTCCATGTCACTGTCCTTGTCATGGGGCATGTATAATGGGTGATACTTATTACCCTTGCCTATGACCATCTTGGCCTTTTGCAAGGATATGACAGAGCTGGAACCCTGGGTGAGAGGCCAGCCAGCTAGTGTGGGGCAAGGCAGGAGAAAACTAGGGGACCAGCTCAGGTATGTTCCTCAACCACAGCGAGTGATGGGGACAATGCCTGGCATAAAGGACCCTGGTCAGGCTGTATCTAAGTAGAGCTCCCTGTCCTTCTATTCCAGGTTGGCCCTGCAGGTGCTGTGCCTGGCCCAGAAGCAGTATTCCCTGCTCCAGGCAGCCAACCTCCTGACCCCTGACATGATTACTGAGTTCGAGACCCTGCGGCAGCTGGTGCAAGAGGAGAAAGCCGCGCCTGGGGACAAGACCTCCAGGACTCCTGGCCTGGCTGGGAGGGCCCCTCTGACCCAGGAGCTGTGTTCAGCCTCAAGTAAGTTTCACCCCTGCTCTGCCTGCCTATGGGTGCCCAGCTGGTTATACTGAATCATGCTGTGGTTAGGAGGCTGGACCCCAAGGATCGTGTACTTCTACAAACAAAGAGGCCCCAGGAAACCTGAGGAGTTAAGGGTTCCTTCATGTCTCCAGTGTCTGGCTTCCCAAGTTCTTCACATTCTCTTTCCTCTTGGCTAGTCCCTGGTCTCTCCTCAGCACCCGCCTCTCTCTGCCCAGAATCTCCAAGGTACTGTGGCCCTGTGACCCGAACAATGGCAAGAAGATTGAGTGGCCTCATGCACCCTCTGGGGATCCCATCTGAGCCTGATTGCACGCTAGCCTCAGCATCCCAACAGCCCACAGAGGAGAAGAAGAAGAAGAAGAAGAAGAGAAAGAGCACAAGCCTCACAGAGCCAGACAGTCCCCTGGCCCCAAAGCTGGCGACCAAGCGCCAGCGCCAGTCTTTCCTACCCTGTCTGAGGAGAGGGTCTCTGCCTAAGGCTCAGCCTTCATGTGGGCCCAGTACCCCCAAAGGGGCAAGGGCCTCCTCCCCCTGCCATTCCCCTCGCTTCTGCCCAGCTACAGTCATCAAAAGCCGGGTGCCCCTGGGCCCTTCTGCCATGCAGAACTGCTCCACCCCTCTACCTGCTCGTGACCTGAACACCACTTTTGATCTCTCTGAGGAACCCCCCTCAAAACTCAATTTCCATGAATTTGTTGGCTGGGAGAATGTCCCCCAGGAACTGAACCGGCTGCACCAGCCCTTCATTCCCAGGTGAGTCTCCCTCCCAACCTCCCAGCATAGGTCAGGAGTCAGCAAGGGTGCTGCCGACAAGAATGGAAGACACTGGATTTCGGAAACAGGATATTTGCCATCTCTTTCCCTTTGGTCATGGTCAGCTTTGCCAGCCAGTCCCAGGAGAGCAGAGTGCACAGAGGACAGGAGGCATGGCTTAATCAGGGGCCGTCCTGTCATATCGGGGCCTTCATGCTCAGATCCACCAGCTCTATGCTGGTTTGTGGCTTGCGCATGCATAGCTAATAGAACCCCCACTTGGGAAGAGTCAGCAGGGAACCAGGAATTAATGAGCCCAGCCCTGTCTGTTCCTCTGCTTTGCTTGGGCACTATGTCCTGATCTGAGTTTTGTCCCACTGGAACAAAAACTATTTCTGCCACTTTCCCCCCCCCAGATTTTTCCCCTCCAGCCCAGCATCTGGAATAGAGAAATAAAACTTTCTTCAGTATTTTCCAGTGAGAAGGTCCAGCTGTTACCCTTGCCCTCCACCCACATGTCCAGAGAGAGGAATAACAACCAGCTCAGGACAGTCCAAGGCCAAGAACAAGTGGCAGGCTGACCGGGACCTGTGAGGCAGAGGCCACAGGCTGCCCACCTGCACTCCTGCATCTTCCATGGCCCCTGAACCTGCTCTCAGTAACAAGCTCAGAGCTGGGCAGGTGGAAGGGTGAAATTGTTTGAACTCCAGTTCCCAGAACGCACCAGAAACTGACATCTGGATGTTCTCCCAGAACAGGGCTGTCACTCAGCTGTCAGCCCAGGCCTGGTGAGGCAGGGAGAGAATCCACCTTTTAGCAGGAAGAAACTTCAGGTCATCTTGTCCAACCTCCCCGTCCTCGCAAGCTGGGAATTAGAGGGAATAAGAGTAGCCACTGTCACTTCTGGTTCCTTCCTTATCTGCTTCTCTCCCTCTGCCCACTCCCCAGTGAACCTGTGCTCCTGCTCACCATGAAAGGCCCCAAACCAACATCTTCCCTCCCTGGAAACTCAGCCTGCAAGAAGAAGCACACCTTGAGGTAAGATCTGGAAGCTGTTGAGGTGAGGGCATGGAGAAAGAGCCCTCATTGGGGTGTTAGGCACCTAGACTGACCACAGACCCCTTCCTGATGTGTCTCTGGACTCCTTGGAGCAAGCAGCCAAGGTCCTGTGAGCAGAGCCAGCATCTAATTCTCTGATTGGAATTTCTTTGGCCTTTGATTGCTATTATAGGATCATCCCAGAGTGATCATCTAAGATCCCCTATCCACAGGGAGATATTCAGCATTTACTAGTTAATCCAAATGATTGGACTAACTCCTTCTTTATTCTCCTATGTCCCAAACTCCACAAGCCTCTCCAGCTCCCGCATCTGGCCTTGGAAACTCTTCCTGGTTCTCAGCTCCCCTGCCCTCAAGGCTTAGCGGTTAGTGCTGTCTCCCTCCACCTACCCACAGTCAAGGGCATGGCTGTAACCTTCCTTCCTTCCCTTCCTCTCTCAGTTCCTCAGTCTCCCAGGGCCGCAGCCGCATCGCCCGCCTCCCCAGCAGCACCTTGAAGAGGCCAACTGGGCCCCTTGCAACCCCAGGTGACTGAATTGAGGGGAGGGGTGACTGGTCCACAGTGATAGTTGAAAATAGGATGCAGGAGGGGACAGAGTGGGGTTTGGATCCAGGTGAGAGGAGAGCTTAGAATACTTCTTCCAAGCATCTCAGGGACCATGAAGAAGGAGGTGGAAGATGGGACAAGAGTCAGGGGAGCTGTGGGGCAGAGCCTCATCTTCTTCCTGTACCCACCTGCAGAGCCATCCTTGAGTCCCCGCTGCCTCAGTGATCCAAGGACCCAGAAGGAACTGATTGGGACTGGAGGTGTGCTGTCAGCTGGAAACTGCATTGCCAAGGTGTCCTGACCTCCAAGCTGTCCAGCTCCTCCAGCCCCTCTAGGCTCAATGCCCTCACTTTGTCCATGGAGCCTCGGACACCAGGAACTCTGACCTTCTTTCCTTACCTTGGAAAAATTCATGCCAATGCACATTTCCTTTATTTAACACCCGCCCCAACAATTCATTCTGCTACTCGTCCTCTTCATTTTATTTTTGTTTTGTTGAGACAGAGTCTGACTATGTTGTCCAGACTGGTCTTGAACTCACAGTCCTGCCTCAGCCCCTGGGCAGCTGGGATTACAGGCATGCGCCACCACGCCCGCCTCCATCCTCTTTATTAATCTCTATAACACTCTTCTTCTCAGCATGTACATATTCATTTCATGAGTGTTAATGTGTTGATATTTAAAGGTTGCTGCCTGTTTCCCCCTCATTTCCAAAGCCCACTATCAGGCCAGGGGTTCTTTGGGGCTCTGTTCGCTACCCATGTCTAACACAGAGCTCTGTGCGGGGATAGCTGTTGCCTCCGTGGAGGGATGAGGCTGGTGGGGGTGTTCTAGGGAGTCACATCTTGGCTCTTCATGTTTTCTGAGAGGGGAATCTAGCCTCACCCTGGCCCCTGTCCTGGTTATGATGAAGCTAATGATGGTGCCTTGATTTACAGAGGAAGCCAACTTTATTAATCTTTACCCATTATACATAGACACACATGAGTATAAGAAAAGAGAATGAATGCAGCCTTAATGTTACCACCCAGGTATAAATTATAAATGCTAGTGATTCCAGGGTTTACACCCTCCTGCTTCTTCATTTATGCATATATATATATATATTTGTGTGTGTGTGTGTGTGTATATATATATATATATACACACACACATACCCACATTTACACACATATATGATGTATTTTTTTACTATAATGATTAATAAACCATTTCCATCCTTGGTGTGTGTTTTTCCTCTGTACACCTACGTGGGATGGCAACACTTTCTCTTTCTCACCTTCTCATTCTTCGAAATTTCTGAGTATAGAAAACAACACCCACCCAGCCTCCTGCTGCAGGAGGTCTGGGGCTAGGACTGAGCCCAGCTCCTCACTCCAGTTCCCAATCCTCCTCCCTAATGGGCCTTTATTTCTGGGGGAGCAGGGGTCAAAAAGCAACCTCATCTGGGGGTCTGGTCCATGCTACCACCTCAGGAGTGGGTTGCCTGGAGTCCTGCAGTCAGGGAGAGGTTGTTTTTTTTTTTTTGTTTTTGTTTTTTTAAGAGGGAGAAAGAATTTTTTTAATATCTTTGTTTGTATGAGGTGCTGAGGATCGAACCTGGGCCGTACGCATGCCAGGCGAGTGTGCTACTGCTTGAACCACATCCCCAGCCCCAGGGAGAGTTTTTTGTTATTGTTTTGGTACTAGGAGTTGAATCCACTGAGCCACATCCCCAGCCCTTTTTTATTTTTGAGACAGGGTCCCACTAAGTTGTCCAGGATGGCCTCAGATTTGCAAATCTCCTGCCTCTGCCTCCTGAGTCACTGGGATTTCAGGCACTCTGTGCCACTGTGCCTGACTGGAGAGATTTTTTTTTTTTTTTTTTTTTTTTTTTTTTTTTTAGTGGTTCAAGGTCCCACTGCTGGAACCCAGTGCAAGGGGGCTGGGGGCCTGCCTTCCTTTCCACTCAGTGGATTGTGTAGAACATAGTTATCTCCCTCCTCTCCATGAAGACATGGTTGACTGAATGAATTAATAGTGTAAATAAAATTACAGGAATCTGTGTTTAACTTGCTTCTGAAAACAAACATGTTAGGGGTATTTAGCACATTGTGAGTAGTGTGTAAATAACACTGCTAAGTTCAAGGCAGTCCTAGCTGCTCTGGGGGACCAGCCTCCCTGTCTGCTTGGTGTACCCCTCCTGCTCAGTCCCAGTCCCTTTTTGGAGGTGTGGGGAAGAATACTCCTGCAGCTGCTGGGCTTCTTGGAGCTTCACAGCCTTAAGAGGTGGATAATGGGAAACGGACCCAAAAAAGGGTTCACCAAACCTGCCCACAGTTAAACAGCATGTGCTTGGGATCCAAGCCCGGGGTCTAGTTCTTAATGTTGGGCTGCTTCCCTTTGGAAGTTAACAGACATCATTTCTTTTCACATGCCTGGGGTTCCCGCCTCTCCAATTAGCCTTAATGAGTTTTTCCCCCTTGTGTACTGTGATTCCCTTGGAATCAGTCAGTTTCACATCTGTAGCCCCTGGCAGCCTGGCATGGTGCCTTGACCTCGGGAGGCCTCACTGAATGTTGGCTGGATTCAAATTGAATAACTTCCCCGTTTCCTGGGGCCCTCACATATATTATCTCATTTGATCATCATCGTCACCCTGGAAGGGCAGAGGCAGCAGGCAAAGGGCAAGGCGGCTGGTGACTAGGGCCAGGAGGGCAACCTCCAAACAATAGGGTCCTTGCGCGAGGCAGAATTTGCCTGGGTTGGGGGCAGTCCTAGAGTGGGAGAGGTCACACTTGACAAGGATGTCCGGCAGCCAGCCATCCTCTTGGCAAACATTTGTGGCTCTGTGGTGCAAAATATGCTCTCGGGTGACCCATTAAATGCACAAAGACTGTGCTGATGGAGTTAAGCACGTGCAGCTCCTGCCCTCAATCATGGGAGGTCGGGCTGAGAGTGCTCGCTGTGTGGTGTCCCTCATGCCAGAGGCAGCCTGGCTTTGCAGGGAGCGGGCAGGGACTGAGGGGGGCAGCAAGCTGACAGCCAGCCCTCAGCTGACCTTAGTGGGCGGTGAGGCTCTGGATTGTTCTCTGGATTGGATTGTTCTTACATAAAGAGAATCGTCCATGAGACATGGCAATCGATGGTTTCCCATTCATTGCAGGCCCAGCTTGGCCTAACACCCCCTCACCTCTGCCTCATTCTAGCTCTCACTCCATTTCCGTGGGTTTAGGAGCCCCTCTCCCCAAGCCCCTCCACTCACCTCCTTTCTCATCCTGAAACTCATGCCTGGCCCTTCCTGGGGTACAAAATTTGTCCAGTTCATAGAACCAGTCTCAGTGCCAAGAGCTGCCAACGCAGAATAAGACATGATCCCGCCATGCAGGGAGTCAGAATGGCACCTGTCCCTGACACTTGAGTGTAAGCCAAATCCTCCAGTGGTGTTGGTACCTGTCAAAGGGAAAGAACAGGGCTTTCTCTTTGAGTCCAGCCTCCACTCAGTTTCGGCTTGGCCCTCACAAGGGACATCACCACCTGGGGAGCCTCCTTGACAGCAGCTAACTCAGGATCCTGTCCCAGAGCCCTGCTTCTCAGTCTCCAGATTCCCCCAGGAATGGACCTCTCCCTCTTGGCTGCATGTAAGGGATCCTGGTTCCCAGCCAGAATCTAGTTTGTGGTTGTCTTCTTCTCCTGCATAGTTCTTCTGTGAAGAGGGGCCCAGGAAGACTTGAGACAAAGGTCATGGGGGAAGAAAGGAACCAGAGTCACCCCAGGGGCTTCTGGCTATAGCTATGCTTTCCAGCACCGCCCCCCCCCTCAACTAAGTATTCCCCTCAGCCAGGTGCATCCCTCCTGCCCTGTTCATCTGGTCCATTTGGAGAACTGCTGGTTTGGAAATAAAAGGCTACCCACCCCCCAGCCCTCTCCTCCCACCAGGGCCACATCTGGTCCCCCGCCTCTTGCCCTCCCAGAAGGACCTAATCAGGCAGGGACAGGAGGGGAGGGGAGCAGGGAGCAGAACAGATCCGAGAAAGCAATTAAAAAGCCTATCTCAGGGTTAGAGGCTGGGAGTGAGGGGCAGGCTGGAGCCAGCCCTGGCTGGGGTGAGGAGAAGCAGGGAGAAAGGGCCTCAGCTTATTAACCCTGGGGTCTGTGAAGGTGAGTGAGCTTATGCCTCTAAGAACATGCTGAGAGGGGCCAGTGAAGAGGAGGGGATGGAGTCTGGGGTTCAGCCTGGAACGTCCTGTAGCCACAGAGGTCATTTCTAAACAGAAAAGCCTGACTGGGCATGGGCTGAGCAGGGGGAGAAGGAATTGTCCCTGCTCTGAGATTGCCCCCCTTCAAATGAAGGGGAAGACAAACCCTGCCTCCAGGAGCCCCATTGGACATTGAACCATGGGGTCCAGTGGTAGGGAGCTCTGGTCCAAGGTGCCTTAGTCTAGGCAGAGGAAGATTCTATATTCTTAGGCAAATCTGGATCTGAGGGGAAGACATAGGTCCCAGGATCAGGAAGCCCCCATCTGTGGGGGGAGACATGGACCCTGTCCTTGGGAGTCCTCAGGGTGAGGTGCAGACAAGACCCACACCCATGAGAAGTGTCAACATATCCAGAGCTTCTGGAACTGAATGGAGTCGTGGGCCTCAAGTCTGAGGATGAGGAAAGGCAGATGTCAGGGAGGAGAGAATGCAAGTTAGGAAACAACTCTGCTAACCTCTGCTCCAAGTTTGCAGAGCTGACAGTAGGAACTTGCATGCATTCCCCGGAGAACCTAAAGCCACCAATGACTGGTTGTTTGAGGGCAAATTGTGCTGATTCCCTCCCTCTTCACTAGCAGCTGCCCCTCTGCTGTCCACCCTGCCAGGGTGCCCATATAGTCCCAATGCAGCCAGTAGGACATGGCCACCCCCACTCAGCTCCCACTTCTCCCAGCCAAACCCATCCCAGTTGCACTAGCAATAGACAGGTAAAGCACATGGTAGGTGTTATCAAACGGAATGATTTGTCAAAGGCACCTGCCCTATCCAATTTTCACTGTTTTTTTGTTTTGTTTTCTGGGGTTTTTTGGTAACAGAAACTGAACTCAGGGGTACTCCACCTGAGTTCAGTTTCTGTTACCAAAAGAACAGAGCCACATCCCCAGCCCTCTATTGTATTTTATTTAGAGACAGGGTCTCACTGAATTGCTTAGTGCCTTGCAGTTGCTGAGGCTGGCTTTGAACTTGCAATTCTCCTGTCTCAGTCTCCCAAGCTGCTGGGATTACAGGTGTGCGCCACCGTGCCCGGCTAATTTTCACTGATTTTATCCTCACAATTATCTTGGAGAAATAGATATGGCAAATCCCCATTTTACAGATGTGGAAATGGAGACTCAGAGAAGGTTCCTCAAGTCGTCTGACTTTACAGCTATTGAGGAGCAAAGGCTTTGACCTGTAGAGGACACAATCATAGCAGTCAGAGGTAAGTCTAGAGAATAAAGGGGTTGATCTTTCTTGGTGATACAAACGTGGGTTTTAGAAAACCCACAGCAACCTTTCCCTTCCTGGGCACTGCTGTGGCCAGACGTTGGCAGCTGAGCACTGCCATCTAGTGGCACTGGGACTCAGCTCTCTTCCTCTGACAACCAGAGGGACTTTAAGGCTCTTTATCCATCCTACCCAGCTTGTTCACCACATGATGGGCAGGCATTGGGTGAGAGGTTGGGGCACAAGTACAAGCAGAGCCACTAGGAGGCAGCTAAGTGGGAAAATGGTCACTTGAGTAAGAGACTTGTGTATTTGGAAATCATCAGAAACTCATGTTGTGTGGGTTGAGGCCTGAGAGGGGTTGATTTGTCTCAGAAGGACTTTGGGCTTTGCCCTGTATGCAGGAGTTCATCTAAAAGATTCTGGTTCAGGGAGAGGAGCACAGAGAGGTCATCTTGTCCCCACATCAGCTTGAGGCAGGGCATAACTTGGCTGCAGACTCTGTGAAGACACACCTGATTCCAGCAGCTCAGGAGCCTGAGGCAGGAGGATCACAAGTTCAACTTTTTTTTTTTAATAATTTTTTTTAATATTTATTATTTTTTAGTTCTCAGCAGACACAACATCTTTGTTGGTATGTGGTGCTGAGGATCGAACCCGGGCTGCGAGGCGAGCGCGCTACCGCTTGAGCCACATCCCCAGCCCCACAAGTTCAACTTAGTGAGGCCCTAAGTAACTCAGCAAGACCCTGCCTTGAAATAAAATATTTAAAAAGGGTTGGGGATGTGGCTCAGTGGTTTAGCATTCCAGGATTCAATCCCCAGTACACGCCCTTCACACACACACACACACACACACACACACACACACAATATATATATATATATCTTCTTTCTTTCTTTTTTGGTAGAGTGCTTGCCTCTTTCTTTCTTTTTTTCTTTCTTTCTTTCTTGGGAGAGTGCTTGCTTCTTTCTTTCTTTCTTTCTTTCTTTCTGGGTAAAGTGCTTGCCTCTTTCTCTCTTTCTTTCTTTCTTTCTTGGGAGAGTGCTTGCCTCTTTCTCTCTTTCTTTCTTTCTTGGTAGAGTGCTTGCCTCTTTCTTTCTTTCTTTCTTTCTTTCTTGGTAGAGTGCTTGCCTCTTTCTCTCTTTCTTTCTTTCTTGGGAGAGTGCTTGCCTCTTTCTTTCTTTCTTTCTTGGTAGAGTGCTTGCTTCTTTCTCTCTTTCTCTCTTTCTTTCTTTCTTTCTTGGGAGAGTGCTTGCCTCTTTCTCTCTTTCTCTCTTTCTTTCTTTCTTTCTTGGGAGAGTGCTTGCCTCTTTCTTTATTTCTTTCTTTCTTGGTAGAGTGTTTGCCTCTTTCTTTCTTTCTTGGTAGTGTGCTTGCTTTTTTCTTTCTTTCTTTCTTTTTTTCTTTCTTGGTAGAGTGCTTGCCTCTTTCTTTCTTTCTTTCTTTCTTGGTAGAGTGCTTGCCTCTTTCTCTCTTTCTTTCTTTCTTTCTTTCTTTCTTTCTTTCTTGGGAGAGTGCTTGCCTCTTTCTTTCTTTCTTTCTTGGGAGAGTGCTTGCCTCTTTCTCTCTTTCTCTCTTTCTTTCTTGGGAGAGTGCTTGCCTCTTTCTCTCTTTCTTTCTTGGTAGAGTGCTTGCCTCTTTCTTTCTTTCTTTCTTTCTTTCTTGGTAGAGTGCTTGCCTCTTTCTTTCTTTCTTTCTTTCTTGGTAGAGTGCTTGCTTCTTTCTCTCTTTCTCTCTTTCTTTCTTTCTTTCTTGGGAGAGTGCTTGCCTCTTTCTCTCTTTCTTTCTTTCTTTCTTTCTTTCTTTCTTTCTTTCTTTCTTTCTTTCTTTCTTTTCTTTCTTGGGAGAGTGCTTGCCTCTTTCTTTATTTCTTTCTTTCTTGGTAGAGTGTTTGCCTCTTTCTTTCTTTCTTTCTTTCTTGGTAGTGTGCTTGCTTTTTTCTTTCTTTCTTTCTTTTTTTCTTTCTTGGTAGAGTGCTTGCCTCTTTCTTTCTTTCTTTCTTGGTAGAGTGCTTTCCTCTTTCTCTCTTTCTTTCTTTCTTTCTTGGGAGAGTGCTTGCCTCTTTCTTTCTTTCTTTCTTGGGAGAGTGCTTGCCTCTTTCTCTCTTTCTCTCTTTCTTTCTTTCTTTCTTGGTAGAGTGCTTGCCTCTTTCTCTCTTTCTCTCTCTCTTTCTTTCTTTCTTTCTTGGGAGAGTGCTTGCCTCTTTCTTTATTTCTTTCTTTCTTGGTAGAGTGTTTGCCTCTTTCTTTCTTTCTTGGTAGTGTGCTTGATTTTTTCTTTCTTTCTTTCTTTTTTTCTTTCTTGGTAGAGTGCTTGCCTCTTTCTTTCTTTCTTTCTTTCTTTCTTTCTTTCTTTCTTTCTTTGTATATCTATCTCCAGGTATGCCTGGAGATAGATAGATAGATAGATAGATAGATAGATAGATAGATAGATAGATATCTCCAGGCATCTATCTGTCAGCTTAGGCTTTGGTCTGAGGCTTTGCATGTTGGGGCCTTTCTGTTGGAGAAGCAGAAGAGGAGGCACCTCAGAGAATGAGCCCTATACCAGACTGGGAGGATGGGTGTCCCATTAGAGCCTGGGAGGGCTGAGGGCTGCCTTGCTCCGGTGGTTGTGTCTGCCTGGGGCAGATGGGCATGAGGACAGTTTAGGAGAGAGAGAAAGGCAAACGTAACTGTCTAATAACAGGGCTTGGTTAAATGAACACAGATAGTAGAAAACCATGCAGCTGTTAAAATGATGATGTAGATAAATATTTATTGATATGGAAAGATGTTCACAACATATTGTTGAGTAAAAAAAGCAAATTACAAAATAATTTGTGCAGCATGAGCCTATTTTGGAAAATTGAGTTATATGTGTAGAAAAAAGCTGGTATCTATCTCCATGTGGTAAAATTATGGCTAATTAAATTCTTTTGTATTGCTTATCTGTATTTTCCGATTTTTCTACAATAATTATGTCACAAAAATAATGGTTATGAAAGTTTGCAAAAGAACCATGACTGACTTTTGTCTCTGGTAAGATTCCTGAGAGATTTTGGGGCTGATTGTGGAAGGGGTCTCAGGATCCTGTGGGAGTTGAGGATGGAACTGGGTTATAACAGGACACAAGGAGAAGGCCGAGGGTGGAGAGCATGGGTGACCCTTTGTGCTGGTGCTAAAACAAACTCATGTCTGCATGCACAGGAGCAAGTCCCTAAGCTCCAGTGATGAGCACCTTCTGTTCTTATTGTATCTTTTCCCTCCAGGACCTCTTTGCCCATATTTCCCTTCAATTTGCCTTAAAGAAGGCAAGACCACATACTATTTCCTGTTGGGCAGCTAAGAAGGGTAGGCCACCCCAGAGATGAGGCTGGGGACAAAGTCTCCTGCCTTGTCTTGCTCTTTCTTTAAAGTACCTTGTCCTTCCCCAGCCTCCCAACCACATCAGGATCGAAGGTCACCAGGACCCCCTCCTCAGGATTTCCCTCATCATGACACTACTCAGGCCAGAGGCAGATGTCATTGGAGTCCAAGGGCTCTCACCTCCCTCTCTGCACTGGGACTCATTGAGGGAAAACTTAGTAGCCAGCTCATCAGATGTCCAATTGAAAAACATGTCCCCTGGTGTGGAGTTGGGGGTGTTGCTTTTACTGGAGCTTGGGGGCCTGAGTTGGCTTGAGAGTTGGGGCTGGGGCAAGCAGCCAGGCCTTGTCTGCAAGTGGGAGACCTGGCGGTGCTGGGCTGGCTACCCCCAGAGTCTCCTCCTTGTGCCTGCTGAGTGACTCACCTTGGCACAGACACAATAGTCAGGGTGGGCACACAGCCTGCTTCCCGCTGCACCCTAGCCCTTTTCAGATGCTTTCCGAGAAGCCCATTGAGCAAGGGGGCTTGCACTGTACCCCAGCCTGACATCCTGGAATCCTGGGATAAAAGCCGTACAGCCCCCTGGGGACTGCCCTTGCTGTATGGCGCCCACGCTGGCGGTGGAGAACAAAGCTCCATTCAGCAAGTGCCCTGGAGTAGAGATCAGAAGCTCAAGCCTGGGCAGCGAGGGCAGAGTACTGGGGGAACAGCACTATCTGGGCTCAGAAGGCTTTGGCGCCTGGGTGGGACCAGACTGGACAGGATGGATGGACCTAAAGTCTCAAGGGGCAACAGGACCAAGGACCTATGTTCCCAATTAAACCCCGTGGTTTCTGAATTCCCAAACCCACCCATTTCCAGAAGCCTTTCCCATCTCAGCCTGATGTGTGGGAACTTAAAAGACATAAATCTTCAGGGGGAGAGTGAGGGGTGACCAGGGAAACAGGGTGTAACAGGAACAAGGATTCGAGCTGGAACTGCCAGCTCATTCGTAACTGCTTTGTGGAGTTGTCAAGGACCAGGCTCTGGGAGCCTGTGCAGGGAGGCCAGGCAAACACAGTGCTAAAGAGAGGCTCAGGGAGAAGGCCTGTCCCTCCTGCTCTATCAGGATCTCCACGTCTCTTTCCCATAGCTATATAGAAATCTTAGTTGCCCCTCTAGACATTCCAGGGAAGGGGGAGAAAGCAGAAAAGCAGGACCTCTGTGCTTAGAGGGTATGACTCTGGATACTGTTGGAATAGTGCTCAGCAGAAAACTGTAGCATAGGCTGTTCTTTGCAGCATGGCATAGGTTCATTCTTCACCTAATTCCCTGTATTTAGCAGGCACAGGAAGAGGGAATGTGGAGTAAGGGAAGGCCTGGAAGCAGGTCAGAGGTCACCTGGCACAGCTCTTGTGTGCATGTGCGTGCACACATGCATGCATATGTATGGTCCTAAGGATTGAACCCAAGGCCTCCTGCATGCTAGACAGCTCTCTCCGACTGAACTACACCCCCAGCCCAGGCCCAGTCCTTTCTTGACTCCTTCCTAGAGAGAGGGTCTCCTTGCTCATTGATCAGGGCTCCAGCCCCAGCATCCAGCCCTAGGTACCAGGAAGCCCTGCCTCTGGGTGTAGTGACCTTGGTGGGGTGAGAGAACTCTCCTGTGGCTGGGCTGCAGCCCAGCCCCACCCCCTCAGGCTATGCCAGGGGGCGTCGCCAGGGCAGCCCAGGCAGGGCCAGGCTGGTCCACTCTCCCATAAAGCCCTCACATCCCAGGAGTCAGCAGAGGCAAAGCAGGATGGAGCGGCGACGAGTCACTTCTGCTCGTCGGTCCTACACCTCCTCCGAGATGTTGGTTCGGAGCCTGGGTCCCAGCCACCTCCTAGGTCCTGGCTCCCGCTTTACCCTGGCTCGAATGCACCCTCCAATCCCAGCCCGGGTGGACTTCTCCCTGGCTGGGGCACTCAATGCTGGCTTCAAGGAGACCCGGGCCAGTGAGCGGGCAGAGATGATGGAGCTCAATGACCGCTTTGCCAGCTACATCGAGAAGGTTCGCTTCCTGGAACAGCAAAACAAGGCGCTGGCTGCTGAGCTGAACCAGCTTCGGGCCAAGGAGCCCACTAAGCTGGCTGATGTCTACCAAGCTGAGCTGCGGGAGCTGCGGCTGCGGCTTGATCAGCTCACTGCCAACAGCGCCCGGCTTGAGGTGGAGAGGGACAATCTGGCACAGGACCTCGGCACCCTCAGGCAGAAGTGAGGAGCGGAGGGTAGGGAAAGGGGGCTGGTGAGCAAAGAGGATGGAGCCTCTGAGAGGGCAAGGCTGCAGGGCTGCAGTCTTGGACAAGGGCTCAGCCTCTTTGCTCCCTGGGTTTCCCCACTTCTGGAAAAGTGGGGGCTATCATGTCCTGGGAGGGACCAGGTAGCAGTCTAAGACCTCAGGAATCTGATTCCCAAAGGACTTCTTCCAGGGAGCCAGACACTCTGGGTACATCCCCACAGGGGAAGGCTATGCCAGGCAGCCAAGGGCCCCAATAGACAGAGGTTTTGCATTTGATTCTCTGGGCATTGAGAAGTGTGTGTGTGTGTGTGTGTGTGTGTGTGTGATGGGAGGGAGTTGTCACCTATTCTGGGTCTGGGTCTATACAAAGGAGGAGTGACAAGAGGAGAAGGTGAGTGTCCACAAAGAGGCTTGGGCTCCAGGCTAAAGGAAGTGGGGGAAAGAGCAGGCAGGTCTGGGTGCAGAACAGAGGTGACTACATATCACTGGCCTCTGATCATATTCAAATCACTTTGACTTGCATGGCTATCAAGCAGAGATCACAGTAAAATTCATCTCAGAAGGTAGTACCTGGTGTCAGAGGAAACCCCAGAGGCATGGTGATTTGCTGAACAGTGGGCATGTATGTGCACCCTCCAATGCAGGAGGGTGTGTGTCAAGCATGCAGCAGCAAGTGCACACTGGTGGATGCGCCTGTGTGAGCAGAATCAGGTGCACCACCCAGACAAGGCATCTTAGTGATGAGTTAAGGCAAAAGCCTTTGTCTGCTCATGATCCCAGTCAAGGCTTCTGTCTAGGACCCCTCTCTGACCCTCACTCCTCCTGCTACTCTACTGGTCCTGGGGGGGGGGCTCTGTGGTAGCCACCTCCTGGGAGATAGGGGCAAGATCCAAGAATCCTACAAGATCCTGGATCCAGGAATTTGTTCCCCATCCTAGGCTCCAAGATGAAACCAACCTGAGGCTGGAGGCTGAGAACAACCTGGCTGCCTATAGACAGGTCAGAAAGGTGGAGGGGAGGGTCAGGGAGGGGGAAGTATTGATGGCAAACACAGCCCCCAAGCCTAGCCCTTCAGAACAGTGTGCTGCTTCCCAACACCCCAGAAGGAGGGGTAAGACAAGGCTGGGGAATGGAGAGGAGGAGCCTGGAGTCAGAGTGGCCCAATGCCCCATCCCCACTCCAGGAGGCAGATGAAGCCACCCTGGCCCGTCTGGATTTGGAGAGGAAGATTGAGTCATTGGAGGAGGAGATCCGGTTCTTGAGGAAGATCCATGAGGAGGTGAGGCCAGGGCAGAGGGAGGGAAACCCAACACAGAGAGATACACACACTGAGAGAGACAGAGACAGAGATACTCTGAGACAGAGGAAGCAGATTGGCAGCAGAAAGAAAATGAGAGAGACAGAGACAGAAAGTGAAGGCAGAGACAGAGAGCATCCCCACCACCTGGTGAAAGGCACAGACATGCCCCCTAAACTGACAAGTGCAAGGCCTTGCTGCCTGGGTTTTTCTTCACATCATCCCTAAGAGATAGGAGCTCTTCCAGCTACCTTCTTTTCACAGAGAAAGACACTGAAGTCTATAAAAGTTAAAAAGTGTCCTAGCCAGGCATGGTGGCACACGCCTGTAATCCCAGTTGCTGGAGAGGCTGAGGCAGGAGGATCGCAAGTTCAAAACTATCCTTAGCAAAAGTGAGGTGCTAAGCAACTCAGTGAGACCCTTTCTCTAAATAAAATACAAAACAGGGCTGGGGACTTGGCTCAGTGGTCAAGTGCCCCTGAGTTCAATCCCCAGTACAAAAAAAAAAAAAAAAGATCTAAGGCTGAGGGAGCTTGGGTAACTTAGTAAGACCCTGTTTCAAAATTTTTAAAAAAGCTTTTTAAAAGTCCTAAGGTCACATAGTTAGTCTCTGATTCCCCACTGCCCTCTGTCTCCACTAAAATGAGAGCCATTCTTTTTCTCTCTGTTTTTGTTTTTTGTTTTGCACATGCCAGTTAAATGCTTTACTGCTGAGCTACATCCCCAGCCAAAACGAGAGCCATTCTTAAAAACAAAAACAAACAAACAAAAAACACCCACTAATCTCTGACCTCCAATTCTGGATTCACAATCCACGGCCCTATGGAACCTGGAAACCCACAGGCACATGCTCAGCACCTGCCTCCTACCTATCCAGCCCAGGAAGGACAATGACGAACTCTCCCTCCTGCTTCTCTTAGTCTTGGCCATGCCACTTACTCCAACAAGGGCTGTCTCATCTCCCTTTGCCAATGCTCCTGGCCCAGGGGCAGGTAGAAGAGGGTGTGATGCTGTGAGAACCCCAGCTGAAGCCTACACCTGGAGCCCTGACCCCTGGTACCCCTTCTCTCACCCTGGCCAGGAGGTGCGGGAACTCCAGGAACAGCTAGCCCGACAGCAGGTCCACGTGGAGATGGACATGGCCAAGCCAGACCTCACAGCAGCCCTGAGGGAGATCCGCACGCAGTACGAGGCAGTGGCGTCCAGCAACATGCAGGAGGCAGAGGAGTGGTACCGGTCCAAGGTAGCCTTGCCTGTGGGGCTCCTCAGTCAGCCCTCCTTGCTCCATACAAGAGGACAGGGGAAGGAGGGAGGAGGAAGATAGAGGAATATCCTCTCAGTGACTGACCTCCCCAGAGAAGTTAGATAACCTGCCCAGGTCACACAGGCACTACTACTTCCAAAAGTACTCATTAATATTATTCCTGCTATTACTTCTATTGTGCTACTAACATTGTTGTAATGCCAGGCCCTGTGCTTTGAGTGGATTATCTTACCATGAAGCACTATTCTTCGAGAGATGAGAGAACTGAAACCCAGAGAGGTTAACCAACTTGCCCAAAGCCACAAAGCTCCCATGTGGTAAAGTAGGATTTCCAACCCTATCCCATTTCACTTGGGAGCCTGCATTCTTGATGCCTCTGCCAGACTGCGTGCTGGGGTATGGAGCATTTACTACAAGCCGGGTTATTTGCTGGGATACAGAGAGGCATCTGAGCAGGGAGATGTGATAATGGACCTAAATAGGGCTGCAAAGAGAAACATCACAGGGCAGTTTATTTGCAGCGTTGGAACTAGGGAAGTCCGATGGGGGACATTTGAGCTAGAAAAAACAGGTAGGTTACCTATATAAAGAGAAGAGGAACAGCAGAGCTTGTTAGGAGGCGGGGAGGTGGAACACAGAGAGTTAGTACTTGGAGGTGCTGATCCAGGGCGCCAAGGCTGAGGGGTGTGAGCAGCAAAAGCCTGTGACAGTCTGAGTAGAGTCAAAGCCTGCTGGAATGCTGAGTGCAAGCTGGGGGAAAGGGCTATTAGCACCCAGGGGTTTGCTGGCCAGATAGCCCCAGGGGTTTGCTGGCCAGGACCTATTATCCGAGGTGGGGCGGGTTTCAGGCCCATAGATAGGGCAGCCAGCACAGAGGTTCAAGATCCTCTGGCACTGGTCATTCTTTCGCCGGCTGAACAGGTACTGTGCTAGAGGCTGAGGCACAGCAGTGACTACTGTGCCTCCAATCCAAGGGTCACTGTCACTGGGAATAATCCCTGCCAGGGGGTTATTAATCCCTGCCTGGGGGTGACCTGGGTCATGCCCATCTCCCTGATTTCCCAGCAGTCTCCACAGGCCCACGCGGATCCCCTGGATATATGTGTCGGGGGCCCACCCCTCAGTTAGGGCTCTTTCCCCTTCTAGTTTGCTGATCTCACAGATGCTGCCGCCCGCAACGCCGAGCTGCTCCGCCAGGCCAAGCACGAGGCCAATGACTACCGGCGCCAGCTGCAGGCCTTGACCTGCGACCTGGAGTCCTTGCGTGGAACGGTGAGCAGTGGGGGTCACCACCACGTTAGGAGATGCTAAAAGAAAAGGGCCTGGGTAGGGACCTGGCAGAGGGCGGGGCTCCGATGTTACTCCGGGCTGGAGGCCTGGCTCGAAGCCTCTCAGAGTCGCGCAGAGGTCCCAGCGCTGCGCAGCGTGCCGGGGGGACCCCCGAGGGACAGGCCGGCTACATCCCACAGAATGAGTCCCTGGAGAGACAGATGCGCGAGCAGGAGGAGCGCCACGCGCGGGAGGCGGCGAGTTACCAGGAGACCCTGGCGCGTCTGGAGGAAGAGGGACAGAGCCTTAAAGACCAGATGGCCCGCCACCTGCAGGAGTACCAGGACCTGCTTAATGTCAAGCTGGCCCTGGACATCGAGATCGCCACCTATAGGAAGTTACTGGAGGGCGAGGAAAACCGGTGAGCCCAGACCACAGCCCTCGGGAAATTCTCCCTGCTGCCTCCCTCTAGAGTCTGCCTTGCTCCCTTCAGGGCCTGAGAGTGATCCATCCTTGGGTCCAGTTATTCTCCCACCCAGTGCCCAGCACATTGCCTGACCAACACACAGTACTATTCAATAGATGTCTGATGAATGGCTCCAACCAATATTGATTAGGTCCCAGGGTGGGGGGTACCTGGGTCACCCTCCAAACTAAGGGTCTCACTACTCCTCAGCCTCTCAACAAAGACTGGACTTCTGTTCCCCTGACTGATCTCTTCCAATTCTTGGCACTTTCACCATTTTCTCCTCCCTCTCCTCTGCCATGCAAGTCTCCATTCTCCTTAGTGAAACATGTTCCTTGGCAGATAACACCCAAAACTCTGGCACACTTTTGGAGCTACGCAGAGAGCACTGGCTGCTGCAGAAAGCTTGGGAGACTCTGCTGGCATGGCAAATGGCCCTTTAGGTTGTCATGCCAACCCTTGTCCAGAACCTGGCCTGGGATGTCCTAGGGCAGCCTGGTCACCCCATCCCTTTGCTGTCTTTCAGTATCACCATTCCAGTGCAGACCTTCTCCAACCTGCAGATCCGAGGTCAGTAGAGTGGGCCTTGTAGGAAGGGTGTTGGATGCCCACCTCCTCCCCCAAGATCATGGGCATTCTGGCCTGGGGCCAGAGACCAGGGGAAAGAGGTCTGGGCTCTCCCTGAGGGTCTTCATGATTCACTGTAGAGCTCCTAGCCAGAGCACAGCATCCCTGGGCACTCACAGGTGGGGCTTGCTGCTGCTCCTGTCCTGCTCTGCCTGTGTCCCTTCCTCCCCTCCCTACACCCCATTCCACAGCAGAACTGGATGAGGTCTCTGCCTCTGCCTGCTCTGCATGCCTTGGGCAAGGTCTGCCCTTTTGAGTGTTTCATATTTTTGTTTTTTTTCCAACTGCTTGTCACTACAGGGGGCAAAAGCACCAAAGAAGGGGAAGGTCACAAGGTCACAAGACATCTCAAAAGGCTCACAATACAAGTTATACCAATACAGGCTCACCAGATTGTAAATGGAGCCCCGTCGGCTCTCGGTTAGCTGCCTGCCTCTCAAATGAGTGCTTTTCTCAGCTTGACAGGGAGTAAGCAAGTCTCAGCAAGCCCATTTTCCTGGTCCTCTTGGGCTCACTCCTCCCAGGAGTCCTAAAGGACCAGAACTGTGTCACTTTCCCAGGAACCTCAGTGCCCAGCACAGGGTAACTGTAGGTTAAACTAGCAGATCTGGCCAGTGTTAAAGGTGGCAAGTCCCTGGGTACTCAGATGAGATGCTCTCAATCAGATACCAGCCTCTGCCTCCCTCCTCTGTCACTGGGAAGTTCCCTTGGGTCTTGCTGTGCCTGGTGGCCAGGTTCTATGCTTGATCCATCTGTCCCCAAGGCTCTGTTGCTCTTCTCAGTGAAATGCAGCCCAGAGGATTATTTCCCTCAGGAGTGCTACTCTTGTAGTGAATGAAATTTTATGTTCTCTGCTCTTAATTTTAAATAATAGTGTGACATGTTATAGTTTTCTCTCTAAGGGGAGACTAAATTACTTTTTTGTTGATATGTGGCCATCAATGATTTGTAGATAAGGAAAGAAAATTCTCTTCTTCTGGGTGAGGATATTTAGGAACACCAGATGTGTTTCCAAGGCTTAATTCAGCATCAGAAAGTTAACCATGCTGACCAGGTAGTGAAAATCTGCTGAGTGCTAGACATTGAGGGATCACATAAATGACAGACAAGTAAGAAAGGGGAAGGGACCTATACGTATCAATCACTAATATGTGCCAGATGTTTTACATACATTATTTTAGTTAATCACCTTCTTACTGCCACCTAGAGACCATCATCCCCATTCTGCAATACGGCTGAGGTCAATTATTTTGTACATACGGCTGGTTAGTGGCTGAGCTAGGGCTCTGGTCCACCAGATTTCAAAGCCCACGTGCTTCTTCTCTGATGCAGTACTGGATTGCCAGAAAGCCAGATAGGGATTTAAATGAAGCCAGGTCAGAGATGGCAGAGCACTGGATCGCAGTGGGATATGCCCAGCACCATGGGGACTTGGGAGGTCTCCAGCCCTTTTGGAAGAGCAGGGACTCTCCCTGCCTGGATGGATAGGCACTTGTGCTGATGATTCGTGTGTGTGATGGGGAAGTTGAGTGTAGGAGAGGATGTGTAGTGTCCCGAGGACCCACGGGAGGCCTCTTCTCCCAATACCTGTAGAAACCAGCCTGGACACCAAGTCCGTGTCAGAAGGCCACCTCAAGAGGAACATTGTGGTGAAGACTGTGGAGATGCGTGATGGCGAGGTGAGGAGGGATTCTGGCTGTGTCCAGGGATACTTGGCAAGGCTCTGGAAGAAAGCCTGGGCCAGGCACACAGGAGGTCCTTGGTGACTCCCAAGAGCTCCTAGAGGGCTATGGACTTTGGGAGGAGCCTGAACATCACTCCTTTCTTCAGTTTCCATAGGCAGTGAAAGGACCTAGGCCACTGGATTGGGTCCCAACTCAGGCTCTCTCCCTTTCTCACTCTCCAGACTCAGGTGCTTCTGGAAACAGGACTGGGGGAGAGAGGAAGGAAAGCTAGTAGCTTTCACTCCCAACTCTGGCTGGGACAGTTGGGAAGAGGGAGGACTTTCAAATTTTATTCAAAGGAATCTGCCAGAAGGACAGGAGAAGGGATTTGGCATGCTGCTCCCTTGGCATTCTCAGTTGGAGTGGCAGCAGCAGTAAGGCTACTCTTATACCCTAAGCCCTGTGTGCCAGGCATGGTGCTAAGCACTGTACAAGTTCTCCTTTACTACCCACTCCGACCACTGCACAATGAAAGGCGGTCTTAAGAAAGTTCTAGGATGGTTGGGTACTTGCTTTACATAAGTTACATAGCTTAGCATGGGGGACCTGGAGTCGGTGAGCTCCTAAACTGTTGCACTGTGCACCTTCCCTGTCCCCTGCAGGTCATTAAGGAGTCCAAGCAGGAGCACAAGGATGTGATGTGAGGTGGGCCACCAGGTGGCCCCACAGCATGAGGGGCCTGTAGTGGGAGCAGTATAGTTGCTTCTCCTTGGATAGCTCATTTCTCCAGACCTGATTCCTAACTGCTGCTCCCCTCCCTCCTCCATCTCTACACCAGTCTGCTGCCTTAGGCTCAGTCAGCATTCGGCCTGCCAGATGGCACCCACCCAGCACCTAGCAACTTCAACTAACAGGGAACTCACACTAAAGGGGCAGTCTAGAAGTGTGGCCAGTAGCTTGGGTTAAAATTGGGAGTGAAGGAATAAGTTGGATAGGGCAGGGGGCACCTACAAATCACCCTGTTGTTATGGCAACTGTTGCCAAAGCTGGAGGTCTCTGGAGTCTCTGGCTTTGAGTTTTCTTAGGCTGCTGGAAGGGGAAGTCCTCACAGGCAAGACAGCCCTGGGCAGAGGCTTGTTCTTCTAGAATGACCCTGACCAATGTAGGAGAAGTCCTGCTACCTAGACTACAGAGAAAGGTCCCAGGGGGCCTCCTGAGTGGTAATTCAAATGTCTTAATCCCATTGAGCTGCCATCCAGGGAACCAGTCTATAGGCAGGTAGGAGCTTGGTTCTCAGCTCTCCGGGAATCTATAGTTAAGTGGAGAGGGAAGGAGTGTTAGAAGAGCAACGAGGGGGACTTCCTGGCCCCTAGGTATGGATACAGAGAGGTCAAACCCAGGACGACTCCCACATCTGGGGTAGAAGGGACACTGGTAGTGAGGAGGCAGTGGGGATGATGCCAGACATCGGAGTGGGGGTTGTGAGTAACAAGTTACACTTGGCCTCTGGGACATGGGAATCCAGAAAATGACATCCTTTTGAAGATGCTGAAACAGGGGAGAGAGGGCTGCTTTCCATGGGGGCAGAGTACCACTGTCTCAGTTCTGAAGGCCTCTTATGTGCTGCATAATCTTTAACCACCCAGGCCTCAGAGCCCTGTGACTGCTGCCTCCTGACCACAGTGAGGCCACTACCCTCCACCTAACCTTCTCCACTTGTAATGACTAGCTGCTGCTCTTCCCTACATTAAGGGCCCCTTGTGTCCCCTCTTACCTGCGTATAGAATGTACCCCACCTGTATTTTAGGCAGCACCCTATTTTATAGTTTGGGAAACTGAAGCATGAGCAGAGCAAAGATAATGGCTCATTCTTCTGCAGCCTGAAGCAAGGGCACTCGGGCACACTCTTCCACCCCAGAACACCTGCTCTACTCTCCATGGGCAGGCTGGTGGGCAGGTGGTAGATATTTGTGCCCAGAAATGGGGCTGGAAGGGCTCACTCCATGGTCCTACTCCCCTCTGAGGCCAAGAAGGAAGGGGGGGTCCCTCAGGGGATCCCTCCCTCTTCCCAAGACTTGGTGCCCTCTCTTCACTCCTTGCTACCATCTGCTGCTGCTGTTGCTGCTAACTTCAGGGAAGTGCCACCATCTTTACTCACTGAGGAGAAATAAAGATGCATACCATGGCCTTCCCCAGAGTGTACTCTCATCTCTTCATGGCAGGTGTGGGGAAACTGGGGTCAAGATGTAGCACTGGACAAGACTCAACTTACTCTTTATCTCTAATTGTCTTGGGAGTCCAAGTCCCCATGGCAGTAGCCACATACCAAATCCCATTTCTGACCTGCTCTGCCACAGTAGGCATGGTACCCTGGCCTCTGCTCCCCACTCCATCTTCTCATCCCCAGCCTGAGTGCAGTGGCTCAGGAAAGCCCAGAATTTGATCTCTGCTCCCTTCACCATTCCCCATCCTAGTCTTCATCTTTACTCCCACACCTGCTATTCCTACCTGCCATTCCCAGTACGATGCTGGGGAGAAAGCCAAGGAAGACATATGCTAGCTCCCTTCATTTTCTTCTTCCTTCCTCCTGTGCCACCCACAGCTCAACCAGTGCCCCGTCAGCAATCCTCAAGGGCACCTCAAATGCGATCCAACAGCAACAGGTGATTTGGTGGGTATTAGTTCACTTCCTCCTCTGTCCTAAGTGTGAAGTCAGAAAACATGTGCCCCTGCCTACTTCCCTTCTCCTCAGTCCCCAAGCTATCACCTGCTTTAGGTTTCCCCACTTCCCAGATCAGGCCCCATACCTGCTCATGAAATTGGGAAGCAGATTGTAACTAATAGATTTGTCTGCATCTTCTTGCCACATGTCCCAGCCCAGGACGCCTACCCAGAGGCATCTGGTATCATTTAACAAACACATTGAAGCACAACTGGTCTTCAGAGCTTGGGAAGAGAGAGCCTAGGGTGAGAACATGGGACGAAAGCGAAATGAGTAACAGCAGCAACGACAGAGGTGAACGGTGACAAAAATTGCCGTGATGAGAAGATAGCTTATCAGGGTGAGCTCCACAGCAGCACGAGTCTCAGGGTCAGACAGTGAGGCTGGGTAGGGCCCTCGGGATGTCACACTGAGTCGAAACCCAGCGATCTGCACCCCTTGCCGCCAACAATAGTAAATGCCCCGGTCACTTAGCTGGGTGAAGCGAATGTGGAGCTGGTTGCCATGGTCAATGAATACTCTCATGGATCTGTTGACACCTTTTAGGTATTGTGTGCGGTAGAGGTGCTGGTGGTCCTTGTCCCAAGCCACAGCATGCTCTGGCCGGGCCCCAGGACAGGAGATGATGAGTCCATGGCCCAGTCTCTGCTGGTGAAACTGAATGGGCACTTTGGGCACCCAAGGCTTGCTACCCACTTTGGACACGTAGTTGTATATAGCCAGCACACTCTCCCGGAACCGGTTCTTCTTTTCGCAGGGCACCAGGCAGCTCTGAACCAGCAACTCAGGCATGTGGTCCCTGACTGTGGTGCGTAGTCTTTTAGGCACAGCCTGTGAACCACAGGACACCACATCAGACTGTGTCCTCAGGTACCGTGGGGAGAGGTCAGGGCTCTGCAGGTAGCAGAGGCCAATGCGCCATTGCTCCCCACGCACCCCACAGCGGTCACAAGGGGTCCACTCCCAGAAGGTGGTGAAGACATGGAGGTTCCCATAGTACTCATCAGCAAAGGGCTTCTGGCCCATGTCCTTGAAGGTCGCCACCATTCCCTCATTGCTCTGGATGTCCACATCATAGGCATAAAAGTATTCCCCTTTGCGGGTGCCACAGAAGTATAGACCTGAGTCCTCAGGCTGGGCTCGGAAAACCAACAGGCTAAACATGCGGATGCTGAAACGGACTAGCATGTCACTGCCCACACGCACCTGGGCCGCCTCGGTCAGCACACGCCCATCAAAGTCTGTCAGCACTTTGGTGTGGCTGCTACCCACATGCTTTTGATAGTACCAGACTACAGCCGGCACCTCCTCAGGCTTGCAGTGACAGGGAAGCTCAAAGCTCATGTCAGCCAAGTAGGCAGCATTGTCAAACATAAGGAAAGCAGGGCAGGGGGTCTTCAGAAAAATGTTCTCCTTCTCCACTATTTCAAAGGCCTGGAGACTGGCCCAGGCCCATAGGAGCACAGTGGTGTGGGCCAGGCTCATATCTACAGGAGGGAGGGACAGAGGGGCAGGGAAAAAAAACAAGGCACTGAACACCTATGGGGTTTCTAGAAATCACTGCCAAGAAGAGGCCTCTATTTGAGGAAAGAACTAAGCAGCCAGGAAAATAAGCAACAGTCTTCACAGGAAGCAGCCAAATGCAAGGCAATTTATTTCCAACTGATGTACTAGATGTCCTTGGAATGTTCCAGGCCTGATCTCGAGGGAAAATCATTCTAGAACTTGGCCTTCACTCACCTTTCTAGAACACTGGCACTCCCACTGCTCCAAGAATGGATCAAGGAAAACCAGATTGAGCCATAAGGCCCTTGTGCTTCACTGATCTAGGCCCTGCCCGACCTGCCCCATATAAAATATCTTCCCTTCCATCAGTCTGGAAGCCTTCCCTCCAATACACCTGGCCATCCAGGACATTGGACCTAAGTTAATGGCTTGGGGCTTCCCCAACCTGCACAAGAACTCAGCCCTTAGAGAAAAATTCTGCGCCTGAAATGAAGTAGCATTTGGTCACTGTTAATTAAATATCAATTCACTGACTTCGAGCTACAAATATTCTGATTAAAGAATTATGAGTATCAGTGTTTATTTGCCATGAAAGATTAACAAGTTTGCTTTTTTCTTTTTCTGAGTGGAGGCTGTACCTGGTATCACCCGAATTTGGTTGGAAACACATCCATCTCTCATGGCCAGTGGGTTAGACTCAAAAAGGGTGGGAAGCAAAACTGATTTCAACCTCCTGGACCCTTTTCTGTCCTGTGGATTCACACAGTTCAAAAGATAGATACAGTGACTGGAAAAGTTAGAGAGACTTGATTCAAGTTTTTTCTCTGAAAATTCCAAGCTGAGAAGAGAAGTAGATGTGGGTTTCTCATTATAGTCCTGCAGAAACCCCAAGACAACCACCAAAAAAATGTCTCTGTTGATCATTGAAGCTCATGTCAGCCAGGGAGGCAGCACTGTCAAACATCAGGAAAGCAGGTCAGGGTGGTCTTCTGAGAGGGACTCTGAGGGCAGTCCTATCAGTGAATCTGGTACAGCCCTAATAGCTCCTGCAGGAGCCCCTCCTCCTCCTGGAGCCCACCATCTTGCTCCTCCACAGCCTGTTTGTCTGGACAGCCCCCCTCCTGCAAAGATCTGGGGGTAGCCATGGCCTGCAGCTTCTGAAACAAGCCCCGGCAACCCTCTTGCTCAGCATGGCTCAGGAGGCTCAGGTTCAGGGTAAAGCGTCCCGTGCCGGCCAGGCTGCGAAGGACCCCCAGCACTGTCATCCTATCAGCTGGCCTCACATGATCATTCAGTATCATGAGCAGCTCCCCTAGAAGTCCAAACCCCACATCTGTCTGGAAGAGGTGACCCAGTTTGGGACCTCCAAGCTGCAGCAGGGCCTGGTAGCGCTCTGGTCCACTCTGCAAGTGTCGTCGCCAATCTCGGTAGAATTCTGCTGAGGTCTCAGGCTGGAAGGGGACTTTCTCCTAGGTCACAAAGGAAGCAAAGGGGGTCAAGAGCTCTCCTGGTTGCTCTATGACAGTGAGGTTAAGGGGAGCCTGTGGGTTTTCATCTTAACTCTGGGATTGTTCTCTAAGCACTGGGTAGGCTACTGTGCCTGTGGGTCTCATTTTCAAAGGAGGGAACTGGGGATGTGAGAGAGGGAGGGCCCAAGGAATCCAAGCCATGATTTGGCCTGGATTCTCACTTATGCTGGGATTTTCCTACTGATGAATGGGACGTAGCTCTGGTTTTCAATAGTAGATCAGTATTTGTTCTGAGAAGGGTGAAGGATTTAATGGGAAATCTAAGGAAGAGAGAAAGGAACACAAAGTGAGTGTCAAGGACCTGACAGACTGGGTCTCTCTCCCAAAACTGCCACAGGATTGTTGTGCTATCTATGATCTATCTCAGAAGCTGAGTTATCCAATTCTGATGTAGGAATGAAAGTCAAAAGACTGATGGAAGGAGACCTACCTACCTTGCTTTCTGACTCATTCTGCTCAGTTCATCTCAGCCCTATCATCTCGTGGTTGCTTTTCTTTCTGTGACTAGAGGCAAAATCCTGTCTCTGTTGTCTTCCATGAGATAAAAGGAAGAAGTATGTGTTGTAAGAAGACACGGTTGGAGCTTTAGGACAGAGCATTCTGCTAGTCTAAAGAAGGTGGGCCTTACCTACCTGGGAGATTTCGGTGGCCACATCTTGGGAAGGCTGCCCTTGAGTAGAGTGACAATTCCAGGGCACAGTTCTCTTTCCTCCCATCTTGTCCTTCCGCTCCAGAGGCTTCAGATGTGATGCAAGGACAATACTCCTATAGATAAAGGACAGAGAATGGGTGGTGAACTTAGTGCTGTGTCTTGGGAGGGAGGCAGTTAGGTTTTGCCTGATGTAAGGTTGAACCTGTTGACAGGATAATATGACAACTATGATAGCAGTATAGCTAAAAGTTTTCAAACTCTGCACATGAAGCCAGATACTGTGTTCAGAATCTTACATGCAATAGCTTATTTAATTATAACAAAAGTTATTCTCTTTACAGATGAAAAAATTGAGGCTCAGAGAGATTAAGGAACTTTCAGAAGATTACACCAGTAGTAGAGGTTGAGGCCAGGAGCTCAGAATGATCTGATTCCAGAGTGCTTGCTGTTAACTACTGTAGCCCATCTTAGCAGGACGGCCTGAGAAAAACGGCAGTGAGCCAACCTGAACTCCTCATAGGAAGGCACCCTCTGTTCCACTGCCCGTAGCTTGGCAGCATTCTCTCGTTTGTACTTCTCATCAGCAGCGAGCGCATCCTGCAGCTCTTTCTCCAAAGCTTTGAAGTCAATAACATCATTCCTTTCCATGGCCTGTTCCTGGGAAGGAAGGCATAGGGAATGAACATTAGTAGAGGGCCAATATCAGGAAAAGGAGGATGCCTCTGGATTATTTTTTCATATTTATATTTTAGTTGTGGATGGACACAATATCTTTATTTTATTTATTTATTTTTATGTGGTGCTAAGGATTGAAACCAGGGCCTTGCATGTGCTAAATAAGCATTCTACCAATGAGCCACAAACTCAGCCCCACCTCTGGATTCTTTAAACACAAAATGACCCCAAAACATTATGACACTTATCTTAGCAAGCATTACAAAAACCTGGCTTTCTACTTTATACAAGTTGAGTTGCACAGGGAGGGCTTATATAAGACTTGTCACTGAAAATACAGAATTCTGGCTTTCAATTTGGAGCCCTGTCTTGATTTTGTTCTCTACTCTAAAAATATTTATAGCTCAGTAGTAAAGCACTTTCCTAGCATGTGCAAGGCCCTGGGTTTGATCCCCAGCTCCACAAAAATAATAATTTTGGTGCTTTAGCTGAAGAGGCATTTGGATCTCAGAATTCAGGCCATTCATTCTTCCACATAGGATCACTCCATAACAAGTTGTTCCATTGGGGATATCACACAAAAGCAGGAGTCTTGTTAGCTACCAGAGCCCAGAGATAGCATTGCATCCTTCCTGAAATATCTTTATTGGGAAAAGATAGTTTTAACCCAAACCAGAAGCAATGAATGAACAGGAAACTGAAGTATCAGAAGAAGGAGCTCAATAATCTCCATCCCCAAATCTCTCTGTCCAACCCAAGGCTGGAGGCACAGATGTCTAAGTACATGGGAAAAGTCTTTAGTTCTGCTGTTGTACTTTTGTAGTCTCAGGGCAGAGACTAACATCCTTTTCTACAAGAAAATCTTCCAGATGGGTTCCAGTCTGGGCTCTGGCATTTACTTGTGAGACCTTCCTGAGCTTCAGATTCCTGGTAAGTTGAGCTAGATTTTGTGGTTCACCCAGGAACAGCAGTAGAGCAGGAAAGCAGGAGGTCTACAATCAACCCCATGACCACCTTGACCCCCACCTCGACGTGGAGAAGCTGAATGCTGAGAAGGGAGTTGGGTTGGTCAGCAACTGAATCTAGGTATCCCGTTCCTGTCCAGGTTTTTGTTGCTGTTGTTGTTTGTTTTTTTATCTTCCTGGTTTAGCCTCCTAAGTAGCTGAGACTATAAGCCCGACACCTTGTGTGGCTTTCTATCCAGTTCTGAGGCCTTTCCTGTCATCGAATGAATAGAACAGCTCTTCCTTTCCTATTACTCAGCCTCCAGTCCCTCACCCTCGCGACCCTGGCGTTGGTCCCCTTGTTTTCTTTGGGGATCCCTGATATGCTAGAACCGGAAGACAGCTCAGCGCGTTCTTCTCCCCACCACGGTGGTTGCCCGGCAACTACGCCAACCGTCTTCCCGCATGACCGGTCCGAAGGCCCCCTTTCAGGGTGGCTCCGAGACGCCTGATCATATTTCTGCGTCCTCAGACCTCACTTTCTTTGGAGCAGCGCAGGCCTATATTTGGAGACCCACAAGTCCACTTTGCCGGTTCCTGTCTTCGCGGTCAGCAGTCCTCGGAGCAGATTCGCAGGCAGAGGTCAGTCCTCCGAGAAACGCAATCGTGGCGTCTGCGAGGTCCTTCCTGGCGGCGGGCGCAGACGTTGTAGCGGCGTGGGACGGAAGCGCGGTGTCCAGGGGCCGACTCGGAGCACTTGGCTGAGCGGGCGGGAGGTGAGCTGCCGCGGGGTAAGCGCTCTGGAAGGGTTTTTTTTTTTTTTTTTTCCGGGTGGAATGGGAAATTAAAGAATGTCATATCTGGAGAGATGTTGTATACTTTCTGTCCCTTTCTCTTCACAAATGGGTAAATTGAGGCCTGGAGCGGGATCGACACATGCGCACCGGTTCCGGGCTTTCCTTGTTTCCTCAGTGGGTAACGTCCTGTCAGTGGGCACAGGCTAGGCTCTAACTATCCAGTCCCCTTTCTTCCTCCTCCATCTATGCCGACTTAATCCCTTCTTTGCCAAGTTCCCACCTTTGAGAGCCTGAAGTCTAGCGGAGAAATGCAGATTTAGTACACAAGAGATCCGGGTTTGGGGTATTTGTGGGAAAGTCTATATGTGCAAGTGTTGGAGTCATAATTCACTCAACAGATACTTATTGGCGACTGTTTTGTGCCAGGCACTGTTCAAAGTAAACAAAACAAAGTCATTGCTTAAATTGTAGTTGGGAGAAATGAACAGCAAACAAATTACTATAAATGAGTTAGCGGTAAATGTTAACAAGACAGTAGAAGCGGAGGTTGGAAAGCATGTATGGAGGACTTCAAAAAGTGACAGAAAAGGTGACGTTTTAATAAAGTAACAAGGTATAAATATCCAAGGGGCAAAAGAGAATGACAAGTGCAATGGTTCTGAAACAGAAATTAACTTGATTTGTTCCATGAACAGCCTTCTAGAAAAGTTTCTGCAGGCACTTAATGGGAGTCTTTTTTTTTTTTTTCTGTAATCTTCAAAAGTCATGTAAGTCCAGAAAGACTAAGAAACCGTTCTAGATTGAATGAGAATAAAAACACATCAGCTAAATGCAGATGGTAATCCTGGATGGGATCCTTGGTTGTGCAGGACATTATTGGAACAATTTGTAAAACTTGAATGGAATATGTGTATTAGGTGGTAATTCTGTGCTAGTATACATTTTTCAATTATGGTGGTTGTGTTGTGATTATATAGGACAATGTTAGTAGTGTGGTAGAACACTTGCCTCACACTGTGAGGCACTGGGTTCAATCCTCAGTACCACATAAAAATAAATAAAGGTATTGTGTCCATCTACAACTAAAAAATATATTTGGAAAAAAAAGAAATGGAGGAGAGAGTATGGAAGTAGGACAGTGAGTAGGGCATAGAGGTGGGGAAGGTACTGGGATTTGCAGGGAATTAGTCAATAGGTTAATCAGTCATTAGTCACATCTGGAAAAGGGGCATAAGAGGTATCTGGCCAACCTTAGAAGTCGAAATACAAGTGTTTGCCATGGAGTCTTTGATTATCTTTCCAGAATCTAACTCTTCTCTCTTTGAATTTTAGCATCATGGATACTGACTTATATGATGAATTTGGAAATTATATTGGGCCAGAACTTGACTCTGATGAAGATGATGATGAATTGGGCAGAGAGACCAAAGATCTTGATGAGGTACAACAAACATATTGCTTTTTATCATCTCTCTTTTAAAAAGATCAGTAAAGTTCTGAATCCTCTGTATTTCCATAATACCCTGTGTGTATCTCTTAACATTGCCTTTTTTACAGCCTGACTTATACTGCCCCACAAAAACTCAGCTACTAAAGATCCAAAAGGGAATATAAGATAGTTTCACTGATGAGGTTTATTTTTTTTTTAATACCTTTATTTTATTTATTTATTTTTATGTGGTGTTGAGGATCGAACCTGGGGCCTTACACCTGCTGGACGAGTGCTCTACTAGGAGCCACAACCCCAGCCCGATGAGGTGGTTTATATTCTGAGCTCTGGTTCATCTGAAAGTAGCTCTTCTTCCATTTGCCTGAAGTATCTTTTGACAATCATGTGTAATTCCAGGTTAGAAAAGGTAATCAGCTTTTCTGGGCTGGGGATGTGGCTCTAGCGGTAGCGCGCTTGCCTGGCATGCGTGTGGCCCGGGTTCTATCCTCAGCACCACATGCAAACAAAGATGTTGTGTCTGCCGAAAGCTAAAATAAATAAATAAATAAATTCTCTCTCTCTCTCTCTCTCTCTCTCTCTCTAAAAAAAAAGATTTTAAAAAATTTGAAAAAAAGAAAAGGTAATCAGCTTTTCTAAGAACGTCTACACTGGGACCTCCCTCACAAGCTCAGGTCTCCCCCCCGCCCATATTTTTTGTTTTTGGTACTGGAGATTGAACCTTGGGACACTCAACCACTGAGCCACATCCCCAGCCTGTTTTTGTATTTTATTTAGAGACAGGGTCTCAGTGAATTGCTTAGGGCCTTGCCAAGTTGCTGAGGCTGGCATTGAACTTACCATCCTCCTACCTACGCCTCCCGAGCTGCTGGGATTATAGGCTTGCACCACCACACACAGCCTTCCCCATATTTTTTAATTGATGCATTATAGTTGTATTTAATGATGGGATTTGTTACATATTCGTACATGCACACAATATAACAATATAATTTACAAGCTTAGGTTTAAAATATATATATATATGTATATATATATATATATATATATATATATATATATGGTTGTATTTCACTTATTTATTTTTATGTGGTGCTGAGGATCAAACCCAGGGTCTCACATGCGCAAAGTAAGCACTCTACCACTGAGCCACGATCCCAGCCCTTCAAGCTTAGGTTTGTAAAAATGCACAAAAACAATAAAAGGGAGAGTATAGACTTCTTTGATTCCCCTTGAGGAAGGCTATGGAAAATGTAATCCATATGATCTGAGGCTTGCAAAAGACACCTGAGGTGGCTTTTTGTGTGTGTGTGTATGTGTGTGTAGATGTTGTGACATAATATCTTTATTTATATTTTTTTATGTGGTGCTGAGGATCAAGCCCAGTGCCTCACATGTGTGAGGCGAGCATTCTACCACTAAGCTATGACCCCAGCCTACCTAAGGTGGCTTTTTTGTTTTACAATTATTCAGAACGTAATCTAGAGGTAGAAAGGCCTGTTGTTAACAGTGAATTAGTCTGGATTAGCAGTGCTTAGGGAGCTGTGATAGTCATGGGATAGCAAGAAAGTAGAACAGAAATTCTGGCTCCATCTATCTTTTCAATTGGGAAAAATATTCATCAAACTAAAAAAGGATAGAATAAACTGGAAGAAAAAGAAAAGTTGGGGGCTGGGGATGTGGCTCAAGCGGTAGCGCGCTCGCCTGGCATGCGTGCGGCCCGGGTTCGATTCTCAGCACCACATACAAACAAAGATGTTGTGTCCGCCAATAACTAAAAAATAAATATTAAAATTCTCTCTCTCTCTTTCTCTCTCTCCCTCTCTCTTAAAAAAAAAGAAAAAGAAAAGTTGAAGCCATATAGGTGATGTGACGTGAAAGGAGAACGTTTTGCAACCTTAGATGTGTGTTCAGATCTGTAGGGCCAGGTGATTTATATTTTGGCTGAGGTGTAGGGAAGACCTTGCAGAGATAAGCTCAATGTGGTCATCTTTTAACTGTAGGGAGTGACTGACGTACCAAAAAGTAAATTATACAGCTCATTCCGATTTTTAAAGATGGAGATAATGTGCCACATTTTAGATTAGTAAATGTGATAGTGTGATATGCATCCATAATAATAAGTAATTCATGAATACATTCTCATTCAATCCCTGCATAGAGAAAAGTTTTCTGTCCTCATTCCATTTTACCCCTTTTCCAAATTAAGCACTGTGGCTCATGCTGTCCTTGTGAAAAGATTTGGCTATGTCAGAGTACAATTAGGGAATGCTGCAGCTGATTGAACAATGGAACCCAGAAAGTATTGCCACCAGAGCTCTTGTGACATGTTTTAGGCATCTGTGCTTGATTTGTCTTTTTCAACCTTATCATTAATGACTTGGGTGAAGATACAAAATGGAAGTTTATAAAACTTATTTGGGACATAAGCTAATATATTTGAATTCAGAGTGATCCCAATAAACCTGAATTCCAGACTAAAGCTCAATAAATTCATTTGTTAAATATTTATGAAGCTCTTTACTGTGTTCAAGAAATCATGATGCAGAGAGAGCAGAGATACTGCCCCTGCCCACAGGAAACCTTCTACTAACTGGGGGAGATAAAAATACAAAAATATTTATAATACAAAGCAGGGGAAGAGGAGTATGCTGTTTAAGTTATATTAACTTCAGGCTGTAGTAATAGTATGTGAGAAATAATTTCTGACTGGGATGACCAAGAAAGATATCTAAAGAAATAACTTTCATACTGGAGCCAAAGAATGGATAGGTGTCTATAGAGATGGAAAGTGAACAATTAGTGGTAGTCTGGGTTGGGGATGGAATTGGGAGGTGATAACTTAAGGGTATGGAACTCCTTTTTGGGGCTAATTAAAGTGATCTAAAATTGATTGTAGATATGGTTGCACAATTCTGTAAAGACACCAAAACCCATTGAATGATGCACTTGAAATGGATGGATTGTGGGCTGAAGATATGGAGTAGTATAGTGTCTGCCTTGCATGCACAGGGCCCTAGGTTGAAACCCCAGCATAAGAAGGAAAAAAAAAAAAAAGGAGTGAAGGAGTGAATTGCATGTGGAAAGTGGGTCTTATCTCACCAAAGCTATTAATAAAAATATAGAGAAAAATGTAGAAATGATGATTGTGATGACTAGTGCATTTTAGGATCCATTCGTTTCTGTGAGTACATTTGGTCTGTGACATCTGCTCAGTTCTTCCTTGTGTGCATCATTCTCTCAGTGATAGACACCCAGGTTACCTGGACCAAGCCTTTCCTCACTACAGATAACACTGCAGTGACCTTTCTTAGTTGTGTCCCTTAATGCATGATGTGAAAATTTTGAGGAGTATTATATTCCTTTGAACAGAGTTGCTGATTATGGAATTATACAAATTAAATGTGTTTTTAGGGGCTGGGGATGTAGCTCAGTGGTAGAGTGCTTGTCAAGCATTCTTGATGTCCTGAATTCAATCCCCAGTACCACCAAAGGAAAAAAAAAGAAATGTTTCTACTTAGGTAATATTTTGATACTAAATACTGTCAGATTACTATTCAGAATGACTGAGCAAGTCTGTACTCTTACAGCAGAATTAAGGTCTATAGCCTAATCCACATGAGATGCATAGAATTATTTTTAAATTTTTTATTGTGTGTGGGGGCTGGGGTTGTGGCTCAGCGGTAGAGTGCTCGCCAAGCATATGTGGGGCCTTGGGTTCAATCCTCAGCACCACATAAAAATAAATAAATAAAATAAAGATATTATGTCCAACTACAACTAAAAAATAAATGTTAAAAAAAATTTATTGTGGTATAGAATTATAAAGAAATACGTAAGATTTTAATAATGTAAATAGGAAAGAAGGGTGTCCGTTCTAGAGAGGAGTTCAGTGAGCTGGGGCCCAGGGATAGGTAGTATGTAAAGGCAGGACTACTTCTCCACATCACCATAGCATGGTTCCTGAAGGGCAGCTGTGGATCTGAAGCAGAGGACATGAGGCCAGAGGTTGAAGGATTTGAATGGAGAACTGAAAGTGAGAGATGACATGGTTCAAGCACAATGCTGGACCCTTCTATTATAATTTAGATATTAAGTGTCCCCCCCCCCCAAGCTCATGACATGAGCAATGCATGAGAAGTTAGAGGTGAAATGATTGGGTTTTGGGACTCCTAAGCTAATCAGTACATTAATCCCCTGATAGGAATTAACTGGATGGTAACTCTAGGCAGGTAGAGTGTGGCTGGAGGAGGTGAGTCCCTGCAGGGCTTACCTTTGGGGTAGGGATTTTGTCCTTATTGAGCAGAGCTCTCATATCCTGGTGCAGTGTTCTCAACTGCTTTCCTCTGTCACCATTCCACCATGATGTTCTACCTTATCTCAGGCCCTGAGGAATGGAATCAGCCCTCTATGGACTGAAACTTCTGAAACCATGAGCCCCCAAATAAACTTTTTCTCCTCCTATTGTTTTTGCCAGGTCTTTTTGATCATAGTAATGAAAAAGCTACTAAAAGACCTTTCTTTACTGAAAGGAGAGTTGGGAGGACTGGAGATTAGCCAGGAATTCATCACAATAGTCTCAACAAGTGCATGAAGTTGTGGAGTTGGGCCATTGTTTGCATGCAAGAAGAGAGAATGAGGGAAACTGGAGTGTCTAGAGGAAAACTGGTTATTAACAGACAAAAGGAAATGATAAAAGGTTGCTTGTTTAGTTGTATTTTAGACTTGTTAAGTTTGAGCTGCTGTCAAGATCTCAGGTAGAAATGATTACAGGCAGTCAGAAATTATTACATAAAATCCTCCAGTTAGATTTATAATACATTCAGCAGCATGGAACAGGAGAAAACTGGCTTGACTGCTATTTTGGAGTTATTATCAGTAGGATATGTTCGGCTGCCAAAAGAGCTAAGGTAATCTCAGGCTACTTGAGTAGAAGTAGAGTGTGCAGGTGGTAGGAGGTAGCCAGTCAGCTCACCACTGGAGGGTTTTTTGTTCTTTTTAAGAAAGAGGTTGGCATGTAGAATTTGTGTGAAGGAAAACAAGAACCCACCATTATATGTACCTACCTCCCTGGTCTGTACCCATAAAGAATGCCTGCCTGCCTTTCTTGTGGATGATTCATTTATGTTTCTGTCTACTAGAAACTAGACCTGTCCCTTCTCATCATTCAAGACCTTCACTCAGCAATTCTCCCCTGCCTCTCCAGCATCATCAGTTTTCCTTCTCTACTGGATCATTCCTATCAGTATACAGTCATGTTATTTTATCCTAAAATCCTCCCTTGACTCTCTAAGCCCCTTCAATTACCTCTCTATTTCTCTGCCTTCCAATACAGCACATTTCAAAAGAATTTTTTTTTTTAATTTATCATTTTAGTTGTAGGTGGACACAATACTTTTATTTTATTTAATTTTATATGGTGCTGAGGATGAAATCCAGGGCCTCCCACATGCTAGGCAAGCACTCCACCACTGAGCCACAACTGCAGCCCTCAAAAGAGTTCTTGAGGCTGGGCGGGGTGGCACACGCCTATAATCCCAATGGCTCTGTAGGCTGAGGCAGGAGGATTGCAAGTTCAAAGCCAGCCTCAGCAACAGTGAGGCACTTAGCAAATCAGTGAGACCCTGTCTCTAAATAAAATACAAAATAGGGCTGGGGATGTGGCTCAGTGGTTGAGTGCCCCTGAGTTCAATCCCATACCAAAAAAAAAAAAAGAGTTCTTGGTACTGGCTGTCTCCAAATTGATTTGTCTTTCCATTTTCTCTCAAGCCCACTTCCTTCCTTTTGCTTCCCTGACTCCTCAGAAACTACTGTTGTTGAGGTTACCAGTGATCTCTATCCTGACAGATTCAAAGGTCAGTTTCTAGTTTTCTTATTTGACAAGCCTGAAGCATCTGATCCAGCCAGCCATTCCCTCCTCCTTAAATACTCTCTTCCATTGGCTTCCAGAGAATCCTCTAGGTTTGTTCCTCACTAGCTATTTCTTATGTCTTTGCTACTTATTCTTCTTCATGTCCTTGACCTCCACATGTCAGTAGGATATTTCCTGTTCTCTGCATACACTCACTGTCCTGGTGATCTCATCAAGTCTTATCAGGTAGCTTCTGTGCACTGAGAACTCTGAGATTGATATTTCCAAATTGCATCTTTCTCTTGAACCTTAGGTTTATATATCCAATTTCCAACTTGGCTTCTCAACTTAAACTATAAGAGAATCTCAAACTTAGCATATCTAAAACTTAGCTTCTGAGCTTGTGCCCACAATCTGCTCTTACAGATTTCCTCTGCTTACTAAATACAATATCATCTCCAGTTGTTCAGGCCTCTTCTCTTCTCTTTTTTATCACATCTATTTTTATTCATTAGAAAACATTTTGGGGGGGCTGGGGTTGTGGCTCAGCGGTAGAACGCTTGCCTAGCATGTGCGAGGCCCTGGGTTCAATTCTCAGTGCCACATAAAAATAAATAAATAAAATAAAGGTATTGTGTCCAACTACAACTAAAGGAAAAAAAAATAGAAAACATTTTTCAGTTTGAGGTCAGCCTGGGCAGCTTAGTGAGACCCTGTCTCAAAATAAATTAAATGGGCTGAGTGGTAGAGGTCAGTGGTAGAACACCTGAAGGTTCAATCTCTGGTACTAAAAAAATGAACCAGCAAATTTCACAGTTGATGTGGTCAAAGCCACTACCACAATCATCTCTCCTAAATTACTGCAGTAACCTCTTAACTAATCGCCTTCTTTCTAGTATATTCTCAGGATAGGGACTAGAGTGGTTCTTTTTTTTTTTTTTTTTTTTTTTTTACTGTAGTGAGGATTCACTGAGCTACATGTCTCAGCCCCCAGATGGTTTCTTTTGAAGTAAAAATCAGAGCAAAACCCTTCTTTGCTCAAAACCCCTAGGGAAGGGTCTTTAAACCTCAGCCCCATTGACATTGGGACTACTCCTTGGGGCCAGGTAATTTTATTCATGGGGACTGAATGCATTGAAGGTTGTTTAGCAGCATCCTTGGCCTCTCCCTTCCAAATCCCACATGTACATCCAATCATACCAACCAAAAAATGTCTTTAGACATTGTCAAATGTTCCAAAGAGGATGCAGTATTGCCCTGATTGAGAACTGCTGCCCAAGAAGCAGTAAAGTTAGAATGGCCAGGGGCTAGGGTTGTGGCTTAGATTTAGAGCGCTCGCCTAGCATGCTTGAGACACTGGGTTCGATCCTCAGCACCACATAAAAATAAAATAAAGGTATTGTGTCCACTTACAACTAAAAAATAAATATTTAAAAAAAAAAAAAAAAAACGGCCAGACACAGTGTCACACAGCTTTATCTAGTTAACTCAGGAGGCTGACAGGAAGATCACAAGTTTGAGTTTTGAGACCCTGTCTAAAAAAAAAAAAAAAGAAATGGGTTAGGGTTGTAGCTCAATGGTAGAATATTTGCCTTGCATATACAAGGCTCTGGGTTCAATCCCCAGTATTGGCAAAAAAAAAAAAAAAAATTGAATTCTTCAAAAGAGAAGACAGGCATAGTGGTGCATGCCTGTAATCCCAGCAAAATAAAAAGAAACTGATGTAGAGCACATTTATGGCATGTATGAGTATTTTTTTTCTTTCATTGCCAAATAATAGTTTCTTGTAGCAAGGCATGGTGGTCCATGCCTGTACTCCCAGCTACTTAGGGGGCTGAGGCAGAAGGATCAGTAAGTTTGAAGCCAACCTCAGCAATTTAGTGAGACTCTGTCTAAAAATAAAAAGGATTGGAGTTGTAGCTCAGTGTTAGAGTTCAATCGCCAGTATTGAAAAAAATATATATAGTATGAAAGCAACAGATTTCTTTTATCCATTCATTAGTTGATCAACATTTGGGTTGCTTCTGTTTTATGGCTATTTGCTGCTGTGAGTATCCATGTAGAAATTTTTGTGTATCTATAAGTCTTTATTTGTCTTGGGTATGTACTTAAGAGTAAAATATATTGGGTCATAGTTAACTCTGTGTTTAAGATTTTGAGGAACTACCAAGCTGTTTACCAAAGCAGCTGCACCATTTTCCACTAGCAGTATATGAGGGTTTTCATATACTTGTTATTACCTGTAACCAACTTATTTATTTAAAAAAAATACTTTTATTGTAGATGGACATGATACCTTTATTTTATTTTTTTATTTGGTGCTGAGGTTCGAACCCAGTGCCTCACATGTGCTAGGCAGGCACTCTACCACTGAGCTACAACTCCAGCCCACCAATTTATTTCTTTTAGGTATTTCGGATTGAACCTGGGGGTGTTTTACCACTGAGCTCATCCCCAGTCCTTATTTTGAAACTGGGTCTCACTAGCTTGCTTGAGGGGCCTTTGTAAGTTGCTGAGGCTGGCCTTGAACTTGGAATCCTCCTGCCTCAGCCTCCTGAGTTGCTGGAATTATAGGCATGAACCACTGTACCTATTACCAACTTATTTTTCAGAACTAATTCTTTTTTTTTTTTTTTTTTTTTGGAGGGCTGGGGATTGAACCCAGGGTCTTGTGCATGCAAGGCAAGCACCCTAACAACTGAGCTATATCTCCAGCACACTTTCCAGAAATAATTCTGTCTCAGGAGCCTGAGGCAAGAGGATTGCAAGTTTGAGAATAGCCTGAATAACTTAGACTATCTTAAAAGTTTGGGGGGTGTCACTTGGTGGTAGAGCACTTGTGTAGCATGTGCTAAGTCCCCGGTCAATCTCAAATCCCTAATCCCGTAAACAAACAAACAAACAAATAAAAAATAAATAAATCTGTAGGGAATGGGGCTGTAGCTCATTTGTAAAGTGCTTGCCTTGCCTGTGTGAGGCACTGGATTCGATCCTCAGCACCACATAAATATAGATAGAGATACTGTGTGTTCATCTACAACTCAATAAATATTACCCCAAAAAAAAAAAATCTGAGTGAAAAATTTAAAGGTGTGGACTTGTTCTCAATTTCTTTATCTAGCTCCTCCTGGTTTTTTGTTTTGTTTTGGTTTGCTTTGGTTTGGGTTTTAATATTTTTTTAGTTGTAGATGGACACAATATCTTTAATTAATTAATTAATTTTTAAATTATTTTGTTGTTGTTGATGGACCTTTATTTTATTTATTTATATTTGGTGCTGAGAATCAAACCTAGTGCCTCACACATGCTAGGCAAGTATTCTACTACTGAGCCACAACCCCAGTCCTATTTAGTTATTTTTTATGTTGTGCTGAGGATTGAACCCAGTGCCTCATGCATGTGAGGCCAGCGCTCAACCACTGAGCTACAACCCTACCCCTTCTCCTGGTTTTTGCTGGAGAAAGTGGAGTTTTTGGTTTAGTTTGTTTGTTTGTTTGTTTGTTTTTTTCCCCTAATCTCAATCCACTTGTGGCCATTGGCCCACATTCAGGAAAGGGCAAATTTGAAACACGAGAGCTGGGCATAACCTTGGCTTATAGTGTTCTCTTTGTGAAAGATCTTACAGGAGTGGAACCCTCCCCACTGGCAAAGAACTTGAAATAAAAAGATGACCAGCATGTGAAGTCAGTACCTTTATTTATGTGATGCAGTCAGTTTTTGTTTTTGTTTCATAGTGTTGTACATCAAATCCAGGGCCTCACACATGCTAGGCAAGAGGTCTACCTCTGAGCTCCATCCCCAACTGTAGTCAGTCATTGAGCAGGAAAAGATGTGCCTGTTCAATATATCCTCCTTTCCTCTCTTTCAGATGGATGATGACGAGGATGACGATGATATAGGAGAGCATGATGACGATCACCCTGGGATGGAGGTGGTGTTGCATGAGGATAAGAAGTATTACCCCACTGCGGAGGAGGTGTATGGTCCTGAGGTGGAGACTATCGTTCAGGAAGAGGACACCCAGCCTCTCACAGGTACAGCAGAGGGCGCTGGATGTGAGGGGGACATCCAAACATGAACATTTCATTTTGTAACCTTCAACAGATCTTAAAGTTCAGTGAATGAACTGATCAGTTTTTCTTTACTACTTTCAGGTACTGTTTCTGGATTAAGATTCAATTAACACTTAATAGTCATCAAAACTTTTGGCTGATTACTAAGCATACAAGCTTTATTTTTTTGTCTAATTCCTATTCAGATGCTTAAAGGCCATTATTAAGTTCTCCCTGTGGTCTGATAAGTTCTTCTATCTAAGTAGTCCCAACCCCTTTTACTAATCTTCACAGTGCTTATTTGTCCACCTCTTATAAGTTTTGGAAAGTAATTGCATTTATATCTGTAAGGAGAGATTTTGAACAGACATTAACCTTAATCTGTACCTTTCTCCCCCTCCTCCCACCAAATAGAGTGCAAACTCTTCAGTTCACAATTTGAGATCCTTCACTGTCATGTGCCAAACAGCATTTCCAGAACGTTCTCAACATGAGTGATTCTTAAGAATAAAATAAATTGATGTTCTTTTTTTTTTTTTTTTTTTTTGTGGTGCTGGGGTTTGAACCCAGGGTCTTGTGCATATAGGCAAGCACTCTACCAACTGAGCTATATCCCCAGCCCTAAATTGATGTTCTATATCATACATTCTGAAAGCTCAGTCTGATGAAATAGGGGTCTGTATTTTTATGGTTTATGCCTACTTGCACATCATAACCTTTTTCATTCCCTCCTCCCCTTAGAACCCATTATTAAGCCAGTGAAAACCAAGAAATTCACCCTGATGGAGCAGACATTACCTGTCACGGTGTATGAAATGGAGTAAGTTATAAGATCTTTGAACTTCTCTGTAGAAGCAGTGTGAGTTTGTTTTTTCATGGAGACAGAAAGAAGGTTGTATTTGGTTTAAGTAGCTAGTAGATTGTGGCAGCATTTCTTCATAATTTGTCACAGTTTCCCTCAGCTTATTTGGCTACTGGGATATGTAAGCTCAGTCTTAACTTTTCTCTTGGCCCTCATCCAAATCTCTGTTTCCCTCTTCCTCCACACCTTTAATTTGTTCTTGGAAGCCAGCCTTTGAAACAGAGAGGGGTATTATAATTATCAGTATTGTGGCCACCAGAGCTAATTTTGACTCAGTAAGACTGCTTAGTATTTTGGGACCAATTGAATGCTTTTTATTTTGAAAGGGAGGGCACAAGACAGTGGAGTGTGTGTAGAAGGGTTTAGCTTTTTGTGTGCACACTGTATTTGGAAACGTTTTGACTGACAAAATCCAATTCTAAGGTCCTCATGTATTGAAGTGCTTGTGACTCACTATTAGGTAATGAAACTATTTTTTATTTGTTTTTAAATAGAATCTCATCCCAAGCACAAAAAATGGGGGGCGGGGCTCTTATACTTCTAAAAAAAAGTAGAGAACCTTCTGAAACAATCAGCTTACCTGCCATCATTCAGATATTTTAAAAACAACCCTTCAGAAGCTTTAAGAACTTGCTTCAGGACTGGGGTTGTGGCTCAGAGGTAGAGCACTTGCCTAGTACTTGTGAGGCACTGGGTTCTATCCTTAGCACCACATACATGCATACATACATATATACATGAAATTATATGTTCATCAACAACTGAAAATGTTTAAAAAAAATTTGCTTTATATTCCTTTGCATTCTCAGTGATGATTTTTTAAAATCTCTGATCTTTGAGCCACATAAAAAGCTATAGTCAGGGGCTGGGGATGTGGCTCAAGTGGTAGCACGCTCGCCTAGCATGTATGAGGCACTGAGTTTGATCCTCAGCACCACATGAAAATAAAATATTGTGTCCACCTAAAACTAAAAAATATTTTTTAAAAAAAAGCCATAGTCATCCCAAAGGCTACTTGCCATAAGTAATATGGGTGATAAATATGAAAGACAGTGCTGATTATAACCAGAATGGAAGTCCCCTGGGCTCAATATCAGTAATGACAGGGGTTTTCTTGAATGCTCTGTTAACTGCTCTGACAGCAATTCCAAAAGAAGCTTCCCAAATGATTTTTTTTTTAAAGAGAGAGAGAGAGAATTTTAATATTTATTTTTTAGTTTTCGGCGGACACAACATCTTTGTTTGTACGTGGTGCTGAGGATTGAACCCGGGCTGCACGCATGCCAGGCGAGCGCGCTACCGCTTGAGCCACATCCCCAGCCCTTCCCAAATGATTTTAAGTCCTCCTGGCATCAGTGGGCTATCAGTGTAGCCTAAAGCTTTAGTATTCTTTTTTTAGTTGTAGATGGACACAATATCTTTATTTGTTTATTTTTATGTGATGCTGAGGATCGAACTCAGTGCCTCACTCATGTGAGGCAGGTGCTCTACCACTGAGCTATAGTCACAACCCTAGCCTAAAGTATTTTAAAGGGACAGTTCTCATGGAGCTGTGTTAGTTCAGGTATTTGGTTTTCTTTTTCCTCTTTTTTAAATCTCATTATTTGACTGTTGAAATTCCCAAGATATTTCATTCCCAGATTGTGTTATCTCATGGATAAATCTGTTTCGTTCACAGAGGCAGAACTATGTAGATGTAGACATTCTGTCTGAGAATTCTCCAGTTGGTTGGAAAGCTGTTTCTGGCCAAAAATACCCGAAACACCTTTGTACTATTCTCCACTTGAAAACTTATGCCAACGCCCCTTTTCTTGTTTCCTTTCTTCTTTCAGTTTCTTGGCAGATCTTATGGATAACTCGGAGCTCATCAGAAATGTGACCCTTTGTGGCCATCTCCACCATGGCAAGGTGGGAGAACTTTCAGCTTAGAACAAGATTTCTTTTTGTATCTGCTCATCTTTTGAGCCCTCGGAGTCACAGAGGTGGAGATTTGAGTTCATAAACCTGGACATCATGACTTGGGGACCAGGATGGGGGAAGGGGGACAGGGTCAACATGTGCCTTTTATGAAATTGCTGTGAAATTCTAGCTTTTCTGAGTAGCAGGTGGAACCTGTTCCTAAGCTACTTGCATGCCTAAGCCTTGTGTCTACATCTGGACAGAAAAAGGGAAATTGAGCCTTACTTTGACTTTATAAGTTTTCATTTCCTGGGGGATGCCTGTCCAGGAAATATTTCATCTTTCATTTAAAAATAATCCTGTGGCTTCCGTGTTAATCATTTGTTGTCCCATAATACTCCTTGTTCCCCTCTTCCTCTCCTCATCCCTAAATTACATGGTGTGTTAGGAGCTCCGGGAGGAGGTCACAGTAGATTTTCATTTTCCTTTGAACTTGACAGATTATAACTTTCTCTTCCCTTTTAGACATGTTTTGTAGATTGTTTAATAGAGCAGACACACCCGGAAATCAGAAAGCGTTATGACCAGGATGTAAGTAGAACTTCTATTGAGGGTTTAGAATGAATCATTCAAAATACAGAAAGATGTCTCTCCTTCCCCTTCCTCACCCTTCCCACTCTTTATAAATAGTGACACCTACGGAGTACTGCTTTATAATTATAATCTCTATTAATAGGCTACAAGAAAATGATTTCAATTTTCTCAGGCAAAGAGAATATTAACCTGCAGTATTTTTAGATCATCTGTTCTGCACTTGGGATCCCTCCTCAGTTATGATATATCCTGACTTTTATAGTCTGTTCTTTCCTGTCATAGTATTAATAGCCTGCTCTATAAATATCATACAATTGGACCTTGTTGTTTTCATGGTAAATTTAAATGCCTGTGAATGAGGCCAACTGTGGCAGCAAGTCTCAGTGCAATAAATGTTCAATCTGCCAGATTGACTGTTTTGACATGTGGGGTTCCTTGAAGGCTGGCATGCATCTCCCTTTACCACTCTTAAGACAGAAGTGTATTTGATAAAATTTAGCTGTCCAGCCATTCCTGGTCCTCAATGATCCCTCCCAAAAGGCGGGGTGGGGTGGGGTGGGGGGAGGACTCCACACATCAAGGAACATTTTCCAGCTGAGTGGGCACTGGTCTCATTGTCTGGAATTGCTGTGGGGACACCCTGCTGTTTTCATCTGTTCTCCTGGGGCAGAAGCCCTAGCTGGGAGGTGGCGAGGAAAAGTGATTGATGGTTGGTATGTGGAAGAGGAGTCTGAATTCAGATGGTAATGACCTTTTTTTTTCAGTTATGCTATACTGACATCCTCTTCACAGAGCAAGAGGTAAGTGTACCTTGGGAAATCACATGGTTACCCATATCAGACCCACCAGTAATAGTTTTGTAGAAAATGTAGAGAGGCCTTTATGGCAGCATTTTGGTCCATAGCCCACCTGCCCCTCAGCTCTGCCCCACACCTCTTCTCCCCCTGCTCTTCCATGATGAGAACTAGGGAGGCAAATTGGAGGGCAAGATGGGGCTTTCCTGTCCTTGACTGGATTTAATTTGGCCTAATAAAGCAAATACTAAGAGGTGAGTCTGATTCGTGAAGCTCAACATAGTTTTTAAAATTACATCCATATGATGAGTCCGTCCATAGGATGATCTCTTCCAAGGAGTAGCTTCCCTCTGAACAGGTTCATGTATCTTTATGCTTCTTTTTATCTTTCCATCTGGATCTTTATCCCTTCCCTCTGACCTCTTCTGTGTCCTTTTTCCTCTATTTCTATTCCTTTTTTCCTAAATGAACACTTGGAAGACTTATATGTTCGTAGATATGGTTAACTAAAAAATCCTGGAACAGAGGTAGAATGTGATAAGTAATCAGTGAATGTTAGCTTTTTTTTTTAATTATTTTTTTTATAGTTAGACACAATACCTTTATTTTATTTATTTATGTTTATGTGGTGCTGATGATCGAACCCAGCACCTCGCATATGTTAGGCAAGCACTCAATCACTGAGTCACAACCCCAGCCTTAATGTTAGCTATTTTTGTTTCTGAATATATTTATAAATTTGTTCGACTGGGCTATTTTTTAAAATATTTATTTCCTATTATAAGTGTTATAAAAACTGTATCTGTGTTTGTTTATTTGTTTTAACAACAACAACAACAAAAAACAACAAACGAATATGCCCCAGATTATTTCTTTTTTTCCTGCTTTTTCTGGGACTGGGGATTGAACCCCAGAGCATTCTACTCTGAGGTACATCACCAGCCTTCTGTATTTTATTTTGAGACAGGGTCTTGCAAAGTTGCTGAGGCTAGCCTTAAGCTTATGATCTTTCCACTTTAGCCTCCTGAAAAACTGGGATTAGAGGTTTATGCTACTACATCTTTTTATTTTAGTTTAGTTTTAGTTTTAAAATAGTCCGCTGTTATCTTTGTTTCTAGTGTATGAAGAGATAAGATTCTCTGGGCATGGCAACACACGCCTATAATCCCAGGCAATTCACGAGGCTGAGACAGGAGGATTGCAAGTTCAATGCTAGCCTCAGCCACTTGGCCTGACCCTCAGCAACTTAGTGAGACCCTGTTTCAAAATAAAAAGGAGGGCTGGGATTGTGGCTCAGCGGTAGAGCACTTGCTTAGCACGGGCGGGACCCCGGCCAGTTCAATCCTCAGCACCACATAAAAAAAAAAAATAAAGGCATTGTGTTCTGTCCATCTACACCTACAAATAAATATTTTTTTAAAAAAAATATAAATAAATAAAAAGGATTGGGGATGTGGCCCAGTGGTAAAGCACCCTGGATTAGATCCCCAGTACCAAAAAATATGTTTCATCTTCAAGGTCAATTTGGTTAGAATTAGAAATAAAAATTATACCCACTATAAAGAGAGATATCATTGTAATTTGCTATACTGCTACCCTTCCAGTAAAGCAAGAGGTCTTGACCACTGTCTCTTGTGCTTTCAGAGAGGTGTTGGCATCAAGAGCACTCCTGTGACTGTGGTCCTGCCAGATACCAAAGGAAAATCTTACCTCTTCAATATCATGGACACGCCAGGTGATTCCCTTACTCTGTGTGGTTGAAACCTGTCCTGGTTTGGGCTCTATGCTCCTGCTTCCAGAGCAATGTGAAGTAGCACATTTTTGTTTTTATTTTCCTTTCACACTTTCATTCTTTATTGAAGTAATTTTCATTTTTCAGAATCTTCTTGCTTCTTACTAATTAGCAAACACTGTGCTTTATGATTGTCTTTACTTTCCTCTAGAATATTTTAATTTTAGGGAACCTTATATATTTATTCACTTCAGCCTGTATCAGGCCCCAGGCTTGCCCCTGGAGAACTAAAGGTTTGTTAGACCTTGTCTCTGGCCTCTGGCACTCTCAGTATTTTGAAGGAGACCAGTGGACATGGAGATAACTGTGGGAGCAGTGCACCTTGCCTTACAGCTAACTTTTGTGGAAAGGACTGACTTGTTGCCATCCCTGGTATTGCCAAAAAAGAAGATAGAGAAGAAAGGACTGACTTGGGGCAGAGTATTTTGGGGGCTAGGGATATAGCTTTAAGGCACCTAACATATGCAAGACCCTAAGTTCAATTCTCAGCACTGCAAAAAAGAGGACAAAAAATTAGAACTTTACATTTTGGTAGATTTGCTTTCATTACACTATCAGGTACCTAGTGCCCTGATACCCTCAGCTTCTACAGAACAATACCTCTCCCCTTAGCAGCATCTTATCAGGAAACTGACTTCTTGAGCAGCACCCCACATCCCTTTGCCCTTTCTCCCTCCTCCAGATTGTCTTAGGTCCCACAGAACTCTGCTTACAGAGTAAGCTGGTATGTCAGGTTAAGCTCACTGTGCCCTCCTAGGTAAAACTGTCTATCTCTTATATATGGGGGCCTCCTGTATAAAAATATTAATCCGCCTGGGCATAGTGGCACACACCTACATAATTCCAGCATCTGGTGGTAGGGGGTATTAAGGCAGGAGGATCACGAGTTTGAAACCAGCCTCAGCAACTTACTGAAACCCTGCTCAAAGTAAAAAGGGCTGCAGTGTAGTTCAGTAGTACAGTGATCCTGGGTTTAATCCCCAGTACTGCAAAATAAACAAATAAATAAATGATGAATCCAAGGATGTGACTAATGGAAGAAATTTGTACACTGCCCAAGGAGTTGTGAGAAGAAGTGAAAGCAGATGTTTGTGAGTTTATAAGCTTCAAAGTGCTCCTTAGATCACACAACAAGTTAATTGTGCCTCCTCACTCACCATTTGGTGACTTACTTAATATTTGCTTTTCAGGACATGTGAATTTTTCTGATGAGGTCACAGCTGGCTTGCGCATCTCAGATGGAGTGGTCCTTTTCATCGATGCTGCTGAGGGGGTGAGTCAGGCTCTGCTCTCCTGTTTGCCCACACACAGTGCCCAGAGCATTAGGTGTGCTGGGAGCCAGCAAACATGAAAGTCTGGGATTAAGGCTTAGATTTGCTCTAAAATTAGTGCAGCAAATGAAGTTCAAAATTAATTATCAAGATGGGTCTCTTTGCTCAGTGAAGCTCAAAGTTATAAGACCCATTGTCATTCAAGAAATACAAAGATAATGACAGATGTAAATTAAAGGAAGGGAGGAAAGCATATTCATATAAAGGGATTTTTAAAAGTTAATAGGTTTTTCTGAGATTGGAGTTAAAAGGCCAGGATGTCTTTTATATTTCTAAATTGAAAGATTCGGTACCTTGACTAACCTGCGTTTGTATTGTCAGTGGTGAGATAGCCAACAGAGGAAGAAGTCTTGACCATTCTTTTTGTGAGTGAGTTTTTAAAGTTGACTTAATTTTGACTGTGAAATAATTTTAAAGTTAGTGAGAAGTTGCCTGAGTAGTACAAGGAACTCACCTTTATTTTTATTTGCTCTGGAATTCTCTCTCTGAACACAGATAAACACACATGTATATATATTTTCCCTTTATACTGTTTATTTTATTTATTTTTTTTAGTTTTCTAGTGTGTGGTGCTGAGGGCCAAACCCAGGATCTCATGCCTTCTAGGCAAGTCCTCTACCACTTGAGCTATACTCCCAGCTCCTTTGAACCATTTAAAAGTACAATATTAGCTGGACACTGTGGTAAAAGCCTGTAATCCCAGCTACTGCAGAGGCTGAGACAGGAGGATTGCAAGTTCAAGTCTGGTTTCAGCAACTTAGGTCCTAAGCAATGTAGTGAGACCCTGTAGCTTAGTGGTAAATAACCCCTGGATTAAATCTCTGTACCAAAAAAATAAATAACGGTAAAATATTTCATGATTTCTTTTATGTTTGTTGTATGATTTTTTTGTTTCTTGGTTCTTATTTTTTTGTGGGGCTGGGGATTGAATCTAGGGCCTCATGGTTGCCAGGCAAACGTCCTACCACTGAGCTACAACTTCAGAGCTTTTTATTTTATTTTGAAGCACAGTCTTGCTAAGTTGCTCAGGCTGGCCTTGAACTTGAGATTTTACTGCCTCAGCCTCCAAAGTAGTTGGCAGAATTTATTTTATAAGGATAAGTACATTCACTTACAGTAATCATAACCAGGAAATTGACATTGATACAACACTCTCATAACTGATATTTTTTGTAGACCTTATTCAATTTCACGATTGGCCCAGTAATGTCCTTGAATTTTATCCCCTAATACAGAACGGTGCATCTCATTTATGTGTTTAGTTCCTTTTAATTGAAACTGTTCCTTAGCTTTCCTTTGTCTCCTATGACATTGGCATTATTTTTCAAGGGAATAGGGCATTTATTTTGTAGAATTATCTCTCAATTTGGGTTTACTTAATGTTTCCTCTTGATTAGTTTCAAGTTACTTTGGGCAAGAGTACTGCATAGTTATGTTCTTATGAGTCCATCACATCAGGAAGTAGATGATGTTACCTTATCCTATAACTGATGATGCTAACTTTGATCACTTGGTTAAAGTAGGTTGGCCAGGTTTCTCTAGTGTAAAGTTAATATTTCCTTCTTTGTAATAAATAATTTATGGGGAGATACTTTGTGTATTCTATTTGTTATCAACCTTTCCCTGATTATTTTATCATGCATTGATAATTCTTGGCTTTTATTTCTATAATTATTTCAAATGGTGATTTTTTTCTCTTTTATTTCTTCTGTATTTATTGGTTAGAATTGTGTTGTAAGGAAGAACCCTCCCCCAAATTTGCTTATTTATTATCAGTATGGTTATATGGCTTTTATTTTATTCAGTGGGTTATAATTCCTTGATGTTATTAGTATATATACTGATGCTGTAGTTGTCCCAGATTTGGCTAGTAAGAGTTCCTTCAAGCTGGCTGTTTCATGCTTATGACCCATGCATCTATTTTTTTTTTTTTTAAGAGAGAGTGAGAGACAGAGAGAGAGGGAGAGAGAGAGAATTTTTTTAATATTTATTTTTTAGTTTTTTTCGGTGGACACAACATCTTTGTTTATATGTGGTGCTGAGGATCGAACCCGGGCCTCATGCATGCCAGGCAAGCACGCTACCGCTTGAGCCACATCCCCAGCCCTCATGCATCTATTTTTGAGCACTTCCTTACTCTCTGGCACAAAAAGATGTATGTTCTAGACTCATCTTATACTTTTCCTGAGATCCTGGAATCATCCAGTTCATCAAGGAACTTGGGCTTCTTTTTTGTGTGTGTGATGTTGGGGTTTGAACCCAGGGTCTTTTGCTTGCTAACCAAGCACTCTACCAGTGTGCTACACCCCAAGCCCTTTTTATTTTTTTGAAAAATTGTTCCACTAATTTACCCAAATTGCCGTCTAACTTACAATCCTTCTTGCTAAGCCTCCTAAGCAGCTGGGATTGTAGGCATGTCCCACCATGCCAGATGAGCTCTGACTTCTTAGAGTAGGAAATAATATTTAGAAGCAAAGTTCCAGGTGTGCTTGTTGCTCTTGGGATACATCATTTCCTGTCCCTTTCTTTCATTGAGCACTGGTAGATAACATATACCTACATGTGTCTTTAATTATTTCTGTACATGTGTATTGAAACTCATTCATCCTAATACTCACATTCTATTCTAGCACCATGGGTCTTCCTGTCCTTCCTGGTTTCTTCTTTGTGCTGAGAATCCTGGCTCCCAGCATCCTCAGTGTGTTTATTCATATATTTCTCAGATCTACAGAGTGCACTCTTAAAGTTCCTACATCTGCCTTTAGGAAAGTGCATCCTTCCTGGCAATCTTTCCCCTGCCCTTTATTCTCTTGTACTTCTTGTTTTGAAAGTTTGGTACCCTCTCTGACTCTGCTCTAGGCTTTTCTGCCCTCTTTGTTCTTATCAACACCTTCTGAACCCTGTGTTTGTTAGGTGATGCTGAACACTGAGCGGCTGATCAAGCATGCAGTGCAGGAGAGGCTGGCAGTCACCGTGTGTATCAACAAGATTGACAGACTGATCCTGGAGCTGAAGCTGCCTCCAACTGATGCTTACTATAAGCTGCGCCACATTGTGGATGAAGTCAATGGATTAATAAGGTAGTGGATGAAATCAGTGGATTAATAAGGAAGTGGATTTCCTGTCCTTGGAGACTCTGGTTTTTATAAATCTTAATTTTACCCAGGAATACCTCTGGGAGTAACTCATAATTTATTTCTTGGCATGTATTGATGAGCTAGTTGGGCAGAATTCAAGGCATCTTTCAGGACCCTACAGCGATTGACTCCATAGCCTTGTCTCATTAGCCCTGTGTTAATTGGACTAGTTGTCCAATTTAAACAGGAAGTATTGGGGTCAGTACCTTGGGCTCTAGAAACAGTCTCATCTTCATGAGATAACTGTGAATTGGACAGATTATTTAAGCTTAGTTTTTGCTTCTATAAAAAAAGTAATAATCTTTGCCTATCGAAATGTAACAACAAATGAAATAGATATTTGGTATAGTATTCTAAACACAGAGCTTACTTATGCCAACTGAGTGCTGAATAATTTTGGCTGCTATTTTATTAACATAGACTAAGTAAATTAAGGAACTGTATTTCTGTGGATATACTTGCTTCTCAACAAGGTGGATTTAGGGCTCACTTTAATGAGTATGAGTGATGGGATAGTATACAGTATCTAAGTGGCATTTTGGTACTTTTTTCTTTCCTTTATTTTGTTTTATTTTGGTCCTAGGGATTGAACCCGGGGACCCTTATTAGTAGTTACAGATGGACAGCATGCCTTTATTTATTCATTTTTTTATGTGGTGCTAGGGATCAGATCCAATGCCTTACTCATGTTGGGCAAGTGCTCTGCCATAGAGCTGCAGCCCCAGCCCCTAGCCCTTTTTATTCTTTGTTTTGAGACAGGATCTCACAAAGGTGATGAGGCTGGCCTTGAACTTGCAATCCTCCTGCTACCTCAACCTCCTGAGTTGCTAAGATTATCAGCATGTGCCACCAAGCCCAGCTCTCAGTATATCTTAAAGGCATTCTTATCTGCAGCCTGAAGAATGTACTGTATGACTTCTAAAATAGGCCTGGGAAAAGGCCATCCTATTGAAAAAATGCCTTTCCAGTTGAAGATTGAGGGTTGCCCCTATATATCCAAAGACTGAGTTACCTTTAGGAGACTCCCCAGTTGGTAGCACTAATTCTCAACAGGAATATTTTCTCCCTGTTTCTGGAGAAGCTGAGAAAAAATAATAAAACCTTTTTTTTTTTTTTTTTTTAAGTAGGAGATGAAATTAGCTTAAATCTTGATCTACCAAAATAGAAAGTCAAGAGTTATGTTTTAAACCTATAAATAAGAAAAGTAATAAAATATGATGCTTAAATACTTACAGATAACAAGGTAAATACTCCAAGAGCAGCAGGGTTTGTTTGTTTGGGGTTTTTTTCCTCCCTTGCTGTACAGAGGATCAAACTCAGGATCCTTTTTTTTTTTTAAAGAGAGAGAGAGAGAATTTTTTAATATTTATTTTTTAGTTTTCAGCAGACACAACATCTTTGTTTGTATGTGGTGCTGAGGATCGAACCCGGGCCGCACGCATGCCAGGCTAGCGTGCTACCGCTTGAGCCACATCCCCAGCCCCAAACTCAGGATCTTGAATGCTAGGCAAACGTTCTAACAGTGAGCTGTATGCCAACCCTATGAGCAGTTTTTAAAAAGTCAAAAGCAGTTGCTTCTTGAGAGTATAACTTCAGGGTAGGTGGAAGCAAGTAGAGAACTATTGTAAGCTGATATTTTTATTTCTAAATTAGAAAATTCTGTACCAGTAAGGCTAAAATTGTGGAATTGATTCATGTATACACTGGTTTTCTTATTAATGCAAATGGGCTTGAGGTGGTTATTATGGCTTCTGCATGACTTTTTTTCCGGGGGGTGGGGGTACCAGAGATTGAACTCAGGGACACTTGACCACTGAGCCACACCCCCAGCCCTATTTTGTATTTCATTTAGAGATAGGGTCTCACTGAGTTGCTTAGTACCTCGCTTTTGCTGAATCTGGCTTTGAACTCATTATCCTCCTGCCTCAGCCTCCCAAGCTGCTTGGGATTATAGGTGTGCACCACCATGCCTGGCCTTCTGCATGACTTTTAAGATTGAAAGTTGTACAGGGCATGATGGTGCACGCTTGAAATTCTGGAGACTTGGGAGGATGAGACAATAGGATTGCAAGTTCAAGGCCAGCCTTAGCAATTTAATGAGCTCTATCTCAAAATTAAAAAGGGCTGGGGATTTAGCTCAGTGGTAAAGTATATCCTGGGTTAGATCTACAATTTTAAAAAAATAAATGAATGGGGGAATATAGCTCAGCTATAGAATGCTTACCTGACATACACAATTCCCTCCGTTCAGTCTTCAACACAGCAAAATATAAATAAATAAGTAAAAAATAAAATTTTATCATAAACTTTTAAAACAAAGCTGAACAAAGAAAAACGAAGACAGTAAATTTGGGGAGCAAAGTTGTTCTTTTTCTTTCTTTTCATGAGTGGTACTTGTACATAAGTCTGTTTGTATTCATGAAATTGGGAATGCTCTCAAATGTGTTCCTCTCTGATCACATTATATTCATTTCTTGTGTTCCAAGGTCTTTGTCTCTGTCCTCCAGGTTTCCCCTTGTCTGTCCTATGTGGTTAGCTTTTCTAAGATTCTGCAGAATGTTCCCAGCTTGGGAAGTCAGCTTGTTACTGGGAGTTAGGGAACAACTCCATCATGTCACTTTCTTGGACCAGGCTGTTGGCAAACTAAGAGTCTTATGCAAGCCCCTCCTCAGGGCTGGAGAGTGGCTGTGACACAGAGTTCCTGCCCTTCCCCCTTGGCAGTGCATCCGGGCTGCTGCATAGCCTGGCACTGGCTCACCACGTTCTCTTTTTCAGCATGTATTCCACCGATGAGAACCTGATCCTTTCCCCGCTCCTGGGCAATGTCTGCTTCTCCAGCTCCCAGTACAGCATCTGCTTCACGTTGGGCTCCTTTGCCAAGATCTATGCTGACACTTTTGGTAAGCTCTGGCTGGCACTGTGTCTCGCCAGCTTCCCCAGAGTCATGTGTGCATTTCCTGCTGAATGGCTCAGACTGGCTTCATGTCACAGTATCCTGTTGGAGAGGAAACAGTTCATCACCTATTATTGTCATATTTGGGACTCTTTTTGACCTATCGTTTTCTTTAGGTTTAATAGTTTCTAACAAAAGAAAAACAAAAGCAACTGGGAAGTGAGGCAGAGTTTACAAAGTAGGAATTATCCATGCCTGCAAAGCAATTTCAGACTTCCTTCTTAAAGGTGGAGTCTCTCTGTTAGAGCTTCTGTTTTTCCAGCTGTAACTAAGCACATATAAATTTGATAGGTCTAATTGAGAACCCAAATTAGACTGTACAAGCCTCCACAGGCAGACCCAGTTGCATGAGTCTATGGGTGTCCAGAGCATTGACACCAGATCTCTGAGGTCAGCTTCCCTACTCAAGGGGCTCCCCAGCTTTTCCATTTCTGTTGCCTCACCAGTTACCTCCAATTCCAATAGGAACCATGTATTGATAGTCTTATGTGTGTCAATGAAGTAATTCTTTCATAGGGAGTTGTTACCCTATTTTCAGGGCTGAAGATACAGGCCCTATGAGAAGTCTCACAACAGAGAGGTAGTGGGGGACCACCATTTCTGTTCTCACCAGTCACACCACCTCATTCTCAGGGTGGATGACTTTGTTCCTTTGAAAAAACAAGCAAAACTTGTTTTTTAAGTTTAGCCAGGCCCAGTGATACATGCCTATAATCCCAGTGACTTCGGGAGGCTGAGGCAAGAGGATCGCAAGTTCAAAGCCAGCCTCAGCAACTTAACAAAGCCCTAAGCAACTCAGTGAGACTTTGTCTCTAAAAAACTGGGGGCGAGGGGGTGAGAGTGTTAAGGTGGCTGGGGATGTGGCTCAGTGGTTAAGTGCCCCTAAGTTAATCCCTGTTAACCACCCCCCCCCAAAAAAAAAAAAAAAACAACCCTAAGATGGTGTTTTTTTGTTCTTGTTTTTTTTTTTTTTTTTGTAGTGGTGGCAATGGGGATAGAACCCAGGGCTTCATGGATGCCAGGCATTGCCCTATCAATGAGCTAGACCTCCAGCCTATCATTTTAAAAACACGTGTATATTTAATAGGTGTTTATTATAGGAAAGAGGAAAATACAGTAAAATCTGGTCAAGAAATTAAAATATACCCATCACTTCTTTACCCTTGCCACTGTTAACATTTTCTTTTTGGTTCTCTCTTTTCCTGTTTATTATTTTACATGAATGAGATCATATATATACCAATTTCCTGGGTTTTCACTCATCATTGGATCATTCACCATTAGATGAATATTTGATTTGTTTCCAGACAGTGCTATTTTAAAAAATGGATAGGTGGACAATGAATGAAATTCATTTGGTGGGCTTCCAGTACAAGTTTGTCCTTTGTATCAACTTGTTCAGCTCAATGTCCTTTGTATCAGCATGGAAGCAAAATCAAAGACCCTTTCTGTAATTATAATGTACATATACTTTAGTTTCTCTTTGAAAATGTTCTGAGCTATGTGAAAAACTGTTACTACTCCTTTGGGCCACTTTTCAGTATTATCATCATGAAAAGCTGTATATGCACTTCTAAAGGTCAGCATTGAAGGGAATATCAGAGATATGTAGTCCTTCCTCTTCATTTTTCATATGCAGTACTTACTGCATTTTATTTTACATACTCACTTTACACAAGTTCACAGAATTTGGTGGAGTTGGTTCTCTCAAATCATTTGCACCATACTGCCGAATCAATTCTGAGCCCTCTTGCTAGGGATACAGTATAACAGTGCATGATAAATAGTCTCTGACTTCTAGGAGTTTCTTCCACTAGTCAAAATCACAGAGTGAGGAATGGCAGTGTAAGATGATTGCAGGAGCTGAGTGCCAAGTAGCTGGGGTAGGCAAGTAGAGCTCAGGGAATGGCAGGGAACGTCAGCTTCAGTGGCCTAGCAGCACAGTAGGCTGCACAAAGAAAGGCAGGCTTGAGCAAGTAGAGACTAGGGAGCCAGGCATTCCACACTCAGAGAATTGGAAGAGGGAGTGTGGAGGCAGGCATTGTCGGTCATGGCCTCTGCAGAAAACAGTGGACTAAATTGCCAAGGAAAAAGTTCAAATCAGAATTGCTAGTGAGGGGTCTGGGGTTATGGCTCAGTGGTAGAGCACTCATCTGGCATGTATGAGGCACTGGGTTCCATCCTCAGCACCACATGAAACAAATAAATAAAGGTATTATGTCCATCTACAACTTAAAAAAACTACTAGTGGCTGGTTTCGGACCACATAGAGGAGGATTTGGATTCCAGGTACTTTATCCTGTAGGAAATGAGAAACTATCAGAGATTGGAGTGGTATCTGCAAATCTGATGATGAAAGATAGACCAGGAGGAGGATGGAATGCAAGATATTTTGCCAGTGTTCAGATATAGGATTGTGGGTATACAATTAGCATTACCTGTGAAATTTGAAAAGGAAGAAATGGATTGGAGAAGTGTTTATTCATTCTTTCAGTGAACATTTATGAAACCTCTGTTAAATTTTGGGTACCTTCTTATAGGTATTCAAGAAGTTCAGCACAGCCTAGCACAGTGGCACATGGCTGTATCCCAGCTACTTCAGAGGTTGAAGCAAGAAGATTGCAAGCTCAAGGCCAACATAGGCTGCTTAGCCAAATCCTGTCTCAAAATTTTAAAAATGGCTGGGGATGTAGCTCAGCAATGGAGCATTCCTCGATTCAATTCCCAGTACTGGGAAAAAGAAAAAATACACTCCAAGTCTGGGAGTTCAGTGGTAGAGTACTTGCCTAGCATGCAAGAGGCCCTGGGTTCCATTTCCAGCACTACATAAGAGGAGAAGTAGTTCAGTCCAGTGCTCCAACACAATAAGAGCAACAGTAAGGGGGTCTAAAAGACATTGCAGATCAGAGAAGAATGAACATTTTGGTAACTACTAAAGTGGGACAGAATGGAAGACTTGGTAATTAACATGGGGAAGAAAAAGATTTGGAACTTATTTGAAATGTTGTGGTGCCTCACAAAGAGATTGAAAGGTCTGAAGGGGAATGTGACTTTCCTTTGTGCTGCCTCAGGTGAGAAAAAACAGCCTGACATCTGGGAAGAAATATCCAGAAGGTAGTTGTTTTGTCAATGACCTAATTGAATTTTTTAGGAGGTTTTTATTGTTGTTGCTGTTTTTGTGGCACTAGAAATTGAACCGAGGGTCTCACATGCTAGGCAAGTGCTATATCACTGAATTCCAACAACACCCCCAGTGCTATTCATTCTTTTATTCATTTGTTTGTTTGTTTGTTTATTAGAACCAGGGATTAAACCCAAGAGTGCTTAATCACTGAGCCATATCACAGCCCCCCCCCTTTTTTTTTTTTTTTTGAGACAGGGTCTCATTAAGTTACCTAGGCTGCCCTTGAACTTGGAATATTCCTGCCTCATCCTCCCAAGTAATTGGGATTTCAAGCATTTGCTTTTGAACTTGGCTTTTCAGGAGCTTATGACACTTGAATTTCAAGTCAGTTGCTTGGTTCAGTCTGATTAGGTTTAGCAGTTGCAGTCAGCCTAAAACTATTAATTGATAAAAGATGAGACAAAGATTGTTTTTGGTGTTTTCTCCCTGGAGGGCTGAATGATTGCCTATTAGAGTTTTAGGGCTCATTAGAGCCTTATGCAGATGCTTCAGTAATAAGTTGACCCATACTGGAAGCAGAGTAGAGCTTTTAGGTGGATCAAGAAAGATTGAAGGACTGGGGATATGGCTCAGTGGCAGAATGTTTGCCTAGCATGCACATGAGACCCTGAGTTCAACCCCCAGCACTGCAAAAAAGAAAGAAGGGAAGAGAAAGGAACCATTAAACTGTGCTTCCTTAGAAAGACTGTGAGGGTTAGATACAGACAGAAAATGTATATAGGCGATTGAGCTGTTGTTTCATGCCTTGTCTATAGCTCAGTCCTAGTGCTTGCTGAAAAGGGAGAAAAATGCTTGTGTTCTCATTTTGGCTTCAGCTTAGTCTTGTAAACTTTAGGCCAGTCCTGTCCTTCCTGTGCCTGAATAACTTTGTCTGACTACTTGACTGGACCCTGAAAAGGAAATACTAGAATTACTCAACATGGTTGAGGACCACTTGTAGCACCTGAAACAGATTTCAAACAACCCTGTGCTAGGTAGATTATAATTGTGTGACTTTTCTGTAGGTGACATTAATTACCAGGAATTTGCTAAAAGACTCTGGGGTGACATCTACTTCAACCCTAAGACGTAAGTAGAGTGTGGTTCATGACTCTCTGAAAGGGTGGTGGGGTAATTCATTCTCCCCAGTAAGCAAGGACAAATAAAGAATTTCCAAGATAAAACCTACTTGTTTCTTAGACATGAGCTGCTGTCCTTGTTCCCCTGGATTGGTGTCTAATATTATATGAGAGGCTGTTTCTACTGAGGTCCTCAGGCATGCAGGAGGGTTGTAATCATGTGTCCTCTCAAAAATATCTCTTTGGAAACTATGATCACAATGCATTCCTCCCTTTGCTCCTGCTCAGACTCAGAACCTAGGCAGTGCAGCCTTGGGGTCAGTGACACTGCCTTCTCCCTCCTGGGTCACTCAGGACTCTTATTTCTCTTTTTAGGCGAAAGTTCACAAAAAAGGCCCCAACCAGCAGCTCCCAGAGGAGCTTCGTGGAGTTTATCTTGGAGCCCCTTTATAAGATCCTTGCTCAGGTGAGTGTCAGGCCACCTGCTTCAGGTCTGCTCTTGTAAGCACAGATGGAAAAACTGATGAAGTCATATTCCCCTCTGCCCTAAACCTGCTCACCTGCTCAGTTTTGTTTTACTGAGCATGAGGGAGTAGCCGTCAATATTTTGTTTTTTGTGTAGTACCAGAGATTGAACTCACATCACATCCCGACCTATTTTTTATTTTTTGTTTTTGCATGCACAAAGCCCTTGTTTAGGCTGGCTTTGAACTTGTGTTGCTCCTGCCTCAGCCTCCTGCATTGCTGGGATTATATATCCTAACTCTTTAGAAGAATAATTTTGGTTGTGGAAATTTAATTTACAGATATAATTGTGACCTCTTGGTTGTTTATATATTAAAGATGTTTGTGTTAAGCTATGGTGGTGCATGCCGGTAATTCCACCTACACAGGAAGCTGAAGAAGGTGGATGACAAGTTGGAGGTCAGCCTTAGCAACTTAGTGAGACCCTACCTCAAAAAATAAAAAGGGGCCTGGTACAGTGGCACATGCCTGTAATCCTAGCAGCTCGGGAGGCTGACAGGAGGATTGCAAGTCTGGTCTCAGCTAAGCAACTCCATGAGACCCTGTCTCTAATAAAATACAAAAATGGGCTGGGGATGTGGCTCAGTGGTTGAGTGCCCCTGTGTTTAATCCTTGGTACCTTAAAAAAATAAAATTAAAAAATATAAAAAGGAGGCCAGGCATGGTGGTGTATGCCTGTAATCCCAGCAGCTCAGGAGGCTGACAGGAGGATTGCAAGTTCAAGTCTGGTCTCAGCCACGTCGAGGTGCTAATAAGCAACTCAGTGAGACCCTGTCTGTAAATAAAATGCAAAAATAGGGCTGGGGATGTGGCTCAGTATTGAGTGCCCCTGAGTAAAATCCCTGGTAAATTTTTTTTTTAGCTTTTGTCGGACACAACATCTTTGTTTTGTATGTGGTGCTGAGGATCGAACCCGGGCCGCACGCATGCCAGAGGAACGCGCTACCGCTTGAGCCACATCCCCAGCCCCGTAAATTTTTTTTAAATAAATAAAAAGGGGGGCTGGGATATAGCTCAGTTGGTAGAGTGCTTGCCCTGCTTGAACAAAGCCCTGGGTTCAATCCTCAGCACCACAAATAAATAAATAGATAGATAGATAGATAAATGAATAAATAAATAGGGCTGTAATCCAGTGTTGGGGGGGAGACTTAATATAACATTTTGTTTATATGAATTTGTGCTACCAGAAGTGGAAGTGCAGGACTAAAAGGGTAAAAATGATACATAGGAATTTTCATACAGACCTTTCTCAGTGATGAAATATGCTTAATAAGCATCTTGCACAAAGAAAACTCCCCCCCCCTCTCTCTTTCTCTCTCTCTCTCTCTCTCTCTCTCTCTCTCTCTCTCTCTCTCTCTCTCTCTCTCTCTCTCTCTCTTCTTTCTCACATGGAATGTGTGTGGCCATTCCAGCTGATAAAAGAGCAAAACTTAGCAACAAGGCAAAATAGCCATTAAAATTTATCAGCACTGAAAACCACTTAGTATCTTTTGTCAAGACTGGAATGGATTAATAAAAGAAATTTATAGAATCTGCCTCAGTGGAGACCTTGAGTCTGCTGAGGATAATTTAGTGTGGCATTGTCCTGACAGAATGAAAAGGGTGGCCTTTTTTGGTTCTTCCAGTCCTTTGATCCTCTAAATCTGAACAGTCTCTTGAGTAGGAGGGGTAAGGGATTTCCTGAGTAGAAGTGATGCTGCTTTTCAGACACCAGGGGGCAGCACCAACAGAAATCAAATTGAGTGCTTCTTTTATTGGCAGATGGGTATTTCACCAAGTTGGCTCTGCCCCACTTTGGGTTGAAGGGTAGGTATGCTAGGCGGCTTCTTCTTTTTTTTTTTTTAAGAGAGAGAGAATTTTTTAATATTTATTTTTCAGTTTTCGGTGAACACAACATCTTTATTTTTTATTTTTATGTGGTGCTGAGGATCGAACCCAGCGCCCCGCACATGCCAGGCAAGCGCGATACCGCTTGAGCCACATCCCCAGCCCCCACTAGGTTTCTTGAAACCAAACTATTGTCCTTGAAGAACTCTCCCTGTGGAAGAGAACCAGTGCAGCAGCTTTTCAGATTGCCCTTTGCCCTCCCTGTCTATAGCACCACACCGTGGCTCTTAACTGCAGTTGACTTGGTATCTGGTTCTCCCACAGGTGGTGGGTGATGTGGACACCAGCTTGCCGAGGACCCTCGATGAGCTTGGCATCCACCTGACCAAGGAAGAGCTGAAGCTGAACATCCGCCCCCTGCTCAGACTGGTCTGCAAAAAGTTCTTTGGCGAGTTCACAGGTAATAGAGAGCTCACCTTCTTGTGTCCTGTCACAGGTGTCACCAGAACTCTTTTTTACCCTGCAGTAGTGGTCCAAGTGCTGAGGCTCTTTAAACAAACCATAGTTTGGGATACAGAAGCTTTCTATTTTTGCCGAGCTGCTTTCCTTAGTGGATGATAGCAAAACTCCTGACTTGGGAACTTAAAGAAATTAGACCTCCCAAACAGGAGGAGCTTCCAAGTGACAAGAGATGAGATAAATTCTGGGTTTGGAATATTTGCTAGGGAATAGTCAGGAAAGCAAACACCTGGGGGAGTGAGATAGTAGGGAGATTTTAGGCTAGGATTCAGGAGACTTGGGTTATAAACCCAGGTTTCCCTTTCCTACAAGGTGCTCTCCTGTGCCTTAGTGACATAGGAGGTCCATAATTGCTGCTCATTTTCCCCTATGAGAATATATAGAAGGAAAAGCACTGGGCTGATTGAAAATAGACCTGAGTTTGTTATTTGGTACTGGGGATTTAACCCAGGGCACTCACCCACTGAGCTACATCTCTAGCCCTTTTTTATATTTTAAAACAATGTCTTGCTAAGTTGCTTAGGGCCTCAGTAAGTTGCTGAGGCTGGCTTTGAACTTGTGATCTTTCTGCCTCAGTCTTCCAAGTAACTGAGATTACAAAAGTGTGCCACCATGCCTGGTTGAGTGCTTTCTCTTATATGGCTTATTATTCTGTTAGGAAAATAGTAATTTATTGAATAGAAATATGGAGACTTTCTCAGTTCAGGAATTATTTGAGCAAGAAGAGATAGGGTGCTTTTCTAGGTCAGTACAAGCTCTCAGTAAATGTTTATAGTCAATAAAAGCATGGATCTCTGTGGCCATGGATTGCTGTAGAAACTTTAAACTGTTTTGTCAGCTGAGTTCCAAGAAATCTGTATCACTGAGACCTGCTTCTTAAACTTCTCTGAAGCAGTACAACTCCAAATCTTTCAGCAAAATTCTTCCCTAAAATCATAGTTCCATTCTGTTTGCAACTAAAAGGCTCAGGGGTTACTCCAGTTGAACTGGGCTAACTGGGCTGCACAAAATTATCACACAAGAGACACAAATACCTTTTTCTTTGGGATCTCTGTGATGGCTCCTCTGACCTTAAGGGTCTGCAGGAAGAGAGAGAGCGAGAGCACATGCTGACCCCTTTTATTGAGGAGAAGTTATTCAAATGAGGCAAGGGGTCAGGTTTCAGGGGGCTGAATATCTTCATGATGTCCACTGTCAGCAGATTGACTGACACCTGGGTAGGCCACACTCAAGGGCACAGTAAGAAAAGGAGACACACACAAGGTACTTCCATGGAAGATTCTATTCTAAACAGGGTAAGGGGTTATATTACAAAGGAACAGGTGAGCATAGCTTCACCTATGGGGCTGTAGCAAGACACACCCATGCATGAGACACCAACCGTCAAACCCAAGAAGGGTGGGGAAAGCTCTGCCACATTTCTGTGACTGAGCGCCTCAGCACCCAGTCGGGGAGTGTGACTCAGTCACGAGTCAGGTTGGTCTCCCATAGTTCCATAGTTCCATAGTTTTTAGAACCAAAATCGTACTCCTTGCATTTTCCTCAATGTCATGAGAAGGTCCATAATTGCTGCTCATTTCCCCCTATGAGAGTATGTAGTCATGGCTTTCTCTTCTCTCTTCACAGGCTTTGTGGACATGTGTGTACAGCACATCCCTTCTCCAAAGGTGGGTGCCAAGCCTAAGATTGAGCACACCTACACAGGTGGTGTAGACTCTGACCTTGGCGAGGCCATGAGCGACTGTGACCCTGATGTAAGTGAACATGGCCCCCAGTTCCCTTCCTGCATAGGCATACTGATTTTTGGTCTTAGGAGTAATGCTCTCTTTCCCATCTTTGCCTCCCACTGATCCCTCCGTGAGCAGAGTCAGGTCTGAATTCACAGCCAGATGTTGCCAGTACTAGTGAACACTCTCATGCTTTCTGACTCTCGGGGTCTTGTTCTGTAATGTGAGGATAATATGTGAGCAGTTGTTACGACAGTTAAACAAGATTAAGGAAGTATTACAATTGTGTTTAGCATGGTGCTATAGTAAAGATTACTAGCAGATAGTAAAGATTCAACAAGTGGTATCTGTCTTGTCAGTCTGGGGTTTAAAAACACCTTTCTAGGGCTAGAGTGTAGCTCCATGCTAGAGCATATGCTTAGCATGGATATGACCCTGGGTTCAATCCCCAGACACCAAAAAACAGCAACTACCAAAAAAAAAAAATCTCCAGCCATTCCTTAGGCAATGTAGTGTCTCGTCATAAGCATATGGTTGAGAATTGTGAGTTACACGTTCAGAGGAAATTTAAGGCAAGTAATTTTGTCAGTATTGCCAATTTGCCATCCCAAACCTGCTTGTCTTCCCGTTACCTTAGCCTGTGTCTCCTGTTAACCCTCCAGAGAGGAAGGGTCAGACCATAGTTTGGAACTTTCTTGAGTGATCACCATATCTTCCTTAGGTCTGGGTTCTCCGGAGTTCGTGTAGTTACTGCCAAGAGGTGAAGACAGCAGTACTTACCCACAAGATGTATGTAGTTGAAGCTGCCCTGTCTCTTCCTCCAGGGTCCCCTGATGTGTCACACTACTAAAATGTACAGCACAGATGATGGAGTTCAGTTTCATGCATTCGGCCGGGTACTGAGTGGCACCATCCATGCTGGGCAGCCTGTGAAGGTGCTGGGGGAGAACTATACTCTGGAGGATGAGGAAGATTCCCAGATATGCACTGTGGGCCGCCTTTGGATCTCTGTGGCCAGGTACTGCCAACCATAGCCTCCCGGGGCATGTCTTGGCCTCTATCCTGGGACTTCCCCTAAAAGCTGGGAGGAGTGATCCTCCTTGGAAATACAGTAGCTGCCTGGCTCTTTACAGTGGTGGGAGGGTAGGAGGACCCTCCCTATCTATCTATTTATTTGAGACACAATCTTACTAAGTTGCCAGGGGTCTCACCAAGTTGCTGAGGCTAACCTTGAACTTGGGATCCACCTGTGACAACCTCCTGAGTTGCTGGGATTAAAAGCATACACCATGCCCAATTTACCTCTGCATTTTGAACTTTTATAGGAAGATTTTCATTTTTATTCATCTTAGTTCTCTTCATTTCTTCTGTGATCCTTTAAGTTATAACCTTTCTGTTTCTACCCAAAAGAAATTGTTTCCCAAACTTTATTGTCTGTGCTTTGACCAAGGTAGAAGACTTCACTAGATCCTCAGTCAAATTTACTTCAGCCTCTGGCTGCCTATCAGTTTATGATGTAGGGATCTCAATTGGCAGGGAGAACCAAAGCAGTCCTTTTCCCTAATGTGTCTGCTCTGCCTTAACCAGGGTCCCTTTTCCCTCCTCCAAATCTACCAAATTCTCTAGAAGGCAAAAGAAAATCAGAGAACCAAGAAAGTTGAAGTATCTTTCATCTTTTGATATCCCCTTATGTTGGACACCCCAAGCAGTGACTTTTACCATAAACCTCTGATTGAAATTACATTCTCCTGTTATGTCCTCTTCTGATTCCTTATACTTTTTTTTTTCAAGGCACTCTTTGCATACATGGAACTGTATGATTATATTGTTTGCCCCTCTCCCCTGCAAGAAGTACCTAGTCTGCGTGTCTCTGCTCCTGGCCCAGTGCATTTTTATGCAGTGAATGCTCTTCCTAAGTTCCATGACTGCTTATTGGATGTTGTTCCAGGTACCACATTGAAGTGAACCGTGTTCCTGCAGGCAACTGGGTTCTGATTGAAGGTGTTGATCAACCAATCGTGAAGACAGCAACCATAACGGAACCCCGAGGCAATGAGGAGGTAGCATTTCTGAAGAGGCCAGCTGGAATGGCTTAAGCTAGAGGGTCACCAGGAACCAGGGTACATGTGAACAACAAACAGGAACTCCAAGGGGTCTAACTCAGAATCGTTGCCACTTGCTGGTTACAGGCCCCAGCATAGACTCAGCCTTTTAGTTCTGACCCTGCCGGATTCTCCCTGTACTTAAACTCAGATGTTAGGAATATTTTGTTCTTTTCCACTTCTTTTTGTTCTGCCAAAATATGTGGGAATTATTGGCCTTTTGGGTTGTCCCCAAGCAGCACAGAGGCTCCTGTTTGGGGAATATCTGACTCTCAGCAAGTCCTCAGCTCTCTCATATGCCTGCCTGCATCTTTTTACCCCGTCACTGTGGTGTTGGGGGTGGGATCTGGTCCTCACACACACTAGGCACACTGCTTCCCTGCCCAGCCTACACCTGCACCTTCTGTGCCTTCTCAGACCAGATGCCCTGACTCCTCTGCATTTTGAATCTCAGGCTCAGATTTTCCGGCCCTTGAAGTTCAATACCACATCTGTTATTAAGATTGCTGTGGAGCCAGTCAACCCCTCAGAGCTACCCAAGATGCTCGATGGCCTGCGCAAGGTCAACAAGAGTTATCCGTCCCTCACCACCAAGGTATGTGTGGGACCTGCTGCTGCTGCTCCCAAGCCCAATTTGCCCTGGCTGCCTGCTCTGCACCACCTTCTGCTTCACATTCTCAGGTGTTCCTGAACTGTTGCTTTTGGCAAATGATAACAGGAGCAGTCATGCCTATTAATATTACTTGAGGGCAGGATAAAACCTGTGTATGTAGGTTTCCCCAGTGTCTTTACATAGAAAGAATATATTCCTTATTAATACACTTTGAATTGATTCTTCCAAAAAAGTTATTCTTGTCCTTGAACACTTCTAATCCTGTCAACATACCTTTCTGAATAACTGGCCAAGCTAAAGGGCTACTTTGTTGTCCGTGGACATAGGGTAGGGTTTCTTCTAAATGGCTAAGATAGGACTGAAGTCAATGACTTTACACTCAGTAGCACTGTGCTAAGTGCTTCCACCTTCTCAAGGACCAATAGGTAAGGAAGTATGCCTCACTGAGGTGGTTTTGTTGTTGTTCGGTACCAGGGATTGAACTGGGGTCACTTGGTCACTGAGACACATCCCCAGCCCTATTTTGTATTTTATTTAGAAACAGGGTCTCACTGAATTGCTTAGAACTTCACTTTTTGCTGAGGCTGGCTTTGAACTCACAATCCTCCTATTTTAGCCTCCCAAGCCACTGACTGGGATTATAAGCATGTGCCACTGTGCCCGACCTTACTGAGGTTTTTTGAAGAGGCTGAAACAGTCACTGTTTCTGATAATAGGTTGAGGCATCCCCTGTCTGGTCCTGGCCTGGATTCTATTTGCATCTGCAGTTGCTCACACAAGAGAGTCCAGGCTATGACCACCAGGGCTATTGTGTTTCAGGTGGAAGAGTCTGGCGAGCATGTGATCCTGGGCACTGGAGAGCTCTACCTGGACTGTGTCATGCATGATCTGCGGAAGATGTACTCAGAGATAGACATCAAGGTAAATTAGTGTACCTTTCTTTGGCCTCTGCCTATCCAGCAGCCAGAATCCTTGCTCCAGGCAGATTTCACTGGATGTCCAAGAGAAGAGGGGTGAACTGGAAGAAATCCACTTATAGAAAGCACTTTCTGTTGCTTCTCCTTTGTGAAGGCTTTGGAGAACTTTTTTGTCCCCTCACTGGGTTATTCTCAGTGTCAAGGTTCCCAAGCCAGTTATTCTTTGTCCTTTTGTTAGAAAAATTATTTCACAATTGTAGTGATGGAGGGTTGTGAGTGGAGGGTGGCTCTTGCAGATTCATCATCACCACTCCTGATGTGGTCCTTTGAACCATGCATCCCTTGGCCTCCATCTCCCAGTTGAGGCACACTTTCTTCAGTGTCCTGTGCTACTTGGGCAGGTACCCTCAGTACCTCTTTAGACTCATCTGCGGATGTGCATGAGTGAGCTTCAGGGAACAGGTGTTCGCCAGGGTCTCTAGCACTGACTGTTGCACCCCCAGGAATTGTTCAGTGACTGACGGTGGGGGGCCAAGCACATGTTGGAAGCTGTCTTGGAAGACTATAATTAAGGCCCTTACTCTTGGCTCAGGAATAAAATGCCTTTACTGTCTTCTCAGGTTTTTTAGTGATGGCATGGACAGTGCTACGGCCTACATTGTGCCTGTTAACCTGTGCTGGTGAAGAAACGGGTTCTCAAAGAGGGAGAGCCAAGGGCACTTCAGAGTTCCCTTAGGTAGAACTTTGTCCTTCCAACAAAAGTAGACTTTGCCTCAGCAGTTTATTTTGTTCTCAGGTGGCTGACCCAGTGGTCACGTTTTGTGAGACGGTGGTGGAAACATCCTCCCTCAAGTGCTTTGCTGAAACACCCAATAAAAAGTAAGCTGGGAGCATAGTGTCCCTGGACTGGCAGCCTCAAGGACACTGTCCCCCTACACTCACCCCAGTTCCACCCCCAGCCCAGCACTGTGGAAGTAGAGACACCCAAGACAGGGAGAGAAGGTGCTTGTGCTTAAGATACCTGTGTTTACCCCAGCCCCTTGTCCCTTATGCTTTTGGACAAGATGCTGTGTGAATCCTTTGTCTTATATATTACCAAGAGGAGTTCCATAGTTGCCACTTTTCCTCTGTCATGTGATAAAATAAAAATTTGCCCCCAAAATAAATTATTGTTATTTATTTTTTTTGCTACTAAGGATGGAACCCAGGGCCTTGCATGTGCTAAGCATGTGCCCTACCACTAAACTACATTCCCAGCTATAGCTCCACTTGTTTAACAAACTAATAGACTGAAATGAAAGAAGACAAGTCCTTTGTTCCACCCTGCCCCTGAGGCTTCCTCTGATGTCACTGCCTCAGCTGTCCGCTTTGTTGCCCTTTCCTTAGGAATGCCCCCCTAGTCCTGTGAGCCCTCCTCATTGCCTTTGTCTTTCTCACCAGGAACAAGATCACCATGATTGCTGAGCCTCTTGAGAAGGGCCTTGCCGAAGACATAGAGAACGAGGTGGTTCAGATCACATGGAACAGGTGGGTGCATGGCTCTGCCTCTAGGGCTGATGCCACAGTTTAACTGCCACACATCGTTCTGGGAAGGAGTTATGTGTCCCGCCTTTGCTAATGTTCCGAGCACAGAATGGGCTGAATGGGGTGACTCTTCTCCAGAAAGGGAGGGTCCATGGTCCCGAAGCCTTCAACAGAGCCGTCTGATACCTCCATTTTCTCCTTTCCCCAGAAAGAAGCTAGGAGAGTTCTTCCAGACCAAGTATGATTGGGATCTGCTGGCTGCCCGATCTATCTGGGCTTTTGGCCCTGATGCCACAGGCCCCAACATCCTGGTGGATGATACCTTGCCCTCTGAGGTACTGCAGAACTGATGGGAACCACGTGGCACTCTTTATAGCTTCTAAGTAGAAGAAACTGCAGTGTGTCCTCCTTTTCTCAAAATATTTTGAGTTCTCTGGTGAAGGAGAGGGTCTTCTCCTAGCTATACCTCTCTTCTGCCCCTCTCAACTTTTCGGTTGGTAGGAGGATTGCTGAGGAGCCTTCATGTTTCTCTACAGGTGGACAAGGCTCTTCTTGGCTCAGTGAAGGATAGCATCGTTCAAGGTTTCCAGTGGGGAACCAGGGAGGGGCCCCTGTGTGATGAATGTAAGTCCATAGCGCCTCCCCCATCCATGGGACCCAGCCAGAGAAGCAGCTAGGAATGTACATAGGGTCTGTCCCATGTCCTGGGCCAACTTCCTCCCCTTTCCTTATCCCATTGCCACCACTTGGCACTTCCTAGAGATGAAGTCACTTCTAGACCAACATTGCTTCTCACTCCTGAATAGGAGCTGTCTTTGGGTGTATGTGACAAGAGATATAGTGAAGACTGAGATTGGAGTGGCTTATTGACCCAGATTGGACTTCATGGGACTAAATGTGAAATTCCTAGAACTTTATTCTGCTTCCAAACAAAAAGGTTTAATATCTGCAGGGGGGGGAAAAAACCCACAAATTTGTAGAAAAGCTCTTATGGCCTGAATCAAATGTATACTTAACTGCTAACCTCTTTTACCACACACTTTCTTGATCTGATTAGAACACCCATTCTCAGATAGTGTGTATATAAGGTACTGAATCCAGGGGTGCTGTAGCACTGGCTACATCCTCAGCCCTTTTTTAATTTTTATTTTGAGACAGGATCTCGCTGAGTTGCTCAGGTTGGTCTCAAACTTGGTACTCCTGCCTCGTACTCCTGAGTTGCTGGGATTAACAGGCGGTGTCACTGTGCCCAGCTCCAGTGTGATTTTTGTACCACATTTTGTGTGGCTGTGATGTATGTAATATAGCAAGATTCTGTACTGCTCTGATATAGCCCTGTGACTAGCCCCAGAACCAAACCTCACAGAGTTGTCCTCATCTCCTTTTTAGTGATTCGGAATGTCAAGTTTAAGATCCTGGATGCGGTGGTTGCTCAGGAGCCTCTGCACCGGGGTGGAGGCCAGATTATCCCCACAGCCAGGAGAGTTGTCTATTCTGCCTTCCTTATGGTAAGAGCAGGGCTGTAGGGGACCATCCTGTTTCCCTAGACAGGGCGATAAGTAGAGGACCAGGCTTTGGGTGCCTGGAGACATTTTATCCAGGGTCTCCCTTCTCAGCCCTCCCCAAGCTGAGCCCTTCCTCCCTGCTCTGTTGCAGGCCACTCCTCGTCTGATGGAGCCTTACTACTTTGTAGAGGTCCAGGCCCCTGCAGACTGTGTATCTGCCGTTTATACTGTCCTGGCCAGGCGCAGGTGAGCAACCCCAGTATGTCAGGGAGAGTGCTAAGATCAAGAGCAGAACAGGAAATGCCTCAGCTGCTGAGGGGGCAGAGTAGAGCTTAGCCTCAAATCTGTCCACTCCAGACCCAGTCAGCTCACTTTCCAGAAGGAAGTAGGAGAGGAATGAGGCAATCTCTGGCTTTTATCACAAATTACAACTGAAATTTCTTGGACCCCTACTCATAGAGCTCCTGGGGGAAGTACTGAAGCAAGTCAACCATGTGAATATCTCTAGGACCCTATCCTGTCTGCTTTTTCTGCTCTCTGTAGAGCATTCTTGGTTATTTTTTCTTTGCTGGAAACTCTGGGCTAGGTTGAATCTGGGAGCAGCAAAAGCCAGATTGTTCCTTGGCTTTTGGCCTCTGTATACGTAAGGATTCAACCTTTGCCTTTCTGTCCCAGGGGCCATGTGACTCAGGATGCACCCATCCCAGGCTCCCCTCTCTACACCATCAAAGCTTTCATTCCAGCCATCGACTCTTTTGGCTTTGAGACTGATCTCCGGACTCATACCCAGGGACAGGCCTTTTCTTTGTCTGTCTTCCACCATTGGCAGGTAAGAAAATGGGGCAAACCAGCCAGCCTGGCCTTCCACCTATACAAGCTGATCCCTATCTAACCTATTTCCCCAACCCCCCAAGTGAGGTGTTTAGTATCCTGCTTTGGGCTTGAAGCCTCTGAAATCCAAGTCTGCCTACAACATTAGAAACCCTTTGCCTTTCAGATTGTACCTGGTGATCCTCTGGACAAGAGCATTGTCATCCGCCCCTTGGAGCCACAGCCAGCTCCTCACCTGGCCCGGGAATTCATGATTAAAACTCGTCGTAGGAAGGTATGTGTTCCTCAGGCCCATTGTAGTCCCTCAACCCCCAGGAGCCTCAGCAGAAGTTTGGTTCCTGGGGCTGGGGATGTGGCTCGAGCGGTAGCGCGCTCGCCTAGCATGCGTGCGGCCCGGGTTCGATCCTCAGCAGCACCACATACCAACAAAGATGTTGTGTCCGCCGAGAATTAAGAAAAAAATAAATAAATGTTAAAATTCTCTCTCTCTCTGTCCCCCTCTCACTCTCTCTTTAAAAAAAAAAAAAAAAAGAAGTTTGGTTCCTTTCTTCTTCATGGACCCTTTTCCTGAGGGCCTATAGACTGAGAATAGTTTTCGTCACAGTGTGGAAGGAAGTGATTTGTACATTCCTTAGACAACCAGAACTGGGGCCTTTAGGGAAAAGAGAGCTTGGAGAGGAGTGTCTTCTGGGCTGTGACAGTACCCTAAAGGCACAGCTTCTGAATAGTTACCTGCATTCGAGTTCCTGCCAGCCTCCACCTCCAGCCCAGGTCTTGGACAGCCCCTAGCTCAGCCAGTCCCCATATGGAGCTCACTCTTGCACTTGCCCCCATTCTCCACAGGGCCTGAGTGAAGATGTGAGCATCAGCAAGTTCTTCGACGATCCTATGTTGCTGGAGCTCGCCAAACAAGATGTTGTGCTCAATTACCCCATGTGAGTGCAGGTGTTCCTGGCAGTTCCTGGACTTGAAGCTGAGACCTGTGTTACTTGGTCTTCGTGTTGTCAAAGAGTGTCTGAGAATTGCTGTGGCCATGATGAACAACTCACAAACCTCCAGTCCAGAGTCCCAGTGAAGAAGGGCCATTGGCCTCCTGATTCTTTCTGTGGCCTCTGCCTGGCTCCATTCCCAAGGAAGAGAGAGAAGAGCTTGGGCCCACCCAGGGAAAGAGAAGAGGATGAATGTTATTTTGTTTGTTAGTTTGTTTGGAAATTTTTTGTGGTACTGGGAATTAAACTCATGGCCACTCGACCACTGAGCCATATGTCTGGCCCAATTTTGTATTTTATTTGAGACAGGGTCTCACTGAGTTGTTTACCACCTCGCTAAATTGCTCGGGCTGGATTGAACTCGCAATCCTCCAGCATGCCCAGCCTGGAGGATGAAAGTTTTTAACCCCAAGAGCCACTGTCTTCAGGATTTACATGGAATTTTATTTTTTACAAGTTCAACCTTAGTTGTGTTTTGTAAATGAACAGAAAATTCTGACCTCTGCCTTGGCCTGCTTCTTTCATCCGCCGCACCCCCATCCCGTCTAGTCCTTGTGCTTACATTCTGGATATATGTCATCTCCCATGAGGCATCATTGCCTCTGCTCCAGCTGCTGCCTCCTTCCTGCCTGGGTCCCCAGGGAAAGCAGTCTGTGGAGGAACGCCTTTCTCTTACTTCAGTGTTCCCATGAGCCTCAAGGCCCCTTCGTTGCCCCTCCATCCCGTGCCCACTCCATGCTGCTTCTGGGCAGACCTGAGGTGGTATGGGAGTTGATGGGATTCTGGGATTTAAGGTCTGCCTACCTTGACCTTAGGAGACTACTGCCCCTTATATGTCTCCCTGTCCCTGGAGTTGGGAACCAAAGCTCTATGATATCCAGCCTTTCTTCTAGGTCCCTTCCTCTGCTCTCTGCTAGTGAAGAAGACACTTGACTTTCCTCATTACTGGTTTATTAGGCACATTCAGAGGCTGAGGAGGGGGTCAGGCCACCCAGCCCCCTCAGGAGCACTACTTCTCCCCAGTGTCCTGTGCCGTCCTCTTGCTGTAATCTCTGTACATCGTGTACACAGCGCCTGTGTGAGGAAGAAGAAGAAATGCCCCTTGCCATCTGAATCCTGTACCCATTCTGTGGCTCCCCCTGGTGTCCCAAAGTTTCCATTCTAGCTGGTCCTTTGAGAATTTGGCATCCTTGCTTATCAGTCCCAACAGCTGCTCCATGCATCTAACCACACACCTGTGAGAGCAGCCCATTCAGCAGTTCACAAAGCACTTTAGTGTGTATTCTGTATCTGTCTGAGATACCTCAGCAATCTGTGAAGTGGGCAAGCTGGGGTGACTAGCTGTGTTACACATCAGAAACAGGCTTACTGTCACAGCAAGTAGCTTCCTGCCTTTTTTATCAAGAAAGGAAGAGATCCAACATGTTCTGCTGCATGACATTTCTCATTTCTAGGGCAACCTCATGAAGCAAGCTGCACACCATCCCACAGGCCCAGGGCAGGAGACTGAACAGGGAACCCTGACAATGTCTCGGTTCAGAAGCCTCTTCAAGGGTTTGATGTGCATCCCGTGGGAAGTCAAGGGCCCTTTGATTGTGAGAACTCAAGACTTTTACCTCAGCCAATTTGCCCTTCTCCTGTGACCTGCCCCCCACCCCAAGCTGCTTACCTAGCATGATTGCACCCACAGCACAGGCCTGTGCTGCCACTCGGGTGTGAATCAGATGTATGGACATCTTGGTGGAACCACGAGCTTTCAGCCGATAAATTCTGTATGCTGCCACCAGCAGGCAGCCTCCCAAGCCTGTGGGCAGAGAATGTGACCAACCCTTGGCCTTGGCCTTCAAGCTCAATTGTCCTCTTATAAGACAGCCTCTAGACAGGCTGGGAGGCTAGATAAGTGGCTGCTTTTGTGCAGTTTGAGAGGGGAGCGGGTAGCATTAGGTTGAGCTGATTCCCCTTGATGGCATTTTTAAAGTGGCTGTATCCCTTCCCCATATACAAATAGCCCATCCCCATGACCATGCCACCTTGGCGCTGGGGCCCCGTCTCTAACCACAGCTGGCTCCCACATCCTGGTACAGCTGTTTTTCTGCTCTCCCAGGGACTTAAAGGAATTCCTGAGGGATCCTAAATTATAATTCTGACCCTCCCCATCCTGAGGCTGGTGTTGGTGCCCCAAGTTTCCCTTTGTCCCATGCATTCAGTTCCTGACCACTTCCACCCATCCAGACTCCCTTGTCTCATTGTGAGGGTTTGTTCCTGGTGCAGTGCCTAGGACCACTTAATTTCTCTAACCTCTGCTTCATTTTTTTTTTTTTTTTTTGTGGTGGTGGTGGTGGTGGTCCTGGGGATTGAACCCAAGGTCTCATTCTTGCTAACCAAGCACTGTACCACTGAACTAAATCCCCAACCTCTCATTCTCCTTTGGAAAGACCAGAAGTCACTATCTTTTTGAGAGAAGTTGCCCCTTCATGTCCCCATTCTTTTCCCTACTCACCTATGGGTACCAATGGAGAGTCCCTGGTCTTCCTTAGGAACTTCTCAGACACGCTGTCCTCGCCCTCAGGTGGCACCCACCAGCCTTTGTTAGCAGACATGATCCTGGACCCAGTTGTTAACAGCCGGGGGTCTTAGACTTCAGCCCAGTCCTAGGAGGTACCCCACAGTAAGAATTCTGGTTCTCAGTCTGGAGTGGAAAGGAGTTGGTTACCCGCTAGCATCCTCTCACCATGCTAAGCACAGTCTCCTTGAAAAGATGTCCCTCCTGGGTATCCTGTCTCAGGTGTTTGGGCCACTAGAGCCACTTCCTCCATGTCCTTCCTAATGTCTGCCTCTTCCTCCCAACATCTGCTTCTTCCCCAACTCATTCTGACTTTACTGTTTTCTCTGCCACCCCCCTTCCCTCCATTTGCATCACTGGGTAAGATCCTTGGGCCAAGAAAAACAACTGGAAAAATCCACAGAGACTGAGAGGAACAGTCCTTGAATCTTGGGGGCCTCCACTGGTCCTGGTTTTGTAATAGTTACTCCTGAGGGAGCTAAAGAGTAGGATCTGGCGCTGGGGAGCCAGAGTCATCCCAGAAACAGCACTGAATACTAAATCACCAGAGGCAGAGGTTCAAACGATGGGACATTGATTTATGTATAATTTAGCATGTATTTTGCACATTAATACTAAAACAAATTCCGGTCTCTGAGCTGCTCTTCAAACCACTACCTCCATTTCTAGGGAGAAAACTCCTATTGTTCTAACTTGCCAACCCCTGTAAATATCTGCTCTGCTCACAAACTAGATGTAGTCCTGGTCCTCACAGCGGGATTTCTGCCAGTGGGATGCCTTCTTAAGTCCAACCATAAGACCAATTCTCCCTACTTGAGTCAACTTCTCTTCCTAGTTGCCCCTTCTCTTCTCCTGAAGGAGAAATGACCGGTGGCCCCACAGGTCTCAGCATGCTGGTGCTTACCCTAGGAGATGGTAGAAAGTGGAGCGTGAGCAGCAGGGCCAGGGCTCAGCATCTGCTGTTTTGAACCATCCAAGAGCTGATGTCGGAGCTATCACTATGGGGTCAGGGAAGCAGTGACTCGAGCTTTGTGCAGACTTTGAAGTCGGGGAAGAGAGGGGTGGAGAAAGGACAGGGCATGGGTCTTAACCCCCCATCCGCTGAGCTCCAGACACTGGAAAAGCATGTTGGACTGTAGCAGCACCCCCTCCTCCACACACACAAAAAAATCTGAACTAAGCTTCTCCAGAAATTTTCACCATAATTGATTTTAAGACTATAAGCAGGGCCAGGATTGTGGCTCAATGGTAGAGTGCTTGCCTAGCATGTGTGAGACACTGGGTTCAACCCCTGGCACCACATAAAAATAAAAAATAAAGGTATTGTGTCTATCTACAACTAAAAATAATTTTTTAAAGACTGTTGGAGTGTGGCTCAGAGGTAGAGCACTTGCCCAGCATGAGTGAGGCACTGGGTTCGATCCTCAGCACCACATAAAAATAAAAAATAAAGATTTTGTATCCACCAATAACTAAAAAAATAAATATTTTTTAAAAAGACTAAAAGCAAAGAGTCTCTCAAAAAAAAAAAGGTTAATGTTTAGTTAAACTTCCTATTTTCCTGTTGCTCTACTTTACTTGACCATTGGCTGGGAAGAAATCAGCACTCCAGGTGCTGAACACCCCTTTACTTGTTTTTCACAAACATGTATCCAGTATAGTAGTTTGTAGAAGTGTGTTTGCAAATGTAAAATGTAATAAAAAGGACAAAACCTTTAAACAAGGCCTCTAGCCTTGAGCTGGGGCTTCACAGAGATGTCTACATTTCTAAGATAAGTTACCAATTGGGCTCCCTGGTAACAGGCTGGCAGGGGGAGGAAAGAAAGGGGAGAAGAAGCTCTCCCCTTCTCAGGTGTTGTCCTTGAAGGGTTAACTTGCCCAAATCCAGTAGAAGAAAAAGCTGCTTTTATGTGAACTTCTAGAAACTGTGAACTTCTGAGCCCCTCCCCTTACATGCTGGGTATAAAATTCTGAAACTACCTGCAAGGGTTCAGGGGATTAATCGATTACTGCAAAAGCTGTGCCTTCTAAACCTGGCTGCAGCCAAATAAAACTGTTTCCTGTTGTCTTGGGTGCCCTGCCTCCTTTGTTCCTACAACAAGACCAGATGGAGAGGATCCTTTAACAGATGTGATCTTCTGGTTCTCAGATGGTGAGATGAGACGTGGTGGTGATATGGAGAACTGAAATGAAGATAAAGAAGCAAAGTTGGCCAGAGTTCCTAGGTTTTCCACCAAGGTACTGGGATTTGAATCTACAAGTGCTTTTACAACTGAGTCATATCCCTGTCTTTTTCATTTTGGAGAACAGAGTCTCACCAAATTGACAAGGCTAGCCTTGAACTTGGATTCTCTGTCTCAGCCTCCCACATCACTGAAATTATAACAGGTGTATGCCACCATGCTCAGCTGCTTTCAATACGCTTATAGTCTATATGGAATATAAGTAAAATACCTGTTTGTGAGAAACTGACTCTTTGGTCTTGGTGTTGGTCTCCTCTCAGGAATGTTTTCTGGACCAACGAGATTTGTCTGGGGATTTGAAACAACTGGGACTTCGGGTCTCTAGAGCCCTTTGTGTAGGGTTCTCAGGTTCAGAGATGACAGTGACTGGCATTATTGCCATTGTGTATTAGACACTTATATTTCAGACTTCTCAGAGAGGAAGGAACTGAGCTTCATAGAAACCAAATGATTTATCCAAGGTGCACAACTAATGTTGGTATTATAATCTGAACTCAGGTCTGGCTGCTTCAAATTTTCTGGTCCTAACTGCAATTCTAACCAGAGAGGACCAAACTGAAACCCTCTGGATTGATATTGAGGGTTAGGCATGTAAATCAATTGCAGTACCTTTGACTGAAGAGGGAAAAGCACTTGCTATGCAAATTGGGAAAGATGAGGATACACCTTGGAGGGTCTCACTCTATCCCAGGCCTTTGTTCTTTCTCTAGATTACTTTTGGCCCTGTGTGTGTCCCAAAGGGGCCTTTTCAGCACTGGAAATTTGTCCAGCAGCTGATGTTCCTCTTTTCTCTAACACTCACTGTTCTATGAAGAGACTCAGGGTTATAGCAACTCCCCAGAGCTTTCACATATCCCCGAGCGTCCATGGGAACTCTCTTCCCTGTCTTTCACACACACACACCCCGCGCTGCCTCTTGAACTTTCAAGATATGGATGGTACATATTCTTGCTCATCTAGGCAGGATGAGGGGGATAAAAATGTCTGCATAAGACTATAGGAATCGGGAGTAACTTCAAGTTCTTTGAAAAACAGGGGCCAACCTATGGAAAGCCAAGTTCTGCTTTTCCTTGTTGACTTTATAATGATGCTTCCACAGCATAATTTCAGCCCAGAGCTGAGAAAATGGTAACAGTTGCTGTGATTCACTGGATTTACTGAGCACCTTCTATAGGCCAAGCAGTGTGCTAATTACTTTATGTAGATAACCCCCCATCACGTCCACCCCCTGCAACAGGTCCTGGGGATTGAACCCATTCCTATGCCCCCATACTGGCCTTTAATTTGTGATCCTCCTGCCTCAGCCTCCCTAGTTATAGGCATGCACCACCATGCCCAACTTCCGCCCAGCAATTTTTTTTTAATTTCAAATATACAAAGTATTTTTATTTCAAAAAAACTTCTGAGAACATACAGTAACTAAAACTTCAAGGAACAAATTTCTGTAGAGTCTTGCTTTAGTAAACAGATAAGATAAAATTATGATAGCATGATTCTTGTTAACATGCCAAGTCTTTACTAATTGTTTCCGTTTCATCATTTCTACATTAGTAATTTGCTTAGTAAACCTCTTTCCCTTCCAAATCAGGGCACGTTAATAGAAATTTTGATGTGGAGGGGTTGAAATTAAAGATGTAGACAGAATTGGTGTATAGTCCAAAGTCAAATATGGAATCAATTAGCCCATAACTGTAATGATTTGATCATGCCACTGGACCTCTGAGTCTATATACTCACCTGAGAAATGCGGGTAGCATCTGCCATAGGATTACTTCAAGGGTTAAATAGGATGGTTGTCAGAACTCCTCTGTTCACTGTCTGTTCCTCTTCCTCCAGAAGGAACAAGTGACAGGGAATGGGTATCAGGCTGGAACACCCCTGACAATAGATTGGGAAAATCTCAAATTTTCCCAAATCTCAAATTCAGCACATCCTTTTTCATCCTGCCCTATCCAACATTGTCGGCACCTTCAAACATGTTCTCTCTGTTGTGTTGAAGGGGCAAGGATGGGGGAGGTAGGGCTGAGTCTCCAAGCTCTGGCCACAATCTAAGGCACAGCTGTGCTATATATAGCCCAAGGGAGCTGAGTGGGCAGATGGGGGAGGGAAGGGAGTGTAGCTTTTGCCTTGAGGGAATGAGAGCCATGAGTGAGGGGATGGATGATGGAGAATGAACCCGACAAGGAACACAGGATGCTCCCTGTTGGGACTGGAATGGGAAGGAATAGGGCTGAAAGGCTGGGGGAACATAGGGGAAAGAATGTGGAGCTATATAGTAGAATCTGGGGATTTGAAAAAAAAAAGGGGGGGTATCGTGACCAGGCAAGGGGTGTGGAAGTTTCTAGATAATGTGGCTAAATTGAAGTAGTCTCTAGGAGGTACTTGGGATGGGGAGGGTATAACACCCTCTCTCCTTTTAAAATCAAGCACTGGGGCTGGGGCTGGAGCTCAGTGGCAGAGCACTTGCCTGGCATGTGTGAAGCCCTGGGTTCGATCTTCAGCACCACATAAAAATAAATAAATAAAATAAAGGCCTGCTGTCCACCTACAACCATATAAAAAAAGGAATTAAAAAAAAAAAAAGCACTGAAGTTCAAGGACCTTGTAACATTTGTTCAAGGACAGCCTGAAGAGCCACAGGCCTGGTGCCACTAAAATGTCCTGGGTACCCATTAATCTTTCTGTTCACAGATTTTAAGAGGTCATGGATACAACTGGGCTTGGTGGTCCATACCTGTAGTCCCAGCTACTCAGGAGGCTGAGGAATTTGAGACTAGTCTCAGCAACTTAGTGAGACTGTCTCAAAAAAAAAAAAAAAAAAGAGGGGGTATGGATAATAGTGAATGAAAGACTGGACCTGGCTGTAGTGATGGAGATATAAGAGGATCCTATCTTGTGAGGAATAATTCTGAGATGCAGAAGACCTAGTAATTGAAAGGTCTTCCTGAGGGCTTCTTTTTTTGGGGGGGGCTGGTACTGGGGATTGCACTCAGGGGTACTCAGTCTCTGAGCCACATCCCCAGCCCTATTTTGTATTTTATTTAGAGACAGGGTCTCACTGAGTTGCTTAGTGCCTCACTTTTGCTGAGGCTGACTTTGAACTCGTGATCCTCCTGCCTTAGCCTCCCTAGCAGCTGGGATTACAGGCATGCATGCATCCAGAATGTTGAGGGCTTTTGAATTCACAAATTATCCAGCTTTCTCTAAAACAGCCTCTAGGAAGGACTAATGTCATGAGAACCTGCAGGGTTTGGGGACTTTACATATTTTATTTGACCCTTACAGCTGCTGTAACAGGTAAATCTTGTTATTCCCATTTCACAGTTGAAGAAACCAAAAGTCAGATCACAGAGCAAGTGAATGGGCTGAGCCTTCCAACCAACAATGAGGACCACTGTCAATCATTTCAAAATGGAAAATTCACATATAGCAATTTATAATGTGATTTTTATATATATGTTTCGATATCATGTTCTCACAACAATATCTTTTTAAAAACAATATATTTTTAAAAATTAGAAAAAAAGTATGCAAACAGCTGGACAGAGTGAATTTTTTTTTTTTTTTGGTACTGAGGATTTAACCCAGGGGTGCTTTTTTATTTTAATTTTTAAATATTTCATTTATTTATTTTTACGGGGTGCTAAAAATTGAACCCAGTGCCTCACACATCCTGGGCAAGCTCTCGGCCACTGAGCTAAAAGCTCCAGCCCCTTTTTTTTATTTGGAGATAGGGTCTCACTAAGCTTGCTAAGTTGCTGAAACTGGTCTTGAACTTGTGATCCTCCTGCCTCAGCCTCCCTAGTCATTGGGATTATAGGTCTATGCCACAGCATCTGGCTAGAGTAAACTTTTGAACCCAGGGTTTCCAGACAGTTCAGGGTCTACACACTAGCTTCCCATTGCCTCTTACCAAGGAAAGTTCAGTCAAAGCCAGCATATTGTGTTCTGAGCTTGCCCAGAAGTCCTTGTCAGATGGAGAAGACTAGGGCAGAAATCCTTAAGTCTCCCCCACCCCTAGCTCCAACACACACTACACCTAACCCTCACTCTCCCAAGAAAGTTGACCTTAATTCAAAATCCAGCACTAATACACAATAACCCTGCTAACAGGGTTCTAGAGATACCTGGTAGGGGTTCATCTTGCTGTTCCTTTTATACTATTTGAATTACCTATTCAAAAAAAAGGTTTTTTGGGGGGAGGGGTGGGAATTGAACCCAGGAGCACTTAACCATGGAGCCACATCCCCAGCCCCTTTATGTATTTTATTAGAGACAGGATCTTGCTGAGTTGCTTAGGGCCTAACTAAGTTGCTGAGGCTGGCTTTGAACTCGTGATCTTCCTGAGCAGCTGGATTACAGTTGAAAACTACCATGCCTGGCTTAAAAAGTTTTGACGACCAAAAAAAATCTGCTTCAGCTAACTTCCAGCAAAGACGGGAAGAAAGAGCTTGTGTCCCACAGGTTTACCGAAACTGCTAGGGATTAGAGGGGAGGGAGAGAGGTTTGTGCTATTAATACCATGCTCCCAAGGAAAAAAAAAAAAAAAAAGAAAAAACTTCCTCACAATTCTTTCTTCCTATCCAGACAGGCGACTGCTTGTTGCCAACAGGCAGTGTTCCCAAATCCTACCTCTCTGGGCCTTGGCGCCCATCCTCCAAGACAGAGGAATCAAATCTGAGTTTACTAGCCAAGTAGGGACCCTGAAAAATGTGTAATGGAAACAGTGACACACTGCAGGCTTCAAGTTGACCTTACTGTTCCCAAACCACAGAGCCCCAGGGTGACTCTCGGAGTTCTCAGATTGGGTTTTGATCCTTCCCTCCCTGGGCCCCATGTGGATAAAAGGTGATGTGGTTCTCACAGCACTAGGCTCAGCCACTCCCTGCCAGAGGCTGGAATCCAGACTCATTTCCCAGTTTGAAACTTGGGGCTTCCCCCCCATTCCTTCCAGCAACCTTTTTTGTTCTAGGAATGGCAAGCCTTCATACATTCATTCAGCTCATACTTCCTAAGCACCTACTACGCACCAGCCTGTGTTCTAGAATCTGGGACTCAGCACTCCTACTCAGGGAGCTCACATTCTAGCAGAGACCCTGGTGTGCTCCAGAGGAGAGGAATACCTGCGCCTAAGAGCCTCCAGCCTTGGTGTTTTTGTGTTTGTTTTTTGGTACCAGGGATTGAACCTAGGAGTGCTGCACCACTGAGCCACTTAGCCCTTTTTATGTTTTATTTTGAGACGGGATCTTTCTTAAGTTGCTAAAGACCTCACTAAGTTGCTAAAGCTGGCTTTGAACTTGTGGTCCTCCTGCCTTAACCTCCTGAGTTGCTGGGATTTCAGGTGTGTGCCATCACACTTAGCTTAAATGTTTTTATGGAAGTATTCATATGCTCAGAGTCAAGTGCAGTGGTGCATGCTCGTAATCCCAGCAACTTGGGAGGCTTGGTGATTTGGCAAGACCTTTATCTGAAAATAAAAAGGACTGGGAATGTATCTCAGTAGTAGAGCCTCTCTGGTTCAGTCCCCATCACCAGGAACAAAAAAGCTACAGAAAACTGTATTATCAAAAGTATTGATAATACTTTTGTCTCGCATGCATGAGGACCTGGGTTCAATTCCCAGCATGACACACACATAAAAAAAAGTATACAGTTAAGGGCAAGGGTATAGCTCAGTTGTAGAGCATATGGCTGGGCACTGGGTTTGAGCTCTAGCATCTCAAACAAAACAAAACAAAAAAAACACATAGTCTACAGTACAATGTACCAACTGAGCATACCTGTGTATTTAGCATCCAGATCAATCACAGAACAGTTCCAGCATCCCAAAAGCCTCCTCATCCTTCCCTCCAGTTAACTATCCTGCCAATTAGGTAACTACTTTCCTTACTTCTTAGCAGCACAGATAAGGTTTTGACTGTTTTTGTTCTGTTTTGTGTGGGGATTGAACCCAGGGGTGTTCATCCACTGGGCTACATTCCCAGCCCTTTTTAAAATTTTTTTTTAAATTTATTTTTTGGTTTCTGGCGGACACAACATCTTTGTTTGTATGTGGTGCTGAGAATCGAACCTGGGCCACACGCATGCCAGGCGAGCGTGCTACCGCTTTAGCCACATCCCCAGCCCCTTTTAAAAATTTTTTTAAATAGGGTCTTGCTAAGTTGCTTAGGGTCCAATAAATTGCCAAGGGTGAGGGTGGGTTTGAACTTGCTGCAGTCCTCCTGCTTCAGCCTCACAAATTGCTCAGATTACAGGCCTGCACCACTGCACCTGCCTAGTGTGTGTGTGTGTGTGTGTGTGTGTGTGTGTGTGTACTGGGGATTGAACCCAGGGACACTCAACCACTGAGCACATCCCCAGCCCTTTTTATATTTTATTTAGCGACAAGGTCTCATTGAATTGCTTGCTTAGGGCCTCACTAAGTTGCTGAGGCTGGCTTTGAACTTGCAATCCTCCTGCCTCAGCTTCCTGAACCACTGGGATTACAGGTGGGTGACACTGTGCCCAGCTTTTTTTTTTTTTTTTTGGTAGTTGTAGATGGGCAGCATGCCTTTATTTTATTTTTAAATTTTTGTGTGATCCTTTTTTTTTTTTAAAGAGAGAGTGAGAGAGGGAGAGAGAGAGAGAGGAGAGAGAATTTTAATATTTATTTTTCAGTTATTGGCGGACACAACATCTTTGTTTGTATGTGGTGCTGAGGATTGAACCCGGGCTGCACGCATGCCAGGCGAGTGCGCTACCGCTTGAGCCACATCCCCAGCCCCCTAATTTTTGTGTGATTCTAAGGATCAAACCCAATGCCTCACATGAGCTAGGCAAGCACTCTGCCACTGAGCTACAATCCCAGCCCAGAAACTTTTGTGAGATCCATTTCTCTAGTGTGTAATTACAGACTCTCATTGCTGCACAATATACTATTATGTGATTATAACATATTTATCTACCCATTCTGTGGTTCATGGGCATTTTCAGTAGTTCCCAGTTTTTTGGCTATTGTAAATAGTGCTATGAATACTCTAGGACAAGTATTTTGGTACTCGTTTCTGTGGACTTTCCATGGAATTGCAGTCATAGTGTATTCCTAAATTTGGCTTTAGTAGATATTGTCAGCTCTCCAGAGTGATTTGAACCAATACACTAGCAGACTTAGAGTTTTAATATTTTAAAATCAAGATGTCCAATGATGGGTTTTGTGTTATTTTATTTTTGAATACCAGTGCTTGACCACTGAGCAACATCCCCAGTCCTATTTTGTATTTTAGAGACAGAGTCTCACTGAGTTGCTTATCAGCACCTCGCTTTTGCTAAGACTGGCTTTGAACTTGTGCTCCTCCTGTCTCAGCCTCCCATTCCTCTGGGATTACAGATTTGTGTCACTGGGATCAGCATGTTTTGTGTTGTTTTAGTCAACCTTTTTGTTGTTGTTGCAGTGTTGGAGATGGAACCCAGGGCCTCACCAATGCTAGGCAAAAGCTCTATCACTGAGCAACATCCCAGCCTTATTGTCTTTATTAATATTTTCATCTCACTTGTCATTTCAAATATCTCTGTAGAGAGGTAATGTGGTGAGGGAGGCAGACTGGGGCATGACAAGTATAGAGAGAAGTTCAATTCTGGGAGGGCAGGCAAGTAATGCCTTAGAAGTAGGTACCACTTGAAAAAGAGGCTAAAAGTGAGAATTATTTTGACTCTTTAGAGAGAAGTCAGCAATCTGGATTTTAAAATTTTGCAATTAATAGTTTTGGAAAACACCATACTGGCCGAATAAAACTTGTCAGCAAGCCAGCTGCCCAGCCCTCAAATTATGAACCCCTGAACTAGCCCTTAGGGATTAGTTTCTGGTGCAGGAGTTGGACCTGCAGCAAGTCACCTAAGCTATATAGAGTTTAATTTCTTTTCTAGTCACAAGGGCAAAATTAAAACCTATCCATTTGTACTGTAATGCTCAAATAAACTAATTCCGGAGCACAAGAATTGTGAGACACTGCGCTGTATAAAGTCGTCCTCCATCTCTTTACCAATCCTTCCTTTGTCACGTAGTCTCACTCTGTTTAAAGCATTCCGGGGAATTCTCCGTTTCTCGATAGGCAGTTTTAAACTGGAGAATTCCTACGCATGCAAATTTTAAAACGTACTTCGAATGGGATCCCTGCTGGGATGTAAGGAGTTAAGAGGAAATGGCTTATTAGGGTCTTGCTAATCCAAGAAATCTAGGACCTCAAAAGTCTCTAGATTGCCTCCAAAATCCACGATTCCAAGAAGCTAGGATGGTTGACTGACCGAGGGCCTGTAAGACCCTCCAGTAACTGTATTGCAGAACTTAGAACGGCCATCAGCATCCCACCGTACGCTGGACCAAGGCCCTGGCAAGGCGCACACAAGACAACTCCGGAGCTCCGTGAACCAACCCGGGATAACCAGGTGAGGCGTGTCCTTACGGCGCCGTTAGTGGCCCTCTCACATTGGAGGCACTGCCGGCTGGGGACCCCCGTCCACAAATCAAGCCAGAAGACTGAACTGTGGGGGAACGAAGTGTGCTCCCACGCCGGGTCCAGACTCCACACGGGCGGGTCCTACCCGCGCAGTGCTCCCGGTGGGTCCGGGACCGCCCAGGAGCGTGCGCGGACCCAGCAGCGGAAAGTTGGCGCTCGCGCCGCACCCTGTGCGCTCCGGGGCGCCCCTTCCTAGTCCAGCGCCACGAGCAGCTCGACCCCCGCTCCCAGGCCGCTGCGGGACGCCCCCGCCCCCACCGCGGCGTGTAGTGCGCAGGCGCTTCCCCGCGGGTCCCGGCGGCGGGAGCGGGAGGCGGCGGCGGCGGGAGCGGCTTCAGCCTCGGTTGGAGACTGAGGCGAAGGCGGCGGCGGCAGCGGAGGAGGAGAGGCGAGGGTGGCGGCGAAGGCGATGGCGACGCGGGGCACATGAGGCGGCGGCCGGCGGGACGGGCCGAGGCCCGGCGGAGGAGGCGGCTCCGGGGGAACCCGCCGCCGGGTGAGGGGCGGCCGCAGGGCCGGCTGAGGGGGAGCGGGCCGGGGCGGGGTCCGGGGGAGGCGGGAGAACTCGTGGGGAGCTCGGAGAGGGCCCGAGAAGATCGGGGGCCCGGGGAAGAGCGCGGCCGGAGCCGGGGGGGGGGTGGGGGCGGGAGAGGGGCGTCGCCGAGGGGTTCCTGCGGAGCCGGGAGGGGCGTCGCCGCCCGCGTCCTGCCGCTGCCCCGGGCGCACCCTCCCTCTTTGTCCACAGGCGCGAGGTTCCCAAATTGGGAGGGAAACGGCCCGGGGACCGGCCCGGAGCCGGGGCGGCGTTGGAGCGCACTTGCGCGGCGCCCGGGCGTGCTCGCAACTCCTCCGAGCGGTTAGGGGCGCAGGGCGGCGCCGGGGCGGTCCGCCGCCGCCCGGCGCTTCGCGGGCTGCTCTTTGTCTGCCGGACCGCGGCCCCTGCCATCGCGGCGTGCGGCTTGCGGGTTCGTTTGGCTCCTTGTCTAGCATCTCCCCGCACGTCTCCCGCCTCCCTCGGAGGGTTTAGAGGAGGTTTAGCTCGAGGGCTGGAAGCCGGAGAGAGGCGGGCGGGAGGACTGGGCTAGTCGCCTCTTGATGGATGCGTTTTCTTTACTTAAAAGGACTTTCCCCCACTTTGTGAAACTTTGGAGCATTGCTTTTCGTTGTTTTTTTTTCTTGAGTCTCCAGATTCAGAATTGAGAGAAGGCGCTAACGCTGTGATTGTGGGCTGGTGGCTGCGCTTGGAGCTTTGAAAGATTTACAAGGACTGTGTGGTTTAGAATTTGATTTCTCCCGCTCTTTTGGGGGGAGGGTGGCGTTTGATTGGGATTGTTTTATCTTTGCGAAATAGGAAGGTGTTTTTGTTCGTTGAGAACTGGCAGTGGTACTGATTTCTTTGTGCTTATGCTTCATTTTGTTAACATCAAGACTAGGTGAAATTGAGCTAACAGGTTAGAATAAGTTCTGGGAAAGTGTTGTCTTGTATGCCTATTAAGTCTGAAAGTATTGTTTATGTTGTGTAACACGTGCATGTGAGTATATATGAAAGTGATGTAAAACTCAAAAACTATGTTAATAAAGGAGTTTTAATTCTCTGATAAACAGAAAACATCTTGAGTACATTAATAGCTGTAGAATAAAAGGATTAATAATATAAATTTGGAGTCAAATCCTTTTTCCCCTAAAGAGATTTTGGATGTTATTCAGAATAGAATGCAGAAATAAAAAAACCTAATTTCAGAGCTCCTGGCTAAAAATATTTTGAACTGTGATTAAGTTTGCCGATTTGTTTTGGGGAGAGGGAATTTATATTACATTTGCTTTGAATTTCTTAAGCGTTCTATAGTGGCAGAATGAAAGAAACAACGAACTAACTCTTCTGTACAAAAGGTAAAAAGCTCTGGTAAACAAATCTGTGTCTTGGTTTACTTTGTGCTCTCAGTGCTGTACGCAAAGTACTTTACAAAGAGAATTACTTAGAAATTATGTGGAAGTTTTGTAAATATGTGACCTGATTTGTAGTGGCTTGATATTATTTACTACTTGTCTTAGACTATTGTGCATTTTTCCAAAGCATTTTAAAAAATTAGCACTTTAACTTAAGCATGTTGTATAATTTGAGAATTGGTTTTCTACTTGTTTAGCTAACCCTCCATGATTATATATTTTTTTCAATTCATGGAGTTTGAATTGATTTTAGCCTTTAATCCAAAGGATTTAATAAATTAACTTATCTCAAGCACAACAACTGCTCTTATCTTTTGTTAATTAATTTTATATTTGTATAATTTGTCCAAAGGGAAGGAATGCAAGGTTCTGTCTTTGATTATCTACAGCCCCTTGCCTCTCAGCTCCAGGCTTACCCATCAAATCAGTAGTTGGGATCTTAGAATATAAGATATGTAATGAAAATCCAGAGCATCATTCTCTCAATAAATACATAGTGTTTGTTTCTTGCTTAATTCAGTGCAGAGTGATGTGTTCTAAAAAACTGTTGCTTTATTTGAAGTTCTTATTTCCCTTTTCTTTTTGTGATACTGTGATTTGAACCCAGGAAGATGCTACCACTGAGCTACATCCCAAGCCTTTTTTTATTTTGTGACAGAGTCTTGCTAAGTTATTGTGGCTAGACTTAAATTCATGATCCTCCTGACTCAGCTAGGCATGTGCTGTTGTGCCCAGTCCAATGCATCCTATTGGGGGGAGGGTAGTTCTCAGTTTTATTGACTTTTTCTGCTTATGAAAATATTGCATGCTCTTCATTCAGAAAACTTACAAGCTGGGTATGGTGGTGCTCTCCTGTAATCACAGCTGACTTCCAGCTCAGTGGAAGAGAACCCATGTGTTAAATCTTCAGTATTGAACCCCACCCCCAAGAAAAAATTAAATGAGAAAAACGATTTAGAAATAGTTGTTATAGTTAGAAAAGGGTGACCTGAACTAGGATGGGGATAAGAGTCTGACCTTGGTAAATTGTAGAAATGAAACATTGAAGTTCTAGGATTAGAGCCAAGAGAGAGATCAGTTTGTAAAACTCAATTTAAATTACTTCTGACTATCTCAGTGGAAACCCTGAACAGGTAGCCAGTATTTAAAAAAAAAAAAAAAATTCCAGGATCCTGATGTCTCAGCCTCCCAAGTTTCTGGGATTATAGGCATGTGATACTCAGCCTAGCTCCTTATTCAGTCACATTCAAACTCACGTCCTTTCTCTCTCTCTCTCTCTCTCTCTCTCTCTCTCTCTCTCTCTCTCTCTCTCTCCCCCCCCCTCTCCCTCTCCCTCTCTCCCTCTCTCCCTCTCTCCCTCCTTCTCTCTCCCTCTCTCTCCCTTTCTCTCCCTCTCTCTCTTTTGTACTCCGGTTGAACCCAGCAGGTCTTTACCACTGAGCTACACTCTCCAACCCTTTTATTTTTTATTTTGAGACGGAGTCTTGCTAGATTGCTGAGGATAGCCTCAAATTTATGATCCTCCTGCCTCAGCCTTCAGAGTCACTGGGATTATAGGTGTGTGGCACCACTCCCAATCCTTATTCACTTTTATTATTATTGTTTAAAGTACTATGAGATATTTGAGACAGGAAAAGTTGTAACGAACACCTGTGAAGAAAACCTGTGTATAGACGAATAAATGAACAGACACAGACATGGTAGAAGCGGGCAGACAAGTTGGAGCAGAGCGAAGAAGAGTAGAAGTGAACTCTAAGTTCCGCTCCTGCTGAGTTTTTTGTATTTAACTCGAAAAAAGTTAAATATCACCATTACCATGACTACATTCTAATTAGTATTTTTTTAACCCTGAGTGCTGGCTGAGGACATTACTAAGGAGACCAGATAGTGCACCTGCATAGTTATCCTAGTTGCTTCAAGGAGGGGAAATTGCTGGACATTCCAAGCCTGGGAAACAGGATAAACTTGTGAAGAACATTGCTATGGCAGCTGGGCATCCTGTGATTTTTGCACAGGAGTTTCCTAGTAGCCAGGTATATCCTAGTAGCTGTGCATTCTGTGTCTTTGCACAGAAACTTCCTAGTTACCAAGTATGTCATGATCACCAAGTTTGTCAAAGACCCCAATCCCAAACACAGAACTCCTCCAAAAAGTAATGAATTATACTATGATGAATATTTGTGTGTCTACCTTATTCAAGAAAGATGTTATCATTATAGTTGAAGTCCTGTTTTTCTACCTGATTGGGTCTTCTCTCCCATACTCCATTATAGGTCTCCTTATTGAGCTAATCATCAACTTGATTTATTATTCCTTTGCATTTCTTTATATTTTTGTTATATATTTTGCATTTCTTTATATTTATGTGTGTATATATATGTGTATAAGCAATATACCATCACCTACTTTTTTATTTTTATTTTTTTTTATAGTACTGGGGATCAAACCCAGGATACTTAACCATTGAGCTACTACCTTTTTATTTTGTATTTTTTTTTGTACTGGGATTGAATCCAGGGATGCCCTTCCACTGAGCTACATCCCTCACCCCTGCTCTTTTGAGACAGGCTAAATTGAATTTGCAATCCTGCTTCATTCAGCCTCCCTGGTCACTGAGATTATAGGTGTATGTCACTGTTCCCAGCTAGAATTGTCCTTTTAAAGTAAATCTAATCAAGCACTTTATCAGAAAATTTACATTGCTTTTCCTTTAAAGCACTGAATCTTTATTTAATGAGGTGTGATTTGACCCTGCCTATTTTTTCCACCATCATTTATTTTTACATTTTTTCTTACTCTGTGTGATCTAGCTGTACTGATTTTTTTCAATTCCTGTTCCTTGAAAGTTCAAAACTCACCCAAGGGCCCTTGCAGATACTATAGCTAATTCCTCTTCTTATTCTTCAGAACCTCCTAAATATCACTTCTGCAGAGAAACCTTTCTCCTCTTCCTAGAGTAGTTTAGAGACCCCTAAAAGATAACTTTTTCTTAAATATTTATTTTTTAGTTATAGTTGGACACAATACCTTTATTTATTTATTTTTTATGTTGTACTGAGGATCAAACCCAGGGTTTTGCATGTGCTAGGTGAGCTGTCTACCACTGAGCCACAACCCCAGCCCTAAAAGATAACTTTTTGTCAGTGCTGGGGATTGAACCCAGGGCCTTGTGCATACAAGGCAACAACTCTACCAACTGAGCTATACCCCAGCCTTAAAAGATAACTCTTATAGTAACTTTTACTTATTTTTTGTAGGCTTTATCACCACTTAAATTTAATAGCTGGGCACCGTTGTGCATGCCCTGTTATCCCAGTTACTTAGGAGGCTGAGGTAGGAGGATGGCAAGTTTGAGGCCAGCCTGGGCAATCTAGTGAGATCCTGTTTCAAAATAAAAAAGTCTGGGGATAGAGCCCAGTGGTAGAACTCAATCCCAGTACATCCCTTGTCAAAAGACTTTAATTATTCCTACAATGTCTATTTCACCATTTCAATTGTCAGTATGTTCTGTAAAGTCAAGAGTAATGTCTGTCTAATAGCCAAGTGTCCCTAAGCACCCAGTTTATGTATTCAACAGTTATTTTGGTGGGCTGGGGATGTGGCTCAAGCGGTAGCGCGCTCGCCTGGCATGCGTGTGGCCCAGGTTCGATCCTCAGCACCACATACAAACAAAGATGTTGTGTCTAAGAAAAAATAAATAAATGTTAAAAAAAAAAAAACAGTTATTTTGGTAGTGCACGCTTATAATCCCAGCAACTCAGGAGGCTGAGGCAGGAGGATCACAGGTTTTAAAGCCAGCCTCAGCAACTTAGCAAGGCCCTAAGCAACTCAGTGAGACCCTGTCTCTAATAAAACCTAAAAAAGGGCTGGGGATGTGGCTCAATGGTTAAGTGCCCCTGAATTCAGTCTCTGGTACCAAAAACTAAAAAAGTGCTGGGAATGAGGCTCAGTGATTAAGCTCCCTGGGTTCAATCCCTGATACCAAACAGTGGGGCTGGGGTTGTGTCAGTAGTAGAGTGCTCGCCTAGAACGTGAAAGGCCCTGGGTTCAATACTCAGCACCACATAAAAAGTAAATAAACAAAATAAAGATATTGTGCCCAACTGCAACTAAAAAATAAAAATTATTTGAGTGCCTGCTAATATTTTATTTGTAATTATTAGGTGTACTGAAGTACTTTTTTTTCCTGAAGTACTTCTTTTTTTTAATATATATATATTTTTAGTTGTAGATGGACATAATACCTTTATTTTGTTTATGTGGTACTGGGGATCAAACCCAGTGCCTCACTGCATGCTAGCCAAGCACTCTACCATTGAACCACAACCTCAGCCCCCTGAAATACTTTTGATAAAGTTTTTTTTGTTGTTGTTTTATTTTGTTTTTGTGGTGTTGGGGATTGAACCCAAGGCTTCATGTATGCTAGGCAAGTTCTCTACCATTGAGCTACACCCTAGCCCCTTATGTTTTTCTGTTACTAGTCTTACATACAAATACAGAGCTGGTTTATTAGTAAATACTTACTGATATAAACTTATTAATAGCCATGACTTGATCGGTTACCATTAATTAATTATTTTGGGATACTGGGGATTTAACCCAGGGGCCTGTGCTACCACACTGCTTGATGTGATGTTTTTAAAAGACCTGATGGATTGTAGCTCAGCGATAGAGCGCTCAGCAGGGCCCTGGGTTCAGTCCTCAGCACCACATAAAAATAAATAAATGGAATAAAGGTATTTTGTCCAACTAAAAAAATTAATTTAAAAAAAAAAGAAAACCTGGTGAGTAGGACATGTTGAAGCATTCCTGTAATCCCAGTGGCTCTGGAGGCTGAGGCAGGAGGATGACAAGATCTAGGCCAGCCTCAACAACTAAGTGAGGCCCTGAGCAACTTAGTGAGACTGTCTCAAAATAAAACAATTTTTTTAAAGGGCTGGGGATGTGGCTCAGTTTTTAAGTGCCCCTGAGTTCAGTCTCTAATGCCAAAAATAAAAAATAAATAAATAATTGAAAGATCTGATTGACTATCCTATCTAGATTTGTATTAAAAATGCTTTAGTGAGACTGAAAGGGTCTTATTGGTGCGTCTAACTTGAATAGTTTGCTTTGACCTCCCATTCCAGTTCAGTTGTAGGTGTTCATGTTTTTTAGAGTGAAAACTTAGTATTCATATAGGCTGAGCAGTTCAAGCAGATGTGTACTCTTCACATTCACAGAAGGGAAAGCTTCCCATCTCGCCTGCTTCCTTCTGCTGGGGATCAAACCCAGGTTCTTGTGTATGCTAGGCAAGTACTATACCATTTAGCTATACCACGTGGCCTGCTTGCTTTTGTGTTGAGAAAAATTATTAGGATGGGGGGGTCTCAATTTTTAAAAAATGGAATTGCATACGTGGCCTTGAATTCCATTTTAGCTATCTTCAAAGCTAAAGTAACAGCTTATTTTGGATTTAAAAAAAAAAGCCCATTTTCTGCTATCTATTTAGTATTGCTCTAGGTCTGTTGAGTTTGTACATGGACAATTGTTATCCCAACAGAATAATCCGTGATATGAAGGAGAAAACAGGAAACAATGATTAAGATAGGAAGAATGATTTTGTAATATTTTCACATCAAGTAAACATTTAATAGAACTCACTTGTAAAGGAGACTGGGAAGTTTTTGGTGGCTATTTTGTAGTGGTGTGGTACTTAACCACTGCCCAGCCCTTTATGTTTTTTATTTTGATACAGGATCTTGCTAAGTTGCTTATGGCCTCAGTAAATTGCTGAGACTAGCCTTGAATTTGAAATCCTCCTGGGTTGCTGAGATTATAGGCATACACGGAAGCAACAAGCTTTGGTGGCTGTTTTTTTTTTTTTTTTTTTTTTTTTTTTTGGTGTTAGGGATTGAATTCAGGGACACTTGACCACTGAGCCACACCCCCAGCCCTATTTTATATTTTATTTAGAGACAGGGTCTCACTGAGTTGTTTAGCATCTCCTTTTTGTTGAGGCTGGCTTTGAACTTAGTCTTCCTGCTTTAGCCTCCCTAGCTTCTGGGATTCATGCCCCACCACATCTGGCTAGTGGCTATTTTAATAAACAATTTCTCAAAATAAGGCTAACTTCTTCAGTGTCAAATGATAATCATCAGGGAATAATGGTAAAAGTGTGTGTTCCAAGGGAATGTTGCATTTGTTAATTTTCTTTGTTGATTCTGTACTATTTTATATTGGGTAGCTAAAGAAATAAGAAGAGCAGCATTGTGAAACTAAGCTGCTATAAGATTATGTCAGAGTACTATCATCTTTCACATATCCTTCCAAATTAAAAATTACCCTCTGGGCTCACCATACTATATTTTACTCCAGAGTGGAATTTTATTTAAGTTCTGTCTTGGATCTGTATATCCATGGGGGTTTAGTAATTATACCAAAGATTCTGTGATGAAGTTGGCATAATATAAATACCAAGATGTGATCTCTAGCAAGATTTGGGTATTATATCTATACTCTTCTGTAGTTTATTACTTAATTAAATCTTTATTAGTGTATGCAAATATTATGAAATTTGTACCTTATCCTACTTTTAAAATTTCTCAAAGGGCTTTTGTTATGAAGTAAAGCTTTGCTGATTTCATTATTGCATGTTTATTGTAGAAGATATTAAAAAGCATAAAGATCAAGAAGGTAGATCATCCATAGGCTGCTGTTGATGTTGATGTATTTCTATTCAGACATTAGAGTAATTGACAAAAGAAGGAGAGCAAGGGAGGGGGCTAGAGGGCTAGTAAGAAACAGGCAGATAGGAGTCTAAGTTGATATAACCCTTTTGGAAAATGACTAATCTAAAGCTCACACACCTATGCCTTATGATTGCAGTTCTACTTCTAGATAATCAGTAGAAATGCATACATATGTTTACCAAAAAACATGTGTACAGTGTTTATAGCAGTATTATTTGTACTAACCCCAAACTGCCTGTAAACAGAATTAATAACTTGTGATATGTTTTTTTTTTTTTTTTAAAGAGAGAGTGAGAGAGGGGGACAGAGAGAGAGAGAATTTTAACATTTATTTATTTTTTCTTAATTCTCGGCGGACACAACATCTTTGTTGTTATGTGGTACTGCTGAGGATCGAACCCGGGCCGCACGCATGCTAGGCGAGCGCGCTAGCACTTGAGCCACATCCCAGCCCCTTGTGATATGTTTATACAATGGCAATATAATAAAGCAAAGAGAATGAATAGACTAGAGCTAAATGTTCTTTATATTAGCTACACAAGAGGATCTATTTGTGAATCCTTTTTTTTTTTTTTAAAGAGAGAGTGAGAGAGGAGAGAGGGGGGGAGAGAGAGAGAGAGAGAGAATTTTTAATATTTATTTTTAGTTCTCGGCGGGCGGACACAACATCTTTGTTGGTATGTGGTCCTGAGGATCGAACCCGGGCCGCACGCATGCCAGGCGAGCGCGTTACCGCTTGAGCCAAATCCCCAGCCCTATTTGTGAATCCTTTTATGTAAAGTTCAAGTGGAAGACAGTCTTTCCTTCTAAGAGGCATTTGGCAATTTCTGGAGACATTTTTGGTTGTCACAAGTGGAAGAGGCCAGGGATGCTACAAAGCATCCTAATTATCCATAATGTCAGTGTCAAGTCTGGCCATGGATGAAACTAATCTACGTTGTTAGAAGTCAGGTTGGTGTTTGCCTTGAATAGTAAGGGACATATGGTGGCTCTGGGTAGCTGCTAATGTTCTTTCTTTTCTTTCTTTTTTTTTTTTTTTTGAGAGAGAGAATTTTTCAATATTTATTTTTTTTATTCTGTTCTGGGTTATAGGTGATGAGGTCTGGACCAGGGTACTGGTGGAAAGAATGAGAGGGATCAGAAATTAGACTCAATAGGTGGTTGTGGCCCAGGATGGTGGCACACGCCTATTTTTTTTTATATTTATTTTTTAGTTATTGGCGGATACAACATCTTTGTTTGTATGTGGTGCTGAGGATCGAACCTGGGCTGCATGCAAGCCAGGCGAGCGGGCTACCGCTTGAACCACATCCCCAGCCCATGTTCTTTATTTTCATGCTGGTTACAGGGGTATGCATACTTCATAAAAATTAATTGAGCAGTACTCATATTTGTGCATCTTTCTGTGTTTTAGTCTTCAATTGAAAAAAAAAATCAGATTGCACATAGAAATCCAGGTTAAAAGAGTCTTTGTTGTATTTATTTATTTTTGTAATGCTAGGGATTGAGCTCAGGGCCTTGCACAGGTTAGCAAGTACTCTTCCACTGTGCTGTAAAGTCCTAGTACTTTCTTTAATTTTTATTTTATTTTGATACAGGGTCTCATTAAATTCCCCAGGCTGGCCTGGGACTTGATTCTCCTGCCTCAGCCTCCTGAGTCCCTGGGATTACAGATGAGCAACAACGTTGCCAGTTTAAAGAATTCTTTTGAAAGATAAGATAATGTCAAGCTGATAAAGCCTCACAGCTGGAGCTAATAAACAGCCCTTTTCAGATAGATATTTGTATTGCTTTACCTGGTATGGAGACATTAACATTTTTTTAAAAATTAATTTTATTTAAAGATATAATTCAGACACCATGTGTCTTGCTGATTTAAATTGCACAGTTCAGGCCTCAGCAACCTTAGTGAGACTTAGAGAACTTAATGAGAACAACTTAATGAGAACTTAATGAGAATCTGTTTCTAAATAAATTAAAAAACTGGTACTTAGTGATAAAGTACCCCCTGGTTTCAATCCCCAGTACCAAAAAATAAAATAAATAAATAGCACACTTCGATCTTTTTTTTAATGTTTATTTTTTAGTTGTAGGTGGACACAATATCTTTATTTAATTTTTATGTAGTGCTGAGGATCGAACCCAATGCCCCACGCATGCCAGGCAAGCACTCTACCTCTGAGCCATAACCCCTAGTCCTCAACGTTTTTTAATATGTTCACAAAGTTATATAGTATCACCAAAATTAATTTTAGAATATTTTGGTTCCTCCAAAAAAAAAAACAAAAAACTTCATACCCATTAGCAGTCACTTCCCATGCTTCTTCATCCTACCCAGGTCTAAGCAACCACTAATCTACTTTTTGTCTATAATCATACACATTTGAATTTTATGTACTCTGTTCTTAAAAAAATGTGTAATGATTGTATATTTGATTATAGAGGTTATGCCATAAATCTTAGAGTAAATACACTATGTTTATTTAGGATAAATTACTAGATGTGACATTACTGATTAAAGAATATCTTTTTCTTTTTTTTTTTTTTTTGGTACCAGGGATTGAATCCAGGAGTGCTTAACTGAGCTACATCCTCAGTCCTTTTTTGTATTTTATTTAGAGACTGGGTCTCACTAAATTGCTTAGGGCCTCACTAAGTTGCTGAGGCTGGCTTTGAACTTATGATCCTCCTACCTCAGGCTCTGGAGCTACTAGGATTGCAAATGTACACCACTTTGCCTGGCAGAATATATACATTTTAAGTTATCCTGCCCCACACCAGGTAGTGGTGACTGAACCCAGGGCACTGTATCCCTGAGCCACATCCCCAGCCCTTTTTATTTATTTTTTATTTTTTTTTTAATATTTATTTTTTAGGTGTAGATGGACACAACACAATGCCTTTTATTTTTATGTGGTGCTGAGGATCGAACCTGGGTCCCGCCCATGCAAGGCCAGCGCTCTACTACTGAGCCACAATCCCAGCCCCCCTTTTTATTTTTTATTTTGGGATAGGGTCTCACTAAGTTGTGTAGGCTGGCTTTGAATTTGCCATCTTCCTGCCTCAACCTCTAGGGTTACAGTAGTGTCCACCATGCCTGGCTTAAAGTTATTAATAATCAATATTATCAAGATATCTTCCAGTAAGGTTGGAATAGGTTGCATTCAACACTCCCATATTATGGCGGGGTTTTTTGTTTGTTTGTTTGTTTTTAAGAACTTTTGTATTGTAAACCTAGTCATATTAGAAATATACATTTATTCTTATCTTAGACATGTCTAGTTTCCTAGACTGAGCATTATTCAGATCATTTGGTTAGACTTCAGCTTAGGCTGTTTTGGACATGTGAGCCAATACTGTCCTTTTTACATGAAGACAGTTCCACTTTTGAGACATTATGAATGAATACATTATTCCAGATTCCCCATACTTCTCCAGCTGGTTCCTGAATGTTCTTAAAATTCAAGTAGAATGGCTTTTTGCCAGTACATATTGGCACTTCAACCCACAATGGTGTTTTATTTCCTTGTTGGTTGATAGAGCCAAGATTTTAAACTACTACTCTAGGAGGTTTTATAATTTCATTCACTATAAATTATATTTTTGTGTTTCTCAGATATTGTCCATAACCAGAAGCTCTTTTGAAAACAAGTGTATTCATGTTTATAATACATAGATTACTGTTTGCTGGTTAGCTGCCATAATGCTTTTGCATAGAAATGTCACCAGCTAGTTATTAAACATCTATTATCATTCATGTGGAATTAACTTCTACTTAAAATGTTCCAGTTAAACAAAACTTCATTGTAAACCCTTTAATTGATTTCATTTCTGCACATAAAGCAGACTCATTCAGGGATGTGAGTCACTAGTGTGATTCTTAGTGGATTGCTCAGCTCACAATCTGAGATATGCAGTTAATACTTAACTTTAGAATCATGTTTCAGTCCATATTAAAATTTTTAGTTTAATCTCATTACAGATTTTGGGATGATTGTTTAGAAAATATCTTTCTGAACGTTTGACATCTTGCTGAGTACAGTGATGCATGCCTATAATCAACGGTTCTGGAGGCTGAAACAGGAAGATTGCAAGTTCAAAGCCAGCTTCCACGATTTAGTGAGGCCCTGGACAACTCAGCAAGACCCTGTCTCAAAAATAAAAAGATAAAGAGATGTGTCCAGTGGTTGAGTGCCCCTGGGTTCAATCCCTGGTACCAAACAAAAAGAAAGAAGATTTGACATCTTATTATTGTTTAATTTCACTCTTTGCTTCCTTCCTGCCCCTAGGGAGCAGAATTCCACATAATAGTTCAGTTTTATGAATTTTACTGTGCTGGAAATAATTTCATCAAATTTTTACTCAAGGACCTTTAAAATCCTCTAATTTGATATTCTCCATTCATTTCACAAATGAAAATATGGAAAGGAAGAATTTGCTCCTGCAGTACCTGAATCACATTCCAGAATTAAAATCTTTGTGGTTTAGTGTAAAATTTGCTCTCAGTTTTATAAAATTTAAGATTAAGAATCATGGACTGGGGATGTGGCTCAAGCGGTAGCGCGCTCACTTGGCATGCATGCGGCTCGGTTCGATCCTCAGCACCACATACAAACAAAGATGTTGTGTCTGCCGAAAACTAAAAAAATAAATATTAAAATTCTCTCTCTCTCTCTCTCTCTCTCTCTCTCTCTCTCTCCCCCCACCCCCCAGGACTGGGGATATAGCTCAGTCAGTAGAGTGCTTGCCTTGTATGCACAAGGCCCTGGGTTCAATCCCTAGCACCATAAATAATAAGAAAAAGAAGAAGAAGAAGATTCATCACTCTAATATATGGGCTAGGATTGTGGCTCAGTGGTAGAGCGCTTGCCTTGCACACGTGAGGCACTGGGTTTGATCCTCAGCACCACATAAAATAAATAAATTAGTAAAACAAAGGTATTGTGTCCATATTTAACTAAAAATTTTTTTTAAAAAAAGAATCACTCTAATAGAAAGTTCATTTGAGTTGTTTAAAAAAGAAATTGAGATTTTAAAATGTAGCTACCTATCATGGGGTTTTGGGTGGGATTTTTTTGTTTTTATTTTATTTTTTCTGTTGTAGATGGGCACAATACCTTTATCTTATTTATTTGTTATTTTTATGTGGTGCTGAAGATTGAACCCAGTGCCTCACATCTGTTAGACAAGTGCTCTATCACTGAGCTACAACTCCAGCCCACATTTTGGGTTTTTAATTATAAGATTAAATTTGACTGTCATCCATTTGCATTTGGTTGTTATACTTTTACAAAACATGGAACACCACTACATGTTTTAAACCTGGTGCTGAGGATTGAACTCAGGGCTGCATATGCACTAAATAAGTGCTCTACCTCTGAGCTACATCCCTAGTCCCACTTTAAAACATTTTTATTTCCTGATTTTTATAGTTAAGTGACCATTAAAACTTGATGTTCATTTAACTATAAGGCAGAATAGGAAGCACCAGGAATTGTGTCTGCTTACCTAGGTAGCAGTTACTCTTGCAGAACCTAGCTGATTTAACTGTTTTGGAACTCTGGGATATGTGTGTGTGTGTATGTGTGTGTGTGTGTGTGTGTGTGTGTGTCTTTGCTTGCACACATGCACACATGTTTTACTGAGGATTAAATCCAGAGCCTTGGCACATGCTAGATAAGTGCTCTACCATTGTTTCATATCCTCAGCCTCTCTGTCTGTTGAAAGCTTTTGTCTTCCAGGAAAGGTTTGGGAGTTAATTTTCATCAATGTAAGCTCTTAGCACACTGGTAGCTATCCATCCTCTACTGTTGTGTCTGGCTGCATGTGCTTGTGTTCCTGAAGTAACCCATTGGTCAGAAGAGCACCCTGGACAAGCATGCCTTAATCCCAGGGACTCAGGAGGCTGAGTCAGGAGGAGCGCAAGTTCAAAGTCAGCCTCCTCACCTTAGTGAGACCCTGTCACAAAACGAAAAATAAAAAGGGCTGGTAGTGTAGCTCAATAGTAAACCATCTCTGAATTCAATCCCAAGATCCCACACTCCATGCCTCTGCAAAAAAATTGAAGAGAAATTATAAAGTATTCCCAGATATACAAGTTGAGGGAGTTTGTTTGTGCTAGGTCTGTCCTGCATGAAATATCAAGGGAGTTTTGGAAGGTGAAATGAAATGATGATAAACAGTAATATGAAGCTATATGAAGAAGTAAAGATCTTAATAAAGGTGAGAACTTGGTAGGAGTGAGTACTGGGGATTGAACTTAGAAGCATTTGGCAACTGAGCCACATCCCCAGCCCTATTTTGTATTTTATTTAGAGGCAGGGTCTCACTGAGTTACTTAGCACCTTGCTTTTGCTAAGGCTGGCTTTGAACTTGTGATTCTTCTATCTCAGCCCCCACCCCGAGCCACTGGGATTACAGGCATGCACCATCGTACCTGGACACTTTTATATATATATATATATATATATATTTTTTTTTTTTTAAAGAGAGACAGAATTTTTTTGAATATTTATTTTTAGTTTTCGGGGGACACAACATCTTTGTTTTTGGTATGTGGTGCTGAGGATCAAACCCAGGCTGCATGCATGCCAGGCGAGCGCGTTACCATTTGAGCCACATCCCCAGCCCTTTATATAATTTTTTAAGACTTCCCCCACCCCCAAATTTCAGCACAAGACAGTCAGACTTCAAATAACTGAATGATCTGTGTAAATTATATAAACTTTCAGAAGCTTAATTCCTTATCCTTTTTTAAAAAATTTTTTTGGTAGTTGTAGATGGACAGCATACCTTCGTTTTATTCATTTTTATGTGGTGTGGAGGATTGAACCCAGTGCCTCAAGATATTCTAGGCAAGCATCCTGCCACTGAGCTGTAGTCCCAGCCTGACTTACTTATCTTTATAATGGTTCTAAAAATAGAATCTACCTGCACCACCACCACACAGACACACACACACACACACACACACACACACAAACAAAGTGATGATGCTACCATTCATTAAAGAAATCCATGGTTCTTTATTTCAGAAGGAAAATTACCCTTCCTCCATTTTATCAGATGCTAGGGTTAAATTATTATACACATTTATACAAAAAGAATATGTATAGTGATTAGTCAGTTTTCTGTTACTGTAACAAGATACCTGAGGCAGCCTACTTTTAAAGAAAACAGGTTTATTTAGCTCACAGTTCTGGAGTTCAAGGACATGGCATCAGCTTCTGCTTGTCTCCACTGAAGCCTTATGGTGGAAGGTATAATGTGGAGCCCACATGGGATCAGGAGATATCATTGCCAAACAGGAAACCAGAGAGATTCAGGAGTCAGGCTCAGTCTTTTATAATTCTCCCCTTCCCAAGAATGTGGGAGACCAACATTCTCTTCTGCGAGCAGTGCCCCCAAAGAATTCCCAATAGGCTACACTAAGGAAAGCCTCCAATATGTGAAGGTTAGGGGGTACACTGGAACCAAAATAAATAGTAAGTATAAGCCAGTTTTACCAATAAACTTTTTTGTAAGTTAGTAACATTTTACACTTGGAAAAACTATTCATATAGTCAGGAAATAATGAATAAACGAACCTTTTTTTTTTTTTTTAAACTGGGACTTGAATCCAGGGGTGCTTAACCACTGAGCCACATACCCAACCCTTTTTATTTATTTTTATTTGGAGATAGGGTCTTGCTAAGTTGTTAGAGCCTCACTAAATTGATGAGGCTAGCCTCGAACTTCTTCCTGATTCAGCCTCAAAGTCACTGTGATTACGGGTGTGCCTCATCATGCCTAGTTAACCAAAACACTTTTTTTTTAGTTGTAGGTGGACACAATACCTTTGTTTATTTTTATATGGTGCTGAGGATTGAACCCAGTGACTTATATGTGCTAGGCAAGCTCTCTACCACTGAGCTATGACTCCAGCCCCTAACCAAAACATTTTTAAAGGGCTGTGATTGGGGTTTATATTAGTTTCCTTTAATGTTATTGCCCCCCACCAAGAATTGTATTAAGGCCGGGCATGGTGGCACATGCCTGTAAATCCCAGCAGCTCTGGAGGCTGAGACTGGAGAATTTCGAATTCAAAGCCAGCTTGAACAATGTCAAGGTGCTAAGCAACTCAGTGAGACTCTGTCTCTAAATAAAATACAAACTAGGGCTGAGGATGTGGCTCAGTGGCTGAGTGCCCCTGAGTTCAGTCCCCAGTACCCCCACCCCCCAAATAAAAATATTAAGAAAAAGAAAAGGAGGGCTGGGGTCATGACTCAGTGGCAGGGCGTTTGCCTCACATATATGAGGCACTTGGTTAGATCCTCAGCACCACATGAAAATGAATCAATAAAATAAAAATATTGTGTTTATGTATAACTAAAAATATTTTAAAGAAAGAAAATGAAATTAACCTTTTATATTCCATATATTAGAGGACCTAATATACAGATTACCCACTTCCCTGGGACATTTTGTAGTCAACAACATGAACTGCAGGAAAACTACTCCACAGACATTTCAGGGTGTGTGTATCTGATGCTGTGCCTCTTAGGAAAGCCCATGGAAAACCAGGCTACAAAGGTTCGACATTTTTGTAAGTTTACAGTTTAACCAATGTGTAATTCTTACCTCTGGGTGTGTTGAAATAGCTGCCTTAAAAATTATGTAACTTTCAGAAAAATTTTTCATCAATTCTTCTTAACAAAAGTTGAATTATTATATGAGATGCTGAATTGTTGAATAAAATTTTCGGCAGCAGTATTTAGTGGAAAAGGTCCTCATTGGTCTGAGGATGTGGCTTAGTGGCAGAGCACCTGCTTGCCTAGCATACATAAGGGCCTGGGTTTAATCCCCAACACACACACACACAAATTAATTTGTCTATGTGGTTACATGTATAAAGGATGTGTTTTTAACTATTGTATTTTTTAATTTTTGTCTTATTTGTTATTAAATTGAATTTTAGGCTAGAGGGGAAAATGCTTTATGAATGGTATTTGGGGATCTGGACTTGTAGGGAGTTTGTGGATGTGAATCATTATGGAGTTCTGTTATAAACCTGGTTTACATTACCATTTAAAGATTGCACATTATTCAAACCCAGGCAAGCACTCCACCATTGAGCTACAACCCTAGCCCATATTATTCAAATTTTAAAACTGTTTAATTGTTGACATACAAATGATAATTTTTTGGTATGGTTCCAAATGTATGTAGAAGAAATAGTAAGACAATTGTATTATAAATGGTGGAAGGTAGGGCTGGGGATGTGGCTCAGGCGGTAGCGCGCTCGCCTGGCATGCGTGCGGCCCGGGTTCGATCCTCAGCACCACATACAAACAAAGATGTTGTGTCCGCAGAAAACTAAAAAATAAAATAAAATAAATATTTAAAAAAAAAATAAATGGTGGAAGGTAAAGAGATGTAAAAGGAAATAACTTTTCTATGTTGCACTTGAAATATAAAAATGATGACACCAACAATAAACTAAAATAAAGATTGCATATTATTAAGCCAACGTGGTAGCGCACACTCCTATAATCCCAGGGTTTGGGAGGCTGAGACCGGAGGATTGTGAGTTTAAAGCCAACTTCAGCAAAATTGAGGCACTCAGTATCTCAGTGCGACCCTGTCTCTAAATAAAATACAAGGGCTGGGGATGTGGCTCAAGCGGTAGCACGCTCGCCTGGCATGTGTGCTGCCTGGGATCGATCCTCAGCACCACACACAGAACAAAGATGTTGCATCCGCCGATGACTAAAAAATAAATATTAAAAAAAATTTTCTCACTCTCTCACTCTCTCTTTAAAATAAATAAATAAATAAAATACAAAATAGGGCTGGGGATGAGGCTCAGTGGGTGAGTGCTCCTGAGTTCAGTTCCCAGTACCCCACCCCCACCCCCACCCCCTGCAGAAAAAGATTGCACATTATTTACTTCTTGTTTTGTGGTTTTATAACTTTATGTATTCAGTAAGAGGAGAAGTGGGCTCAGTTGAAGATCAGGGGTAGAGATGGGAGCTGTACTTGAGTTATGTGGTAAGTTCATTTTTGTGTCAGATTATATATTTGTTTGTTTGTTTATTTATTTATTTGGGTATTGAATTCAGGGATATTTTACCACTGAGCTACATCCCCAGCATTTTTTAAAAAGTTTTTTAGAACTTTATTTTATGTACAAAGAACTAGCATGTTCTCTTTCATTGGGTGGCTGACTTGGGCAGTCCATTCGAGGAAGATCACTTAGTCCAACTTAATGGCGCCTACATCCTTTGACCAAAACACTGTGGGCACATGCTGAGTCAGGATTTCTGGATCAGACCATGCCTGTTTGAGCATATGCAACAAGAGCGAGAACCCTGGCTGAATTTTCACCGGTGGCTCTGAGAATTTTTTAATATTTATTTTTTAGTTTTCGATGGACACAACATCTTTATTTTACTTTTATGTGGTGCTGAGGATCGAACCTAGCGCCCCGCACATGCCAGGCGAACGCACTACCGCTTGAGCCACATTCCCAGCCCGTGTATGTAAATCTTGAGTATGCATTCTATATAGATGCTTTCACTTTCTCTTTTTTATTGATGTTTTGGAAATTGTTCTAGGATTTGTTTGTTTGTTTCCTGTATTTCAAAAAAAGAATAACTTTTGTTGGGGATGTGGCTCAGTGGTAGAGCTCTTGCTGGCCTGTGTGAGGCCCTTGGGTTTGATCCCTAGCCAGAAAAAAAAAAGAAAGGCAAAACAAGTCTTACAAACAAACAAGAAAAAAATCAACTCTATTCCTACGAATATATGACACTCGGGATTGTTTTTAATTTGTTAAATTAAGCAACAGTAATGAACAGTTATGGATGACTTGACCATAGCTGTTACGAGTTAGCAGAACTTGATAATGAGCAGTAATTCATCCTGGAGTTTTGTGGGGGTTTTTTGTTTTGTTTTTTTTAATTTTCTTTATGCTTTTATTTTATTTATTTATTTTTTCTGTGATGCTGAGGGTCGAACCCAGGGCCTTGCACTTGGTAGGGGAGTGCTCTACTGCTGAGCCACAACCCCAGCCCCACCCCCTTTTTGTTGTTGTTTTGTTTTTGTTTTTGTTAGCAAAATGTTTCTATTTAAGTATAGGTGTGTGGTTTTAATTGATTTATTTGTTCAGTGTTGTTGAGTTCTACATGTTTGCTGAAATAGATTCCATTATGTATAGCAAAATAAACGTTTTGTTTTTTAATCACTGTACAGATTGCAGGTGTTTTCTTTCTCTTTGTGAGCAGTTGAATCTGTAAATCACCTCCTGTGGAGACCAGTGTCCCAGTGACTGATCCAGCTGTTGGGTGTTGTAGATGAACAATTTGCTCCTACTTGGCTGCTTCAGGGAATAGGGCACGCAGGGTGAAGAATTTTGCTAGGCCCTTAGGAACCGTTTTCAGTTTGCTTGGATTCTTTTTTGGCTTTTTGCTATAGGTGCCAGAGTTTTCACAAATGACTCATCTTCCTCTCAGATTTTCTTAGGCTGCAGTGATTTAAGAATCTTTGGGTCACTGTTACATAGTTTCTCCTACCACATGGATTGTGTGGGATAAAGTAGTCATATTGAAAGTCAAACCTGTTTCCATCTCATTCTGAGTGATTCCTGTGGTACATAGAAAACTTTGTTTCTTCCTGAAAAATTATGTTTTAGTGATTCGATGTTTTAGTGATTCATTGTTTTCTGTGGGTGGAAGTTTATCACCAACTCTTCTTTTTCCCTTCCAGAAGGAATTTGGGAAAGTTGCAAGCAAAACATCATTTCTCAAAGAAGATTTTGGGTAACAGAAGTTCTGCATAACAGGTAAAGTGCATTTAAACTTCTTTGGTGGTGCTGACAAATCACCTATAATCTGCAGAAGTAAACTGAAAGAGCAGGGAGAGAAAGTTGAAAAGTTAAATCTACTTTGTGTCAGGAGTTGTCAGGGACTTGTTACATATATTTCACCTATATGTTTTTAACCTAGATTTCCCCCCATCTCCTCCCTTGGTACTGGGGATTGAACCCAGGGGCATTTAACTACTAAGTCACATCCCGTCTCACTGAGTTGCTGAGGGCTTTACTAAGTTGTTGAGGCTGGTTGAACCTCACACTCCTCCCAAGCCAGTGGCTCTGGAGGATGAGGCAGGAGATTCACAAGTTCAGAGCCAGCCTCAGCAAAGTAGTAAGGCTACTCGCAATTCATTGAGACCCTGTCTCTAAATAAAATACAAAAAGGGCTGGGAATCTGGCTCAGTGGTTAAATGCCCCCTAGGTTCAATCCCAGGCATTTAAAAAATCTTAGAATAAAACTATCCTTTAAAATGTGTTTTAAATGGATTTATTAATTGGTTTATTATACCAGGGATACTGAGCCAAATCCCCAGCATTCCCCTCCTTTTAAAATTTTGAGACAGTTAAGTTATTGAGGCTGGCCTTGAAATTGTGATCCTCCTGCCTCAGCCTCTCAAGTGGCTGGGATTAGAGGTGTGTGCCACCACGCCCAGCAGCAAACTTGTTTTTATATCTTTCATTAAAGAAATACAGATATAATAAAGGGGTTATAAAATTTGCTGCAGAGTATTCATTGTGGTCTTTTAAGTAAAATTAGAATCTGTTCTGCTGTTCCATCCAGCTAGGGAATGTCTTTCTAGTTCCTTTCTCTCTGTTGTTTTAGTCCATGATCATTTCCAGTTGTTTGCAGCTGTACCATCTCCTTAATTCCTTTCAACACTTGTCAGCTGGTCCAAAATTTAAGCTTCCTAATAAGCTCCCTGTTAACTAGGAAGTCCAGTCCAAAGGTCTCCTTTATGTTCTGAGAGATATTCCCTTGTGATTGGATTGGAATAGCTGTATGCATTTTTTTTTCCTTTTTGTGGTGCTGGGCATTGGACCCAGGGGTGTTCTACCACTGAGCTAGATATCCAACCCTTATTTATTCATTTATTTTTTTATCATGATTATTATTTTTTTGGTACCACGGATTGAACTTAGGGGCACTTAAACGCTGAATCACATCCCTGGCCCTTTTTATTTGTATTTTATTTAGAGACAGGATCTCACTTAATGGCTTAGCACCTCATTAAGTTGCTGAGGCTGGCTTTGAACTCGAGATCTTTCTGCCTCAGCCTTCCGAGCCACCAGGATTATAGGTTTGCGCCACTACACCCAATCCTTTTTTTTTTCTTGACTCACTAAGTTGCTCAGGCTGACCTCAAACTTGCCAACCCTCCTACCTCAGCCTCCCAAGTCGCTGGGATTATAGGTGTCTACCACTGCATCTGCTGCATCTGGCTGCATTCTTTTTTTTTTTTTTTTATGGTCCACACTTTTTATTGGTGTGTTCTAGTTGTACAAGATGATGGGACTTGTTGTTACATTTTTATACATGCACACACTATAACAATATAATTTGTCCAGTATCACTCCCTAGCATGTCCCCCCCCCATCACCTTTCACTCCTTTGTATTATTTCTTATCTGTATCTCAGAAAGTTCTGAAGGTCTCACGAAATAATAATACGTGTCAAAAACCTAATGTGCTATGTCTGAGAAATATATCTCAGTTAATGAGACCTACAATCATAATTATTATTTGTGGGGGTTTTTGTATTTTTAAAAATGTCTCAGTTGTTGATGGACCTTTATTTTATTCATTTATTTATATGTAGTGCTGAGAATCGAACCCAGTGCCTCACACATGCTAGGCAAGTGCTCTACCACTGAGCCACAACCCTAGCCCCTTTACTGCATTTTTATTGTTGTTTGTTGTTGTTATTATTATTTGTGCTGTGGATCAAACCCGGAGCTTTTTGCATGCAAGGCAAGTGTTCCATCACTTAACTATATCCCAGCCCCACAATTTTATTTTATAAACCGAGGAAGAAGTGAAAGTCCAAAAGTTCTTTTGGACTGAGGTGAATAAATTATCCTGTCTAAAGGTGGTAAGAATGAGGTGTTTTAAATGGATTTGCCTGCTGCTTGGATATAATGTTATTTACTATAACATTTGTTCTAGTATTAGCCTTGTAGTTAGATTTTGAGTATGTACAGAAGTGATATCTAGCAATATCATGAATTGAAATTTACATTGTCAATATTTTAATAGTCGTTGGGGTTTGGGTGTAACTCAGTGGTAGAGTGTGAGCTTAACATGAGCATAACCCTGGGTTTAATCCCCCACACCAATAAGGGGAATAAAAATATTTTAATATTTGTTGTTTTTTTTTCCCATGATATTTTCCACTTTATCAGGACAAACCAAGTTTATCACCATGAGTTGGAGCTTCCTGACTCGCCTGCTAGAGGAGATTCACAACCATTCCACATTCGTAGGGAAGATCTGGCTCACTGTATTGATTGTGTTTCGGATTGTCCTAACAGCTGTAGGAGGAGAGTCCATCTATTATGATGAGCAAAGCAAATTTGTGTGCAACACAGAACAGCCAGGCTGTGAGAATGTCTGCTATGATGCCTTTGCACCACTCTCCCATGTGCGGTTCTGGGTGTTCCAGATCATTCTGGTGGCCACTCCCTCGGTGATGTACCTGGGCTATGCCATTCATAAGATTGCCAAAATGGAGCATGGTGAGGCGGACAAGAAGGCGGCTCGGAGCAAACCCTATGCTATGCGTTGGAAACAGCACCGGGCCCTGGAAGAAACAGAAGAGGACCATGAAGAGGATCCCATGATGTATCCAGAAATGGAATTAGAAAGTGAAAAAGAAAATAAAGAACAGAGCCAACCGAAACCCAAGCATGATGGCCGACGACGGATTCGGGAGGATGGGCTCATGAAAATCTATGTACTACAGTTGCTGGCAAGGACCGTGTTTGAGGTGGGTTTTCTGATAGGGCAATATTTCCTGTATGGCTTCCAAGTCCATCCATTTTATGTGTGCAGCAGACTTCCTTGCCCTCATAAAATAGACTGCTTTATTTCTAGACCCACTGAAAAGACCATCTTCCTTCTGATAATGTATGGTGTTACAGGCCTCTGCCTATTGCTTAACATTTGGGAGATGCTTCATTTAGGGTTTGGGACCATTCGAGACTCACTAAACAGTAAAAGGAGGGAACTTGAAGATCCGGGTGCTTATAATTATCCTTTCACTTGGAATACACCATCTGCTCCCCCTGGCTATAACATTGCTGTCAAACCAGATCAAATCCAGTACACCGAATTGTCCAATGCTAAGATCGCCTATAAGCAAAACAAAGCCAACATCGCCCAGGAGCAGCAGTATGGCAGCCACGAGGAGCACCTCCCAGCTGATCTGGAGACTCTGCAGCGGGAGATCAGAATGGCTCAGGAACGCTTGGATCTAGCAATCCAGGCCTATAATCACCAAAACAACCCCCATGGTCCTCGCGAAAAAAAGGCCAAAGTGGGGTCCAAAGCTGGGTCCAACAAAAGCAGTGCTAGTAGCAAATCAGGGGATGGGAAGACCTCCGTCTGGATTTAATCTTTGCTGGGCTTAAAACTTGGGCTTTTCATAGTTTATGGTAAGCAACGGCTCACTGAATAATGACTTCCATTGAGTAAACATTTGGCTCTGGTTATCTTCAGGGATGCTGTTGGCTCATGATCCAAACTCAGGGGACTCTGAAGGTGGGGCTGAGATGAGTGGGGAAAGGGAAACACAGTGTTCCAGGGCACATGTTCTCAGCAATAATACAATTGCAGAACTTTACATTTGTGTCTTCCAGATCCAGAGAAGAACAGATATATTTAAATCATTCTTGTTGAACAGTTTTTGTATGTACAGTATTATGGTACATTTTTTTTCTTTTTCTTTTTTTTTAGTATGAGAACTTTTTTGTATTTGTACATTGAACTGCTGTAGTTATACTTTTTTATATTAAAGGAAAAAAAATCCTTGTAAGTAATGCCTATTAGGCTAGTGTTATTACTTTGTTTAGCAAAATCTACCCTGGGTTTAGAGTTTTAGTAGATGCTACATTCAATACAAGTGCCTCTCATGTTGCAGGGAACATTTCAATGGAGACTGAGGAGGAGATACCAGTTTTCTGTCTTAGAAAGGAAGACTACATTAGAAAGAGATTGAGATCTTCTCTCTTCTACCTGAGAAATCTGGGAATCTCAACTTTTATAACCAGAGCTGTAGCCATTCTTTGAAAACATGTTTCCAAGGGAAGTAAATAATTAGCTGCAGGATTTCTTCAAATTCTAAGCATTGCCAATATGTGCTTTGATGTTATATACATAAGTTCTTTCAAAAAACTGATATGCAGTGGTGTCCCCCATCTAGTAGCTACATTCAATATAAGTGCCCAGGAGCAGTATGAAGCGCCTGGCTAGATTTTGGTGCTAAGCTGCTTGTCTCAGAGAGCTCAGTCGCGCCTGGGAAATGAGGCCTAATAGGATGTTTAGCTGTGAACCCTTTTGATTGGCTTTAAGCCTCAATCCAGAAATCTGCCCATCTCTCTGGTTTCTTAAGCCAATAATGAATATTTTCCGTACTTGTTAACATTAGAAATATAAAAATTCCCTTATAGACTAAGAATATTCAAAACTTCCTATACTGCAAATGGCAGAAGGCTTAAATCCAGATTTTTAAATTTCTTTTTATAATGGAATTTATGATTGACTTACTTCTGCCAATGTAGGTATCTGCCTAAGTGGCCATTCTCACTTGGGATTTGTCTGTAAATAAACCAAAAGAGGTGTTCAGTATTTATTCCCTGTTGGTATATGTTATTTGTTAATGACAAGCATTATTGTTTATGAATCTAGTGTTTTATAAACAGTATTTATTGCCATCCTTTTTTTTTTTTTTTTCCAACCTGTTTATTGAACCCAGTGCCTCACACATGCTAGGTAAGAGCTACATCCCCAGCCTTGTGTTTTTTTTGTTTTTTGTTTTTTGTTTTTTGTTTTAATAGGATCTCCCTGAGTTGCCCAGGCTGGTCTTGAACTTGCCTCTGCCTCCCTAATAGTGGGATTACAGATGTATACCACCACTTCCAATACCATCTTTACATTTTGTTGGAGAGCTGTGTTCTCTCATCCCATTTTTGTGGTTTGTCTTAGTGGTGAAACTTGGTAAAGGTGTCAGGGGGTCTTTGCTTTACCAGGGAGCATTTCACTTGGGTGTCTTCCTCTTTTCTAACAAAACTGCTGCAAACCACTTCTGACTTTGAAATTCCAAAGGTGTTATGCTTTGTGTCTTCATTTTTAAATGCCATTTCCAGGCTATTTAGAAGAATATGAGAATAGCACCTTTTGTGCATTTGTTTTTTCTTTGTTGTTTCTCCATTTGCATTCCCCCTCCCCTTGCCCCCACGCATACCCAAAAAAACTTAGAAAATTTATCCTTATCTTCTAGCCATTCATTGACTTATATATGTGTATATATATTTTCTAATCTTTAAATTTTAGCTTGGAAAAACTCCTCAGGATCTCTCAAAATTTTAAGCAGAAAATAAGCTCAGGTGAGACTGAGGGGGAAATTTTGGAAAATGACATACATTTATATCATGAATAATCAATGGGCATTGGCAGTTTCCCTCAAACCAAATGGTTAATAAGGAAATTCATATAATTGCTAGAAAAAAGGCAGGATTTTTACTAGTTAAACCTCATTGAGATACAAAACTACCGATTCTTATGTTGCTGGAGCTTCCAGCAGATTTCTTAATTAAAGGACAGAAAATTCACATCCACTCAATGCCATTTGTTCAGAGCCCGGAGGAAAAGAGAGTGGCTTTGCCAGCAGAAAGGTTGGGAATTTGAGTGGTGGAGAGGGAAGGAGTTGAGCAGAAACGCCAGGAAGAACCAGGCAAAGGCATTTGGTGCCAGGAGCATCCACTTAGTTCTACAGCAGCCCAGTTCTACAGCAGCCCTGGTGTTTCATCTTGGCTTATGCTGCTGAGAATGTTAGCTTTTGTGTCTGGCTAATTCTTCAACTTTTTAAAGTATATAGAAAGATGTCACCTCACATGCATACACTTTAAAATCTAAATTTATTCTCTTGCTAAAGTTTTTTTTTTTTTTTTTTTTTAGTACTGGGGATTGAACCCAAGGGCGCTTAAACACTGAGCCACAACCCCAGCCCTTTTTAATATTTTATTTAGAGACAGGGTCTTGCTGAGTTGATTGGGGACTCACTAAATTGCTGAGGGTGGCTTTGAACTCACAATCCTCTTGCCTCAGCTACCTGAGCTGCTAAAGTTTTCATTATAACAGGAATTTCCCTACTTGCTGCCTCCTTAACACATTTCTTTTATTCAGCTTTTGAATATAAGAGTTTGCCATAACTGTTTTCCACTCATAACGTGGTATAAACCTGCATAAAGAGAGTGACTCCTCTTTGTCTAATTTATTAACACATTGATTCTACATTGAATCTGAAAATATTGTTCTGGAAAGTACAAGTATTTGTATCAAAAGTCTGCTAATAGTTTTGTTTTTTCTATCAAAATCATATTGTGGGCTGGGATTATGGCTTAGTGGTAGTGCACTCATCTGGCATGCGTGAGGCACTGGGTTCAATCCTCGGCACCACATAAAAATAAATAAATCATATTATTTTAAATTGCTGGATAGGACATGCTATGTCGTGATATTTCTCCTCTAAATGGAAGTTAAGTACTCAGTCCTTCACATTGTTAGAATCGGGATAGGAACAATAACATGTTTATATTCCTTAATGTACTGGTGCATTTATTAAGATGTTATGTGTCCACACCTGACATTTTGTTAAAATCTTTTATTCAGAAGAGATTTGCAAAAGGAACAGGCATCTTAGTTCAAATTTGAAGGGAGAATTAGATAACATTTTCCCCTGAAGAAATATTAATGTTCTCTTTGTGGCTTTGTCTTTGCTTATGACTTCATTTTGCCTGTTTCCATATTTGTTCATTTAAAACCACAAGCGTATTATTTCAGTTGAAGTCAGTTTTTCTGGTAATTTTCCTTAACCAATATTTATAGAGTCATTTGCTCTTGATAACTATGAACTTTGCCATTCTAAAATGGCACTCACAGTTCAGGTCTTTTGCATATCTGTGTCTTTTAGAGGGCCACCTATATCTTTAAAGGGGGAAAATATCAGTATTAGTAAACTTAACTGTCAATTCTTCACAGTTTGAAATCAGGCAGATCACTTTTCCAAGTTCAGGAGTCACTTGCCTCTGAGTGTTAGCCAGTAGTAACCTCTGGTAAAAGGTGTTCAAAAAATCAACTATCAGGTCTTGGGTGTAGCTCAGGAGGGTAGAACACTTGCCTAGCATGCATGAGGTCCTGGTTTTGATCCCTAGTACCACCAAAAAAAAAAAAAACCCTCTTATTATTGGTCATTTGACTGAGCTTGGAGCTTCAGAACAATAGTGAACTGTGTAATGGTGATAAAGCATGCTGGAGTGCCCTTTATTGTGGGCCTCAGTGATGGTTTACAACACTTGATCCAAGCAGTTTATACCAAGAATGGACTTTTAAATATTCTTCTTCTTAGTCATACCTATGATTTACCCATTCGGCATTTAGATGTCCATGCTGTATGCTTTCTGTTTCATGTAAGAGGCATTCACTTCTAAAAATAACACCTCTGGGTGATGATAAATTTTTGGCCAGCCAGCATTTGGTAAAAGGCAAGTATATTGTACTTGAACTGACTTTAATGAATACCTTTTTCTATTTATAAATCAAAGATCTTTCCCAGCTGTGAAGAAGATACCTGAAGTCAAAGATACACAGCTGCTGGTCATTTTGATTGGAAAGTTCCAGGTATTAGATTAATTTTATGTATAAAATCATGTAATCTCTTGAAGAATCTTACCACCCTATAGTGATAAATCCCCTTTACCTATACAGTGCAGTTGGGAAATAAAATGTCAGCCTACCTACATGTCATAAACCTGTAATAATTCAGTTACCATCAAATGTTAGAATCATTAGGTTGAATTACATACTTATCACTCATTCTAGCCTCACATCATGGAGACTTTTTAAGATTTTCATTTGCTGTTGTCCCTAATGTAATCTTATGGCTTTGTTGTTTATAATAACAAATTAAGTGGCTTTTGTTCATGCATATTCCATATTGAAGAAGAAATTCTCAGTATTCTAAAATCCAGGCGTTCCACTGCAGTGCAAAAGCAATACAGAGATAAAAAGTAAGTTCTGCCTTTTAGGTTGGCTTGTTGAACCAGACAAAGACAGTTGGCTATGTTCTTCCCAAGATTGAAAAAAAAATTAACTGTTCTCTCAATTATGTTTTCTTTAGCAAATCTCCTACAGAAGTCTCTACCTCAGTCATTAAGTATTGTGATATGATTAGCATATTGATACCAGAAAAACTTAGCTAGGACTTCCAACTTTTAAAGAAAATTTAAATGTAAAATTCAACTGTTAACCAGGAATCAAATGTCATGTGATGTGCAGTTTGGATATTGCATGAACAGCTAAGGATTTACCTGTTTCATTGCCAAAGATGATTTGTCATTGATTTTGTTCTGTACAGTTTATGTAAAACTTTCATGGTAGAGACAGGCTCTGTGCTCAGGGTCTTGTCTCTGGGAAGATTTTGTCAGTTTTATCAGTTCCAAATACAGTTTAGAAGATTCACTTGTGGTCTGTGCATCCTTTCTCAAAACTCGAAGCCCTTTGAAAACTAGGCTATCAGGAAATTTCGTGGTTGGCATGTATACCATTCTTTGTATTAAATTGTTTCCAAGAACTTAATGGTTTACACAGAAAATCTGATATGAAAATCTCTTCTTGTACGTTCACCTGTAAGTTGATCTTAGTGGGAATACACAAGCAGAGAAACTTCCAGCTAGAAGTCTGGCCTCAAAAGAGGCCCTTTTGCATAGCAGGGCTGGTGCTCCTCCGGGTCTAAGTGGATTGGTGAATGTTTACTGTCACAAACTGGGAAGTACTGGTGGTCTCCTAGAGGAGGGGAAGGCTGGAGTCTAAGCTTGGGTGCTGGGATCGCCCTTGTCTCTGACTTCCTTTGGTTCTGAGAGGCCTTTTCTGGAGGAAGAGTACTTTCCCCACCTAGGCACAGCCTCATCCACCTCTGAAGGGCGGTGCGGGTGTGGGTGAGGGGAGCGATTATCCTTAGCCGAAACAAGACTCTGTTCCCAGATATAGGATAGCTGACTGGTAGGTCTCACACACCCCACCCTCAGCAGCAAAATTGTAAACTGGTCAGCTAACCATATTTGGTAATAAACTTGTGAGCCATTTGAAAGCTCTTGGGGCAGTTAAATCACTCCTGATTCTTAGTTTTAAAAGTGGATTATTTGGTAGATTTGCCATCAGAATAAATACCTGGAGAAGGTATTGGTATCAAAACTAAATCTCTGCTCTGTTTTTTACACAGAGCTTAAAAGCTTTTTTAGGTTTTATTAGACATGGTGGTGCACACATATATGGGTATATAACCCAGGGACTTGCACATGCTAAGCAAATAGTCTAACATTGAACTATGTCTCCCAGCCCTTGTTTTGTATTTTATTTTGAAACAGTTTCACCAAGTTGCTGAGGCTGGCATTGAACTTCCTGCTCAATCTCCTGAGTCACTAGGATTGCAGATGTGTGCCACCACACCTGACTTACAAAATTTTAAGACCTTTTTTTTTTTTTAGTTGTAGATGGGCACAATACCTTTATTTTATTTATTTATGTGGTTCTGAGGATTGAACCCATGCCTCACACATACGAGACAAGTGTTTCACCACTGAGCCACAACCACAGCCCACAAAATTTTATTAAGATAATTTACATGCAGTAAAATTCACTCTAGCCCCAAAACCCACTCTTTTAAAATGTATAACTCTAAAAACACAGTTGATTAACCACTGAAAGACACCGAGTAGTTGCATCACCCAACAAAAATTCTGTTTTGTAAATGACTCATCTTGGGAAAATATTTTGAAATGTGAGCCAGAATAAAAAGGAAGAAATGAATTATTTTAAATTATCTCCTCTGTTCAAGGAGATTTAGACCTGGCATACCACATGAATTTCATCTCTTCTGCCAGCTCCAAATGATTGATGGATGGCTGGAGGGGAGGACTTTGTACAAGGTTCAGACAAATTACCCCTAAGTGATTTTGGAAATGGCAGGGGATACTGGGAAAAGCATGCCATCCATTTTTTAGATTTATTATTTTATTTATTTATTTATTTTTGGTAATGGGGATTGAACCCCCTGGGCCACATCCCAAGTCCTTTTTTATTTTTATTTTGAGACAGAGTCTCAGTAAGTTGTTAAGGTTGGCTTTGGACTTGTAATCCTCCTGTGTCAGCCTTCCAAGTTGCTGGGATTACAGGTGTAAATCCTGGCCCTACCTAGTTTTTTAAGTATAAATTTTCAAAACATGAAATAGGATTCAGGACTTCCTGGTTTGTGGCTGTAACTAGACCCATGGGAAAAGACCCATCCTACCTTGCATGTTCATGAGTGTCATTGCTCAGAAATTTCTCCACCCCATATTAGATGACATCTTGGAAGAAGTTAGACATAGGAAGTGACTTAGAATTAGAAAACCACAAGGGAAAAGATGGTGACACGAGGACAAGTATTCATTGTCCAATAATTTCCTCTGCTCAACCCCCTCAATCCTGATGAAAATGCCCTGCCCTGCGCTTCCCTGCCCTGCCCTTCACATGCCAGGCCTACTTAAACTAGACTGGGGAGTTGTGAAAGAAAACTAAGGAAGCCCCTTGCTGGTGTCAAGGAAAAACTAAATTCCCTCTTTTTATCCTTGGTCGAATCTCCCACAAACAAGTGTCCTTATCTTCTCTGCTCTCCTGAGGCCATCCCAGAAGGCCCAGGGAGGCCAGCCTCTTTGAACTCCAGGCAAGGCAGAACCAAGCAACTGTTCATAACTGATTTCAGCACATGGCCAGTGACCTGAATGGGACCTGACCGTGGGGGAAAATGATACAGAACTAGATGGGTTTTTAACATTTTTATTTTTAGTATATGTAGTCCTGTGAAAGTGAAATGTTATCTTTGAGCCAGGAACATTGAAAAACACTGACAGGGAGCTGCTTTGGCCTGGCCCATTTTTCTGAAGGCACATTGCAGCTGTGGCCTCAGCCCAGCAGGCAAAAGCATGTTGGGTCTCTACCCAGGTGCTGTTCAGAGCAGTGACAGGTCTCATCCTCTGACTGCAGAGGGGTCTGCAGGAAGACTGGGGCACCATAAGAAACTTTGAACCTTAAAAACCCTGGAAACAGTAAATGCAAGTTGTCAGGACTGTTTACTTCACATTTCAGATTGGAAAGTGATCAAGACTTTGGAAACATCAACAAGGATCTGCAGGATCTGGACCAGTCAGATTATAGACCAATTTGTAATTATACTGTTGGTTCCAGAATTCTACTTTGCTGGGGCAGAGTTGGGGGGGGTGACCTAGAAGAAATAGTGTGGGTGGGCACTTTTATTTAATACATAGCGCTTAAGCAGTGAGTAACCATTCACACCAACTCTTCTGAATAGCAAGCTATGGTCCTGAGAAATAGCTAGAAGGCAGAGTACAGTATTTGGCAGAAATGAGGATAAAGATGTTGGGGAGATGATGTCTTGTTTTTTTTTTTTTTTTTTTTCTGGTACTGAATCAAGCCCAGGGGCATTTTCCTCTGAGCTACATCCCAGCCCTTTTTATTTTTTGAGATTGGGTTTCACTAAGTTGCTGAGGGTCCCACTTAATTGCTGAAGCTAACCTTGAACTTGGGATCTTTCCTCCTCAACCCCAGGAAGGATTATTGTGAGATGAGAAATGTGGAACACTAGTCTAGCCAGGGTCTGCCTGAGAAGAGTGCAAGAAGGTCAGCATAGATTGGTCTAGAACAGATGCCTGAGCAGAAGCCCCTGACCCTTGATTTGGCATTACCAGTTAAAATACAAGATGCCTGTTTTTATTTGAAGGTCAGATCAGCAATGAATGACTGGTTTTTATATTACATGGAACATACATCAAAAATTTCCTTTGGGGGGGCTGGGGTTGTGGCTCAGTGGTAGAGTGCTCTCTGGGATGGTAGAGTGATCACTGGGTTCGATCCTCAGCACCACATAAAAATAAAGATATTGTGTCCCCCTTAAACTAAAAAATAAATATATTTTAAAAAAAGGTTCCTTTGGGCTTGGGGTATTTAGCTCGTTGTTAGAGCACATGATTCCCTGGTTTTCAATCCCTAGCACCCTGCCAAAAATTGTTATCTAAAATTCAGGTTTACCTGTTTGTCCTGTTTTTATTTGCTGAATAATTTGTAAATTGAATTTGTTAATGAATCTGCAAATTTTAGTTTGACGTGCATTCTGAAGTCTGGTAACAAGATGGGAAAGACTTTAATCAGATATTAAGAAAACTATGAGGGCTGGGGATGTGGCTCAAGCGGTAGCGCGTTCGCCTGGCATGCGTGCGGCCCGGGTTCGATCCTCAGCACCACATACCAACAAAGATGTTGTGTCCGCCAATAACTAAAAAATGAATAATAAAAATTCTCTCTCACTCTCTCTTTAAAAAAAAAAAAAATTAAAAAAAAAAAAAAAAAAAAAGAAAACTATGAACAAAAACTGTTGACTTGAGTCTGAGCTGCTTCACACAAAAAGATACTTAGTCGTGTTGCCAGTGAGGAATATTGGTTTTTCCTATTTATGGCGACTCTCCTATGATGTAAAACGTTTTTTGGTTCTGCAATTTCCTCAGTAAGTAACAATATATAATACCACATTAACCCAAACTCAGGCTAGCAGCAACCTGCTTTTGTAAAAAACAGTCCAGGGCTGGGGATATAGTTCAGAGGTAGAGCACTCTCCTAGCATGTGCAAAGCTCTGGGTTCAGTCCCCAATATTGCAAAAAATAAAAAATTAAAATAATGAAAAAGTCCACTCCTGACTGTATTGTCAAAATAATTGGAATCAGGATATCAAAGAGATATTTGCATATCCTTAAAACAGCATTCTTCAGAATGCCCAAGAGGTACAAACAGCCCAAATGTCCATAGAGAGAGGAATAGATTTTAAAATGTCATATATCCATGCAGCAGAATTATTATTCACCCTTAAAAGAAGAAAATCATTTTATGCTTACAACATGGATGGGATTTGAGGACATAGGCTGAGTGAAATAAACCCAGTCACAAAAAGACATCTGTGTGAGTATGAATCCACTTATATGTTGTGTTTAAAACAGTAAAAATTATAATAATAGGCTGGGAACATAGCTCAGTAGGTAGAGTGCTTGCCTCACATGCACAAGGCCTTGGGTTCAATCCCCAGCACCACCAAAAAAGTAAAAAAAAAAAAAAAAAAAAAAGAAAAGAAAAAAAGAAAAATTACAGGAACAGAAAGTAGAATAGTATTTGTCAGGGACTAGAGGGAGGGAGAAATTAGTTGATTGATGGGTAGAGTTTGCTTGTTTGTTTGTTTTGCTACTGGAGATTGAACCTAGGGGCACTCAACAACTGAGCCACATTCCCAGCCCTTTTTATTTTTTATATTGAGACAGGATCTTGCTAAATTGCTGAGTCTGCTCTCAAACTTGAACTTCTGTCTCAAACTCTCGAGTTGCTGGGATTACAAGTGTGCACCACCACGCCCAGCCCCAGCCCTTTTTTGAAAATTTCAAGACAGGGTCTCACTAAATTGCTTAGGGCCTAAATTACTGAGGCCGTCCTTCTGCTTCATTCTCCCGAGTTTCTGGGATTACTGGCATGAGCCACCATACCCCAACATACCCCACCCAGCCAAGATTTCGAGTTTAGCACGATGAAAATAGAGCTCTGTTACATAATAATGTGAATATAATTAAGACTACTGAACTATCCACTTAGAAATCATCAAGAGGGCCAGGCATGGTGGCACACGCCTGTAATTCCAGGAGGAATTCCAGGAGGAATTGGGAGGCTGAGGAAGAGAATCTCAAAATCGAGGCCAGCCTCAGCGATTTACTGAGACCCTCAGCAACTTAGTAAGACCTTGTCTCAAAATGAAAAATAAAAAGGATCAAAGATGTGCCTCAGTGGTAAAAGACCACTGGGATCAATGTCTAACCCCCCCAAAAAAATCTGGTTTATTTTATTTATATATATATATTTCATATAAATATATAGTTAATATAAATATATAAAACCAAAGGGTAAATTTTACATGGTATTTTACTACAATTAATTTTTTAAAGACTTGAATTTTATAGCATCTCAAGATATATAGAGACAGATACTACAATTAATTTTTTGAAGCTGGGAGTTAAAGCCAGGGTTCCTTTACCACTGAGCTACAACATCAGTCCTTTTTATTTTGAGACAGGGTCTTACTATATTATCCAGGCTGGCTTTGAATTTGTGACCCTCCTGCTTCAACCTCTCAAGTCTTTGGGTTTACAGGTGTATACTACTGTGCTCAACTAAAATTCAATTAAAAAAATAAGCAAAATCAATACTATGGATATAAAAAAGCCACCATAATCCCTCCTGTTCCCACTCCTCCCACTGTTTAGTCTACCAATTCTTTCCAAAAATATTTATGCACATGCAAGCATATGCATATGTCCACTCTTAGTGAACCATATCCAGTGAAATTTCAATTGCTATCTTTAGTAATAGCAGACTACAGGATCCCAGATCCAAAACTGTTGGCACCAAAATTAGAGAACTTTAACTGCTTGAAAGGGAACACTTAGAAATTCAGCAGAACATCTACTGCTAGTGTACGTGACTTAACTTCCCATAGAGAGTATAACTGTGCACTATGGTACAGACCTTAAAGTGAAATGAAAGAGATCTAAGAGCTTTTTAAGCTTCTTTTTTTGTCAGGGGTGGGGGGTGGGGTGCGGAGAGGGTAGGGATCAGAGATTGAACCTAGGGACCTTAACCACTGAGCCACATCCCCAACCCTTTTTGTTTTATTTTGCAACAGGGTCTTGCTAAGTTGCTTAGGGCCTTGCTAAGTTGCTGAGGCTGCTTTGAACTTGTGGTCCTCCTGCCTCAGCCCCCTGAGTTGCTGGGATTATAGGCATGTGCTACCTTTTAAGCTTCTTAACATTACCTTTTTTTTTTTTTTTTAATTTTTTATAAGAGTAGTCGGCCAAGGAGACCAGGAGATCAATTTTTTTTTTTTTTTAGAGAGAGAGAGAGAGAGAGAGAGAGAGAGAGAGAGAGAGAGAGTTTTAATATTTATTTTTCAGTTTTCGGTGGACACAACATCTTTGTTTGTGTGTGGTGCTGAAAATCAAACCCGGGCCGCACACATGCCAGGCTAGTGCGCTACTGCTTGAGCCACATCCCCAGCCCTTAACATTACCTTTTGAGGGCATAATTTACTGACAATAAATGTACCTGTTTTCATTGTTTATACATTGTATATAGTATAATGACTAGTGCAAATACCATATCTCTTTTTCCTTTTTTTTTTGACTGGGGATTGAACCCAGGCGCACCTTACCACTGAGCTACATCTCCAGCCCTTTTAAATTTTCTTTTTTTTCTCCTGCTTCAGCTCCTGCGTACTGGAATCACAGGTGTGCGCCACTGCAGCCTACGCTCTGCCTCCTTTTGGGAGGATAATTCTCAGTTTTATTGACTTATTTTTTTCCAGTTATGAAGTTATTACATGCTTCTTATAAAATTTATAGCTAGACTGGTGCAGTAGTTTATGCCTGTAATCCCAGCAGCTCAGGAGGCTGAAGCAGGAGAATCACAAGCTCCAAGCCAGCCTCAGCAATTAAGAGTCAATTTAGGAAGACTCTGTCTCAATATTAAAAATAAAAAGGAATGGGGATGTGACTCCCTGGTAAAGTACCCCTGGATTCAATCCCCAGTACCAAAATAATAACAGTTTACAGCTGGGCGAGGTGGGGCTCACCTGTATTCCCAGCTACTTGAGATGCTGAGGCAAGAAGATTGCAAGTTCAAAGCTAGCCTCAGCAACTTAGCGAGGTCCTAAACAACTTAGCAAGGTTGTATCTCAAAAAAAAAAAAAGAAAGAAAAAGGGCTGGGGATGTAGCTCAGTGGTAAAGCAACCCTGGATTCAATCCCTAGTCCCCCCCCTCCAAAAAGTAATATATATGTACATATCTTAAGAATTGAAAGTACAAAAAAATGTATAAACATATCCTTTTCCCAAAAGCCTCTCTGTCCAAGTGTCTGTTTTGGTGAATTCCAGTACAGGTTTCCCCTGTCAGCCTGTCAATGAGGTCCTGGAAACCTTCTCATTGTTTCACTTCCCAAATCTCAGGGTACTTTTTACAGTTCTGTCACCCCGCCTTCTGCTTGGGAACTCCCTTGGAGGCACAAGTGGGTACCTGGCTGCTGTAGCATAGTGCTCTTTGCCACAGCAGCATTCAGGGTTCTCGAGAACAAGACAGGATCCCTTGCTCTCTCTCCAAAATGGTACTGTCTAGTATCTTCATTAATAAATTCTCTGTATAAGGATTGGTAAGCCGTTTAATTTTTTATTATATTTTTTGGTACCAGGAATTGAACCTGGGGGATGCTTAACTACCAAGCCATATCCTAAGCCCTTTTTAATTAAAAAAAAATTTATTATGAGACAGGGTCTCCACTAAGTTGCTTGAGGCCTCCCTAAGTTGCTGAAGCTGGCCTTGAACTTACAGTCCTCCTACCTCAGCCTCTTGAGTTTGTGGGATTAGAAGCATGGTCATTCTGCCTGGCTGACAAGCTGTTTTAAGCACCATCCTGAAAACTAGAAGCCTTATCAAATTTAGCCCAAATAAATTTCTCAGATTGAGAATCTCCATATTTAGGCCAGATCATGGGAAGATGGAGGCCAGTAAGTACCCACTTCTGATGTGGTCTGACCAGAGCACAGGGACTGCTGCCTTAGAAATAAAGTGCCCTCACCAAGGAAGGTGACCAGCTGCTGGGGTGTGCTCCATTTCTGTGTGATGTGCTCTAGGAGGAACGTGGGTAGACTGGGACATGTCTAGAGTGGAGTGACAGAGCAGGGCAAGGCTTGGGCCTGTGGCCTGCCAGAAGTTCTTAAGGAATCTGAAAGGATTTTTAGCCTTATGTGGGGGGAAATCATGGCATTTATGTGAAGGGCCAGAGGGTAGAAAATTTGTGTTTCCCAATAAAGAATCCTTTGCTTTTAGAGGAAGCCACACAAAGGCCAAGTGTGCAGAAGGAAGGGAGGTGGGGGCTGGCAGTTATTTTCTTGGGTTCCTTTCATCTCCAGGTCCTGTGTTTCTGCTGGAACAAGCAGGGTTTTAGTTTCCATTCCCTTTGTGACACTGTTAAGATTTTTTTTCCTTACATCTTTTATTCTTTCTCCTTAAGTGCTGGGAGACACTGGGCAGGTAATTTTAGTAAGTAAACACTATAAAGTTTTGACGGTTATGAATGGCTCAGGAAGGCGCAGGAAAGGAATGAATCCGTAAAAGTCCTTGCAAGAGGGTGGAAGGCCTGTGTCTGGGGACAGCAGTGCTTTTTCCATCTCAGAGCTCTGTTTGCACTCTGGGCCATGTCAGCAGCCTCCCAACAAGTGTGGCAGGTGGTCCTGTATAAAAGCTCTGGGAGGACACAGCCTTGAACCAGACCCCCTTGGTGGCCTCACGGAGTTGCAGAATATAGGGGCTTGACATAAAAGCAACAGCACCAGGCACATGATGCTCAAGGTGGGGCATCCTCTAAGTTTCATTACCTCTGGTTTCATTACCTGTGGAGTGGGGACACCAATAGCTCCATGTTTGGTGTTTGCTAGTGACACCTGAGATGTCATGAGGGACTGGCCCAGAGCCAGTGCTCCACATCTAGGGGCCATGAGTTCTAAGGCTTCCTGGAGGGGTGATGGGGAGAATGAGCTTCCCACTGATAAATCCAGAAAGCTGAAGAGGGGAGCTAATGGTGAGGAGGGGGGTTGGGAATATAATTCCAATTTTTTTTGGGGGGTGTACCAGGGATTGAACTCAGGGACACTCCACCACTGAGCCACATCCCAGCCCTATTTTGTATTTTATTAGAGACAGGGTGTCACTGAATTGCTTAGCACCTCACCAAATTGCTGAGGCTGACTTTGAACTCGTGATACTCCTGCTCAGCCTCTCGAGCCCAGCCTGCGCCACCGTGCCCAGCCTGTAATTCCAATTTTTTCTTTGCAGCAACAGGTAAGTTGTTCTTTCATTTCTATTGTGCAATGAAAAAGAAATTTCCACACTAAGCACATATCAGCGAGTATGTCTCAAATTGTATTGTGATTACATCCTGAAGCCACTCAGATTCCCCATCAAACCCCAGTTAACTAGTACAGCAGTGAGCTGGTCTGGGTCTTGGGGCCCTCTTGTGTATTCCCCTTGGTTCTAATCCAACACGCCTCCATCTGGCCTGCTTTAGTTTTTCTGGTTCGCTCATTCTGCAAACACTGATTAAGCCCCAGTGCTGCAGGTACCAGAATCCGTGCTGCAAATTACCCATGGAGGCAGGCTGGTCCCCACTTCACGGGGGAGTAGGTGAGCTCCAGGCTCAGGGCACTGATGGGAACGTGCTCTGAGAGCACAGGGCAAAGGCACCCGTCCCAGGCTGGCTTTCTGGAGCAAGTGACAGGTAATTGAGCCTAGTGGATGAGTAGGAGTCAATGTGGGGGTGAAATCATAAATGGGAGGAAGGCCCAAGGGTCAGAACTTTCAAGGAATTGAAAGAAATTCTGCAGGTTGCAGCCTAGAAGGAAAGATGGGTGGAAATGAGCAGGAGAGGTGAGCTGGGAACACTGGCAGCCAGACCCGGCTGCGGGAGCAGATGGGGTGGGTGGCTGAGAGTGGAGTTGGCTGTGGCCTTGAGTCAGAGGGAGGAGGTGGGTTTGGAATTGGTGGTCCCCAGAGTTTGCTTCCAGGGCTGGAGGGGTGGTGAGGAGCTGGCTGGGAACAATTCCATGGAGAAGCTGTAAAAGCACTGGGGCCTGTTGGATTTGGTGGCTTGTTTTTTGTTTTTTTTTTTTTGTTTGTTTGTTTGTTTTTAAAGGATGGAAAGGCCTTGAGTCATGGAAAGCAGAAGATATTGGGGGAGAGGATTGGTGAATGGCAGAATTGATGTTCTAAGACTGTAGGAGGAAAGGCATTAGATGTACAGGGGGAGGGTTGGCCCTGGTGGAAGGGCCTGGAAGTAGTGACAAGAATGCAGGTGGGGCTGTGGGTGGCCTCAGAGGGACATCTCTTGGCCAAGAGTGCAAGGCCCTGGGTTCCATTCCAGCATGGAAAAAAAAAAAAAAGAGTGGGAGGAGACCCTCAGAGCAGGGGAAGTAGGAGAGGGCAGCAGAGACATTTGAAGGGAGCAGAGGGGGTGGGAGGAAATGCTGGGGAAGAAGGAGAACAGCCATCCAGGGCAGAGCCCGGAGCCACAGCAAGTGTGCCTATCTGAGCCTAGGAACTGGTTTTGCAGTGACAGCAGTCTAAGCCATCCTGGGGTGTCTCTTTTCCCCAAAGAGAAGCCCTATCTCCCACCACCCCACTCCTGTGCTTTAGTTCTCCACCCAGGAGTGACCCTCAGATTGGAGAAGGGACAGTTGCCCTGTGATCAGAGCTTCCCCTGTGAACGTCACTGGGTCTGCCCTGGGTGGAGAGGCTGGCACGTCTTCACAGTGACCTCGGAATGAGGGTGACACCTTATTCTCAGAGGAGCCAGGATCAGGCTCGACATGGAAGAAGCTGCAGGGGTCAGGCTGGAGGAAAGGCAGAGAGCAAGTTTATTTTTAAACCCAAGTGGGCACTGGAACTGCCAGCAAGAAGCAGACGGCTCTCGGGGAGAGTGGAGATTGGCAGCCAGTCAGGCACTTGTCAGGAAACCTGGAGGCTGCCCAACGGGCAGGGGTTCAGGCGGATGAAGGCCAGGGCCATGTGGGAGGGGTCGGGGGATGAGAGGAGCAGGGTTAACACCTCAGAGTTCAGCTCCAGCACTTCCCAAGGAAGCAGTGGGGATTGGAGGATGAGACCTGGAGTCCCCCAACCCCCTGAGAAGTGCCTTTGTTCCCTCACCCGTTGGCTTAGTCTTGATCTGTGTCAGCTGGACCAGGTGACTAGCTCTGTGAGGGAGTAGAGGACAATCAGGAGTCTGTTAAGGGCTCCTTGCTGCTAAAACTCCCTCTTCGGAGGTGTTCTGTCAGCATTCTGCAGAGCCAGGTGGCTCTCGGTCCTGAGAGGTGACCTGGAATGTGGCCTGTGGCCTACTGGAAGGTCTTCCCCTCTGCTCTGCGACCTAACCAGGGCCAAGACAAAGGTGCAGGATGCTGACAGGCCCTCTAAGAACTCCTGCACCACGGGAAGGGGTCCCAGGACCCTCTTCAGGAACTGTCACCAGGGCTGGTCCCCAGGTCGTAAAAGCTGAAGCCTCTCAGAGGACATGATAACAATAGCTCGAGTCTCAGCACTGACCCTCGTTATTTTACTCTCAACAGCAGATGGCTTGAAGAGCCCATGGGCAAGAGCTCTGAGCATTTGGCTAGAAGTCTTCAGGAGTCTTCTTGGCACCCAGCCTCAGGGTTGGCTGCTTCTCTCTCCCGCTGACCTTCTGGAAAGGTTGGTAGAAATCTTCTATTACTTCCAGCAAGTCCCAGGGCTCAGAGCCCCTTTCAGGGCAAAGCAAATCTAGGTCTTTCACTCTAGTTATAATTTCCCCGTCTTGCCTTCCAGAAAGGACTGTACACACGGCTTCTCTGACCTCTGGTGAGGCAGCGTCTGTTGTACCTGATCCAGATCCCTCTGTGTGTCTGCTGCCTCTTCCTCCTTACCTTAAGTTTCCTGGGTTTCAGTCTTGCTACTTCATAGCACCAGTTGTAGGCACTTGTAGCCACTGAGCACTTGAAATGTGACTAGTCCAAACCTAGATGTGCTTCAAGAGCAAAATACATTCCTGATTTTAAAGATTTAGTGAAAAAAAAAAAAAAAGAAAAGAGAACCTAACATCCCAATAATTATTTTTTTTGTTGATTACATGTGGAAGTGAGAATGGTTTGGATATATCAGATTTAATAAAATGCATTATCTTTATCTGTTTCTTTTTAAACTAGGCTACTAGAAAATTTTAAAACTCACCTGTAGCTTGCTGTGAGGCCTACATTCTATCCTGTGGGACACAGGTCTAGACACAGGGATGAGCCGTGATGAATGTGTCATTGTTCCTTCAACTCAACAGGTAGACTTTCTGAGCACCTGCAAGGTGTAGCGAGGGCTTCCTGAACCCAGCTCTCCATCCTGGCCACCTCCAACAGGAGAGGGCAGGCAGTGAGCAGCCATGTCAACCTGAGCAGACAGCTGGGAACTGGAATCCGTACCTGTGATCCATCCAGAAATCCTACGGGGTGGGTGCTAACTCATTTGTGGGGGGACTCAGAGGCAGCTGGGGGTTGTGATCTAATAGAAGGACTTTCTACTTTGGAAAAAACACCCCTGAGTATTTCTTGCAATAGGCGAGCTTCCCAGCAATTTCAAATTCTTGGTCCCACTCCCCACTGTTTAGGAACCACTCCTCCGAACTGCTTGTGACGTCTTCTGAGTAAAAGTCACTCCTCTCTGTTGATCAACCTGTTTGGGACACACCTGAAGCTCTATTCCAGCCCACAGGCATTTATTTCCTCCTGGAAAGTTTCAGAGAGAGGTGCTGGCATCATAGGCAGGGAGGCCAGAGGCAGAAGGCATGGGCACCTCCTGGCACTGTCATTGCCAGCCAGCGCCTGCTCTTTCCTGAAGCCTCTGCTCCTGTAGGCACTCAAAGATAACACAGCACCAAGGCAGGGAGGTGGCAGGTGACCCTGCTCTGACCTTCAGAGTTAGGACTGCTGAACCTCCCCCATGCCCTCTCTGCCAACTATCTACTAATAGCCTCAAATTTCAGTCGTTCAGGGGCCAGCAGTGGACTCAGCAGACCAGCAACTGGGAACTGAGAAGGGGTTAAGTGTAGAGATGGAGCTGTTGAGAGGCAGGAGCAATGGAAAAAGTTAAAAATAGGGTATCCAGCCCAGAGCAAGGAAGCAAGGGACACTCAGACTTGGGTCCTTGACTGACGGGTTTGAGAATGCCTCTTGCCTCTTCACCCTGCACACTGAATGGAAAAGCTGCCCGTCAGCCTCTGGAGATGCCTCAGGTGTTGCCTGCATCGGGGGCACTGAGACGCTGCAGTAGGGTGGGGACCTGGAATCTAAGTTGAACGTGACCCTGTGTCCTATCTCTGTGTATGAGTTTAGGTGGTCCTGGGAGTTCTGCCATTTGGGACTAGGGCTCTGATCCTGGCCCTCCTAGCTGCCCTCTCCCCAGGACCCTGCCTGGTGCTGCATGATCTCCTCCCTGCCCTGTCGTCCCTCCTTTTCCTGCTCCCACCCCCTTTCTTTTTTCTCTTCCCTGACTGCACCAGACTTCCAGTGCCGATGAGACCCTCCCAGGGTAGGTCCTTCCCTCCACCTCCACAGACAGAGCACCTCCTGGCCCAGAGGGGACTGACATGCCAGAGTAGGGTGGAAAAGAGGTTCTGGGCTCAGACTGCGGCCACTAAACAGTCTTGCCCACCCCAGCTGGGCAGAGAGAGTAGAGGGTGGGAACCGAGCACTGTGCCCTAAGAGTACAGCTGGTACTGGGCTGGTCCAGCTTTCTGGAGTCTCTGGAGTGAAGAGAGACTTTTTTGGCATTGGCCTTAACAGGGAGGTTGAGTGTCCTGCTTGCTTCACCCTGTGCTCGGCAGAAGCCAGAGCAGGGACAGTGTCTTTGTTGGGGTAGGCAAGGAAGGGAGGGCTGGGCCTCCACCCGGTGTCTGTTTCCTCGCCCGGAATGGGAGAGAATGGGAAGTCATGCCCCTTCCTCTCTGTGTGTTCCTGGGGGCTCCCTTCCTGCCCCCAGCTCCCTGCTCCCCCCCCTAGTAGTCAAACTCCTTGCCAAGCCCCAGGAGGGAGAGGGCCTGAGTCACACATTAAGGCCATTTACAGAAAGGAGAGACACAGGTTGGTGTGAGCTCTGTGGAAGCCCCAGGATGTGATCTTTAATTGATATTCCTGGCCCTGCCTCCCCACCCCAAGCCCCAGATGACCTATGTACAGAATGCATAGGGAGCCAGGTCCAGGCCAGGCCAGAGAAGTCCCCACTCCCCACTGGGCACCGCCAGGCTGTACCGTCAGGGCGGGACAGGAGGATGCAGACAGCTGGGAGCCAGGATCCACTGGTCACAGGAAGTCTCTACTCCATGTCCCCACCCCCACGGGCACGTGAGCACACAGACATGCCCATGTGTGCGGAGGCATTCACACTTGTGCAGAGATGTGGGTCCACATGCTTGTGCCCAGATGCATCGCCACTTGTGTGCCCATGTGCCACCTGAGAATGGAGGCCTCAAGTTTTCGTGGCAAAAGTGCAAAGCCCAGCCCTTGACCAGCCTCAGGTTGTGGAGCAAAACTGGAAAAAGGGGCCACCTGCTCAGCCCCCTCACTTGGGCCGAGCCAGCTGGGGCACAGTACTGAGGACCTCACTGTAGCTGATGTCACCCAGTCACCCGAAAGGCTGTCAATGGGTCCCAGACTCATTTGCCTCTGAGGGTGGTTTGGATAAGTAGGGAGCTATTTCCTCCTTGATTCCTCTTCAAAGAGGCCCCAGAAAGAGGGACACAAGCAGGCAACTTAGAGAACACCCTGGGGTGTTCAGAAACCCCTTCTGAGTCTAGATGGTGAACCCTGGGGTGGGGCGACTCCATCCATTGTGGCTTTCATCCATAAGGTAGCCCTCTGCTCATCACTTTTAGGGTCACAGAGCCAGAGCTCCTGCATCTCAAGTGAGGGCCACGAGGGCAGGCTGGGGGCAGGCCTGTGTGTGGGAGGGCGGAGAGCTGCCGGCCTTAGGTTCTCAGGCGTGGCCGCATCGGGGTCAGAGGAGAACAGATAGGGACACATCTGTAAACTTACTGGCTGGGCCTGGAAGGGATCAGGGAGTAGAAAGGGTTTGATGAGGCCTTGAGAACTTTTCTAGAAACCTAGGATGGTCCCCAAGACCTGCCCTTTCCTCATCTTCTCTTACCTCATAGGCACTACCCCTCCAGGCACCGGGACACTGCTGGCCCTTCCTACCTAAAGAGCCCTCCCTGGGAGGATGGCCTGGCCTGGGACTGCCAGGCCCCATCAGGGGGCACCTAAACCCTGAGTCAGCCCCAGAATTACCCTTATCGAAAGGGGAAGGTGCCATTTTATTTCAGGGACTGTATTTTCTGGTCCCCTGCCCCCACAATACATGTGTCCAGGCGGGAACCAGATTGTTGTTTTGGAATTGAAGACAATCTGGGACATGTGGTCACCGTACCCACAACCTAGCCTGGGGCACGGGACAGGCAGCTTTGGTTTGAGATCAGCACACAGACTTCTGAGCTCCTCAAGGCTGGGGTTGGGGGCGGGGCAAGCGGGACGTCCAGCCACTGGGTGCAGTGACAGGATTCCAGGTGGGAGCATCCCAGGGGAGGGTCTCCCTGAGATGACCGTACCTCAGTTCCTCCAGGCCCTCTGGTAAATGTCAAAATATCCCTAGAGCTGCCCTGGCCCCAGCACCCCAAGGTTACATTCATTAGTTAAGATTCAATTAAAAATAAAAAGTAGATGTCAGCCCCTTCCCGCTAGGTCCTAGAGAGCTGAGTCCCTGGTACCAGCTGTCTAGATCTGAAGAGGGGCCATCCCAGGCCGTGTCCGCTGGTGGCTGCCTGCCCCCATTGGGGCACCACTCCAGGCCCCCCCACTTGAGCTGTGGCAAACTGTGATGATGGAAGCTACATTCACAGGGAGAGTTGGTGTGCAAGGCCAAAGCCGCATGAGGTGGGGTGGGACCGTGAAGGAAATGCCCTCCAGGCCTGGGCCACCCTGGTGGTTCGAAGGGCAGGGCCACAGCCCCCCCTCCAAACCCCTGTGGAGCCAGGAGTTGAAGGGTTGGACCTGGAAGACATTTGCACGGTGCCTCCCTCTGTGGCTGGGTGGGGGCAGCCTCGTGGTTCAGGGCCGAGACGGTGGGTGCCAGGCTCGGAGGGAGGGGGGTGGCGCTTAGGCCCCTCCGGACCTGGAACGGAGAGGGGGCATCAGGGGAGGGTATGAGGCAGGGCCCAGAGGGAGAGCCCTCCAGCTGGGGAGTCAGTGCTGGGCCCTGGAGGCAGCAAGTCACAGGCTGGCCGGGGAGGGGGTCTGGTGGGAGGTAAGACAGCGGTGACATGGAAGACAAAACAGATGGGACGCAAAAGGAGGATCCCTTCCCAGGGAACTGGGGCTGCAGGGGGCACAGCTCCAGGGCCCACCTGGCCAGGTGGTCAGGCCGTAGGAGGGGCAGCAGAAGATGACCGCGGCCCCAGAGGACGAGGGGGCAAGAGGAAGGGGTGGGGCAGGCTGAGAGCGTTCATCCCAGGCCGCCTGCAGGGCTGGGGAATCGGCCCCCAGCTCCCGTCAACAGAATGCCAGAGCACAAATGAGATGGAGGAGACAAGGACAGCGGGAGGGATGATGTGGCCGGCGTCACACTGCCCCCTGCTGGGTCGGGTCGTACCTTCCTCTGCGGATGTTTCTTCAGGAGCCCAGGCAAGACAGGGGAGAGAGAGAGAGGAAAAGGAAATCTGACCTTCCCCTGCTCTCCAGGGAAGGGCCTCCCAGCCCTTGTGAGACTCCCTGACCTAGAGAGAGGCCTGGGTCGCCAAGACCTGGACAACTAAGGACAGGGCCAGTGGGCAATACTGAGATCTACCAAAAATGGGCACTGGGTTCAATTCCTGACTCTGCCACTAACTCACCATTTGATCCAGTGCCTCAGGTTCCTCCTTCGTATATCGAGGGGGATGGATCAACTCCAGGGCCCCACACTTAGATGACCAAGGGGCTCTTAGGTTCAGTGGGGACTAGGGATAAGGGAACACACACCCTGGCACCGGTGAGTCTTGCAAGCCTCCAACCAGCTGTGCTGAGACACACTGAGGCACACTGGGGCCCAACATATATATTATGGTACTGGGGAGTGAACCTCAGGGTATCCTTCCACTGACCTCCATCCTAGCACCACCTCCCTTGTTTTTTGTTTTTTAATTTTGTGACAGTCTTGTTGCCGAGGCTGGCCTCAGACTTGAGATCCTCCTGTCATAGCCTCCAGAGTCACTGGGATTACAAACATGTACCACCACTCCAGCCAATCTTTATATTTTTCAAGAGAGGCTGGCAGTTGGGATTGTTAAACGTGAAATTTCTTGGTTTCTAAATGTGAGCAATTGTTCAAATGTTGCAACGAGACCCTGTGGGCTGACTTGGACTGGTGATGTGTGAGCTCTGATTTATGTAACCTCTCAGGGAAGTCCCCCTCAGCCCCGACAGTCTGAGAAGACACCAGGGAGTCTAGCGTGCATGTACGTGTGTGTGCACGTCTCTTACTTAAATCCCCAGCCCGTGCCGCCCAGGACGATGGCTGCAACCAGGACAGCCCCGGCGATGGAGCCAATGATGATGTTGGTACCGCTGGGACCTGGGGAGGAGGGCAGGGCTTGGTTGGCAGGGACAGGAATGGAGAATGGGAAAGACAGACCCGCCCTGGCCAGCTCGAGCCTCACCTTTATATCGCTCTGTCTCCCCGGTGGGTGGGGATGTGGGCAGGGGGTTGTGGATGCTGCAGTCTTTGCCTGTCCAGTCAGGCTGACAGATGCACTTCCCTTCATTGCTACAGACCTAGAGGTGGGGTGGCGCCAGCAGAGGTGAGTAGATCTGTGTCCCCTCTTGTAAGCCTCTCTCACCATCCCTGGCCTCCAGGCACCCACCCCGTGGTGGGAGCAGATCCGGCGTTCCCCACTGCCTGGGCAGGTGCTGAAGTTGAAGGCAGAGGCTGGCAGGCAGCGGTGGTCCAGGCACAGCATGTTGGGCCCACAGGCCGTGCCATCCTCCACATAGCTCAGGTCTGAGCCGTCAGCCAGCTGCACATGGCCTCCCCTGGGAGATGATACAGCCAGCTTCAATCCCCATCCCCTAGCCTCCATCAGAGCTGCCACCGCCCCTTCCCCAGCCATGGTCCCAACCAACACCTGCAGTCCAGCTCCTTGCCCTGGTGGTAGAAGGTAACACTGCTGATGTCTCCCCCTAGGTCCCCTAGCCGAGGTGCTCCAGAGATGTTGACACAGAGGAGGAAGCCACAGAGCACATCCCTGTTGGGGCATGTGGAGATAGTGAGCCCAAGTTTGGTTCCAGACCCAACTACTGAACTCTGTTCTGCCCTTTCCACTGGGCTTCGGGGTCCTCCTAGAAGAACCTGAATATCACTTCCCTCCCCAGAGCTGGGGAGGCTCAGTAGGTGCCTTGACTACTCACTGCTTATTGCACTGGACCCAGCCTGACCCCTTGCGCCCACAGTTCCCACGCTCTGTCCCCTCCACATTCAGCTTCTCATAGCAGAATCGATCAGCAGCCACTGGGGAAAGATGATGCCAGGTGTCACCCCACCTACCCCAGGACCTCAGGCCCACACCTCCCTGACTGTGGTTTGATTTCCAGGCCAGTTGGCTCTCTGAGATCCTGGGAGCCTCTCAATTGTGGGTCCCTCAGAGTCCCCTCTCCACACTTAGCCAGACTCACCATGGCCCCAAAGGGCCTGGCACTGTCGGTCCCGAGTTTTGCAGCGACCTCCATAGCAACGACCCTGAAGGAGCAGCAAACGAGACAAGAGATGGAGAGAGACACTGGGGGATCAGACGGAGACAAGAGATTGCATTGAGCCATGAGGGGAAGGAGCCCCCTCCCCTCATACCTGCTCATGATCACAGTAGTAACCATCCAGCTTGTGCAAGTTAGGGGGACACTGTGGAAAGAGGGCCGACTGAGCAGACACCCCAGGGAGGCATACAAGCTTGCCAAATGCCTGGGGGCTGAGAACATAGCTCAACTGGTAGAGTGCTTGCCTTGCACGCACAACGCCCTGGGTTCAATCCTCAGTTTAAAAAAAAAAAAAAAAAAGCCTCCCCTGGGATTGGGACTCATGTTACAGGGTTCTTGAACCTTAAGGACAAAAGGGATGTGTCTGGTTCTGGATTTAACTATGTAGATTCAAAAATCCTTTGGCCTCTCCAGCTTTCCTCAGTCTTCTACACCCACCCATCTCTGAGGACAGGGAGAAAAAAATGCCTAGCACATAATTACCACTTAATTGATGTTAACCAATATTATTATCCACTCTGATCCCTAGCATACACTAGGTGCTGTGCCAGGCGCTGGAAATACCAGCCAGACTGTAAATGCTGGTTTAATGACTGAAGGAACGAAGCCAGGAGGCATGAAGAACCCCTTTCTCAGATAAGAAAATGAGATGATGAGCGGCTAGTGTCGCCAGCTGCGAAGCGAAGGGGCTCAGAGAGCTGTCACAGAGCCAAACCGATAGGGGTAGGGGCTGCCTTGCCCGGGGCTCCGTATGACGACTTGGCCGGGCGGACCTGGCTTGAGTCTCCAGTGCAGGTCTCGGCGATGTCGCATTCGTTCACCGCCTCTCGGCAGGAGACACCTCGTGGCTCGTACTAAGGAAGGGATGCATTTCGGGGCTATAGATACCTCGGCGCCGTCCTCTCCGGGACCATACCCTCTTCCCCACGGGTTCTCATTTCCCTGCCCCCCCCACTTACGGGCTGCTCACCCCTCACCCCCATCCCACCCCTCAGAGCCAGGCTTTCAACAGTCCAAGGTGGCCGAACGCCCCGCCCCCAAGCGCTCATTGGTGCTTCTTTCGCGCCAGGTCCCGCCCATATATGTGCTCCGCCCTTAACAGCTCCGCCTCGTGTGTGTGTGTGTGTGTGTGTGTGTGTGTGTGTGTGTGTGTACACACGCGCACGCACGAGATGAACCCAGAACCTCATGCTTACCGGGCAAGCGCGCTGTACCACTGAACCACACCCTGAACCACATCCCCAGCCCCTGGCGCCTCTTATCTGAAGTCGTCCCATGGTCCCGGCCCCGCCCGATCGCTCTTCCTCACCTTGCAGCGGCGACAGCAGAGCCCGTCGCTGCACATAGCATCGTGAGTCAGAGTGCACTTCTTGCAGCAGTTGCCACCCGCTCGGCTGCATTCCTGAGGGTCGCGAAGAGTAGCGGAGGGAAGCGGGCAAGCCCTAATTCTCCCCACTCCGACCCTCCCCCGCGCCCACCTCCGCCTCCCTGGTCGCGTCCGGCGCGCGCTTCGGCCGCTCACCTGCACCGAGCCGCAGTCACATTCCTCCCCCGCCTCCACGAAGCCGTTTCCGCACTCGGGGGGGTCCAGAAGCTGGACCGGGAGGGGGTGTCGGGAGTCTGGCTGGGACCTTGCCCAAGCCCGCCTCCCCTGTACCCCGCCCCGGGGCTGGTACCTTGAGGGGCTTGTTGAAGAGGCAGCTCCCGCCGCCCTCCTGCAGAAACTGGTTGTACTCATCGATGCTGCAGCGCGAGAACTTGCGGGGCAGGTAGAACCTGGGCGATGGTGAGGGGATGGATGATCCCCCCCAGCCCGCCCTCTCGCCCCTTGTTAACTCTGGGGAGCGGGCACACCAGGGTCTCGGTCACCATCGAAAGGCGGCTGAATGCACTACAATCCTCCCGCCTGCCCATCAAGGAATGAGCGGAGGACGTAGCTCCCGCCAGCTCTGCGGAATCTCAGGATTCCGTGCATTGAGAAGGGACCGCGCCTCCACACGACGCTCGGGCGGCGCCCAGTGGCGAACGCGTGCACTACAGTCTGGCCAAGTTCCGTGTCCCAGCAGGGGAATCTGGGCCTTCTGAGTAGTGTTCGAAGAGAACTGGACTTCTTGGAATCCCGTGTGGTCCCGTGAGCTGGGCTTTTGGGGCGCAGATTACATCCAGTGCCTTTTCTGGGATTCCCCTCAAGACCCTCTCCTCAGTTCGTGCCCAAGAACTCACCCAGTATCCTCCATGATGCAGCCCAGCCAGATGTCTGGACACTTGCAGTCCCCTGAGAGGGAGCCAGGAGGATATGAGGGAGGGTGGGGGACCACTCCCTCCCACTTACACCCTTTTTACTTCTAGAGTTGCTGGGTGTGGGTGGAGGCTGGCTGTGGAATCACTTGGCGTTCTCTAAGGGTTGATACCTGCTGAGCTCCTGTGTTTGTTCCACATCATGCCCAGGTTCTGCCCCAGCGTCTGGGCCAGGGTCACTGCCATGGCCCCCATGTTGCCATACTAGGGGTGGGGAAGATGGAGCACAAAGATGTCTCCATCCTCCCAACAGGCATCTTGGGCACTGTATCCCCTCACCCTCAACCCCACCTCAGCCAGGCCCTCCCTACTCACCTCGTTGACACCCCCACCCCTGGACAGGGAGCAGATGCCCCCCACGTAGGCTGCACCACTGCTGGTGCTTTGGAAGGTCCTGCCCCTGGAAGGAAAGGGTTGTCAGGGTGATCTCCTGCCTTCCCTATGTGACTCCCTGGGGTGGTAGGAGGTTGGGGGCGGGGGACCCTGACACTAGAGTCCTTCCTTGGGCCTCATTTGCCTGAAAGTCACGTAAGAGATTCCTATTAGATCATCTCTAGTTGCAAGGCCCTGTAATTAGATCCCCCCCACCCCATCAGGGTACTGGGTCTCTGAGGAAGGGATAATGGGACAGTCTGAAGGGGAAAGAGGGGACTGTGGGGAGGTAAGGGTATATGAAGACCCCCCCCCCAGAGCTAAGGCAATGGGACCCAGCCTAAGATGCAGAGGATGCCCAGCCAGTTGCATTTGGCTGGGGCAGGTGTCAAGTGCAAGGTGAGCCTGGCCCTCAGACTCCCCAGGCTCTGAGGAGAGCACCTGCACAGGCAGGTGTTAAGAACCGTAAGCACCACAGAAGGAGCCCAGGCCAAGTGCATGGGTCAAGGGACTCACGAGAAGAGGTGGGTGGCATCACTGGGCTCAGGCAAACCCTCCCGCCGGTAGACCATGAGCCGGGCCAGGGTTTCCAGGAGGTCATCCTGCACCTGGATCTTGTCCCCATCTGCCCATGTTTCCATGGCAACCAGCACAATGCGGGTGTTGAGCTGCTCCTTGTATATCTGGTACCAGAGGGAAGAAGATGAGGAGGGTTGGACGGTGGGAGTGGTTGTGGGGGGACAGGGATAGCCCTCCAGGAAGTGGGGGTCAGAGGCTGAAAGTGACCCCCGGATGTGTGGAAGAGTGTGGTGAAGATGGAGGAAGGGCTGCTCACCACATCTGCCAGGTTCACCACGGACTTGGCAAAGTTGCTGGTGAGGACCACAGACTGTCGCATCTGCTCAAACTGCAAAAGAGGAGAGGGGGAGGGAGGGAGGCTTCTTCTTGGCCCCTCCTCCTGGTGTCACCCCCCAAGTCTGGGAACTTACCAGCTGGTGGTCATTGATTACAATCAGCTCCACGTACTTGGTCTCACTGTGTACAGTGGGGTGGCCCCTGCGGACCTGGGGGGTGGGTGGGCACTTGGAATCAGTCCCTCCATGTTTGGCCTCATGGCCAAGCCATGGAAGACTCGGTGTATGTGGGGTGGTCCGGACTGCAGCGGGGGACAGTGCCAGCCTCCACTGTGGCGTATCCCATCCCTCCCCAGCCTGGGAATGGGCACAGAGGGCCAGCAGCCTTTGCTTGCCTGAGATGGGGACCTGTGTAGACATCAGTGTTAGGGAGGAGTTGGGGGGCTCTTCCCAGAGATGGCTCCCTGGCCATAGGTGGGAGTTCCTGCCCTGGACCACAGCCTGATGTCTCTGCAGCCCGAGGTCTGAGCGGGCCCCGTACCTGCCTTTTCCTTCTCAGCCTCGGCCGGTTTGGAGGAGCAGAATGGGCGGGGTCAGCGAACAGGCAGCCTGTGGGGAGGGGCAGGTGAGGGGGGCACAGCCCACCCCCACCCCAGCCCAACCTTCCCTCCCTTACCTGGTTCCCTGCATCCGAGGGGGGCTGGGAGGAGAGGGGTCCGGTAAATGAGGTGGGGAAGGGGTCCCTGCAATGAGGGGGGATTAGTTCTTGGGGAGCCAAGCAGGTCTGCTCTGGGCCCAGTTGAGGGGGTAGCTGCAGCCCTTCTCTCCATGCCACCCTAGGGTGACCCAGAACTGGCCAGAGCTCCCATGTCGGATCTGATCTCCCAGATGCTCAGATTCCGGGGTCAAGACCTGGGGGTGCCCTGAGAGACATGGGGCAAAGGACACTGGAGCCCAATTGGAGGTCACTCAGGGGACAGAGGGGACATTGGAGCTGGGGGCATAGGGCGAGGGAACCAGAGCTGGGATCACTGAGGAGGGCAGTGAGTCTGAGGTTACTGAGGGAGGGAGGCGGAGGAGGAGGCAGAGACAGCTGTTGGGACGGTCACAGCATGGCCACCCGAGGGGGTGGTGAGGGCTTACCTGGGGGGCTCCCCAAGGCCCAGCCATCTCTTGGGGCTCCACAATGTAAGTCAGGTTCCCATCAGAGAAGACCCCACTGTGGAGAGAGAGGCACAGATCCCCACCGTCCCAGACTGGGCAGGAGGCTCTCCCTGCCACCCAGCCCTGCGGGTACTCACTGCAGCCCCCAGCAGGTGGAGATGGCGGCAAAGGAGTGCGGGCTGCCCCGGAGCTTCCCCTGGTAGTAGCAGTGGTCTCCAGCCCCCTGGGGAGCAGCAGAACAGTAAGCAGAAGGCAACCCACCCTGGCACGGAGGCAGGAGGATGGTGGGGGAGCACAGAAAGCTCCCTGTGTGCAGGTGACTGGAGTCCCAGGTATACCTGGGCCTCTGGGGTCTGGTTCTATGCTGCTGGTGCTCCTCATTGGCCGTTTCCTAACCCTCTCTGTGCCAAGTTCACCTCTCCTATAAAATGAGGAAGTTGGACCATGGCAGGGGTTCTTAGCCATTTGTTGGTCACAGACTCCTTTGAGACTAATATCTAACATTTATATAGCACCTGCTGTGTGTCAGGCCCTCTTCCACGCACTTACCATGTATTATCTCATTTAATAATAAGATGACTGCAATGGACTCACCCTAACCCACACCATCTCACTTGAACACTGCCTCTATGGCACACACCTGGACATGTGGTCTGTGGCTGAGGAATTCTAAGCAGCATGGGTCCTCCTGGCCAGGCTCATGGGTCAGGGGACCAGCAGCACCCCCCTTCCCCAACTCTGCTTCCTGCAGAATTACTTGTGCTCCAGTTACTGAACAGGCTGGGAGGGGGCAGGCTATTTATAGATACTCATTCATCTCTGTTCAGGCTCCAGGGCCTCCAGGGCTGGGACCCTGGTGTGGCAGGCAGCTGGGAATCCCAGGGCAAGAGGGGGCACTTCCTCCACTGCCTCCTCCCAGGAGATCCTAGGGAGACAGCCAGCAGGGCACAGTGAGGCGGAGCTGGCTTGGAGGCGGACTCCCCGGGCTGGGCAGGGGGCTTCAGGTCCCACACTGTGCGACCTGCCTACCCAAATGGCGATTCTCAGGACTTCCAAGGTGAGGAGAGATAGAAGATCTCCAGGAGTCAGGCCCTCCTGAGTATCTCCCTGACTTCCCTTCCACCAGCCGTCTGTCCCTCCATCTTTTGTCCCCTCAGGGCTGGGGATTGAACCCAGGGCCTCATGCATGCCAGGCAAGCACTTAACCTCAGAGCTCCACAGCAAGCCCTGTCCCTAGACCTTTGCCCACAGAGACAGCAGCCCTATCCCACCTCCCTGTTCCCTTCCGAAGGTACTCACAGTACTGTGCTGGGTTGTCCCCTCCCTGCTGAAGTGGCGCTCTACGTATTGTGAGGAGAGGAGGTGACTGAAACAGCAGATTGGCAGAAGGAAGGAGAGGGTTGTTGGTGAGGTCAGGTCAGGCTTGGGGCCTGCCCCCAGCTCCAGGATCCCCGCACCCACCCTCCACCTGGCACCAGCAGCCACGCCCAGGCACCTGCTGCCCACCCTCCCGCTGCCCTTCCTCCTGGGCTCAAGGCCACACTCACTGGTTCAGCTCCAGGTCCAAGGTGAAGTTTGAGTTGAAGGCTGGGATGACGAAACTCACCTGGGCCAGATGGACAGGCTGAGGTGGGGAAGGGCAAAGGGGAATCAGTCTGAGGCTCCTGGACGGAAGGAGCCCTGGGGAGGGTGCTGGCCCCAACATCTGAGGGGACCCCTCTTTCGGAAGACGCTTTGCACAAGGTCCTCTTCCTCCAAGACCCTGTTCCTTTCCTGGGGGGCAGGGCAGGGTGCTCACCCCTGGGCATGGCCGGCCCCACCCCCTGCCTCTGGGTTGAACTCCTGGGACCAGGTTCCTGGAGCAGCTGGGCCAGTGGGTGGGAGTGTCCCTCAGCCTGCTCATGGCCTCATCCAGGTGCTCCCCGCTGCTGGTAGGACCACCCCAACCTCAAGTGGAGTAAAGGAAAGGTCCCCAGAAGTAACAGAGATAGGGAGAAGAGTCCTGTCCAGGAAAAGGGAAGCAGGCCCTTTGCTTCCTGCCCAGCCCCAGTGCAAACGGGACTGTGTGGATATGGGCGGAGTGGGCAGGAGCTGATCAGGGTGCCCTGGATGTTGGGCAACAGGCAGGTGCCATCCTCTGAGGAGGTAAGGACTTGGCTCCTCTACTCCCAAATCCATTGCCCTCGGCCTTGCCCAAAGCAGCTCATCTTTAATATTTCAATTCCATGGTTAATTTTTAAACACGGAAGTTTTCCTGATAAATTTTTCAGAGGGGCCTATGCAGTGGGGCTGGGAGGTTCCAGGTTGTCATGGCAACGTACCAGGCCTGAGCAAGATGGCTGCCCTCCCAGGCCTGGGCACCGGTTGCCGGGAGGGGATGGAGACTTCAGATCCTGGAGGGAGAGTCACTCCAAGAGAAGAAGGCAGGAGAGCCCAGCTGAGGGAGTGTCAGCCTTCTTGGGCCCTGAGTCACAATCACCTTAGGGGTACCTCTGGAGGCTCCCGCCTCCTCCCCAACTGGAGTATACGGCCTCAGGTCTTAGGAAGGCTGGAGGGTTCAGGAGCTGGAGCCTCCTTTCTGCCTGTCCATTTAAGAAAACTGAGCTCCAGATACCAAGGTGAGGGTCACAGCACTCTGCCCTGAGGATGGGAAGCTTTTGTTTCCTGCCTGGCTCTCATGGTAGGGGAGCAGGTCGCAGGAAAAAAAACGGGAGCCTGACATCGATGTCATGAAATTCCATAGCCTGCTGCCTGGTCTAGCTGCTCAACCACCTGACCATGACTAATCCTCACTGAGCACTTCTTATGCACCAGGCACGGGTCTATCTTTGATGAGCATGAACAACAACCCTGTAGGATAGCTGCTACTGTCTTTCCCACCTGACAAACAGGGAAATTGAGGCACAGACAGGCTGATAAATTGGCCCAAGGTCACACATCTGAGAAGTGGTGGAGCTGAGAGTCAAACCTAGGGCATCCATTTCCAGGGCCTTCCCACCCCAAAGGTGAAATAAGATGGAAGTTGGCCTGGGGTCCATGAGAGACCCTGGGAGAGACAGCGAGGTGGGGCGGAGTGCCGAGCCTGGGTAGCGGATCTTTGAGCCCCAAGGACACTGACTCTTCCCCTCCCAGCTGACCAAGGCTCCAAGTCCCATTCTGAGCCCCTAGAACATCGATCAGACTCGAAATAGAAAGTCAAGGACAAGGAGTGACTGCTTTTCTCCCCGCCCCTGCCCTGGGCCTCCTGGCTCTCCCCTCCCTCCCTCCAAACCAGGACTGGCTCTATCCCTGCCCCTCCCCAGCCCTTCTTGGACCATCTCTGCCCTCCCCCTCCCCTTGGAAGGATCCTGCTTGTTGTGTCGGTCCCCCATGGACAAGCCCCTACGCCAGCCCAGAGAAGCAGCTTGCCCTTGCCGCGTTGCCCTGATTCTCTGTCTCAGGATGTGCATCAGGGTCCTAGCAACTTCTCTGAATTTCAGATTTTCCCGCTAAAAATGATGAAGATGAAGGTCACTTTTGAGACTAAGAGGTTGACATTGTTGTGAGAGGTCGTCCTGGGAGTCTGGCACTTTCAAAAGCTTCCCTACTTGGGAGGTCAGCAGGCTGACCTCACTGTCCCCCTCTGTCTGTGGAGGCCAGGCTGGCCCGCTCTAGGGCATGCCCAAGACAGATGGGGGTGCAGTGCCAGAGACTGCAGAGTCCCTTCTGGCCCCACCTCTATGGCCTGTGAGGCTGAACTGTGGGAGCAGATCCCCGTTCCCCAGCAAGATGCGGGGCTCAGGCCAGAGAAGGCAGGACAGCACATGCCCCCAGGCTGGTCCTGACAGAGGCAGATTTGGGAGCTGCCAAAAGGTGGTGGAAGAGAGGAGAGGAGCAGACTCCACGCATGCTCGGAGGACACAGCTCTGAATGCTGTCTGAAGGAAAAGCTAGATCAGGCAGGGCCCCCTCAGTCCCAGGACCTCTGGGTCTCAGACACCAGAGTCCCCAGAGCTCCCAGCCAAGTTTTTCAGGCCAATGTTCTATCAAAGTCCAACTGTTCTCCTGGCCTACGCCTGTCTCATGCCCCTGACCTGCCCCTGGCCTCATTCCATCGCCTCCCAGGCCCTGGTGGACTTTCCAGTCTTGAGGTCACACCAGTCATCCAGCCACCACCCCCCCCAGTAACCAGCTCAGCATGGCAGGGCCAACTCTGCATCCTGCACTGGCCTCTTGCTGCCCTGGCCACCGGCGCAGTCACGTGCTCCACCTCATTTGATCTCGACCCACCCAGGCCGTCTGGACCTCATTTTACAAATGCTGGGCCGAGGCTTAGCGAGGGACACTTGGAGGTGACAGGCTCAGGGTCATGGCCGGGGAGCCAGCTGTCAGGCCAAGTCTCACCCTTGAGCTGGGGGTTGCCTCTGCCGTTGCAGCTGGCAGGATGACGATCCACCTCTCCACCTGAGCTTTCCCTGTTCCTCGTCCCCCACTTTCCCAGACACCTGCTTCAGGGGGACCACACCTCATTCTCTCTGAGGTCTGTGTGGGGCACGACCATGTTCAGGGTGCAGAGAGAAGGAGGCAAAGACTCTGCTGGCATCCCCCCTGAATAATCACAAACACAGATGCTGGTCTCAGACCCAGACCTGCAGGATCTGTTCTTGGGAAAGAGGAGACCAAAGATCTTTAGGGTTCCTAAGTACCCAAGAAAATCTGAACATACAGACCCCTGCTCCCTATGACCTGCAGGCTCTGCCCTTCACCCCCAACAGCACCTCTACTTCCCCACAGCCCTCCCATCCCACCCTCATCTGCATGGTTGGTGCCCACAACCTTGGCTACCCCCTTGCCCGCTGGTTCTTTAAGCAAACAGTGTATATACACACAAACACACTTTTTTCTTCAGAATCTCACCATGTTGCCCAGGCTGCCCTTGAACTCCCGGGCTCAAATGATCCGCCTTAGCCTTAGTCTCCCGAATGCTGGGACTACAGGTTCATACCGCCATGCCTAGCCACACTCATTCTTGGCGTGTTTTTTTTTTTTATTTTAATGACTGATTCACCATTTCACAAGGACCACCTTTAATCCCCTGGAGCAAGGGGCTCAGCATTCAGTGGAGTGAAAGCAGCAGGAGGCCTAGTTGAGTGCTTAATCCTCGGCCTCAGTTTCCCCATTGGTAAGATGGGACTGTCAGGAGGAGGAAGAGGAAGCCCTGCTCAGTGAGCTGTTATCATGAAGATGCGTGATAATAAATGAGAAAGGATATAGAAAACAGTCCAGCTGAAGGGGGCTTTGAGTACCTGGATAAAAGACCCTCTTAGGCAGGGACAGGCTCCAGATCTGGGTGACTGATTTATCTGTGAGGTGTCTCTCACCTGCGGGCTTCTTTCCGGAATCCTCTCCCAGCCAGCTGGGCTTGGAGACACCACCACCTCCTGGGCTGGGTGGCTGCACATGGGGGAGGAGCTAGGGAGGCAGGGCCCCCCCACGGGGGCGTGTCCTGGCTGGAAGACCCCTCTTTTCACCCCCCAAATGACTCGCTGCAGGGTCCCCAGTGAGGTGCTAATGCTGTATTTATCAACAGGACCAAGGGATTCCCAGACACTGAGAACAGTTGGACAAATTTCTGATGATGAGATTTGACCTAAATTTTTGAAGACAGAGTCACCTCCTCACAAGGTCATCAGTCCCTCTGGGGGAAGGTGCTGGGCAGCTGGGTTCCTCTAGGCAGCCAGGAGGGGTGCTTGGGAGAGGCCAAGCCCACAGGCTGGAGTCTGGCTGGGGAGGACTTGAGAGGCCCGGCCTGCCCTGTGCCTCCTGGAGCCCCTCCTGGCGCCTGATGGGTAACCCCCAAAGCCCCGACTCCTGTTCCTCACGCCCATCCCTCAGGCCAGCACCCGGGTGCCCCACTCAGGGGTGCTGGGAACGGGGCTCTGGCTGGATCCCAGGCTGGACACCTGACACACATCATCTCTAGCTCTTGCAGCAGCCTAGGAGTGGGACTGTCATCATCCCCGTTTTATGGAGGAGGAAGGGGGCTTCTCAGAACACAGGAAGACACGGTGGAGCAGGATCTGCACTGAGGTTCGCTTGCCCCAAAGCCACAGCCAACAGCCTTTCAGACCACAGTCCGCGGACCCTCCCCCTCCCTCCTATGGGGCTCAGCACGTGGCCCTTGGGAACAAGCTGGGTCCACGGGTCCTGGCCATGGCTTTTAGCCACCATGTGCCTCCCAGGAACCTCTCCTTCCCCGACCCCAGGTTAGATCTGCAACTCTGGCCACAGTCCACAGCTAGCCTTGGCTCTAGCAGGTGACAGCACTGGGTGATCACTCTGGGCTGCTGCCTGTGTCACCCATCTTCCCAGGGCTGGAGGTTGAGCCTCCCTCAGTCGCCCCCACCTCTATGCAGCAGGGAAGCAAGAGGCTCTCTGCACAGGGCTTCTGGGGCAGCATTTCCAGTAAATGCTGCTGTGGGCAGCTCTCAGAGGCCCAGCTCAGGGAGGAGGCCCCCTCCCCCTGCTGGCTCACATGAGCACTGTCTCCTGGGCCTGGGACCCCTTCACTCCAGACCCTGTTCGCTTCCCTCCATCCTGCTTCTCCTTGCTTCCCAAGGATTCTGGGTTCCCCATGGCCAGCTTCGTGTGAATCAAAGAAAGGTGACCCTCAGGACACATGCAGCCTCTTGGGCCCATGGATTTCATTCAGCTCTCTTACCCCTTGCTTGGGTGACTTGCACAGTCAACAACCAGTCTGACTGTACACTGTGGGCCTCTTATCCTCCTGCCTTACCCTTAGCTGTGGGCTGCTTGTGACCAGACATTTCTGTACTTTCAGAAGCCCCTCACTTTTCTGGGTCACAGGCCCAACCTACTTACAAACTGGACAGAAGTTGAGGGGTTGAGAGCAAAGAGAAAGCAAGGGGTCCCTCATGTCCCTTTTCTATACAACCCTGAGTGAGGTGGGCAGTCCACCAGCTAAGTGTGCCACTCTGGGTTTCTTTCCCTTTCTCTCTTTCATACTAGAGATCAAACCCAGGAGTGCTCTACCACTGAACTACATCTCCAACCCTATTTATTTACTTCTTGGTCCCAGGATTGAACCTAGGGTCACTTAACCATGTAGCCAAATCCCCAGCTCTTTTTTTTTTTTTTAATGTTTTTATTTTGAGAGTTTATGGCTAAGTTTTTAAGGTCTTGCTAATTTGCTGAAGCTGGTCTTCAACTTGCCATCCTCATGCCTCAGCTTTGTGAGTTGCTGGGATTACAGGTGTGCGCCACCACGCCCGGCACCCTTTATATTTTTTTATCTTAAAATAGGGTCTCACTAAGTTGCCCAGGCTTGCCTTGAACTTACCATCCTCTTGCCTGGGCCTGCAAAGTCCCTGGGATTATGGGCATGGGTCACTGCACCTGGCTGGATATCAATGTTGACCCAGCTACTGATGTGACTTGGGAGAGTTACTTCCTCTCTCTTTGCCTGTTTTCCCCATCTGTGAAATGGAAATCATGGTCCCATCTCCTGGAGTCGGGATGAGGATTAAATAGACTCATATGTGTAAAGGCACAAGTGTGCCTGCCTTAATGGACTGGTAATTGTGATCTCTCTATCCTCTAATTCTTTCCTGGTCACCTTCTCTTTCCCCTGTGCTAGCCCCATGTCCACTCCCACCAAGCCAAGGATCCCCAGCAACCAAGCCCTTTCCCATAGCCGCCTCCTGGAGCTAAGAGGGGCTGAGATTTATGATTTCTTCATCCAGACGAGGCTCAGAAAGGTGAACGGATCAGCCCAACACCAGGGCAGGTCAGTGCCCAAGGTTCCCCGCCCCAGCCCTGCGCAGCAACATGTGCCCCAGGCTGCCCACGTGGCCGGAGACCTCGATGCCTGTTCAACTGCTCAATTGGAAGTCCTCACCAGGGAGATAACTTGGGACAGAAACCAAGCAGCACGGGTGTAGAGAGTTTCCCGCTGGACCAGGGTGGTCAAGGCTGCCCTGACACCACCATCAGCCCCAGAAGTGCTCCAACCCTGGGGACAAATGCTGGGTGGGAGATTGAAAGTCAGAGAAAACCTTCTGGACAGGTCACTTGTCTCCTTTGGTCTTCTTCCATCTTTCTTGCTCTAGGTGCAGTTGGGGAAGTGCCCCTTGACCCAGATCCAGAGAGCCCTGGAGGCAGAACAGTGCAGTGCAGGAGCCCTGGTCTTGGAGAAAATTACTCCCAGCTCCACTAATTAAGATCTGATTGATTTGGGGTAAGTTACTTAACCTCTCTGAGCCTGAGTTTGTTCATCTGCAAAACGGAGCAGACAGATGTTACCTGCTTCCCAGAGTTGCAAGACTTAAATGATGTGCTCACAAAGCTCAGCAGAAAGCCTGGCCCAGAGAAGTCCAAGGGAAACTGAGGCAGGGCCCTAAGTCCCCTGAGGAGGCTACCAGAGAAGTCTCAGTCCCAGAGAGACCCCTACTGCAGATGACTACTGTCCACAGACCCACAGGACTCTCCGCTCCCACTCCCGCCCCCAGGCACCCCTTAGGTGTATTCAGATTTGGTCACTAACATATACGCCACACATGCACACAGGCCACCCACTCACCCAGCAGAACAACACTCAAAGAGACACCCCACCCATCCAGTCCCACTGCACCTCCCTGATCTCCCTCACAGCTACAGGCGCCTCCTCTCCAAAAAGGACCAGGCCCAAGAAGCCACTTGGATCCCTGACTTTTCAACCCTACCAGGCTCCCGTGATTCCCCTCATCTCTGCCCCCTGACCCCAAGGTGACATCACTCCTTCCCCAACCTGTCATCCGCTAAAGCACAATCAGAGTCCCAGCAGTCAGGCAGGGTCACCAAGGCCCTACCAAGGCAGCCGTGGGGTGCACAATTCACAGAAAGCCAGTCTAAGAACCAAACTGCAGCTGGGACACCGCATCCCCGCTACGAGGACCATCCTTATGCCCACCCACCTGCTCCCAGGGAGCCTGGGTAGGCGCCGCCAAAGCTGGTCTCTCCCCCCTGGCTCAGCCACCGGCTCAGGACCATCAGCCCCCTCCTCTCCGGGTCCCCATCACTGCCCTGAGTGATGGTGCATCTATTATGCATGTTCCCTTCCTGCTCCACTCCATTTCACAGTACTCCCCACCCCTGCACCACCCCACACCCCCTCCCCCTTAAGGGCTTTTAACCAAGTACATTAGGCAGGGCCAGATGCCAGTCTGACAGATGTCTGTAATGTTAGCCTCCGTTTCCCTCCTTCCTCCCTCTGCCCAGCCCAATTTACCTCCCACCACTTGGAGCTGCCAAAACTTCCCAGACTTTGTTGTGCCCCTCCTCTGAGTCTCTCCTGACACCCCCTGTTTCTGCTGGGCCTTCATCATCCAGGCCAAATGCCCTCTGCCGCCCCCATTGGCCTGGCTAACTTTCAGCATCAAGGTCCTGGAGAACTGAGGCACGCTGAATGGATATTCCATCTGGATGATTATTATTCACATGATATTAATTAATTATTAATTGCAATTAATCTCTTTCATTCCTAACCTTCCTGTGGGAGGCAGGAAGGGCCTGGCAGCTGAAAAGGACAGGGGCAGGTAGAGCTGGTGTTGGTGGGTGAGCTTGAGTACTCCAACCATTTTCCAAGGTCCCACCTTCAGCCAGGACAGGAAGGCAGATCAAGTTTGTGCACAGTGGGAAACTGAGGCAGGAGCACACACTAAAGTTGTTCTAAGAAAGCTGAGGGTGGCTTTAGCGAACCTGGAAGTCAGAGTCCCTGATTGGGCACTGGGCAGCTTCTCCCTGGCCCGCACTGTTCTGCCCAAGCCCCATTTTAAGCAGAACCACTAGATGGGGCAGGGAGAGGGTGCTAGTGGAAGGCTGACCCATGACAGAACTGAGGCCTGGGTGAGCCAGTGTCCCTGAGGGCTGACAGCAGGGGATCTCCACAATGATGGAAGGGACCAGGATGGGCAGGCCCAGGGCTTCCCACAGCCCATTGTACAGAAGGGGAAGCTGCCACGGCCAGCTGCTGAGGTGGCGCCCAACCCTTGGCTACCCAGTTGCTTCCCTTGGGTTCTGAGGCCTGCTTCAGCCCCCTTCCCTCATCACCAGCCCCACTCACCGGGCCCCCAGGTGGCTCCTGGCGGACCCTGGTATCCAGCTGCTGCTTTCGGACCTCTCCCCCGGAGCTCTCCCCTACCAGACGGCTGGGCTCTGTGACCTCGGGGGCTTCTACAATCCCCACCTGGGGTGAGCCCCTCCAGCGCAGAGCTCCTACAGGATCCCGGGCCCCAAGACCTGAGAAGACAAGGCCATAGCTGCAGGCAGATGCCCTCCACGGGGCAGGAGACTTGGGAGGCGGGTGGGCACACCCCAGCCCCCAATCTGGCGTGGCCCTTGGAGCCTTGGATCTTAATCGGGTGGGAGGATCTGGCTACCCTGCAGGGGAAGAACCCCAAGGGGAGGGGACCAGGAGCTTCGTCCTGCCCAACCGTCACGACTGCCCCCCCAAACCTGCAGAGACCTGCAGAGTCGGCCGGCCAACGGCAGGGGAATGGCCGCGGTGAGGCCGGCAAGATCGGGACAGGTGGGTGGACGCACCTTGCCTCTTCTCCCGTTCCCCCACCCTCCCGACCTCTGGATCGGCTGTCACCCGGGGCACTGCAGGAAAATGTGGCTGCTGCAGAAACCGCCGCAAAGCCCGGGGCGGGGGCCGGACGGGGGTACCCGGCAAGGCGGGGGTCACTTACCGGGCGCGGGGAGCAGCGGCAGCAGCAGCAGCAGAGCCGCGATCGCCCGGCGCCGCAGCCGCCTCATGGTTCGCTCATAATCCTCCGGGTCCGGGGGCTGCGGCTGCCAGCGGCGCGGCGGAGAGCGGGAGGCGGGCCGGGGGCGGGAGGCGCCGGCGGCCGGCGGGCGGGGGCGCGAGCGGGCTGCGGGGGTCCGCAGGGCGGGGGCGGCAGGGAGGCGCCGGCTCAGCGCGCTCGGGCCGCGGCCATCCCGGCGGGGCGGCGGGGCCGGGTTAAGAGCGGCGCGGCGAGCACGTGAGCCCAGGGCCCGCCCCCCACCCCCGCCCCCCAGCCCGCTGGCCCGGCCGCCGCGACGGGAGGACAAAAGAGGCGCCGCCCCGGGGGTCGCTTCCGACACCTCCTCTGCCCCCTCGGCAGGTGCAGGGCCGGAGTGCACTCCCTCTCCGTCGGTCCCTTCCTCGGCCACCCGTTGCCTGAGGATCCGCGAGGACCCATATATTCGTAGGGGGATGGAGGCAGGGTGCAGAGGGGGCCCCCGGGTCTCTGACTCGATGGCCAAAGACAGCCAGTCTGGGCACCTGATGCCGGGGCGTGGCGGCCGGACCCGGTTTCACCCACTGGTGTTGCACACCTGCCATTCCAGCCCCAGATGCTCAGCAAGACTGCCCTGGCCTCAGCCTGAGTGTCCCGGCTGACCTAAGGCTGCGGGAGCCCGGAAGGTGGAGAGATGGACAGAGGTTTTGTTGTTGTTTTGGCGAATGCCCTGCTCCATGCCTTCCGGATCTCTTGTCCATCTGCAGCAGAGCAGATCACTGCAGTCCTCCCACACCTGCGGTTGGGACCCCTTCCCACTTGGCAGGCTACTTCTTCTGATCAAAGACTCCCCTGCCTCTAGGAGGGTATCAGGGATTGCTGCCATCACAACCACCAGGAAAGGCTGGCTTTCCTCTCTGGGCTCCTAAGTCTTTGGCATAGGGAACCTCCCCCTAAATAAAATATAAACCACCCAGGTGTTCCCATGCTGTTAGCATGCCCCATTTCTGCCCCTCTTGTGGTTATCCAGATCTTTAAGGAGCAGAAGATGCTTTTGCAGACTACCACCTCCCCTCTGGTCAGAATAGGTTGCCTTAAACTTGACCGCCCAACCTACCTTCCCAGCTGCGCCCTCAACCCAGTTATTGAGCTCCTGGGTAAGATGGGTTCCAGAACTAGAGGCTGGCATCCCTGACCTCTGCTAGGAGTCCCAAGAGCCCAATGCCTGGGTGCCTGGGGTGTGGTAGGGCATGGCATGGGTAGATAAGCAACTGATGAGCTCTCACCTTGACTTTCCCAAGGCCAGAGCATCTTTATACACACCCTGGGGGACCACAGGTCCCTGAGGAGCAAGAGTGGAGGCAGGGAAGTCCTTCCTGGTTGTTCTGCTTCCCCAGGGCCTCTGATGGGAACCTGGGAGGTGCCTCTGGCTTGTGACAACCTCCCCTCTCCCCCAGCTCTATTTTAGGCCCAGGAGAGGTGAGAAGGCAATTTCCCAGGAGGCGCTGACATCAATGCTTGGAACGAGGTGACTATCTCCCCCCCCCCAACCACCTGCCATTCCAGCCCCAGATGCTCAGCAAGACTGAGCAAATTCTTTCTTCATTCTGGAGATATTTTGAAAACCTCCTCCAGGATGTAGGGAAAAGAAGGTTCTGGGAACGATGGCCTACTATGTAGTATTCCCTAGAAACTCATGACTGGTAATCCAGGATGGAAAGATGATCCTCTCCATTGTATGGATGGGGAAACTGAGGCTCTGGGACTACATGAGCTTCTTCAAATCACAGGGTCACTCAGTGAAAGATATATTCAAAATGCTAGGGCTCCAGTCCCTTCTGGCCAGTCCTATCCCACCTCCACCTCTACCTCTATTTGGGACTAGAGGGGACTATTACATCTGGTTCCTTACCCTCCACCTATTTGGCATTCCAGATACCAAAGTGACTGTCCTGCCACTGTGCCATGCCATGTCCCAGGGCCACATCAGTAAGCCCTGACTCTCCAGGGCTGGTGAGGCTTGTTTCATGGTGCTGGGGCTGGAAGAATCCAAGCCTTCCATTTATTCAAGACCACACAGCAAGCCTAGACCTGAGGTCCAGCTGTTTTTCAGCTACCACCTACCACATCTGTGGTTCTGGTGCCCTTGGCTTCCTGTTGGGGTGAACTTCCCAGCCTTGGGGTGACTTTTGAGTCACATGGCCAAACAGGAAGCTTGCTTCAATTTCCCTTTCACATTTTCCCTCCTAAGGTTGGGGGCTGTCTTCCAACTAGCTACCTCCATCACACAGGGACTCACAAGGGTGGGATTGCATTCCTTATCAGACCTGAACAAAAGGGCTGTTTGTGCCTTAGGTTGGGGAAGGCTTGTGACCGGTTCCTTTGGTCCCTGTGGCCATCACTTGAGAATGATGGCCTCTGTTTCTGCCATCCTGATGGCACCCTTGGGGTCACCTTTGCTGTGTGGCTCTGCTCAGGGCTTGGGCTCTGATCTCCACCTTCAGTCTTCCCTCAGGAATGACCGTCATCAGGAGGCCTGGGATCAGCCCTGCAGCTCTTCCTGCCCTCTGGCTAATTCTTCCCTCACAAGGTCCAAGCTGGAGTAATTTGGAACTCAGACTTTGTCACAGCAACTGCAAGGTGAGGGAGCCCACTGCAGTGGGATGACAGGGATTCCTGGAAGTGGAGGATGGTGCAGCGGCAACAGCAGGCCCTGGGCTCCTGGTTGGAGGCCCAGCTTCCCCTAGCTAATGAATGTGACCTTGAGCAGGTCCCCCAGCCAGGTTCCTCACAGTGCTGCCCGAGAGGGAGGATAGGCAGCTGAGCCTCCCGTGCTTCAAGCAGTGCCTGGCACACGGAAGATGCCATCAACCTGATCTGGTGTCAAAGGTGCTCAGGAACTAGCTTCCTGACCCTTGTCCAGGACAAAAGGCCCGGTTATGGCTTGGGAGCCTCAGGACCCTTTCTATGCCGTGCACATGCAGACAGTAGGCCTGATGTGATCATGGTGAGGAGTGGGGAGCACAGGGAGTGCCACAGTGCCACCACTCCAAGAGACACCTCATGCTCTTCCTCCCTCTCCTGGAATCTATGGAGTTCTCAGGCTTTGCCCAGGCACCTGGGGCACCAGATCCAAGGCACATCTGTCTTTTCAAAGGCTTGTGGGGCACAAATGCCCCTTCCTCACACAAGAGATCCTCCAAGCTCTGGAGAGCCAGACTTTGGAAGGTGAGTCTGGGGACAGGGTGTCTTCCAGTGCTCCTTCATCCACAAATTTACCCTGGGGGTGAGGATAAAGGTCACAGAGGGACATCACAAGATGGAAGATTAGTGAAGTAAGCTCAATTTAGGAGGGAAAATGCACAGGTGTGTAGGGGGTAATAAGGGGGTTTGCTAATGTGCCAAGTACCTCACACAGATGCAGTTTGATTCTTTGACTTCCTAGCGAGTAGGAAGTAATGTTACCTCCACTTCACATTAAGAAAACAGTTTCAGGGGCTCAAGCAGTAGCGCGCTCGCCTGGCCCGGGTTCGATCCTCAGCACCACATACCAACAAAAATGTTGTGTTCACTGAAAACTAAAAAATATACATATTAAAAATCTCTTTCTCTCGCTCTCTCTAAAACAACAACAACAACAAAAACAGTTTCAGGAGTTTGCCAAAGGTCAGAGGTAAGTAGCAGGACCTGGACTTGGACTTAGGCCCTCATGGCTCCACACTATAGGGGTACATGGAACTTGTGCCTTGAACTGTGGGCATTTGAGGGTGGGACCAGGGCAAACTTGGAAGCTGAACTCCCTATGGCATTCAGACAAGTGGGCTTACCAGGCTGGATGGGACTGGGGCTGGGAGGTGGCACAGACAAAGAGAAGAGTGGGTGTGTGGACTAAGACATTCAGGAGGGAGGAAATAGGACTTGGGACTGATTGGACGTGACTTAGAGGTTGCAGTTGGAGAAGCTGGGGAAATGAGCACAAAGGGGGCCCTGGGTCTTGTTTTGAGTTGTCTCAGGTCTGTGCATGTGGCGGTAGGAAAGGGAAGTGATTTGGTGGGGTCATGGCATTTTATTATTGAGAGGACCTTTGAAATCATCTCATCCATGCCCCTCATTTCAAGATGAGGAAACTGAGGCCACAGTAATGAGTTTGGGAAGCAGCGAGATCCTGCTTTTGCTCATCAGAACCATCCTCCTATGAAACTGGAATTCAGAGGGGATGAGAGGAGGGATTACCTGTGCAGGTCACACTTGTAGTGAAGTGAAAGGACGGTGAGAAGAGAGAGCGAGGGTCCCGGAGCTCGTGTGGGGAAAGCAGTTAGAGCTGAGGGCTCATCCAGGTCGGGGGCTGACTTGAGGGGGACACCTAAGGAATGGGCTGAATGATGGCCAGGTGGCTGAGTGGGCAGGCAATGGTCAGCAATTGGGTGGGGGTAGACCCAGGCTAAGATGGGTTTGCTAGGACTGAGGTTTCAAAAGGAGGAACTTGACTTTAGCAGGCTATCCAATGACCTTGGAATAGACAATCCCAAGGGCAATGCTTCAGTCAGAACCACCAAGGAAGTTCAGAAGGGGAAGAAAGGCAAGATGGAGGCAGCTTCAGGAAGGAGCCAGAGAACAGGAGGAGCCCTCAAGCTGCCAAGTCAACTCAAGTTACCTTCCAGGATGGACAGGCATTGAGTTTTCAGGCAAAGGAGAGGTGGCGAGTTGAGGAAACCAAGGTGGCTGGAGAGCATAGGGTCAGTGTGACTTGGGGAAGAAGGACAGAGTTTCCTTTGAAAGAGAAACAATGAGCAAGATAATGTTGAAGGAGATGTCAGCAAGATGACCCAGGGCCGAATGAGTCAGAGTCAAGGTCATCTGCTGAGAAGGGGTGTCTGGGGAAAGTAGACTTGAAGAACAGTGGTCTGAACAGTCAAGGAACCACTGAAAGGCCCAACTTTGTCAAGCAGCACCCATAGGTCCTGGGTGTCTCAGGTGTTGGCTGTTCCACTTTAAGCCTGGAAGCCAGACTGGACAAATGACTGGATACTGTAGCCTGGAGGATATGGCCTTGCAGAAATGTCTGAGGTCACCATGATTGAGATGGGTCAGAGATGAGGCGGGAGAAATGGCCCCTGGTGATGGCAAGGAGGGCATCAGAACTCGTGTGATAGGTGTTGAGTGAACAGCGCACAAAGGTACCAGCAAAGCCTGAAAAAGAGGAGAATCGGGTGCCATGATGGGGAAGGCAGTGGGGAGCAGTCATCTCTGTATGTCACAAAAGGAAAGGGACATTCCTAGTAGGGCCCAGAAGTAAGCCATTATCAGGGCCCTGAGGAAGGGGAGAGGATTCGGAGCAGGAATGCCCACTGGGGCAGAGGAGTTTTCTTGGTGGCGGGTGATGGGCATGCCCTCTGCTGGGTAGCAGAGCCAAGTGAGTGCCCAGACGGGAGTAGGAAGAGGCTGAACAAGGATGGGTGCTCCTGTTGCCCTCAGCACCCAGGCCAGGCCACAGGAGGGTGGTGACACTCACATTCCCCACTTGTAGGGGGCCCCATTCTGCTACCCGGCTATTTTCTTGGTATCTGCTGGACCCTCACCCCTGCCTCGGGTCACCCGAGACATTAAACTCCATCTCTTTGCTATTTAACAAATTTATTCACATTTCCCAAATCAAGATGAATTGTGAAATTTAACAGGAATGGCATAAAAAGGCCAAACAGGGCCTCTAAGGAGGGCTGCACACAGTTGCTCTATTTCCAAACTAACAACTCAGGTCTTCACCCGCAGCCAGGCCCCCCTTTCTTCCTCTGAAAGGAGACACAGAATAGCACCAGGCTTCAGGGAGCTTCAACATTTAAAGAGACAAACACACAAAGGCAGAAGGGTGAGAAGAACCACAGTACAAATTGTAATAAAAAAAAAAAAGTGGCCAAAGAATCGATAGCAAACCCATTTCTGTCTCCAGATTAATGGCTTGGCAGTAAGAAATGGGGGGAGGTCCTTGGGGAAGGAGGGAGGGAAGAGGGAGATGCAGAAGTTGGCAGGTGAGACACTGACCCTGGAACAGCAGAACTCCGGGTGGGCAGCTTGAGATGAGGCTGCAGAGGAGAGCTGAAGGGTCCCCAAAGAGGGATACAGCCGCATCCTGGGCTCAGGGGAAAGGTCAGTGCTGGGCCCGACTAAGTGCATGGGGGAGGGAGCGCTGCAATGCTGCAGCCTGGGCCCCTCCTCTGCTTCATATGTTCCTGAGGATCTGTGTGAGCGTGGGGGGCTGGGGGAGGGGACACACACAGGCATCCGAGAGCAGGAGAGACCACATGCTTGTGGGAAAGGAGGCTGAGAGGGGGTGGGGAACACCAACAACTAACCCTCTGCTCTGCAAGAGACAAGAGCCTGGATGCTGGGCCAGCAAGCCTCCTGCCACCCCAGCTTCTTCATGGTTCCTTCCCTATGCCAGTCTTGCCTCTGCCTCCGGGTGTGGGGCTGGCCATGGCTGGAGGTAGAGGCAGGAGAGAGCAGCCCCTAGCCTAAGGCTCTCGGTCCTTCCCCCAAACCTGCAGGCAGGAGGTCTGCTTTATGGGCTCCACAAGGCTGGGCATAGCTACTTACTTGTACCTCAAAGACCAGACCTAGGGCTCCACTCCCCTGGTCTTGGCTGGCCCTGGCCAGTGTACAACACCAAGCAAGGTAGAACTTAGATCTGTGGCTCTGCGGGCTGGAGCTGGCCGGTTGTGTGAAAACCTAGGGACTCACAGAAGCAGCTCTGGGTGAGGGCTGGGTCTGGGAGACAGGGAGACAAGGCACTTGGAGAGATGAAGGGGCCCAGAACCATCTGGAGCAGCTGGCTCCCATGCTGGCTGGCAGAGGATGGGGAAGTGAGGTGGCCTGGCTTCCTGCAGGCCCTCCCACGGGAGAGTGCAGGTGGGCCCGCAGCTGGTTGGGGCCTGTGGGACAGCTAGGGGGCTGGTCAGTCTGCTGGGGTATAGGACCAGGGGCTGTACACTCAGAATCCTCAGGTCTCAGGAGCCATTCTCTCCTAGGCCAGGGGGGTTGTGTGGTCCAAAATTCAACTGGTCTGTCTGTGGACTGCCAGGGTAAGGGGTCTGGGAGGGAGCAGCAGGCCTGTGTGTGGCAAAAGGGCCGGAGGGAGGCTTGGGGCTTAGATTCACAGCTGGGAAGAGGAAGGGAGAGAAGATGCCTGCTATCAGCTGTCCTGGGGCCACAGGGGCTGGCGGCTCCAGGTACAAGAAATGAGGCATTTGGCCTCTTCTCAGCGATGCTGCTGGGGAACTGAATCTTCCGCTTGTGACCAACAGATGCCAGGTCCAGGCCAGAGGAGAGGTCCATAAAATCAGAGCTGGGCAGGAGGTGCTGGTAAGTGGGGCTCCTGGAAACTGGTGTTTTTGAAGGGTCCACAAGCACATCAGTTGGTCCCCCTAGCTCCTGGCAACTTGCTAGTGGTCCAGGTACCTGGCCGGTCCCTGCAGGCTCAGATGATGCTTCCACATTGTCCACCATTCCATCCTGCTCTGGGGTACCTGGGGCCTGGCAGTCATCTTCTTTCCTCATCCCAGGAGATGCTACCCTGGGAGGGGAGGGTTGGCTTGGGGACAATGTGTCAGGATGGAGAGCGTCACATTCAGAAGCTGTGGAATCTGACTGCCTGTGGGGACAGAAATACCCAGTGAGCGCAGGTTCAGCTCCAGAACAGGCAACAAGATGGGAACCTCTTGGGCTGGGGCTGAGGACAGGGCAAGTGGCCTCTTCTGGGTTTAGTGCTGAAGAGAGCTGCCTCTCTGGGAAAGGCCTCTCTTGGTCTGATACTGTGGAGCAGCCAATGATGTGTGCTCCTCTTGGCTTTGTGGCCTGTGGTTGGGGCTGACCAGAGGAACAGGGTAGAGGCTCTTCTACTGAATGACTTCATAGAGGAGGCTGTGCCCTTTGGTAGGTGCAGACAGTAGCAGAACCTGGCTGTCCAAGCTGAACCTGGGTGAGAAGTGAAGCCACAGCTCCAGGCGGGAGAGGGTCTACCCTTGGTGGGTAGCTGGAGAAGCTGGGCTCAATGAGTCTGGGAATCTCCACCAAACCCCAGGCAATCCTTCTTTCTGAGAGTAACTTCCACAGAGGGAGAAGGACCTTGCTCACTACCTTCCAGAGGAACTCAGGAACTATGTCCACTTCTAGCTAACCAGAACTGCTCACTCTCTACTGTGCCAATGGCCACCCCTAAAACAAATAGGATAGAGGATGGTGGAAAGGTGAGGAAAATATTATAGACTGGTCCTGCCAACTTGAGGGTTCCTTCCCAGCTGGGGAGGGCAACAGGAGAGAGAAAATGCAGGTGTGTCTGCAGCTATGGCACTCACCTGGGGAGGCTGGCCTGGGAAGGGACTTCTATAAAGCTGTGGCTGAGCTGGGCGATGATCCGATCAACTTCTGCATATGAACGGGCTTCTAGGGCAAAGGCTTGGTGCTGGGCACTTTGAAGATGCTGTCCAGGGCAAGAGATGGCAGAGGGCATTAGACAAGTTTGGAAAGGGACGAGAGGAACTTCCAGCCAGCCTCAATGGAGGACATGCAAGGTGGAGACTGCAGGCTGGGCGCTCTCAGAACAATGTGGGGAATGGGGAAGCGGCTCACCACTTGCAGATCCTCAAAGGCCCCCCGGCAGCACTCGCAATAGCCCTTCCTCCTCCTGGGCATGGTGCACACAGCTGACTGAACACTTGGCTCTTGGTCCTTAAGTTCTCTGTGAAAGATATAGGGTGGGGGAAAAGAGGTCACTACTAGGGTCCCCAGGGGAGGAGCTGCTGCTCAAGGCCTAGAGCTCAGGTGAGGGAGGGGAAGGACCAAGATGGCCAAGGGGCCAAGCAGGCACAATGGGCAAATTTGTCCTACCCTCGGTGCTAGTTGTCCAAGGGTTGCAGGAGAGGCAACAAGGAAGGTGAAGCCTCTGTGTGGGTAGCCTCTCTCTCCCTCTTCTTTTATTTGGGAGTACTGGGGATTGAACTCAGGCACTCAACCACTGAGCCACATCCCCAGCCCTATTTTTAATTTTATTTAGAGACAGGGTCTCACTGAGTTGCTTAGTGCCTCACTTTTGCTGAGGCTGGCTTTGAATTTGCAATCTTCCTGCCTCAGTCTCCCAAGCTGCTGGGATTACAGGTGTGTACCACTGCGCCCAAGTGTGCAGCCTCTCTTATCTGTCTTCTCGGCACCCACATCTCTGAAACCACAGGTGAGAATAAGTAGGGACAGCAGAGGCCATCACTAGAATAGTTTGTAGGAAAAATGAAAAAAAAAAAAAAAAAAAGAAGAAGAAATTCAAACACACACACACACACACACACACACACACACACACAGAGCACCCTGATGTCCTATCTGACCCAATCCTCTGCCCAGGGAGATACCGAAGTTTCAATGCCTCACTGTCTTCCCTTTATGGCCTCCCAGCTCCTCTGCAACCCCCAGGTCATACCAAGCTTAGCTACCCTGTTTTGTCTGAGCCACCTCCTAACTGGCTCTCCTGGTATCCGTTGTACCTTCCAGGAAAAGAATGAAGACATTTGGGACTTACCCTCAGGCCATTCTCTCCCAGTTCCTGCCTCCATCTACTGCCACATTCCTTTTTCCCCTCTCATTTGCACTATGTCCTGACCCACAGCCTCTGTCTATGAGAAGCTCACAGGCTGTCCATGATCCCAGGAGCTTTTGGGCTGAGACAGCCCATGAACTAGCCCTTGGCTCAGAAGTTAGAGAGCATCTGAGAAAACAGCTAGTCCACCACATGAGCTGAATTCTTTTTCCACTTTGGTCAGTGAAGTTCAAACTCTCTAACATCTGTGGAATATGAACATAAACAAGGCTACAAGCCGCCATGGCCATACAATGTAGAGTCCCTTTGGTCTCATTCCTAGTTATTCCTTGTGTTTAGCCTAACAGGACTCAAACTTTGATGTGCACTGATAACACCTGGAAACTTCTAGGAATGCAGCTTTTGGGGCTCAATGATCAGAGATTTTGATTCTATAGTTGTGGACTTGAGTCTAGGAACCATCTGTCTCATATACACATACATATGTGATCAGAGATATTAAAAACACCCATGTTTTTTGTCATATTAGGGGTTAAATCCAGGGGTCATCTACCACTGGGCTACACCTCTAGGCCTTTTTATTTTAAGACAGGGTCTTATAAAATTACCCAGGCCAATCTCAAACTTGTGATCTCCTGCCTTAGTGTTTGGAGTCACTGGCAAGTGCCACAGGCATATGCTACCACTCCCAGAGAGAACCCGCACTTTTCAATGGCACCATAGGGGCACTCTCATAATGGTGGTCTACAGATCTGAGTTTGAGAAACCAGTCTATTGCCTTCTGGACACTTAAGTTAAATTCCTTAGTAGAGATGAAGAACACCAAATAAAATGGATGAATACTCCCAGTGCCTCTCTTCTCTGGGCTAAGTTCCCAGAATAGACTTTGCCAAAGGTGCAAACAGATGGCCATTCCCAAATCTGACCAGCAGGGCCCTGAGGGGGAGGACTTTGGCCTGTCACCAGTCCTTGGTACTCAGGAATCAAAAAGACCTACCTGGTACAGTGTGAGCTGCCCGGGGTTGTCAGGGTCTCAAAGGGACTTGCATCTTTGGGTCCCAGAAAAGAAATTTCAGGAAAGGATTTAAACTGATGGTGGAAAGGACGAAACTTCCTGAAACACAAAAAACTTCCACTTTGACTATAGCGGGAAAGGGAGACGATGAGGAAGGGGGCTAGCCTCTCTACGGAATTCTAATCCTGACATTTTCTAAGTTCTAAAATAGAACTCTTACCAGCCTTTCTAGGTAAAATTAGTACCATTAACTATGCTGTCTCTGTCTTCCTTTTCTTCTCTTTGTGGTAAAGAGGATTGAAATTAGGACCTTGTATACGCTAGGCAAGTGCTCTACCACTGAGCTGCCTCCCCAGCTGTTTGTACTTTGTCGGTGTCTTGCCAAGTTGTCCAGGCTGGCCTCAAACTTAACAATCCTCTTGCCTCCGTCTCTAGAGTAGCTGGGATTGTGTGCAATGCCTCGCATTCCTCTACTTTCCCAATGTGTACATACTCATGCTTGTTTGAATCTTATAAGCACCCTTTGGGCTGAATGGAATAAGTGGTCTTATCCAATTTGACAGAAGAAAGGAAACCCAAAAGGCTCTGTGACTTGCTCAAGAGCTCATGACTAGTAAGTGGCCAAGACCGGACTACAAACCTCCACTACAGATTCCTGGGCTGGTTCTTCCCATTCTGCCTCTTGCCCCTTCAACTTTCACGGACTTTAACCTGGCAGAACCTACATGGAAGAATGTTTAAGTCATAGCAGTGATTTTTCCGTTCTGTGAAGGGAAGTGTTTTTTGCACTAGGAGGGTCCTTGGCACCATTTGAGGGCTTGTGTTCTGAACAAAAAACAGAGGTGCAAATGAAGATTCTGGATAGCCAGACCTATACGGAGGGTTCTGGCAGTTTGCCTGAAGTTGAAGACATTTAGGTGCTTGCAATCCTGGCACCTCTCTTTCCCCTTAACACTTTCTGCTTAGGAGGTTTCATGTTGGTCAGGCAAACAGGCTTTGAAAAGCTACTGCTTCAAAACAGCACATGAAAAGAATCACCAGAAACTTCAGTTCTGCTTGAATTTCTTCTCTGGTCTGTGATGCTGGGAACACACAAGCTATGTAACCCCTCTGGTGACAGTGATATGACCTGTGCCTGCCATGTACAGTACCAGTACCAAGGCAGCGGCAGAATCTCAGACACTGCATCTGAGTTCCTTGTGTTTATCTTGTGGTGCAGGGGCTGAAGAGCACGTGCTTCACTCCACTAGAACTGGAGAGAATGCCTTCCGTGTGCCTTTGGGCCACCAAAGCCAATCCTACTGTCTGCAGACACTAAGAAGGGAATGTAGGCCCATTGAGAAGATGGGCTTGGAGCTCTGGGAGTGCCCTGCTTGAGGCTAAAGGACCCAGAAAGTTCTGGTCCCAGTAGTCCCTGTTGTGCACAAATGGTCTTTTTTTCCTTTAAATCTTTTTAAAAAAAGGAAATAACTATTGATTCACGTGGACTTTTGTCCTAGTATCAAAGACACTGATAACCAAGGTGGCTGCCAAAGGCTCATCAGGTTAACATTATCAAGGTGATCCTCCTGCTCTAGGTAAGGAGACATCACAGTGGACAGAGGGCAAAGTAAAGGGGACCAATTAGGGCAGTCAGGGACCCTGGCTGTAATTTCCTAGCAAAGTGGCTGTACAAGTCCCTGGCTTCTCTGACCTCAGTTTTCCCTCTAGGAAAGAATGGATTTATGCTGTTTCTCACTCAGGGCTGTCATGAGATATGTGCCTGAAAAGGGCCTTTCAAAGCCAAACTGAAAGCCTTTATCATGTACGAGGTGGTCTGACAAGGGAATCCCCAGTGCCACCTCATGCATTTATACTTCAGCCAAGATGTCGTGGACTGTACTAGCACTGTGACTGGACCAGAAATGAATCGACATTAAGTGTCAGCACACACCCAGCAAGGAGCAGCAATAATGAGCCAGGATGGGACACAAGGAGCTCATAAAAGGAGAGTATTAAATGAAGGTAATTCACACACAGGATCATTAACCTCTGACTCATCTCCAAGAGGAGTATCAACTGCATAATGCCACCCTCAGAGGCTCCCCTTGGTCTGTGTGAGACTTCTCTTCGACAGTGGAAGAAAGCAAATTGTGGGGAAGATGAAGATGCAGGGTTGAGGCACTCCATGTCCACATGTCAGCTTGGGTCCCCTGAGTACCTCTCCCTCCTCCTCTCTGCAGGCCTGGGAAGGGGGAAGAGGAGAGAGGAGGTTCTACTTACATGCTCACATCTTCGATTTTGAGGAATGGTGCCTTTAGTCTGGCCACTGGAAGGGGAAGAAGCACACATTAGCTCTCTGCCTGCCTTAAAGCACAGCCCACACCACACACACAGGAAATGCTCCAAGAGGCAAGGCTCTGCCAAAGCCTAAGAGCCTGTGCCTTTCCATTTGGCAGAGGTGAGCACCCCTCCCATCTCTTCCAGCCTCTCTTGGGGAGAGTGAGTTGCACTAGCGGAGGCTGCAGAGTAACTGCAGCACTAGCTGCGTCCTCCCTCAGCAGGACCTCCTGTGTGCATGTTCTGGAGGCTGTCACCCACCAAGGGTACCACGACCATTAGAAACATTGCTGGTGGAAGAGACCTAGGCCCTTCTGATTTCTGCTAAATACAGAGTTATGGTCCACAAAGTTCCTAGACCTTGGTTCTTGGTATCTCAGAATCCTAAGGGACCTGAAAACTCCCCATAATCTTCATGAGGATTATGGGAGGGAGCAAAGGGGAAGAGGGATAAAGTATGTTCAGTGATCTCAAGTTCCTGAAAAAAAAAAAATAGGGGCAAGGGGTGCTGATAAGACAAATTCCGAGTCAGGTGACCCACCCCTCTCCTCTATTATGCTAGTTATTGTACAACTTACAAAATCAGTTGGGCACTATGAACCTCTCTATCTTCCCACCGTGACTAGGAGTCCTGTCGGAGGTGTAGTCTAGGCAGGCTGGAAGCCCAGGAAGACCTAACAGCCACAGATTCCCTCGGGAGGCCGGTACCTCAGAATTCCTAACCCCTCTGGAAGCCATCCTAGCACCTAAGCAAAGCAGCCTTTTCTCCTTGGGCTGCAGCTCCCATTAATTACTTTCTGGGGACAATTTCTTGTCTTTCTAATTAACAGACAATGATTAAAACCAATTCCCCTACAGACTTCCTTGATTTTCGAGCATGAGGAAGTGCCAAGTGACTTTTCTTAGCTCCTTCTTGTGCAGGAATAAATGCCACTTAAAGAGCATCTTTGGGAGAAACATCCAGGGGGAGAAACTCTCCTGCTGTCCAAGAGAAGCCAGGAGACACAGTCCATCAATCTGCCTGTTTGTCAGTTTTGGGGAGTTTGGCATTTCTGAAAACGGTAGGCAGCTGTCAAACTGCCCACCCCAAACTGCTACTAAATCAGGAGAAGGATGCTGAACTTCAGTCAATGCCCAGGAACAGCCGGAGGATATAGAAGCCAAAGGGCCTGCATGGGGTCCCAACTCTCAAGGAGAAGCCCTGGCCCAGTAGCTCTGCATTTGTACCTGGGCATACCTCTCTCGCCCCAGAAATCTGAGGCCCAGGCCCTGGAAACATGAGGGGGAAACACAACCTGGACTTGCTTCCTGCCACAGAGAAGTGAACAGATGCTGCCTCAGAGGGAGTCGTGGGGAAGTGTTTATAGAAGGAGGGATTGCAATTAGATGAGGAAAAGCTACCATACTGACCTTTCCGCGTTCTTGACTCCACTCCTGGATGTGTTCCCTAAATGGAAAGGGAAAATAGGTTAAGGATGTGAGGGAGCCACGGGGGTCGAGGAACTGGGACTGGTACGCGGAGTTACTCAGTCTGTCCCACTTTGCTTCCTGCTGTTGAGAGGCTGCAGAACCCGACTCCTAGGCTGTGAGCTACAGCAGACAGGGGCACAGTGGCTCCCCCTGCCTCTCAGGGCCATGAGGAATGGAGAGTCCTCTCTGTGAATTTCAATGGCGGCTGGCTCTTTGAGGAAAAGATGCAGGACTGTGTAGAGAAGAGTTTTGGAGTCCCTCAGGCCTGGGTAGGAACTGGAGCTGCACGGCCAGTACTGTGAGGGCCATTTTCTAACCTCACAGGATGTGGCACAGATGAAACTAAAGCAAGTGAAAGCGCCAACTTAGAGGAGATGCTCACTAAAGGGCAGCTTTTATTTTCTAGGCACAGCTGCCATTTCAGGTCACCTAACAGAATGAGGACACTTGGTTTCCAGTGGCCACCTTGTGTACCCTTATTCTGTGGGCCAAAACTAACATTTAAACCAAGGTCAAATAAAGCTGATATTAAAAGCTAAATGGAGGGACTGGGGTTGTAGCTCACTGGTAGAACAGTGAGGTACAACCCCAGTTGTGATGCCTAGGTAAGGAGACATCACAGTGGACAGAGGGCAAAGAAAGGGGGACCAAGTAGGGCTGTCAGAGACCCTGGCTTCTACATGCCTGGCACGTATAAGGCACTGAGTTTAATCCTCAACACCACATAAAGATAAACAAAGATATTTTATCCATCTACAACTAAAAAATATTACAATAAAAACAAACAAACAAAAACCCTAAATGGAATAAAATAATCAGCTAAAGAGCTGGGGAAGGGAACCAGAATGAGAGATCCAGTTGGTTCATGACTGCCTGTGCTTCTGAGCCCAGGGTGGTTCCAGATACTCCTCTAGGCCACACTTTGAGGGCAAACACAAGCCAAAGAAGTCCAGCATATTCCCTTGCATATCAGCAGATTATGTAGAAATCTTATTACAAAAAACTCCAAAATATCAACAAAATAGGTTATTAAGTCAAAGCAAAGTAAAGTTAAAAAGCATTTGTATAAAGGGGGGAATTTTTGATAAACTGGCTTATATGTGCACAGAGTCCTAGAAGGACACAGAAAAACTGCTTCCACTGTTTGCCAGGGAGGCAGGTCAGTGGCTGGGGAGTAGAAGTAGGAGGACTTCACTGAATATCTTTTTGAATTTTGAACAAAAATATATCTAGCAAAAGGAAAGCCCCCAAACTCCAGCCACTTTGGATGTGGTTTGCTACAACTATTAGTTCTGCTCCTAGACGTCAGGCCATGCAAATAGATCTGCAGGTTTGATCCTTAGATTTAGGCTTGGGTGAAGACATGGCAGCTTTAAGTGAACCTGGGCTCTCTTGATGGGGTACCCAGAGTTCTAACCCTGATAAAGAAAGGAAAAATTAAACACAGAATTGGAAGACAGCTGCTATTTCATGATACAACTCCCTCCCCAGTCCATCCAGTTGTGGGCTCATTCCCAGGCCAAGAACTGTTCCTATAATGACAGCTTTGCCAGGAGGTCAAGAGCACTTGGGAATTTCTATCTAGGTCAGGATGACCAGGTGCAGTCCTTGGCCCAGGGTTGCAGTGAATGCCTTAGTGGGGTAAGTATGACACGGGACATCCACAGAGTGAGAGAAAGGGCAATGTAAAGCTGTGGACATACAGAATGAGGTGACAGAGGAGCTGCACTCCTATTACATTTTTCAGAATGGTGAGGAAACAATGGCTTAGGTGGGTCAGGGATTTACCAAGTTGTCAGAGTCCACTGAAAACCACCCGTGGGTTTGACCTACCTCCTGCTGCTTCGGTTCTTGTTTCTTTACACATGAAGAACCATGGGACAGCTGCTGCATGTGCATCATCATTTCTGCAGAGAAGACAAAGGCCATAGCAGAGGCGTAAACTTCTTAGTTATCCCTCATGGTCCCTTTCTGGGCTGGAGGACTAACTTGGTCACCTGGCCTAGTCAGCTGGATCATGCCATCCTTGTCTGCCACCTTCTGGCTACAAGTTACCTCTGCACCTCCTGACAACAGAGGTAGGGGCTGGGTCCTCTATGGCAGGAACCACCTAAACTGGCTTCATGTTTTTTTGTAGCTTTGAATATAATTCAGTTTTAGACTGCAGTGCCTTATGACTCAAAGACTGTAAAGAGTGGCATCTGTGGGGAAAATCCAGAACTTTTAGCTATGCAGGTGTGTCCTCAGGTAGAAAGCCCAGCAGGGGCTAAGGAGGCAGGAGCTTCCCTAGCACCACGAAAGGCAGAAAATGAGATCAAGTCAGGCAAGGATGACATTGCTGTGGGGTGGAGTCCCTGCCTCCACCCCAGACCAGGAACATCCTCTGCACAGCCCTTTGATTCCCTTGAAAAATCTTGGTAGCACCTAGTTGGCATCTGGAGACTGTCCTATCTAGATCAACTCCTCTATAATAGATCAGGGAAAATCCCAGACTCAGAGTGGAGCTGAGCAGGAGATCAGACTCCATAAGCCAATTATGGAACACTATTCTATTATAGACTTACCACAAGAGCAAATCGGTCATTTATAGTGTGAGGCAACCATATGGAAAAAAGAACACAGCATTTACTGTCAGACCAAACTAGGTCAGAACATGGGCCATGCTGCTCATTTTGGTGAGACTGTGGACAGTTTACCTAATCCCTCTGAGGTGCACACTCTGCTATATGCTATCCTGCTTGCCCCACACCCTCCCACTTTTATGGAGCAACATAGGAACTGAGTACGTCTGGCTTCCAATACTGGAAGCTTATGCAGCCCTGATCCCTCTAAAAGCCGACTTTCCTAAAGTCATCAATGCTTCCCTCCACAGGTGCCCAGCAGGGACCAGTACCGTCCACATGCAGGACCCTTACTCCCCAGGAGCGGGCATTGGTCAGGAGGCTGCTGCTGTTCCCACTGCCTCTTCCGCTGCTGCTCCCCTGAAATGACAGAGTAGAAACACCACAAGGACAAAGCATGATGGGACAGGCTGACATTACTGTGAGAGCCCTGGGTCACCCAAGGGGGGATTTGGATGGAGGCAGGGGAGAGAGCATACTATCCCCAAGGAAGATACCCTGTCCTCCATTCTGCGTGGCCAATCTAGGAGGACACACACTAAATGTGCCCACATGTTCTGCTCTAGCCACCTCGTGACCATGAAGGAGCATGTGTTTCTAAGAGAGCTCTGTTGGGAGGATTCTATGAGGGAAGCTCTCAGTACACCGCAAGTACACACGATGACTACAAGTGAGGTTCTCACTGACAAGCCGGAAGCTACGCTGGTTCAGTCTGGTAGCACAGTCTCCCTCATTCTGGTCAAGGTTCCCATCGTTTTTTGTCTTGAGATGAGGTCTCATTTTGTTGCCCAAGCTGGCTGGCATCAAACTGGGTTAAGCAATCCTTTGGCCTCAGTCTCCCAAGTCATTAGACTACAGTCACGTCACCATGCCTACTCATACCCATCTTTTTTTTCTTTCTCTTTTCTTTTTGCTATTTGATACTAGGAATGGAACCTAGGGTTGCTTTACCAAGGAGCTATATCCCCAGTCCTATTTATTTGAAACAGAGTCTTGCTAAGTTGCTGAGCTGGAACTCAAACTTGCTATCCTCCCAAGTTGCTGGGATTAAAGGCATAGCCACCATGCCTGGCCCAACTCACCTGCTTTGTGATGGCCTTCTGCAGAAGCTCCTTCCCTCTGCTCATAGGCACCTGACAGAAAGAAAACAAAATATGTAGGCCACAAAACATATACACAGATATTTACACATAAGCTGGTGGTAGTGTCTTAAATGTCCCTTGGAAAGTTTGGAGCAGTATCAGCTGAGGATAGGCAGAAATGAGAGTTTAGAGAACCTTTAGGAGGTAAAGATAAACCCATCTGTAAGTTTAGATCACACAGAGGTAGCTGCACCATTGGCAGCCTGAACCATAATGGTGAAAGATATTTTGAAAATATGCAAGGTCAAACTGTCACAGATGTTCTCAGACCTTTCTTTAAGAGTCTCTGGACTCTCTAGCAGATAATGTTAGCAAGTGTTTCATTTTATAAAATCTTTTCTTTACTTCTTGGAAGACTCGTCCCTCATCATGAACATCATGAACAGGGTATATTCATGGACATCTTAATCTTAGCCTAACTAAACAAAAACAAACATGCAAGTCCAGGGGTAAAAAGCCATGGTGCATATATCAAAGAGATGGCATGTGTATTGTCCCAACTGTTGGAGGTTCATACATGAGAACAATGAAAAAGGGAATGCTGCATCCTGGGTGTACTCCTGCCCAAGCCAGGCCAATTCCAACAAGTCCTCTCTGCTTTATAGAGGACGTTCCTCTGGTTTCTGAACTTGTGACTCTGAAGTCCTCATAAAGGGTGACATAGAGCATAGAGGGATAGCATGAGGATGGAGCATTGCTGAGGTGTTTAGATTCAGAACTGTGATAAAATATTATCAGTCTCTGAATTCAAATGAAATTAAATTAAACCAGCTAAAACTCAAACTAGAGCCTACCTAAAAGGGTTTACCAACGCCTACTTGCTTTTTTTGTGGACCACGTCTTCCCTATCCCATGAGGTTCTTACCGAGTGCACAGGTTTCTGTGAAGGCCTGGAATGGTTGCCTTTAGGACTGGCTACAGAGGATGTTTCCACTTTGACCTCGCTGGGGCTGGGGCAGCCTCTGTGGCCTGTCTCACCACTTTCTGCCTTTGCTTCTCTGCGGCTGGACACGATGTAACTTACTTCTTTGCTCAGAAAACCCTCAATTACCTGAAACCAGATCACAGAAGTGGCTGAAAACCAAAAAGCAGATGTAGAATTGTCAATATCAAGAAGCTGGAAAAGGAAATCTTGGCTGCCAGAAGTTCCAGAATCAATGTCTTTAAATAGACTAAATGCACCTCTGCAACGAGTCCCCAAGAAAACATCATTATGAAATAAAATATATATATTATATATCCCTCCAGGAACTGCTGTTCCTGACCCAGGCCATAGGCTTTGAGTTCTTTCTCTGGTCTGAGTTTGCACACACACACTGGAGGTGCTGTGCAAGAAAAGAGTAGCTTGGTTTGGCCATGATTTTTTCTGTGTAAGACACACTGGGGCATCCAAATGCTGCTGTTATCTTGACCATAATACAAAAAGGAGCATAAAAAGTGAAACAAAAAAGGGTTTGACTGACACTCAGCTATAATATAGGTATCTGCTCACCTTAACCAGACTACAAACCTCTTGTGAGCACTGACTTATCTTGGTATCCCAGGAACTCAGCACAGTACCTGAAGCATACTGACATTTAACTTGCCTTTGTGGGAACATAACAGAAATAAACACTGAATGGGCAGATACTTAGACCAACACTCTGGGGAATAAAGAAAACTGCTCTGTACATTTGTTGATTTCTGGGCTAATCACTATGGCAAATTTCGAGCTATCAACTAAACACCTACAAATGAGGAGCTGGGAAGAGATAAAGTTTGGAACCACCGTGATGGTTACACAACAGTATAAGGGTAATGATGCCAATGAACTCTATACACTTCAAAATGGCTAAAATGGCCAAGAATGGTAGCAGACACCTGTAATCCCAGTGTCATGAGAGGCTGCAGGATCACAAGTTCAAGGCCAATGTTGGCAACTTAAGAGATCCTTTCTCAAAATCAAAACAAGGCGGGGGTGGATATGGGGGATGACAGAAATGTAATAGTGGTAGAGTGCTTCTGGGTTCAATCCCTAGTAAAAACAAAAACAAAACCAAAATGGTTAAAAATGACATTTTTTAAAAATTTGTGGGCTGGAGTTGTGGCTCAGTGGTAGAGTGCTCGCCCATCATGAGTGAGGCACTGGTTTGATCCTCAGCACCACATAAATGTACAATAAAGATATTGTGTCCATCTAAAAAACTTCAAAAAAATTGTTTTTTGGTTGTAGCTGGACAGCATGCATTTATTTGTTTAGTTTTTTATGTGGTGCTGAGGATTGACTCCAGTGCCTCACACATGCTAAGCAAGTGCTCTGCCACTGGGCTACAGCCCCAGCCCTAAAATGGCATTTTTTAAAAATAAATTTTCCACAATTTTAAAAATCTTTATAGTTTGAAAGAGTACATCTATCTTCCTCGTTATGGCAAAAAGAAGTATTGGAGGATAGGAGCACAGCAATGTTTATCTTCCATAAATTGCTCAATGGCCAATGTTCCTCCCACCTCAGCATACCCGTTACTTTGAATGTGACTTTGTTGTTCCTTCCATTAGGAGGTGGCGCCTACTTTTTTTTTTTTTGGTACGGGGGAATGAGCCCAGGTATGCTTAACCACTGAACCACATCTCCAGGCTTTTTAATTTTTTATTTACAGACATGATCTTGCCAAATTGTTTAGGGTCTCATAAGATTGCTGAGGTTGGCTCTGAACTCATGATCCTCCTGCCTCAGCCTCCGGAGCTGCTGGGATTATAGGTATGCACCACTGTGCCCAACTGGAGCCTACTTTTTTACCTCTTAAATCTGACACATTGACCAATAGAATGTGGCTAATGTAATATATAAAAATTTTAGAATGCAGGCTTTGAGAGGCCTTGTAGCCCCCCACTTCACTTTCTGGGAAGGGTGCCATGTATCCACTGTGTAAACCAGCTAGTCTAGCTTTCTATAAATACACACAATGCTATAGATGTGTTCAATGTAAATAAGAAGGTAAGAAGTTTCTCATACATTGTACAAAAAGTTAGAGAGTGCCAGATATGTGATGGAAATCACTTTGGTCCTTCAGCCCAGCTGACCCTCCAGCTGAATGCAGCTACAGGAGTGAGCCCCAATGAAACCATTAAACTATGCAGCCATCCACATAACAATGCAAATACTAACATATTGCTTTTGTGTGTTTGTTTGTTTATTTTTGTGATGCTGGAGATTGAACCCAGGGACTTGTACATAGGAGGCAACTTTACCAACTGAGCTATATCTCCAGCCCCTAAAGTATTGTTTTTAAGCCCAAGTTCTGATGTGTTTTTTTATGTGGCAGGAGCTAAAAGAGACTAAAGTTCATGCCTTTTTTTTTTTTTTTGGTACTGGTGATTGAACCCAGGGCACTTAACACTGAGCCACATCCCCAGCCCTTTTTTGTATTTTATTCAGAGACAGGGTCTCACCGAGTTGCTCAGGTTGGCTTTGAACTCGTGATCCTCCTGCCTCAGCCTACCAAACCACTGGGATTGTAGGTGTGTGCCACCATTCCCAGCCTAAAAGTAAGTAATATAATTATGGGCCAGTTTAGGCATGATCCTTATTCTATTATCTGCCCTGAGTTTCTGTATTGCTAAGTTACTGGTTTGTTTGATAGCAAAGAGCCTCCGCATTTGAAACATATTCATGCGGGGCTGGGGATGTGGCTCAAGCAGTAGCGCGCTCGCCTGGAATGTGTGCGGCCTGGGTTCGATCCTCAGCACCACATACCAACAAAGATGTTGTGTCTGCCGAGAACTAAAAAAATAATAAATAAATATTAAAAATTCTCTCTCTCTCTCTCTCTCTCCTCTCTCACTCTATCTTTAAAAAAAAAAAAAAGAAACATATTCATGCAGTTTCCTCAGTTATGATTTTCTTTTGGGTTGAGCATTATCACACTATTTCCTAGACATAAGAGATATGTAGTGTCAATCTATTACTAAAATTACCTTATGATATATACTTTTAAGATATTTTAATAGATTCAACCAAAATTGTTCACCAGTGTCATTTCTAAGAGCTCAAAATTAGAAATAATCTAAATGTTTATTAGGTAGCTATTAAATAAATCAACAATCCACTCAAAAATATTATACTGTAGGCCATGCACAGTGTTGTAAACCCATAACCCTAATGACTCAGGAGACTGAGGCAGGAGGATTGTGAGTTCAAAGCGAGTCTCAGCAAATGGTGAGGTGCTAAGCAACTCATCGAGACCCTGCTTCTAAATAAAATACAAAATAGAAAATAGGGCTGGGGATGTGACTCATTGGTCGAGTGCCCCTGAGTTCAATCCCTGGTAACCCCCTCAAAAAAAACCCCAAAATTATACTGTATAACATTACAAATAATGTGTACTTAGGCAATAAAGACAGGAAAATGCCAATGCTTTAAAGTTATGGATTAAAAAGTTGGTAATCAAAAATATAATCCGGGCTGGTGTTGTGGCTTAGTGGTAGAGCACTCCACCAAGCACAGGTGAGGCACTGGGTTTGATTCTCAACACCACATAAATATAATCATAGCTGCTAGTACATGCCTATAATCACAGCAACTTGGGAGGCTGAGGCAGAAGAATCACAAGTTTGAAGTCAGCCTCAGCATCTTAGCAAGGCCATAAGCCACTGAGTGAGACCCTGTCTCAAAATTAAAAATAAAAAGGGCAGGGGATGTTGCTCACTGGTTAAGTGCCATAGGTTCAATCTCAGTACTCAAAGACAACCAAATCAAAATACACACACACACACACACACACACACACACAATCATGATCATAACTATATAGAAAATGAGCTTAAGAAAACAATGGCAGAACAAGGACCGAAAGTAGAGTGTTTACCCAGGGCCAGGGACCAGGGGTATGCAGAGAGACTGATATTAAATGTGGGGCTTCTTTTTTATTTTACTTATTTATTTTTTAGTTATAGGTGGACACATATCTTTATTTTATTTTATGAGGATCAAACCCAGTGCCTTATGCATGCTAGGTGAGTGCTCTACCTCTGAGCCACAACCCCAGCCCCGGGGCTTCTATTCTGGGGTGCTGAAAATGTTCTAAAATTGACTATGGGATAACATGATTTGAACACCCCTGTGAATACAGTTGTCCCCAAGTATCTATGGGGAGTTGGTACCAAGACCCTAGATGTAAAATGGCACAGTCTTTGCATATGACTTATGCACATACTTCCATATACTTTAAATTATCTCTAGATTATTTGTAATACCTAACGTATTGTAAATGCCACATAGTTGTTAGTATATTGATTAGGGAATAATGGCAAAAGAAAAGTTTGCATAGACACAATTTTTAAAAAATATCAATGTGCAGTTGGTTGAATCCATGGATGAGGAGCTCATGAATATGGAGGACTGACATACCAAAAACCACTAAACCAAAGCCGGGCGTGGTGGCACATGCTTGTAATCCCAGCAGATTACAGCCACTCAGTGAGACCCTGTCTCTAAATAAAATACAGAATAGGGCTGGGGATGTGGCTCAGGTTGAGTGCCCCTGAGTTCAATCCCTGGTACCAAAAACCAAAAAACAAAACAAAACCCCCACTAAGCTGTGCCCATTTTTATTTTTATTTTTGGTACCCTGAGGTACCAAAACCACTGAGCCACATCCCTAATTCTTTTTATTTTTTATTTCGAGACAGAGTTTCACTAAGTTATGTAGGACCTTGCTAAATTGTTCAGGCTGACCTTGAATTTGTAATCCTCCTGCCTCAGGCTCCCGAGTCACTGGGATTATAGGCATGCACCCAGCTGTGTACTTCAAATGAGTGAATTTTATGGTATGTGAATTATTTCTTAAGAAAGCCTTTAAGGGAGGAAGAGAGAGGGAAGAATAAAAATCCCTCACCAGCTCCTGACTAGTCACCCACAAAAGATCACGGGATCACCGGAGAGAAACGGCTTACGTACCCCACCCAGCTGCTGGATGGCTCCCGTCAAAAGCTGGAGATTCTTGCCAGCAGGCAGATCCAAGTAAAAGGACTTTCCAGAAAATGGCTGTTTCCTAGCACCTCGTGAGCTTTTCTGGTATTTTCCCAGACAACTGGAGATGCCCAGCCGAGCCCCTAAAAAAACAACAAAGAGGAGCACAGTAAGAAGTTTGGGGTAAGAAAGAGTTCCTCAGTGACAACCCTCAGTGATAGTCCAGTCTGTGCGCTATGCCTTGTGCTAGGCTCTGGGAACACAGAGACACCTTCAAAGCTAGTGTACTTAGCTTCAAGAAACTTAGATGTGGAAAAACCAGAGCTCTTACACTCTGCTGGTGGAAATGCAAAATGGTGCAGTCACTGTGAAAAAAAGAGTTTGACACTTTCCCAAAATGTTCAACACAGAGTTAACACGTAATGAAGCAATTCTATTCCAAGATATGTACCCAAGAGAAAAACACATCTAGATAAAAATTATGCACAAATGTTCATAACAGTATTATTTATGAGAGCCAAAAAGTGGGAACAATTCAAATATAAATGAATAAACAAACTGTAGTATATCCATACAATGGAATACTACTTAGCAATAAAAAAGAATAAAGTATTGATACATGGTACAAAATGGATGACCCTCAAAAATGTGCTAAGTGAGGAAAATTAGACACAAATATTATATATTGATTCCAATGACATGAAATGTTCTGAAAATGCAAATATATATGGAAAAGGTAGATTAGTGTTTACTCAGGTCTGGGAGTAGGAATAAGGAATGACTGCAAAAGGGCATGATGTTCTTTTGGGGATGACGAAAATGTTCTCAAATTAGATTTTAGTCCTAACTATACGACTCTGAAAATTAACTAAAGAGCCACAGAGAGTAACACTCCATTTGTGTACAATATGAATTTTATTTATACCTCAACATAGCTTTAAAATAAAAACCCAGAGAAATACTCTTAAGAATTGTGCACTTTGGAGGGCTGGGGATATATCTCAGTTGGTATAGAATTTGCCTTGCATGCACAAGGCCCTGGGTTAATCCCCAACACCCCCCCCCAAAAAAAAAAAAAAAGAACTGTGAGACTGCAAACTGCTGCAACCACTTTGGAAAGCAGTTTGGAGATACCTTAGAAAACTTGGAATAGGACCACCATTTGACCCAGCTATCCCACTCCTTGGCAATATCCCCAAAGGACTCAAATCAGCATACTACAGTGATACAGCCACATCACAATGTTTATAGCAGCTCAATTCACAATAGCTAAACTATGGAACCAACCTAGATATCCTTCAACAGATGAATGGATAAAGAAAATGTGGTACACATATACAATAGAATATTACTCAGCCCTAAAGAAAAATGAAATGACGGCATTGCAGGTAAATGGATGGACTAGAGAATATCATGCTAAATGAAATAAGCTAATCCCCAAAAAACAAAGGCTGACTGTTTTCTCTGATCAGTGGACACTGATCCATAGTTGGGGGTGGTGGATAGGGAAGAATGAAGGAACTTTGGATTGTGCAGAAGGGAGTGAGGGATGGGGTGGGGCTGTGGGGATGGAAGGATAGTAGAATGGGACAGACATTATTACCCTATATACATGTATTACACTACTTGTGTGACTCTGCACCATGTACAGCCAGAGGAATGAGAAGTTGTGCTCCATTTGTGTATAATGTGTCAAAATGCATTTTACTGTCATGTATGACTAATTAGAACAAATTTTAAAAAATAGGAGACCAATAGACCCGAAGAAGGGGATCAGGGGAGGGAGGGGAGGGAAAGGGGAGGCACTGGGGAATGAAATTGATCAAATTTTTAAAAATTAGAATTGTACACTTTATTGTATATAAATTTTCATCAAAAGAAAAAACTATATACAAATATGGAATTCTAATCAATTAAATGCATGCTAAGCCACTTAGAGGAACATGTACTAAGGTCTAAAAGTTACTTGAAATTCATGAGGAAAAAAAAAATTGGATAGGAGCTGGGGGCTTACCTCAGTGGCACAGTGCTTGCTAACGTGTGTGAGGCCCTGGGTTCCATCCCCAGCCTGCCACCACCAGGTTCAATAAAGGGAAGATAAGATGAATGGGAATGTGATAAAACAAACATGTTAAAATGGCAACAAGAAACTTTAAGCTGTGTGCCTACGAGAGCTCCTTTTAAAATTCTTTAGATTGCTGCAGGTTTGAAAATTTTCATAATGCAATGTTAAAACTTGAAGAAATCTTAAAACATTCCCTAACTATATAATGCCTTTAATCCTATAGAAGCCTCACATATTAAACCAATTTCCTTAAACTGAAATATTACCCAGTTCTTTATATTCTTAAAATTAACAAGTAGTTATCAACACCACCATTATTAATTCCATTAAAAATTCCAATAATTAAAAAAAAATCCTAATAATAAAATCACTCAAATCATTAAACACTCAAGTCTCAGGAAAATCTTCAGTAATAAGATAATAGTAGTAATAGGAAAATATATTTAAATATATATGGATAGATTGATAGATAGGGCTGGGAATGTAGCTCAGTGGTTAAGCACATCTGGGTTTAATCTTCAGTACCAAAAGACAAAGACACACACACACACACACACACACACACACACACACACACACACACACTCCAACACTGAGCTATATCTCCAGTACTTTTTTTTTTTTTTTTTACATCAGGGCCTCACCAAGTTGCCAAAGCTGGCCTCAAACTTTCAATCCTCCCATGTCAGCCTTCTGAGTCACTGGGATTATAGGCATGCACCACTGCACCTGGCAAAAAGCCATATCTGAAACTATATATATATATAATATATATATTTTTTTTTAAAGAGAGAGTGAGAGAGGAGAGAGAGAGAGATAGAGAGAGAATTTTTAATATTTATTTTTTAGTTATCGGCGGACACAACATCTTTGTTGGTATGTGGTGCTGAGGATCGAACCCGGGCCGCATGCATGCCAGGCAAGCGCGCTACCGCTTGAGCCACATCCCCAGCCCCTGAAACTATATATTGAAAAGACACGTCACATACTTGAAAAACTTAACCCAGAATAGCTAATACTAATACACAGTCTAGTAAATTGGAATTTAAAATGAGGGGTTTTGAATATTTTAAAGTTATTTTATTTATTATTACCATTCGCTGTTTTCGAGATGGGAGTCTTACTTATGTTATCTAGGCTAGTCCTAAACTCCTGGGCTCACGTGGTCTTCCTGCCTCATTCTCCTGAGTAGCTGGGAATATATGTGCTTGCCAACACAACCAGGCTTTGACAATTTTTAAAAAGCTACCTGGCTTGGTTTGTTTTTGATGTTATTTTACATTATAGCTTGTAAATAAACAGTATTACTCAAAATAGTCAAATACACCCTTCAAGTAATGAATAAATAAAATGTAGTTATATCTGTACAATGGAATGTTATTTAATGTCAAAAGGGAATTACATGGGGCTGGAAGTGTTATTTAGTGGTGGAGCACACGCTTAATATACAAATGGCCCTAGGTTGGTCTGATGCCCAGAATTTAAAGAAAAAATGATACAGTGATTCATGGTACAATTGGATGACTGTGAAAACATATTGCTAAGTGAAAGAAATCAGTCACAAAAGAGTATATATTATGTGATTCCATTTATATGATAATGCCCAGAAGAAGCAAACTTATAGAGACAGAAAGGAGATTAGCAGATATCTAGGCTTGGGAGATTAGGAGAAAATTGGGAATGATTTTAGTAGGTGTGGGCTCCTTTTTGGGGTGATAAAAATATTCTAAACTTGGACTTTGGTGATGGCTGCACAACTCTATGAATATACTAAAAGCCACAGAGTTGTACACTTTATAGTGGGTAAAATGTGTGACATGTGGGCCATATCTCAATAAAACTATTATGAAAAAATTTAACCCTCCATATCTGCAAAGTCTCAAGGTATCTCTTAAAGTAGTCAACAGTAACTACAGTGGAGAAATCTGGCAGATACCACTTTGATTGTGTGATTAAAGTCAATGTGACCAAAAATGAGACTCACGTGCCTCCTGACACATATCGAAAAGGGCACAATATCAAATACCAAAATGCGTAGTCCAAACTGAGGGTTGTTCAGTTGTGCTTCAAAAGAACTGAGGTCATTTAGACAAAGAAAGAAGGACAAATTCTTCTTAGGAGACTAAGTTTTTATGACAGCCAAAACAACGTATGATCTTGGATTGGATCTTAAACCAGAAAAAGGACACTGGGGGACAAGTCAGTTGTAAAATATGAATAAGGGGGGTAGAGAGCTTGCTTAGAATGCTTGAGGCCCTAGGTTTGATTCTCAATGACATAAACATACAAAAAGAAATACAGAGGATAGGGAAAGAAGTGTCAAGAACAGCAGAGGCATTTGTAAAGGGGGAATAAACAATGTAGGGTGGAAAATACTTAAAGAGGAAATAATGTTTCAGACTTCTGAATAAATATATAGGGTGAATAAAGAACTTCTGTTCTCGTCCCAGACCTCACCAAACACATACACACACACACACACACAACAACAACAACAAAAAAAAAAAAAAGAGAGAGAGAGAGAGAGAGAGAGAGAGAGAGAGAAAAGAAAAAGAAAAAGAAAGAAAGAAAAAATCTGTATAAAGACACTAGCAAGGGGCTGGGGTTGTGGCTCAGCAGTAGAGCACTCAACTCACACGTGAAACCCTGGGTTCAATCCTCAGCATCACATAAAAAAAATAAATAAGTGAAGGTGTTTGTGTTCAACTACAACTTAAAAAAAAAAAAAAGACACTGGCAAGAAAAGATGCTATAAAATTTTGGAAATTGGAAAGTAGATGGGTGAGTAAAACCAGACAGGAAGACCAGCAGGAGCCAGATCCTAAGCCAATAAGAAACAGCTAATTAGGGACGAAAAGTCTTGAAATTAGGGGGACCAATACAGGAGAATGCTAGAATGAAACAGTGAGCTAAAAAGAGAATTATTTGAAAACCTTTAAAAGGAATAGTTACCTTCTCAAAACCTCTCTTAGGCCCAGCAGAAGGCTACAGCCATGATTTTAACAGGATTAGGGTTAGGGCATCTAGTTTTTGCAAAATGAAAATACTGTGATTACTCAAGGATTTTAATACAAGAGTGATATAAAGATATTCTCAGGCATATAAGCCTCAGAAAGTTTATGACACAGAATTCCCTTTTGAAAATACTCTTGGAGAAGGATCTCCAGCAAAAAGAGAACGAGATCCAAAAGTAAGTAACATGATATGAGAAGGATGAATAAAGTAACTTATTCAAATGTATTATTACTTAAAATGTAACAATCAAGAACTAAAAGTAAGAGATGCTGAAAGAAACAGGAGAAAAGGTATGCAGGGGTAATTATGTGTTAAAAAAACACTTTAACTGGGTATCTATGTAAAGTTTATTGATAAAATAACCATGAATATGGGCTTAATAAATTACTCCATAAATTTTACCATCAATTCCTAAATGATCTATGACACCATCACCCCTACCCACTCCCCCCACACGCACACAAAACCACTAAGTAATTAGAAGACTCCAACAGGGATAAAATTTCTCCTTCCAGGAGGCCCTGAGGCAAGGGTAGTAACTGTGACCCTGCACCCTCATTTTTGACTGGTTACCCACCTGGGTCCCTAACAGGGAGCCTACTCTCAGCCATGGAACTCTCCAGCCGGAGGTATCTGTCGCCTGAGAAAGGACAAAACAGCAGCAGCTCAACTCTCTTCCCCAGGCTTCCATCTTCCATCCCTCCTTCTCCCACCCGGGCCTCCGCCTCCCAAACTCCACACCCTTGGACACCGCGACTTCTTTCGGACCCACATTCCATCTCAACTCCCCCGCCTCCTTAAGGCTCTGGTCCCTCAGTCCCTCCGCCCCCTCCGCCACATTCTGCTCCCCCAATTCCCAAGACCTCTTGGCCATTCCTTGCACATCTCAATTCCCGTCCCTCCTTCTCGGCTCTTTCCCTACAGTCTCTCAGCCCCCTTTCCACCTCTGCTGCCTCAACGCCAGTACCCTGCTCTCCAGCAAACCCCTCCTGGGCTCCTCCACGCTCCTCAGTTTCAGCACGGATCCATTCAATTCCTAAACCCATTTCCCGATCCCGTACCTTTTCAACTCTTATGACCCCTGCCGCCTTCCTTCTTACCCCTTTCTCCCCTTCCCGGCATCCGTACCCTTTCCCCGCTCACACATCAAATCTCGGCTCCTTATCGGCCTCCGTACACGGGCCTCAAGGTCTCTGTTTTGCATTCGCAGGGCCCTCGGGCTCTTTGAGACTCCTGAATCCCGTCGTTTCAGTGCAACTACAAGCGCCCTTCGCCGCGGCTTCGGTTTAAATTTCCTGCCGGCTCCGCCTCCCAGTGCAATAGCCGCAAATTTGCCCTACGGTGTCCCTAGGAGGACAATATTAATCGGGCCTATCCTTCCTTTCCCACTTCTACAACCACTTCGCCTTCTGCTCCAGGCTCTGAAGCTAGCTTTTCAGAGCTCGCGGTTTCATTGGCTGGAGGACTTTGCGCCCTAATGGCCGGCAAGCTGGGATCTAATGGAAGCATTTTACTGATTCTTCACACTGTCTGGTTTGAAATTTCTAGGAGTTCGAATAATAAATAACAGAATAATCCTAAGATTTATAGACTTTTGCAGTTTACCTAAAAGTTTCATATACAGCATTTCGTCTTCCCACCTTTGTTCCCCTTCTTTTCTCCATTCTCTGACAAAAAAACTAACAGGTTATCTCCATTTGCCATTTGTTGTTCAATAATGTAGCACTCACCTCCCCCACCCCCATCCGCCGCACTTTTTGGGAAGGATACTGGGGGTTGAACCCAGGGCTGTTCTACCACTAACCTATATTCCCAGCCCTTCAGCCCTCTTTTTAATTTTATTTTTTTGGATAGCATCTCACCAAGTTGCTGAACTTGAACTTGTGATCCTCCTGCCTCAGGCTCCGGAGTTGCTGAGATTATAGGTGTGCGTCACCAGCCATGATTTTTTTTCCAATTTATTTTTTAGTTTTAGGTGGACACAATATCTTTATTTTATTTTTATGAGGTGCTGAGGATCGAACCAAGTGCCCCAGGCATGCTAGGTGAGCACTCACCACTGAGTCACAACCCCAGCACACTTCCTGCCCCCCCCCCGGATTTTTTAAATTTTTAAAATTACATTTTGATCCTCACCTCTCCACTTAAACCGTGCATGTTCTGGTCCACTGAATTCCATCTTTCCAAATGCTATGGTCACACTTCTATCTTCATTGTGTCCAACTTCTAAAACATGGACTATTTTCTCCTTGAAATACTTTCTTCTCTTTGTTTTGATGATACAGCACTCCACTGGTTTTCACCTTACTTCAAAGGTTTTCACCTTACTTCAATCCTTTTCAAGCTCTCTTTGTTGGATTCAACGCCACTGATCTTCTATACTTGTTGGAGTGCTCTAAAGATTTGTCCTTTAGTCTTCTTCCTTATCTCCTTAGGAGATCTCCAATTGTATATGCTAATGTCCCCAGAATGTATGCCTCTAACTCTGATCTCTCCTCAGCTCCTTGATACAGAAGGCTCAATTCTTGTCTCCCTTGCCAATGCAGTAACAGGGACAAGGTTTTGAGAAAAAGTAAAATATTTTATTGATTTGCTAGCAAAGAAACATAGGACTCCTGTTCCAAAAGCTCCTGGTCAGGGGGAACACAGGACTTTAGAATAATACAGGGGCCTGTCATGGTGATGTGTGCCAGAAGGCTGGGAGGCTAAGGCAGAAGGATCAAAGTCAGCCTCTGCAAAAGTGAGATACTAAGCAACTCAGTAAGACCCTGTCTCTACATAAAATACAAAATAGGGCTGGGGATGTGGCTCAGTAGTCTAGTGACCCTGAGTTCACTGGTACCCCTAAAAAAAGAATAATACAAGAGCTGGGATCCAAATACTAACAGTATATATGATTAATTAGTGTCCACTGGGTGTCCATGAGATGTTGCTACATTTCCCAGATTTGGATTCTTTATTCTTGTGGGTAGTGACAATCTTCTGTGTTGTGAAGGACACTATAGCTTATCCTGGAACAGGAAGAATGTTAAGCTTGTTTCCCCTGCTGTCAGGAAAGGGATGAAGAAGAAGAAGAAAGAAGAAGAAAAAATGTCAGTTTTAAAATAAGCCACCAGAAGTCAAGCAAAAAGCTTTATACTCAAGGCACAAAGTGGACCCCTGATACACCAAGATATCCAGATGTACATATTCAGGAGTCTGTGAAATAATTTAAAAATTTGGATGTCTAACAGGCACCTCATGCTTAACATCTTCAAAATTAAACACTTGTTTCATTCTCTTTAAAAAAAAAAAACAAAACTAATTTTTTCCCAGTCTTCATCTCACTAAATGTCATTGTCATTCACCAAGTTGCTCAAACCAAACACCTAAGTTATCTTTCAGTACTTTCCCATAAGTTCATCCCTACTCCAGAAACAGATCCTACTAACTCTGACTCGTAAGTATATTTTGAATCAGACCAATGGTGCCACCCTAATTTAAGGTACATTTCTTGCCTAAAGTACTTCCTAACATTACTTCTACTCTTGAGTAGCTTCCTGCTGTCTCCAGTATAATCCATTTTCCATTCAACAACCAGAATAATATTTTTCAAACATCATTGTAGTGGCAACCCCTCCTCCACAGGAAATCTTAATTAAACTTCTCCAGAAATTTTCACCATAATTGATCTTAGGACTATCAGCAAAAGAATCTCTACAAAAGAGTTCAATGTAGTTAAACTTCTTATTTCCTGTTACTCTATCTTATTTAGCCACCGGTCTGAAAGAGATCAGCACTCCAGCTGCTGAACACCTCTTTATTAATTTTTTCAAAAACATTTATAAATGTTGATGAACTATCATTTTATATATATATAATGATAGTAAATGATAGTTCATCAACATTTATATATGTAAAACAATTTGTAAAGGTTTTCAAGGGAAGTGTGTCTGTGAATGCAGAGTGTGATAAGAAAAACAGATTCTTTTAACTAGGCCTCTGGCCTTGGGCCTGAGCTTCACAGATAAGTTTACATTTCAAAGATAGAGAAGAGATTACTAATTGGGCTCCCTGGTAACAGCTGGCAGGGGGAGGAAAGAAAGGGGAGAAGAAGTTGTCCCCTCCTCAGGTGTTTTCCTTGAAGGGTTAACTTGCCCAGATAGTGAAAGAAAAAGCTGCTTTTGTGTGAACTTCCACAGACTGAACTTCTGGGCCCCCTCCCCTTACATGCGGGGTATAAAGTTCTGAAACAGCCTGAACTTGGGGTTTGGGGGCATTAATTGATTACAGCGAAAGCTATACCTTCTGAACCTGGCTGCCGCCAAATAAAAGTGTTTCCTGCTATCTTCGGTGCCCTGCCTCCTCTGTACTCTTCTACACCATGATAAATGTGTTTATAGCACATACACATGGTAGGTATCCCTTCCAGTGGGGTCCCTCCCTTCAAGAAAAGTACACATTCTAGCCCTTACAAACAAAATTGTGGCCAAGTGAATTGCATTGACTCTTGGAAAAAGAAAAAACAAAACAAACAAATGACCGAAAAAACAAATTTAAAAAAACACAGGTGCTGGGATGTAACTCAGTGGTAGAGTGCTTGCCTAGCATGTGTGAGGCACTGGGTTTGATTCTCAGCACCACATAAAAATAAATAAATAAAACAAAGGTATTGTATAAGAAAAAATTAAAAACACATTATTTCCCAGTAAATGCTTTAACCAGGCGTGGTGGCGCATGCCTGTTATCCCAGCAGCTCAGGAGGCTGAGACAGAGGATCATGGGTTCAAAGCCAGCCTCAGCAAAAGTGAGGCATTAAGTAACTCAGTGAGACCCTGTCTCTAAATAAAAATACAAAATAGGGCTGGGGATGTGGCTCAGTGGTTGAGTGCCCTGAGTTCAATCCCCAGTACCCCAAACAAACAAAAAACAAGTAAATCTTTTAAACTTTAAGAGCAAGGATGGTTGGCTGTGTTCCCTTTTCCACATTGACATAACTAGAAACATCCCAGCTAGAGGCTGTGAATGTCAAAACTTGTGTTCCTTAGTGAAGATGATATGGAACAGAACCCTGGGCAAATAAACCTTTATTGTCAACTATTGAAATTTTGGGACCATTTGTTACTATATCATAATCTAATTCAAGGTTCTCAAAGTGTAGTTCATGGTGCCTCTCCCCCAAGAAATTTCAAAAAGGTCAAAACTTTTTTTCCCCCAGTATAGTCAAAACCTTTTTTCTCCAGTACTGGGGATTGAACGAGGGGTCTTTACCACTAAGCTACATCCCCAGTCTATTTTATATTTTATTTTGAGACAATGTCTCACTAAATTACCCAGGTTGGCCTTGAACTTGTGATCCTCTTTCCTTAGACTTCCAAGTCACTGAGATTACAGGTGTGTACTACCATGCCAGGCCAAAGTCAATTTTTTTTTTTTTTTTTGGTACTGGGGATTGAATTCAGGAGCCCTTAACCACTGAGCCATATCCCCAGCCGGATTTTTATTTTATTTAGAGACAGGGTCTCACTGAGTTGCTTAGCACCTCGAAGTTGCTGAGGCTGGCTTTAAACTTGCAATTCTCCTGTCTCAGACTCCCAAGTGGCTGGTATTACAGGCTTGCACCACTGCACTGGGCGGGATTTTTTTTTTTTTTTTTTTTTTTTTTGTGTGTGTGTGTGGTTGTAGATGAACAAAATGCCTTTATTTTATTTATTTTTATGTGGTGCTAAGGATTGAACCCAGTGCCTCACACATGCTAGGCAAGTACTATACCACTGAGCCACAACCCCATCCTAAAACTAATTTTTACAGTACTACTGAAAAATTATTTTCCATGTTCACCCTCATTTCCTGATGAATGTTTGGTAGAATGTGCAGAAGCTGAAATGAGAATACAACTGTATTCTGTTAAACCAGGTATTAAAGAGATTTGCAAAAAGGCAAAGCAATGCCCTTCTTATTTTTATTTTGGAATGCAGGCCCATCCTGTCAACCTGGAAGAAGGGGTATAGGGAGCTACAGGAGACCCTTTCCAGGGTCAGCACCCAAACTAACTTGATGACAAATCCTGACTCTGAGTGACTGAGGTTCCTAATGTGTCTTGGGGAGCTGTTTTGCTTGCTGGGATTAAGATGGACCTTGTTGAAATGAAGAAGCTTTTGGACTTCCGCAGTCCCTCCAACTTGCAGCTCACTCAGCCTACTGTAATGATAAATTTCAAAACACCATGTGGAGCTGTTTGAATCTTTCTGTTACACTCTAATATTTTTAGGAAACTTGGTACAACAACAACAACAACAACAACAAAAGATGGATCTTGTTCTCAGTGCTGCATATTATGTTTATTTTTTTAAATACTGTACATCTATCCAGCCACGTTGACAGAAGGTGACATCTTTGGGACTCCTGATTTTAATAAATCTTAGTGCTTATATCCTTTATTTCTTCTGTGAAAAATTGAGCTACTGTTTTGTATATGATCATTCACTGATGAATTATCCATAGTTTTAAAGAATCAAGTGTATTGAGAGATGAAGGTTATTGTTCAGTCAGTACCATGGGTAAGGATCCTCACCATTTCATTGTTCCTGCTGAAATTGAGAGGGTACAGTAATTTTATGGAAACATGGGACAGTTTACAAATAGCTGGTTTTAACTCACTGTTAGTATAATATCCTCCCTCTTTTTCACCAACATGTTGAACTGCTGAATTCACAGAGGCCTTCTACATAGACTTGTATAAAAGCACACAGTAGAACTCACCATATTTGGAAGATTCTCACTCCATTTGTATGCAAATACATCCCAGTGAAAGCTTCCCTTCAGAATCTACTTTACCACTCATTATTCTATCACACAAGGTGGTTTACTTGGGTTTGTACTTCTTAGTTAAAATCTTGACAATTTCCATTCATGATGGTGACTTTCAAGTTCCCTAGATCTAAAAGCAATTTTTCTTTTTTTAAATGCAGGTTGAACCCAGGGGTGCTTTACCACTGAGCTACATCCCCAGATTTTTTAAAATTTTGATACAGGGCCTCACTGAGTTGCTGAGGCTGGACTTGAACTTGCAATCCTCCTGCTTCAACCTCTCAAGTCACTGGAATTATAGGCACGTGCAGGCTAACATGCATGTTAAAGAGAGCCATATAAACAATAAAATATGGAGGGAATGACAATTTGTGACTTCTGAGGGTAGGTCATAAAAAAGACATTTTGACATATGGTATTGCTATTTCTTGGATTCTGCTCCTGGGGAAGTCAGCAGTCATGACACAAGAACTCAAGTATGCTTGTGGTGAGCTCCGCAAGTATGCTTGTGAAGAGGAACTGAGGCTTCCTGCTGACAGGCAGAAAGCGCCAACTGGCCACTCATGATTGAATCATCTTGCAGGCAGATCTTTCAAGCCTGGTATATCCTTCAGATAACTGCAACCTCACAAAAGAGCCTAAACCAGAAAATTCCATCCAAGCTGATTACAAATCCTAGACCCACAGAAACCCAGAGAAAAGAAATGATGAGTCCTGTATTAACTCACTGCTATAGTTTGGATTTGGATGTCCCTCCAAAGAACCAGGCCTCAAAGGTTTGGACCTCCGTTTGGCACTATTGGGAGGTGGTGAAACCTTTAAGAGGTGGGGCTTAGCGGGAGGTCTTTAGGTGATTGAGTGCATGCCCTGAAGGGGATTATGGAACCCCAGGCCTTGAAGAGAGCAGTTTTGCTCAGCTACCCCTTCCATTTCTGTCACAACTGGCTCACCACAAGCTTAAAAGCATTGGGGTCAATTAATATGGACTATGATCTCCAAAAACTGTGAGCTAAAATAAAACTTTTCCTGGCTATCTCAGGTCTTTATTATGGTGATAAAATGGTTAACAATCACTGAACTTTGGTGCCCTTCAGCTTTTTTTTTTTTTTGTGTGTGTGTGTATGTATATGTGTGTGTGTGTGTGTGTATATATATATATATATATATATATATATATATATATATATGTAGTGATGCAGGGGATTGAATTCAGGGCCTTGTGCATGAAAGGCAAGCACTGTACCAACTAAACTATACCTCCAGCCCCAGCTCCGACCATTAAACTTTGGGAATGGCTTTCTTATAACAATAGAAAAATAAACAAAAAGCTGCTTAGAATTCTCAATTAATTAACATGTAAAAGGGCCTGAAACAAAAATTCTTTAAGATTGGCTAATCTAGCATGTTCTGATACAAATCAAATCAAATCACCCTCCTGTTCAAAGACTCCCAATGCAAGCCTGTAATCCCAGCAGCTCACCTGTAATCCTAATAGTTTGGGAGGCTGAGACAGGAGGATTGCAAGTTCAAAGCCAGTCTCAGCAACAGTAAGGCGCTAAGCAACTCAGTGAGACCCTGTCTCTAAATAAAATACAAAAGAGGGCTGGGATGTGGCTCAGTGGTTGAGTGCCCCTGAGTTCAATCCCTGTACTTCCCCCATCCAAAAAAGAAAGAAAGAAAAAAAAAAATAAAGACTCCTAATGGCTTCTTGTGCTTGCCCTCCAGTCACACCTCTCTTTTTTGCCTTGGACAAACCAAGTATCAGATCAAATTTCACTCTTTCAGATGGGCCTTTCCAGACCACCCAGCCCAATAGTAGCCCACCCATTCCATGCCAGGCACACTACCTTTGTTTTCTTTATAGTTTTTAACCATTATCAGGTGTGGGAGACCAACCTTACACGTGACTGAGTCACACTCCCCGGCTGGGTGCTGAGGCACTCAGTCACAGAAATGTGGCAAAGCTTTCCCCACCCTTCTTGGGTGTGAGGGTCGCTGTCTTGCTGCAGCCCCATGGGTGAAGCTATGCTCACCTGTTCCTTTGTAATATAATCCCTTGCCCTGTTTAGGATAGAATCTTCCATGGAAGTGCCTTGTGTGTGTCCCCTTCTCTTACTGTGCCCTTGGGTGTGGCCTACCCAGATGTCAGTCAACCTGCTGACAGTGGACATCATGAAGATAGACTCAGCCCCCTGAAACCTGACCCCTTGCCTCTTTTGAATAGTGTGCTCTCGCTCTCTTTCTGTGGACCCTTAAGGTCAGAGGAGCCGTCACAGTGACCCCAAAGAAAAAGGTATTTGTGTCTCTTGTGTGGTTATTTCGTGCAGCCCAGTTAGCCCAGTTTAACTGGAGTGACCCCTGAGCCTTTTAGTCGTGAGAACAAACTCTGCAATCAGGAAGTATCTTATTTTACCAACTTAACTATCTATATCTACATACCCTAGAATGTAAGCCCATAAAAAGGATCCAGTCTGTTTTAGTCACTGTAATATCCCAAAAGTAAAAATCCTGCTTGGAAGAGAGTAGGTGCCTAATGAATTCATTTGTTGGATGAATGAATTTGATTTTTAGGTTTTTTTTTTTTTTTTTGTAAAATGAGAATATTATCATCTACCAGGCAGTGAGATTTTAAAGAGTAAAGATCTGTTTAAAACATAGTGAGTGACCAAACATGGTGCTTTTTACTTGGTAAAAAATTTTGAGATAAGTCAGTTGCTTTTTTTTTTGTGTGTGTGTGTGTGGTACTGGTGATTGAGCACAGGGACACTCTACTACTGTAAGGCTAGCCTTAGGTCTTAGCTTACACAACTCTATTTTAAAAATCTGCAGCTTCCCCAGGCACAAGCCCACAGAGCCCTCCAATGTCATCAGGCACAGCCTGGTAAATAAGTCATTTTCCACAAACATGTCACTTGCATTAACCCATTAGGGGTCAAATGTAAAATCAGGGTCAAAGTGTAAAACCAGGGTGGAAGCCACCAAAGTATATGGCTTGGCTCTGAAATGTAAAACATTACTAAGAACAGCTGATAGGGACCTGGGGGAGCAGAAGCTCCAAAATTTAGTATAAATAATAAAGCAAAAGGACAGACATTCAGCCAGCCCATACTGATGCACACTTGCGGAGAGCCTGATGAGGACCTGAACTGACATCCCAACTCTTCTCATCATCTGCCTGATCCTCTGCATCGTCTTCACCATTCTCAAACTCCACAGCAGCCTCCTGACCCTAGTGAATACAGCAACTTCTCCTTACAACTTCTGTCCCCAACCAGCCATTAACTCCACTCCAGGAGGAAGCCTCCACCGGTTGATGATCTGATCACTGTGGTCTGAGTGTGCATCTGCTGGACTTAAGGACTAAGACTTGAGACTCTAGATCTGGCATTTGAGCTTAGGATGCAGAGGGAATGTCTGTAATACGTCTGTCATGATTAAGTGTGTTTGCAGTGCTTAGAATTAACTTAGAATTGTTTGCTTTGAAGTGGTTATATCTATTGCAGTGCCCAGGATTAAGGATTGTCATTTCTTGATTAAGAACTTATTGAATGAATTGTATTGAATGATTTGAGTGAATAAAACACTGAAAAGGGCACATGGACATTCTTTATTTTTCCCCTCGACTACATATGTTGTACCTTTGCCCATCATAACAACTACTGAGCTGTGTCCTCTCTCCTTTTTATTTTTAATTATTTATTTATTTTTTGGTAGTGGGGATTGAACCTAAGGATGCTTTCCCTACTGAGCTAAATCCACAGCCCTTTGATTTTTGAGACAGGATCTCATTAAATTGCCAGGGCTAGCTTCAAACTTTGATCCTCCTGCCTCAGCCTCCTAAACTGAGGTGTGTACCACCACACCTGGCAAAATAATCCAAAATTTTTTCTCATCATTTTCTCAATTTCTTAGAAAGGACTTAAATTTAAAAACAAATAAACAAATAGAAAAAGATTTAAAAAAAAAAAACCCAGATCTAGCCAGGTCAATCCCTAGAACTGCCAAAAAAAAAAAAAAAAAAGCCATACTATATTGCAGTTCATATCACAGAATGAGAGCTGATTCTTAGTCTCTAAAAAGCTTGTATAAGTTAGGTGGGGCAGTTCACACTTGTAATCCCAGTAGCTTTGGGGGTTGAGGCAAGAGGATCACAAATTCAAAGTAGCTTCAGCAATTGAGGGAGGCCCTAAGCAATTTAGTGAGAATCTGTCTCAAATTAAAAAGGGCTGAGGATGTGGCTCGGTGGTTAAGTGTCTCTGGATTAAATCCCCAGTACCCACCCACCCCCTTAAAATAAGAGAGAAACAAGTAAATTTTACTAATAAAGAGATGGACATTGGTGTCCTCTCTGGTCTTCTGGTTCAGACATTCTGGGTTATGTAGAGCAGGTGAGGTGTCTGGGTAAGGAGTAAGGGAGAGTTTGCTACCTGGAGGGACTGTGCTTTTTTTTTTTTTGGTATCAGAGATAAAACCCAGGAGTGCTTAACCACTTAGTCACATCCCTACTTTTTATTATGAGAGAGGGTCATTCCAAGTTGCTTAGGATCTTGCTAAATTGCTGAGGCTGCCCTCCAACTTGTGATCCTCCTGCCTCAGTCTCCCAAGCTGCTGGGATTACAAGCATGCACCACCAAGCCCAGCTATTGTGGGTGTTTTTGTTCAGTGTCCTGTGGTATGTCTGCTTCTCAGTGTTCTACAGAGTTTACATTATGTATAAGTAAATGGATTTACATGTTGTGCTATCTATTTAATTTTCCTAATCTCCCAAAGTGGACAAGGGATTTAAGAAGCACCAAGATTACAATAACAAATAATCCTAGTGAATCACATACAGGTGAGCACTCCATTTTAAAATATTGCAAACAAGTGTTTCAGTGTGTTTTCGTCAAAAATATAAAATGTAATGAATGGATAAAGAAAATGTGGTATCAGTACACAATGGAGTTTTATTCAGCCATGAAGAAAAATGAAATTGTGGCATTTGTAGGAAGATGGATGGAACTCGAGACCATCATAATAAGCAAAGTAAGTCAAACTCAGAAGGTTAAGGATCATATGTTTTCTCTCATATGTGGAAACCACAGAGGAGAAAGGAAAACAAAGGTAGGGGTGGATCTCCTAAAACTCAAAGGGAGATCAGTAGAGCAAAGGGACCAAGGGGTGGGAGGCGGGGACAGAGAGGGGAAGTGCTGGGGAATGATGTTGGCCAAATTATATTGTGTGCATGCACGAATACAAATCCTATCAATATGTACAACTACAATGCACCAATAAAAAATGTTGAAAAATTTGCATAAAATGCGCCAGGCATGCATGCCTGTAATCCCAGTGATTTGGGAGGCTGGAATAGGAGGATTGCACATTCCAGGGCAGCCTTGGCAATTTATCAAGACCCTTAGCAACTTAGTGAGAGCCTACTTCAAAATAAAAAATAAAAACTGTGGCTAGAGCTCAGTGGTAAAGTGTCCCTAGGTTCAACCCCCAGCAGTGAAAAAAAAAAAAAAAAGAAAATGAAAATGCATAAATGCATGGGCTAGGACTGTAGCTCAGTGGCAGACCACTTGCTTCACATGTGTGAGGCACTAGGTTCCATCCTCAGCACCACATAAATACATAAAAAGATACTGTGTACATTTACATCTAAAAATATTAAAAATGCAATACCTACTGATTAGTTTGTAACAACCATTGATAAATATCAGGGAAGACAGATTGTCTCCCAATTTCAATAAAAGCCTTGGTAGATAGGACTGAAAATTACTATCTACTTTTATTAAGTGCAATGATGCAGATTTTGAAAATGGAGAATAAAAAATATTTATAGTAAACCTGTGTATGTCTGTCATCCAACCCTATTCACATCTTCATCCATTGAACCATTTGTGGTCATGACTCAGAAACCCAATGACTGAAATAAATATAACTTGAAACCAAGGACTGAATGTTATACAAAATGTTAAACCAAAAGTGAAAAAAGTAATGAATACTTAGCACTACTACACTGCACAAAAAAATGGTTAGCAATGGTTTTATTGTTACCAAAATTAAAAATATAAATAAATAAACAGGAAGTAAGTAATGAACCACATTTTTTTTTTATGGTGAAAAAGATATATATTTAGAATTGGCCAGCTGGGCTCTTTCGATGATCCCAATTTTGTTGGCAACATTCAATGCATCATAATCAGAAAACAGTTGAGCATGCCTCTCTTTCTCTCTCCATCAGGCCTGATTAGGGTGTTGACCTTGACCACATCCATATCACAGCTTCCTCACAGCCTGTTTGATCTGATGCTTGTTGGCCTTGACACAATGAACACAAGCATGTTGTTGTCATCTTCTGTGTGTGTGTGTGTGTGTGTGTGTGTGTGTGTGTGTGTGTGTGGTACTAGGGATTGAGCATAGGTGTGCTCTACCACTGAGCTACATCCCCTGACCTTTTAATTTTTTATTTAGAGACAGGGCCTAGCTAAGTTGCTGAGACTGGCTTTGAACTTGTGATCCTCCTGCCTCAGCCTCTGGAGCTTCTGGGATTACAGGTATATGCCACCACACCTGGCTAACACCCATTTAAAAAATTTATTTTGAGAGAGGGCCTCCCAAAATTGTCCACATTGGCCTTGATTTTGTAATCCTCCTGCCTCAACCCTACTCAAGTAGCTAGATTACAGCTGTGCACCACCATGCCCAGGGAGCCACTCTCTTACAGTTCTTTTTGTTTTGGGGGGTATATTTTATGATGAACATATTAATTTGGTACAGCAGTAATTTTTAATTTCTAAGTAATTACATATTCATTCATTAGGGGCATATGCAGAAAATATTTTTACTGCTGAGAGTATATGGCAAAAATAGGTTTGATGCTCATTCATCTAGAGAAACTTTCCATAGATGGGCAGAGACATATATAAGAATGTGAACTTAACTACTATTTGGAAAGCTGGGAAATAACCAAAATGTTCATAAAAAGAATGGATAAACTAGGTTATGTTCAAACAATAGAATACAGTGGTTTGAGTGGATAAGAGCTACATGTATCAATATGGGTAAATATTTTAAAACAATTTTAAGTGAAGACAGCCAATGCTGAATCAAAAGTACAACATATAAGACAATGTGATATATTGTTTTTGGATACACACATATGTATTAATAGTGTACTATGTTTAAAAACTTTCAAGAGGAAGATAAATACCAAATTCAGGAATATTGGAGGGTTTCAAATAGGTGTTTTATTTTATTTTAGTACTGTGGATTGAAACCAGGGGATCTTAACCACTGAACCACATCTCCAGCCCTTTTACTTTTTGAGACACATTTTACTAAGTTGCTGAGGCTGGCCTTGAACTTATGTTCCTCCTGCCTCAGTCTCTCAAGTCACTGGGATTTACAGGTGTGTGCCACTGAGCCCAGCTCAAACAGGTGTTTCTATTGCTGGGGATTGAGCCCAGGGCCTTGGGTATGCTAAGTACATGCTCTCTACTGAGCTATATCCCCAACCCTTCAAATGTTTCCCTTAAAGAAAAAAAAAGGTATAACTAAATGTAACTAGTTCAAAACTAGCTCTCCTCACTGACATCCTTATATCTCTGTGTATCTTCTCACACACTCTATGCACATTCAAGGACAGATAAAGATATGCATCCTCCTATTCCACCTTTCTTTTAAACACAAATGGTAGCAACACCATTACACCCTGTTTTGAGCTTCATTTTTCTAACACTATATCTTGAATTTTGTTACATGTCAGTACATAAAAAGCTGTTTGTTTTTTTTTTTGTTTTTTAAAGAGAGAGTGAGAGAGGGGGACAGAGAGAGAGAGAGAGAGAGAGAGAGAGAGTTTTAACATTTATTTATTTATTTTTCTTAGTTCTCGGCGGACACAACATCTTTGTTGGTATGTGGGGACACAACATCTTTGTTGGTATGTGGTGCTGCTGAGGACGCGCACGCATGCTAGGCGAGCGCGCTACCGCTTGAGCCACATCCCCAGCCCCGTTTGTTTTTTGAGACAAGGTGTTGCTGTGCTGCCTAGGATGATCTTCAACCCCTGGATTGAATGATGATCCTCTGACATTAACCTCCACTACACATGGCTACATTAAGTAGTTTTTTTGTTATTTTTCTTTTCTGTGGTGCTGGGGATTGAATCCATGACCTCACACACACTCAGCAACCCTCTATTACCCAGCTACATCTCCATTCCTCCCTCATTCATGTTTTTAAATTTTATTTTTGTTTTTAAATTTTATTTTTATTTTACTTGCTTATTTTTTTGTATGTGGTGCTGAGGATCAAATCCAGTGCCTCAAACGTGCTAGGCAAGTGTTCTGCCACTGGGCCACAACCCCAGCCCTCCCCCATTAATTTTATAGCTGCATAATATTTTGCATGGCTGTACCAGGCTTTTATGAACCAATCTCCTATATTTAGAATATAGACTATTTTGGTCCTTTTACCACAAGGAGCTTCACTGCAATGAATACCCTTATGTCACTCTGCACATATGTATGTCTTATAATACATTCCTCAAAATAGAAATGCTGGGTCTTTAAAATAACTCCTCAAAAAGAGTACCAATTTATTTCCTGCTCCAACACTTACCAGTGTCTGTTACCCTATCATAGGTCAACACAGTTACAGTCAGGCTTTTGTGTGTGTATGTGTGTGTGTGGTACAGGGGACCAAAGTCATGGCTTTGTGTATAGGAGGAAAGTGCTCTACCACTGAGCTACATCCCCAGCCCTATTATCAGACTTTTTGATCTGAGCAGAAAAGGTATTTTGTTGCAATTTTAATTTTCATCTTCTTTTTTAAAATTTTTTTTACCTTGGTTTTGTTTATTAATTTTCATGTGATGCTGAGGATCGAACCCAATGCCTCACACGTGCAAGGCAAGCACTCTACCCCAGCCCTAATTTTCATCTTCTTAAAAATGAATGTTATTGAGCATATTTAATTTTTCAGAGACAGATTTATTTGGAAAGCAGATACATATTCAAGGGAGAATGAGTAGATATAAATGTGGGGGAGGGAATCTTTTGGATGAAGAAAGAAATGCACATTCAAGGGATAATGCTGGCCATCTTGAGGGTGAAAAGTATGGGGATAAAGGAAGGAAAAACATGTTAAAGAAAGAACACAGGGCCATCTTCAGAGGGAGATAGCCTATGCCTGAGCATCTCTTTTTTTTTTTTTTGGTTCTGGGGATTGAACCCAGGGGCTTTACCACTAAGCTATACCACCATCCCCTTTAAATTTTTATTTTGTGGCAGTCTTGCTAAATTGCCCATGCTGGCCTCCAGCTTATGATCCTCCTGCCTCAGCCTTTTGAGTAGCTGGGATTACAGGCATAGCTCAAACTCATCCTAGAGCCATGGGGCCGGGGGGTGGGGGTGGGGGGCGTCCCAAGTCTGTAAACTGATAAGCAACACCACTGGACTATCTGGAGCTGAGACTGTAACTCAGTGGTAGAGAATGTACTTCACATGCACAAGGTCCTGGGTTCCATGACCAGTCCCCAAATAAATAAATAGGCACATCTGTGAACATGACAAAGAGGCAAGTCTTTGGGGGTTGCTTCTATCCTCTGACTTCATTAGTGTTCCATTCTTATTCAGAGAAACAGAGAAGCCATGGGACTAACATTTGCAACATCCTTTACTGCCAGCTGTACAACTTCATGTCAAGCTCTATCATAATTTTAAAAATTGAATTCTCTCATTCCAATACAACTAATTCTATGAAGCTAGTATCATCACCAAACACAAGTTGTTTTGTGATTTCTCCAGTACACTTTACTTTTTTGGAGGGGTAACCAGGAATTGAACTCAGGGCACTTGACCACTGAGCCACATCCCCACCCCATTTTGTATTTTATTTAGAGTCAGGGTCTCACTGAATTGCTTAGCAACTTGCTTTTGCTGAGGCTGGCTTTGAACTCATGATGCTCCTGCCTCAGCCACTGGGGCTGCTGGAATTAAAGGTGTACACATGGCTCCAGTACATTTTACTGTGTGTTCAGTTTACAGAATGTGACTATCCTGTATTTCAACACTTGCATTTGTAACATTCATAAATATCAACCCATAAGTAACTACGGAAAAACTGTCACCTGACAGGGGTCCAAGGAAGTCCCTCCAAAGGAAAGGGGATCTCAATTGGGCCTGGGCAGGTTCTTGATGGCTTCTGGAGAAGAATTTCAGGACATATGAGAAAGTGAAGCACAAGCAAAGATTTTTTAAAAAATATTTTCTTCTTTGTATTTTTATCTTTCTTTATTTATTTTTATGTGGTGCTGAGGATCGAACCCAGCACCTCGCACGTGTTAGGTGAGCCGCTCTACTGCTGAGCCACAGTCCCAGCCCCACAAGCAAAGATTTTTTCTTTTTGGTGGTGTTGGGGATCCAACCAGGACCTCACAGCTACACCAGTTGCCCCACAAGCAAAGATTTATTGAAGGCCACAACAAAAGAGTACACAAAGAGAGTGGGCACTCTATTCTTCTTAGAGAAGACAAGACAGGTGATATGCCCAGGGTTAAGCTCTCTGATTATATACATAGGACTTTTCAGGGAATAAAAGTGCAGGTTCTCGGACAAGCTTCTTGAAAATAAAATTCCATGACAATCATTCTGTACCTGGGTTCAGAATAGTACTCTTTGGTCAACAGTCTACCCATAAATGATTCGTGGACCCACTGTGTAAATCTTTGAACCTGATGACATTTAAATAAATAATATATTTTTGTTCTAGTTGATCTGTTACAAGTTGAAGGTTTTGTTCATCTAACTAAAAGGACAAGTCATCCTCCTAAATCTGGCTCCCCACCTACTAACAGTCTCTTTTTCTCTTTCTCCAAGAACCTACTCATCTCAAAACAAAGATCAAGTTATTTTTTCTCATGGGTTCACACAATATATATGCCATGCTTTTTGTGTCCTAGAGATAAGCAAGTTGGATAACCACCTACCTGGCTCCAAAAAAGAACAAACTGGAACCAGGCAAGACCAGTTTCTGCCCTCTCACCCCCCAACTCATTCCCATTCTTCTGTAATGCACTACAAAAGGTCTGTCAACACCATTTTGGTCAGAACTGCTTTCTACCCAGACCATAACCAGTCCATATAAGGAAAAAAAAAATGGTGAATCCCCATTTCCATAAAGTGCCCACCCCCTCTCCAAGAAAAAGTCATAAATAAAATAATCCTCCCTTTTGTTAAGGAAGACTTCTTTTTTCACAGGTCAAACGCTAAATCAAGCCCTGACCTTAAGGGATTCATATATGATACTGCAAACTTGTCTGCCAGCTTCAGCGACTTAGCGAGGCTCTAAGCAATTTAGTGAGACCCTGTGTCAAAAAATAAAAGGTCTGGGGATGTGGCTTAATGGTTAAGCATCCCTGGGTTTTAATCCGTTACCCCCTGCCTCCGAAAGAAATGGGGGAGGAGGGAAACAAACCAAAACCCAAAGTGCAGATAATAAAAGCATTTTCTCACAGAGTTGTAGAGAGGATTACAAGAGATAATGCATGAAAAGATCTTAGTACAATGCCTGGCGGAGGATAAAGTAGCTCTAAAGGTATTCCTGTGTAAACGTGGAACCAATGAATAAAAGAAATAAAATTAAGGTGCCTGTACATTTATTGAGCACCTACTATTTGTTGGTACTGCAATAAGTACAGCACGACGACTGCATTGAAATAAATGCATGGGCTGGGGATGTGGCTCAAGCGGTAGCGCGCTCGCCTGGCATGCGTGTGGCCCAGGTTGGGTCCTCAGCACCACATACCAACAAAGATGTTGTGTCCGCCGAGAACTAAAAAAAATAAATAAATATTAAAAAAAATTCTCTCTCTCTTTAAAAAAAAAAAAGAAAAAAAAGAAATACAGCACACTGCAGAGTTCTTAACGCAGACAGAAAGGAATTAAGAAAGGGTTCTGGAGCTTGTGTTTTCAGGGAGTGGGGTTTGGCGTGGAGATGATGGCAGGAGTCGGTAGCGATGGTGGATATTCCCGGTAGAAGCAGCAGGTCCCTGCTCAAAAGCCATGGGAGAGTGGGTGGCTTAGCACCCTACGAGGGCTCGTGGAAGGGCAGCTCGGTGAGATGGGAGGAAGCGCTGGAATCGACGTTCAGGTCCAGTCCTGTGACTTTGGCCAAGTTACTGAACCTCTGTGAACATTCACAGTTGAAAAAGAGTCTGTTAAAGATACTCACCTGCCGGAGTTCCTGTGCGATTGACTGACAGTGCGAAACCGAACACGCGCTTTGCTAGGAAGGTAAGAAATACCGAAGCAGGTCACAAGCCCGGCGCGCGGGGGCGTGAGCTTCCTCTCCGGGCATGCGCGCTGGGCCCGCGGCGCGGCCCGTCAGGCACTGCGGTAGGCACCCTGGGGGCTGGCAGGACCCTGACCCCAAGATGGCGGCGCCCTGCGAAGTGGCCGCGGCAACCTCCGGCGAAAGTGATGGCGGGGGTGGGGGTTTTGGATCCTGGCTGGACGGACGGTTGGAGGCGCTGGGAGTGGACCAAGCCGTTTACGGTTCCTACATCCTTGGTGTCCTGCAGGAGGAGGAGGAAGAAGAGAAGTTGGACGCTCTGCAGGGTATCCTGTCTGCTTTTCTGGTGAGTAGCCCGGACCCATCCTTCAGCCTTAGGCCGGCATCGGAGGATCCCAGTCAGTGCTTCGCATCCCGCTACCCCTACCCGGCGTCACGAAGGCTTAGTGGTGTCACCTGGGAGAAGTACATTTCTAGCTCTAGGCTATGGATGAAGGAGGTTGCTCCCAAACCAGGTTTTGGGAAGCTTGAAGGTTGCAGGTGCTTCGAGAAGAATGTCTTTCCCTTATTCCTGGGAACGAGGCCCTCTCGGATGCCTGTGGGTAAGTTGCAGAATGTTCTTATGAAGGCGCTGGGATGTCTAAAATGAGAGTTTTAGCTAAAACGTCTACAAACCAATTCCATTCCCATCCATTTAGTGTTGAGAGTGGAGAATAAAATGTTCTTGGGATGTTTGTTTACCCTGGGAGCAGTACCTAGGGCTGTCCCATGACAAAAGCCTGTAGGAAATCTCCTCTCAGGTTCTTCTTTCGGAGTAGGAGGCCAAAAAAGGTAACCTCGTGCTAAGGATCTTTTCATGGCGGGTGGAACTGAAGCAAATGTTGTGCTTGAATCTTTACAATATTAAGAAATTAAGTAATCGGGGTGTGTGTGTGTATGTGTGTGTTTAGGGGGGAGTGATTAGAAAAAATTTAAAAAGATAAAGTTTGTATTTAGACTCTTAGAAGCAAATTGATTCAGAAATGCTTACTTTAAACTTTTTACCTGTAGTAAATGATTAAAATGTCCACTTTTCCAATCTGATCATTCTGCCTTATTCCCATTTCTCTCACCTCCAGCGCACAATTCTTAGATGGCGACTCTAGAGTAGATTGGCTACAAGTGCTGTCTGGCTGTCCATCAGATTCTTTTAAAATACAACAATCTCAAGACTGCGGTTGTAGCTCAGTGGAAGAGGGCTTGCCTAATGTGTGTTTGATCCTCAACACCACATAAAAACAAATAAAATAAGTGTATAAAAAGTACAATAACATTATTTAAAAAAAAACCGGGATGCTCAATATTCACCTCTTTTAAAAAAATAAGATAAAATACAACAATCTCAAAGATAAAATTTATTTGTGTCATCACTAAATACTATATGTAGACACTAGAGTTGTCTCTGCATTCATGGTTTAGAAGAGATGTGGAAATTGGACTGCTACTGTGAAAGCTGCCAGTTCATCAAAAGCATTATTTTTTTCTTGGTAAGTGCTCAGGTTTGTACAGGTTTGTAGAATGAATTCATTTATTATTCTTTTTTTTTTAAAGATATTGATGGACCTTTATTTTATTAATTTATTTATATTTGATGCTGAGAATTGAAGCCAGTGCCTCACACATGCTAGGCAAGCACTCTACCACTGAGCCACAACCCCAACCCATTATTTGCTATTCCTTTTTTTTTTTTTTTAATTTTTAAAATATTTTTTAGTTGTAAATGGACACAATACCTTTATTTTATTTGTTTATTTTTTGTGGTGCTGGGGATTGAACCCTCACCCATACTAAGCAAGCACTGTGCACTGAGCCATAACCCTGGCCCCCCTCATTTGCAATTCTTCAAGCCAATTTTAAACAGGGACTGTTTAAAAAGTGAATAAGGATAAGCATGGTGGCACATGCTTGTAATCCCAGCTACTGAGAGGACTAGGGTGAGAAGACTGTAAAATAGAAAGAGGCCAGGCTCCGCAATTTAGTAAGTCACTGTCTCAAAAACAAAAAGGGGGCTGGGTGGCTCAGCGGTAGAGCGCTCACCTCGCATAAGTGGGACCTGGGTTCGATTCTCAGCACCACATAAAAAGTAAAGACATTGTGTTGTGTCCATCTACACCTAAAAAAAAAAAGGCTAGGAGTGTAGTTCAGTAGTAAATCCCTGGGTTCAATCCCCAGCACTACATACACAGACCAAAAAAACAAAACAAAACAACAACAACAAAAAACAAACCAGAATCAAAAGATGCTATGAAAATATAGATAGAAATATGTATATGTGTATTTTATAGAGAAGTATAGAAGGCAGAAAACATTTTTTTCAACTACAGGTGGCACATGCAAGGAAAAAATGAATTACACTTGATGGAAGTGTAGTTCATTCTTTGGCACATGGTTGAAATATAACAGTAATGTAGATATCCCAGATCCCTCTGGCAAGAACCTCTTTGAGTCCCAGAACCTGCTCTGGCGAGATTGGCCCATAAAGGGGAAAGCTATAGCACAGTTTGTAAGGCAGCTTGGTAGTTCAGTGGAAATTCAATGTAGTGTTTTTTTGTTTTGTTTTGTTTTGTTTTGAGGGGAGGGGGTTCTGGGGATTGAACCTGGGATTGATTTACCACTGAGCTACCTCAGCCCTTTTTATTTTTTGATACAGGGTCTCACTAAGTTGCTGATTGTTAGTAAGAACTTGACATAGACAACGCTATTTTGAAACACATCCTCCCTTTCAGAATAAGAGTCACCCCAGACAATATTCCATCATCATAGAAAGAAACCCCAAACAATATTTCATCATCATACAAAGAAAGGAAATTGTTATCTGGGATTAAAATCCTGAAAAATATCAGGTTTGACAGGAACAGTGACCACCTCAAAGATAAGAGTTGAGGACCACAAGGATCCTTCCCTGACAACCCCCTAGCAACAGCCTAACCCTCAAAATTCCCTCACTCCCTCATGCCCCTACATCTATCCAAGGCTATAAATGGAAGATGAGTCTCAGTCTCCACTGGGCCCCCTTCCACAGGTTTGTCCCAAATAAACCTGTTTTACTGTTGAGCCGCCTTTCCTCTCTATTTCCTTCATTTAGTTCTTTCTTTATGCTGAGGGCCTCACTAATCTGTTAATGCTGGCTTTGAACTTACACTCCTCCTGTCTCAGCCTCCTGAGTCACTGGGATTATTGGTGTGCTCCGCCATGCCTGGCTGAATACATTCTTATACCCTGATATTGTAGATTATAGGAGAAAAAGAACAAAGACAAGGAATTTTTGTTTTTGTGTGTGCTGGGGATTAAACCCACGGCCTTGTGCATGCAAAGAAAGCACTCTACCAACTGAGCTATATCCCCAGCCCAGAATTCTCATTTTTATTTCCAACTGAGAAATTTCTAATGACTCCATGAAAATGTTGTTAAAATAACTTGAGCTGGGCATGGTGGCATATGCCTGTAATCCCATTAGCTCAGGAGGCAGAGGCAGGAGGATCTCAAGTTCAAAGCCAGCCTCAGCAATTTAACAAGACCCTAAGCAACTTAGTGAGACCCTGTCTCAAAATAAAAAGGGCTGGATATGTGGCTCAGTGCTTGAGCTCCCCTGGGTTCAATCCCCAGTACAGCCCCCTTTCCAAAACAGAAAACTTTGGTACTTCTTTGCACTAGCTCCTTAACCAGCCCTTTTCATGGTGTCAATATTTGAAGCTATGGCTCTATTGGTAAAGGGAAACGTGTTTGCCTCATACTTTTTTATTTTTTTAGCAGACACTTGATAGAAAAGGCAAAGTAATTTAGAAACAGAGTTGGTTCTTTGGGTTTCCATGTTGTTGCATAAGCTGCAAAAAAAAAAAAATTTTCCCCCCATTTCTTGTTATTGAACCAGCATTGCACACATTAGGCAAACACTCTACCACTAAGCTACATATCCAGCCCAACAAAATCATTTTTAAGGTTGACTTCATTGCACTGTCCAATTCACATACTAGTTTAATTTTCTTCTATATAGAAACTGACTCTGGGAAAAATAGACCAGAAATCATAAAGTGAGACAAGGTTCTTGTCCATAAAATATGAAGAGCATCTTTACAGAACAAAAAGAGCCAAGAAATATGGTTTGTATTAAGCATATAATTCAAAGTGCTGCTGTCAGTCAGTCAGTCTGGCAGCATGTAATGCCAAAGGTCCCTGACTTTTGTATCACATTTCTTTCTAGGAAAAACAAAAACCAGGGCCAAACCAAGTTGCCAAATTGGGCTAGGATTCAATATTAGAAATAATGAAATTTGTTAGCAATAATTTGAGATAAGATTCAAGAATAGTGGGCTGGGGATAGCTCAGTTGGTAGAGTGCTTACCTTGAATGCACAAAGCCCTGGGTTTGATCCCCAGTACCAATAAATAAATAAATTATAAATAAATATGTAAATAAATAAATCCAAGAATAATGACGGAGCCAATAACAATAAATAAAAGCTTTCTATCATCTTTTCTTTTATTCTGCCCAGTAGTACTTGCACTGATTGATTGATTGGTTCATCACATTTTTATTGATGGATTACTGTATGCCAGGTACTACCGTTACTGCAAAATAGAAATTTCTGCCCTTCTGGGGTTATAATCTAGAAGGGAAAAGTTTTCCCAGTAAATTATAGTGCTATGTTAGGAAACTAATAAGTGCTAGGGAAAGGGGGCGTTTTAAGAAGATCAGAAGTGCAATAGAGGGTAGGTTATAATTTTATGTAGGATAGTTAGGGGGTTATATTTTATGGCAACTGTTTATATACCAACCTCCTAAATTGTGTATGAAGCCAGGCACTATTTTTCATTAATTTCCTGGTTCACATCTTAGTATACTGAACAAAGCAGGCACTTTCTGAATGAATAAAAGAAAGAATGATAATTGAATTGCTTTGGTTTAGGTGAGGAAACAGGGAATAAACCAGTTTGTTCTCCAAGAATATCCTTTTTATTTGGCTCTCCACTTCTTTTCTAATCCTTTTTTCTTTCCCTGTTCCTTTGCTTTCCCTGCTGGAAAGTCTATGAATTATGGAAGCTCTGACCCAAAGAAGTTTCTGTGTGTCTAGGTCATGCAGTAAAAGGATGAATGGTTTAGGAAAATCCTTTGTTGATACAGAACAAGGGTATCACAATAAGACTTGTTCTTTTTTCTTTAGGATAGCATAATACAGTGGTGAAGAGTATAGGCTCTTAGCTAGATTCCTTGGGTTCAAGTCCTCTTTATTATTTATATTTTTTTGGGGTGCCAGGGATTGAAGTCGGGGGCCTTCTACCACTGAGCCACATCCCCAGCCTTATTTTGTATTTTATTTAGAGACAGTCTCACTGAGTTGTTCAGTACCTCGCTTTTTGTTGAGGCTGGCTTCAAACTCAAGATCCTCCTGCTCAGCCTCCTGAGCTGCTGGGATTACAGGTGTGCGCCACCATGCCCAGTTTATTATTATCTTTATTTTGGTACTAGGGATTAAACCAGGGGCGCTCAACCACTGAGCCACATCTCCAGCCCTTTTTTATGTTTTATTTAGAGACAGATTTTTTGCCAAGTTTCTTAGGGCCTCACTAAGTTTCTGAGGCTGGTTTTGAACTTGTGATCCTCTTCCCTCATCCTCCCAAGTCACTGGGATTATAGTCATGTGCATCCACCTTAAGTCTTCTTTAATCCATTATTACTTGTATGACCTTGAGCAAGTTACTTAACCTCTGTACTTTGGTTTCCTCATATATAAATTGAATAACAATAGTAATACTTTATGTAATTGTTTTTTTTCCTTAACATTTATTTTTTAGTTGTAGGTAGACACAGTACCTTTATTTTATCTTTATGTGGTACTGAGGATCGAACCCAGTGCCTCACACATGTTAGGCGAGCATTCTTCCTCTGAGCCACAACCCCAGCTCCTACGTAATTGTTTTAAAACTTGAGAATTCTTTTTTTTTTTTTTTTTTAAACTTGGAATCTAACCCAGGGGCAGTTTACCACTGAGCTACATTCCCAACCTTTTTATTTTTTATTTTGAGACAGAATCTCACTAAGTTGATTAGGTCCTTGCTAAGTTACCGAGGCTGTCCTTGAATTTTTGATCCTCCTGTCTCTGCCTCCTAGGCTGCTGGGATTCAGGCATGTGCCACTGTACCCAGTTGCAAATTGAGGTGTTTTTTTTGTTGTTGTTTTTTTTGGGGGAGGATACTAGAGATTGAACCCAGGGGCCCACAACCACTGAGCCACATCCCCAACCAGATTTTTTTTTTCTATTTTGAGACTGTCTTGTTGCTTAGGGCCTAAGTTACTGAGGCTGATCTTGAGCCTGTGATCCTCCTGTTTCAAGTCTCCCAAGTCTCTTGGATTACAGTTGTGCGCCCCCACAACACCTGGTGAATTGAGAATTTTTATGTAAAGTTTTAGTACAAGTGCCTAGCAGATGGGGTAAGCACCTAATAAATGTGAACTCTGATACCTTGCCCTGTGAAGTAGAACAGGAAGCTGGTGAAGGTAGACACAATGAACATGGAGAGAATGTTTGTGTGTGTGTGTGTGTGTGTGTGTGTGTGTGTGTGTGTGTGTGTGTGTATAAAATTTATTTATTTTTAGTTTTAGATGGACACAATACCTTTACTTTATTTACTTTTATGGGGTGCTAAGGATTAGACCCAGTGCCTCACACATGCTAGGCAAGTGCTCTACCACTGAGCTACAACCACAGTCCCAAGAATGCCCATATTTTTGAATGCCTATGCTTTGCCAAGTAGACTAGGCACTGTATACACATTTTTATTTATCTTCACTAAAATCCTGGGAAGATGTGAAGTTCAGAAAGTTTTGTTCATAAGCCAGGCAGGGTGGTGCAGGCCTGTAATCCCATCTACTTACTTGGAAGGTTGTAGACAAGTGAATCACAGATTTTAGGCCTGTGATTTAGCAAATTCCTATCTCCAAAAAAAAAAGGTTTAGGGATGTTCCTCAGTGGTAAAGCAGCATTCCTTAGTTCAGTTTTTTTCTGAACCAGACATAAAGAAACTTGCTCATAGATCTGGAATTCAATCCCTGGTATCAAAAAAAATTAATAATAAAAGATAAGGAGAGCCGGGCACAGAGGTGCACATCTGTAATCCCAGCAGCTCTGGAGGCTGAAGCAGGAGGATCTTGAGTTCAAAGCCAGCCTCAACAAAAACGAGGTGCTAAGCAACTCAGTGAGACCCTGTCTCTAAATAAAATACAAAATAGGGCTGGGGATGTAGCTCAGTAATTAAGTGCCCCTGGGTTCAAACCCTGGTACCCTGACCAAAAAAAAAAAAGTAAGGCGAGAGTGGGGAAGGGAAAAGGGGAGATGCTGATGACAAGTAGAAAATTTCACTGAGACAAGAAATAAGCTTTAATGAGCTATGGCACAGAATGGTGACTAAAATAATAATGTGTTTCAGAATTGCTGAGAGTAAATTTTAAATGTTTTCACTATAAGAAACTGACAAATATGTAAGATTATGAACCTGTTTCATAGTATCATGCCCAATGTAAACATATATCAAAACATCATATTGTATAAAATTTTTTAAAATTAATTAATGAATTTATTTTTTTAAAAATTTTTTTTGTGAGAGAGAGAGAGAGAGAGAGAGAGAGAGAGAGAGAGAGAGAGAATTTTTAATATTTATTTTTCAGTTCTCGGCGGACACAACATCTTTGTTGGTATGTGGTGCTGAGGATCGAACCCGGGTCGCACGCATGCCAGGCGAGCGCACTACCGCCTGAGCCACATCCCCAGCCCCATGAATTTATTTTTTTTGAGGATGAGGACTGCCCTGAGCTGGTGGGAATCTTTTACCCTGGAGCTTGGCAGGATGGAGTAGGTGCTCTTGATCTAGCAGGTGTGGATTTTGGGACAAACACACCGAATTCCTTCTGTGCCCATAGAGACATATTCTGTGGCTCCCAAAATCTTCCTAGGATCTCTTCTCAACTCTGGCAGGGAGAGCTGTGCCCTCTGCATAGGCCTTTTTAAGGTTGCTGTTGTTTTTGAGAACTCTCTCAGAAAATTAATCAATCTACTTTTGCAACTAGGAAGAAGATTCGCTCCTTAATATCTGCAAGGAGATTGTGGAACGATGGTCTGAAACTCAGAATGTTGTCACCAAAGTGAAAAAAGAAGGTAGAGTTGGTGTTTCTGTGTGGCATTTTGGTGTGTGACCTCAAGGGTCCTTTCTAAAAGCCTTACTGTACAGCTCTTTGGGAGAGGGTGTTTCATTTTCTCCTATGGATTCTCATTCTTCCTGAGATGATTTATACTGGCGAACACTTGAGAAGCCGGATTTCCTTTTCCTTTTGCATTTGTCCATTTTAGCCTGACCACAGTTACCTTCATTGTGGTTTTTGTTTTCCTTTCATCCTCTCTCCACAGCACATATGGGTATATATTTTTCTCACCTCCCATCTTTTTTATGTTCTCTTTTCAAAACACAAATTATGGTTGGGATTTTGGTTTATTCAGCTAAATCATTTACCCTTTAAAATGCAAAATAAATGGGCTATATTTTAATTAGTTGCAGAAAACTCAATTTATAAAAATCAAACTTGAGAAGAATCTAAACTACACCCTTAGGGGCTGGGTTCATGGCTCATTAGTAGAGTGCTTGCCTAGCATGTATGACGCACTGGGTTCGATTCTCAGCACCACATATAAATAAATGAACAAAATAAAGGTCCATCAACATCTAAAAAAAGTGTTAAATAAATAAACAAATAAATAAATGAAAATAAACTTCACCCTTGGTTTTCAGTCTTTCCTATACATTAGAATCACTTGATATACTAGGGTTGGACTCCAGGTATTGGTGTTTTTAAAAAACTCCTCTAGAAGGTTCTAATGTACAGCCAGGTGTGAGAGCCCCTACTTTGCACCATTGCTTCCTTTCCTTCAGGATGGAGAACTTAGTAGTTGATCTTATTTTAAAATAAGGCAAAATATTTTTAGTTCAAGCATTGTACTTGGCACAGTTATAAACATGAAAGCGATCAGCCTTAGTTGATTCTGGAGTCTTTCTTAGGTTTCTGGAATAAGAGAAGAGAAAATTGCCTGTTTAGAAGAAGCTTATCTATGATTCTAATGCAGTGCTTTTCCACCTTTTTTTTTTTTTTAAGCGGCCAAATCAACGTATAAATCAAATAAAATCAGGGCTGCTGTGATTGAAGATGGATGTAAGACCATGCCTGGCCTGCATGGCCTTTCCTTTCCTGTCTCACATGCCCCTGAGGCATGTTCTTTGAACCCTAGGACCTTTGACTCAGCAGTTGCCAGTGTCTTTTACAAGCACTGCCCTGGTGAGCTGGTGGTTGGGTGAGCTTGTTTTCTGTCATACAAATGTGTTTTCCCTCTCTTCTGCCTTCCAGATGAGGTACAGGCCATTGCCACCCTCATTGAGAAGCAGGCACAGATTGTGGTGAAGCCCAGGATGGTGTCGGAAGAGGAAAAACAGAGAAAAGCTGCCCTGCTGGCCCAATATGCCGATGTAACAGATGAAGAGGAATATCCTTTCTGGAATCTCGGCACCATTCCCTGAGGGTGACACCAGAAGTGTTGATGGTTTACAGTGCTCTTTAGGAAATTGTCAATCACCCGCCATAGTTTAATTTTCTTCTCTAAAATGGCAAAGATCTATGGCCCTTGATGGATACGAGAAATGAGTTGGAATAGTTGATACTGAAGATAAATATGTACTTTGGTGCTAAGGAATGAACCCAGGACCTCATGCATGTTAAGCATGTACTCTATCACTGAGCTACACTCTCTGCCTAGACTTTTATTTTCAGAAGTACATTTCTGAAAACTCAGTGTAAATAATGCCTTAGTGAACCAGTATGTTGTGCTTTCAGAAAAGAAGATATAGCTGTGATTCCTTATATTTGCATGTACATGTGTACTGTCACATGTATAACCCATCTTTCTTTTCTTTTCCAGTCAGTAAAGACACTGATAACACTAAGATGATGAGTGATCACAGGCATTCAGAAAATCAGTGGCAAAATCAGGACTAGAACTTGGATGCCTTTGGGTGAAGGATACCCTAACTTAGGAGCCATTTAATTCAAATCTTTTTAATGTGACCATAGTTAAAAGTAAAGCCAAATCCCTAAACACTACCAAAATAAATTAGAATCTGAGTGTGGGAACTGTACAAAAAGAAAGTAGTGTAAGTAGGGGCAGATTTAGTTCCCTGTAAATTTGAAATTTACTTAGGAAAAGCTTAGCTTACAGAGCCTACTTAAATGAAGTATGTGGCTCATTATACAGTAGACATCATCCCAGAAATATCAGCTGGCTAATCACTATTTAGGAAAGAATACTTGGGTGCTTTGGAGACAGTTTCTTTTATGCTTTTTCCTCACAACTTTTCTTACTAGGGTTAGCAGAGTATGGTTCCAATGATAAATAAAATCTCAGTTCTTGGGTTAGAATAGAACTTTATTTTTTTCCACCATTGGAAAAAACAACTTTTAAGCTGGGTACAATGGTTCATGCCTGTGATTCCAGTGACTTAGGAGGCTGAAGCAGGAGGATGTCAAGTCTCAAAAAATAAAAAGGGCTGGAGAGGTAGTTCAGTGGGAAGTGCCCCTCGGTTAAATCCCCAGTAGTGCCCCCCCCATCCCTACCCCCGCCAAATAGGGCTGGGGATAAAGCACATGAGTAAAGCACTTCTGGGTTAAATCCCTGGTTCCCTCCACCAAAAAAATAAGAACTTTTAAAGCATTCATTCCCCTGGAGAATGTGTTATCACATGAATTTCTGGGCTTTATACTCCCTCCCCAGAGTTTCTGATTAAGTTGGTTCAGATTGGAGCCCAAGAATTTCTAATAAGTTCCCAGGAGGCCTCTGTAAATAGCCCTTTGAGAATCATTGTTTTAGAGGTCATTTCATTGTCTCCTGGCTTTCAGATAATGTGACAGTCTACCCAGATCAACTTAAGTTTGTTTTTAGCCTCCAAGAAAAGACTTTTGCTGTGGAAGGTGCTATATGCCCATAATCCCATTAACTCAGGAGGCTGAGACAGGAGGATCTTAAGTCCAAGGTCAGCCTCAGCAATTTGGTAAGAACCTATTTCAAAATAAAATAGAAAGGGATGGAGATGTAGTTCAGTGATTAAGTGTCCCTGGGTTAAATCCCCAGTCCAAAAGAAAAAAGAAAAAAAGAATTGTAAGAGAAGCTTAGAACAATCTTCCTCTTCCTAAATTGAGATTTCCAAAGATGAATCTCTGGGGTTTACTATCACATTCCGGACAAAAGTCCTTTTTCCATTCAGACAGCTTTTCCTCTCCACCAATCTACAGAGTATTTTTAAATACTGAGTTGGGATGTGTGAACCTTTGTTTTCCATCCAGTTTTCCTTAACATCACTTACTGAAGCAGATGAGAAGGATGATTCAGTTGCCACCACGATGAACATTGGTTCAGATAAATGTATCCTTCTTTGTGACCAGCCCCATGTGTTTCTCCATGGAATTCTCTTGGGCATCAATTTTTATTTTGTCATTGCTAGTACTTCCTGTTACCTGCAGGAACTCATGCCAGCATTGGGAGTACAGATGGTCAATTTATCAAGCATATTCCGCAAAGAAAAAAAGTTAACAAGTACTATTTTCTTTCTTCTTTTCTTCTTTTTTAAAAATTTTATTTTTAGTTGTAGATGGACACAAAACCTTTTATTTTTATGTGGTGCTGAGGATCGAATCCAGTGCCTCACATGTGCTAAGCAAGTGCTCTACCACTGAGCCACAGCCCCAGCAAGAAGAATTTCTAAGGAAAAATGAACATCTGTACTCCCTGTGTGCAGCTCTGGGTTGCCTACCATTATGGAAATAATTAAAATAATATTGAAGTTTTGTGTTTATTCTCAAAAACTTTATAATTTCTTAGAAAGAGAACAGAATGAATACTAATAATATAAACATATTGAAACATGTGTTGAGAAAGGTTCTGACCAACAGAATAATTTCCTAGAGAAGATGGGTTTAGAAATATACCTTAAGCCAGGTGGGTGATGCACACTTGTAATTTTAGCAACTCAGGAGGCTGAGTCAGGAGGACCGAAAGTTTGAGGCTAGCCTCAGCAACTCAAATAGGCTGGGTGTGCTTATAATCAGTGGCTTGGGAGGCTAAGGCAGGAGGATCACAAGTTCAAAGCCAGCCTTAGTAACTTAGCAGGGCCCTAAGCAACTTAATGAGAGCTTATCCTAAATTATAAAACCAGCTGGGGATGTGGGAATGGTGCCTGCTTTCAATGCCCCCCCCACCTCCCGCCTTCCAACCAAAAAAAAACAGATAAAAAAGGACTGGAGGTGTAGCTGAGAGATAGAGTGCCCTTGGGTTCAATCCCCAATACCTGTCTTCAAAAAAAAAAAAAAAAAAAATCTACATTAAGCTGGGTGTGGTGGTACTTGCCTGTAATTGCAGCTACTCTGGAGATTGAGACAGGAGGATCACAAAACTTGAGGCTAGAATGGACAATTTTTAGTGAAACCCTGCCTCGGGAGCCTGGGGATGTAGCTTAGTGGTAGAGTACAGAGTGGTAGGTAGCACTCAGAAGCCCTGCATTCAGTCTCTAATGCCATAAAAAAGAACATGACCTCCCCCCCCAAAAAAAAAAGGGCAGGGGCATGTAATTGGGAATATAATTTGGTGGTAGAATACTACTGCGTTCAATTTTCCAATACCACACACACACACAGAAAATTCACTTTACTTATTTCGTAGTGGGGATTGAACCCAGGAGCACTTAACCACTGAGCCCCATCCACAGCCCTTTTTTATAGTTTACTTTGAGATAGGGTCTCACTGAGTTGCTTAGGGCCACGCTAAATTGCCAAGACTGGCTTTGAACTCGTGATCCTCCTGCCTCAGTCTCCCAAACTGCTGGGATTACAGGCATGCACTAGAGGGCCTGGCTGAAAATTCATGATAAAGATATGATGCCAGGTACCTTGGCGCATGCCTGTAATCCCAGTCACAGGGGAGGCTGAGATGGGAGGATCGCAAATTCTGAGCCAGCCTCGGTAAAAGTGAGGCACTAAGCAACTCTGTAAGACCCTGTCTCTAAATAAAATACAAAAATAGGGCTGGGGATGTGGTTCATTGCTTGAGTGCTACTTAGTTCAATCCCCCGTACCCTCCCACCCCCAAAAATGAAGGGTTTGATATAGATTGTCAAGAGAAGGGGAAGTTAATTCAGAGAGACCCATTTATTTTTGGTGCTGGGGATTAAATCCAGGGATCTATTACTGAATCGTACTCTCAGCTTGAGACTCATTTATTTTAAAGCACTAAAGAAAAAAAGTCATATTTTAAGAGTGGAGAGAAGCTTGTCTAATATTAACAGGTTTTGTTTTCAAAGTTAAAAGAAATAAGCAGTACAATTTTTGGCCAGTTATTTTCTGTTAAACATTTTATATTTCTTGTAATTCAGAGTTGATGGTTATTAGAATATGGATTTCACTTAAGCTTTAGTGGTCTAGGGAAAAAAATCAAATGGATAAAATTTAGTAAGGTTAACCTTTTAACTCTTTTCAAGCATTTTAAAGTACATAAACATTTTCCAGTTAAATTAATGTTCTCACTAACCCTAGATACTCCGCAATGTTCTGCTATTAAGTACCTATTCCTAGGCTGGGGTTGTGGCTGAGTGGTAAAGCACTTGCCTAGCACGTGTGAGGCACTGGGTTTGAGCCTCAGCACATAAAAATAAAGGTGTTGTGTCCATCTACAACTACCTATTCCTGAATGAGCATTCACTTTTGTGTGTGTGTGGTGCTGGGGATTGAACCCATGACCTTGTGTATAGGCAAGCACTGTAACTGAACCATATCCCCAGCTCTTGAGCTCTGATAAATATTTAAAAATTCAGATTTAAGTCTGAATGAGATTTTTTTTTCTGAGGACATTTTAGATCTTCTATAATTAATGATAGCTTTAGGATTTCCACTAGACCAAGGATAAACACAAGGATGGTTTTGTTTTGGTACTGGGGATTGAACTCAGGGGCACTCAACCACTGAAGCACATCTCCAGCCCTAATTTGTAATTTATTTAGTCCCTCACTATCGCTGAGGCTGGCTTTGAACTCACAATCCTGCCGTCTCAGCCTCCCTAATCGATGGGACTACAGGAGTGCATCACCATGCGACACACAAGGGTGGTTTTTTAAGACTAGAAATAGATAAAGGCATTCAGGACTCAGCAAGAATGAGGAAAGTTGTAGTTGTGACCTGTACCTTTATCCCTTAACTCACCTATAGCTCTATTTCGAAACACCAATGTAGAAGATGTCCTCAATGCTCGGAAATTGGAGAGAGACTCACTTCGGGATGAGTCCCAAAGAAAGAAGGAACAGGACAAGCTGCAGAGGGAGAGAGACAAACTAGCCAAGCAGGAGCGCAAGGAAAAGGAAAAGAAAAGGACACAGAGAGGGGAGCGAAAGCGATAACCCTGGCCTGTTCAATTCTTCCCCTGCTTCAAGAACTTGATGAAAAGGAAAACTGGCTTTGCAAATGTGTATTTAAGAGAAATGAGAAAACATTGCATAGTTCTTTCCCAAGGCATTTCCCTTTTGTTTACATGGTCAAAAGGAAAATCACAATCACTTTTAATTACAAAAATGTGCCATGTTTTGCTGATGTGGATGATCAGATAATTAATGTCTGTACCAAAGAGCTGCAATTGGGGCAATCTTTATATTTTAATACTGAAGTTCTGTGCTCCTTTTGGCTCCTTTTTTATAAAATGTCTTCCCTCACCTAATTTTCCTTGAATAAATAGGATTCAGAAAGCTAATAGGGTTTTCTTCTGGGAAAAGAAACATGACCGTTCCTCTGAGATGAAAAGTACAAGTATAATTTACTTCAGAGGTAATATTTACTCCTTAGTATAGTTTTATGGCTGATATATAAAGCTAATCAGGAAGCTTGGTGGTGTGGTACACACCTGTAATTCCAGCTCCTGGGGAGGCTGAGGCAGGAGGATTACAAGTTGAGGCCAGTTTGGGCAAATTAGTGAGACCAGTCTCAAAAAAAAAAAAGGCCTAGAGACTCACTGCTGGCTTCCATCCCCAGTGCTGCCAAAAAGAAAAACTAATGAAAAACTCTACTTGGATTGGATTTTATGTTACATGACAGAAAACTAAGAAAGTGGGAAGAAATTATTTGGAGTGTGTTTAAGATCTGAGATCTTTTTTAAAGAAAATTTCAACTGATGGGATAAAAAAGTATCTTTAAGATAGTTAAATATTTTTCTTCATATAGGCTGTGACATTAAGAAGGATGTGTCAATATTGAGTGCAACATTATCATTGTTAAGCTAGATTCATTTTTTTTTATAGTCATGAATTCTCTTGAATGCCAGTAGAAATTTTAACCCCAATTTTCCCTAAAACATGACTATTAAGACGTGGTAATTCCTGATTAGAGAAACTGGAGGAATTGCCCTTTTAAAGAAACACTGGAAATCTTGCTAATATAAAAAATACTTAAAGAGTGTACATAGTAGGTGCTTAACAAATTTATTGAATGAATGAATGGGAAAATTGCCTGGGAGAGTCAAAAGTGAGCAAGAACTCTCCATTTCTACCTTTTTCACAAGCCACATTCAGTTATAAATAAGGCTCTTCTCTACTTGACTTCAGGCAGTAGTAGACCGTCCAGAAGCCTAAAGAGCATTTTTCTCTCATAAGACAAAGTAGATATTTTATACCACGAGTCAGCAAACTACCAACTACAGGGCAAATTTGGCCATCTTTTTTTGTATGGTACAAATTAAAAATGGTTTTTACATTTTCAAGAGGCTATAAGATAAAGAACACATGATAAAACCTGAATTATTTAATGTCTAGCCCTTTCAAGAAAGTTTGCTGACCTTTGTTTTATATCATTAACTATGAGATTAACAAAAACTTTTATCTTTGTGCAGAAGGTTGAAAATAAAAAGCATGGTTAAGGAAAAGGAAATTATGTTACCTCTTCATAAAGTCCTCTAACCATGGCATTGCAAAAATAACGACATTTTTTAAAAAATAAACTTTATTTAAAGTCACCATCTTCTGTCTTATTCTGATTCTTTCCAGCTACCCATGGAAAGGAAGTCTGTCATTTTATCCATGGATTCGTGAAGGGTACTTGTTTTAATTTAATAGTTCTTTCTTCTGGGACTCTTATGTATGTCACAGTTAAGTGTACATTCTAATGCTTAAAACCGGAAAAAAAAAATTAGTTCAGTAGGTTTTGAGAAATGTTATCCACTTAACTTGGGTGCTAATAAATCCTTTACATCTAAATCTAAAATGATTGATATCACAAAGGGAAAATTTAAACAACCATATCTTTTAGGGTAAAATTGAATTTTAGGTCACATTTGGGATTTTAGTCATAACATTCCTAACCCTCCAAAATTTTATAGTAGCAAATTATTCAAGCAGGAAGAATACTGATACAATAATTGAAGATAATTTCATATTCCTTTTTTAAAAAATTCTTTTATATATTTTTTTTTGTTGATAGACCTTTATTTTATTCATTCATTTATATGCGGTGCTAAGAATGGAACCCAGTGCCTCACATGTGCTAGGCGAGCGCTCTACCACTGAGCCCAATCCCAGCCCCTAATTCCTTTATATAAACTTCTTCCATTAAAAAGTATACCAAATTTCTTTGGCTTATAAATGGTGGGAATATCATCTTTACAGATCACTTCAAATTTTGTAATTGATATTTAGAAATGCAATGAATAAGAACCATCCGTTAGAGGGTATACAATTGAAAGGGACAATATAATAATTACCTACTAGGTGACTTACGGTTTAGCAAAATTTCAAAGAAATACTTTTCAAGTGTTTTGTTAATGGACCGGGGTACATTTCTCTGACCACTGTCATTTTTATTCTGGTTTGCCTGGATTAATGGGCAGAGTAAAAGTTTATATTTGAAGGGTCAGGTGAGATCCAACTATATGAGTGGGAGTAATCTACCAACATTATTACATACTTGTTAAATAAGAACTTAAGTTCTTATCAGTTAAATGAAATTCAGTTGTTTTCTGACATGAATAACTGTGTATGTGTGGTATGTTAATTGAACCTGGGGCCCTTTACTACTGAGTTACATCCACAGCTCTTCAAATTTTATTTTGAGACAAGAGTTTAAATTGTTAACCTTGTTATTTTCCTGCTTTGGCCTCCTGGACAGTTGGGATTATAGGTGTGTGCCACTGTGCTCAGTTTGGCATGAGTAACTTTTTTAGTACTGGTAATCGAACTCAGGGTCACTTAACCACTAAGCCACATTCCAAGCCCTTTTTTTTATTTCAAGACAGGGTCTCACTACATCTGTAGGGCCTCCATAAATCACTGAGGTTAGTATCAAACTTGCAATCCTCCTGTCTCAGTCTCCTGAGCTGCTGGGAATACAGGAGTGAGCCACTGGTCCTAGCAACATAAGCAACTCTTAAGGTTAATAACTAATACAAATGTAAAAAAAAAGAAACCAAATATTTTCAACAAAGTAATTTATTTCTTCCTGAGAGACTAAATTCAGTACAATATTTGTTTTCAGAACATCCAACATGTCTTAATGTCAAACTTAACCACTTTCTGTGCAGTGACTGTGGTGGGGTGATCTGTTTTATTTTACTGCCTTCAATGTAATTGATTTGGGTAGTTCTAAGGCATATCAGTGATCAAAATGTTTCTCCCTACAGTTACTCGTGCATTCTCAATCAGTTTCTTCCGCACATCATCTAAAGAAAATTTATGTGGTGTGATTACACTCTTTTTTTTTTAAATATCAGGATTTCTAAAACTAAGGAAAACACCAACATTTAAAACATCAGTGTTTCTAGTCAAGGATATTTCAATTAAATTTCATCAGTACATTATATTATAGTTTAACTCATGTAGAAATGTTAAAACCCAAGATCTCCTGAGTCACATAATACCAACAATTCATATTAATGAATAAATTACTTGGGTTCCATATAAAGATATTAAGTGATGAGAAACAGAAAAAGCCAACCTTTCAAGTGCTCTTTTTAAAAAAAATACAGAAGCAAACTAAAGAACACAACTACACAAAATATACACTAACCAATTGCAAACTAAACTAGTTAAAGATTAACCTTAAAAAAATACATTTTAGAACTTCGTGATACCCTCATAAAAGACAGCAAACTAAGGGTATTAAAACAATAGTCATTATTTTAGTTACTGTGCATCAAGTCTAAAAGATCCAGATAAAGGAAATGTTTTGTTTTGATTCAATTTAAATACTTTAAAATTGGAAATATTTAATAATTGATAGTAAAATTAAATTTTAAAGAATATACACAAATGATTTGAACAGGTTTTATATTCAGTAACTTGCATGGTTTTTACACTGGCACTTTTATCACTAATTTAGGAGAATCAGATGCATTTCCCTCCATATAGACACTAAGATTTCAAATTTATAAATATGGTAGTTATTTTAAATTTACATGAATATTGGGTTTGTCCCTGTTTTCCTTTGTTTCCTAGGTATTATCCAGTTTTGTAAGGAAAACACTTTTATATCACAATCAAAACTTGTCTTGGTTACTAGACTGTATCCTTAATTGGGTTACAGTCATTTAAAGATTCATTATTTGGAATTATACTAACTAAGGCAGAACTAAATGAAACTTATCTCCTAGAAGAATTTCATATTTGCATTTACCTGCACTGCAGAATGGGATTAAGCAATATTTTAGCTGTTAGGAAATAATTTACTTAAATAAACTTGTTATCTTTGACTACTCAGAACTCCTAGAGTAGTCAACTTTACCTTTGAATTTTCCTTAAACTGTATTCTCATTCATTCCAAGTAGTTTTTTAAATAGAAGTTAGACTTCATTAAGGTATTAACTTTAAATCTGAAAGAAAATTAACGTACTGAAAGTTTGACAAGTTCATTAAAAATTTTAGCATGTCTTGATACATTTACTTATCAGCTTTTTAATTCTTCCTTCTGCTGGCATTTCCTTAATGTTTGTTTGTTTCACCTCTCTGGTTCATTGGATTGCTACTATTTATGCTTTCATGAACTTTTTCTTCACAGTTTACTATATCTTGGAAAGCCTTTTCCACATCTGCTTGACCAGCCGTACTTGCTGTTTTTGGCAAGGTCATCTGCAGTGCGCACCATAGAGTAGTGCGTGCTTTCCGAGTAGCCACACACATCTCTTTAATTGCTGAAGCAAGGGCAAAAACATCTGTAAAAGAAAAGAGTCATTTCATATTAGATAGCATTTAAATATCCCTTAACTCTTTTTTTTTTTTTTTTTTAACGGTACTGGAAATTGAATCCAGGGACACTCTACCACTGAGCTACGTCCCCAGCCCTTTTTATTTTTGGATTCCGCTGGGAAGGAATTCCCTCGGGCGAATTCCTGTGACGTCACCTCTCCGATATGGCGGGGGCCCCAAGCTCCTTGCCGGAGTTATTTTTGGAGGACAGGGTCTCACTAAGTTGCTCAGGGCCTTACTAAAATGCTGAGGCTGGTCTTGAGCCTACCATTCTCCTGCCTTAGCCTCCCAGGTCCCTGGGATTACAGGTATGTGCCACTATGCCAGGCTTCAAGCATTACTTTTATAAAAAGAAGGATGACTATTAATTGTGCTAACTAAAGCACTCCGTTTTTAAAATATTAAAAAGTATTATTAAATTTCTTTCTGGCTTGTGCTACAATGACTATGCTCTGGGTAAAACAGATTATCTGAAGGCAGGTAATACAATTCAATGGGTAAAATTATACTAGAAGAAACTACTTTGGGAATAAATAAGTGTAGAGGTCATTTATCACTCCCCTTTTCTTTCAGTAACCCAGGGGCGTTCCATCACTGAATTACATCCTTGGCCCTTTTCATTCCTTTTTTTTGAGATAAGGTTTCACAAAATTGCTGAGCCTGGTCTTGAACTTGCAATCCTCCTGTCTTAGCCTTCCAAGTAGCTGGAATAACAAGTGTGTGCCATTGAGCCCAGCCCCAATTTGTTCTTTAGATAAGTGTTAATTTTAGAAATCCAACCTTTTAATCCCAGAATCTGGTTTTATTAACATTGAAATTATCACATAGCCTTGTAAAAAGAATCTGCATTAATATTTGTACCTCTTTCATCTTGGCATCTAGGCACTCCTTGCCTTTGCCGATTTGAAGCATTAACAATTTCATCCTTTCTACGTGACTGTACAATGTGAATGGATTCCAAGTGTCTATCAAGAGCAGTAGAGATATTGGCATGAAGGGGAGAGCTTCGAAGACGTTCCATTTTGCCTAGTAAAGTCACAACCTGAGGGAGACATTTTAAATTTTGATAAGGCATGTAACCACTTGACCTGACCAACTTAAATAAAACAAATCTTCATCGGGAGGCTGAGACACGAGAATCACAAGTTCAAAGCCAGCCTCAGCAACAGCAAGGCACTAAGCAACTCAGTGAGACCCTGTCTCTAAATAAAATACAAAATAGAGCTGGGGATGTGGCTCAGTGGTTGAGTGACCCCTGAGTTCAATCCCTGGTACCCCCCTCCCCCCAAAAAAAAAACTTCAGTGAAGCATAATAGAGGTAAGAGCAAAAAAAGTCATTCAATAAATAAATGAATGTTTACTGTATCCTAGGACCATGATGGGAGAAACAAAAAATGGAAAAGTTATACTTAGTTGTATATGTTAATTCTAAAAACTTTCGAATTTGATTACTGAGAGTCAAATATTAAAAAATGTCCAAATATAAAATCTGATACTGTTTTTGGCATATAAGACAACAGCCTGCAAATAAGAACACTAACAGCATTGTTAGAGGGTATTAAGTAAAGGAAAAGAATTTGAATTAAAAGTGGGTAGCAAAAAATACAAAGGGAGTACCAAAAAACAAAGCAAACTCCAGGGAATTACTAATTATGTATTTCTAAATAAGAGTTCATGGTAAAAGAAAGAAATGGATACTTAATAATAACAAATTTTATTTTTAAAAAGAGCAAGGTGGAAAAAGGAAAAAAGGATAGCTACTCTAAGTTGCTTAGAAAATTCTGAAATTAAAAATAATAGGAACATTGCTCATTAAATTACAATGTGACTTAACATCAGGATTCTTTTTTTAATATTTAGTATATTTTTATTTGTAGATGGACACAATATATTTTATTTATTTTTTTGTGGTACTGAGGATCAAACCTAGTGCCTCATGTGTGCTAAGCAAGCACTCTGCACAACCCCAGCCCAGGATTCTTTATATTTGTTTGAAGTGACAGTACTCTTCCAAAACAAAGGTATTTTGTAAAATTATCTATACCTACTTATCTAGCTTATCAGTATTTAATAATTGATGGATATAGTTTAAAATTTTTTTTAAGTTATAGATGGACACAATACCTGTATTTTATTTGTTAGTGATGCCAAGGGTTGAACCCAGTGCCCCACACATACTAAGCAAGCACTCCACCACTGAGCCACAATCCCTGCCCCTTAATGGATACAGTTAATGTGTGTTGAATAACTCAAGAATGCAGGATTAAGAAAATGGAATAAAAATTAAAAATTGAAAATGCAAATCAAATATGGTAATTCCCTCTTATTATCATCACTAAATTAGAAAACAATTATATATGTACATATATATTTAATCTTTTAATATTTGTGATACCAGGAATTGAACTACTATGCTATATCCCCAGCCCTTTTTATTTTTCATTTTGAGGTAGAGTCTTGCTAAGTTGCTTAGGGCCTCCATAAGTGTTAATAAGGCTATCCTACAAACCTATAATCCTCCTGCCTCAGTTTTCCAAGATGCTGGGATTACAGGCATGTGCCACCATACCAAGCTGGTTTTTACTTTTAAAAACATACTTTCTGCTAGTTATGGGGGCACAAGCCTATAATCCCAGCATCTCTGGAAGATGAGGCAGGATGATCATAAATTCAAGGCCAGCTTGGAAAATTTAGTGAGACCCTGCCTCAAAATGGAAAATAAGAAGGGCTGGGGATGTAGCTCAGTGGTCAAGTGTCTCTGAGTTCAGTCCCTGGTACCTTGAAAAAATAAAAATTAAAAATTCTGTGAGAGTTAGTTTCATTGCCAAAATAAGGAAAAAAGTGAGTTTGAAGAGGAACCAATTAAATTACACAAATTACTTTAAAATTTTCCTTTTCCTGAATATTAATCAGAGTTCTTTCTAGAACCAAACAGAAAAGAATATTTCAGAGTTAACATACTATTGTTAATTTAAAATGCTTCAGGGGCTGGGGTTGTAGTTCAGTGGTAGAGTGCTTGCCTAGGATGGGTGAGGCCCTGGGTTTGATCCTCAGTACCACACTAAAATGAATAAATAAACAACAAACAAAAATTAAATTCTAAAAAAAAAAAAAATCCTTCAGAACTTTATGTGCTGAAAAGTTTTAAAATTTTAACAAGCAATTTAAAACTCCACTATTGTAAGTTTTTATAGCTTACTCTGGCTTGTTCTCGAAGTTCATCCACAATTAAGCGATCAACTCTAGATGGGTTGGAGGTCAGCCTTGGAATTGGAGTATTGTTAGTACTGGATACTTTTTTCCCTGGATAATTCTTGGCAAGAGCTAATTCAGTCTGTAAAAAAAAATGTATATAATCATTAGATGCTGAATTTCCTAAATATAATTCAACTGTGAATAATATTTTTCATAGTCCTAAGAAATAAATGGAAAATTGCTCCTTTAAATAAAAATATGATTTGGTATTAAAAGGCAGTAAATATAAACCACAGTATCTTTCTGTTCCAATACATATGAAATAATTGAATACTCCAACAATTTAATATTGATAGAATTCATACAGGCATGGTAGTACACATCCATAATCCCAGCAATTTGGAAGGCTGAAGCACAAGGATCACAAGTTCAAAACCAGCCTCAGCAACTTGGTGAGGCCCTAAATAAAAAAACAAAAAGGGCTGGGGATATGGCTCAATAGTAAAGCACCCATAGATTCAACCCCGGTATCAAAAAAAAAAAAAAAAGAAATAGAATTCAAAGAAACTTAACCCAATAAGAGAAACAAATATACTTCAGAGACAATTTTTTTTACATATGTACTTTTTAGTTTTCGATGGACACAATACCTTTATTTTATTTATTTTTATGTGGTGCTGAGGATGAACTCGTGCTTCACACATTCCAGGCAAACACTCTACCACTGAGCCACAACCCCAGCCCCCAGAGACAAATTTTTAAAATTAGAATATGGATAACAGTTATTTTTAAAACTCAACCTTTAGTCTTTAAATAACCTAGATAATTCTTTATAGTTGTGAACCTAAATACTGTACATTATAGAAGAATTCAGCTTAAAAAAAAAAAAGTACTTTTTTCTTGTTACTGGAAAATGAACCCAGGTACTTTGACTACTGAGCCATATCCCCAGCCCTTTTTTATTTTGAAACTGATTCTCACCAAGTTGCTGAGACTGGCCTCATTGAGATCCTCCTGTCTCAACCTTCAGAGTCACTGCGATTATAAACATGTGCCATCACACCTGGCAAGGCAAATACTTTTGAACTACACCAAGGTAAAGTAAAAATTGGCAGAGGAAATATACTAAATTACTCCTAAATGAATAACTCTGTTACCTTTTTTCTCTCCTTTTCTAATGCTCTCCATTGTTCATAGCACTCTTCTAGACGAATATGAAGTTCACTGGCTGGTCCACTTCGAGTTTTAATTGGTCTTTGAAATCCAAAAGTTGGCACGAAACCAGAAAAGGAATTATCACCATACATCATATCATTAAAATAAGGGTATAAATGGCTTAAGTCATCATAAGAAAACAAATCATAGGAATCCAACAGTGGAACAACTGAATGGCTAAATGGGTGGGTGGATCTTAGGGGAAACCCATTTGAACCAAGTTGTTGAAAACCCTGATTATGCCTTAAATCTCCCATCATATAATTATTAGAAAAGCATGATGCCTGTGTGCGATTCACACGGCTATTAATATTGCTGTCTCCACTTCCTTGTCGGTGGCTATTAAAATGACCCTGTGACTCCAATAGATCTTGATATGTGTTTTGAGATAAGCCATCTAAATGCTTTGGACCTTCCTCAGGATCATAATGTCCACTCTGGGGCTTGGCTTGAAAATTATGTTTGTTTACATTTTCAATGATCCCATACTGCTGAGCTGAATAATTATCACAAAATCCATTTGGCTGCTTTATTTTTTTATCTGTAACCGATTCAAAGAGATTTTCTTCTCCAGTCTTTGTCAGTCCTTCCATGTGATTGACAGATTGAATTCTTTCTGCACCATTGTAACTGAAATCAAAACTAGAAAATGCTGAAGGGTTTTCTTGGCAATACTTCTGAAATAAATTGCTATTTGGGGTTAAATTTGTGGATGATAGTTGGGGGAAATCTGAAGAATGGTTAGAACCTTTTGAAGCTGCACTTAAATGACTATTTAATTTCATCAAGTTACCTTGATTTCTATAAGGAACAGGAGTGTTATTTTTTGTTTGAATATTCATCCAAGTTGGTCTGTTTAAATTGATACCTCCTGAAGATGTTGCTGAGTTTGATAATAAATTCACTGATTTAAAATACTCAGAATTTGGGGGATCAGGCTTAGCAAATTGTTGCTTTTCTGTGACATTAGCAAAATCATTATTAGCTGGACAAGCTGTGTGAGGTTTTAGTCCATACTCTGATTTTAAGCCAAAATCAGCTGTGAATGCTGCTGCTTCCTTTGCAAACTGTTTTTCAGTTAAATGTGGTGTGGTTTTTGGAAATGTGAAATTCTGCTGGTCAGGCATTGTCTCCTCCATTTTTTTCTGATTTGCTGGTTTAACCTGAAATAACTTTGTATAGGCATCTGCTTCTACAGTTGGTGTTTCAGGTGTGCCATTGGCTAATTTTTTACCATCCTGGACACTAAAATTTGAACACTTATTAAGCTTAGCCTTGTTAGGATGAGCATATTCTGGGTATCTACAATAATCTGCATTTTCATTGTATCTATTAAATTGGGAAAGAAATATCTCTGCTCTTTTTTGTTGTAATGGTGCTTCAAGACCTTTAGCACACATTTTCTCTCTTCCATAAGGGTAAGTATCAATTCCTGATTCTTTCATGATATCAGACAGACCAGTTTGTGGTGTAAAACAGTTTTTGATAAATGGATATTCTTGGAATGTTGCCTTAGCTGTATCATTTGTCTGAATATTGTAACAGTTAGAATGATCACTTCTTGAGGGGTATATCCATTGTTCTTCAAGGTCTAATCCAGTAAATCCATGATAAAGTTCATCTATTTTTTGTTGTGGTGTGAGATTACTATTGTGCAAGTATTGCTTTTCCACTGCTGACACAGATTCACCACTATAAAAGGCTTGCTGAGAGATAGCTGTATCTATTGGCCTTTTGGTTTCTGTCAAGAGATCATGGTGATCTACAAATCTGCTTGTGTTCATTGGCCAAACTGACTTTAAATTGGTCGAGCAGGTCCTAGAACAAGTAAATATATTTAATTACAACTTAAGTTTTAAAGACTATTTTCTCAGGGAAAAAGGCAGGAAAAACTCTCATAAACATTTATCTTCCCCCCACCCTCACCATTTTCAAATATTTTCCAACCCTGCCTTAAAAGCTGCCATTAACTCCAAATAATTAATATGTGAAATATGCTATATGCTCTATAAATATTCATGCTCCAAATAAAGTTATATCTATCAACGACAGACCACATATGTCAGAGATTAAGATTATAATAGAGCTAAAAAGTTCCTACTGCTTAGTGACATGTCAGAACCATTATAACATCCCCATAGCATAAGACATTACTCACATATTTGTGGCATTGCTATAAACAAACCAACTGTACCACCACCAGTCACATAAAAGCACAGTGCATTTAATCATGCACATTATAAAACTAGACAGTGATAGTGTCTTTAACTGGTTTGTGTGTTCATTCTTCTATGCCTTTTATTGTCTTTTATTGTTATTTAGAGTGTTATACCACAAGCAGCCTCTATATCTTGTGGTTACAATGTCTATTGATTGCATAGGCCATGTTGAGTGAGTAACCTATACCATCTAGACATGAAGGTGATATAGCAACATATTTCTCAGAACCTGTCCTCATCCTTAAGCAACACGTGACTATATGCATTTTTAATCTTTTGTTGTTGTTGTTGTTTTGGTACTGAGGATTGAACCCAGGGATGCTCAACCACTGAGCCACATCCATAGCCTTTTTTTTTATATTTTATTTAGAGACAGGGTTTTGCTGAGTTACTAAATGCTTCACTAAGTTGCTGAGGCAGGCTTCAAACTTGCAATCCTCCTGCTTCAGCCTCCTGAGCTGCTTGGATGCATTTTAATCTTTTTTTGTTTTTTTGGTACCAGGGATTTAACTCAGGGGGGCACTCAACTCCTAAGCCACTGCTCCACCCCTATTTTGTATTTTATTTAGAGATAGGGTCTCACTGAGTTGCATAGCACCTCACTTTTCCTGAGTTTGGCTTTGAACTCTCGATTCTCCTATCTCAGCCTCCCAAGTCACTGGGATTACAGATGTGCGCCACCATGCTCAGCACATTTTAATCTTTTTTTTTTTTTTTTTTTTTTTGATGCTGGGGATTGAACCCAGGGCTTTGTGCATGCGAGGTAAGCACTCTACCAACTGAGCTATATCCCCAGCCCCACATTTTAATCTTAGTATGTCTTCACTGTACTTTCCCAAGAGGCCTACTGCTGGCAACTTCAATGTCTTAGATGAACTATTTATCTATGGTAATCTAGTATTTTGTAATGAAAACAGATGTGTTTTGCTGTAATTATTTTTGAAATTAAAACAATTTAGTTGGGCTGGGATTGTAGCTCAGTGGTAAGAGTGCTTGCCTAGCACGCATGATGCACTGGGTTCGACCCTCAGCACCACATAAAAATAAATAAAGATATTGTGTCCAACTAAAAAAAAATTTAGTTGACCTTGCATGCACAAGGTCCTGGGTTCAATCCCCAGCACCACACAAAAAAATTTTTTTTAGTTGATTACATATGTGAAGGATATTTCCCTATTTATGAATAAATTGGACAATATGGCTTCCACACTCAAATAAAACAATTATAACATACTTAAAAGGCTTCTACCATATGAATAAAACTCATGTATTTCTTCAATGAGTAATGAGTTTTATTCTTTGTTATATATACATATATTATACACACACACATAAGCAACATGTGACTGTATACATTTTAATCTTAGTATGTCTTTACTGTACACACACACACACACACACACACACGTCTTTTTTTGGTACTAGGGTTGAGATTGAGGGGCACTTGTTTAACCACTGAGCCACATCCCTAGCCTTTTTGTTATTTTGTTTTTAAAATTTTTTTCTTTTAATATTTTTTTAATTGTCAATAGACCTTTATTTATTTATATGTGGTGCTGAGAATCAAACCCAGGGCCTCACACATGCTATGCAAGCACTCTACGTCCTAGCTACAACTCCAGCCCTTAATTTGTTATTTTGAGACAAGGTCTCACTAAGTTGCTTAGGGCCTTGCTAAATTGCTGAGACTGGACTTGAACTTGTGATTCTTCTGCCTCAGCCTCCCAAGCCCACTGGGATTACAGGTGTGTTCCACTATACCCAGCTGGAATTTATATTCTTTAAGCCAAACTTTTGCTCATGAATTCAAGGGAAATAGCTCTGAATTATATAAGAATAATTTTTTCAAGTGAAAGTTCTTAAGCAAATTGAACCTAAGACTGAATTTTCAATTGTATGGCAAGTACTTTAGCAAAATCAAGGCTCTTCTAGAAACAAATATTTTAATTAAGAAGTCTACAGTCAGGGGCTGGAGTTATAGCTCAGTGATAGAGGGCTTGTCTAGCATGTGTGAGGCATTGGGTTCAATCGCAGCACCACATAAAAATGGATAAATAAAGGCACTGTGTCCATACACAAATTAAAAAATATTTTTAAAAAAGAAGTCTACAGTCAGAGGATTATTAAATAAATATTAAAGTTAATAACGAGTAACCTAGTATATGTGAATTTAAAAATTATTGTACAATACAAAGGTATATAACATACTAACCCTTCAGCAAAATATGGCTGTGACTTATCTTGTTCTTCCAGAATGTTAGACACAAGTCCATATAAGTCTGTTTCACTGCCATAGTCATTTCTTTCGGTTTGAATCCTAAAAATAAATATCATATGTAAACTATTTTATTCATGTTAAAATACAGCATGTTGATTTCTCCTTCCAGACATATTCTATCATAATTTTTATAAGATATTTGGTCTGACTCTATATCATTATTTCAAATAAGGGGGGAACAAGAGCTCAAGAATATATTCTACTTTGGCATGGTATCTATCCTACATAAATATTTCTCCTTCATTTCAAATTCTACATCTAGTTTACAATGTATGCTTACCTCTTATTTCTCCATAAACATACAATTCCCTGACTTATAGTATTGTAGACATAGTACCACAGCTGCTCCTGAAAGCACGTCTAGTCCTCTTATACATCATTCCGTCAACATTTGCTTAGTTTCTTATTTTGTGATTTGAAAAATCATATTAACCTGCTGCTCTATTTTTGTGATTCTTTATATTGGACAAAAAAGTGAGATGTGATATGGTCATCCTAGATTCCAGGGTGATTTTGCAGCTGACCCTTATGTATAACAGATTTTAGGATTATCCTTAAATCTTTGCCAAAGTAGTTGGAGTCCTATGTCCCTTGAAATCCCACCAGTAATCAATATTCTAATTCAAAACATAAAATATTTAACTTCTTATGGTTTTTGGATAATTCTTTCCTTGAAATAATACTTTGTTTTAAAATGTTACTTCTTGCTTTTTGTGATTTATTTCCAACATTTCAAAGTATTAGGGTATTTTAGAAATAAAAACACCTTATTTTTGCCTAACACTCAAATATTTAATTGATCTTCATAAGGGTAGGTAATAGGGCTGGCGCTGTAGGTCAGTGGCAGAGTGCTTGTCTAACGTGTGAGGCACTAGGTTTGATCCTCAGCACCACATTTTAAAAAATAATAATAAAGGCATTCTGTCCATCTACAACTACAAAAAAAATTTTAAAAATAAAAAAGGTAGGCATTAGTAATCATTCAATTATTACTGTTTGAATGGATGATCATTAGAAGATATTAAGAAACCTGATTTTTGCAAGGCTCTATTACTTGCAAAACTATACACTTGCTAAACAAACTGTCTGCCATCAAGTCTAATACTTTTTTCCTAGTAAATTGTTATTTCACAAAAATTCAACATAAAAGCTTTTTTGAATAATAATGTATTAGGACATATCTAGGAAAATATTCAATGCTATCAAACTGTTAAAAAAGTGTTATTGGGGGTGAGGATAGGGTTAAGGTGAACTTTCACTTTTCCTGATATATATTTCTGTAAAGTTTGAATTCCTCAATAGCACGTATCAACCTAAAAATATTTTTAGAGCTGGGTATTATGATGCATACCTGTAATCCCAGCAACTTGGGAGATGAGGCAGAAGTATTACAAGTTCGAGGCCAGCCTCAGCAATTTAGCAAAGCCCTAAGCAAAAATATTTTTGGAGCTGGGCATTGTTGATGCACACTTGTAATCCCAGCAACTTGGGAGAATGAGGCAGAAGGATTATAAGAGACCCTAAGCAATTTAGTGAGACCCTGTCTCAAAATAAAAAATAAAAAGGGGCACTGGGGTTGTGGCTCAATGGTAGAACTCTTGCCTGGCATGTGTGAGGCCCTGGGTTAGATCCTCATCACCAGATAAAAATAAACAAAGTAAAAAATTCATTGGCTGGGCTGGGGATGTGGCTCAAGCGGTAGCGCGCTAGCCTGGTATGCGTGCGGCCCGGGTTCTATCCTCAGCACCACATACAAACAAAGATGTTGTGTCTGCCGAAAACTAAAAAATAAGTATTAAAATATTTTTAAAAATTCATTGGCAACAACAAAAAAATTTAAATAGATAAAAATAAAAAGGACAGGGGATGTGGTTCAGTGGTAAAGTATCCCTGGGTTAAAGCCTCAGTACCAAAAAAAACCAAAAGAATATATTATATATCTGTATACATATGGAGAATTAATTATTATATATTATATATGCTTTCTAATAAAATCATCAGAGAATTTACCATAAATTTTAAATTTTTAACATTTTTTAATTAATAAGATTCAAAAGTAACTCTTATTTGTTAAATTATAACAGCTGCCTTATAATTAAATAAAGTTGAATGTCATGCCCTTAAATTTCTCTTTTCAACAGGCTCCCATCCACCCTCTATTTTTAACCCTCACTATACTAGCAGTGACTAGTATGTCACGTCATTATCATTATGATTGTAATATTATAAACTCAGGTAAAATACTTGCCATGTTAATTCTAGTATCCCCAGTAGAAGACTCTGTCACATAGAGTAGTTCCTTATTATTTATAGAATATAAAAAAAAATCTTAAAATTTTGTTTGGTAAAACCCTGTTTATTGTACATTAGTAAAGGAAAAAATTACTGAAAATGTAGAAGTGAATAACAAAATATCTAAAAATTTTAACTCTTTATTTTATTTTTTTTGGTACTGGGGATTGAACTCAGGGGCACTCAACCACTGAGCCATATCCCCAGCCCTATTTTGTATTTTATTTAGAGTCAGGGTCTCACGAGTTGCTTAGCATCTTGCCATTGCTGAATTTGGCTTAACTCATCTTTAGAAAAAGGAGTTTAAAATTTATTTACTAAAGATTCTCTCTAATAAACTTTACAAGTGATAAACTAAAAAATAAATACAAGGCATTTTAGACTTTCCTAAAAGCTTGATAAACATAAAAGTATAATGTCTCAACATTAAAATGCTTATTATGTATGGAACAGAAAGCTAATTACACCTTTGTTCCTGTGTAATAAAAAGAAACAACACATTTAGCTTGAGAAATCTAACTTATTAATTTACCTGTTCTTTACATTGATCTGGGAATTAGAAGATTGTTTAATATCATCTCCATAAGTAGACCATGGTGCATAGAAAAGTGAAGAATCTATAGAACTTGCATATTCTGTGGATGAAGAAAGTGGAGTGTAGGTCTGCCTTAGGTCTATATTGTCTTCATTCTGAAATTTTAAAGAAAAGTTTGTATATTAGACATATCAAAACTTTGTTTATAGCCTTGTGTGATGGTGCATTCTCAGCTACCTGGGATGAGGCAGGATGATTGCAAGTTGGAGATTGGCCTGGGCAATTTAGCAAGACCCCGTTTAAAAAAAAAAAAAACAGTAAAAGGACTGGGAATGTGCTCAGTAGTACAGCATTTACCTAGCATATATGAGACTATGGGTTTAATCCCTAATCCCAAGTACTACAACAATAACCAAAAAAAAAAAAAAAAAAAAAGGAAAGAAAGAAAGAAAAAGCCCCAACATTGTTTATTATAGAAGAATTTAGAATAACACAGGTTAAGAGTCTGGAGAATTACTTTCAAATCTAGACCTGGCTACTTAACCTTACTTTAAAAGCATTTTTAAAAATATTTTTTAGGTGTAGATGGACACAATACAATGCCTTTATTTATTTAATTTTTTATGTGGTGCTGAGGATCGAACCTGGGTCCCACCTGTGCTAGGTGAGCGGTCTACCGCTGAGCCACAATCCCAGCCCTTAACCTTACTTTATACCAGACATTGGTGAACTTTTTCTGTAAAAGGCCAAAAGAGTAATAATTCTGGATTTGCTGGTAAGATTTCAGTTGAAATTCATTAACTTTGTTATTCTAGCACAGACTATATATTAGCAAATATATAGTTGCAATAAAACTTTATAGAAATGTGTACTGGTCAGATCTGTAGATGATACTGTATTATTTTAAATAAACCATACAAATTTTATCTCAATGCTTCCAATCTGTGAAAGATATACATTTATAGAGAATTTTTTGAGTTTCAAAGAAATTATACATACACTATTATATTTAGTCAACCTTGTGACATTAGTATTATTTCTATTTCAAAAACAAGGAAACTATGGCAACAAGTTATTCAACCAATATAGGATAAAAATAAACCAAAACTCTAATTCTTCTTACTTTCAGTCAAGGATCTTTTATATAGCTATCTTTACTTTTTGGCTTACTTTTTATATCCAAGAGATATTGTAAAAATGAAGTTGTAAATAAAATGCCATGATTTCTACAGAAATTTTAATGCTCAATTAGAAGAAAAATTCTCTACAAACTCATTTTTCTTTTTCCAGTCAACTGAGTAAGAAGATAAAAAGTTTGGATTTTAAAAGTTTAATAAATTATTTAAAATTCTGCCTCCTTCCAAAAGGTATTAAGTGCTGTGAAAATAATTTAAAATTCAATGAATTTAACAAGCAACAAGCAAAAAAAAAAAATGCTTCATTACAAAAGTTTGGCTGGGCAGGCACAGTGGCACATGCCTATAAACTCAATGATTTAAGAGGCTGAGGCGAAAGGATCTTAAGTTTGAGGCCAGCCTCAGCAACTTACTGAGGCCCTAAAACCTAGACCCTATCCCAAAAATAAAAGAAAAAAATAATTAAAAAATTAAAAAGGTCTGGGGATATGGCTCAGTGGTTCAATCCCTAGTACAGGGGAGGAAATGTCTGAAAGTGGACTGGGGATGCAGCCCAGTGTACAGCACTTGCCTACCTACCTAGCATGGGCAAGGTATTGGGTTTAATCCCCAGTGCTGCAAAAAAGGAGGAAAATAAAAAGTCTGAAAGAACAGATTCACAATTTTTTTAAATATATATATATTTTTAGTTGTAGATTGACACAATACTTGTTTATTTTTATGTGGTGCCAGGGATCTAACCCAGTGCCTCACGCATTCTAGGCAAGTACTTTACTACTGAGCCACAACCTGGCCCCAGATTTATAAATTTTAACTCCTTAAACAAGAGAATAGTAAAACTTGAGATATAATATCTACATCCTGACATAAACAAAATGGAAACAGTATTTTCTTATACAGAAGTAATATAATTCTGGCTAAAAATGTGTTGATGTGATGCAGTGGTGTTTTGGGTACTAGGGACTGAAGGTGAGGCCTTTGTACACACTTTGCCACTGAGTTCCCAGCCACTATATGTTGCTTTCTTTTTTCTAAGAGGTGTTGTCCAGGTTGGCCTTGAACTCCAGGGCTCATGTGAGCCTCCTTCTCTACCTCTTGAATAGCTGGGATTACAAGAACATACCACTGCATGTGGTTAAAAATATTTTGTTTTTAGTCTAATCAAAATTTATACAAGGAGAAAAGACACATTTATTAATCAAGGTATTTTAAATTTTGCAGGGCTGGGGTTGTGGCACAGTAGAAGAGTGCTCACCTATAGCCTGTGCAAGGACCTGGGTTTGGTTGTCAGCACTACATAAAAAATAAATAAATAAAATACAAAAGGTATTGTTGGGGGCTGGGGATGTGGCTCAAGCATAGCACGCTCGCCTGGCACGTGTGCAGCCCGGGTTCGATCCTCAGAACCACATACAAAGATGTTGTGTCTGCCGAAAACTAAAAAAAAAAAAAAACATTAAAATTCTCTCTCTCTTTAAAAAAAAAAAAAGGTATTGTGGGGCTGGGGTTGTGGCTCAGTGGTAAAGCAATTGCCTTGCACATTCGAGACCCTGGGTTCAATCCTTAGCCCACATTAAAAATAAATAAGTGGGGCTGGGGATGTGGCTCAAGCAGTAGCGCGCTCGCCTAGCATGCGTGCGGCCCGGGTTCGATCCTCAGCACCACATACCAACAAAGATGTTGTGTCCGCCGAGAACTAAGAAAAAATAAATAAATGTTAAAATTCTCTCTCTCTCTCTCTCTGTCCCCCTCTCTCACTCTCTCTTTAAAAAAAAAAATAAATAAAAATAAATAAGTGAAATAAAGGTATTGTGTCCAACTACAACTAAAAAATATTTTTTAAAAAAGGTACCATGTCCAACTACAACTAAGAAATAAATATTAAAAATAAATAAATAAAACTAAAGATATTGTGTCCATCTACAACTAAACTCCTTTATCTCTTTATCATAGGCCTATTTGGAATTTTTTTTAGTGGTTATTTGTCAAAAGTGACATAAATACTTGCTTATCATTTTGAAACAGTTACTTAAGTGTTAGGGAAGTAGCTTCCTGGTAGAGTGCTTGCTTAGCCTAGCATGAGCAAGGCCTTGGGTTCTTCTTACATACATCTTTTAAAAAAATGTTTTTTAACTTAAAAATGGGTCAGGTACAGGTACACACTTGTAATCCCTAGTGATGCTGAGGCAGGAGTACCAAAAGTAAGAGGCAAGTTTCACCAAGTGAGCAAGAACCTGCATCAAAAAAAAGCAGGGAGGGCCAAGAAGTGGTAGAGTGCTCCCCTGGGTTCAATCTGCAGTTCTGCAAATGAATGAATGAATGAACAAAAAAAAGACAAACAAGTAAATATGAATAGTTGTTTAAACAAATGGAGCATCTTCAGTTTGTGTAATAGCAAATAAGATAAAAAGTGTTTGGAAATATATATATTTCCAAAATATATATATATATATTAGCAGAAATGAAGTTTTGTTAAAGTAGGCTTATAAATATGGCAATGATAACAATAATAATGATAGCTACACTTATGTGTGCTTATCTTGTGATTGGCCTTGAGTTAATTCCTTAACATATTTTAGCTGTATGGAATTAAATATATTTTGTAAGTATTCCTTCAAGTACATTTTATATTGTGAAACATTCTGGGCTGGGGATTTAGTTCAGTAGTAAAACGTGTGCTTAACACACACAAGGCTCTGGGTTCGAGCCCAACACCTCCAAAAAAGGAGGGAGGGGAGAGAAGTATATAAGTTCTGAAAGTTAGAAAAGTTAAATCCTTGGGGCTGGGGATGTGGCTCAAGCAGTAGAGTGCTTGCCTGGCATACGTGCGGCCCAGGTTCAATCCTCAGCACCACATACAAAGATATTGTGTGTCCGCCGAAAACTAAAAAATATTTAAAAAAAAAAAAGAAAAGTTAAATCCTTTTAAAAGAATATTTAACTTTTGTATTCTTGGATAAAATAAGCAAATAAGATAATGTGGATTTAAACATAATTCTATTTGAAATATCTGAATCCTTTTCAGTTAAAATATTTACTGAAAATATGTAAATATTTGGGATGGACATATTAGGATAACTGTAAAATGTATCACTTTATATCATTGATATACTTCAAATAGTTCATTGAAATTAAATCCTAGTAAAATTTAATAGAATTGTAAACTTTACAGAGAGCAGCAGAAGTCTGGAGCTAGGTTCCACTTGGGGTTTGTCATTTAGGACAAAAATCTCTGTGCCTCAGTTTCTCAATCTGTACAGTGGGCATAATACTATATAAGGTTGTAAGGGGGGTTAAATAATTTTGATATATTGTTATAATTCAAAGTATAACAATACCAACATTGATGTCCCAGTTAAATAATTTCAAATGAACATGACTTATATTACCCTAAGCCTTATTTAATACATTAACAAAAATAAATGTCATAGCATTTAACTAAGGACACTGTCAAAACCAAAGAATAAAGAAAAATTCACCTTTAAATGATTAAAACTATGTTTGAAATGAGAAATATATTTTCAATACATTATTTTTATTGTTGGTGGACACACAATATCTTTATTTCATTTTTATATGGGGCTGAGGCTCGAACCCAATGCTTGACGCGTGCTAGGCGAGCATTCTATCACTGAGCCACAACCCTAGCCTTGCAATAAATTCTTTGAAATTAAAAATGTATACTTTGGTCTTAATAAGTATGAACTCATTTCTGATGTCATGTTATACTGAAGACAAGATGGAAACAAGAGTCAATAAAAAATCTTATTCCTGACCTTATTTTCAAAGTTAAGTAGGAACTGGGCACGGCGGTGCCTGCCTGAAACCCCAACAGCTTGGGAGGCTGAGGCAGGAGATCGAAAAATCAAAGCCAGCTCAGAGGCCCTAAGCAATTTAGCAAGAAAAAATAAAACTGGCTAGGATGTGTCTCTGTGGCAAAATGCCCTTGGGTTCAATCCCTGCTTAAAAAAAAAAAAAAAAAAAAAAAAAAGACACCCAAGTATGTATTCTGCATATTTAAAATGCTGTAACCGGCTTTCTGGTCCTAACTGTGGAGCCATTTAAACACCCATGAATCATCCTGGGTGCATGAATTTGATTTAGAATGAATTGTCTAACCAAGGGTTGGGGTTATTAATGGACCTGCGATTTGTAGCAATCATAGAAGGAAGTGGAGCCAGTCAACATCACGCTGTTGAATACATCAGACAATCTGCTGCTGGTGTCGACAGTGAGGTTCCAGCAGCGATTCGCACCTCCACGGAACGCTACTTTAGGCTGCAGAAAACAAGGACATGGGAGAAAGTCATCACGCAGCGCAAAGCCAGGACCTAAACGGCCAGATGACTGTTCCATCTGGATTCTTCAACTAACTCAATTCCAAACGCTCTCAAGGAACACGAATTCGGTGCCCCAGCTCTGTCCCCGGGATTCCCCCTCACCCTCCCGCCCCCTGTGTGCCAGCCCCGCTGCGCCGCACCGACAACCCTCACAGGCCCACGACGCCAGCCTGCCCCAGCGTCTGTGCCACCCGACGGGTTCAAGGCGTCAGCGCTAGGTCACCCCCAGGGCCCCGCCAGGGCATCGTAGCGACCCCGGACCCAGTCTGCCAGTCCACTCAGCCCACGCAGGGACTCCTCGCCCCGGCCAACCCTGTCGCCCGGACCCCCACCCCGCTCGCCGGCACAGACCCGGCGCCCCGTCGGTGCTCCTCACAAGCGACCCACCCTCTCCCGGTGGTCCCAGCCTCCTTAAAGAACCACACTTGGGGACGCGCCAGCCCGTCAGCTTCTCCTGCCGTCGCCATCCTCCAAGCCTGGCCGCCCCCACGTCCCCGGGAGCCCGGCCCGTCACCACCTCAAATCCCTCCCTCAGGCCTTGGGGGTGAGGGGGAGGGCAGGTGTCTCCGTCTCTCACCTCCATGGGGACCCCCCAGCCCCTCCTGGACTAGGTACGGCTCCTGGGGTACGGGGTGAGGGAGGGCGTCGAGGCCCGGCTCCCTCAGCCTGCACCCCACCGCTGCCGCCCCGGGCGCTGCCTGGAGCCGGTCTGTGGGGGGGCCGGAGCCGGGAGGGTGGGGCGGGGAAGAGGCCGTTACATTGCCTGCCCCTGGCTCGCGACCCGGCACGCGACCCCGCACCGGCCGGCCGCGCCCCGCCCCCTCCTGTGAGGCCCACTTCTCACCCTGCACCCCTCATTGGCCCGCTGCCTAGCCAATGGGCACCCGCCTCCAGGGGCTGTTACCCGCCGGAGACAGGGCTAAGAAGGGGCGGTTAGCCGACCTCGCTTTCCTGCAGCTTCTGAGCTTTTCCCGCTCAAAGTAAACGTGTTCCGGATTGGCCGGTATGGACAAGCACCAGCCCGATGATTGGCTGACAAGGCAGAGCCGGGCGCAGGCCTACTGTTGGAGAAGTGGTGGTGGTGCTCGGAAGATTTGAGAAGGTGCGCAGCAACTGGCTGATAATCCTACAGCTATCCGCTGCACGCCCTATGCCAACATTTTCGTTTGTGATCCTTGGTCCCTCCCCTAGTTCCCAGAATCCTTTGGAGCGGCCCAGAGACTTAACAGACCTTGTATCCGTTTCAGAGGGTGAGGAACCCTACTTGTGGAGTTGGGTGTTGGGAGACCTGCTTCTGAGAGCCGCCCTCTGTCCTAGGCCCAGGTTTTAGTGGCGGTGACGATATTTGGGCGTTAATGTGACTCGTGAACAAAATTCACCCTGACCTTTACTTCACCCGAAACAAGAAGCCATTCCTGGCACCGTCGAGCCGGTTCACACCCGCAGTGCGATTGGGGGTGTGATGTCTCAGAAATGCGAGGGGTGGTGTTTGTTTGTTTGTTTGCTGGGGACAGAAAGATGTTCGAGTTGAAATATTAAAGATGATAGAAGTAAATACAATGAGCACCTTTAGAATATATTTAAAAGCAAAACTTGAGAAACTCTCAAGGGAAAGAAATTCTTGGTCACAAACGGAAATAGGGTAGGGCGGCAACTTATTAGCTCTTGATATTTCAAATCGACGCAGCTTTGAAGTCAGAAAGCTGCCAGCTGACCAGGTTGAACAAACTACCCGTCTCTGCCGCACCCTTACATCACCGGTGCATTGCATTGAGAGTGTGTTTTTTGTCCTCTCCCATGCACCCCAGAATTTCTAAAAATTGTGACTCCCCGTATGTATTTTTCTTGGCAAAAATACACATCAGATTGGTCCTTTTAGCCATTTTGATTCAAAGGCCTTCTGTAAATTCATAAGGTTGTGCAACCATCGCTACTGTTTCTAGAACTTTCTAATTAATCTCCAACAGAAACTACCCAATAAACAATCACTCCATTCCTCACACCTCCAGTCCTTGGCAACCACCATTCTATTTTCTGACTTTGAATTTGACTACTCTAGCTACCTCATATAAGCGGAATCATACAATATTTGTCCTTTAGTGACTGGCTTACTTTACTAAGCAGAATGCTGGCAAAGTTCGTCTATGTTGTGCAACAGTATGGGAACTTCATTCCTTTTTATGGATGAATAATATTCCATTATATGGCTACACCACATTGTATTTATCCATTCATATGTTACCGTACACTTGGGTTGTTTTCCAACTTTTTACTTTTTAATGAACATTAGTGTACAAGTATCTGGTTAATTTTTTCCAATTTTGTGGGGAGTATATAGGCAGGAGTAGCTGGGTCATTTGGTAATTCTGTTTAATGTTCTGAGCCACTCTATTTTCTGCAGAAACTGCACCATTTTACATTCCCACAAGCAATGCTCAAGGGTTCCAATATCTATATTCTTACCAACATTTATATTCCTTTTTTTAAAAGTAGCCATATCCTAGAGAGTATGAAGTGATCTCATTGTGACTTTGATTTATGTTTTTCTAAGACTAATAATGTTAATAATGTTGAGCATTATTAGTCATTTGTATTGCATCTTTGAGGACTGTCAATTGAAGTCCTTTGATCATTTTTTTGTGATGATACTACCTTGCTCAGTATTAGTATGTTGTGTTTTAGGAATAAAAATCATAGGAAATTTTAACATTCCTTTGAACTCAAGTGAATACATTAGAAAAGGAAACATTTTGGTTATGTAGCAGAGCAAGTATTTAATATGTAGTTTTTTCTTTCAGCTCTTATATTCTTTTTTTGGAAGGTCTCATTTTGAACATGTGTATTTAGGAGTGGGGTAGGATTGATTCCACAGTCAAACCCAGAGATATACACAAAGTTCAGGTTAAAATGAGAGAAATACTCAAAACACTTGTTTTGTATTTTTTTCTGCCTTCATCTGAATTTTAAGTTTTTTGGGCTTTTTTTTGGGGGTGGGGGTGGGGGATGATGACCTTTCTCCATCTATTAAATGTATCTACAAAGGAGCAACAATGAAAGACATTTTATATAATAAAATTAATTACATTTTAGTAACTTTGATCCAATTCAGAAAGATAGTGCCCCAAGTAACAAACTCATTGTTTACCACTTACTATTTGGGGATACTTAAGGGAATCAGAATTTACAACTGAAAAAAAATTTCAGGTACTGGGGATTGGTGCTCTACCAATGAGCTACATCCCCAGCCTTCTTTACTTTTTTCTGAGACAGGGTCTGGCCAAGTTCCAAACCTGATCTCAAATTTGCAGTTCTACTGCCTCAGTCTCCCAAGTTGCAGGGATTACATTGTGCCCTGGTACAATTGAAATTTTTTAAAAAATTTTAAATTTATGGACATTTATTTTTTATTTATTCATTTATATGCTGTGCTGAGAATCAAACCAGTGCCTCATGCATGCTACAAACCCAGCCCCCAATTGAATTTTTCAAAAGATATTTAAGAGCATTTTTTGATAGAACTGAGAACAACTTAAACCCATTCCATCTGAAAAAGTTAGTGTAGAATGTAGATTTTCCCCCTACCTCTGGAAGACAGTGTACAATGTGGTATTCTTTAGATACATTAATGAGACCCATTTAATATTTTTACTAATACTTAAACATTTCCTTTTGTAACAAAACAAATCTGGGGTTTAATTTTTTAAAGAAGTCATTCTACCTCCTAGTAATGTTTTAAATAACATTTCATTAATAAGGTTTTCATTAATAAGTATAACTTTGAGTTCACATATTTAGTTTTGAAAATTAAAGGTGTACAGGGGCTGGGGTTGTATCTCAATGGTAGAGCACTTGCCTAGCATGTGTGAGGCCCTGGGTTCAATCCTCAATACCACATAAAACTTAATTAATTAAATAAATAAAGTTATTTTTTAAAAAAAGAAAATTAAAGGTGTATGTAGGAGCCCAACCTAAATGCCAGGAAGAGGATACTGAATTAATCATCCATGGAAAGAAATCATAGAATTCCAAGTCAGAATATAATTGAATCACTGTGAACATGAAGGAGGCTGCCAATTCAATTTTAAAGTATCTCTGAGCCTCTGAGACTGCCAGATAGACAACATGAGCTTACCTTCCCAAGCTGAAAAAAAATTATGGATGAGAAGTTATCATTGAAACTAAATAGTAATCCAGGCACCACGGCACACACCTGTAATCCCAGTAGCTTGGGAGGCTGAGGCAGGAGGATCACCAAAGCCAGCCTCAGCAAAAGTGAGGCGCTAAGTAACTCAGTGAGACCCTATTTCTAAATAAAATATAAAATAGGGCTGGGGACGTGGCTCAGGGGTCGAGCATCCCTGGTACCAAGAAAATAAAAAAGAAAAGAAATTAAATGGTGGCAGACATGTCCAAGAAATATTGCTGGGATTTGATCCCTTTATGAATCTTGTGATTGATGAATTGTGGAAATGGCAATCAGTGGGCAACAGAACAATATTGAAATGTAGCAACACAAGGAAATAGTATTGTCGTGTTAGAAGGCTTGGAACGAGTATAATTAATGCTGTTCAGCAGAGAAATCCATGCCCTCTCTCCTAGGGGCCTGTGTAACTATGACATTAAAATCAGGTTATGTACATTTTCATATTAAACTTATTATTAAACTTGTTTTTTTTGGGGGGGTACCAGGGATTGAACTCAGGAACACTTGACCACTGAGCCACACTCCCGGTCACCCCCCTCTTTTTTTTTTTTTTTGTATTTTATGTAGAGACAGGATCTCACTGAGTTGCTTAGCACCTCGCTATTGCTGAGGCTGGCTATGAACTCTGGATCCTCCTGCCTTAGCCTCCAGAGCCAGGTGTGTGCCACTGTACCCAGCTTGTTTTATTTTTAATTTTTATTATTATTATTTTTTTAGATATAGTTGGACACAACACTTTTGACAAATCTATTGAACAACTTCTTTTTTAAAGTTGTAGATGAACACAATACCTTTATTTTATTTTATTTTTATGTGGTGCTGAGGATCAAACCCAGCACCTCACATGTGCTAGGCAAGCTCTACCACTGAGCTACATCCCCAGCATCTAATCAACTATACCTCTTCCCCTCCCCACCCCTTGCTGTGGGTGAGCTTCTGCATATCAGAATATTTGACCTTTTTTTTGGGATTGGCTTGTTTCACTTAGCATGATAGTCTCCAGATCCACCCATTTACTGGTGAATGTCATAAGGTTATTCTTTATGGCTGAATAATATTAGGTCACTGTTTCTTAGTCTGTGTTCTTGGAAACTTGCAGTTTTCAACTCAGCTCAGGATGAAACCCTGAAAAACTCATGCATTTACTTTTTTGGGGGTGAGGGGTACTGGAGATTGAACTTAGGGGCACTCAACCACTGAGGCACATTCCCAGCCCTATTTTATACTTTATTTAGGGACAGGATCTCAATGAGTTGCTTAGTGCCTCACAGTTGCTGAGGCTGGCTGAGATCCTGCCTCAGGCTCCCAAGCCGCTGGGATTACAGGTCTGCGCCATTGTGCTTGGAATGCATTCACTTTGTAAATGTGTCTGCTTGACTTGGGGAGGCAAGGAGATGAGGGGAATACTTAAAGTGATTGGCTTTATCAAAGAAAACAGTATACTTTTTCCTCAGCAAGCTCTTTTCCTATCCCTTCTTCCTCTTTTTTTTATATTTTGATATTTCTAAATTTAACTTAATAGGAGGTTTTAATGGGAATATGGTGAGTAATTTAAACTGATGAATTAGACATTCAACTAGGGTTTCATTGCAAAATGAAAAGTTTTGAATATCCCTGTTTCATTACCCTCCAAATATGAGTTATTATTTCTCAGTGTAACTGCAGAACAGAAATTAGAACAGGTTCATAGAAGAGTACAACCAAAAAAAGATACCCTAAAAAGATGTTTTTAAATAAAATTTTCCCTACTGGCTTTACATCTTTAAATTTCTCCTGAATTTGGGGAACCTCAAGACTTATATTTGAAGAGTTTTTTTGACAGAAATAGACTAAAAAACAGCTTCTTTTGAAAAACCATAAAGATCCCAAATTTTAGCCGGGCATGATGACACATGCTGATAATCCCAATCTGAGGAGGATGAAACAGGAAAATTGCAAATTCAAAGCCAGCCTGGGCAATTTAGCAAGATCCTGTCTCAGGGAAGAAAAAAAAGGTGGGGGATGGTATAGCTCAGTGGTAAAGCTATTCAGTCCCTAGTACTGGAAAAAAAAAAAAATCCAGAACTTTAACTTTGTCCACACAAAATTCGAGAATTTATGAAGGAACCAGTTTTTAAAGGTCTATTAAAGCTTCATATGTCATGACATACGGCTGCTAACAAGCTTCTTTCCAAAGGGTAATCAAATTACAAGGACATACACCAAAGATGGTTTCCAATTGGGATGAGTATATAATTATAAGGTGAAAAATAGAATCTGGATTTGTAGAATCTTACTGAAAACACAGATCTCACATAACTGCTATAATATTTAAATAGCCTGGATTTCTATATTATTTTTCCTATCTCACTTTCTGTTTGTGCATTCTAGGATTCACCGCGCGACCAGCACGCTGGCTTCATACTAGAGGTTCAAAGCATAGACCTTAACTAGTGAGATCAAAATAAACACACAAAACTCAATTTACCTTCTTCTTTGACCAGGTCTGAGACGGCTCTTCCTCGGGCTCCTGCCTGGAGCCACCAGGTGGGGCATCGAGGTTACACAAAAGGCTATCAGGAGAGAGAATGGCTTCCCACACTAGAATACTGTCTTAGGACAAACTTATAGATCCAAGCTACTTCCTTGACTTCTGCTTTGAGGGTACAGACTATGGGAAGTTTCCCTAGTTGTAGGGAGAGCGGGGGTATAGATGGACACAATACCTTTATTTTACTTATTTATCTTTATATGGTGCTGAGAATTGAACCCAGGGCCTCACACATGCTAGGCACGTGCTCTACCACTGAGCTCCAGCTCCAGCCCCCTGGTTGTAGTCTTAACCTCTGATCTGTTTTGATAATCTACTTCTTTAGTTTTTCTTTTTTTTTTTTTCCAGTACTGGTGTTTGATCCCAGGGATACTCTATCATTGAGTTATATTTCCATCACTTTTTTTAAAAAAAATACTTTGTTTTAGCTGTAGTTGGACACATTGCCTTTATTTTTTATTTTTATGAGGTGTTGAGGATTGAACCCAGTACCCTGCATGTACTAGGTGAGCCCTCTACTACTGAGCCACAACCCCAGCCCTCCCCATCACTTTTTTTAAAAAAATATTTATTTATTTATTTTTAGTTGTGGTTGGACACAGTACCTTTATTTTACTTATTCATTTCCTTTATTTTACTTATTCATTTTTATATGGTGCTGAGGATCGAACCCAGGGCCTTGCACATTGCTAAGCGAGCACTCTACCACTGAGCCACAACCCCAGCCCCTCCCCATCACTTTTTAAAAATTTTGAGTCATGGTCTTGCTAAGTTGCCAGTCTGCCCTCAAACTTGTGATCCGTTTGCCTCAGCCTCCAATGTAGCTATGATTACAGACGTGTGCCATCACTCCCAACTAATAGATTTTATTTTTTTAGAGCATTCTGGGTATGTCAATGAGGATGTTTCTAGGAATGATTGACATGTGAGACAGAAACCCACCCTAAGGGCTGGGGATGTTGGGCTGGGGATGTGGCTCAAGCGGTAGCGCACTCACCTGGCATGCATGCGGCCCGGGTTCGATCCTCAGCACCACATACCAACAAAGATGTTGTGTCCGCCGAGAACTAAAAAATAATAAATATCAAAAAATTCTCATTCTCTCTCTCTCTCCCCCCTCTCTCACTCTCTCTTAAAAAAAAAAAAAAAAAGGGCTGGGGATGTGGCTCAAGTGGTATCGCGTTCGCCTGGCATGCATGTGGTCTGGGTTCGATCCTCAGCACCACATACAAACAAAGATGTTGTGCCCACAGATAACTAAACAATAAATATTAAAATTCTACCTCTCTCTACCTCTCTCTCTTTAAAAAAAAAAAAAAAAGAAAGAAACCCACCCTAAAAGTTAACAGCACAGTCCAACAGCCTGGATAGAACAAAAACTTGGAACAACAAGGAGGCAGGAGCAGACACAAGTTCAATTCTTTTTTTTAATATTTATTTTTCAGTTTTCGGTGGACACAACATCTCTGTTTGTATGTGGTGCTGAGGATCGAACCTGGGCCGTATGCATGCCAGGTGAACGCGCTACCACTTGAGCCACATCCCCAGCCTGACAAGTTCAATTCTTGAGCAGATGCTTATGACTGCTGCTGCCATTGCCTGAGGACATAAGACTCCAGCCCCTTCACTCTTATGAATCAGACTGATCAGCTATTTTCAAGGGAGTTTCCTGGCCTTCTGTCCCAGATTGGAGCTACATCATTGATCCCTCTTGTTCTGCTACTAGTTCTTCCAACTCTCTAGCCTGAAGACCTCTGTGGGACTATCTAGTTTTTGGTATTGTAAATCAATCTAATAAACCCTCTTTTTATAATCATATCTGCATATATATCCTGTTGGATCTGTTCTTCTAGAGAACCCTAATAACCCCCGATCCTACACTTATACAGCTTCCCCAATATCAGCATCCTGTGCCAAAGTGGTACATTTGTTACAATTAGTGACGCTACATTGACATATCATCAAAGTCCACAGCTTACATTAGGGTTCACTCTTGGTGTTGTACATTCTACAATTTTGGATAAATGTATAATGATAGGTGTCCTTCATTAAAGTGTACAGAATAGCTTTACCACCCTAAATGTTAGCTGGGGAGCAGACTGAACAAATGTTAGCTGCAGGGTAGGCTGAACACTTGACCCTCACCCTCACCCATCTGGTTCCTTATTGTTTGTTTGCCTCAAGGCTGAACACTCAACCCCATTCAAGACTGAACACTCAACCCCATTCAAGGCTGAACACTCAACCCCACTCAAGACTGAACACTCAACCCCACTCAAGGATAAACATTCAACCCCTATCAGACTGGTGCGACGAAAACCCACATCTAGCCCCTACCGGGTCTGCCTGAAGGCAGAAAATGACACCTTTAGCAACTACTGTATGATCCAATCACTGTACGCCAACAAGGCAGCTTGCAGACACAGAGACTTCATTAGATTTTGGCTGTAAAAACTCTCTCCTATATCCCAATTGTTTCACCTCTTACACTGTCTCTCACATGAGCTTTTGGGAGACACCACATCTAAACCACAACAGCCCCTCACTGGCACTCACCATACCTCCGGTGTTCCGAAGTCCCACGTGGCAGGAGGCCCCTGACAGCACAGCATCAGAATGATCTGTCACCTGAGGGGCTGCAGCCACCATGCTCAGGGGATGAAGATTCTTGTCTTACTGAGCTTATTTCTAATAGGACGTGACAGAAAACAACTTCAGAACGTTGGATGGGGATGATGAAGTGGTTCTGCAGTGTACCATAACCATCCACAAAGAACAACAGAAACTATGTTTGGCAGCAGGATTTGGCAACAGACTTTGTTTCTTAGAGTCTACTTCCAATTCCAAGAATGTGCCCCCGGACCTGTCCATCAGCATCTTTGTGCTGGAGCAGTCCCTCTCAGTGCGGGCCCTGCAGGAGATGCTGGCTAACACAGTGGAGAAGTCGGAAGGGAAATTCATGATGAAGAACGTCATTTAGGAAAGATATAAGCTTGGAGAAACTCTGGACATGTGCTGGAAAGGTGGCTTTGAAGAAAGAGAAGCAGAGCTCTCCTGTTGGCTGTGGAGTTTCGTAAAAGTCTGTCATTCAGGTTTCTCAGATCTCTGGACCTGGTGCATCGTGGGCTACCCCAAGTGGACCTGCTCATCAACAGGGAATTTGAGAGTTGGGGTGAAATGACAGAAGCCTCCTATAGACAAAGACATGGAACATCTTCTAGGATTTCCAATAATCTCCGCTCTTATTTTTCAGTGGAAAATATTATCATTACATTATAAGGAGGGGGTGTTACCTGCTAAACTAGGTGCATCAAGACCAAGGAATCTGAATGGAAAAAGTATTATAAGCAGCAGCAAATGTGGATAGATCCTCTCCTTGTAAATATTAATCATGAAATCGGGTCTGAATAAAAAAAAGGCTGGGGGGCGGTGGGGAGCTGGGGATGTGGCTCAAGCAGTAGTGCGCTCGCCTGGCATGCGTGCAGCCCGGGTTCGATCCTCAGCACCACATACAAACAAATGTTGTGTTCGCCAAAAAACTAAAAAATGAAATTCTCTCTCTCAAAAAAAAACAAAACTGTTTTGCTTGCTAAATCTGTATCTACTGTGTTCATCTTATTATCTCACCCCTGCCCCAGACTCGCTCCAGTGTCCTCTCAGCCTCCCGTAAAAGTAAAGGAAGGGTTGTCTTGGAATAGTTATCTTTGACAAAACCAGAAAGATGAGGTAGACTCCACTAAAAACAGGCATCATTCCTAAAGTAATTTATTGAGGCTCTGGCGGCTGTTAACTCTGGGCCCAGGAGTGAATGGCTTGTTTTCATACCTGTCTTGGATGACCTGGAAAGGTCAGGGATTGAACAGGAGAGGCATCTGCATGCAACTGGAGTGATTGGAGCCACTTGGCAAGAGAGGGCGCCAAGTGCTTGCGCCCCATCGTGCACGCTTTGAGACCCATACCTGGAAGGCGTGGTTGAGCTGCTCAGAACCAGCTGGATGCTTTCTTGTCAAAGCCCCTTCCTGATTGTTTGTGCTGAGCAAGGAGGTGTGGGTCCTGCGCTAAGCCTGATCTCCTCCCTTGGAGACCCAAGTGAAAGACACCAGTGCAAGACAATCTCTTGAGTGCCACGTGGCCGTCCTGCTTGTGGTCACTTGGCCTCATTGGCAGATCGGTTTTGTCGTGAAGCCCCATTTCTCATTGACTGATATAATTGATTGACTGCTTAAGGGCGGCAGGATTGTTTGAGAGTCTCCTGCAGCTGGGGAACCCACCCTCCTCTGAGATATATTTTTCTAATATTCTCCCTAGAACCACTAACTTTTCTATTTTCCAAGCATTACTATTTGTATTTAAAAGTACACTTAAAAGCACCTCCACTTGAGATCTAAGCACTCTGAAAGGGCTCCTAATACTATACATTTCTTTTATTGTTGTCTATAATTTCTAATATTGAGGGTATGTCTCCTTGTTGCTTGAAGTAAATAAACTCCTTTTTAGATTCCAGTGTTGAACTTCTAAAATGGCATGTGATGTCATAGATGTAAAGGCCATGGGAAAGTTCTCCTGCAGATTCTGACTTATTTTCTAAAAATTCATATAGTAATGACCTGGAATTTTGACAAATGTCCTTCATTGATTAGCATAGCATTTTTTTTAAGAGAGAGAGAGAATTTTAAAATATTTTTTATTTTTCGTGGTGTTTAGAGCCACAGCCGAAGGGGCCCCAGCAAACTTCCAGCTGCCAGCAAACTTCCAGCTGCCAGCTGATGATTGGCTCACAGCGGGCTGATTGACTCCTCTGTGGTGATGCTCATTGGAGATGCTCATTGAGCTGTTTCCCCGCCCTTTCAGACTGCCAGCTGATGATTGGCTCACAGAGGCCCCAGCAACATCTAGCTGATTGGCTCCTCTGAGGTGATGCTCATTGGGCTGTTTCCCTGCCCTTTCAGACCACGGAGCTGCTCATTGGGGGCCTTTTTTGGCTCCGCCCACACGACCCAGCCAATCGGCCTCAAGAGCAGGAGGATTGTGGGAGGTGGGGAGGCTTGTGGTTTTGAGAGAGGCTTGTGGGAAGCCGGTGGTGGCAGTTGGGCTCTGAGGGTTTTTCCTGAGGAGCTGTTTTGTTTGGTGTGTGTGGTTCTAAAAATAAAGTTAGTTTCTTTTGACAAGTGGCTCCTGAATTGTGCCCAGCCAGACTGTGGCATTTGGTGGCCCGTATGGGGAGCGACTGAGGGTAAGTAAACTGCTCGCCCCTGAGGGCAGGGCAAGAGGATGGGTAGCCATTTTAAGATTCCTCTTTTGTTTTACTTCACTTTTGTTTTAAGTTGCCTGTCCCTGGAGATGAGTGAGACGGAAGAAAAACCGCTCACATCTGAGGAAAAACTATTTCCGTCTGAGGAACAGGTAGGGAGAAAGGCTATAATGATTTTTTTGTTGTTCCATTTTTATTTCATTCTATCTCGATTTTGTTTGGTGTTATCTTGTTGGGTTGTATTATAGTAGAAATATGGGATCAGAAATTAGTAAAAAACAAACTGAAAGAGTGTTAAGTAAATTGTTAGATGAAGGAGGCATCCCAGTAAAATCAAGAGCAGTCAAGGCATATGTTGATACAATACAAAAATGTAGCCCATGGCTTTTTAAGGAGGAGTTGTTAAATATATCACAATGGAACCATCATGATGAAGATTTAAAAAGAATAGAAAAGAAAAGCCCAGGGACTCTGCCAGTTGGCACATTGCCATTGTGGACGTTAGTATCTTGTTTGCTTAGTCCAAAGCCTTCAGTTCAGACAATGGTAGAGGAAGGAGAAGATATATTGATTCAAGTAAAAGAGAAGGTCTCTCAAGTTAGTCAGACAGAGGAAAAGATTCAAGTAAAAGAGAAGGTCTCTCAAGTTAGTCAGACAGAGGAAAAGATTCAAGTAAAAGAGAAGGTTTCTTGAGCTAGTCAGACAGAGGAAAAGATTCAAGTAAAAGAGAAGGTCTCTCGAACTAGTCAGACAGAGGAAGAAAATTTAGAGCAAAAAAAGCCATCAGGGGAAAAGTTACAACAGGAGACTGCTACTAACACCTTTCTATCACTAGAGGGTGTAAGGGTCCAACCAACAGCGCCACCTCTACAGGAGACTGCTACTAACACCTTTTTATCACCAAAGGATGTAAATGTCCAACTAACAAGGCCACCTCCATAAGCTGGGAGGCCCCCAACCCCTGCAGTTGAAAGTTGGGATCCTGAGACAGGATCTCAAGTATTAACATGCCCTGTATTTGAGGTAGGAGGGCAGCGAACTCACCATGCTTTAAATTTCAAAACAGTGAAGCAGCTAAAAGAGGCTGTAACAACCTATGGTCCTCAAGCACCCTTCACTGTAAGCTTGGTCGAATCCATTAACAATTTGAACATGACACCAGCAGATTGGGCTAATATGTGTAAAGCTGTGCTAAATGGAGGACAATACCTGTTATGGAAGGTTGCTAATGAGGAATTTTGCAAGGAGATGGCTAGGCGAAATGCAGCAACTGGTTATCCTCAGAGAAATCTAGATATGTTGTTAGGAAAGAGACCTTATGAGGATCAGCAGCAACAAATTGCATATGATCCTGGCGTATACTCACAAATTGCTGTAGAGGCGATTAGGGCATGGAAGACTTTACAAGAACATGGAGGTTTACAAGGTCAATTATCTAAGATAATACAAGGAGCTAATGAATCTTACGCTGAATTTGTTGATAGGCTTATTCAAACAGCTACCAGAGTTTTGGGGAATACAGAACAAGCAATGCCATAAATAAAACAACTGGCTTATGACCAAGCAAATTGTTGGTGCAGAGAAATCATTAGACCATGGAAGCATGAAGATTTAAACACATATATTAAATTATGTAGAGACATTAATGAACAAGAGCAAGTCATGGCAGCTGCAGTAAAACAGGCTTTAGATGCCAGAGACATTAATGAACAAGGGCAAATTGTGGCAGCTGCAGTAAAACAGGCTTTAGATTCCAGGCCAAGAACATGCTACAATTGTGAACAAACAGGACATTTTAAAAGGAATTGCCCCATAGGAGGAGGGTTTAACAAAACTAGGTATCAAAGGAGTAGAATACCGGGTATTTGCCCACGATGCCGTAGAGGGAGACATTGGGCTAATGAATGTTGTTCTCAAACCACCATAGAGGATACTCCATTATCAAAAAACTAACAAGGACCTGGTGTTTATCCACGATATCGTGGAGAAAGGCATCGGGCTCCATTGCCAAAAAATGGACAGGGGGGCCCAATGCTCCGGGGCCTAAAGCCACAAATATACGGAGCACTGGAGAAACCCAGCAACCCCATCAGGGTAGTGCCCAGGACACATTGTCCATCAGATCCCTCATCAGACAAACCAGAGTGAGCGCAGGGTTGGACATCTGTGCCTCTGCCAGATCAGTACTAACTCCAGAGATGGAAGTTCAAATAATTCCCATAGGGGTAAAAGGACCTCTTCCCAAAGGAACAGTAGGCTTATTATTGGGACACAGCTCTTCTACTCTAAAAGGACTTATGATAAGTCCTGGGGTAATTGATCCCGATTATGAAGGTGAAATAAAAATTATAGCCAGTTCTCCAAAGGGTATATCAGTAATTTCACCAGGAGATAGAATAGCACAGTTACTAATAATACCAAGCCTACATGATAAATTTTCCAGTCATGCTGTAGAAAGAGGTTCCAAGGGATTAGGCTCCACAGGTGTAGATTGGGCTATGCTTTCTTTAAATTTAGATTCTCACCCCATGTTAAAACTAAATATTCAAGGACATGAATTTAATGGGCTATTGGATACAGGTGCAGACCTTAGCATCATCTCTCATCAAGAATGGCCAAAACATTGGCCATTACAACAAGCCACTCAAATGCTTCGACGCCTAGGAGTGGCAACTAATCCCAATAGAAGTGCAATGGTATTAGATTGGAAGGATCCTGAAGGATGTGAAGGAACTATACAGCCATATGTATTGGATCATCTTCCCGTAAATTTATGGGGACGAGATGTCCTAGATCAATTAGGTTTGACATTAACAAATAACATTAATCAAAATGCACCCACTATTATGGCTAGACAAGGTTTTAGGAAAGGAAAAAGAAAAACAAGAACAAGGTATAGCAGTACCAATACAAATAGATCAAGGAACAGACAGACATGGGTTGGATTTTTAGAAAGGGCCACTGAAACAATAAAAATTACTTGGAAATCAGAAAGACCAGTATGGGTTCCTCAGTGGCCCCTGACTAAAGAAAAGATACAAGCAGCCCATAATCTGGTCAAACAACAATTAGCGGAAGGACATATAAAACCTTCTGTATCTCCCCATAATACTCCCATTTTTGTCATCAAAAAGAAATCTGGTAAATGGAGATTACTGCAAGATTTAAGAGCTATTAATAATGAAATGGTTATTATGGGACCTGCTCAATCGGGGATTCCTCAATTGTCTGCTTTGCCAAAAACCTGGTATGTTTTAGTTATAGATATTAAAGATTTTTTTTTCAATTCCAATTCATCCTGAGGATAGTCCACGTTTTGCATTTACTATCCCTGCACTGAATCATGAAGGTCTTGATCAGAGATATGAGTGGAAAGTACTCCCTCAAGAGATGGCTAACATCCCAACTATGTGTCAAATTTATGTTATCAAAGTAATCCAGCCACTTAGAAATCAAAATCCTGAACTACAAATATTTCACTATATGGATGATGTATTATTAGCACACAAAGATAAAAACACATTGCTAGAATGTTATGCCACACTTACAAACTTATTAAAAAATTATAATCTAGAGATAGCAATAGATAAAGTACAATTAAATTTTCCAATTAATTATTTAGGAGTTCTATTATCCTCAACCATGGTCCATCCACCAAAAATTCAAATACGAGTAGATCAACTCAAATCACTTAATGACTTTCAAAAGTTATTAGGAGACATAAATTGGATAAAGGCCTTATCTATGTATACCAACAGGAGAGTTGGGACCTTTATTTGATATCCTAAAAGGTCCATCAGATCCAAATTCACCCCGAATGTTAACGCCTGAAGCAAGAAAGGCATTAAAAATCATTGAAACATATATGGAAAATATGCATCTGGATAGAATTGATATAAGTTTGCCTTTATTATTTATTGTACTACCAACAAAAAATATTCCTACAGGAGTATTTTGGCAAGAAGGTCCATTATTATGGATACATTTATCTTATTCTCCTAACACTATTCTTACTAGGTATCCTGAGGCTGTAAGACAATTAATACTCAAAGGAATAAAAGCAGCAAAGGGAGTGTTTGGAATTTCTCCCAATAAAATTATTACTCCATATACTATGAATCAAATTTATGAGTTAGCTAATGAGTTAAATACTTGGGCAATAATCATGTGCAAATCTAATGTTTCATTTGATAACCACTTATCATCCAATCCTTTATTGTCTTTTTGGTCATTGCATCCTGTAATTTTTCCAAAAATGACAAGAAAAACACCTATTATGAATGCTCCAAATATATTCACTGATGGGTCAAATAATGGTACATCAGCAATAGTTACACCTGATCAAACTTTTACATTTTTAGCACCCAAACAATCAGCTCAAAAGGTAGAGCTTAATGCAGTACTACAAGCTTTTGTGATGTTTAAAGATTCTGTATTTAATTTATTTTCCGATAGTCAGTATATAGTTAATGCTATAGTATCCCTTGAAGATGCTGGTAGGATTTCCCCTTCCTCTACTGTTTTCTCTTTGCTTTCCACTGTACAAAGTCTAATCTGGGACAAAAAAGATCCATTCTTTATAGGACATATCAGGGCACATACAGAATTGCCTGGAGCCCTTAGTTTGGGCAATGATTTAGCAGATAAAACTACACATGACATACATATTTTCTCTACACTAGAAGAAGCTATAAATTTTCATAGAAGGTTCCATGTCAATGCTAATACTTTACAAAAGTGTTTTAAAATAACTAAGGAACAAGCTAGACAAATAATAAAACAATGTCAAAATTGTGTGACCTTTTTACCACAAGTTAATCTTGGAGTCAATCCTAGAGGATTGATACCTAACCATATTTGGCAGATGGACGTCACACACTTGCCAGAATTTGGAAAATTAAAATATTTGCATGTTACAGTTGATATTTCTTCTGGATTTTTGATGGGCTCCCTTCATGCCAGAGAAAAAACTAAAGATGTTATAGCTCATTGCTTACAAAATTTTGCCACTGTGGGCATTCCAAAACAGTTAAAAACAGATCATGCCCCTGGTTATACTTCTACCTCTTTTAAACAATTTTGCTCATCATTTGGCATTACTCATATAACAGGAATCCCGTACAATCCACAGGGCCAAGGCATAGATGAAAGAGCTCATCAAACTATTAAAATGTACTTATTAAAGCAAAAAGATGAAATTGGGAAGGGGTATATATTCCCCAAAGATAAACTTAAAATAACCCTTTTTACTCTAAACTTTTTAAATTTGGATTCATCAGGACTTAGTGCTGCGGAAAGGCATATGTGTCAAAAAAATGTACTTTGGAAAGATATTCTAACAGGACAATGGAAAGGTCTGACCCAGTAATTGTCTGGAGTCGGGGGTCTGTTTGTGTGTTTCCACAGGGAGAATAGCAGCCAATTTGGATTCCAGAGAGATTAACTAAAACGATTTCTACAGACCAAAAAGAAGATGATTTGGCTCAAATCCATAACAGCTGATATCCAAAACTCCAGTTTGGCTATTCTTACATCTGCAACAGAACCAGGATGCTTTTTTCAATATCTATTTTATTATTGCCCTTTCCCATATCATGAAGTTCTATTTTGTTTTTTGAGCTCATACAGACCTAGGTTAATGTTTTGCTGATCAGTTCTATTTTTTGACTATAGAGTTTTTAAACATTGCAATGGAGATTTCACCTGTAAAAAGTTATAAGGCCTTTACTATCATGTTATGTGTTGTATGTATTATATTATGTGTGCACACTTGTATTTTGTGTTATATGTTTGAATGTACATATGTCCATATATCATATATGATGAGCGCTCATGAAAAAATGGATCCAAATATTTTTTTTATTCACATGATTTAAATGGTTTAATTTAAATTGGGTAAACAACTATTGAGGATTGTTTTAATATGTGAACAAAAAAGGAGGTTAACAGATCTGTTTGTTTACTTTCACCTTTCCTTTTCATTATATTTAATAATTCTCTTCAATATAATGTAAATTGTTAAGAAAATTGTTTTCTTTTAGTGCCTTCTGGAATGTTACATAATTTTTTTTTTAGCCATTATTGCCAGAATTCCTATGTTCATCCCAGTGCTGGTGAAGACAAAGATAAAACCAATCTACAGCTTCTGCAATAGTCATCACTGAACTGCTTGCAGAACTTGCCTGGACTATGTATCACCTGTATGCATTGTGAACTATCTGTTGATGCAGCGACATGTGGTAGTGTTGGGGTATTTTTGCTGATGATGTCATCGGTGGTACAATTTTTCCAAAAGGAGCCATCAATTGGCTTGGTGTATCTTCCTCCCTTCTGCTTGTCATGATCGTTCAGCTAAAATTTGGGGGCCAACAGAGGTGAGGCAAAGAACCTCACCCCCCCTCCGCTGTTACAAAGACCTCTCCACAGGTGTGGCTGTATACTGGACCAGTAGTCAGTGACGGGTAAGATCCAATTGCAAAGGTACCAACCTAAGACAGGAGGCTAACGCCTTGAGGTCAGCTCATCCGATAACGGGTAAGGACCATATGTAGTATTGGACAGTCTAAGGCAGGCACGGTCCCTAAGCCACATGCTTGTTGTTTAAACAGAGAGGGGGAGATGTTGAGAGCCACAGCTGAAGGGGCCCCAGCAAACTTCCAGCTGCCGGCTGATGATTGGCTCACAGTGGCCCCAGCAACATTTAGCTGATTGGCTCCTCTGCGGTGATGCTCATTGGGCTGTTTCCCTGCCCTTTCAGATCACAGAGCTGCTCATTGGGGGACTTTTTTGGCTCTGCCCACATAACCCAGCCAATCAGCCTCAAGAGCAGGAGGATTGTGGGAGATGGGGAGGCTTGTGGTTTTGAGAGAGGCTTGTAGGAAGCCAGTGGTGGCAGTTGGGCTCTGAGGGTTTTTCCTGAGGAGCTGTTTTGTTTGGTATGTGTGGTTCTAAAAATAAAGTTAGTTTCTTTTGACAAGTGGCTCCTGAATTGTGCCCAGCCAGACTGCGGCACGGTGGACACAACATCTTTATTTTATTTTATTTTTTTTATATGGTGCTGAGGATCGAACCCAGTGCCTCACGCATGCCAGGCAAGTGTGCTATGGCTTGAGCCACATCCCCAGCACCAAGCATAGCATTTTTGTACAAGCAAGATGGTCCAAAAACAGAACACCTTAAAATGCTGACATGTTATATTGTTAATGAATACACTCCCCCACTTTCTCTCTCTCTCTCTCTCTCTCTCTCTTTCTCTCTTCTTTTCCTTCCCTGTCAATCAGATACCACTGTAATAAAGATCTCTTGGTCGCTCGAGTGTCATGGTCACTTTCCTTTCACTAAAAGTCCTTTGAGCTCCACCTACTCATCCCTTCCCTCTCCCAGCCCTGGTAATCACTGATCTTTTCACTATATCCATATCCATAGTTCTGCTTTTTCTAGAATGTCATATAGTTGGAATCATACAGTATATACCTTTTCATACTGGCTTCTTTCCCTAAGTAATATGCATTTAAATTTGTTCCATGGATTTTCATGGCTTTATAGCTCATTTCTTCATTTTTTTTAAAATTATTTTTTAGTTGTGGGTGGACACAATACTTTTATTTTTATGTGGTGCTGAGGATTGAACCCAGTGTTAGGCAAGCACTCTATCTCTGAGCCACAACCCCAGCTCATTTCTTTTAGCACTGAATAATAATTCTAGATGTATCACTACTTATTTACCAATTCATCTATTAAAGGACATGTTGATTGCTTCTAAGTTTTGTAACTATGAATAAAGCTACCATAAACATCTGTGTGCATGTTTTTGTGTGAACTTAAGTATTCAACTCATTTGGGTAAATACAAGAAACTCAACTGCTGGATTAAGATGAGAAACTTATGGGTTTTTTATTTTTTATTTTTTAATTTTTTTAAAATTTTTTTTAAAGAGAGAGTGAGAGAGGAGAGAGAGAGAGAGAGAATTTTTAATATTTATTTTTTAGTTCTCGGCGGACACAACATCTTTGTTGGTATGTGGTGCTGAGGATCAAACCCGGGCCGCACGCATGCCAGGCGAGCGCGCTACCACTTGAGCCACATCCCCAGCCCAACTTATGGGTTTTTTAAAAATTTTTTTTTTAGTTGTATTTAGACTCAATATCTTTATTTATTTATTTTTATGTGGTGCTGAGGATCGAACTCAGGGCCTTGCATGTGCTAGGAGAGTGCTTTACCGCTGAGCCACAACCTCAGCCCAACTTATGGGTTTTTTTGGTAAGAAATTATTATACTGTCTTCCAAAATGGCTGTAATGTTTTGCATTCTCTCCAGCAATGAATGAGAATTCATGTTCTATATCCTCACCAGCATTTGACACTGGATTTTGTGTTTTAGCTATTCCATTAGATGTGTAGTCATATCTTGTTGCTTAGTGTTCATTTTTGTTTTTTTTTTTTCACCTTTTGTTTTGACATACTGCTGACTCCCTAATTGCTGCTCTTGTTTTTCCTACTGCTCCAATTTCTCCACAAGTGGTTCTCAAAGTGTGATGCTTAGATCAACAGCATTGGCAGCATTTGGGAACTTGGTAGAACTACAGGGACTTTATCTCCACTAACAGCTAATGAATGAGAAACTCTGAGGATGGGGCCCAGCAATGTGTACTTTAAACAGTTTTCTGGGTATTCTGATGTATGCTAAAGTTTGATGACACTATTCTAGATCTGCAGTGTCTAGCATGATAACCTCTAGCCATGCATGGCTATTGAGTTCATATATATATATATATATATATATATATGAATTGACATGTGCTATAAGTGTGAAATATACCCCAGATACCAAAGAATTAGTGTGAAAGAAAACCACCTCATTAATAACTTTGATATTGGTAACATACTGAAATGATAATATTTTTGATATATTGAGTTAAATAAAATAAATTGTTAAAATTAATTTTACCTATATGGGTGTGTTTGCACACACGCCTGAAATCCCAGCTACTCAGGAGATTGAGATAAGAGGATTGCAAAGTTGAGACCAGCCTGAGCAACTTAGCAAGACCCTGTCTCAAAAAAATTTAAAAAGGGCCAAGGGGTCGAGCACAGTGACACATGCCTGTAATCCAAGTGACTTGGTAAGGTTGAGGCAGAAGGATCACGGTCAAGGTCAGTCTCTGCAATTTAGAGAGATGCCCTAAACAAATTAGCAAGTCCCTGTCTCAAATTGATTTTAAAAGATTAGGGGTGTAGCTCAATGTTAGAGCACTTACCTAGCATGTGGGAGGCCCTGGGTTTCATTCCTGGCACCACCCATCCCAAAATTAATTTTACCTGTTTCTTTTTAATTTTTTACTAGTTTCAATTTTACTATAAATTTTTGAATTATATATGTAATCTTCATGGTTCTATTAGACAGCAATGTTCTAGGTCATAGGTCTGCAAACTATAGCCAGTGAGGTAAATCTGGGCAGCTGTCTGTTTTTATACAGCCCATGAACCAAGAATAGTTTTTTTTTTGTGTGTGTGTGTGTGTGTGTTATTAGGGATGGAACCTAAAGGCGCTCCATCACTGAGTTCTATCTCTAGGTCTTATTTTTCATTTTGAGACAGGTCTCACTAAGTTACTTAATTTACCCTTGAACTGTGATCCTTCTGCCTCAAGTTTCCTGAGTCAATGGGATTACGGGCATACACCACTATGCCTAGCTTATTTTTGACTGGTTACAAATGAAATTTTAGAAAGAATGATAAAAGCCAGGTGTGTGTGCTTGTTGTCCCTGTTACTTGAAAGGCTGAGGTAGAAGGGTAGCTTGAACCTAGGAGTTCAAGGTTAGCCTGGAAACAGAGAGACACTGTCTCAAAATGTAATTAATTAATTCCCTGACATGTGAAAATTACATGAAATTCAAGTTTCATTGCCCATGAAGTTTACCGGAGGGAGCATAGCCACATTCATTTATTTGTATATTGTCTATGGCTGTGTTTGCTCTACAGTGGCAGAGTTGAATACCTGTGACAGGAATCCTGTGTCCATAAATCTAAAATATTTACTATCTGACTCTTTACAGAAAATGTTTGCCAACTTCTGTTTCAGACCATCAGTTTCCACATGCTTACTGGGAGGGACCCTGCCATAAACTTGCCCCTCTTCTTTGTTTCCAACCTTTTCTTAGCTTTTATGCTCCATTCCCTAATTTAATACTGCCCCAATCTCACTGATAAATTGAAAAGAGCTGGGGGTGTAGCTCAGTGGTAGAATGTCCATGGGTCAATCCCTAGTACCACCAAACAAACAAAAACCATGAAGTGGGTATAAAATGTTCTTATTTTCCTAGACTTACAGAAAGATCCAATGGACCCAGAAAAAATGGAACAGAGGGCTGCTCCATAGCTTCTTTCTCCAAAACTGCAGACTTCCTTTTCAAAGGACAAGAGAACCCAGGATGGACATTATATCAGATGGAGAGGTGAATCTGATTTAGGGCTGGTACATTTCTTTTCACAGCTCACCAACACCTCTTGAATTAAAACTCTCTTTCTCTCTCTATGCAGTTTATGCCTATTCTCAGCCAGTTTAGTTGGCTTCTGTAGCAACTTGTCCGGCCAGATATATTGTGGAAATCACTACGACAGTTTTTTCCACTCCAGTGAAGCAGACGTCTGGATCCCTTTGCAAGCCCCTTGATTCTTGTTCCCTACCAACCACACTAGTGTGCAACCAAAGCCTTTTTGGCTCAGTGAATCTTTATGTTCTCATTTATAGGATCCCCAAAGAAGGGAAGTAAGGCTCTGGTTCCCAGAATGTTAATTAATAACAGTTCTTGGCAACAGGGCTCCTTCTGACTTTCCCTTCTTAACCTGTTCCTTCCACCCACATCATAACATCATTTCTTATAGATTGGCACCAGTCTGGAATTTTCTCTGTATGTCTCTGTCTCTTTTTCTTTTGTTTTGTTTCTCAGTACTAGGGATCGGCCTCAGGAACACTCTACCAGTGAGGTACATCCCCAACCCTTTTTATTGAATCTGGAGACAGGCTCTTCTTGCCAAGTTGCTGAGGCTAGCCTCTACCTTGTTATCCTCCTGTTTTAGCCTCTCAAGTAGCCAGAATTATAGATGTGTGCCACTGTACGTGTTGGCTGTCTCTGTCTCTTTAACACACACACACACACACACACACACACACACACACACACATCCTTTGTTTTCCTTTGATTTACTGATTATTCATTTAACTTAAGAGATATTTTGTAAGCAAACTCTCTGTTGGTAGTTAAAATTGAAATTGTCAAAGTTAGGAAGGGGTCTTGTTTCTCTTCATTAAAAAAAAAAAAAATCTCCCGCTGGGCAGGGTGGCACACGCCTGTAATCCCAGTGGCTTGGAAGGCTGAGGCAGGAGGATCTTTAGTTGAAAGCCAGCCTCAGCAGAAGCCAGGTGCTAAGCAATTCAGTGAGACCCTGCCTCTAAATAGAATACAAAATAGGGCTGGGGATGTAGCTCAGTGGTAGAGTGTCCCTAAGTTCAATCCCCAGTACCCCACAAAATAAATAAATAAACTCTCCTTTAGACAATTGTCCTTAAATTTTATTACATAGGTAAATTAACCTGACTTTCCTCTCTAGCTTGTCCTAAATATTGGGCACCAAAAGGTAAATCTATTGAAGGCTTCTATTGGAAAATAAGCCAGGGAAAGCGTGGTGAGAGATTAGCTGGACTTGTATTTTATTCCAACTTTTGGCCTGATGATCTCAATATTTTGAGTTCATATCATCTCTTGCTCTCACTCTTCTTTTTTCTTTCTTTCTTTTTTGGTACCAGAGATTGAACTTGGGGGCTCTTGACCACTGAGCCACATCCCCAGCCCTATTTTGTATTTTATTTAGAGACAGGGTCTCACTGAGTTAGTTGCTCAGTGCCTGGCCAAATTGCCAAGACTGGTTTTGAACTCACAATCCTCCTGTCTCAACCTCCAGAGCCACTGGAATTTCAGGTGTGCGCCACTGTGCCTGGCTTTCTCTCACTTTTCTAGTGTATAAAACAACCTTTAAAGTTCCTTCCAATTCTAAATTGTTCTGATTTCACATCCCCATTTATAACCTAGAGACAATAATCTCTATCTTCACATTCAAAGATTGAATAACGTTAATGAAATGCCAGAAATAAAAGTGCGTGGAATTCCCTAGAAGAGAAAGAGATAATTGAACTCCCTCTTATTTAGAACGAGCAAAAAAAATTGGAGTTTTCCATTTTATTCCATTGGTTGGTTAAATGGAGGTTATTATGTAATGCTTATTCTTTGGTAAATATTTAAATGATTAGAACAGAATAAAATACACAACAGTAAGAATTATGATAACCAGGAGCTGGGATTGTGGTTCAGTGGTAGAGTGCTTGCTTAGTATGCATGAGGCACTGGGTTCAATCCTCAGCACCACATAAATGTAAAATAAAGATATTGTGTCCACCTAAAACTAAAAAATAAATATTAAAAAAAGAATTATGATAACCACAATATAAACCTTTTGATTCAGCCTCTGACAATGCCCTCAGAATAGAATTCCAAATTCCTGTAGTTATTGTACAGCATTGGAACTACATACATATAATATTGGGTTTAGTTAATGATACATAATTATAATTGCTGTTTTTTTTGTGGGCGAGGGGGAGCCAGGAATTGAACCCAGGTGCACTTAACTACTGAGCTTTGTCCCCAACCCTTTTTCTAATTTTTATTTTGTGACAGAGTCTCACTAAGTTGCATAGGGCCTCACTAATTTCCTGAGGCTTGTCTAGAACTTGCAATCCTATCTCAGCCTCCCGAGTTGCTAGAATTACTGTGTGAGCAACTGAGTCTGGCTAAAACAATACTTTCTTAAACTGAAAATCTATTATTTGTATTATATAGACAAGACCAAAACACTAGTATAAAATTTTTCTAATTTTAATAGGTTGTGTCTATATTTTATTGGCACAACAAAGTACCCTTATTTTTGTCAGTCAAGTGAATTCCTCCATTTGTGGAACTGGCTTGGTATACAGATAAAACCCCACAATAAACAGGTAGCTGGATATGGCTTGTCCCTATGTGATGTGATATTGTCTGGTGTGAGTGGTGACTGCACTCTTTTTATTTAGGAAAAAGAAGGACTCCATCTGATTAGGCCTAATGGGAAGCCATATTCTGTATCCCAGTTGGAGCTACTAAATTATCTCCAAAGGGAGTCCAGGAGATTGTGTTGATGTGGTTTACAGGTCACCATTAAGATCAGACCATGTCTGGAGACATGGTTTGTTTATCCAGTGCTCCCAGGCTTACACTCCCCCTGCTGTCTTAGTTATTATTTTTGTTTGAGTTTTCTTTTTGGTTTTAGGAAAATATTTAACATTTGTTGGCAGAGGAGGTGCAAGAATACATCATGACTTTGATTTTTATATATTGGTTTGTTTGATCTGGTACTGGGGATTGAACCCAGAGGTACCCTACCACTGAGATACATCCCCAGCCCTTTTTATTTTTTGTTTTGAGATAGGATCTCACTAAGTTGCTAAGGGTGGCCTCAAACTTGTGATCCTCCTGTCTCAGCCTTTTGAGTTGCTTGGATTACAGGTGTGCAACACTGTGGTCTAGCCAACTTTGATGTATTCTTGGACCAATGCACTGTTAGAAAACATTTTCAGGCATTTCCCATGCTGGGAGCAGTTACTGACAGACTGAACTTTAAGAAGAAAAAAAAAAAAGTGTGTGTGTGTGTGTGTGTGTGTGTTCTTTCACTTCCACTTATTTCCCAAATATGTTTTTTTCAGTTTACAAAGATAACATTGCTTGTTGTAGAGAAATCAAGCAAGGGCTGGGGATGTGGCTCAAGTGGTAGTGCGCTTGCCTGGCATGCGTGCGGCCAGGGTTCGATCCTCAGCACCACATACAAACAAAGATGTTGTGTTCGCCGAGAACTAAAAAATAAATATTAAAATTCTCTCTCTCTCTCTCTCTCTCTCTCTCTCTCCCCCCCTTCTCTTAAAAAAAAAAAAAAGAGAAATCAAGCAATAAACAATGGATTAAAGGAAAAATTCCTAGAAATAGCACAATGTTGTCAATAAAAGAGCCTGTCATCTGTCTTGTACACATATGTGTACCCACACAAGCACACACACACGCAGATCCATAATGGAAAGCACATCCCAAACTAATCTCCCTCCCCACATCACAAATAGAAACACAGGGGCATAATGTAACATGGTAGTAGTCAATATCTCCATGAGATGGTGCTCAAAGATTATTATTTTTTTAGTTTCTATCCTATAGTTGTGAAATTATAATTTATAACTTATATAAGTGAGCTCATGCTCTATTATATTCATGCACATATATGTATATGTGTTTCATAACTACTAGGGTGATTATGAAATGTTGCCCTTTGGGGGTTTCTGGTTATTATATTGTTTCTTTGAAAAAATGTAGTAAAAGAGATGAGAGAATTTGTGACGTATGCTTTATTTTCAATAGATAATATTTTATGTAGATCTTTCTAAAATCATTGTATGCATACACATGTATGTCAAATACATGTTTATCATCCTTTCAAATCCCTTTGAAGTATTTCCTTTTGGTGCATCTTATAATTTATAATTAATTTCTTCAAATTTAATTGTTTTGTTTAATTATAAAAGTAATATATGTTTGTTGTAAAACATTCTAAGGGAGTCCAGAAATGTACAAAGTAAAATATAAATTTCTTCCTCACCCCTTTCCATATCCACTATTGATAGTATGGTAATCTTTCCAAGCCTTTTAAAATTTGATACAAGCAGAACTAACCACTATACATTTTTTTTTAATTTCAGAATTATTTATTATTATTATTATTTTACAAAAACAGGGTTAGAATGCAGTGTACTATGATACTGCAACTTACTTTTTCAAACAGTACTATATCCTGGTACATATATCAAGGTATCAAGGTTTATGAATATATGAATATGTGTGATGATTACACAACATTATAGTAGTGTAGACCAATCCTCTACAACTTCACCTTCAGGATTTTTTCCCCCTGGTTTTCACCTGTTAGATTTGTTTACTTACCTTATTAATTTTTTTAATATTTATTTTTTAGTTTTAGATGGACACAATATCTTTTGAGAATCGAACCCAGTGCCTCACGCATGCCAGGCGAGTGCACTACCACTTGAGCCTCATCCCGAGTCCCACCATATTAATTTAAAATATATATATATTTTTTAGTTGTAAATGGATCTTTTATTTATTTATATGCAGTGCTGAGGATCGAACCCAGGGCCTCACACATGTCAGGCAAGTGCTCTACCACTGAGCCACAACTCCAGCCCCTGCCTTATTCATTTGTAATGATAAAGTTATAATAGTGACATTTCTGGGTCAATGGGTAAACTTCTTTAAAAGATTATGTATAAGACAAAATTGGAAAATCATACAATTTTATAACTTCAGCAGAAATGCAGAGAGGATCCACTGTCTGGGAATCAAATTTTTCTTTATCAATTTGGTAAGTGCTAAATACAATCTCGTTGCTGGTTTTATTTGTAGTTTTTTGATTACTAATGAAGATAAACACATTTTCATATGTCTATTGACCAGAGGTCTTTTATAAATTATCCATTCTTTTGTTTATTTTCAAAGCGATGATTGGGCTTTTCTTATTAACTTGTAAAAAATATTTTGTATTAGAGAAATTAGTTATCTATCAAAAAGTCTGAAATATTTTCCTAATTTGTCATTTGTCTTTCTTTTTTTTTTTTTTTTTTTTAAAGAGAGAGTGAGAGGAGAGAGAGAGAGAGAGAATTTTTTTTTAATCTTTATTTTTCAGTTCTCGGCCGACACAACATCTTTGTTGGTATGTGGTGCTGAGGATTGAACCCGGACCGCACGCATGCCAGACGAGCGCGCTACCGCTTGAGCCACATCCCCAGCCCCTTGTCATTTGTCTTTCAAACTTGATTATAATAATTTTTACCATATAGAATGTATAGAAGTTGTTTTTGTCTGCGTTTTTGTCAAATCTATCAATATTTTCTTTTTTGACTTCAGGACTTCATGTCAAGCTTATTAAAAAAAAATCTCCCATCATCCCAGAATTTATAAAATGCTGCCATACTTCTTTGTAGACTCTTGTGGTTCCATTCCTTCTACATTTAATTATCTAATTCATCTGGAATTTATTTTGACATAAACTCTGAGATATGAGCCTCACTTTTTCTCCTCAAATAGTCAGCTAGTTGTTCTAACAGCATTTATTAAACAAGCCATCTTTACCTCCCTAATTTTCACTCTCATTTAGCGTATATTAAATTTTTATATATACTTGACTCTACTCTGAGCTCCATTCTGTTCCTTGGTTTATTATCTATTTCTGTGCCAATAGCCTATTTTGTTAATTTCTACGGATTAAGAATATTACTTGGGTATGATGGTTTATACCTGTGATTTCAGTGCTTTCAGAGCCTGGAGCAAGAGGATCACAAGTTCAAGAACTTAGTGAGACCCTGTCTCAAAATAAAAATAAGTGCTAGGTATGTAGCTGAATGGTAAAGTGCCTCTGGGTTCAATTCCCAGTAGCAAAAAATACACACACACACACACACACACACACACACGACCATATGTGTATGTGTGTGTATATATAGTCATATATGTTTGTGTGTGTGTATATATACATGTGAGTGGCTATATATATATATATATATATACATATATATACACACACACACACACACACACATTTTTGGCTATAATAAAATTACTCTTTTTAAAATGTTTTTTAACTTCCACAAAATTTTAATTTTAATACAGGATCTCACTAAATTGCCCAAGCTGCCCTTGAACTTACCATCCTACTTACTGCCTCAGCCTCCCAGGTAGCTGGGATTACAGACGTGCATCACAATGCCTGACTCCACAAATTTTTTAATTAAAGTGAAAGTGATGTAGCATAAATTAACTATTCTAAAGTGAACAATTCCGTAGCATCTAGTGTATTCACGATGTCATCACCCTAAAAGGAAATTCCACTCACTAAACATTTTTTCTCCATTTCACCTTCTCCACAAGTTTTTAACACACACGCACACATACACACGCAAACATGTACAAACACACACACACACAAAAAAAAACAAATTTATAAAATTCAAGGCTTCGAGTCACCATGTATAAAGAAAGCTAACAATTCAAGTCCTAGTTCAGAATCATAGAGAAATCTGTCATGGTTAAGGTCATCCCCTAGCACAGCTTCTGCAACCCCAAGCCTGTTTCTGTATCCCCAGAGCCAAGACTCAGCTTGGATTCTGTTAATCTGCTGCTAAATTGCTTTGTGATTTTTTTTCCCCTCAAACTTCTGAGACTTGTATTATGTCTTTTCAACCTGCCTTTTTATTTTATTTTTTCTTTTCCCCAGTCCACCCTCATCACTTCTGGCACTGGCTTTATACTATCACATGCTCATTAAATTATTGTTGATTGTTATCAAAACTTACCTCTTGGACTTAGCAGGGTGTCAGGAGACTGTGTAGCACATGATTTAAATGAAAATTGAAAGGAAATTCAACATACAATACTGTACTTTCATGTTATATGATACTACTGGCTGCCATTTAAATGCTATTAATGGTCATGCCGCACACATTGTCTTTGAGTGTGTATGGTAATGGGGATTGAACCCGGGGCCTTTCGCCTGCTAGGCAAGCCCTCCACTGAGCTATATAGCTCTAGTCCTTTGTATTTATTCATTTATTTTTCTTTTCTGAGACAGGGTTTTATGAAGTTGCTGAGGTTGGCCTCAAACTTGCTATCCTCCTGCTTCAGCTTCCCCTCCCATGTCTCTGGGATTACAGGAATATGCCACTGACTTTGTGACATTGTCTTATTTAATTCTAATTCTTTTTTTTTTTTTTTGTACCAGGGATTGAACCCAGAAGCACTTAGCCACTGATTCACATCCCTGGCCCTTTTTATTTTTTTATTTTGACACAGGGCCTCACTAAATTGTTGAGTCTGACTTTGAACTTGCTATTCTCCTGCCTCAGCTTCCTAAATCACTGAGATTACAGGCAGGCACCATGGTGACCAACTTCTCATCTAATTCTTACAACAATCTTTGGGGTGGAAGTTTACCAATGATATTCACAGAGATAAACCAAGATGCCTCAATTCCTTGAGCTTAATTGTCCAGTCCAGGCTTTTAATTTGGGTTGCCTGACTTCACAGCACTTACAGACTATATTTTTTTCTGATATTTCTCCCTCAAGAACTCCCAGTCCTGTTATTCCAATTTATGTTTTTATTTCATTGTTACGGTCAGGTGTGTCTAGAGGGACCATCAAAGCCCTCCTGCTAAGGTATATGATTGGAATAGCCAGGAAGCACCAAAGAATCATTGCTTCTTTCATATATGACCTTACTGCATGCCCGGGCCAAGATTTCCGGGATTGAGTTAATTCTTTGCTCTATTATATTCTTGGTGCTGGTTGGAGTCCCGTACTGGCTGGCTCAGGTGTTATAACTATCACTTTGGCTAGAGCTGGAGCTGGAATACAGAACTAAAGCCAGGCTCAGTCTCCATTGTGATGATGGGTGACACCATTTCCTCAGGGGGAGAATCCCAGTGAGTATCTGAGGTTCATCTCTTCCCAATCTGTTTAGAAAATGTGTGAATCTCAGGGATGTCAGAGAGCCCTATTTGGAAAAATGAAGTTTAATTTAAATGAATCAGAAACACATGGATTGACTTTTTCCTCAGAAGAGACATTTTCAAATGGAAAGGAAACTACATGGGACAAAGACCATATGGGTTTTTAAGTATGGAAGCAGGGTTGGAATGTTTTGGCAAATATTAATCAATTGGGAACACTCAGCCCCAATTCCCCCTCATAACTGCAGAAAGAGGCTATCTCTGGGATGGGTGGTCCTGGATCTGTGTGGACAGAGGAACGGAGAATCAGAAGGCATGGGTTCGTTATACAGCAATGGCATTTAGTAGTTCTTGTGGCTTCTGTAGCCAGACAAGATACTGGGTCCTTGTAAATTTCCCTATCAAAAGGTGGGGGGCATCTTTCCTACTTGCTTATAAAACTTTAGTGACATCATGATTATATGATAAGCCATTATCATCATTTAGTTATATAATTAACATTTTGGCAAGAGAATAAGTGATGATAATGACCAAATTAGGGCAAATGGACTGACAATTTGTAAAATGGCTAAGATTTTTCCTCAAGGAGATGTTAGATAAGACATCAATAACTGTTTTTATTAAATAGTTCTTTATCAAAGAACCTCCCAGGTCACACAGTCATTCAGTCAATAATACCACTTTCAGAACACATGTATGCAGGAATCTAGTCCCTGGTGTTACACATGAACCTGTTTATCAGTGAGCTAGAAAACTGAATGCTGGGAGAAAGCTAAGGCATCATTAGATCAAATTCTCTCATTTTTTTCCATTAGAAAAATGAAACCCAGAGAGAGAGAATAATTTGCCTGAGGCCACACAACTAATAGCAAAACTAGATTTCAAACTCAGCTTTTAGTCCTTGTAGCTCATCAAAAATAAATAAATAAATAAATAAAAATTAAAAGGCAATTATTTTAGAGTTGTTTTAGGTTCACAGCAAAATTAGGAGGAAAGTACAAAGTTCCCATATACCCCTGGTTTCCCATACATGCATAGCCTTCCCCATTATCAACTTCCCTGAGTGTTATAGTTGTTACAGTCAGTGAACCTATATTGACACATCATTATCACTCTTGGTGTTACCCTTTCTACAGGTTTGGACAAATGCATAATGACATGTATCTACCATTAAAGTATCATACTTTAATGGATTTTCACTACCCTAAAAATCACCTATGTTCCACCTATTCACCCCTCCTGGTACCACCCCTAACTCTTGGAAACATCTGGTCTTTTTACTATATTCGCACTTTTGCCTTTTCAAAAATGTCATATGGTTGAAATCACACAATATAACACCTTTTCACTTGGGCTTCTTTTACTTAGTAATAATATACACTAAAGCTTCCTCTATAGCTAATTTTTTCTCTTTTTTTTTCTTTTTTTGAGATGTCTCGCTGTGTTACCCAGGCAGGCCCCAAACTCCTGAGCTCAAACAATCTTCCTATTTCAATGATACCTCACTTCTTTTTTAACATTGAATAATATTCTATTATCTGGATGTACAATAGCTTATTTATCCATTCACTTACTGAAGGACATGCTTCTAAGTTTTGGCAATTGTGAATGAAGCTGCTATAACCATCTGTGAGTAGGTTTTTGTGTGGACCTAAGTTTCTAACACTTTTGAGTAAATGCCAAATACAGCAATTGCTGAATGGTATGGTGAGAGTATGTTTAGTTTTGTAAGAAACTATCAAACTGTCTTCCATAGTGGGTATACCGTTTTGCACTCTCACAAGCAATGAATGAGAGTTCCTGTTGCTCTACAACCTCACCAGTGTTCTGGATTTTGGCCATTCTAATTCCCTGGTGACATATGATGTGAAGCATCTTTCATATGCATATGTCCCTCTCTACATCTTCTTTCAGGAGGTATCTGTTCTTTGGCCCATTTTTTTTCCTTTATTAAATTATTGATTTATTCTAATTTGCAATACATGATGGCAGAATGCAATTCATTTCATATTATACTGTTTGTATTTGGCCCATTTTTTAATGGTGCTTTTTCTTATTGTTGAGTTTTAAGTTTCTCATATATTTTGGATCACAATCCTTTATCAGATGTGTCTTTTTTTTTTTTTAAAGAGAGAGTGAGAGAGGAGAGAGAGGGAGAGAGAGAGAGAGAGAGAGAGAGAGAGAGAGAGAGAGAGAGAGAGAGAGAGAATTTTTAATATTTATTTTTTAGTTCTTGGCGGACACAACATCTTTGTTGGTATGTGGTGCTGAGGATCGAACCCAGGCCGCACGCATGCCAGGCGAGCGCGCTACCACTTGAGCCACATCCTCAGCCCTATCAGATGTGTCTTTTGCAAATATTTTCTCCCCGTCTGTGCTTCTTTTCTTTTGGCATTGTTTCTCCAAATGCCTTTTCACACACTCATTAGCAGAGTTTTTCAAACTGCAATTTACAATCCATTAGTGAGTTGCAAAATCAATTAGTAAAATGTAAGCAGCATTAAAAAGAAGAAAAAGAGACTGGATTAGAAAAGATCAGAGGGTGTCAATGGTAGAAAGTGTAAGTAATGCCTCAAGAAACATTTTCTCCATTTATATAATCTACATTAGCTCATATGATCTTGGACATGTGAAATTTATTTATTACTATGACTTATGGTTTTGTTTTTCAATAAGTGCTCTCTGTATTTATTTTTTAGTTTTTGGCGGACACAACATCTTTGTATGTGGTGCTGAGGATCGAAGGGGGGGGGGCGGCACACATGCCAGGCAAGCGCCACATCCCCAGCCGGCTTATGGTTTTTAAAGTCTAAAAATTGCTGCTCTGAAGGGACATCATCAACTCTGCCCTCGTGTTCTTAAAAATTAATGAGTCAATGAAAGAATAAATGTATATGAACTAATTGAAGAACACTTTGAAAACATTATAGAATAGGTCCATTTGTTCCAGTTTTCTTTTGTTGTAGGGAATACAAAGATAGCTAGATACCTGACTGGTAAGTTAAGGAAGACTTACCTTATAAGCCTCCTTTAGAGACCCTAATTTTCCTGCTTGGATTGAACCATCTCTCAGATGTCTCAGATGTTTGTTGGTTTGTTGGTTGGTTTGTGATACTGAGGATTCAACCAAGAGGGGTTCTACCACTGGGCCACACTCTTTTTAATTTTTGAGACAGGTCTCACTAAATTGCTGAGACTGGCTTTGAATTCACAATCCTCCTGCCTCAACCTCCCGAGTTACTGGGATTACAGGAGTGCACCACCATGCCCAGCCAATGCCAGGTTTTTGATAATAGGAAGTACATCCTTTTGTATCAGTCATGTAGAACATCTTACAGCAAGTCCATGAGCCGAGACAACTCTGCATGCTATCTTTTCCTGATCCTCCACCGTCTCCTCACCCTGGATGATATGCTGAATAATCTGTTTCCAAAGTAATGACCAAATGATTCTTGGATTTAGACCAGCTTAAGGATAAATGCAAGGAACATGTTCTTCATAGTTATTTCTGTAAACTTTGGAAACATCCCTGGCCAGGTGGAAGATACAATGATATTAGTAAAACCATTGTCAAGTTATAAGGAACCCAAACCCTGAGACAGATATGGCTCTAATTAGGAAATCATGATTTCTTATTTTCTAAAGCTTTTGGCTCCATTCTTGCTGCTCATATCTGTTCTGGGGATTTGGCCTGAGTTGTTCACCCCTGACATTTAACCCTCTACTTGGGGCCTCACTTACTCCTTTCCAAGTTCACAGGCTGGATTCCTGCTCCCTGGCACTTGATTTCCAGGCTGTACCTTGACTGACTCCCCACACTAAGCTGCCTGCTTTCCCATTTTTGTCTTAGTAGATCCCTGGATTTTACCTCTTGCTGGCCCAGCCCATGGTTCATTCATGTTGCTCCTTCCACCTTTTACTTTCTTCTCAGGATCTGACCTCTTTCCCTCTCAACTTACTACCTGCTTTACCTGCTTGCCCTCAACTCAAACTCCTTCTACCACCATGTTCTGGACATTACTCACCATCCAAGATAATTTTTCCCTGCCTCACCCTCATCCTACCTCCCAATACTTAGCTCCGAACTGACAGATTAGGAAAGTGAGATAAACATTTGCCAGGTATCCTGACTGTTCATCACTTCCAAGAGCCACTTGATATCCTTAGTGGGCTGTGGCTTTAGGATATTGCCCATCTCTCATGATCTGTTTTCTCTACAACAGTGAATCAACATTGGGAAGAGTTTCAGACCAGTTGTTTTGAGTACAAAAAAGCTCCTCAGTCTCCTCAAGTTCCCTGTCCCCAATGCTTGGCAAAGGAGGAAATTTGAACCAAGATGATCCTTCTCTCTGCACATCCACAATGGCCCCCAAAGAGCCAAGGTATCCCAAGCTATTTTGTGCATTTGGAACAATTACTTCAACTGACTAGAAACATTTTAACATGTTTCAATGTTAACATGCCTGTGAGCAGGCCCCAGGTAGAAGGTTATTGTAATAATGTGAAATGTGAGGGCAAGAACCTGAACTAGAGAGATGGCAGTGATAAGAGAAAGCAAAAGACAGACAAGACATTTAATAAAAATTGAAATAAAATTTAAAAGAGCAATAAGACTTAGAGACTAAGTGGATGTGGGGAATGAAGAGAAAGATCAATCAGTGCCAATCATTGTTGAAAGTAATGCAGTTTAAGCAGAGCATGGTGGTACATCCCTATAGATGTCTCACCAGGTTGCCCACGTTGGCCTTGAAAGTTGAGGATTGAAAGTTCAAGGCCAACATGGGCAACCTGGTGAGAACTTGTCTTATAATGAAAGATGAAACAAACAAATCTTTTGTTTGTTAGGGCAATATCCTAAAGCCACAGCCCACTAAGCACCCCTGGTTTAGCCACAGTACCAAAAAACCATGAAGAGTTAGGAATACAGTTCAGTGATATTGCACTAACCTAGCATGCATGAGGCCCAGGGTTAGAGCCTCAAAACAAACAAACAAAAATAAAAAAATAAGAATTCCCCCCCCCCAAAAAAAACCCTGGGTTCAATTTCCAGTACTACAAAAATTAAATAAATAAATATAAATAAATAAAAAGCTCATGAATATTGAGCTTTTACATATTTACTGTAGCCTGAATATTAATGTCTTTGGTATATTTAATGACTTGCTTGTCTTGTGCATGTTTAAAATATTATGAATATTTAGTGCCTTTTGTGTGTTTAGCACACCATGGTTTTTCAGTACTGAGGTGCCTCATGAATATTAAGTTTCTCTTGATCCTTCCTATGTTTAACACACACATACTCTACTTGCTATTTAACACTACCTGTCTAACAAACATTTTGCTTAAACAACTTAAAATATTTCAGCCGGGTATAGTGGCGCACACTGAATCCCAGTGTCTCAGGAGATTGAGGCAGTGCGTTCAGAGTCAGCCTCAGCAATTTAGCGAGGCCTAAGCAACTCAAGGAGGCCCTCTCTCTAAATAAAATAGAAATATAAAAAAGGGCTGGGAATGTGGCTCAGTGGTTAAGTGCCCTGGGTTCAATCCCCGGTACCAAAAAGAAAATAAAAATTTTTTTAACCTATACCTTTCAAACTTCAAACCTATTTATCTTTTATAATAGATTGAATAATCTCAAGGCAAATTTACTTACAACCTTTTCTTTGTCTACCTTTCCCTAAACTCCTGACCTGCCCTCTATTCCCCAAATCCAGGAAATGGCATTTCCTCACCTCAGAGTCAATCTCCACCCCAGTACCAAGTTTTTCATCAACATCTCTTGCTTTTTTTTTGTGATTGGTGGGGATTGAACCCGGGGTCTTGTGCATTTGAGGCAAGCACCCTACCAACTGAGCTAAATCCCCAGCCCTTTAATTTTTTTTTAGTTATAGGTGGATTCAATGCCTTTATTTTGTTTATATATTTTTATGTGGTGCTGAGGATCGAACCCAGGGTCTCGTGCTAGGCAAGCGCTCTACCGATGAGCAACAACCCCAGCCCTCTTCATCAACATCCCTTACTTCTACTCCTAACATACATATCCATGTGCTCCTGCCTGTCTCATTGCCACTCCAGTCCAAGCCTTCCTCACTTTGCTGAGCTGACTACTTCCACTCTTGACCACTTCAATCCTATTACACACAGCAGCTCTGATATTTTTCTTAGACATGAGTCCTATCAGGTGACTTCCATGGTTTCTCACTGCACTTACCATCAGATACAAAGTTCGTGGCATGGGTTACAAGGGTCTTTTGGTGAGGCCTATGCTACTTCTTTAGCTGCCATTTTCTCCTTCACAATGCTCCTTGGCATGATCCTCCTTCATTTCTTCATTGTGGCCTTTGTACATTCTCTTTCTGTCATTTGAAAGGCCCCCCCACTTGCTCAGGAAACCCCATGCCCCCAAAACACACACCAATCCTACTCAGTCTTCACTTTCAGGGGAATGTGACTTCCTTGGAGGCCTTTGCTGACTCTCCAATCTAAATAGGTCCTACGTTGTTCTCTCTCACAGCACCCTCTCATTTGTTTTCTTCATAGCATTTATTTGGATGTGGATTTATTTAAAATCTGCCCAATCTTTCAAGACATAATGCTTCATCAGAGCAGAGATCATATCTATTTTATTCACCACCGTCCAGCCAATGCCTAGTACCTAGTAAAAACTCAAAAATACTAGTTGAATAATGGAATGAGACCGTAACCTGCTATCAGGTCCCCTCTTGCCCCTGTAAGAGTTCTGCTTCTGTTCTTCACATTTGAATAAATACTCCTCCTTTCACTCTGGAAAAAAAAATAGAGTAAAATGCAAATTTTCTTAGATTAATATATCTAACATTAGTTCCCTTATGTGGATTTTATGGTGAGTTCTGTGTTTGAATTTCAATTTTCAATTCTTCCATTCATTAAGCGTGACCTTTAGTGAGTTCTTTATCTTCTTTGATCCTCATTTATAAAACTGAGCTAGAGATAAGTGCATCATGAATTGCTGTGAGGATCCAGTAAGATTAAGTCCCAGGAAGTTGATCCTATGCTGACTGACAAGGAACTGGCGCTCTGTAGACACTTGTTCCTGCTCAATGCTTTCTTGGCCTACACATTCCCTCTGCTTTTCTCCACTTGGGCTGCCCCTCAATCTTCTCCATTTGACTTGGTCCCTCAAGGACATGACTTCAGGGACCCTCTTCAGCAGTTCAGCCCTTAATTCATTTCCAGTCCTTGGAATGTACTATGGTGACTCTTTTATATTGGGTTTTGCTGTTGTTGTTTATTTGTTTAAATGTATTATACTTCTGCCATTGTTCTTTGGAAACAGAATTTCCTTCTCAGAACCTCTCATATACCTCCCAATACCTGGCTCAGTGCCTACAAAGAGATGCTCAGCTTAAATTCAGGTACATTTATGAGTGCCCACAGGATGCCAGGCACTTCATTTGGCTTTCACATTCATTGTCATCTAACTTCATGATAATCCTGCTGTGTGAGTATTACTAAATCTGTTGTGAAAACCAGGCTCAGAACATTCAGTCATCTGCCAAAGGGTACCATTTAACAAAAGCAGTCTTAACCCACTGGTTTAATTCTTTGCTCTCTTTGATTTATAGCCTGGCACATAGTAGGTTACAAACATTTGTAAGTGCTCTTTTCACTATACTATGTTGCTTTTCTCCAGAAATATTTATTCATAGTGAGGATGATAACTATCATGAGTACCTACCTAAGAATGATGACTGCCTTAGTTCCTACCCCCCAAGAGGTTGGCTGAAAATCTCCCATACTTGATCCTCCCCCCTGAAGTTCTTTCAGGATCCTGTACCCATAATTCTCACTCACTTTCCTATTAGTGCCACATTTCTTTGTCAAGTTCTCATAGACTCTGATACAGCTTGCTCTTCCCCACGTACCTTGTCCTACTCTATTTCATCTTCTCACTAAAGCTCTTTTTCTTTATGTACACCTTCCTACACACTTCCTCTTTCCCTTCTTTAATTCACATTTTAGCAGTTAAGAAATATGCCCTAAAGTGGGTACAGTGGTGCACCCTCACAATCCCAGGGACTCAGGAGGCTGAACTGGTATAATGGCAGGTTAGAGGCCAGCCTGGGCAACTTAGCCAAACCTTATCTCAAAATTAAAGTAAGAAGGGCTGGGGCTGGGGCTCAGTGGTAAAGTGTCTCTGGGTTCAATCCCTAGTATAAATAAATAAACAAACAAACTATAATTGCTTCATATATTATGAGAAATCAGTAATAGCAAAGACTTACATAGCACTTACTGTATACCAGACACTGTACCAAATGCTTTATATATCTTTATTCACTTCATCCTCACAATAACCTATGAAAATGTTATTATTAACCTAATTTCACAGATGAAAAACAGAGGTCTCCAAATTAAGTAATTTACCCTAGATCACTCCAGACAGTGGGTGGTGGAGCGGGACTTCAAACTCGGGCAGTTCTGGCTCCAGAATCATAGTCTTAACCGCTGCCCTATACTACCTCTTATTACCTCATAAAATGAGGGGGAACTAGTTAAAAATAATCCCTTAGCATTTTATGGCACTTTTCTAATTCTAAAGCACTGTTCATGTTCTATATCCTATTTGATCTTCACAACAACCCTAAGGGTAGGTATTATTAGTCCAATTTATGGGGCAAGAACAGAGACTTATTATGGGGGTCATGTGTCCCAGGGCACATGGTTGGCTAGGGCAGTCTGTATTTAACCCCAGCACGGTCCATTCTCAGTGCCACACAGAGCATTGTCCACTACTGTTTCCTGCTTTGCTTTTTTTTTTTTTTGTATTGGGGATTAAACCCAGGACCTCCCTCATGCTAGGCAAATGCCCTACCACTGAGCTGCATCCCCTGACCTTTTTACTTTATTTTGAGACAGGGCCCAGCTTTTCTTTCTTTCCTTCTTTAAAAAGACCCCTATATTCCCTGAGAATCGCCTACTGTCATCCTGGGCCCCTGCTCTGCACAGGACCTGCTCATAAGGAGCAGCAGAGGGTGCTGTGGACTAACACACAGGACCTGGTGCTTTGGGAGCTTCTACTGGCAGAAGCAGAAACGAGTCTCATATTCTCTTCTTTTTAATTTGTTGTATTTTAAAAATGTTTTTTTAATAAGTAGTAATTTTACAAGTATAAAATATAAAAGGTACTAATGAGTATACAATGTACCTGCTCCCCAGCTCCCCAGCTCCCCTACTTGGAGCAAACCCAGGAAATCTTCGGGTGTTTCATTCTAGAGATAGTCTATGCTTACACAAGCAAATTTGTATTTTTTCTCCACACAGATGGTAGCATGCAAATATGCACACAGTGTTTTTTGTGCTTCAAACAAATGGTATCAGATTATACACACTATTCTTCCTCTAGCTTTTTCAAGATAATTTATCTTGCAGATCAGTTCGTGTCATAATTCATATTAAATCAATGGAAAAACCAGCTCCCTATTGTTTCCTGTCTAGTGCAGTCACAAGAGAAGCTGCTGTAAATATATTTGTACCTAGGTCACTTTGCACATATGCATTTCTTCAGGAGAAATTCCCAGAAGTGAAATTGCTTGCCTGCAAATTTCATGCATTTGTAATGTTGATCGATATTGCTAAATAGCTGTATACAGAGCTATGCACCCAGATATGTCAGTAGTAGTTCAGTAGTCTCTGTTTCCCACAACCTCACCATTGCAGTATTATGAAGCTGTCTGATCTTTTCCTATATCATGAAAGATGGCTTCTCACTGCACTTCTTTCTCACTTTTTTTTTGAGGGATGGAGAGTGGAGGAGGACTGGGGATTGAACGCAGGGGTGTTCTACCATTGAGCTACACAGCTCCAGTCCTTTTTATTCTCTGTTGTGAGACAGGGTCTGGCTAAATTGCCCAGGCTGGCCTTGAATATGAAAAAACTTCCTGCCTCAGCCTCCTACACAGCTAGGATTACAGGAATGCAGTACCACACCAGGCTTCTCATTTCTTCTTCTTCTTTTTTTTTTTTTTTTTTTGATGCTGGGGATTGAACCCGGGGCCTTGTGCAAGGGAGGCAAACACTCTGCCAACTGAGCTATATCCCCAGCTCTCATTTTACTTTTAATTGCATCTCTCTAACAATGAATGCTCTGTAATCTCTGAAATTCATTTGTAAGATCCATAAGCAGTTAGCAGGTAAACCAGACTCCATGCTGGGACATCCTCCTCCAGCTATCCCTAGCCCAACTTTCACTGGCATTTCCTGCCTGCCCTGCTTTATTGTGTCCTTCAAGAAGCCATTTTCATTGCTTGGCCATCCTCCACTGGTCAAGCAGGGATGACCTCACTTGACCTCTCCTTTGAGAGAATGTGGTTTCTTGCCTTTTCTCTGTATTTCAAGACTAATTCCTGTAACCCAATTAAGCAAAGCTGAGTCAGAGGACATGTATTATGTGGTCAGAGTTGACCTTGACCTTGAGTCCTTCCTTGGGCTTCCTGGACCCACTCAGTGCTGCAGTGTTCACATCCTGAGGTGTTAGAAAGGTGGACAAAGAGCAGGTACCTGGACACTCAACTATGTTCAATGGATGTTGTTTGCTTCATGACTGGCTGGTAGAAACCTTCAGATTAGGTGCCAGCTGAATAGAAAATGCATTTACATAACAGAGCTATTTGAAGTGGGGATGAGTCCATCAGTGGTGCACATCTCTAATCCCAGTGACAAAGAAGGCTGAGGCAGGAGGATCAAAAGTTCAAAGCCAGACTCAGCCATTTAGCTAGGTCCTAAGCAACTCAGCAAGACCCTGTCTCTAAATAAAATATTTTAAAAAGGGCTGAGGATGTGGTTCAGTTGTTAAGTACTCCTGGGTTCAATCCCTAACAAGAAGAAGAAGGAGGAGGAGGAGGAGGAGGAGGAGGAGGAGAAATAATAAGAAATAAGTAAAGTGGGGCTGAAAAAAAGTTGGTATCTGTACTCTCTTCTCCACAGGATCATTCTAAACCATTTCTCAAATCCCCCTTTCTTTGCAGTCCCAGAGCACTTTACCTAGACACAGTGAGTCCTGAACCACCATTACTGGGTAACTGCTCTTTGACCTGCCTTCTCCACAGTCCTGTGTGTCCACAAGGATCTTGCCTCTTGTTCGTCTCTCAGGACAAGTGCAGGATCAACACACAGGCGTTTTAAAAGACTCTCCTAATGCCTTCCAGTTCCTATCCTTTCAGAAGCCTGCCTCACTTTCTAGTAGTTTAAACAGCAGGACCTCCATCCAGCTCATCCTGCCCAGAGCCGCCCTGCCAGAGTTTCCCTCCTAAAGCACACTTCTAATCCAGCCATTTGTGGAAGCTCCCTGTGGCCTACTAAATGAAGTGCAAATTCCTTAGCTTGGAATTTAAGGGCCTCTGTGATATGGCTCTGGTCTACCTTTCCAGTTCTTTCTTTCCACTACCTCACATTCCGACCAAACTGAATTACTCAACCTTTCAAGTGTGCCCACATTCCCACTGCCACACTGTGCTTCCTCTGCCCAGAATACACTTCTCTTCACTAGCTTTTCACTTTTTGCACTCACCCTTGTTTAGAAAGGAAGGGTAAGTTTTTTTCTTTTGTAATACTGGTCCCAGTGATGCTCTACCACTAAGCTACATCCCCAGTTTCTTTCTTTTTTTTTTTTTTTTAACCTTATTTTGAGACAGGATCTCACTAAATTGCTGAGACTGGCCTTGAACTTGAACAGCTTCTGGAGTTGCTGGGATTACAGTTGTGTGCCACTGAGCCCAGCAGTTTTTTTTTTTTTTTTTAACATAAGTTGTACATATCTTTCAGGTTTTTCTCAAATGCAATGTCCCCACAGATGCTTGTTCAGATCTCCAGCAGGATCTAATCTTTGTCCTGCTTCAGATTATTTATGCTTCTCCTATATTACAATCTAATACTGTGTCTTGCACCCTTATTCCTGCCCCAGCTCAGCATGAGCACTACAGGATGGAGGGGCTTGTCTGTGTATTGTTGAATAACCAGTGGTCCTGGAGTTAGAGACGCCTCCCTGGACAGAGCTACCTCTCTCCTTTCCACCCCCTGCCCCCCCCCCCACCCCCGGTGGTGCTGAGAATGGAATTCAGAGCCTTACACATGCCAGGCAAGTGCTCTACCACTGAGCTACCCCTTTCCTGCTTTGAGTACTTTGAGAATCAGAAATGGGAAGCATTTGAGACCTATCATCACCACGGCTGCAGCCACCCTTCAGGTCCTTCTCTAAGAGGGGTCTTTTCAACTTGAAGAGAGCCTCACTCTCAAGTCCAGCGATAATGTAGCCCAGAGCCCCACTCCATATTCCCCTACATGAACCCTATGGGCAATAGTAGGAACCTGTGCCTGAGGCATGGGAGAAACAGGCCCATGAGCCCTCTTTCTGATGGGAAACTTAAGATAGCATGGTTGCCTATCTAACAGACTAGGAGGAGGAGCATTTGCCTCCTTAGAGAAAAAGGGAGAAATGGAAAGCCATTCTTCTTTCTCTGCAGTTCTGCTTTCCCCCAAGTGAGTGGACGAAGACGGATACTTCTTTGCTGAAGGCCTCCTGCATTATGCGGTGACAGTGAGTGTGCTGGCAGGACCAGAGGAAGACAACCTGTTCCATCTCCAAGGCTTTCTTCTGGAGTCTTCTGCAAAGGAAAGAGAATATTTGAGTCTTACTTCTCACTCCACATGACCAAGCCCCTTAATCTTCCTAAGACTAGAAATGAAATAGCTTCACCTTCCCTACTTGCTACGTGGATCTTCCTCAGCACGAACACATACTTGAGAGCGTTTTGCAAATTATATTTTTAAAATGTTATTTATATCCTGCCTTTCCTGGAGTGGATTTATAAAAGATACATAAGATATAAAAATAGTAAAAATTAAAAGTGGGAGTAAAAGAAGAAAAAAATAAGAGCAAGGATATAATGCGCAGAAACAAGGTTAGATATGTATCTTGTTTGCTGTGGATGGATTTCAATGTTGGCAATCGGAGAGTGTTTTCTGAATCAGTGGGTCACTTGAGGCGGTGGTGTTTCAGGGTATTTGGTATGGAGAGTGAAGGCCTATAGCAGGGCTGACAAATTCTGGATTCCTCCTGCCCCAGCCTCCTGAGCTGCTGGGATTACAGGTGTAATCTGGCCAATCAGATGCTTTTTAAAAAATAGAGGCTGAAGCCAGGTGCAGTGGCACAAGCCTCTAATCCCAGGGGCTCAGGAGGCTGAGACAGGAGGATCATGAGTTCAAAGCCAGCTTCAGGGGCTGGGGCTCAGCAGTAGAGTGCTTGTCTAGCACATTCGAGGTGCTGGGTTCGATCCTCAGCACCGCCTAAAAATAAATAAATAAAACAAAGGAAAAAAGAAAAGCCAGCCTCAGCAAAAAGCAAGGTGCTAAGCAACTCAGAGAGACACTGTCTCTAAATAAAATATGAAATAAGGCTGGGATGTGGCTCAGTGGTTGACTGCCCCTGAGTTCAATCCCTGGTACAAAAAAAGGGGGGACTAGAGGGCTGGGATGTAGCTCAATGGGAAAGCATCTGCCTCACATTCACAAATCCCTGAGTTCAACCCCCAGTTCCAAAAAAAAGACAAAGAGGTGGGAGGGGGGCATTGGGATACAAGATGCCCTGGGTTCAAACAATCCCCAGCATGACAAAAAAAAAAAAAAAGTTATACATTACAAGTGTATGTACACACACACACACACACACACATATACACACATACATACATGTGTATATACTTAACATATATAAGTATATATAAAAATTTGTATATGTATATATACTTTATATTTACATACAACTCTAGAACATATATATATATATATATATATATACACACACGCACACGCACACACACATACATACATATACATATATATTTTTTTTTAACTTGTTTTTCAGTATTGAGGATTGAACCCTGAGTGTTGTGCCATTGAGCTACATCTCCAAACTTTCTTATTTCTTATTTTGGGAAAGGGTCTTGCAGAGGCTGGACTCAAACTTGCCATCCCCCTACCTCAGCCTCCTAGGTAGATGGGATTCATTAGCATGTACCACCACACCCAGCTTACTTAGAGACGGGGTCTTGCTGTGTTTCCAACTTGGCCTTGAGCTCCTGGACTCAAGTGATCCCTTGGCTTCAGCCTCCTAAGCAGCTGGCTCTCCAGGTGCATGCCACTACAACCCATAAGTTCATCCTTTTAAAGTATCCAGGTTGATGGTTTCTAAGGGCATAGGGTCACTCTCAGCCTCTTGTATTGTGCTGTTCCAGTCCAGCCTCCTTTGCCACATAGACCTCTTGGGTTCATTTGCTATGCTCCCCTCTATTCTAATTCTTAACCCCCTAACAGCTCTAGATTCAAATTTTGGACAAGTTTCCCTATGCTTCCAGCATTTTCCACCCACCTGTCTCATCTCTTTGACCGGGTTCTCCTTGGATCTACTATACTGAAAGTAATGATCAGAGCTGGGGCCTGGAAAGTGCACGGAAAAGCTACCAGGGTAATCTCCAAAGGCTGTAAGGCCCTATGGGAATCCAGGCCACAAGAGGCTGTGGGCATGAGCAGCCCAGGGAGCTGCAGCACTTGACAGATAACATTGTTAGACTGTGACTCACTCTGCCTCAGTCTGGAAAGCCAAAAGAATCTCTCAGCTCGGCCTTCAAAGGCGGGCCGCTTGGACCTTGTGTGACCCGCTGAGGTACCAGGCGGCAGAGTTGGGGCCTCCTAATTCCTAAGCCGGACTGTTTCACACCCCTTTACTCCACAGCGAGACCCCATATGTGAAAAGGTTATGCACTGGGAGTCTGAAGGGAGGAAGAAATGTGTCCTCTGTGTTTTCCAAGACAGAAGAAGGAGCCCTCTAAATTCCTGACTGGCCCAGAGATTTTGGTCCCTGGGGCTCTGCTGGTGCCACTGTGGGGACCCAACCCAAGCTCTGGAGTTAGTAAAAATCAAGCAGACACCCCCCCACATACACACACTCTTATTATTTGCTTCCTCCTGGAAGATTGTTGTGTGAGTGACTAATGGTATTCACATGCCCCTTTCTTCTTATCCCCTTCTCTCCATGATTCTACTGTTTCCATAAACCACATCAGCCCATTGGATCTTCTCAGGCATAGTAGCACATATTTTTAATCCCAGATATTTTGGAGGCTGAGGCAGGAGGATTTCAGTTCAAGTTGAGAATGGGCAATTTAGGGAGGCCCTGTCTCAAAACAGAAAAGAAAAAGGGCTGGGGATGTAGCTCAGTGGTAAAGTACCCTGGGTTCAATCCCCAGTATTGAAGGAAAAAAATAAAAAGATGTCTCACAATAAAATGGGTGGGGGGTCCTCCTTTTCCATCTTAGTTTGTTGGCTTTGTGCTTCCTCTATTTCCAAGTGCAGAAGTCTGGATCTCAAATAGGATTTTCCCACTCCAAAGACACAGAGAGAGGCTGATGAATTATTGCTGTCTGATTCCAGCATGTCATAGAGTCTTGCTGTCCTTATATACTTGAGCAGCATTTGGCTTCTGAGAACTCACAGTCTGGTGAAGGAACTTAAGCTAAAACAATGAGAGACCATTTTACAGAGAAATATTGTTTATAGTTGAAAATCCTACAAAATGCTGAAGCTACCAAAAGTATTGGCATTATGGCAAGACTTTCCAGAAGCAAGCTTTGAGCCACTCTGAATCAAAGAGCATCCCCACTGCTGTGATCTGATCCACTTGGGAGGCTGAGGCAGTAGGATCACATGTTTGAGGGCAGCCTAGCAATTTAGTGAGGACCTAAGCAACTTAGCAAAACCCTGTCTCAAAACTTTAAAAAAGGGCTGGGGGATGTAGCTCAGTGGTAAAGCATCTCTGGGTTTAATGCCTAATACCAAAAAAGAAAAGTAAAAATTTCTTCCTACAGCTCAGGTACAGTTAGTGGTACAGCACTTGCCTTGCATGCACAGGTGCTGAGTTTGATCCACAGCACCACCAAAATAAAAGTTCCATCCTGAAAGCCTTTGTGAGAACCATCACAGGTATGTGGTCACAATTTCTAACTCTCCCCTAAACAAAGCCAGGCTGAGAATGTGTTCACTGTCCAGGGAAATTGTCCAGAGAAGTCAATGCTGGGCTGAATTAGGGGAAGCTGCCCCTGGGTAAGGTGTCTTTAAAAACAGGAAATGAGGGCCTGGGGATGTAGCTCAGTGGTAGAGCACTTGCCTAGTACATGTAAGGCACTGGGTTCGATCCTCAGCACCTGCCTCAGCAACTTAGCAAGGCCCTAAGTAATTTTGTGAGGTCCTGTCTCAAAATTAAAAAATAAAAAGAGGGCTGGGTTGTGGCTCAGTGACAGAGCACTTGCCAAGCACATGTGAGGCACTGGATTTGATCCTCTGCACCACATAAAAATAAATAAATAAAATAAAGGCATTGTGTCCATCTACAACGAAAATAAATAAATAAATAAATAAAATAACAAAAGGGGTTGGGATGTGGCTTAGTGGATAAGCACCCCTGGGTTCAATTCCTAATACCAAAAAAGAAACCCCCCAAATCCAGTGTTCTTCTACTCCCCCAAGCCACATCCCTGACTTCAGATAACCTAAGGAATATTGAAAGTGGGCAGGGCGGCTGGTGATGGTGCACACCAAGGAGAAAGCCTCAGACTTGGTGAGACCTGCTCCATCTAATAAGGAAAGGAGACGAAAGAGCCAAGTGCATCTGGAGGAGCAGAGAGAGAACTCCCTACTCACAGGAGCTGGAGGGGTGGGGTGTAGAAATCAGGCACTCACGCAGGTTGAGACACCATCTCAGAGCCAAGAGTGATGTTGATGCGGTCATTTTCCCCAGATACATAAACATCAGACCTCAGTGACCACTCACAATGCTGCTGCCATCCCTCATTTTCTGAACAGGCTGCTTAGGGGTGAGGTCACTGGCAGCTGGCTCACTGCAGATAGGAGTCAGGAGTCCAAGCCTTCTGAGGTAGGTTTGGTAGTTGTTTTGCTATGCTGCCTTGTCACCGCTTGAGGCTGGTGTCCAGGGTCATCACTGATTCCCAGGTCCCCACCTTATGTTCCTCTCCTTGGCCAGAGCGACATTCTGCTCAGTGATTTGAGGGAAGGTGAGATGGCTCATGCTCAGGGCTCAAGCTTCTTAGGCGGAGTTTGACACCTCCCTTCCCTACCCGCACCACCCTCCCACCCACACCCTCCTAGCCCCCTGCTGACGTGGAGGCAGAGAGAGGGAGGTGAGGCCTTTTGTTTTCCAGCAATGGAGAAATGGCTGAAATCCTGGCATCTCCCGCAGAAGACAGAGGCGGCTCTGGATTTCCTGTTGCTCCCAACACGGGCCAGATAATTGGAGACAGATTTTTGGGCTTGAATTGGGAGGTGAAGCTTGAAATACAGTCATCAGGCCTCCTGTGAGTCTGTGTGTGTGTGCATGTGTGTGTGCGCGCACGCACGCACGTCTGCTGCTTTGTTGGGGGTTTCTTTGTTAGCACATGTATGTGTCTGCATGCATCTGTATGTGTAGACACTTATGATTGAGACCGCATGTGTATGCATATCTAGTGTGCACACGTGTGTTTGTGTGGCATGCTGTGTTCCTTGTACTTTGTTGGCATAGAGAACTCTGTGCATGATGTGAATAAAATATGTAAGCATGTGTCTGGGCCCCTGTGAGGGAATCCCTTGGTTTGTTTTGTTTCCCTTTGTGAGATTCATTCCAGCTTGGATATACCTCAACAGCCCTTTTCGGATCTTATTACTCAGGACTCGAGGGTGATTACATGTAAAGCAATAATTAAGATATTAAAAAAAAAAAACAGGAAGGCAAATGGAATTCAGGAAGAGGATGTGAGGGAAAGATCCAGAATAAAGTCAGAGAAGATAGCGAAAGGGGCCGTGCGCACAGGACAGAGGGACACTTCTAGGGGGTAAAACTCCAGTTACCCCACCTCTCTAATGAAAGGCAACATACCCTTCCAGACTGGTTCAGCTGTCTCCACACTCCCCAGGCTGGGGAGAGAAGGAGGCTCCTATTGCCTTTCTGCCTGAATTTCTGCCCTAGAAGGAGAATCAAGCTCCTTTTCTCTAAGATCCTCTGTTCACATTCACAAGTGTAAATTTGGCTGCTAAAAGGATACAGACTAGCTAGGAAGCAGCCAAAATCATAACAACAATTATAGCTAGCTATTGTGTACTTGCTGCATTTTAGATCCCAGGCTGGGTACTTTACATACAGTTTTGTTGTTGCCAATTTTAATTTTGTGGTGCTGGGCATGGAACCCAGAGTCTTCCACTTGTTGGGTGAACACTCTACCAATGAATTATGTCCCCAATCCCACTTTGCCTATGGTTTTGTATCAAAGCAGGTGTAGATGTGTGTGTGTGTGTGTGAAGCATCCATGAACTATCACCTTTTTTGCAGAGGAAACTGAGGCTATGATAAAGAGAGGACTCTAACCCTTCAGTATTCCCCCAAGTGACGACTCATTTCTTCATTTGACAAACATGCATTGAATACCTGTCTGCCTCAGGTGTCATGCTAAGTGCAGGGATCCAGAGAAGAGCAAAACAGTTCCTGTCCACACAGACTCCACCCTCTAGGGAGAGAATCAGTAATCTCCAAGGCTGACTTTCATCTCAATTTTAGTTGGGCTGATCATTCTGAATGCCAGCACAGAGGTCACTGTTATGAGACTAGTGACCTCAAACTGGGGAAAGAATTATTCCCAAATGAAATTTGTGAGGACTGGGTGTGGAGGAGAAGACACAGAGGAAGTGGAGGGTCGGGGACGTGTATTCTGGGTATCTGAGGATGAAGAAGGGGAGAGAACATAGACACAGCAGTAGCCTGACTGCCCACCCCATCTGCTTCCTAGCCCAGCATTCAGTGGATGAACAGTGTCCTTAGATGGTCCAGTTTCCTCTGGCAGGAGGCAGGAGGGAAACAGGGAAGATGCAACATTTCAGCCTCTTTGGACTGATCTCTGAGGTCCCAAGGTGGCTGTTGGGTGGGATTGGAATGAGAGTCCCCTCCTCATTGTGGTAGTTTGACTGAATTCCCCAGAGTGGCCACCACAGCCTTCCCCAGCCTAAATCGCTTCCAGTTTGTTTAGTCAAATCCCTTGGCCTCAACATCAAAGCTGCTTTGGAGTTTCTGGGAGTTGTTCTTATACGGTGTTTATTCCAGAGATGGTTCTGCTGTCACTGGCTATGTGGGGTGGGGTAGGAGGGGCTGCTGGGCCTCGGGTTTCAGGGTGAGAGGGTAGAAGGACAATTTCTATGGCAAATGTCTCCCTGCCTGCCTCAACATGGGACATAGGCACACCAAAAGGGAGGCTGTCTCCTCCCCTGCCCAGGACCCTACAGAGGAGCCTCTATTCTACCCAAATTTATGCCAGACATTTTAGTTGGGCTCCCAAATGTCGAGGCCATGCTGCCTCCATCCTCCTATTCCAGCCCTCATCTTAGAACCCGGGGGCTTACTCCAAGCATAATTCTCCACCCGCCACCTCCCCATCCTGGACACTCTATGCAGCCACCTGGTGGGTACCTGGGCTCCTTCCACGCCTGCGTGCCCCTTCTTCTGATGGGCTCTTCTTCTCTTTTCTTTTCACCTGATTAGCTGAACATGGGCTCAGCTATTGGAACTTGCACTGGGTTTCACATGGCTCCAGAATCTGCACCTTTCTTACCTGTAAATTTCAGCAGGTTCAAGCAAATCCTCTCCTTCCTGTGACCTTTCCCAGTGCCCAGTTCAGGATGAGCATGAAGAGAAGCCAGTCCAGCATGGTGGATGCAGCTGATCCTGGGGAGATGCAGTTCATGGCCTGAGTGGTGACAGAACTCCCAGGAGTCTCTCCAGGACCAAAAAAAAAAAAAAAAAAAAAAAATCTGCCCTGGGTGAAGAAAAAACAACTCTAGCCATTTGCTAAAACAGGAACAAAGGAGGGACAGAGACACAGAGAAGGGGGTGAGGATGTGTATGTATAGAGCCAGATCTTTGAAGACCAGTTATTGAATATATAAAAGGTTACAACCATGATCTTCAGGGACAAAGTCCTTCTTGAGTGACTACTGTCTTTCCTGTAGGGTTCCTAGGAGCCACAGAGGTCTCTAGACCCCATTCAACCACCTCATCTGCTTCTGCTTCTCTGCCCCTATCATCTGCCTGAGTTATGCCCTTCCAGCATGCCTAACTTTCCATCTGCTCCCTCAATGTTCCCAGACACAGGGGACTTCAGTGCACCCATGGCCACCTTTTAGCCTCCCCCATTGGATAATATGTTACAGGTGCTTGCTAAAAATGGGAGCCCAGCTGGGAGAGAGGGAATTAAGACTAGGAGTGGGTTCAGCTCTCCTTCCTACCCTGGGACCAAAGGAAAGGCTCTGAGTCTGAATCTCCTAGACTTTTGTACACACTTGTGAGCCAAGAACTAGATCATTACCATGAGTTCCTGTCTAGACTTGGCCGGGCACCGTTGAGCTCCCTGCTGTGTGGACTCTCCCATGGGGAGTCTAAGTAGGGGTTCCCCCTAAGATATGGGAATTCAAAAGATCTGGATCCAGACTCTCCATCTCCAAACCAGTATCTTTAATGCCTTAAGCAGTGAGTATCCTGATTAGAAGAGAATGCAGTTTTTGAGCCACTGTCCCCAGGGTGGTCCTTTGGTTCAGTCACACCACAGGTGCCTCCCTCTAAAATTCCACCCCTCACTCTGTGCCCACCCCCATCTTTGCAGGCTACTCATTAGATCGTAATGTTAATGTGACTACAACTGGTGATTAAAACCATTGGTTGGACTTGGGGTTGGCCATCAACATCCCTGGCATAGTTGCTAATCCCTTGGAAATACGTTTTTAATAATCATAGGAGAGGAGGTCAGGGTGGGTGGTCCTGAGAGCTGGGATCCAGTCATCTCCAGGTTTCTCCTGGGCAGACTCTGGGGTATGTTGGAACAGGGAACCCCTTGGGAAGATTGGCCAACTCCTAGCAGATGGAGGTGGTGCCTGGTGCACAGCTGCCTCTGCTGACTGTCAGGGGCAGGCTGTGGCAAGGGTGTGGCTGGAGTGGCTAACTGAAGAGCCCAGGGTCAAGAGGCTTCAGCCACATGGAAGGATTTTTTTTTTTTTTTTTTTTGGTGGTGCTGGCGATTGAACATAGGGCCTTGTGCATGCAAAGCAAGTACTCTACCAACTGAGCTACATCCCCAGCCTAGAAGGATTAATTTTGAGTCCTGTACTGCACTCACTCCTATGCCAAATGCCCAAGAAGGAAATGTAGACTCCAAAGGTCCCCTTACTAGTCCATTCAGCCTCTCTCTCTTTTTTTTTTTAATGGTTAATTTTTTAAAATATTTATTTATTTGAGTTTTTGACGGACACAACATCTTTGTTTGTATGTGGTGCTGAGGATCGAACCCAGGTTGCACGCATGCCAGGCGAGTGCGCTACCGCTTGAGCCATATCCCCAGCCCCATCTCTTCTTTTTTTTCTTTTCGATTTTTTCATAATTGAAAAAATTATGAAATCAGGGATACTCTACCACTGAGCCACATTTCCAGTCCTTTTTATTTTTTAACTAGGAGTTCCCCTAAGATATAGGAATTCAGAAGGCCTGGATATATTTTCTCTATCTCTAAACTAGTATCTTTAATGCCTTAAAGATTTAAGACATTTAAGATGCCTTTTAAATTTTCAGACAGGGTCTTGCTAAGTTGCTGAGGTTAGCCTTGAACTAAGATCCTGCTACCTCAGCCCTCCCAAGTCACAGGAATTACAGGTGTGTGCCACCAAACCCAGCTTATATAATACCTTTCAGAATATGCAACTATGTTACACTTAATGTAATGTAATAATGAGCACATAGTATATATAAAATGTATATTAATATATTATGTGTAAAACATGATTATTATGGTAGTATTCTATTGGCTGTCTACTTTGTCAGATCCTTTGATAACTATTCCCTCTTATGTTCACAACACTCTGCCAAGCAGACCTTATTATCCCATTTTATATATGAGAAATCTGAAACTCAGAAAGGTTAACTTGCTTAAGGTCACATAGCTAATAAGAAGCAGGGCCAGTATCAACCCTAGGTCTCTGGTCTATTTCAAACCTATTCTTTCTTTTCTAAGCCCAAAGCTATAGAGAACATGAAGAATAAAGTAATAAAGTAATAATCAATGCTGTCAAAACCCTAGTAATCCAGCTCCCTAGACATGGCACACATACACTAAATGCAAGATAACAATACAAAATAACTTTAAGAGGGCTATTAACAGACAATGTAGATGAGGGCCCAGGGAGTGATACTGGCATAGGTTTGGATCAGGGAGATGCCACCAAAGGCAGTAGGGATTAGAGGAGACTTACAGGTGGGGACTTATGGGATGAATTGGAGTTGATGGTGGTTCATACAACACAAGTAGTAATTTTAGCTGGGTGTGGTGGCACACGCCTATAATCCTAGCAACTGGGGAGGCTGAGGCAGGAGGATCATACATTAGAGGCCAGCCTCAGAAAATTAGTGAGACCCTATCTCAAAATAAAAAAATAAAAAGGGCTGGAAATGGGGCTCAGTGGCAAATCCTTCCTGAGTTCAATCTATAATACCAAAACAAAACAAAACAAAAAACAGGTGAGAATTTAATTGCAATGAGTTCATCAGACTGGCTTACTCCATCCTGGAAACTTATCATCCTATCTCCCCCCCCACTCCTGTTAAAGCCTACTCTTGACATTTTCAGGACTTGAGGCATGAATCAAAATAAAAGGCCACAAACAAAATTTCTAAATATTAGAAAATTATAAATCAAACAAATTGATACCAAGTATAGTGGCACAAGCCTATAATTCTAGTGACTCAGAGGGCTGTGGCAGGAGGATCTCAGGTTCAAGAGCAGCCTGGGCAATAGAGTGAGATCTTGTCTCAAAATACAATGAAAAGAGTGGGGTATGTAGCTCAGTGGTAAAGTGACTCTGGGTTCAGTCACCAGTACAAAAATCAACTACAACAACAAATGTTAAGGTATACGTCCTATCCTCTACCTTGACAAATACACCTTCACTTTGGAGTTTGCACTGAAACATGGTGGTACTGCCCCATCCCCTGGTCTATCCACCTGTCCTCACACACACAGTTCCTTTCCCCTCTGCTCCTGTGAAGATGGCTCAAGAGCTAAGGTATGTACCGTACATCTACCTATTCACATTCTTTATGTCTCCCCCTCAGACTGCAAAATTCACGGCCATCCTGGACTCGATTGATCACCTTTGGCCACCCTCAACCCAAGGGTACTTACAATTGCTGTTTGTTCTGCCTCTGGAGGCTGAATGGGGAAAGGGACTCTTGAAGTCTTGGAAACAGGCTGAGATCACTCAGAGAGGTAATTCTGGAGATCAGGAGAGGGACAGAACTAGAATGAATCTAGTGAGGCCTAACTCAGGAACAAAGTTTAAGGGACCAAAAAAAAAAAAATCCTAATAAGACCAGTATAGGGGTGCATGCTTATAATCCTAGTGACTGAAAGCTGAAACAGGAGGTTTGCAAGTTTGAGGCTAGCCTGGTTTAAGGATGGCCTTAGGCTTGAGCCTAAGCAACTCCACTTTAAAACTCTAGTTTGAAACCTGCAGTCTCATCAGGCATCCCGACAGAGCCCTCCAGTATGGCCTTCAGGCACGAAAAGTCACGTCTCCCCATCCTGATAAACTCAGAGTGAAGCCTCTGGTGTGCTGTCCTTGCCCCATAGGGGGAAAGGCAAAAAGATCAGAGTGGGACCACAGACCAGATTTTAACCCCAGGGTAAATGACGTCACTGAGAAATCCGGTGACAGCTGATAAGGATGGAAAGGGGGGTCAAAAGTCCCAAAATTTTGTATAAATAATAGAGCAAATGAACAGACATTCAGCCAGCCGACACTGATGCCCTCACACTGAGAGCCTGATGAGGACCTGGACTGGCATCCCAACACTTTTCACTGTTGCTGATCCTCTGCATCTTCCTCACCGCTCTCAAACTCTACAGCCACATCTTGACCCTGGTGAGAGCCACAACTTCTCCCTAGGACCCTCTCCTCAACCAGCAGTCAGCTCCACCCCAGGAGAAGCCTGCCTCGGTTCCTGACCTGATCACCCCGGTCTGAGTGAGTGTGCATTTGCTGGACTTAAAGCCTAAGGCTTGAGACTTTTGATCTGACACTTGAATTTAGCACACAGAGGGAATGTCTGCCATTAGCCTGTCATGATTAAGTGTGTTTGCAGTGCTTAGAATTAGATCTAGAATTGTTTGCTGTGAATTAATTAATCTAGAATTGTTTGCTGTGAATTGATTATGTCTGTTGCAGTGCCTAGCATTCCGGATCGTCATTTTCTTGATTAAGAATCTATAGAGTGGGGCTGGGGCTGTAGCTCAGTGGCAGAGTGCTTGCCTAGCATGTGTGAGACCCTGGGTTTGATCCTCAGCACCACATAAAAAAAAAGTAAAAGAATAAAATAAATGCATGCTGTCCATCTACAGCTAAAAAAAAAAGAACCTATAGAGTGAAATTGTATTGAGTGATTTGAGTGAATAAATCATTGAAAAGGGCAGAAGCTCATGGACATTCTTTTTTTTTTTTTTAAAGGCAAAGGTGCCTTTTTATTTTTTAGTATCTCTATTATTTATTTATTTAACGTGGTGCTAAGGATCGAACCCAGGGCCTCACGCATGCGAGACAAGCACACTCTACCTCTGAGCTACAACCCCAGCCCTGCATGGACATTCTTTATGTCTCCCCCTTGACTGCATAAGTTGCACCTTTTGCCATCGCAACAGCTGGGCAACTTAGCAAGACCCTATTTCAAAAATAAAAGAAAAAAAATTTGTTTTTTACTCTTTTTTCCATGCTAGAGATTGAACCCAGGGGAATTCTACCACCAAGCCATACTCCCAGGCCTTTTACTTATCTATTTTAAATTTTGAGACAGGGTCTAAGTTGCCCAGGCTAATCTCAAACTTGTGATTCTTCTGCTTCAGCCTCCCTAGTAGATGAGATTTTAGATATGCACCACTGCACCTGGGTTCAAAATAAAAAAAGGACTAGGGTAATAGCTCCATGGTAGAGCATTTGTCTGGCATGCACAAGGCCCCGGGTTCAATCCTAGTACTGCAAATCAAAAATAAAGATAAATAATGTTGTAAAACAAAAACAAAACAAAACAAAACAAAACCCCCCAAAAAACAAAAAGATAAATAATGTTGTAATGTAATATTTGAAAAATCAAAATTAATGCAAACATGTCATATTAAAAAAAATCCAGGAGCTGGGGCTGTGGCTCAATGGTAGAGCACTCGCCTGGCATGTGTGAGGCACTGGGTTTGATCCTCAGCACCACATAAAAATAAAATAAAGGTATTGTGTCCACCTACAACTCTGTGTGTGTGTGTGTGTGTGTGTGTGTATAAATAACTCCAAATTTTTAAATATAGGATTGGCATTTTATTTATTTATTTATTTATGTCTTGGGCTCCGATATGGTTCCACACAGCCCTGGGCCAGGACCCACAGTCTAGAAGGGAGAGTCCCCCCGACTCTCTTTGCTCTGTCGGGTGGTGAGCAACTGGGACTCCCAAAACAGGAAATGCTCTTGCCAGGAGCCTCAGGGTGGCAGTAACTGAGAGAGCTCCGTGAGGGCTTCATCATCTAGCAGAGCATCTGGCATTTCATAGGCCCTCGATGACTACTTCTTGAATAAATAAATGAGGAAAACTAACTTTCCCCAAGTCACCATCACAGCCATATTCACTACAAGGGTTACTAGGACAGTGACCCTCAGCACAACCCTAATGTTATGACATTGACTGAGTCAGGGACATGGTTGGGGTGGGGTGGACGCACAGACAGGGAATCTATCAAGACCTAAAGGAGTCTAAGCTAGGATCCTGGAAAGGACAGTGTGGAAGACCAGAGTCTCCGAGACTCAATCAGAATAGGGCGAAGAAGAGAGGAGGGGGTTGGGGATGTGGCTCAGTGGTAGAGGACTTGCCTAGCAAGTGCCAAGGCCCTGGGTTCAGTCCTGCGCATTATGGGGAAAAGAAGAAGGAGAGGGAGAAGGAGAGGGAGGAAAAAAGGGAGAGGAAGAAGAAGAAAGGAGGAAGGGCAGATGGGAATGCAGGGTTATGGGGGGTGAGGAGACCCAGAGACAGGCCAAGGAGCGAGCAGGAGTGAGGGGCAGGGAAGGGAACTGTGGAGGGGGCAGGAAGAACACGGGGGTCTGGAAGGAGCTAGGGGGTGTTTCTGCACCGTGAATGAATAGGAGCCTGGAGAAGGGGAAGCAAAGGCTCTGAGTGTGGCTCCCAGAAGCCTGGAACTGGTCAGTTCCTCTTGAAAAGTTCTCGAAGCCCCTTCCCTACCCACTCAGAGTTACACACTGGTGTTTCCTATTTCAGGCCCTACGCCCTTGCCTCCCCTCCCTCCCTCTTGCCCCACCTCCCCAGAGAGGGACAAACACACTTGATATATGAAGTGTTTCCACCTAGGTGCCTGGGAATCCCACAAAGGCTGCAGTGTGTGACAGCCCCTCCCTTCTCCTCCCCCAGCCCCTTCCCTTCCTGAGTCTGTCTGGGAGTCTGGGAATGCCTCCTTTTCCTAGGGTGTCATAGAGAAGGAGGATGGGGACCTTCCTCTTCCTCTCCAGCGCCTGATTTTGGGTGGGTGAGCCTGGATGAGTATAGGGGTTCAGGGTGATGATCAGGTCTTCTTTGGCTTCCCAGAGGTTGGAGTGAGGGGGTCTTAATTTCTACCTTTGCCTCTTTGCCGGCCCTGCCCACTTCCTTCCTTGCTGTAGAAGCCCCCTCCCACTGATGGGGGAAGGTTGCACACTCCGCTTTTCTTCGTGCAGAAACCCATAAGAGGAATAAAATCAAATTTTCACATGCTCCCTATGTGCCAGGCACTGTGGTAGACTATTTTTGGGGTGTGTGTGCCAGGGATTAAACTCAGGGGCACCCGACCACTGAGTCAGATCCCCAGCCCTGTTTTGTATTTTATTTGGAGACAGGGTCTCGCTGAGTTGCTTAGCGCCTCGCTGTTGCTGAGGCTGGCTTTGAACTTGTGATCCTTCCTGAGCTGCTGGGATTATAGGAGTGTGCCACCGTGCCTGGCCTCCTGGAAGCTTTTGAAGTAGGTATTTTCACAGCTGAAGGTGTGTGTGAGGCAGTGAAGTTGGAGGCAGTATGGCACAGCGTTCAAGATTGTGGACTTGGGTAGCAAGAGACCTGGGACCAAATCCCAATCTTATGAATAGAACAAGTTTCTTTACCCCTCAAGCCTCAGTTTCCCCATCTCTAAAGGAAGGATATATGGTTCTTTACAGGATTGTTAGAAGCATTTTTCAAATAAAGCTGGGTACAGCAGCCTATAATCCTGCTACTTGCGAGGATCCCCAAGTTCGGGGCCAATCTAGGCAACACAGTGAGGTTCCAAAGGGGAAAAAAAAAAAAAAGAATTAAATAGGAATATTGTACCTGAAAGACCTGGTAGTCAGCACGGGGTAGGTTCTGAGTTTATTGTTGCCACTGTTCTTGGTAAGGACAAAGCAGTCCCTGGGCACTTCTGGACTTCTGACCTTCTCAGAGGACAGGCACATTGGGGACTAAGGAGTGGGCTTGGATGGTTAGGCCAGGCCGAGGAAGTGTGTGTCACGGCAGCCCTCTATGGACATACAGATGGTGCAGGCGCCTGACTCCAGAAGAGCCTGAAGTCAGCAGCCCTGAGGACACAGGCATCCCACCTCCCACCCACAGGCAGGGGGAGGGCCCACTCCACCACAGTGGGTGGTCTCTCTGGCCCAGCAGCCCTTCCTCTGACTCAGGGAGAAGCTGCAGCTGGCCCTGGGCCACAGCAGCCACTCACATTGCCACTCGCACCATCACTCCATGTCTCTGGCTCTTCTTGCCTCCACAGTGGTGCAGTGAAGACGGGTCGCGTGCACGCTTGGGTGTTTGGAGGCATGCTTTGTGTGTGCAAGATCGAGGGTATATGCTGAGCGTGCAAGGGCAGGCACCCGGGTACTCATGTGGGGAGTACCTTTTGAGAGCATTTTCTGCTACATGGTTACATACACGTCTGTGGTCACACAACTCTCACGCTCACCCTGGGGTCTGTGGGTGCATGTGTATGCCATGTGCCAGGATATCTGTTGTGTCCACGTGTGTGACGGCTTGTCAAACAAACTCCCTGGAGCTGGGGCTCTGCAGGAAGGGTCAGACGGCAGTCTGAGACACTTTTCATGTGTCAGGAAAACTAGGCTCCCCTTTCAGGAAGCCTTCAATAGCAAAATAAACTAGCCCAGCTCCTGGGGCAGAGCAGGACGGGGCTCTGGGCAAGGGAGAGGAAAGCTTGAGATGGTGGAGGAGGTCACAAAGCCAGGCAGCCAAATGATACCCTTTGACCCCCATCCACCCCAACCTGATCTCTGGGGATCCTTTTCCCTTCACTGTGTTTTGAGAGGGCTTTGTCCTCTTTGCCCTCTTTTTTCTCCTCTCCATTTCTCCTCTCTCCCTACTTTCTCATCTGTCCTTCTTCCTCCATCTTTCTTCCTCCCTTTCTTTACCACTCTGCAGTTGGCTGCCTACCAGTCCCCTCCACTGAATCAGCCAAAGCTATGTTCCACCTAAGAGAACCGGTTGTTTTGTTTTTGAGGTGCTGGAGACCAAACTCAAGGCCTTTTGGAGTGCTAAGCACAGACTCTACCACTGAGCTACATCCTCAGCCTTGTGGGTTGTTTTTAACTGACTCTTTTTTTTTTTTTTAATTTTTGTTTTCCGGTGCCAGATTGGCCACAAGCCCCTGGCTATTGCTTCCAATTATGCAGGTAATCTTTCATTCAGTGATTGGCTAATTAACTCCATAATTTATCATACGTTTATTAAGCACCTGGTTTGTGCCAGGCTCTGTGGTTGGTTCTTGGGCATTAAGCAGGAGAAACGAGTGGGCTCTGCCTCACAGAACTTTCAAACAGATAGGGGAGCCAGAAATGAAAGCCACACATAGAAGTATAAAATTTAAATAACCTAAGGGTTGCAGACAGAGAGATAATTATATGTATCTGAGAACCTCTAATGGAATTAATGTGGTCAGGAGGATGGGAAAGATTTCCAAAGGAAGTGATTAGCTGAGGTTTGAGGGGAAAGTAAGAGTTAAGGAGACCAAGGAGAGGAGAGGTAGGGTGTGAAGTGAGGCAGATTGTTGTAGGCAGAGAGGGAGCAGGTAAAAAGGCCCTGAGGCCAGAGGGAGAAAGTTTCCTGTGTGTGTGTGTGTGTGTGTGTGTGTGTGTGTGTGTAACTGCTATGAGACCTGTATGGTCAGGAAATAGAGCGAGCTTCATGAGGTTAGAGCAGGTGCTAGGCTTCCCTGGGCCAAGGATCATTCTTTTTTTTTTTTTTTTTTTGGTACCAGGGATTGAACCCAGGGGCCCTTAACCACTGAGCCATATCTCCAGCCCAAGAGAGAGATGTTGCTCAAGCTGGCCCTGAACTCCTGGGCTCAAGTGATATTCCTGACTCAGCCTCCCATGTAGCTGGAACTGCAGGCACATGCCATCATGCCCCTCAAGGATCATTTTATTTATTTATTTATTTATTTGTTTGTTTGTTTGTTTGTTTTTGGTGCTGGGAATTGAACCCAGAGCCTTGTTCATGCAAGGCAAGCCCTCTACCAACAGAGCTATATCCCCAGCCCCTAGGATAATTTATTTTAATAAAAGAACAAATAGGAGCCAGGCACAGTGGTACACCCCTATAATCCCAGTGGCTTCGGAGGATGAGGCAGGAGGATCATGAGTTCAAAGCCAGCCTCAGCAAAAGTGAGACCTTGTTTCTAAAAAACATACAAAATAGGACCGAGGATGTGGCTCAGAGTTCGAGTGCCCCTGAGTTCAATCCCAGTACCCTCCAAAAAAAAAAAAATATATATGTTCTTAAGTGTGATTTAGTCTATTATTTTTAAAAATTCAAGTACAAATTCATTAACATTTTAAACACTTCTTTAGTTTTTTTACTACAATATCCTTCACACTTCTTTGAAGAACAAAAGGCACAGACCAGGGAGACAGTGGAAATTTTGCAGTCTTCAGGCAATGGTCCACTTAGGAATTCTCAGGACCCTCACAGATTGAAGGTCACTGTGCCAGGAAAGGGAGAACAGGGGGATAGAGAATCACCCCATTGTGCTGCTGGGGCTTGGGTCAGACAGATGAAGCCAGGCTGAAGCTGACTGAGCCCAGCTCACTGTCCTCCCTACTCCAGCTCCGCAGGATCTGACCTTGGCCCTCTGCCTCTCCAGCCATGTGCTTAGCCCCCAACAGCTGGGCAGGCTTGTGCTTGGGGAGGGGGGGGGGGGCAAGCAGGCAGGAGTTGGGAGAGGGAAAAGACAGCTGAGCAGGGAGGGGAGAGAGGGTTAGAGTGCTGCTCAAAGTGGGACCTGAAGCAGCAGCAACACCTGGAAATCTGTCGGAAATTCACATTCTCAGCCCAGGACCCAAACCTGCTGCATCAAAATTTCTAAAGTGAGGTGCAGTGTTGTGTTTTAACAAGCCACTCAGGTAATTCCTCAGCATTGCTCAGGTTTAAGAACCAGTGCCATAGGGCTGGGATTGTAGCTCAGTGGAAGAGCTTGCCTAGCGTCTGTGAGGCACTGGGTTCGATCCTCAGCACCACATAAAAATAAATAAATAAATAAATAAAGGTATATATATATATATATATATATATATATATATATGCACCAGTACTGTAGAGGGCAAAGGGTTGGTGGGAGGTACTCTAAGTGAATCAAAGAATATAGAAGTTGAGTCCTTCATTCAGCCAACCACAATTGTATACTGTGTCAATCATTCCAAGCCCCTTTTATGCAAGCCTTTCTGGAAAAGCACAAAGAGGGAAAAGATCTGGCTCCTTTAGGCCCCATTTCTCTGGGATCTGTCTCTAGTCTTTGGCCTCTTGCTCAGAGTAGGTGGAGATAACCTCATCTTAGCCCATGGGTGTAGGGTGGGGGAGGGGAAGTGTCTCAGGAGGGGTGTCAAGCAGCGTTTCTTGGCAGACCCGGCTGTTCCTTCCAATCCAGGCACCTCCACCCCCAGCTCCTGCACAACAAGCACACCCACCCAGCAGCTGCAGGAACCACCCAGCCTGGCCCAGCTCAAGCCCCAGTGTCCCCAGGCTCGGGGGAAGTGGGACTCCACCTGTTCTTCCGTGACCACCCCTCCCAGACCTCCACAAGGGACGCAGACCCACCGCAGCCTGAACCATGGCATCTCCTGAACCCTTTTCTCCCTCTCCATGACCTTAGAGGAGAGCCGTCTTAGGTCATGTACTCAACCCAGATCCCCCAGCCTGCTCCCCAAACCCCAGCCATCAGCTCCTCTGGTCACAGCCCACCCCCATGGAACACCACCCCACACTGTGGGTGGGATTTCATCTTCACACAGGCCAAGCAGCTGGCTGGACCACCTGCCTCAGGAGACGCCAAATGGAAGGCCAAGAGGAAGGTCAGTGGTCGGGGAGGCTCTGAGGGAGAGGAAGCAGGGGTGAAAGGGGTTGGGGCCAGGAAATCTAGAATGTTCCAGCTGGAAGGGATCGTAGGACTCAACTAGTACAGCCTTGACATTTTGCCAGTTCAGAGAGGTTGTGTCACACAGCACATTGGTATCAGACTCAAAACAAACCCAATCCCCCAGTCCAACACTCTTTCCACAGCCCTTTCCAGGGACAAGGACAGTCAAGGCTATCTGTGCCTAGAAAAGTGCTACTCTTCTGTGAATTTCCAATAGAGTCTTCCTCCAAGGAGCTTCCTTTAGTTTACTCCTCAGTTTTTCTCCCCATCACTCATTCCACCGATCCCAAGGGCCATAACTGGACCATTACTGGTTCATTACTTTATCATATGTACTTCACAGCACGCCTGTAATCTTAGCGGCTTGGGAGGCTGAGACAAGAGAATTTCAAGTTCAAAGCCAGCCTCAGCAACTGTGAGGCACTAAGCAACTCAGTGAGTCCCTGTCTCTAAATAAAATACAAAATAGGGAAGGGGATGTGGCTCAGTGATTGAGTACCTGAGTTCAATCCCTGGGACCTAAAAAAGAGACTCTTGTGTCTTAAGAGTGTATGTGTGTCCCCTACCTCCACTGGCAGACTAGAAGGGTTCCCAAAGACGGAGGATATTCCCAAGGACAGAGAACAAATGATGTCTCGGTTCCATTAGACTAGAAGCTTCCTGAAGGAAACCTGTGAGTCCTTTCAGACTGAGGTTCCCTAAAGGCAGGAACTGAGTCTCCAGAATATTGTGGGCCTCCTTCTCATCACCACAATTCTTATTAACAGACAATCCCAGTGCTAGTCCCTTGCACATGTGACCTGGGACCCAAGAGCAGAGAGGCCCTTGAACAAGGAGCACCCAGTTCAAAGATTATGCTTGAAATGACTAGTGGCATTTGGAACCATTAGGGCCCCCTTAGTGAGTATCTTGGAAATTCTCAGACAGCTGTTCCCATTCCTTGCCCATTTTGAGATTTCATTTATTCTTTTGGTGCTGGGGATTGAACCCAAGGGTGCCCTTTTTATTTTTTTGAGACAGGGTCTCCCTAAATTGCTCAGGGTGTGGCTAAGTGCTGAGTCTGGCCTTAAACTTGCCATCCTTTTGCCTTAGCCTCCCAGGTTGCTGGGATTATGGATTTGTGCCACCATGCCTGGTTAATATCTCAATCTTTGTCCAGAACACCTTGGTTGTTTCTGTCCACGTCCATTAGCCCTCTTGTGAAATTCTCTAAAGTTTTGAAGAGACCTATGGCACCTATACTGGAGACTCTGAACTAGGGAGTCCTGTGGAATTGAGGGGAAAAGGACAGCCTTTGTCCACACCCCCAGCCCCAAGGCCTTGGGGATGGCTGAGGAGGATGAATCCTCTCTGAAGCCACCCAGGGCCCTGCCCCTCCTTGGCCTTCCATGTCTCTTATGCCCCAGCCCCTCCCCCTTCTCATTTCCCAGGAAGATGTGGGACATCAGCAGAGGCCATCAAAGCCAACCCATCTCTATGGCATGGGTCATGTGCTTCCTCTCTGTTCTCCAAATAGGCTATGAGGACTTTTATCACAGCTGCCACATTTCTCAAGTCCTAAAGGAGCTCATTCTGGTACCTTTCTGGTTTAACCACACTGAGCATGTAGCAGTCCCACCCACAGCTGGGATGTGGCAGGGTCTGAGTGCAGAGAAGTGCCCAGGGACCTCAGTTCTCTCCCAGAGGATCTGCTGCAGTTGCCTTCCACACCATGCTTGGCCTCACTGTGCACAAGGCACCTTCCCACATGTCATCCTAAGAATGTGTGTGTACAGGCTGCTGACAGTGTTTCCTCCACACCCGCCACAGCACCAAGTTAGAGCACTTTCCACATTTGTATTCTATTTGTGTTTGTTGACTAGCCCACCCCACACTATCGGGTATGAGCTCCTAATGGTCAGGAACCTTGTTGAATTTTGTGGCCTTAATAACCAACAGCATATATGGCATACAAGTTTGTCAGAAGGATTGATGGACAAATGATCTGTTCAGCAACCTCAGGAGATGCATAGGGGAGACCCCAATCATAATCAGGGTGTAGGGAAGGAGGGCTCAGGGAGGTTAAGAATCGGATCCCAGGCCCCAGAGCTAGCCACTGGAGCTGAACACCACACAGGCCTTTGTTGTTTTGTACCACTTATAGCAGAGCCAGCTCATAACCAAACCCAGGCCCTCAAATCCCAGACTACACTCCAGAGCACTGTGTGGAGAGGAGCAGGCTGTACACTGCACAAACCTTGGAAGTGCCCCTTACTCTGCAGTCTCAGTAAATGGCATTCCCTGGAGTTGGTGCAGGAGGTGACCCTCAAGGCTGAATGCAGGGGCCCTGCCTCCATACTCTGTCCTCAGCTTCTTTGTGAAAACATTCAGATACTTAGGGCAACAAAATTGTGGTCTCCTTTTCTCCCACCAGCCAGGGGGCCAGCCAGCAAGCACTCCTGAGGGGCAAGTATGGCACTCGCTCAGGACCACTGGCACTCCTGCCTGTCCAGGTCAGACCTCACTATGTCCCCAGTATTCTGCTCACATGAGACCTCACCAGACAGCACCTCACCTCTACACTCTGCTCCCTGAGAATGTGGATACACATGTCCCCACACAGAAGGGCAACCGGCAAGTGAGGTGTGGGGGTGGGGGAGGTACCCAGATCTCCAAGCTGCTTGTCTGAGACACAACCAAGCAGGGGGCTGAGAGCTGGGGGCTGGCCTCCCATAGCAGAGCCCCCTCCCCCTCCACTCGTGTGCAGGGCCCTGGCCCCTCCCGGGGAACAAGGCTGGGATTAATAAGCGCCCGGCTCCCTCCCCTAATGGGCTCCAGCTGCACAAACATTCCCAGAATTCAGAGCCGGCTCTGTCTGGGGCGGCCCAGGCCTCAGCCCCAGCATTCCTGGACCCCTCCCCCCAAGCCTGGGACAGCTGCTCCGGAACTCAGGCAACTGGCTTGGGGATCGAATCCCAATTCAGCTTTTCCAGAGGTGGGGGACATTGGAATGGCTGGGGCTGGGGGTGGGGTGAGGAAGAGAGGAATCGAACTCTAAGGGACATCTCTGTTCCTGCCCCATCTGCACCTCCCCTTCGGGCTCTCTCTTCCCCCAAGACCGTGGCAGGCGCTTGGCCTGTTAGTAGGTACCAGGCCGGTTCAGTCTATCCTAATTTTTCTCATCAGACAGTGCCCTGGCTGGCACTGCCCAACAGGAGAAACAGGGCAGGGCTAGGAGAGAAGATAAACATCTCCATTGTGTTTTCAGAGATCCAGCTGTGTCTCCTAGGAACTTAGAGCCTGGCAGGAACTTGTTCAAACAGGTTCTTATCAAGAAGGGGGAAGGGTGCTACAGGGAGCAAAAAGAAGAAAGTGGGGTCCTATTTCTTTCCTGCCACTTATCCACCCAGGGAGGGACCTGTAAAGACCCAGTGGTGACAGTCCCAAGTGGACAAATGTTGCTCACGTTGAGGAGGGTTGGGAACCAGTCTCCTCTTTCTCACCTCTGGATCCAGGGCCAGAAGGGGTCATTCAGCTGTCCTTAGTTCTGCCAGCTGTGGAAACCCAGGGCTGAGGCCAGGTGAGGAGCCCTGGCACTTGGGTTTGTGCCAGGGTCCATCCGAGTAGGGGGACTGGTGTAGATCATGGGAGTCCCTAACCAGGTGTGGGATTGTCCCGTGTACACGTCTTACCCCCAAGCGAGAGCAGCTCAATGGTGTTTGGAGTGGATGGGTACATGTGTGCCCTCGTGCGTGCCAGCCTCTGGAGTTCAGGAATGCCATGCCGTGAGTTTCAGAAAGACTGCCAGCTGCCCACCCTCCCCCAAAATGGAAGTGTCCCTGCCATAGAGCTTGTTAGAAGCTGGGAAGAGAAAGGATGGTAAGAAGAGAAGGGAAGTCGGTGAGGGAGAGCCCTGAAGGGGGCTGTGCAGGAGTAGAGGGCACTGTCTTGGGAGCTCAGACATGTGGGTCCTGGCCTCAGCAATTCCAGGAGTCAGCTGGCACCTTGGGACATGCCACTTCCCTGACCAGGACCTCAGTTTCCCTTACCTTGAATATAAGAAAGTTGGACAAGGGCCTCTCCTGAGTCCCTTCTTAGATTCTAGTGTGATAGGAGTTGTGCTGGGGGGACAATGAAGATGCTCTATCCCTTCAGGAAACACGGCTATAGCCAGGTGGGGTGATGCATGCCTGTAATTCCAGCAGCTCTGGAGGCTGAGGCAGGAGGATTGAGAGTTCAAAACCAGCCTCAGCAATTTAGGGATTCCCTGGACAGCTTAGCGAGATACTGTCTCTAAATAAAATATTAAAAAGGGCTGGGGATGTGGGTTCAATCCCTGGTACAAAATTAATCAATCAATAAATAATAGGGGCTCTGAAGGGGTCACCAAGAGTAATCAATAGGAAGCATCTGGAGGGTCCATGGTTTTCCTGGCCCTGAGGGAGAAATACAGAGGAAAGGTATGGATCCTGACCTTGGGAGCCCCAACCTATAGGCAGGCCGGGTACTCTATGACATGAAGGGGAAAAAAAGGTAAATTATTTCAACTGGCAGATCTCCTGGTGGTCACCCTAAATTAGGGGAGTAGAGAATTATTCAGTCAAAGAGCATGGGGTCAGTCACCCTCTCTCCTTCTTGGAAGTACAACAAACACATCAGGCCCCTCCTTAGCCCCTGCTGAGGAATGCAGACAGACCTCTGCAAGTCTGTCCCCATCAATCACATTGCCCTTCGAGTCACATCACCTGCTTCCATTGCCCCTGCCACTCTCCATGGAGGCACAGAAGGATGACTCTCTTGTGGGGCTTGAGCCCAGTGACTTCAGCAGTACTATCTATATACCTCTATCTCCCACTCCACACCCAGCTAGGGACCAGCTCCAGAGTTGGAAGAAGGGAGTAAAGTGAGACCTTTGCCTAAATGGAGAAACCAAAGGATTTGTGTGAGGACAAGAACTCAGGAATTGGACCCCATTTAGGATACTATCCAAGTGAGCCTCATTTAGCATGAATGTGGCATGTAGTTAACAGCTACTTTGTATTTAGCCCTGTGTTAGAAACAGGAATGCAAAGAAAAAAACATTTTCCCCCAGGAGTATGAAGTCAGAAAAAAAAATTACTTCCACTGGAAGAGATATGAGTGGTCCAGAATTCTCTTTCCCTTCATAGTCTCATTCAACAGAGTGTCTCTTCCCTTCTCTCTCCCTCTCTCTCCCTCCCTCCCCACCCCTCTATTTTTTTTTTTTTTTGCAGTGCCAGGGATCAAACCCAAGGCCTCACACATGCTAGGCATGTGCTCTGCCACTGAACTACATCCCCAGCTCCCTCTCCCTCTCTTATGGAAACTTTCTCTCCTCCAGGATGACTGGACTTTTTACATAGTGGCTGGCTTCCAAGAAGGCCAAAGTAGAAGCTTCCAGGCCTAGACCTGAACTGTCAAGGTATCACTTTGGCTGCATGTTATTGGTCAAAGTTATTCACAAAGCCACACCAATTCAAGGTATTGGAAAATAGATTAAAGGACCAGCATTTGCTCAAGGGGAAGGCATTGCTGGTGGGATCTTTGCAGACCACCTACCATACTCCCTAACTCTGCTCCCCTTTTGCTTCCCTTTGGCTCATTGAAAGGTGGTATCCTCTTCCCTGGGGTGTAGTCCTTATCCCTTTTCTCTCATACCCCACGTCAGTTCAGTCCTGGAGTTCTCCAATTCACCTGCCCTAGATGTCTCTCAAGTTTCTCACACAGTGGCTACCATCCTTTCTTACTTGGAATGCTGAAAAGCTTCCTGAAACTTCTGTTTCTACCCTTGCTTCCTTACCAGGTTTCTTTCTACCTAGTGGCCAGGGTAATCAATTCTAAAAGCCACACCAAAGGAGAGCTGGATGACTGGAAGACTGGAAATCAAAATCAAGTGTAATAATAAATAAAATAAGCCAAATCCTCATTGTGTCATTCTCTTAATAAAAAAAGAAAAAGAAAAAAAATCATGATATAGACTATGACTCCTAGGATAAAGTTTGGACTTGGCAATGAATTGGTTCTTAAGCATTTCCCAAAGCCCATGTGTTAGAGGCTTGGTTCTCAGCCTGGTGCTATTAGGAGGCAGCAAAACCTTTAAGAGGTGGGGCCTAGTGGGAGGTCTTCAAGTCATTGGAGGTGTGTGCTTGAAGGGGATAGTGGGACAATGACCCCTTTCTTCTTCCTTTTCTTTTACATCCCAGGCATGAGGTGAGTGGCATTGCTCCATCAAGTGCTTTCTGCCATGACATGCTGCGTCTCCACGGACCCAAAAGCAACAGGGTCAATCCATCATGCCCCCAAATCTCTAAACTTGTGAGCCAAACTTCTCTCTCTCTCTCTCTCTCTCTCTCTCTCTCACTCTGGTGGTACTGGGGATTGAACCCAGGGACACTTTATCACAGAACCATATCTTCAGCCCTTTTTATCATTTTTTAATTTTGAGACAGATTGTCACTAAGTTGCTGGGGTTGGCCTCAAATTTACCATCCTCTTCTTTTAGCCTCCTGAATCTCTGGGATTATAGGCATGTACCACCATGCTCTACCAACTTTTTCTCTTTATAAATTGATTATCTCAGGGATTTGTTGTAGTAATAGAAAGCTGACTAACACAAACTCCTTAATGGAGCTCACATGACTCTTCAAAATCTTGCCCCACCTGGCCTTACCAAAGACTTTTCCCAACATTGGCCTCTGTGTTTCAGCCAAGTAGAACTTCTCTGAACTTCTTGCAGTTTCTTGAAAGTATCCTTTTATTCTCCTGCCTTACAACTTTTTCACAGGTGAGTGCTCACAACCCTATTCACCCTTCAGGTCTCAGCATAGATGTCCTTTCCTCCAGGAAGTGTTCCATGGCTCATAAAATTGGGATTTGACTCATCTCATACAAATTCTCATCGAATCCCTGGTACATCTTACATTGTACTCATCTGGATCTCTTGTGATTGCTGGTTCTTCCCTGTGCATACACACTTGCAGCAGGGTAGGAACCAAGTCTGTATTGCTCACACTATTTCCCTAGCACCTGTGCAAAGGTACTTAGTACATACTGATAGAGAAAGAAAGGGAAGAATAAAGGCAAGGGAAATAAAGGGAAGAGAATTCAATTTAAAACTGGAACAGCTCAGGAAACTAATCTTGGATCATGAAGGGGGGAGAGGATGTTTTTGTTGGTTGGTTGGTTGGTTGGTTGATTGATGGGTTGGTACTGGCAATTGAACCCAGGGGTGCTTTGCCACTGAACTACATCCCCAACCCTTTTTTTTGTTTTGACACAGGGTCTTGTTAAGTTGCCAAGGCTGGCCTTGAATTTGTGATCCTTCTGTATCAGCCTCCTGAGTCACTGGGATTACAAGCATGTACTACTGCACCTGGCTAGTGGGGGAGTTTTTACTGTAAGAAATTATGCAGGGGCTGGGGATACAGTTCAGTGGTAGAGGCTTGCTTAACATGCATGAGGCCTTGGATGTATTCCCCTGTACCACATGAAAAAAATAGAGAAAGAAAGAAGAAAGGAAGAAAGGAAGAAAGGGAGAAAGAAAGAAAGAAAGAAAGAAAGAAAGAAAGAAAGAAAGAAAGAAAGAAAGAAAGAAAGAAAGAAAATATGTGGCCAGACCAGTTATGGTGACACATGCCTATAATTCCAGGTTGAGACAGGGAGGTCACAAGACAGAGGCCAGCCTGGGACCCTCAGTAATGTAGCAAGACTAAACAAACAAACAAACAAACAAACAAAGGAAGGCTGGAGGTGTAGCTCAGAGGTAGAATACCCTGGTTTAAACCACCACCACACACATACAAAAAAGAAAATTAATTAATTAATTATGTGGTCAGGATTCTACCAGGTAGATGAATCTAACTGACCTTAGATATTAGATACAAAAGGGGGCATATTATATGATTCCATTCTAAAAGTTCTATAACAGGCAAAATTAATTTATAGTGATAGAAGTCAGAACAGGGAGTCACCTCTAGAGCCGATGGAAGGATACAGGAAGAAAATGTCCTGTATCTTGATTTAGGTAGTGTTTACTTGAGTCTAGACACATGTAAAAATCCACTAATCTGTATTTAAAATTAAAGTGTGCTTTATGCATTGTCTTCAATGCTATGTCACAATAAAAAAGAAAAAGGGGACTGGGGATATAGCTCAGTTGGTAGAGTGCTTGCCTTGCATACAGAAGGCCCTGGGTTTGATCCCTAGCACCATCCACACACAGTAGAAAGGAGTTGAGGTTGAGGTGGAAAGCATTTGCCTGGGATTCAGAAGACACTGGGGTTCCATCCCAGTACTGCAAAAAGTAACAAAAACAAAGCAAGCAACAAACAAACTGCACCACATTTTCTTGCATTTTCTGTGGGTCATGAAATGTTGCGGAGCTTAGGTAAGTGCCCTTGGCCCAAGGCATCTCATGCAGTTAAGCTGCCACCTGGGGTTGCAGTCTCATCTGAAGACTTCACCAGACAAGCAGGGAGAAAGGAATCTGCTTCCAAGCTCACTCACGTGGGTGTTGCAGGCCTAATCCTTTACCACAGAGGGAGGGGATTACACAAGCACATGAATACCAGGAAGCGGGGATCACTGGAGGCCAACTTTGAAGCTGCCTACCACATGGAGTCATATAGTTTTTCCACTTTAAATGACATAAGGAAAGAATGGAAAAGAAGAAAGACAAGAGAAATTCCTCACACAGGACTTTAAGCCAGATGGATATCTTTGGAAGCAAAAATTTTGATCCTTGATATGGGATCAGCAGGAATTCTACCCTGCTCTGATGAACCTGGATATGTGTGTGTGTGTGTGTGTGTGTGTGTGTGTGTGTGTGTGTGTGTGTGTGTGTATGTACACATCCATTAGTCCTGAGAAGCTAGTCATCTGTAGATGTACAAAATGGCAGAGATTAAACCCAAGATTACTGGTATGGTGAACCCAGGACATGAGGAAGTAAGTATAGTGTTCCAGAAGAAGAAGGTTTTGAGATAGAAGAATGTTCTATTCTATTTTTCCTGTAAACTGAAAGTCAATAAACTTAGGGTCTGATTCTGACTTAACACAGAGACTGTGAGTCATAATGCTATTCATTTAATCCTCTTGGATCTGACTTTTTTCTCCTCCTCCTCTTCTTCTTTTTTGTTCTTTTTAGTTATACATGAAAGTAGAATGTATTTTGAATACTATACATACATGGAGTATAAATTCCCATTCTTGTGGTTGTACCTGTTGGGGAGTTACACCAGTCATGTATTCACATATGAACATAAGAAAGTACGTCTGATTCATTCTACTGTCCTTCCTGTTCCCATTCCCCCCTCCTCTTTATGTATAATATAAAGGAGTTCAGTTCTGTGGTTTTTAAGATCTTTTTGATCCTTGCTATTCTATTGTTTAAGGTAAGGGTAAAGAGTCTAGGATTTGGAGTGAGGATGTAGTTTAGTGGTAGAGCATTTGCCTAATGTGCAAAATCCTGTTTTTGTTTTTTTTTTTTTTTTTTTTTTTTGTCTTTTTTAGGTCCTGGGTCTGATCCTTAGCATGGCAAGGGAAAAAAGAAAAAGAATCTGGGCTCTGGCATCAGACTGCCTCTGTCCAAGCCCAAGTGATCACCCTTACAAAATTGCTTAACTTCTCTGGCTTCTATATCCTCTTCCGAGGAAAAAATGAGTTAATACAAGACAAACCCTTAGAACAGTGCCAGATACATAAACTTAATAATTATTAATACCATTTGTTTTAGTTATCTATTCCTCCATGACAAAGTTCTCTGAGACTTAGTAGTTTATAATTATCATTTTGATAGTATCTCAGAATTCTATGGACCAGGAATTTGGACCTGGCTTGGCTGGATGATTCTTCATTCTATCTGGTGTTGCTGAGGACACTCAATGATATTCAACTGTTCTATGGGTTGATCTGGAGGATTCAGGGTGGTTTCACCCACTTGTCTGATGTGTTAATGGGTCTGAGCTCAGTTAGATCTATCAGCCAGAGCACCTATCTGTGACCTCTCCAGCATGGTGGCTTCATGGTAGTCTAACTTCTTACCTGTCAGCTCAGATAAATTGAAGTGGGAGGATTACAAGGAATAAGGCTGAGGCTGCATGGGCTTTCATGACCCAGATGTGGATGTCACATAGTGTCACTTTAACCATATTCAATCAAAGTAGTCCACAATCAAGGCAAGGAGACCAACTGTCAATAGAGGAGTGTCAAAGGACTTGATGTACTAAAGCCAGTTTACTTTTTGACTCCTGGAAGCAGTTTACCCCATATGAATTCTAGATGAAAAAACAAAACAATGTCTCCCTCTTTCTCTGACAAGGAATTGTCAGAGAATTCTACTTCCTGAGATTTCAAGATGCCTGATGCAATGCTTTCCTTGGAGATATGCACATGTGGGGCTGGGGATGTGGCTCAGTTGGTAGAGTGTTTGCCTCGCATGCACAATGCCCTGGGTTCAATCCCCAGCACTGCCAAAAAGAAAAAAGATAGAGAGAGACATGCACATGTACACACACAGACATTCATATCCAAACACACAGGTACAGTTGCATAAGATCTGATGTACATGTGTAACCAAGTTTGTAGCTCTCACCATATCTTAGTTCAGGGATACCAAAAGTCTTTCTTAGTACTTCTTTTTCCAGGAAGTTAATTCAGTTAATTTTTTTTTTTTTTTTTTTTTGGTGCTGGGGATTGAACCCAGGGCCTTGTGCATGTGAGGCAAGCCCTCTACCAAATGAGCTACACCTTCCTCAGTGAACATTATTCCTTCTATTGGTGTAGACAAGGAGATCTGACTCCAGTCAGTCATTGACTGAAAAAGAGGGCATAGATGCAAAACCTGCTAATATTTGACTTTTGACACGTTCTCTGGGTTGTGTGTGTAGGTAACTGTCTCCTGGATCTGATTGGCTCAAGGTAGGATAGAAATGAGATCCTGTATTGAGAGCGGGCAGGAGTGCTGCAGGCCAAGGAAGCCAGCGTGAGATTGAAATTTTGCTGGGGATCAGCTCAAATCCTCACCCTCATCAGCCTTACCACACTCTTCTCCACACTTGTTCTATGTCCCAGGCAGGCTCTCCTCTCCCTGTGGTTCCCTGTGACATGTCCTTCCATTCTTTCAGGTCTGTGCCATGCTGTTCCTTCCAAGTGGAATGTCCCTCTCTCTTCTTTTTTCGTAGCAACTCCCATGTCTACCTTTTGTATCACATGATCATAAAAATGATATGTTTATATGCCCACTGTCCTGAAGAGCAGGGGTCAGAGGCTGGGTTGTAGCTCATTGGTAAAGTGCTTGTTTAGCACACAAGAAGAGTTTAATCCCCAGCACCAGGAGGGGGAAAAAAAGCAGCCATCATACACATTTACTGCCATGTTTCTAGTGCAGGCACAGAACAATGCTCAACACCCACTGGTTGAAGTAGTGGTCGAATGAGCTGCTGTGCTCTCACGTTCAGCAACTACTTCTCTGCACCATTCACCTCTCCCCGGGCCCCTATGAGAAGAAGCAAAAGTCTCAAAAGTTGGGGTAGGAAGTTCAGGCTGGATTCTGGAGGCCCCAGAAAGGCTCTGTGAAGTCTCCCCAAACAGGTGCCGAGCTGCAGAGGTTCAGCCAGCAAACCCACAGTCCCTCACACCTCTAATGGGAAAAGCTGAAGAATTCTGCAAGGTTTTTCCAGCATGGAAAAGGATGTCTTAACATCCCCAGGCCTCAATTGAGTCTATAAATGTCCCTGGTTCTGCTAGTGAGCATTGGGGTCTGTCAGGAATACTTACCTGGGCCTGAACTAGAAGCTTCCTGGAAGGAGATGAGTCTGGTTGCTGAGGAAGGGATAAGTTCAGTTGAAAAAAGAAGTCCCCGGAACTAGTATCTTCACACTTGAATGTGCAAACAAATCCCCTTTGAAACTTGTTAAAGCATAGTTTCTGATTCTGTAGGGTTGAGGTCAGACCAAATATTATGCTTTTCTAGAAAATATTATGCTTTTCTAGTTTCCAAATGATGGTGCTGTCTGAAGGAAGAGATGGGGCACAAAGCTGTTGAAATCACATTCTGAGTAGCAAAGACTTGGAAAACTGGCATTAGGATTCAGAAACATTGCCACCAACCATCAATCGTTAAAAAATGATCAGATGGTGGTGCATGCCTGTAATCCCCACTGCTCAGGAGGCTGAGGCTGAGGCAGGAAGATCATTGAGTTCAAAGCTAGCCTCAGCAAAAGTGAGGCACTAAGCAAATCAGTGAGATTCTATCTCTAAATAAAATACAAAATGAGGCTGGGGATGTGGCTCAGTCTCAGTGGTTGAGCACCCTGAGTTCAATCTCTGGTACAAAAAAAAAAAAATCAGATGATGTGCAAGACTATGGAGAATAAGCTAGCCTAACAAATATCTGGCATAATTTCAAATTCTTATATTTATTTATTTAATTCTGTGACCATGACAGACGTCACTAATAGATCCCAGCACTATTTCCCACTACATCCAAGAGGATGCCTCAGAATCCATCTCCACACAGTACTCTAGACGGCTACCCAATTCATTACAGTTGGCATGAAAAATTACCTCATTTGGTACTTGTGGTATGGTTGTTAAAAGTCTGAAGGCCTTTGCTAGTCTGATGCCCTTGGAACAACACTTCTATGAACTTTAATTTGTTGTAATTAGAGGTGAAGAGAACACTCATTTCAAGTTAATTTGAACATTAACTGATGCTGTGAATCATAGTGTCTGATAGACAGTATTCAATAAATGGTGGTGACCATGCATAGGGGAGAATGTGTTGACTACATGATTGAAGGGGAATGTGATTGTGGGGTGGGAAAGAAGAAGGCAAAGGAGGATAAGTTTCAATCTCCTTAAATGTAAGATCCAGATGGCGTTTCACATGCTAGGGGCAGGGAAAGATGGGAAGACTGAGGATGACTGGAGGATTTCCAGCTTTCTGGATGGTGTTGGGCTCCCTACTGGAACTAAAGCTCTTTGGTTGGAAGGAGTGGCACTTGACATGTTGAGAAACCTAAGCTCCTAACTTCTTGTCAAGAAAAACTGAGAGGCTGGGTGTTAGGGTCTGTAAACAAGTCAGGATGGCTCCTGGCAGCCAGACTGCGGCAGCTGGGGTTGTGGCTTAGCCATAGAGTGCTTGCCTAGCATGCATGAGGCACTGGGTTTGATCCTCAGCACCACACATAAAAATAAATAAAGATCTTGTGTCCACCTAAAACAAAAAAATAAAATAAAATAAAGATTATTGATAGTATGTAGTTTTGCATCTATTAAGCAAATTTATTTTAGCGCTTTTTTTTTTTTTTCTTTTTTAGGTGTTAGGAGCTGAATCCAGGGCACGTACTGACCTTCATGTTTAGTGGGGCTTCCTTTTATATGTATGTAATTAAATACAATTTTTGGGGGGGAGTACTGGGGATTGAATCCAGGTTTCCTTAACCACTGAGCCACATCACAGTCCTTTTTATATTTATTTTTTGGAGATAGAATCTTGCTAAGTTGCTTAGGGCCTCATTAATTTGCTGTGGCTGGTCTCCAACTTGCCATCTCCTGCCCCAGCCTCCTTAGCCACTGGGATTATAGGCACACACCATAGCACCTGGCTCTTATTTCAACCTTTCCGATTACCTAAATATATCTCTTGCTTTTTGAGTTCCCCCTTGAATTGGCTCCTTCATTAATTAATGAGTTAAGTGAAATTTTGACATGTTTATTGTGTATTTGGATGAGAATAATTATTCTGCCTTGTAGAAAATTTTTTGTAACATTCTCATTAGCAGCAGTGAAGATTGGGCTAGAGGTGTGCAGAATTCTCCATCGTGACCACATTTTTCCACTTGTTCTTAACACCATCACGTACTGCAGGTTCATAAAGGATTGTCCCCAGTTTTGTTGCTTGTTTGATATGATTCAAACAGATGTAGCATGATTTGATAAGGGAGCAAAAAATACCTTCCCTCTACCTTTCTAAGTTCCTTGACTGGGCTATGAATTAAATGGAACATAAAACAGATTAATGGGGAAAAAATTGTATTTAATTACATACATATAAAAGGAAGTCCCACTAAACATGAAGGTCAGATGATTGAAGTTTATGTAGTACCCTGAACTCCAAAAAAAAAAACGACCTTGGGTTTTTTTGTTTGTTTGTTTGTTTTAAATGGTGCTGGGGATCTAATCCAGTACAAGGCAAGCACTATACCAACTGAGCTATATGCTCAGCCCAATCTTTTTGGGTGAGGACACAAGTGATGGGAGGCTAAGAAGAGGAACTGATGGTAAGTATATGTGGTATTATTATTATTTTTTTTAAATTTATTTTAGTTCTCGGCGGACACAACATCTTTGTTTGTATGTGGTGCTGAGGATCGAACCCGGGCCGCATGCATTCCAGGTGAGCGCACTACTTCTTGAGCCACATCCCCAGCCCCGTATATGTGGTATTATGATGCAGATAAAATCTCTTAGTAAGTACTTAATAAATGCCAGTTAAGCTTATTCATTCATGTGTTGGATCAGTGGATGTGAGTTTTTTAGTAATAAAAGTTATCTCCCAATAGCCCTCTGCCTGATTCAAATATTTTACTAATACAGATTTCCTTCACAGATAGGTTTATTTCATAAAAGTACAGTTTCTCAGAATTACTTCTGTGTCTGTAGTTTCTCCAGAATAAATAGTTCAAAATACGACAAAGAAGTACATTTTGGTATAGCCAGGCATACATTTGTAATCCCAATGACTTGGGAATGTTGAGAAGGAAGATTGCAAATTCAAGGCCAGTCTAAGCAATTTAGCAAAACCCTGTCTCAAACAAAACAGTACATTTTGGGGTAGCACATTTTGATATCCTATAGTCATATTTTGGGGTGGTGTGTTGTGAACTCTAATACTTCCGTATTTGATCTGGGCACAGTCTCAAATATTTGGATGAGTTTGCTTAACAAAATATGTGATAATCCCACAAGAGCCACATAATATGTATCCACTCATTCATTGAACAAACTTGATTGTCAAATGCATGTGGGCAGGAAGAAACTGGATTTATGCAGCTCTAGAGTTTAGCAACTGTCTGATTCATAAGTACCAAATATACATCCTAGGGCTAGGCATTTAACTCATAGGCAGAGTGCTTGCCTAGCATGCAAGAGACCCTGGGTTCAGTTCTAAAAAACTCACATCCACTGATCCAACACATGAATGAATAAGCTTAACTGGCATTTATTAAGTACTTACTATGTGCCAGGCACTATTTCAAGCACTTTGCTTGAATTAGTTTGTTTATTACTCACTCTAGCTGCAAGGAAATTGCAATTCTCATTTACAGATGATGCAAAGAAAGTTTCATTAACTTGTTCAAGGTCAGCAGTTAGCAAGTGGCTGAGGCAGGATTCTAGCCCAGGCAGCTGGTTCCAAAAATCTGATGTTGGACTTTTTTTTTTTTTCTTGGTACCAGGGATTAAACCCAGGGGTACTTAATCACTGAGCCACATCTCATGCCTTCCCCCTTTTTTGAGACAAAGTCTCGCTAAGTTGCTTGGGGACCCCGCTGTTACTGAGGTTGGCCTCGAACTTGTGATCCTCTTGCCTCATTCTCCTGAGCTGCTGGGATTGCAGGCTTGTGCCACTGTGCTGGGCTCTTGGGCATCTTGCTGGCCTCTGAGATATAGAGATAAAAGTCACACCAAACACACCTCAAGGAGGGAACACTTAAGAAAGGAGGTAAATAAGTAACAATGTGATGTGATGTGACAAATAAGAACACATTTGTGGGGACAAAGAGTGTCAGAGGATTGGACAGTGGTAAAGCTCTCTGTGGAGGGGCCATCTGACCTGAGGTAAGTTCTGAGGTGTTGGTAGTTAATATGTAGCCTAGAAGAAGGGAAGGACCTCAGGTCATAGGAAGAGTGTGGTACAAAGCTATGGAGCTTGGTTAGTCTGACAATGTAAGATCCAGATGGCGTGTCATGTGCTAAGGGAGGGAATGTCTGGATGCTCCCTGGAGGCCTGGTAGGATTTCTTTTCCCTTTCTTTCCTTCCTTCCTTCCTTTCTTTCATTCATTTTTGGGGCGAAAGTAGTGCTGGGGACTGAACTCAGGGGCACATGACCACTGAGCCACATCCCCGGCCTTGTTTTTGTATTTTATTTAAAGACAGGGTCTCACTGAGTGGCTTAGTGCCTCACCATTGCTGAGGCTGGCTTTGAACTTGTGATTCTCCTGTCTCAGCCTCCTGAGCCACTTCCCAGTGGCTTACAGGTTTGCGCCACCAGGCCCGGCTTCTTTCATTCTTTCTATGCTAGAGATTGAACCCAGGGCCTCCTGCCTGCTAGGTAAGAGCTGAATCCTCCAGCCTGGTCTGGCCTGGCAGAATTTGAAGCAAGGGTTTTATGAGCTCAGACTCCACACTGTGCCCTCAACCCCCTTGGCACAGGACACTAAACCCTGTACACAGAATTCTCTACAAGCCACATCTACCCCAGAGAGTTCCTAGGGAGGACTAGACCAGAGAGAAATGCTAATTGAATTTGGGACACACCCAGTGCCACATGGGAACAATGACTGGGAATCCTCTCTCCAGCCTTCCCACCCAAGTTCCCACTGTCCCCACCAGCCACAGCCTGTCCACTCTCTTCTGTCACATTTCCCCAGGAGGCCTGAGATAAGAATACCCACCTCCCTTCCTGAATCCTTTCCTGCCACCCTTGATTCTACTAACCTAAGCAGCTGCAGAATCTGGCTCACTCAAGCCCCAGGGAGAGGAAGGTAAATGGGGAGACAGGAATTTGCTGGGGGAGCCATGGCTTTGGTCTGTACCCTCCCCTTCCACAGGGCTGAAGTGGTGATTAGTTGGTTAATTATATACAAGCCATTTCCGATTGGCATAAGCCCACCCACCCACAGAGCCTGCCCAGAAGGCAGGAAGACCTGGCCCAGGGTCAGAAGCTGGGGTGTCAGCTACTTTGGGGGTCGGGTGGTACTGACCCCTGCCATGGTGGAAGGGAACGTGATTGTCTTCCCCTCTCAGATCTTCTCCTCTCTCCCTCGTCTAGGTCTCCTTCATATCTTTTCTATCCTCCCTTTTGCTTGCCCCCATACAAGTCCCTTTCCCTCCCTTTCCTCCCTGTAGGTTTGGAATGAAATCACGGGGCTCTGAGTTCCGCACTAGGCCCCTACATAAACACTCTGATTGGGGCTAATTATAAGGGCCAGGTTGGGAGGCTGGAGCCTTGAGAAAGCTTTGGCGTCCAAACAAAGGGCCCAGGACTCAGCCCCCAGCCTGGGCCCGCTCCTCTCCAGCCCTCACTGGCAATGAGGCGAGGGCTTCCTGGGCCCCTGGCAAACCCAACAGTCCCCGAGCTTATTCCCTGTCCCAAGTCACTTCTTGTTCATCTTGTTGCTTTGCCTCAGTCCTTTAGGGACTCAAATTCTGGGGCCATCCCAGATGGCTTAGAGGAGCCACAAGACTGCAGGGGAAGGCAAGGCAGCTGGGGAGGCCTCTCTGGCTGTGGGGCTAGGGATGGGCAGGAGGGGCAGGGGGAGGTGCAGGGGAAGCCAGCTGTGACAGTCCTAGCCCTAATTAGCCAGCTTCAAAGCCTGTTGGTGAGGCCCACCAGCGTGTGCGTCTGGTCACTCAGGCGAGTAAGACATTTCTGTCCTAATCAGAGGAAAAAGAGGGAGACAAATGCTGCCTACCACCACCCTGAGGAGATTTGAGACCCTGGGCTGGCATCCAGAGTCAGGGAAAAAACTTGGGAACACAGGAAACATTCTACTCTGTTAAAACTGCTGGTTACAATAGGTTACAAAGCCCTCAAAAAAAAAAAAAAAAGTATCCTTTGATCCAGTGATTCTGCTTTTCAGGAATTTATCCTAAGTAGTTGGAAAACTGCTAGAATTTATTTACTTATTTGTTTTGTGGTACCGGGGGTTGAACCCAGAGGTATCTACCACTAAGCCACATCCCTAGCCCCCATTTTCTTTTTCTTTCTTTTCCTATTATTATTATTATTAGTAATAGTAGTAGTAGTAGTAGTAGTAGTAGCAGTAGTAATAGTAGTAGTAGTACTGGGGATTGAACTCGGGAAAAATTTATCTCTGAGCTTCATCCCCCAAATTTTGAGACAGGGTACTGTTAAGTTGCTTGGGTTGGCCTCAGACTTGTGATCCTCCTGCCTCAGCCTCGTGGGTCACTGGATATGGTTGCTACAATTTATTGAACTTCTATGCACTGGTTCTGTCTGTGCAGGGCCCAACTTAATCCTCACCACAATCTTTTTTTAAAAAAAATATTTTTATTAGTTATTGATAGATCTTTATTTTATTTATTTATGTATATGTGGTGCTGAGGATCCAAACCCAGTGCCTCACACATGGTAGGCAAGTGCTCTACCACTGAGCCACAACCCCAGCCTCCTCACCACAATCTTGCCTGGCAGGTACCAATGAGGTCTTGGGACTCAGAGATTAGGAAATTTGCACAAGTGCTTCCTGCAGGTCCTGCCTCATGCCCAGGCTCTCTCCAAATATGGTTGGTTTATCTGGCTCTGTATTCCTCTTTTTTCTCCCCCTCAGGCACAAATGCATTGCACATTCATTCCATCCTGTTGCATCTTGATAATTTGTTACCTGAGTGAGGAATATGATTCCATTGAGTGAATAATCTGGCTTAGGGATGATCTTTGTTTTTTTTTTAGTCACAATAGTTTCCTCTCTGATCCCCTTTTTGTCACAGAGGTAATTAGAAACTGTGGGACTAGCTTGGGGGTCAGAGTAGGTGGGGAGAAGGTACAGCCAAGTGGTACAGAAGCTTCCTAAACTTTTATGCAAAATAATGTGTTCATGTGAATCTGGCCTTTTTAAAAATTAAAAAAATATACTTATTATATTTTAGTTGTAGTTGGACACAAACCCTTTATTTCATTTATTTATTTATTTTTATATGGTGCTGAGGATCGAACCCAGGGCCTAGCATGTGCTAGGGGAGTGCTCTACCGCTGAGCCACAATCCCAGCCCCTCCTCCTTTAATTGCAGTTAGAGTTCCAAAGCTATTTCAGATTCCAGAAAGTCAGGGGCCCCCAAAGTTTAAATTTAGAGATGAGAAAGGTGATCTAGAGGAAGGATGCTGCTCCAGTGGGCAGAGACTACAGAAGGGAAAACTCATCTCTGAAGTGGCAGGAGCTCAGGCTGGGCTTCCCAAATGTGTGCACCACAGCACCCAGGACAACTCTTCCAGAATCCAGCCCAAATCAGGATTCCAATGCCCTTAATCATCATCATCATCATCATCATCATCTAGAAGTTGGCAGCTTCTAGAATAATCTAAAAGTTGGCATCTCCAGGTCCCACTGAGGCAACACCAGAATTCATTTTGGGGGGGATATACAGAAGAATTTTGTCTTGGAAAATTTTGGGGGCTCATTCTGAACTGGATCTTAAAGGATCCTCTAAAAGGACAAAGAATTTTTAACAATAGAAAACTTTTCAGGAGGGAAGACTGGGGTTTGGGGTAGGAAAAGCAAAAGTCAGATCAATAAGGGGGAGTCTGAATAACTATCTGAACTAGATAGCTGGCTTGTGGGATGGGGGTGAGTGTGGAAGAACAGGTAAAAAGCACCTGCCCAGGGCCTCAAGTGGGGGGAGTCCCTCCTTAGCCCTCACTCTCCACCTAACACAAAACCTCACTCTCCCAGAAGGAGGAATCAATCCACTTAGGATGTGGAAACCAGTTCCTATCTATCCTGAGACCTATAGAAAATCTACAAAAGCGGACCTCTAGGCCCTGGGTTTTAACTGTGTTTTCCAAACAATGGGGTAGAGACCCCACTCTCCTGGTGCAGCATTGAGTTCAGAAGGTTTACCTTTGGTTTTCCCTCCAAGACCCTTTCTCCTCTCCCCAGCCTAAATTTCCCACACTGTGGTCTAAAGCTACCCTTCCTCCAAATTATCTTATCAAAGAAACTGGTGTGAGGTGATGGGAGGGTTCCCCCACTGCTTTCTATAAGCTAATTCAGGCCATGACTTCCCCCTTAGAGAAGAAAAAGGCATCTTCAAGATCTGTTCTTTCCAAAAGAGGCAATTATCTTATAATTCATCTTCTTCTCCAGTCATAAAACCTATTTTGTCAGTTTTCTTAGACCCTGTTCTACATTGGCAGGAGACCTTGAGGTAGGATGTGGGGGCAGAGGCAAGAAAGAAGAACCATCTCTACCCCAGTTCTTTCCTTCCCACCACCCCCTGCTCTGGAAAGGAAAGGGTGATTGTTACTAGTCCACCATCTCTTCCTGCCATCAGTGTGAAGATCCAGGACAAACGTACCCAAAGCAAACAGAGCTAAGACCCTGGGGGATTTAGGGGTGGGGGAAGCTCTCCCAAAGTCTTCAACAGAGACCAGAGGTTAGGAAATTATCAGGGCTTCTCTTCCCATTGGGCTCAGTCCCCAGCACAGCAAAATCCTATCCAATTCCCCAAGCTCTTACCATTATTACCAGGAAAGACACTCAACAATTTGTTTGTAATTAAACGCTTTCCTTCAGCCTTTGGGAGGGGGGGTTCCTTTAGACTTGGAACAAATGGAGCACAGGAGTGGTGACACCTCCCCCTGCCCACCATCATTAAGGGAACCTCATGTTTAGCCTTCACACTCATTAGCAATTGATAAAAACTGAATTTGAACTAGCCACTGGCACAAATGATTTTGGCGAGGGAGACTATGTATTTTTTTGGGGGGATCTATTGAAATCCCTAGACTTCATACAATTCCAAACAAAGCCCCACATGACTTCAATTACCACCAAACATTTCCAGTTTCCCTCCCCCAACATAAACTAACATATACAAACATTTTGAAGCAGGGGTTCCAAATACTTTCTCCCTTGTCCCAAAGTCAGCCAACAAAAGATGATAAGGTACCTTTCTTCCCATAACCATTTAGCTAAAAAAAACAAAACCTAGATCTTGGGCTCAAAGCCCACTTCTCTGCCCCACCCCCAATTAACTAGGTGAGGGAGACAGGGAAGGAGGAGGGAGGTGTGGTTTGGTTAAACTAATAAAATGTTACAACCCTGTTAAATACAATTAAAGGGCTAGATCTCTTGAAGATAATTAAATGCACTTTATTATTATGATTATTAGCTTTTAATTTGCACTATTATCAAGACACATGAGATGGCAAAAAAATGAGTTACGTGGCATAATTGTCTTCAAATCAATCCTTTGGAATTAAAATTCTAAAATATTCCAAATAGTTGAGGAAATTGATGTGTGTTGGAAACTGGAATTCTCATACCAGCAGTCAAAGATATTTTATACATCACTTCTCAGGCAGCTAACTTAAGAAAAGTCTTGACTTTTATTTGGGAGGGGGTAGGAGGAAGATAAGAAACATCTGTTATAAACATTCTATCAATCTTGTGATATAGAATGTCCAGTAAACACTCAACCCCACCCCCACAGCCACAAAGAGCCTGCCCACAGCCTTCTAAAGCAAAGATACCCCCTTTTTTTTTCTTTTTTTTGGACAAGTTTTAAAAGAAACCAGTCTTTTGTCAAAAAGAAAACTAGGAATCCCATCCCATCAGTCCACCCGTTCCCTCCCCCCAACCCAACCCATTTTTATTGCTTTGTGGAAATAAAAAAGAGAAAAATAGCTCCCAACAACAAAACAAAACAAACAAAAAAACCACATACATAAACCAACCTGCAGTCTGCTAACCTGAATACCAGTTTTTTGGTTGGGGGCCAGCAGACCACCAGGAAATAAGGGGAAGGCTGCAAAATCTCAAAACCCCAGAATTTGCAAATAAATGTTCAAAGGCTCATGGTACCTCTAAAAATTCAGGCAGAGGATCAGAACTCGAAGTGGTTTGTGTATGTGTGTGTGTGTGTGTGTGTGTGTGTGTAGTGGGGGGACGGTTAAAACAGTCCACAAAGCATATTCTGCCTATTTTGGACGCTTAGGGTAGCGAGTGGAAACGAAGAAAAGTCAAAGACAGAAAGATCTTCCTGCCTGCAGGGGAGTGGGCCAGGGCGGTGGAGGCCATACCTCCCCAGATCCCCGCCCTCTCCCCCACACCATCCTCGGGTTTTTTTTTGTTTTTTTTTTCCACGTCTTCATCTCGGCTGGGAAGTTTCCAAATATCTAGTGAAGGAGTCAGGACAAATGAAGAGGGAAAGAAAAGAAGGAAAAATAAAACGAAATAAAGACGAATCCAAATCTTTTCAAAAATAATCCAACAGCTTCCACAGGCCCAGCGTCAGCGAGGAGGCTCGCAAATTTGGCTTTTATAGAAGTTGAATGGAACTAACTCCCAACTTCTCACAGCCAACAAAAACAGCGCTCAGGCTAGGTGCCTCTCCCAGCAGGCCCAGCCCTGCCAAATCACCAAAAATTTTGAACCAGAGTACATACCGGGCGGCTTTAAAAGGGCACTTAAGAAAGGAGAGACCTCCCCCAGGTTCCCACCCCAATCTTCAGCCTTGGCGCCGGCTCCATTCTTTTTTTTTTTTCTTCTCCTTTTTTTTCTTTTAAATAGAAAATATATAATTAATTTACAAAGACTATTTACAGTTTTAATTACAAACCTGGTGGGGGTGTTGGGCAGAGTTCTCTTTAAAAAGCGACCTAGAAAAGAAATGGTTTCGATTGTTCTTTATTTAAAAAAAATAAAATAGGAGTCCGTAGGGAGCCCTCCCCCCGCCTCGCTGCAGAAGGAAAGCACAGTGCCATCCCATCCCGGAGGTGCAGGGTAGCCGCGCGCCCTCGCTCACACGGTGGTTTCGCCATGTCGGCTGTTGGTGAGACGCGTGTAGAACTTCCTCCACGAATGTAGAGTCTTGCCAGACCAGATCCAGAAGCCCGACGTGATGCCCACGATGAGCGTCATGAGGTATTTAATCATGTAGACCGTGAAGTCGGGTGACATGCGCGGCGTGTAGTGCGCCGGGCACGGGATGGCCAAGCTCTTGCAGTGCTGGCTCACCCACGAGCGCTCCCAGTGCTCGCGGAAGGCCTGCTCGTAGAAGTAGCAGGCTATGACGATGGTGGCTGGCACCGTGTAGAGCACAGAGAAGACGCCGATGCGCACCATGAGCCGCTCCAGCTTCTCCGTCTTGGTGCCATCGTGCTTCATGATGGTGCGGATGCGGAAGAGCGACACGAAGCCGGCCAGGAGGAAGGATGTGCCAATGAACAGGTACACGAAGAGCGGTGCCAGCACGAAGCCCCGCAGCGGGTCCAAGCTATTGAGGCCCACGAAACACACGCCGCTCAGCAGGTCGCCGTCGATCTGGCCCATAGCCAAGATGGTGATGGTCTTGACGGCCGGCACGGCCCAGGCCGCCAGGTGGAAGTACTGCGAGTTGGCTTCTATGGCCTCGTGGCCCCACTTCATGCCCGCTGCCAGGAACCAGGTAAGCGACAGGATGACCCACCAGATGGAGCTGGCCATACTGAAGAAATAAAGCATCATGAAGAGGATGGTGCAGCCCTCCTTCTTAGTGCCCTGCACCACCGTGCGGTAACCGTCTTCAGAGAAGCGCTCGTTGCATACCACACGCTCCTGGAGGACGAAGCCTGCGATATAGGCCACCGACACCATAGTGTAGCAGCCCGACAGAAAAATGATAGGGCGCTCTGGATAGCGGAAGCGCTGCATGTCCACCAGGTAAGTGGTGACAGTAAAGAAGGTGGAGGCACAACACAGCACCGACCAAGTGAGGATCCAGAGGCGTGCGAAACGCGTCTCCTCTTGCGAGAAGAACATGGAGCCGTCGGGCCGCGCGGGTTCGCAGGGAGCAGCACAATCGCGCTCACCCAGAAACTTGTAGCTGAGATAAGACGGCACCTTGAGCACACGCGGGCAGTGGAAAGGGTGCTCCAGCGTGGCGTAGCGCGGGGGCGCGCCGCCTCCGCCGGGGCCTCCCGGGGTGCCACCAGCGCCAGGCTGCAGACCCGGCGGCGGCGCGGTGGTGAGCAACGCTGGCGCTCCGTCTTCGGAATGGTTTTGGCCCACGCAGATCTGCTCCGCGCCATGGCGCGGGAAGTGCTCGCAGCGCAGACGCTCGGGCCACTGGAAACCGAACTTGTTCATGAGCGCCTCGCAGCCCTGACGCGCGCGCTCGCAGATAGAACGGCACGGCGGAATGGCCTGCTCCAGTACTGTGCACACGGGTGCGTACATAGAGCATAGAAAGAAGCGCAGCTCGGGAGAGCACTGCACCTTCACCAATGGATAGAACTGGTGCACCTCCAGGCCTGCGTCCTCCTGGTTCGTATGGCCCAGAAGGTTGGGCATGATGGTCTGGTTGTAGGCGATGTCCGTGCACAGCGGGATGGAGATGGGCTGGCAGAAGCCGTGGTCCGGGATGGAGATGCCCTTCTCCCCGTGGAACTGGGCAGGCCCGGCGGCGGGAAGGAGCAGCAGCGGCAGCAGCAGGCTGGGCAGGGCGCTGCGGGGCCGCATGCTGGCCGCCGCCCCCCACCCAGCTCCTGGGCGCCCCCCCGCCCCCGCCCCCAACCCCGAGATCGCGCGCCTTTCCAGCTGCCGCCTAGCTGCGGCCGCCGCCTCCCGCGCCTCTTTGCAAACTTTGCTCGCGGTCGCAGAGTTGGGGAGGCCGGGCGGGGGAGGGGGCGGCGCGCCTGCCCGCTAGCTCGCCGCGGTCGGACTGAGCCGCTGGAGACACGGTGCGCCGCTGCCCTCTCTCCTCCTCTTCCTCCTCCTCTCGCCTCTCAGTTCCCCCTCTCCCCTCCCTTCTCCACGCAGCGACTCCTTTGTGCCTCCTCCAGTCCTCACCTCGGCCTCTCCGATCCCAATTAGTCGGTTTCAAGGGGGCCCCCGCTGGCGGCCCCGCCCTCTCTTCAGCCCCCCAAAAAAGGGATACTTGAAACCGCCCCGTCGAGTTCTAAGCACCATCCCAAAATGTGCTCTCCGCCAATCAGATTTAAACCCAAGGACCAGCCCCGAGGGCTGGATTGGTCCACCACAACATAATGAGATCAGAAACCAGATGCCAACAAAACTTACCCCCCCTCTTTTTGCTTTTTAAAGAGACAAGCTATTATTACATTAAGGGCTATTTGCCCAGCCCGGGATTTCTCCGGAGTCGCCGCGGCCAGATCCGGAGAAACACATTCCCCAGAGCTGCTAGACTCCAGCGTCTCAAAGCTGGATTACTCAGCTTGCTGGGAGCCCAGGCACTTTGCTGGGAGCCCAGGCACTCTGCTGGGTAGGGGTTCTTTAAATCCTTGCCTCCGCCTCCCGCTTCTCAAATCCACCTATTTCAGTCCGATTTTTCTAATCAAATGAAAATTCTCAAGTTGAAAAACTTCTATTAAGGACATTTTTTTTTTGAAACTTGGGGTCGAACCCAGGGCTTTGCGAATGCAAGGCAGACGCTTTGCCACTGAGCTACATCCCAGCTCTATTAAGGACTTCTAACAATTTACAAAGACTTCTCTCAGATTTCTCATGGAGTCCGGGCAAAAGTTTCACTTCACCCTACTCGCAGACCATAAGAGTGCGCCTCGCCCCTCCCCCTACACACACCCTTAAATAACCCTCTGAAAAAATGAGAGCCTGTCTCTTTAAGAGGCTCTTAAAGGGGCCCGGACTCCAGGGCGTAATTGCCCCGCAGCGAGCACAAAGGAGCCCATTATGGTTCTTTGTGTTCGGTGGCACCTCAAAGTGAGAAAACTCAAGAACTCCGAGGCCGGGAGCTAGAGGGTTGGGGGTTGGGGAGCCCGAGGTGAAGGAGAATGGCCGGGAGCTAGCAGCTTCAATCTCCCCCTTCTTCCGAGGCAAATCTTAATTATGCTAAGTAAAGTTTAGTTGCCATAAGGAGAAGGTCTTAATCGAAAGTTAATGGTTGGGGGTGGGGGATGATGGGCAGTTTTGAGTGAAGAAACGACTCTCTTAGGTCTGGCGAACGTTTGGGGGAATTTTCCTTCTCCCTCCCCACCTCTGCTCCGCCTCCGAAAAGCTTCCAGAGTTCGTCTCCAGAGAGAAAGGGGAGTTTTACCCGAACCTTAAGTGATTCCGCAACAGAAAGGGGTGGCGTGTGTCACTAGGGAGGAGGCTGGAGGCCGGGGGTTGGGGGCTGGGGAGGATTATTCCCTCCTCCCTCTCACCTGGTTGGGGGGTGGGAGGTGGCCAGGAGGCTAGCTTCTAGTTTGCATTGCTCCCCACTTCTAGGATTTTAAGTTTGAGAGGAAAGTCTGGGGCCGAGAGGGGAATTTGCATATAAATCTCTTGGGTCTAGTACTGAATGATGGATCAATTATTTCTGTTGTCTGTCGGAAGGAAAGGGAAGGGGGAATTTAAAAGAAGAAAGAAAATTGAGTTTAGAAAGCCCCTTTGCTTCTTAGTATGGGCCAAATCCTCCCAGCCTGGAAAGCTGTTTCCTGTTCCAATCTAGAAAAAGATTGCTTAAAAAAAAAAAAAAGAAAAAAAGAAAGAAAAGAAGAGAGGGGTGGGGAGAAGAAAAGAAAACTATAAGGAGATGGATGGATAAAAAGAGAGCTGGATTTCACAGAATATATTATTTTTTCTTCATCAATATAAAGATTTTAAGGTTCTTTACAACCTGAAAATACCTCTTATTGTATGCTGAAGAAGATTATTTTTTTCCTCCTCTAGAGTGTTTTCCTCCAAAATTAAAGGCATAGGACTTTTCACTGTGCATTTCACCCGCTCATCCTGTCATTCTGTGCTCTACAGCAGTCTGGAGATGGAAAAGTTGGAATTTCTTTGCTCCACAGAGCCCAGTCCAAGCCTGGGTTGCTGATTCTTCAGACCTCCCTGTCTAGTTTGCTTCACTGCATCTTTACAGCTGGTACCATGCCTTGGAGCTGAGCCCTGGAAACAAAAATGATTAAGACAGGCTCCTTCACCCCACTCACTAAGCTCACAGTTTGATATGAAATTGAAAACAAGCCTCCAATGTGAGCTCAGCATCTCCAATTTCCTACCATGACAAACTGGTTTTCCTGCCATAGGGCCAGGCCTAAGTGACAGTTTTCATTTCCCTGACCACCTCAGGCAGAGGGAGAGCTGGAGCTGGAAAATGGAAATCAAGGACTTTCTTTTCTTTTCTTTCTTTTTTTTTTTTTTTTTCCCCTTTCTGGTACTGGGGATTAAACTGGACTACATCCCCAATCTGTTTTATGTATTTATTTTTTAAATTTTGAGACAGGGTCTCCCTAACTTGCTGAGGCTGCCCTCTAACTGGAGATCCTCCTATTTAGGCCTTCCAAGCAGCTGGTATTATAGGTGTGCACACCCAGCCCAGCAAGGACTTTCACTCAGTGGATCTTACATTTCTCAGCTCATTCTCCCACTCCCCCTCTTGGGTGCTGGAGATCAAATCCAGGGTCTCCAGCCTGCTAAGCAGATCTACCACTGAGCTACAGCCTGAGCCCTCAACACTTTTTTTTTCAAGATAAATGGGATTGAACTAAGGAGTGTTTTACTACTGAACCACACCCCCAGACCTTTTTTAAAAAATATTTTATTATTATTAATTTTTAGTTGTAGATGGACACAATACCTTTATTTTATTTATTTATTTGGTGCTAAGGATAGAACCCAGGGCCTCACATGTGCTAGACAAGCGTTCTACCACTGAGCCACAACCCCAGACCTTATTTTTTATTTTGAGACAGGATCTCTCTAAATTGCTGAGGCTGGCCTTGAATTTGTGATCCTCTTGCCTCAGCCTTAGGAGTCAGTAGGATTTGTGAGCTACTGAAGCCAGATTTAAAATTAAGTAGTCAGTGTAGTTAGGTAAATCGGGTCTAATACCGAGTAAAATCTAAAATGGAGGCCATGCTGACAATGATTCCAGAAACGCAGGACAGCTCATGGAATGTTACTGAAGTCCCAGAAAGGCCCTAGGCCAAAGTCCACCCCAAAGAAATGTTAATGGGGGCACGCTCACCTGTCATGCTTGTGGCCCAGGTTCGATCCTCAGCACCACATACAAACAAAGATGTTGTGTCCGCCGAAAACTAAAAAAATAAATATTAAAATTCTCTCTCTCTCTCTTTAAAAAAAAAAGAAAGAAAGAAAGAAAGAAATGTTAATGGAACCCAGGAAACAGCCCCCAACAGATTTGGAGATAAGCCCATCCCAAAGAAGTAATAAGCCCATCCCCAAAAAAGTGATAATGAAGTCCTTCCTGCCCAGATTATTTGTTTGGCCCACCTGTGTCCCAACCCTTCCCCCTTACATTCCATCACCAAAACTATAAAAAGGGGAACACATTTGCCCTTCAACGGATTCCACCTCTTGGGTCCCCTTCTTCCTCCGGGAGAAGTCTTTTCTGCTGTCCTTTAATAAACTTCTAATTTCTACTCTGACCTTGCCTCGGCGTGCTTTTCTGGTGTTATTCTTCAACATAGGAGAAGCAAGGACTCATCACCGGTCAACAGTGGTAACATATTGGAGGTTCCACCGAGATTTTTCTATACCAAGGTAAGCCCTCTCCACACACCCCATGTCTGTTTGAGGTGCGTCTTTCTCTCTCTTTCTTTCTGGAGGGTAAGGTAGGCACCCGATGGCTACTTAAACGCAATTAGTGCAGCCACCACTCTTCAAGACTCCGGTGAGAGGTTTCCCAGCCTAGGCAGACCCAACCCTTGTTTCTGAGGGGCTTATGTTCCAGGGGGCAGAGATTGACATTTATGACACAGTATACATAAATGTAAAAATTCAAAGTTATGAAAGGATGTTCCTATGAAAGTATAATGGGGAAGGAAGTCTGACTGAGTCCATCAGGGTGTGAGAGGAAAGTCTGTGTGGTTGAAGTGAGGAGTGAAGTAGGTTGAAGTAAAAAAGCCAGCAGGGATCAGGCTTACAGGTGTTTTTGAATGTGGAAATAGGAACTCACAATCTAATGAGGAAACAGTCATGTAAGCAGACAGATAGGGATAGGCATTCCAGACACAAGGAACAGATCCATGTGTATAAGGAAGTACCAAAATAGATGGAATTGGCAGGGCACACTACTTTGGCCATTAGAGCCCCACGTGCATTTGGGGGAGTGATGGCAGAGGAGGCTTCAGGTATGCAGGGAAATTAGGTCCCTTGCATATAGGCTGAGCTCAAGGAGACAAGGATATACTGCAGAGGCTACAGAAGGGAAGTGACACACTTCAGATGTAGTGCATGTAGGCAGCTCTAAGGAACATGAGTGGGAGGGAGCCAGAGTGCCCAGTAGGGTGGAGCACAAGAGATCATGCAGGAAGACACAGAAGGACAAACCACAGGTTCTCACACATGTAGAAACTAAAAGAGTTGATTTTGCAGAAGTAGAAAGTAGAATACTGGTCACCAGAGGTTAGGAAGTGTAGAGGGAAGGGATTAGAAGGAGGTTGTATTACCACATCTGGGCCTGGTGGACCAGACCTGTAAGCCCAGCCACTCAGGCAGCTGAGGCATAAGGCTAGCAAATTGAAGGCTAGCCAGAGCAACTTACTGAGACCCTATCTCAAAAAATAAATAGATAAATAAAAATTTTAACAAGCCAGGTGTGGTGGCACAGTCACATGATGGTTCATGTCTGTAATCCCAGGAGTTTAGGACATTCAAGATAGCAAGATGGTGGTTTCAAAGCCAGCCTCAGAAACAGCTAAGGAACTCAGTGAGACCCTGTCTCTAAATAAAATACAAAATAGGGCTGGGGATGTGGCTCAGTGGTTCAGTGTCCCTGACTTCAGTCCCAGTACACACACACACACACTCACACACACAAAGTGGGGGCTGTATATGTGGCATAGTGGTAGAGTGCCCCCGGACTCCACTCCAGTACTGCAAAAAAAAAAAAAAAAAAAAAGGCCATCAGGAAAGAAATAGTGAGAGCAGAAACTGAGAGCTGAGAACAGACATGTGGGAGTAATAAATAGGCGGAGAAAGAATAAGAGAGGAAACTAACCAAGGTTTCTGATCTAGTTGCCTTAATGCTAATAACCAAGCTAAGAAACTCAGGCAAAGGACAGATGATGAGCATACTTAAGCCAGGCTGAGCCCATGGTACATACAAGAGAAAGTGTCAAGAGGCAGATGGGTATTTCTTTTTTTTTTTTTCCTTTTCAGACCAAGGATTGAACCCAGGGGTGCTTAACCACTGAGCCATATCCTCAGCACTTTTTATTTTTTATTGGGAGACAGGGTCTCACTAAGTTGCTTAGGACCTTACTAAGTTGCTGAAGTTGGCAGCTGGCTTTGAACTCCCTACCCTCCTGCCTCAGCCTCCAGAGCCACTGGCATCAAAGATGTGTGCCATGGTGCCCAGCATAGGTGAGTATTTCAATCCAGTGCCCATGAAAGAGATCTGGCCTAAATTTAGATCTGGTACCATTAAGCTATGATTGGAGGGGCTGGGGATGTGGCTCAAGTGGTAGCGCGATCGCCTAGCATGCGTGTGGCCCGGGTTCGATCCCCAGCACCACATACAAACAAAGATGTTGTGTCTGCTGAAAACTAAAAAATAAGTATTAAAAAAAAATTCTCTCTTTAAAAAAAAAAAAAAAAAGCTATGATTGGAGCTTTGGGAGTGGCTTAGATCATCTAGAGAGAATGGATTGTAGGAAAAGATCAAAGCTTTGGGGGATGCCAAACTTTATGGGGTGTGAGGCCACGAAGGGAGAGTGAGGAGCAGTCAAACCAGAAGAAATTCTAACCAACATGTAAATGTCACCAGACTTATTTTTCCTGCATTTGAGAGTCTCAAGTCAGAATTTTAATTTTCTTTGTTTAAGTTATGGAATAATTTTCACTTGACCTGACACTAGGGGAAAAGGTTCTTAAATAGTATTCTTTGTACTCGCCTACTATATATAAAACTGATGATCTTCAGAAACTCAGACTCCAGCTTCATGGAGCCTATAGTTTGGGGGGCTACATTCTGTGATTCCTCTCCTAAGGAACATTTTTGGGGGGCAGGTACCAGTGACTGCACTCAGGGACCCTCAGCCACTGAGCCACATCCCCAGCCCTATTTTGTATTTTTATTTAGAGACAGGGTCTCACTGAGTTCCTTAGTCCCTTGCTTTTGCTGAGGCTGGCTTTGAACATGTGATCCTTGTGTCTCAGCCTCCTGAGCCACTGGGATTATAGGTGTGTGCCATGGCACCAGGCCCCTAAGGAACATTTTTATTTGGCCTTGGGCTTCTGCTATGGATTGGGAACCTAGGTGTCCCCAATCATCTCAATTTATGAATATGATATCAAATGTAATTTCCCACTGTAAATCTGATGCATGCTCCCTTCTGTGATATAAATGGGAGGAGGGGTTTGTTGGAGTAAAAATCTCAACCTGATAGGAGAGGAGAATAGCTGGTGGAAAGGAAAGAAACCTGGTCTGGGCTCAGAAGATCTGAGACCAAGCCTGGCTTCACCCCATAGGGCCAAGGAACCTTAGGCAAGTCATTTTGCCTTTCTTTGCTTCAGCTCTCTTATCTGTATAAGAGGATCATAGAGCCATTGATTGATTTTGACCTTTGAGTCAGATGTAGGAGGCTATGAAGACTATTATGTTTGGATCATTGAAACTGTCCTTGCTTCAGGCCTCCCAAACAAGCTGAAAAGGCTGTAAGTCATTGATGAGTGAATGATGACCAATCAGTAATATTTAACATGCCTCAGGCATGCTTAGCAGAAGAGAGCACTGAGAAGCTCAGCTAGGAAACCTAAGGGCACTACCCAGGGCTCCCCGCTCCCTCCAAAATCCTCCTGTCTTGGTCTGTTTTTTTACCTCGGTACTGGGAAGAGCTGAAGCACTTGCACATGTCTTCATAGTCTCCTTGCTCCTTTTCCTCTCAAGGTCATTCTTTCCAGAGGAATCATCTCTCTGCATAGCTAAGAGATCATTCCTGGTATGACCATTCTCCAGGGAATCACCCCTTCCCCAAGAATCCCTGGCAGAGGATCCTTCCCTTCTCCGTCTCCCCCCTTTTTTTTTGGGGGGGGGTACTAGGGATTGAATTAAGGGACATTGAGCCACATCCCCAGCCCTATTTTGTATTTTATTTAGAGACATGGTCTCATTAAGTTGCTTAGCTTCTGGCTTTTGCTGAGGCTGGCTTTGAGGCTGGATTTGAACTTGTGATCCTCCTGCCTCAGCCTCCTGAGCCACTGGGATTACAGGTGTGCTCCACTGCACCGGGCTATGTCTCCTTTAATCCTGGATCAGTGTTCTCCTTCCCTCCAGGTGGAAGGGCTATGTGCATCTAGGGATTGGTAAGAGGGGAGCAAGAACATACTTTCAGATTCTTTAAGATCCTTGAAGGTTTTGCTTATTTTATTTTATTTTATTACTGGGGATTGAAACCAGGGGTGCTTTTCCACTGAGCTACATCATCTGGTCCTTTATTTTATTTTATTTTGAGACTAGGTCTTCTAAGTTTCTGAGGCAGGTCTCAAACTTGCAATCCTCTTGCCTCAGCTTCCTGAGTTGCTGGGATTGCAGGCATGTGCCACCATGCCTGGAGAAGGTTTTATTTTCTAACCCAAAATATTCTACTCTGAAGAGGTAAATCCTAGATACTTCTTTGTGGCAAGCAGGTTTGAGCCTTTAGCACCTAAGAGGCTAAGCCCTACCCTGACAGACATATTCTGCTTTAGGGGAATCTGTTTCCACCCTGAGCCTGGCCATGAAAACCTGTAATCTACTTTTGTGTGAGATACTAAATTCCCTCTCCCTGAATTACCTTCTCCATGTTGCTCTCAAAGAAATGGCCTTTAGAAACTGGCCACAGAATAATCAGATCTTGGACTCCTGAGCTTTACCTCCTGCCCATTGTTAGGTTCCTTCAATCACTTTACCTAAATCCTGCCAAGTTCTTAGACTGCCCTGGCATTGGGGGACTTGGCAGAATATAGCTGCCCCTTATCTCTCCTGCACTCTTCCCCAGGGTCTCTGGAAGGCAAGACAGGCCATAAAGAATTAAACATATATACTAGGTGATCTATTAATTAAGGGCTTTAATCAGTCCAAGCCTTAGGCTGAGCTAGAGCAAGGTGTGGGTTACTCAGAGCAAACTGGGGAAAAGAGGGCTGAAAGATCAGAGCTGGGTTTGATTAATTAGGTACTAGAGGTGACTCTGCTTTCTAGACGAGGAAATACAGGTCCCTAGGAATGAATGAGTTAGGTTTTTTACCTCTCAGAACCTTTTAGAACCTGAAGTTGAGAGAAGAGGAATGGGAACTTGGGAACATTGGAATCAGATCTGTACACATGATGGGGCCCTCAGTGGGGGATGGGGGTGCCCACTGGGGAGGGAGGGTCAGGATAGGGTGGCCACACCTCATCTCCTAACTCATTCTCTTTCCACTCTGCCCTTCTCCCCTTGGTTTCTCCCAGAATTTCTCTCCCTTCCCTCCAGGCTGGGCCACCTCACCCCCTCCCCTTTCTCTTTCCTGTAACTTACGCTGTTGTTGGGAGTTGGAGGAGCTGGGCTGGTTTGAAAGGAGGCCCCTCTGCTTTTCAGGGAGGAATTGAAACCGTGGAGCTGGGGGTGAGGGGAGGCAGCAGAGGGGGAGGGGCGACTTGAGAAATCAAAGCGGCTGCAGCTCCATCTGGGAAACCAACTTTGATTTACTAGCAAGGACCTGGCTCTTCCACCACCCCCACCCTCCTCGCCCCCTCCTCCTCCTTCCCTGGACTTTGTTTTTTGTGGGGCTAACTGGGGGACCCACCCCTCCCCCAACCTGAAAACCTGCTCTTGCTCTGAGAGGACTTGCCCAGGGGAGGAAGCCAGGAGGACCCTGGCTGTCTGGCCAATGACACTTCTGAAAGGGGCCCAGGGTCTCAGGAACTGGGGTAGGAGAGTACCCCTGGGAAAGAGGGAAACCCCTCACACAGGCAGCCCTGGCCCAAGCAGATACTGCCTTACTCTGGTTTAGGGTGATCTTCTCCCTGAGACGCAGGGCTAGGATGTGGCCCGCTGAGCATCCAGGCAGGGATTTTTCATCTATCTGTGGTTTTCCCCTCCAAACTGGTGGTAAGAGCCAAGAAAAGACAATGATTGTGAAGGAAAAAGGGGAAAAAAATGTATTTTAATAGATTCTTTTGTTCTGAGGTTCAGTGTGATTTCCTGAGGAGGGGTGGGTTCCTGTGGGTACTCAAGGTATTTTTGTGTAGAAGTGTCCTCTCCTCTCTTATCCCTTCTATTTCATTTTCTCCTTCTCTTTCAAACCCTTAACCCCCTCAAGGTTTAAGACCTTTCTCTAACCAAACCCCTGCCATGGAAATAGGATCTGAAAGATCTGCAACCCCAGTGGAGTCAAAATGGAGAACAGAGTAAAAGGGATTCAAGGAAAGGCTCGTGGGCATTATCGTCTTACTCCAACCTAGTCCTTCTCCATGGGACCATGGGGCTTTCAATCCCTGGACTCCCAGGTTCTAGGCAGAACTCCCTTTTCCTGAATCTCTACTTTGCTAGCATTTTTAGGGTTCAGCATCCAAATTTAGGACTAGCAGTCGCAAGAGGAAGAGGTTAATTCAGTATGTGCTCAGCACTAATCTAACCTTTTCAGAGCTCAGACTGCTCCATCACAGCTTCTGCCCCAACTCTAGGTTTCTGGAAGCCTGTAGTCTGCATGCATGTAGAGAAGGGACACTGCGGGGTGGGCAACTGGGTGCATCTGTTGGGAATACAGATTCCTGGAGCACGCCTGCTAACTCGTCTGCACACTCTAGACATATCTGCTTCCCAGACCTTTCAATTAGCTTTCATAGCCTTGATTACTCTTGGCAGCTGCCCAGTCCTGCTCTGTTTCCCCCACTTCAACTCATTAAAAGTCCTTTAACCTCTAACCTTAATGTATCTTTCAAGGTTTAATTTTTACCACACTTCCTTTTGTGGTGGACCAGATGGATTGGCCCTTAGCATCCATTCCCACCTCCTTCCTGTAATACAGAGGTTGGAAGCCCAAAACCTCAATTCCCAGCCTCCTTTGCAGATAGAGCAGTGGATATAAAGTGTAGTGATTTGCTCTTTGGAAGGTGGAAGGGAACTGAGGCCATGTTCCTGCTGCTCTGGCAGATAAGGCCCTGGAGATGGGGTTTCCTCTAACAGCACCTCATTGTTTGGTCTTTGTGACAGCAGTAGCAGCAGTGGCACTAATGCCTAAGGGCAGCCAATGGACCCTGTCCTTGACTTAGTGCCAGTGAGTGGCAGCCTCCTGAGTCTGTCTAGGTGCTTGTGGCAAAGGTAGAAACCCCAGTTGAAGGATCATTTCTTTAGCTTCTTATCAAGCCGTCACCTCCAGTTCATCCAACAATTTTCTTATTCATTTTTGGGGGGTACCAGGGATAGATCCCAGGAATACCAAACCACATTCCCAGCTATTATTATTATTATTATTATTATTTTATTATACCCAGGGGTATGTAACCCTAACCCACATTCCCAGCCCTTTTTATTTTTTATTTTGAGACAGGGTCTTGCTAAGTTGCTTAGGGCCTTGTTAAGTTGCTGAGGTTGGCCTCGAACTTGGAATCTTCCTGCCTCAGTCTCCTGAGTCACTGGGATTATAGATATGCGTCACCACACCTAACTCCTTTTTATTTTTTATTTTGGGACAGGTTCTCACCAAGTTGCTTAGGGCTGGGGATGTAGCTCAGTGGTAGAGCATCCCTGGGTCCCCAGTACTTAAAAAAAAAAAAAAAAAGGAAGAGATAGAAAATTTTTCTTTCCCTCTCAACATGCACACACCAAGAAAAGTCCACATGAGCACGAGAGAAGGTAGCCATCTGCAAGCCAGGAAGGGAGTCCTTTATGACCCATATCTAAGACCCAGCTATTCTGGTACCCTGATCTGGGACTTTTAGCACCCAGAACTATAAGAAAATAAATTTCTTTTTTTTTTTTTTAAATATTTATTTCTTAGTTCTCGGCGGACACAACATCTTTTGTTGGTATGTGGTGCTGAGGATCGAACCCGGGCCGCACGCATGCCAGAGGAGCACGCTACCGCCTGAGCCACATTCCCAGCCCAAGAAAATAAATTTCTATCATTTAAGCGACCTGACTATGATATTTTGTTATAGCAACCCAAGCTACTTAGGGTCCCACTCAATTTCTCAGGCTAATCCCAAACTTGTGTTCCTCCCACCTCAGTCTCCTGAGTTGCTGGGATTGAAGGCAAATGCCAGGACACTTGGCTGTCTCTTCCTTTTGTAAGCTCAGAGGTTCTTGGTTGTTAGGACCCCATCCTTAGGACTTCATTTAATTACCTCCTGAAAGGTCTGCCTCCAAATACAGTCACATTAGGGGTTAGAGGTTTGGATGAATTTTGTGAGGATACAATTTGGTCCAGAGCACCTGTGTCAAATCTTCTGCAGAAAATACCTAGAATGGTTTTGGTTTATTCTAAATCCTGACTTTGCCATGAACTAGATGGCCACTTGGTACTTTCATTCTCTATGTCTTTGCACATGCTTCTAAATCTAGAAACTCAGAGACTGAAGCAGGAGGATTGCAAGTTCAAGGCCAGCCTGGGCAGAGCCTTCGGATGGATTCTGTTTCAAAATGTTAAAAAGGGTTGGGGATATAGTTCAGTGGTAAAGTACCCCTGGGTTCCATCCCCAGTACCAGAAAAAGAAAACAAAAACTTGTTAAAGGAATCGATACTGTCTGTAAGTAGACAAATTCTAAAGTTCCCTAGGCTGGGTAGTCTAGAGATTTAAATACCCTTCCCGGGGGCAGCCAGTCCTACTTCCCTCCTGAATGTTTTGCCCCAACTCACACTCACATTTTGGGATGGGAAAGCTACCCTCTGAGGAGGGAAAAATGACTTAGTCAGGTTTCTAGGGTCCAAATTTCTAGTCTCCAGTTTTGACAAAATTATCTAGTTCCTTGAAATCACATTTAATTGAAAATATGTTCTGGTATCCAATCTGAGAAGAAATGAAATGAAAAACAAATTTGACATCATGATAAGAACCCATGAGATGGACATGGGACACTTGAATTTGTGGGTCCTAGCCTTGGTACTTTTTAGCTTTCTAACCTACAGTGAGTCATTTTGCTTCTTTGAGTATCTAAGCCCTATTTGCAGAATGGGCATAATAAATCTGTCCTCTTCCCTCTGAAGTAATGATTAAATGAAAAATGTGATTTGGGAAGGGAAGCTTAGGTCAGTACATGCTGCTTGGTAACCTGGAAGCAGAATATCAGCTACAGGTCAATTTAGAGGCCTGTGCAGGACTTGAGGCTGGCAGGCATATAGTTTTGGGGTGCTATGCTGTGCTGGACTTGAACTGGATTGGACTTGAACTCCACAGATGTTGCTTCCTTACTATGTTCCTTTGGACAGGTCATTCAAACTTTCTGAAGATCAGACTCTTCATCAATATGATGGGGATTTAATCTTCTCTCTCAAAGGATCATGAGGATCAGACAAAGTGTTCACTTCACTTAGTGAATGCTTAGTGTTTGTTTTTCCTGCTCTCCCTAGATTAGGTAGAGGAAGCTGGAGAAGGAGGTTTTCCAGGGCCTTGGCTCAGGTGTTAGACTTCTAAGACCTAAGGCCTTGGAGGTGTCAGGTGGCTAATCCTCACAAGCCTGGTCACTCTGATTAACCCTTTAAGAAATTCCATGGCCTAGGGGTTGGCAGTAGGGAAGCCAAATATGCTAACGTTGGGCTGAAGTGAAAAACCACAGGTAACTTCAGCTTAGGGGACAGGTAGATGGACCTCTTGGAAGCTGAGGCTATCAAGGTTATGCTCCAGGCAATGTTCTTTAGACCCTCACCCCCAATTCTTCTAAAAATTTCTAGCATTCCCAAGGAGAGAAAAGGACTCCTTAGGAGGAGAAGGAAGAGATCAAGGTCTCAATGCTGAATATCTCCACTTGCTAGGAGGGGCTGCAAGGCTGAGCTAGCTTCTGGGGGCCTCTGAGGAGGGATTGGGAGACACAGGGCCTAGGGTTCTATCTAGGGGGTCATTGGGAGCAGAAGAGAACACACTTCTCTCCCCAGGAAGCTTTCCTTCCCTGCAGCTGGTGCCCCAGGACCCCCTCCCTATTCCAGGCCCTTCCCTTAGAGAAAGCCTGCTGAGCCTGGAATGAGAAGAATCTGAACTACAAACAGACCTCCCAGCACACCCCCAACTCTTCTCTAACCACTCCTCTCCAGCAAAAGGCTGCTTTCCTGGAGCTGGACTAGGAGGCGGGCTGGGATTTGGGCTGGGGAGAAGGGGCCTAGGTAGGGAGATTTTTTTTTTTTTTTCTGGAGAGGGAGGGGAAGGGAAAGGGTGAGGGCAGGGTAGGGACCAGGCCTTACCAGAACCAGATTTTCCACACTAAAAATAAGAACCAGTCAGAGGAGAGTTTCTGGAACTATGGGATTGGGAGCTCCAAATCAAGCCTTTCCAAGAAAGATCCAAGCCTTGAGGTCTCTACCCAAGAGTGATGAGCAATTGCCCAAATACAGCCCAGGAACAGAGGAAAAAAAGATCCTGGTTCTCAACTCTCCACCACTCTGTGTGGCCTCTCTTTCTTCCAAGGGCCACACTCTCCCAGTTCTCAGTCTGGGCTGCCTAACTGAAGACATGAATGGGCTTGGGGAGTTGGGGGCAGGGTCTGGAATCACAGGAAAGATGGAGAGACCAGCCAAAAGGACAGATGGCAAAGAGCCAGAGGGGGCGTCCTCCTGCCCGCCACACTTCCCCAGACCCTGGCCTCCTGCCCATAGTCCCCCTAGCCCTCTTACCCCACCTGGACCCAGTCCTGGATTTCAATGTAAGTTAGCCAAGGCTGTCAGTGCCCAGGGATGCCCAGGCTGCCTACTAGAGGGGGAACCATGGGGAGGAGACCAGGGAGGAGAGGCTGCTGGAGCTGGAAGCAGCCTGAGGCAGGATGACCTCTTCAGGGGGGCGGCTCTCCCCAGCTTGTATAACACAGCTCCTGCCAAGGGTGGTATAGAAAGGCACAGAGTCCACAGCGGGCTGGGGAAGGCCGCTGAAAAGGCAGCTTAAGGGCTTCCTGCTGGGGGAGATGGATTAGGGGCCTGTGGGGAGGGAGCTGGGCAGTGAGAAAGGCACTGGCCCAATGCCAGAACCCCTTGGCCAAAGGCCCTCTGGGACTGGGAGTCCCTGGGTGTCTGGCAGGCAGGGGTCAGTATCCTCCACTTCCTTATACGGGGGCCCAGCCAGGGCAACACTAGGAATAGGGAGATAGACTATGGGGACCTCAAAATAGAGGTGGGAAGGAAAAGGAAGAGACGTGTCTAGAAAGAAAAGAACTGACTTCCCCAGTTATTTTATCTGTCTGCCTGGTATCTTGGACTGTCCTTGATGGTCCAGGGCTGATTTCACTCTAGCCCTGGGCTCCACTTGTCTAATCTGTGAGATGGGAATTTTGAGGTCATGCTGGGAATGGAACAAATACTGTGGACTTGGAATCTCAGATTTTTGTTATTACCAGTCAAATATAAAAGAAAAAAGTTCCATTTATTTTATTTTTTTTTTGAGAGAGAGAGAGAGAGAGAGAGAGAGTTTTTTTTTTAATTTTTTTTTTTTTTTTTTTTTTTTAGTTTTCAGCGGACACAACATCTTTGTTTGTATGTGGTACTGAGGATCGATTGATCGATCGAACCCAGGGCCGGATGCATGCCAGGCGAGCACGCTACCACTTGAGCCACACCCCCAGCCCATTTATTAGATAGCATATTGTGAAGTAATGATGTGTGCTTTCTGGAGATTGTAAAGCATTGTGCAAATGTGAGGCACCAAGATACTATCTCTGGATGTATATGTACAGCTATCCTGTTGATGGATGTTCTGGGAAAGGAAAGACATGCATTGAGGACCCGGGGCTGTCCTATGTTGGGCACTTGGCAACTCTTTTATCTTCGAAATAATTTAAAAAAATTTTTTTTGTAGTTATAGATGGACAGAATGTCTTTATTTTATTTGTACATGGTGCTAAGGCTTGAGCCCAGTGCCTCACACTTGCTAGGCAAGGGCTCTACCACTGAGCTATATCCCCAGCCTTTTTAAATTTTTTTCTTTTGTGACAAGGTCTCACTAGATTGTTAAAACTGGCCTTGAACTTGTGATTCTCTTGCCTCAGCCTTCCCAGTAGCTGGGAAGGATTCTCAGTTCTTTAAAAGGGTATTTGACCCTGGGGTCTGGAAACATTATTGTTATTATTATTTTGGCAGAGTTGAGGATTGAACCCAGGGCTTTATGCATGCTAGGCAAGTATTCTACCACTGAGCCACATGCCTCTGGTGCTTCCCTGCCTTTGTGTGTATGTGTGTGTGTGTGTGTATATGTGAGCTAGGCTGGCCTTGAACTTCTGAGTTCAGGTCATCCTCCTGCCTCAGCCTCCCGAGTAGCTGGAAGTACAGGCATGTAGCAGTGCCAAGGCAGATGCATTATTCTTTTTTTTATTATTTTAATATTTACTTTTTAGTTTTCCGCGGACACAACATCTTTGTATGTGGTGCTGAGGATCGAACCCCTGGCTGCACACACTACCGCTAAGCCACATCCCCAGCGAGATGCATTATTCTTAGGTCCCTAAATTTAGATCAAGGATTTCCCCAGAGGCTAGACTCCTTCTCCTGGCTCTGGTTAGGCTCCTTGGGGGAGAGGCTTAGGTCCTCAAGACCCTACCTCATAGCACATAGGTTAGGCAGGGTTTCCAAATCTGAAATGGGTCCAGATGACAAGATAAGACGCTGCTGGCCACTGCATACAGTCTCTGGGGAGAAGGGGCTCTCGTCCTGGGTACTCCAACCTCAGGGCATCCCTGGATCAGAGCTTCCCCGTCTCCAAATTCACTGGGCCAGCCCCCTTCTTTGTGCTAGATTTTTTCCCACAGCCCGGCATGGGGGGTGCTGGGATCCCAGGCCTACCCCCTCCTGCTGGGCAGCACCCCATCAACCCCCACATAAAAAGCTTGCGAGGGGAGAAGGAGGGGGCGTTCTCACTCTGAGGAAGCCCTGGTACCCTTCTCCCTTTCTGGGGAACAAGAAACTTGCTAATGGCTTGGGCCCCTTCCCCAGCCCCTGGCCCCAGCCCTGGCTCCCCCAGACAAAAAGCTGCTTTACATGAGAAGAGCGGGCTGGCCTGGCCTTACCCGGGCACTCAAAGAGGCGGTAGCCCCTGACAGCCAGGGCTGCCCCTGCCCCCACGCCGAGGCCTCGTTTAGTTGCAATTAGCAATTCTTTGCATATCCCCCCACGGGCTGAGAGGGACGCCTGTCCTCACCTCCTAAACCCAGCCTTCAACCTTTCGAAGCCTCCCAGCCAGGGCTCCCTGCCCCCTCCCCTCTCCTTCCTCTCCATGGCCCCACCCCCAACTCTCCAATTCCTCTGTCGGCTTCCTTGCAGTTCTCCAAAGAATCAGGCACCCCAGGGGCCAAACCAAGGGCGCTGGGGTAGGGCTGCGGGAGGGGTGAAACTGGGGTTACCCTGGCTGGGGGATCCCCTCTGCCTCTTCCTTTCCTTCTTCCCACCGGTTACCCCCTCTCCAAATCAGGCCTAGCTTTTGGATGAGTAGGAAGGTAGAGACATGGGGGAAGAGACATTTTGAGCAGGGGCAGGGGTAGATGGGGAGCGTGGTGGCTCTGCCTAGGATTAAGTCAGATTAGGTGTCTTCTGGCTGACCTGACCCTTGAAGGTACAATTTGAACTTCTCCATCTTTCAGAGGGACCTCAGTGTAGGACTGGGGATGAAGACCCCCACCCCCATTCAGCACCAGACAGGCAATGGTAGGGTTGGGCAAACTTGGAAAATGAAAAAGAGATAGGATCCCAGAGCCCCTTTTAGGCTCAGGCTAAATCCACTACTCAGTGACTGGTCCCAGAGTGGCATAGAAGGGTAGGTGAGCTGGGCAAATTTGGAGTTGGTGAGTTTGAGGCCTGGGGATGTAGCTCAGTGGTAAAGTGTCCTTGGTTCAAACCCAGTGCCCAACAATAAAAAAAGAAAAAGAAAGAAAGATCAGGAGAGGGATTACTTCAAGCCTTTGATCTGCATTAGGGTTCTGCCTCCCTTCTCTTGTCTCCATCAGGGAGAGCCCTTGGTACAGCGAGCACTCTAGAGCCAGCTAGTAGAGGGAACTTCTAGCTAGATCTGTACTCCCTACATTCACAGGGCCTTCCTTTGTCCCAGGGACCCAGATTGAACACCTCTGGAAGTGATCTTATTCCATCCTCTGAAGAAATTGTTCCCTGACCTCAGAGGGCCAGAGGTGGGTGGAGCAACTTTGCTGGAGTCTGGGGTTCTGGTTGGGATGGTGTTACTGAGGGGCATCTCTGGGGGGTGTCTTTAGGATTTATAAGAGGAATAGAGCTGGGCTTACTTGGAGGCTCAGCTGAAAGTTCCTGGTGAGCTGATGTGGTATTGATTGTACACTCCTCATGCAAATAAGGGTGTAGCTTAGGGTTAGGAAATTAAAAAGAAAGATTATGGCTTCTTTGCCAACCTCAGATGGGCTCTCAAAGTGCAAGCCCTTGGGGGTTGGGGATTTAGCTCAGTGGCAGAGAAGTTGCTTAGCAAGCACTAGACCCTAAGTTCTGTCCTTGGCAAGAAAGAAAGAAAGAGAAAGAGAGAGAGAGAGAGAGAGAGAGAGAGAGAAGGGGAGGGAACAACTTGAGGCCTTGGCGTCTGATCTCACATCTCAGAACCAGGGAGAAAACTGCAGATCCACTCTAAAAATGGGGTTTGGGTTTCTCCAGGGGGGGTCGAAGAAAGGAGTCACTCAGGATTATTTTCTGTAAAATGTAATGACCTCCTTTCCCTTCAGAAATCTTCAACCTCTATCCTGGAAGAGTGTCCCATAAATTAAAGAAGGGATGTGAGCTCACATGTGGAGGTGAGTAAGAAGAGGTGAGTGAGAAGAGGTGAACTGGCCAAAAGGAAAGAAGGACCTCTGGAGCTAAGGTCCTAGCCTGTCCCATTTCCTCCTCCAAAATCTGTCCCCAGGAATTTCACTGCAAGGCCTGGGTTCCAGTAACTCAAAAGAGTCCTAGCAGACTGGGAATCCAGATTCCTGGAATCCTACTTTCCTCAGCTAGTGGAGGAACTGGGGGTCTCTGCACTCATGAAGCCCTCCAGGCCACCTAACTCCCCTGGGAGGAAGGAATGTAATTGGGGGTCAAGTGTCAGGAGCTCTGGGCAGGAAGTAGTTGAGCAAAATGCAGGAAATTCTTCTGAGAACTGTCCTCCCACAGTCCTCCCCTTGGGGAACATACAGGTGGGAGGACTGGGACAGAAGGGGAAAGGCAGAGGCAGAAGCAGGCAGGGGCTCTGCCACTTGATGCTTGTCTCTGTCCCATCCTCACTGGAGCTGGCAGTTCCCACAGTCTATCCCTCCCAAACTGAGGCATTGGAGATCCATCTGGCTGACCCAAGAGCCCCTGCCGTCAAGACCCCTGTGGTCTGAGGTCCACAGGCTGGACTTAATCCCTCTCCTTTGCTGTTCCTAGTGCTCTTCTCCTCAGTACAGAATCTTAGATTCATCTGGAAATTCACCTAGAACCTGCTGCCACCAATCCACCCTTCCCAAGAAGTTCCCACCTCTGGGCACCTACACCACTTAGTTCTCGCTTTCAGAACATAAAGCACTCTCTCTCTCTCTCTCTCTGGTTTTATTTATTTGTTTGTTTGTTTGTTTTGGTACCAGGGATTGAAACCAGGAGCACTTAACCTCTGAGCCACATTCCCAGCCATTTTTTTTTTTTTTTCTCTTGGTACCGGGGATTGAACTCAGGGGCACTCAACCACTGAACCACATCCCTGGCCCAATTTTGTATTTTTATTGGAGACAGGGTCTCACTGAGTTGCTTAGTGCCTCAGCATTGCTGAGGCTGGCTTTGAACTTGAGATTCTCCTGTCTCAGCCTCCTAAGCCATTGGGATTACAGGCATCACCACGGGACCTGGCTCAAACTATTTTATATTAAGATAATCCTTTGTAAAAGTATCTTATTTTGAAGCTGGGTAGGGAGGCATAAACCGACATGCCTGTAATCCCAGTAATCTGAGAAGCTGAGGCAAGAGGATCACAAGTTCAAGGCCAGCCTGGGCAATTTAGTGAGACCCTAGAAGGAAAGAGGGAAAGAGTGAGGGAGGGAGGGAGGGAGGGGAATGGAAAGGAAGGAAGGAATGAAGAAAGGAAAAGAAAAGAAAGACTGGGATGTAACTCAATGGTAAAGCACCCCTGGGTTCAATCCCCAGTGGTGGTAGTGGGAGAAAAGTGCAGAAACCCAGTTTTTAGAACCAGACTTCTTGGGTTTAAATATTGATTTAGCCATTAATTGTGTGACCTTCACCACTTGTGCCTTAACTATCCTAACAACTTTCACAGAGTTGTTTTGGGGATTGTATGAAGGGCTCAGAACACTGCCTGGTACACATTAGGTGCTCCATGAAGTTAACATCATGTCTTCATCTCTGCAGGATGGTAACCTTGGCCCCAAACAACTGTTTGCTGAAAGACTGAATGAAAGAAGTAGTCCTCAGCCCTCTAGCTCATTGGGGCAGAAGAAGGGTGGGGTTTTGTTTTGTTTTGTTTTTCTCCTGTGTGTGTGTGGGGGGGGGATTGCACCCAGGTTTTTGTGCATGTAAGGCAAGTATTCTACCAACTGAGCTATATCCCCAACCCTGTGGGGTGAGTTTTGTCTGGAGAAGTTTGAATAGGTTTGAGAGGAGAAGGTCGTGGGTGGCTGGCAAAGGCTCTTTGTAGGGTAACATAGAGGATCACAGCTGTACTGCCATGGAATTTGGAAAAAGGAACAGAAAAGCATAAGGCCTGGATGATTCACAGCTGAAATGAAGTTTCTGTGGTTCAAAGAAGGAATCCAGAGGGCTGGGAACTTCAGAAAACCCTTCTCAGAACAGAGTGAATGAAGTTCGGAACATCCTCGAACCATGGGTGATGTGGTTACTGTGAAAGGGATTAGTTGGGACAAAGGGTTTGATGGGAGGGCAGCCCAGGGCCTCTGGCGGGTACCCTCCTTCCTTTCTCCTTGCTGCCTAAATAGAGAAAGAAGTGGTTGAAAATTGCATTTTGAAGCCACAGTGCCCTCTGCTGGACCTGGGGTCCTGAGGGCAGCAGCAAGAGGAAGCAATGCTGAGTGATACAGGAAGCAAGTGACCAGATTGTGCACAGGGATGTTCTGTACCAGTTGTGGTCTTTCCCACTCCCCAGACACCCCTGAAAGATTGCACACTTGAAATCCCTTCATGAGAGTTCAGAAGCCTATGCAAACTGAGCAAGCCCTAAGTCTGATTGCCTATTGGTTCATCTTTATTTATCCACAGTTAGGGTAGTTAAACATGTATTATATTTAATTTATTCCACTTCATAATCCTTTGGTGTCATAGGACTGCAGGTATAATTAAGTAATAATAGCAGCTGACAATCTGATGGCCGTGCTATGTGGCAGGTGTTGTTCTTACATTATTTTACAGATGAGGAAACCGAGTCACAGAGAGTTTTAAGTCACCTGCTAATGTGACACAGAGGGAAGACCAAGCAAGCCACTGTTTCTCTGAAATAATTAAGACCATTTCCCCTTACCTGAGATAGGGCGACCTTCCTAGGTTTTGTGTGTGTGTGTGTGTGTGTGTGTGTGTATTTTTTGCAAGAGAGGAGGATGCTGGGAATCAAACCAAAGTTTTCTCACATTCTACCACTAACTTACACCCTTAACCTGAAGACCTTCCTACTTCTGTTTCTGATTTTTTTTAGTTGTAGTTGGACATAATACCTTTATTTTACTTATTTATTTTTATGTGGTGCTGAGGATGGAACCCAGGGTCTCACACATGCTAGGCGATGCTCTACTGCTGAGCCACAACCTCAGCCCTGACAGAAAATCAGTACTAACATTTATTGGTTTGTTGTTCATGTAAGGGAAAAAGAAGTCATACATTTTCTTCATCCATGGTAAGGTTCGTGGCTGAGACCCCTATCACAAAAGACAGACAATGAGATAAAAGCATACCTTATTAATTTAACCAAAGTTTTACATGACAAGGAAAACTTTGAAATTGAAGACTGAAAGACCTAGGGAAAACTGTATACTTTTGTGCTGAGGCTGATGGAAGGATGGGTATTTGTGGAGAAACACAAAAGGAAGTAAGATCTAGCTGGGCATGGTGGCGCACACCTGTAATCCCAGTGACTCAGGAGGCCTCTGAGGCAGGAGGATCACAAATTCAAGGCCAGCCTGGGTAATTTAGAGAAAACTTATCTCAAAAAAAAAAAAAAAAAAAATCAAAAGGGCTGAGGATGTAGCTCAGTGATAAAGTACCCCTGGGTTCCAATCACCAGCATCCCATCCTGCCCCCCTACAAAATAGGTATGATCTAATAGTATTAACCTGGGGAGTTGAGATTTGGCAAGACCTGATTTTTCAGGTTCTTTTTTGTATGTCTATATAATATGCCCTCTTAGCTACAGGACAGAATACCTGTCAAATAAAGGGCTTATGACTTATTTTAAGGGAAGGTAGGTTAGGACAGCTGTCTCACCGAAGGCCATAAAAGGTCAGAAAGTGATTTTTCCGAGAGGGAACCTTTAGTTTTGTTCTTAAAGATTTTCAACTGATTGGATGATGCCCACCCACATTACTAAGGATAATTTTTTTTTTTTTTTTTTGGTATCAGGAATTGAACGGGGGGGGGGTACCTAACCACTGAGCAACATCCTCAGATATTTTTCTTTTTTTTTTTTTAAAGAGAGAGTGAGAGAGAGGGGGACATAGAGAGAGAGAGAGAATTTTAACATTTATTTATTTTTTCTTAGTTCTTGGCGGACACAACATCTTTGTTGGTATGTGGTGCTGCTGAGGATCGAACCCGGGCCGCACGCATACTAGGCGAGCGCGCTACCGCTTGAGCCACATCCCCAGCCCCTATTTTCTTTAATTTTATTTTTTGGTGCTGGGGATCAAACCCAGGGCCTTGTGCATGCAAGGCAAGCACTCTACCAACTGAGCTATATCCCCAGCCCATTTTATTTCTTTAAGTTTGAGACAGGGTCTAGCTAAATTGTTTAGGGACTTGCTAAGTTGCTGAGGCTGACTTTGAACTTGTGATCCTCCTGCCTCATCCCCCTGAGTCGCTGAGATTACAGGTGAGGGCCATTGTGCCCAGCGAGCTGAGGATGATTTTTAAAGTCAACTGATTGTGGATATTTTGTACCATATTTATCTCCACAGCAATGCCTGCATTAGTGTTGGATGGAGTACCTGTGTACTAGTATTGTCTATCCCACATCTCACATAAAACTAGCCATCATGCCCAACTGGGCTATTTGTTGCACCAAACCAGCAAGGAGAGTCTCTGGAGGGAGACAGCTAAAAACAGTGAGGTCTACATGACATAGGAAAGTGAGAAATGACTTTTCTTTGCCTTGGCCATATTCTGCTGGTTAGAGAAGCAAGTTGTGGGTCTTGCCCATGTCAAAGGGAGAGGATTACACAATGACATGAATACAAGGAAGGTGGGTCATCTTAGCTTGTCTGCTTAGAAGCTAAACCTCAGAGAGGTCTGGAGAGCCCTGGGGCATGTGGTGGTGAAGCTGGTGGTCTGCTAATGGCTCCCTTGATGGAAGCCTCTGCTCTACTCCTTGCTGGTTCCATTTCCACATGCCAGCTGGGGTGTGTGTCAAGGTTCCTATCTCCTTCACACTCTTGGACAACTTGGCTTCTCCTGAATTCCATTGTCACAGGCAGGCCTAGGATGTCAAATCTGAGTCTTAGCTCCAGATGGTGTCTGGTTCTCATCTGCTGTATTTCTAATCAGGTGTCTCATAGTGTGGTGAAAAGACTCTGGCTCAGCCACGGCTCTCTCCCAGTCCCTGTCTGGCGGCTGCTGTTTCTTCTTTTTTGTTTTGTACTGTGGATTTAACCCAGAGCTGCTTAACCATTGAACGACATCTCCAACACTTTATTTATTTGCTTTGAGACAAGGTCTTGCTGAGTTGCTTAGGGCCTCTCTAAGTTGCTGAGTGAGGCTGGTCTTGAAATTGCGATCCTCCTGCCTCAGCCTCTCTAGTTGCTGGGATTAGAGGCCTGCATCACTGCACCCAGCCCTATCTGGCTTCTTTTCCTGGAAAGTTCCTTGACCTCTGTCCCTCATTTTCCTAGACTTCCTTTATCATTTATGTTGTCCACTCTCTTTCTTTTTAAAACCTCACTGGACAGGTGTGGTGGTGCACACCTGTAATCTTAGAGGCTTGGGAGGCTGAGGCAGGAATATGGCAAGTTCTAGGCCAGCCTCAGCAACTAAGTGAGGCTCTAAGTAATTTGTCTCAAAATAAAAAATAAAAAGGGGTGGGGATGTGACTCAGTGTTAAGTGCCCCTAGTTCTATCTCTAGTGACAATAAATAATTAAATTAAATATTATTTGGAAATTATTATTATTTACTTGGTGCTTGTTTAGATTTATTTTACTCTTGTTTTTTTCTTTTAAAATTGTTTATTTGTTGAGATATAATTCACTATGATGAGTGTATAACATGGTGGTTTTTAGTATATTCACAAAGTTGTACAATGATCACCACTACTACTCTTCTTCTTCTTTTTTAGACATTGATAGACTTTTATTTTATTCACTTATTTATATGCAGTGCTGAGAATCAAACCCAGTGCCTGACACATGCTAGGCATGCGCTTTACCACTGAGCCACAATCCCAGCCCACCACTACCTAATTCTATAACATTTCATCACTCTCCACCAAAAATCCTGTATCTACTATCTATCAATCCCCATTACTCCCTCCTCCTCCTACTCCTTAGCACCCACTAATATGCCTTCTGAATCTATGGACTTGTGATTATGGACATTTCATATAAAAAGAATTATACAATGTTACCTTTCGTGTATGGTTATGTGTGCATGTGGGTGTGCTAGGGACTGAACCCTGGATTTTGTGTAGGCCAAGCAGGCACTCTACCACTGAACTCCTACCCCAGTCCCTATCGGACTTTTTTTTTTGGTTGGTACTGGGGATTGAACTCAGGGGTTCTCAACCACTGAGCCATATCCCCAGCCTTTTTTTGTATTTTATTTAGAGACAGGGTCTCACTGAGTTGCTTAGCGCCTCACCATGACTGTGGCTAGCTTTGAACTTGTGATCCTCCTACCTGAGCCTCCCGAGCTGCTGGGATTATAGGAGTGTGCTACCACACCTGGCCTATCTGACTTCTTTCACTGAATATTTTCAGCGTCCATCTATGTGGTAACGTTTACTTCATTCCTTCTTATAGTTGAATACTATTTATTGGAGATTTTACATATATATGATTTTGACTATGTATTCATCTGTTGATAGGCATTTGGGTTGCTTCTAATTTTTGCCTGTTATTAATAATTCTGCTATGAACACTTGTATGCATGTCTTCATCCCTTCTGGCATCTTGGACCTTCCATATGATCTCACTTCCCTTCTACCTGAATGGAATCATTTAGAATTCCTTTCAGTGAGGCTCTTTCAGTGAGACTGGTGACAAACTTTCTTGTTTTTTACTTGTTTGAAAATGTATTCTTGGGGTTGGGGTGATGGCTTAGTGGTAGAGCACTTGCCTAGCATGTGTGAGGCCCTGGGTTTGAGTCTCAACACCACATATAGATAAAGTAAAGGTCCATTTACAACTAAAATAAATATATATTTTTTAAAAAAGAAATTCATTTTCTCTCTCTCTCTCTCTTTTTTTTTTTTGGTGGTATTGGGGATTGAATCTGAAGTTGTTCTACCACTGAGTTACATTCCTGGCCTTGAGTCAGAGTCCACTAAGTTGTCAAGGCTGGCCTTGAATTGAGATCCTCTAGTCTCAGCCTCCTGAGTTGTTGGGATTTACAGGTATGTACCACCATGCCTGGTTATTTTATTTATCTTGTTTGTGATTGTATTTCTAAAACTGTGGAAAGATACTTCATCATTACTGAAAACTTCTCAGCCATTATATTTTCTTTCTTTTTTTTTTTTGAGAGAATTTTTTAATATTTATTTTTTAGTTTTTGGTGGACATACATCTTTATTTTATTTTTATGTGGTGCTGAGGATTGAACCCAGCTCCCCGTGCATGCCAGGCAAGCATGCTACAGCTTGAGCCACATCCCCAGTCCAGCCATTATATTTTCAAAATCTTGAGTTTGTCACATCCTGTTGTTCTTTCCATCTAGAACGCTAATTAAACTATTTCACTTCTTTTCAATGTATCTTCCACATCTCTCAAACTTTCTTCTTTTTTTTTAGTTGTAGATGGACACAATACCTTTATTTTATTTATTTTTCTGAGCTTCACATGTGCTAGGCAAGCACTTTACCACTCAGGTATAACCCAGCCTCCTTCCTCCTCCCACCCCTTTTCTTCTGCATTCTGTGTAATTTTCTCTATTCTACTTTCCAATGTCTTTCTATGGTCCCACTTTCTTTTAGGTTTTGGCCTGGAAATTCATATCTATCTATCTACACCTCTCTCTCTCTCTCTCTCTCTCTCTCTCTTTTGGTGCTGGGGATTGAACCCATGGCCTTGTGCATGTGAGGCAAGCACGCTACCTACTAAGCTATCCCCCAAGTTCCCTCATCTCTCTTATCATATATCTGTGATATTGTTAGGGAGGACTTTGTTTTGTTTTGTAAAAAAAAAAAAAAAAAATTCCCTTATCTAGCATTTGAATTTGTTTTCAGTGGGAAAGTTAGTGAATAACTTATCATTACTGGAAGCGGAAGTCCTTCCATCCTCCTCATTCTGTTTGATGTGTTCCTTCTTCCTTGTGATCCAAGTTGGGGCCACTCTCCAAAGACTGCCTGGAGGATTATCTCTAATCCTACTATATTCCCACCAGCCCTTCGCTGTCGAACTTTCCTGCCTGAGAACCAGAACTGATTCTCCTATGAGTGGCAGCATCTTGGGACTTCTCTTGCATGGTTTAGGTGGGTATTGATTCATGTCTTCTACAGCAGACGATCATCTCAGAAAATGCAGGAATACTCTATCAGTCGCTTAAAAACCTATCAAATCTGAGGGTGTTGTGGGGACAGGAGAGATTAAGTTTTTGGTATCTAACCAGACATTTGATGATGCAGGACAAGACCCCTCTTCTTCCACCCACTGTACTAAACCCCTGTTGGCTCCCCCAGGACCTCCTACCCAGAGCTGGAGGCTGCCTGGAGAGGGAGTTAGGATCTATTTACCCCAGGTCAGAGATCTATCTCTGGGGCCAAGGGGAAGGCTGAAGGCAACTACATTGCCTCCATGTGACAGTAGGTGGCAGCACATGCATTACTATGGCAGCCCTGGGACCTGTTTGTACACCTAACTTGAAAGACATGAAAGAATATGAATGCTGCAACTTGGAGCCTCTTTCAGCCCCCAAGATTCCAAACAGGATTCCCCTTCAACCCTCTCCCTCTCATATGCTAAGACCTCATCTACCAAGTTAATTTCCGGTCCAGTGTTGTCTAAATCTCTTGAATTGCTGAGAGACAGGTGTGGGCCACTCTGTCTAGCTGATTAGAATTTTAAATTTAAGTAATAAATTTAAGAATTTATTAATTTAAGTAAATTTATTAATTTAAGTAATAATTTTAAGAATTTTATGAAAATCCAGAAGTCTGGGCTGGGGTTTTATCTCAGTGGTAGAGCACTTGGCTAGCATGTGTGAGGCACTGGGTTCCATCTTCAGCATCACATAAAAATAAATAAATAAGGGTATTATGTACATCTACAAATATATATATATAAAATCTATGCATTCACCTATGTAAAACAAGCATGGTAAAATATTAAACAAGACTGAAACCCCAGAAACTATAATAGATTATGTAAAAGTTAAATTTTTTAGATGGAAAAATAGAACATAAACACTGTCATTTGAAAAACAGTAGATTTAGAAAAAAATTTTTTAATATAGATGGCAAACCATGGGTTTACAGCTGTACTATACAAAATGATATTACAAATTGACAAGAAAAAGACAAAACCATCCCATAGAAAAATAGCAATGTTGGGGCTGGGGTTGTGGCTCAGTGGTAGAGTGTTTGCCTAGCATGTGAGGCTCTGGGTTCGATTCTCAGCACCACATATAAATACATTTTAAAAAAAATAAAGATCCATTGAAAAATAGTAATGTCATGAATAAGTAATTTATGGGAGAATAAATTTTAAAAAGACTCAGATTCACAATTAGACAAAGAAATGAAAAATCAAGTAAAAATAAAATGTTATTCTGTTTCTACTAGAATAACTAAAACAAAAGGCACTGAATACTCTGCTTCCTGGCAGGAAAACAGAGATAGTTACACACTTGGATATTGTTGGGAGAAGAGGAGGGTGGTACAGACTGCCTGGAAAGCAATATGGCAACTTCTATGAAAACACAGCTAGGAGCTGGGCCTGGTGTTGCATGCCTATAATCCCAGGAACTCCAGAGGCTGAGGCACAGTTTGAGGCTAGGTTAGCAAGGCCCTAAGCAATTTAGCAAGACCCTGTCTTAATACATAGCCAAATAAACAAATAAATAAAAAAGGACTGAGGATGAAGGTTAGTGATAGAGTTCTTGCCTACTATGCTCCAGGGCTCTGGATCTGGTCACCCCCATACAGCAAAGTAAAACAAAATAAAAACACCCCTCATCTAGCACCAGGCACAGTGGCATGACTGTAATTCCAGACACTTGGGAAGCTAAGGCAGGAGGATTGCAAGTCTGAGGCTAGCCTCAGCAACTTAGCAAGACCCTCAGCAACTTAATGAGACTCTGAAAATTAAAAAATAATAATAATAAATAAAAAAAATATTTTTAAAGGACTGGAGATTGGCTCAGTAGTAGAGTGCTTCTGGGTTCCATACTTAGTACTGAAAAAAAAAAAAAAAAGAAAAGAAAAAGAATTGACCTCTTCTGAGTTGCCCTTCACCCACACTGTGCCCTTCACAGATTCCTTCCTTTCCCTATACCCATGTACCCATGGGCATTGAGGATCACATCTGAATCATGTCTGTCTCTTCCATAGATTAAATATTCAGTAAGTCTCTTTGAATGATTGCTTCTTTACGCATCCTGGACAGTCTGCAGATGGAAGGTGGGTGCCATAGCCTCATGCCTCACAGAAACTCCTAGAGCAGTCCACCTCAAATTTTTTCTTCATTTCCTTCTTCTTGTGCTGGGGATCCAATCCAGGGCCTTGTGTATCACATGCCAACCATGTGCTCTATCACTGATCATCCACTCCAACACCTAAAAAAATCTTTTTTTTTTTCTCTTTTCTTTTTTGCTCTGCTGGGATTGAACCCAGGGCCTTATACATGCTAGGCAAGCACCTTATCACTGAGCCATGCTCTCAGCCCTGGAAGCCATTTTTTTTTTTTTTTTTTTTTAGAGAGAGAGAATTTTAATATTTTTTTTTGTTTTCAGCGGACACAACATCTTTGTTCGTATGTGGTGCTGAGGATCGAACCCGGGCCGCACGCATGCCAGGCGAGCGCGCTACCGCTTGAGCCACATCCCCAGCCCCTGGAAGCCATTTTTCATTCCTTTTCATCCTTTCTCTCATTCCCAACATCTAATCCATGAACTTTCTGCCAAGTCATCTTCAAAATATACATTATTTATTATACATAGGGGATACAGCTCAGTGACAGAGTGCTTGGCTAGCACACACTCCCCAGGACTGAAAATAAAACAAAAACCAAAAATGTTGCTTTCTATTTCTATTGCCACCATATTAGTCCAAGGCATCACTGTGTATCATCTCATTACTGCTTTTCTTGTATGATCTTCCCATATTTCCATTATTTTTTTTTGCTGTAGCTTTATTGAAGTAAAATTGAAGTACAACAAAATGCACATATTTGAAGTATGCAATTTGATCTGTTTTGACATATATGTAACCAATTCAATCAATATAAAAAGCATTTCCATTACTTTTTTAAAATTTGAAATCATGCAGACTGTGTTTCCTACATGTTTTATTACATTAGAAATCAATTACCTTAAGCTAAATAGAAACCCACCCCCACATGTCAACTATTTCAAAATTAAATGGCACAACTTACAAGTATCTCAGAAGAAAGCACAAGAAAAGTAAATAAAAAGTGCTTTGAACTGAGTAATAAAAGCTTCTGTAGGATGAAACAGTACTCAGATGAACATTTATAACTTAAAGTACTTGTATCAGAAAGACGCTAGAAAAACAATCAAATTATTTTCAAGTTATATAGTAGGAAGAAAAAATAAGTGTAGGGACAGAAATATATGAAATAGAAAAGAAATAATACAGCTAAAATTTGATAAAAAATAAATAAGTCTAATCAAGAAAAAAGCAAGAATATGAAAATGAATATCAACGGAAAGGGAGCTATCAAAATAACCCTACAGATGCTAAAAATATATTAAGGTAATATTACAATTTATGCCAACATATGTGATAGCTTACATAACATGGCCTTGATCCCTCATAATCCTTACTGGACACAGAGGTATTGATGGAGCTCTTGAAATGTAAATAGGATCACACTGCTTCTTTTCTCTAAATCTGTCAAAAATGTCCCTCAGGCATAGAGTATGCTCCAACTCTTTACAGGAACTTCAAGATGGTCCCAGGTGGGCTGGTGGTATTTGGCTGTCATTCTAGTGACTGGGGGAGATTGAGACAGGAGGATCAAAAGTTCAAGGTCAGCCTTAGCTACTTAGTGAGGCCTTAAGTAACTTAGCAAGCCTGTCTCAAAATAATTATAAAAGTGTGTGTGTGGGGGAGATGTTGGGGATATGGCTCAGTGAAGAGTACCTCTGGGTTCAATCCCCAGCGGTTGGGGGATCTGCTTCCCCCACTTCTTGCAGTGCCTCTAACCAGGGCTGGCACCTAGTGAATGATGAAAATGTGGGTCCTTTGTTTAAAAAAATAATTAAGAATTTCCAGGGCCTGGGGTCGTGGCTCATGGTAGAGCACTTGCCTCTCATGCATGAGACCCTGGGTTCGATCCTCAGTAGCACAAAAAATAAATAAAAATAAAGATTAAAAAAAAAAAAACAATAATTTCCAGGAAGCAAGAGCAGAGTATTAAACCAAGTATGGGACCATTCTGAGTACAGAGCCCTGAGTGACCATCCCTGCCTCTGTCTCTGGCGGTGCCTCAGCCTGGAATACTCTGCCCCAGTTTATAACTCCCAGTTCTCAGCTCAAATGTCACCTCCTCCTGAGATCTCATCTGACTTGCTGAATTTAAACTAGTCCCATCCAGTTCTTTTCTCTTACATCACCCAGTGTTATTATTTTTTCTTAAACACTTATCTGCCTGAAATGATCTTGTTTTTTCTTTGTGTTCTGTCTGTTTCCTCACCGGCTCCCCAGGCTAGAACATGAACTAGATGAGAACAGGGACTTTCTCTGCTAAGCTCAGTGCCTCTAGCACCCAGGATGGGCTGATTCAGACTAGGCACATGGTGTATATTTAATGAATAAGGGAATGGATATGATAAAGAATGCCCTCCAAGAAGCAAGTCTAGCATCCTGGCCCTCTATTGCAGGGTGGTGGTGGGGCTGTGTGGCAGCAGTGCTTTCTTTTTTTTTTTCTTTTGAAAATGCTCCTCTCCTCTACTGCTTTAATTCCATCCCTTTTCACACAGTTATGTTCCTGTTACTGGAGATGAAATTGATGACTACAAATGTAGTCCTAGACCAGAGGTTCTGATAGAGTAGGTTCAGAGATAGGTGCTGTGGTACACACCTGTAATCCCAGCAGCTTGGGGAGGCCAAGGCAAGGGAATTGTGGGTTCTAAGCCAGTCTCAGCAATTTAGCAAGGCTCTAAGCAACTTAGCAAGACTCTGTCTCTAATTAAAATATAAAAAAAGGGCTCAGTGGTTAGGTGCCCCTGGCTTCAATCTCTGGTTAAAAAAAAAAAAAAATCAGGTCAGGTAATGGCCCCAAAGACCAAACAGAAAAAGTTCATGGTGAAAATCAGGAGAGGAACCTTAATCAATATGGCTATATTGGCAAGGCAAAGTGAGATCAAGCATCTCAGCTCTGTGTTTGGAGTGTTGACATGAGCTGCAGGCTTAAAATGAAGAAGAATTAGGGCAGGGGATAAGAAGTATGCATAACTAAGCCATTTTGGTCAAACTGTGGTCTGGTTGATCATTATCTCAGTTCTGGTTCTGCCAGGTGGCTCCAGAAAAGTCTTTATCAGTGGAGGGGACAATCTTCATTTGATGCTCAGGATGTTTATCTATCAGACCTGTGATCCTGCAAAGAGGAAATCCGGTTCTCATGAGTCACTTGCTCCTTGTTTGGGTCCAGGGACAGTCTCATTATGTGTTATGCTCCTGCAAGGCTGCGCTATTCCAGGAAGATGTAGGGTAGTGACTGCAGACTTCCATGTATCATCCAGGGATCTGAAACAGGACGCTGTAAATGTTCCTACAAATCTTGTCTCAATCTTGAAGGGGAATGAAATAGATTAAATAAATTTAGGCTTCATAAGACATGCATTATATACATATATACATCTATCAATCAATCTCTCTCTCTCTCTCTCTCTCTCTCTCTCTCTCTCTCTCTCTCTCGCTGTACTGGAGATTGATCCCAGGGCCTTGTGCATGGTAGATGAGCACTGTACGACCAAGCTGCATCCTTACCAATTTTTAGATGAATATTTCTTTCTTTTTTTTTTTTTTTAAAAAAAGAGGGAGAGAGAGAGAGAGAGAGAGAGAGAGAGAGAGAGAGAACTTTTTTAATATTTATTTTTCAGTATTTGGCGGACACAGCATCTTTGTATGTGGTGCTGAGAATCGAACCCGGGCCACACGCATGCCAGGCAAACGCGCTACCACTTGAGCCACATCCCCAGCCCATGAATATTTCTTAAATAATTAATATGCCTATCTATATAACTGAGCAGGTCACAAATGTAAGGTAATAAAGGAGACACATACAAAATGAAGAAAGAGCTAACAAGATTTATCCTACTTTTAGTTATCCATTGGGCATCCTTGCAAGTATAGCAAAGGCAGTCTCTCTAACTTCCTTTATTATTATAAACAGACCATATTTGAACAAATTACTTGACCTCTCTGAGCTTTGCCTCTCTATCTGCCCAATGAGGATAATTATGCTATCACCTCTTTGCATCATTTTGGGACAAAAATGCTGTGATACCTATAAACTATGTTATTAATTTAAGAGAGGCCGTGGTGAAAGTTGGGTGCAGTGACATGTGTCCCAGCTACTCAGGAGGCTGAGACAGGAGGATCACTTGAGCCCTGGAATTTGAGGCAAGCCTGGGCAAAATAGCAAGATTTTGTCTCAAAAGAAAAGAAAATACCAGGTGCATTAGCAAATGCCTATAGTCCCAGTGACTCAGAAGGCAAGCATGAGGATCACAAGTTTGAGGCCAGCCTCAACAACTTAGCAAGAGCCTCAGCAACTTAGCAAGACTCCATCTCAAAAAATAAAAAGGACTGGGATGTAGCTCAGTGGTAGAGCAACCCTGGGTTCAATCCCCAGTATCAAGGGGGAAGGAAAGGAAGGAAGAAGAGAGAATCAGTGGTAAAATGAGAAGGACACAGGGTTCTGGTTCTAGCTCTTCACTGACTACTGTGTGACCTTGATCAAGTGATTCTACCTGTTGGAGCCTCTACATCATTGTCCACAAAATGGTTGTGGTGATTAAATGTGGTGGTGCAGGCCTGTAATCTTAGTGACTCAAGAGGCTGAGGCAGGAGGTTCACAAATTCAAGACCAGTCTGGGCAGCTTACTGATGCCTATCTCAAACTAAAAAATAAAAAGGTTGGGGATCTATCTCAATGGTAAAGCACCCCTTGGTTCCAATTGGCAGTCAGACACACACACACACACACACACACACACATACACACACTCACTCACTCACACACACGCTTTCCCTTGGCAAATATGGGACCATTTAAACATCAAAATGAGTAATGATTACATTGGTTTATAAAACTGAAGCAGAAGCAGCAGCAGCAGCAGCAGTCACAAAACTATAGTGATATCCTAAAAGGGTGAAGAAGAGAGGAGAAAACTCTTCTTTATAAAATTCCTGTTGTAAATGTAAGAGAAATGATAGAATTAGAGATGATAGAATTTTGTAACTATTGTTTTAATAAAGGATTCAGGCAAAGGTCATATGTGGATGATAAAACCATTGAGTGAAAGGTGGTTGAAAAATAAGCCAGGCCTGGTGGTGCACACCTTAATTCCAGCTGCTCGGGAGGCTGAGACAGGAGGACTGCACATTCAAAGCCAGCCTCAGCAAACGCTAGGCACTAAGTAGCTCAGTGAGACCTTGTCTCTAAATAAAATACAAAATAGGACTGGGGATGTGGCTCAGTGCTGAGCCCCTGAGTTCAATCCCTGTAACAAAAAAAAAAAAAAAAAAAGGAAAAAATAAAGAAAGAAAAAAAGAAAAAAAAAGATATTTACATGGTTTCAAAGTATTATCCTTTACAATGTAGCAATTGAACTGAAGACCCTTTAGACAAGAAATGAAACTCAACATTACCAAGATGGGGATAAGTTGATACTATGTACCTCCTAACTGAGGAAAAGATACAACATCAGCTATTTAGTTTTAGTTTAGTTTTTTTGTTTGTTTGTTTGTTTTTTGGACTTGACCACTGAGTCACATCCCAAGGCCATTTTTGTATTTTATTTAGAGACAGGGTTTCACTGAGTTGCTAAGCACCTGGATTTTGCTGAGGCTGGCTTTGAACTCACGATCCTCCTGCCTCAGCCTCCTGAGCCACTGCAATTACAGGTGTGCACATTGCATCTGGCCTGAATACTTTTTTTTTTTCCTGACATTTCATGCTCTTTGATGTATTCCCTGTTCTCTGATGCCATCTTTTTTTTTGGGAAGTGGGTGGGAGGCAATGCTGGGGATTGAACCCAGGGCCTTGTGCATGCCAGCCAAGCACTCTACCAACTGAAACTATATCCCCATCTCTCTGATGCCATCTTCTGTCTCCATGGTTATTTTAATTCTTTTTATGATTTCTTCAACTCTTTTCATTATCTCTGGTTCCTCTGATTTTATTTTCTTTGTGTGTGTGTGTGTGGTCTCTCTTTCCTAGCACAGGTTCCCTTCAGATGTCTGGTAATTCTGATTTTATACATAAGAGGAAGGGACTAAAAAGCAGCTGAGTGGAGGGGCTGGGGATATGGCTCAAGCAGTAACGCGCTCACCTAGCATGTGCGAGACGCTGGGTTTGATCCTCAGCACCACATAAAAATAAAATAAAGATGTGTCCACCGAAAACTAAAAAATAAATATTAAAAAATTTTTAAAAAAATGTTGTGTCCACCGAAAACTGAAAAATAAACATTAAAAAAATTCTCTTAAAAAAAAAAAGCTGAGTGGAAGCTCTGTATGAATGGGGATTCCTGAAAGATGCACTTTTCTGCGGGGTATTTGGGCACGAACCTGATCTTCATGTTAGGGAGGACTATTCCTACCCTCCATTGTGGATACATGATCTTTCTTCCCTAAAACAATTTTGCAGAGAAGGTTCCTATGATCTCTTAGCTGGGAGAAATTCTGACTCTGACCAGACTGTTGGCCTTTGCCAAATCCTCCCACTTCAGCAGCTGTTTCCTCTTTAGTTGTGCCAGATATGCTAAGATCCAGAGCCTACCTGGTTCAGTCTTTCCATGAGAAGACTCTCCAGCTGCTACCTAGATGGTAAAAGGGATTTAGAGTCTAACTGCTCCCCAGCCTGCCTTGGAACCAACCCTCTGCTTTCAGCCGCATCCAGACCCTCACCATCAGTGGGTACCAGGTGCTTCCAATAACTAGGCTTTGTTCGTACTCCTCAGTGTTAATCAACTTTCCTGGCATCCTGCACTCCATCACTTAGTTTTCTCCATTCTACTAAAGCCATTTACTTATCTAAGTTCTACGGTTTCCGAAATATTTTTGACAAATCTTGTCTGATATTGATCCTTCTCCAGGGCTCTTTGTCCGTGAGAGTTTATGCTGTTTTCATTCATTTGTTATTTTAGTGGGGTTTGGAGAGAGGAGGTAAATGTGTGGTGTGTATACATGTGATTCAACCTCATCAATTACCCTAAAGTCTCTTTACACCATTTATTTTCCTTGCTTCCCCTTAGACAGGGAATTCTCACTGTATTCTGCAAGGGCTGGAAGTTGTGTGTGGGCTGAGGGTAACAAAAGGGTGAAGGATATACACTCTTCCTCTGAAAAATTACATTCCACTTGACTCTTTCAGGGTAGAGTAGGGGCCATTTTTCTTTTTCTTTCCTTTTCTTTCTGGATTCACATGCTGAATCCAGAGCCTTGTGCATGTGCCGCAAGTACTCTACCAACTGAGCTGTATACCCAGATCGCCATTTTTCCATTGTGTTATTTCTGACAACTATTCTTTTCAAAATCTGGGAAGTTCTGCTAAGGGTGCTGGAGGACTGGGTGAGGTCCTCAGGAAGGGCATAGGATGGAAAAACTTTTTTTTTTTTTTTTTTTTTTAATACCGGGGATTGAACTCAGGGATACTTGAACACTGAGCCACATCCTCATCCTTTTTTTTTTTTTTTGTATTTTATGTAAAAACAGGGTCTAACTGAGTTGTTTAGTGCCTCACCATTGCTGATGCAGGCTTTGAACTCGCAATCCTCCTCCCTCAGCCTCCCGAACCACTGGGATTACGGGCATGTGCCACCGTGCCCGGTTGAAAAGCTGATTCTTAACCCACAGAAAATCAACACTGGGCAGGCACAGTAGAGATTAATTACTAAATTCAATTTTCACAGTTTATAAAAAGCTTGCATAGCAGAGCAGGGCCACATACCCATAATCCCAGTGATTTCCAAGGCTGAGGTAGGAGGATCATAAATTGGAGACCCGCCTCAGCAATTTAACAAGAGGCATCTGTCTCAAAAAAAAAAAGGGGGGGGGGAGGCCGGGGACGTAGCTCAGTAGTAAAACACCCCTGGGTTCAATCCCCAGTACTCCCGCCAGGCTCTGGATTCAATCCCCAGCGCACACAAAGTAAACTGAAACCCAGAGAGCTTTAGATTTGGATCAACTTCAGTCCCTTGAGAAATACTTCTCTCTAAGGATTTCTGGAAAATGTCAAGCTCTTTGCAGCCTTGGGCTGTTAAGTCTAGTGTTCCCTCTGCCCCAAGGCTGCGAGCCCCTTGCTGTGCCTTAGGACCAAGGTCGTTTTAAGGTGGTCCTTCTCACTACTGCACCCAGTTACTTTTGACCGTCGTTAATGTTCAGTTATGCAATTATTTTACTAGTTACTTGACTTCTCTCGCTGGAATGTAAGCCCTATGAGAGAAGGGATTCTTCCTCTTTCGTCTTCAGGGTGAAAAAAGATTGGAAATTAAATAGGCCAATTACCGCGATTTGTTCATTACACATTGTCTACATGTATCGAACTCTATGTGCTGTAAGTATCCTATAATAAGAACGAGTATTATGTCAGTTTAAAAAAATACACTTAAAAAGAAACTGGTTCTAAAGTCTGCATTTCCAGTCATACATGATGCTGCCATTTGGTGAATAAAGGAAAACAGACTTCTGCGTACATAGAAAAACAACGATGAGAAGACAACTCGAGAAAGCAAAAGCAAAACATCCAAACTGAGCCGCACCTCGCCTTTCTGACCTTTCCCTCCGGAAGTGCTTCCGTCTTTCGGGCGCGAGGGCGCAAGCGCGGCCCTAGAGTTGCTCTGGGGGTTTCGCGGAGCGGGGACTTGAAGGAAGGTTCCGCCTCCGGGGCTGGGAGACGCGTGCGCCGACGCAGCTCTCGTCAGGACGCGCATTTTCGCTCGCTCACTCCCCAGGCTGCGCGCGCCCGGTGGGCGTGGGAGGAGGCGGGGAACGAGGGAGGGGGGCGGGCGTCGCGGGAGAGAAGGAGCGAACCGGAGAGCGTCGTCCTGAGAGGAGTGAAGGCGGCAAAATGGCGGACCGCTTCTCCCGCTTCAACGAGGACCGAGACTTTCAGGTAAACACGGGCCTCGCCGAGGATCCGGGGAAGCCTCTGGCGGATCCCGGAACCTCCTTAGCTCCTGTCTCCCGGCTCGCTTTCCTTCTGGGCTCTGCTCGGGCTGGCGAACCGCCTCACTCTTCTGCCTCGGATTTCTCAAGGGGCCTCTCAGCTTGAGCCGAGGCCGCATCTCCTCTTACTCCCATTCTCCTATCTTTTAAACCCAGGTTTGGCTTTGCGTTTCGGAACCCCAGCCGGGCGCTTTTGTGGGGGGCTGTGTTTTCGTCGGATGACGGTCCTGTGCAGGCGCTGGACTGGCTCCCAGGGGAAAAGAGGGTTGGATGGGGTTGGAAAGGCTTGGGGCGAGTGTTGCCGAGGCCAGGGCTTTCAACGCCTGCCAGCTTTTGCTCACACGGATCTTCTTGGGGTTACACTCCGCTTTTTCTTTACTGCGATAAATACATCCTTCTATTGTCTTGATTTTCCTTTTCTCTTATCCAGGAAAAGGGTACTTTAGCTATTATCCGCTTTTTTTTTTTTTTGTTAGTCAAACATGGACATTTCTCCGGGTATTGATGCTAATGTTGTTATTAGGCCGTTATTTGGGATTGGAAAACAATAAGTTATAGGAATGTGGACCGCTGTAAGCTTAACTCCAAATCCTACCTCCAAAGGAGATTTGTGAGAAGCATAATGATAATGGCTTTTCCAAGTGTGTGATAACAAGTGCCAAAAGCTTGATTTCGACCCCCCCTCCCAGACGTTGGTATGGAAAAATACCCTTGTGATGGCAAGTTTTATTGGGGGGTGGGGGAACCTGAATAGAAAACTCGACTTTTGGCTGTTTAAAATACATAGCTGTTGGGCATTGTTACTGCAGAAATATCAGCGACTGAAAGATTTTGTAGAGATTGGCTATTTCTAGGTAAAATACGCCCTCAGAGTCCCAAAGAAACCACTGCATTACTACCGCATATCCTGGCAATAGCAATTTGGGTCAGGGGATGAACCTCAGAACTCAAGTTTTTAATCCCGCTGCAGATCTTCCTCAAAGCAACACGGGGATACTCTAAATGTGTTTCAGAGAGCAGTTTGAAGGTTTGGAATTCCTTGAGATGATTGGGTTGGTAAATAAACAGGTAAAGCAGCTTAACAGATTAAAACCAACGCTGTTGACAGTGTAGTGTATAGAGGGCCATGAGAAGTTTTTCAGCATTAAGGGATGGGGGGTGTGTATTGAAAAGCTGCAGCACAATACAGAACCTCAGGATATTGTAAGAATATCATGGAGGTCCACTGAAGTTTGAAGCAGTTTGTACTAGCCATTTGACCCCTGAGAAAGACTTTAAAAAAAAAATTTATTTTTTAGTTGTAACTGAACACAATACCTTTATTTATTTACTTTTATGTGGTGCTGAGGATGCAACCCAGGGCCTTGCACATTCTAGGAGAGCGTCTAGGGCTGAGCCACAACCCCAGCCCCAGAAATACTTTTTTTTTTTTTTTTTTTAAAGCACACACCAGAAAACATGATTGGGCTGCAATGTGTGAAACTTTTTTTGGTAATTTCTAAGGAGACATATTGATAATGAAAACTTTCAAATGCCTTTTAGAAAAGAAAATTCCAGGACTGGGGACATAGCTCAGTTGGTAGAGTGCTTGCTTTGCATGCACAAGGCCCTGGGTTCAATCCCCAGCACCAAAAAAAAAAAAAAAAAAAGAGAGAGAGAGAGAATTCCTAATAAAATTGAAAACATAATATGGACAGTTTTAAGTTTTGAGGAAAAATGGCTGTCAAACACAGAATTTCAGCCGGCTTATCAAACAGGGTTTGCAGGACCTTGAATGAAGATTTTGAAACTGTAGACAACAGGATGTGAATGCTGTTATACACACACACACACACACCAAAAAAAAAAAAATTGAGGTTATACTGTACCTTTTCAATATCCAGTTTCTGAGATGACTCTCTTCTGAGGTGGTTACTGTAGGACCTGATTTTAGTTGTTTAGTGGTCATTTGAAAATATATACGATTTAATTTTCTGCTTTTATGTTGAAATAACCCACTCTTGCTGTGTTGGGTCGTCCAGGAAAATTTTGTTTTTTAAAATTCATATGTTCCAGCATTTGGGGTAAATAAGAGTATTGGGAATGGAAACCTTTTAGACAATTATAAGATGTTAAAAACTTTTGGGACCCCCTCCTCCTCCTTTTGGTGGTGATTGGTATCTAACCCAGGGAGGGCTTTGCACATGCTAAGCATGAGTTACATTCCCTGCCTGTTTTATAAGTATTATGCTAACATTTCTTTAAAGCATTCATTTAAAAATACTTAGAGGCTGGGGGGGTAGCTCAGTGGTAGAACACTGCATGGGGGTGAGGTAGTCAGGTGAAAACAGTGTGGTATTTTTTTTTTTTTTTTTAGGATGGTTTACTAAAGGGGAATATATATATTGACCTTTATTAATGATGCCCTTTGATTTAAAGTTATTGGAGAGAAATGAAATGTAATAGAATGCTCCTGCAAATAATGTATCTGTAACATTTTTCAAGTTCAGATTATTCAAGATTAAAAGTGGCCTCTTTTTAAGGTTTAAGTGATAAATGAGGTTAAACCACTGACTACACTTGAAAACAAACCCATGGTAGGTTTCCAAACAGTGAATAGATCTTGTTGCTTTAAGCAGATCTCATAGCATTGGAAATTTCTCTGTTCATCTTCTCTGGTAAGTTCCAGATGACTGCCCCCCCCCTTTCCCTTTAATTTGGAAATATAATTTGAAATTTTAGAATTTCACTCTTTACCAATTTACTATGAAGTGCAAATTTTGGAGCGTTTGAATGTTATCTCTAAAATAGTTGGGCTTATTATTAGACTTTTGTGAACATCTAAAGTTTTAATTTTTCTTTCTTTCTTTCTTTCTTTTTTGGTGCTGAGGTTACACACAAGACCTCAGGGGTACTAGACAAGGGCTGTACCACTGAGCTACACTTCAGCCCAAAGGTCTTTTGTCTAATATAGTGAGAGGTTTAACTTGTATGCCATTTGAAGTATTTATGAATATAGGCAGTAATTGTTACCAGTGATATATATTTTTTAAATTTGGTAACTATTGTAATAATACAAAGGTGCCTGGTGTGGTACATGTTTGTAATCTCAGTGACTTTAGAGGCTGAGACAGGAGGATCAAAGCCAGTCTCAGCAACTTGGAGAGGTCCTGAACAACTAGTGAAACCCTATCACAAACTGAAAAGGGTTGGGGATATAGGTAGCTCCTTAAGTTCTTAAGTTCTTATCACTGTCAAGAAGCCTCCCTAGATGGGAATACCTCAAAACAAAACAAATCCCAGATACTTTTCTATGAGGCTTATGTGTGTTGTCATACTCTTCACAATAACCCTACAATGTAGGTATTACTTCTATTTTCAGGTGAAGTAGCTGAGGCACAGAAAGTTAAGGAAACAGATGTGTATAATACATCCATTAAATGGCAAAACCTGGATTCAGAATGACTTTTTGACTCCTGTGCTCAAATTATCTCTGCTGGCAATTACATATTTTATATAGCTGTACATGAGTCATCAAATGTGGAGGATAAACTTATAGGTCACAAAGTATAAGTGAGCTTTTAGAAAGGTGATACAATTACAGTTTTTACTCTGTTCTGTTTTGTCCAGATCTGTTTCTTTTTGATCTGCCAGAGGCTTTTAGGGAGGCTTCTTGACAGTGATAAGTTACACTGTGTCAAGGATATATTGTTAACTATTCTAGTTTAGTTTTGTCTAGGTTATCCCCTTCTAGAAATCAAGCCTCAGGGCCTTGTCCATAGTAGGCAGGTGCTCTACCATTGAGCTATACTTCCAGCCCCTTGACTAACTTTTTAAAAGTTGATTTGATATATTTATTTATTCATTTATATATTTTTGTGGTGCTGGGATCAGACCCAGGGCCTCATGCCTACTAGGCAAGTTTTCTACCACTGAGCCACACTGTATCCTCCCCTAGAACACAACACCCTCACTTCATTTATCCATCCATCTATCTATTTTTTTTAAAAGAGAGAGACAGAGAGAGAGAGAATTTTAAAATTTATTTATTTTTTAAAGTTTTTGGTGGACACAACATCTTTGTATGTGGTGCCTAGGATCGAACCCAGGCCGCACGCATGCCAGGCGAGTGCGCTACTGCTTGAGCCACATCCCCAGCCCCCTATTTATTTATTTTTATGTGGCACTGAGGATCAAACCCAGTGCCTTGGTCTGGGGTTGTAGCGCAGTAGTAGAGTGCTGGCTTAGTATGTTCAAGGCCCTGGGTTTGATCCTCAGCACCACATAAAAATAAAATAAATAAAAGTGTTGTGTCCAACTACAACTAAGAAATAAAATATTTAACAACAACATCAACAAAAACAAAAAGAACCAGTGCCTCACATGTGCTGGGCAAGCACTCTACCACTGAGCCACAAACCCAGCCCCCCCCTTAGTTTTTTATTTATTTATTAGTTGTAGTTGGAAACAATACCTTTATTTCTTTCTTTTTTTTTTTTTAAAGAAAGAGTGAGAGAGGAGAGAGAGAGAGAATTTTTAATATTTATTCTTTAGTTCTCGGCGGACACAACATCTTTGTTGGTATGTGGTGCTGAGGATCGATCGAACCCGGGCCGCACACATGCCAGGCGAGCACGCTACCGTTTGAGCCACATCCCCAGCCCCAAACCTTTATTTCACTTATTTATTCTTATGTGGTGCTGAGGATCGAACCCAGGGTCTCGCACGTGCGAGGGGAGCGCTCTACCTCTGAGCCACAACCCCAGCCTCTCTCTTAGCTTTTTAAAGTGGTATTTTATCTTTGGAAATCTGTGTCATCTAGGCTGACTTTTTTTTGTTTGTTTGTTTTTAAGAGTTTCAACTATTTCTTTAAGAATCTGACTTCAGTTTCTGAATGAGATGGGACTTCTACCTTTGTTTACCAAATAAGACATTTATTTATAGATCAAAGTGTTACACAAACTAATGGAAAATACATATTGTAATTTAAGATACAGATGTATTCACCATTTTGAATTTCAGATCCATTAAAGAAACTTTTTAAAAAAATTTTTTAGTTGTAGATGGACTCAATATCATTTATAAAATTTATTTTTTGTAGTTGTACATAATACCTTATTATTTATTTATTTATTTATTTATTTATTTATTTATTTATTTATTTATTTATGGTATTGAGGATTGAACACAGTGCCTCACACATGTGAAGCAAATACTCTACCATTGAATTACAACCCTGGCCCCAAGAAAGTTTTGATCTAGGGCTGGGGATGTGGCTCAAGCGGTAGCGCGCTCACCTGGCATGCGTGCTGCCCGGGTTCGATCCTCAGCACCACATACCAACAAAGATGTTGTGTCCGCCAAAAACTAAAAAATAAATATTAAAAAAAAATTCTCTCTCTCTCTCTCTCTCTCTCTCCTCTCTCTTTAAAAAAAAAAAAAAGAAAGTTTTGATCTACGTTGTTATATAGCTCTAAGATGCTATAAGATACAGTGCTTTGGTAGAGCAATTGCCTACCATTTGCAAGGCCCTGGGTTGAATCTCCAGCACAGGTTGGGGGCTGGTGTGTGGTGTTTTATATTTTATTGTTTTTTTATTGTGCAGCCATTAATGGTGATGCAACTGAATGCTAGTGAAGAAATGTTCTTTAGTATGTTTACTTGCAGAGGACTATTAGTTGTTATTCTTAGTCTTCTCTTAGATTTTTTTTTTTTTTGTACTGGGGATTGAACGCAGGGGCACTCAACCACTGAGCTACATACGCAGCAGCCCTATTTTGTATTTTTTATTTAGAGACAGGGTTGCACTGAGTTGCTTAGTGCCTGGCTTTTGCTAAGGCTGGGTTTGAACTCTCAATCCTCCTGTCTCAGTCACTGATATTACAGGCTTGCATCACCACACCCAGCTTCTTTAGGGTTTTAATGACAGTAATTGATCAATGAGGCCAAGCATGTTGGCAAACACCTGTAATCGCAGAGACTTGGAATGCTGCGGCAGGAGGATCACAAATTTGAGGTCAGCTTCAGCAATTTAGTAAGATCCTAAGCAACTTAGAGAGACCCTCTGTAAATAAAATATAAAAGTACTGAGGTTGTACCCAGATTAAATCCCTTCCCCCCCAAAACAAGTAAAAGTTGCCCAAGAAATTTTTAGAATTAATATAAGTGATCATAATGTTAAATAGCAACAAGCAAGTTAATGTTTTATTTGTAGAATTCCTTCTTTTTTTTTTTTTTTTTAAGTGCTGGCAGTCAAACCCAGCCTTGTGCAAGCTAGGCACGTGTTCTAATACTGAGCTATACCTCCTGTCCCCTTATTGTGTTTCATATGATTCTAGGATATGACCTTCAGATTTTTCTTAGTTGAAACATTAAATGAAGAGATTCATACTTTTAAGATACTTAGGTCACAGAAGCCGATTAGTACATTGTATGGTTCTTTGGAATAGAATTGGCATTCTAAAGCAGGGATGCCAGAGATGACATATGCGAGAGTGTTTTAATCATTTCCTGTGTCTCTTTTCCTCATTTGGAAGAAATGCCACAAGCTATGAAAATCATTGTTAGCTTGCTCAGGATACTGAAACTTAGGCAAAATCATTTCTGTTTCCAATCCCATAGTATGATAGGTGGCAAGGATTGGAACCAATAAAATACCAGTTTCAAAATGCTGATGATAAATCGGTATGATTATTAATATATGCAAAATGATAATATTATTGGATAATATATTCAAGAGTGACCAAAGATCAACATAGGGAAGGTTCCCTGAGTGAAGAGGTGTTTGCTTTGGCAGAACATATACTAAAATTGGAATGATACAGAGAAGATTAGCATGGCCCTGCTCAAGGATGATGCACAAATTTGTGAAGCGTTCCATTAAAAAACAAAAACTAGAGTGAATGGTATATAGTTAAAAGTAGAAAACACTTGAACATGTGGGACATATCAAGGAATAACACCACAGAGACATAAGTTTTTTTTTTTTTTTTTGGTGGGGTGGTTATATTGGGGTTGTGAAGAACTGTGATTGTAGGCTTCTGGTGTACTTAGGCATGAGAGGCCAATAAGAAGCATATTTGTACAAATATACTGTTGATTAGTATCTCAGGGCTGTTCTAGTACAGTCAAAAATATAGAAAAGCAGAAGTCCCTATTTTATTTTTTTATGTACAGTTCTCAATAGAATACTCTGCAGAGGGATTCTTTTATCACATTTTCTTAGGTTTTATGATATGTTATATAGTGAACATGAAAATATTTGACTTAAAAATATAAAAAACATATGTAATTAGACATTGTGATTATGCTGCTTTATAGCTATCTGAGATACATTCCCAAGTGATTTCTTCTGGGTTTGCAAAAAAATTTTTGTATTTTTAATTTTTGTGTGAGACCGAGTTTTGCTAAGTGGCCTAGGCTAGTCTTGTGATCTTCCTGCCTAAGCCTCCTGAGTTGCTGGGATTACAGGTCTATACCACCATGCCCATCATGAAAAAAATTATTATTTTTGGTGCCAGGAATTTACTCCAGGGCCTTGAGTTTGCTAAGCACATGCTCTATCATCGAGTTATACTCTCAGTCTCATGATAAAATTCTTTTTTTTTTTAACCATACGATTTATTTTTATTTTTTTTAGTCATACCTGACAGCAGAATGTATTTTGACATATAATACATACATGGAATCATAATGTCTATTCTATTCTGCTGCCCTTCCTATCCCCCCTACTGATAAAATTCTTTTAGGAGCTAAAAGGTATAGCTCATGATAAGAGTACTTACCCAGCATGTGTAAGGCCCTGGGTTTGATCCCCAGCAATGCAAAGAAAGGGAAAAAAAAGTTTTCTGAAAAAAAGTAGCAGGAATTCATGAGATTTTGAATTATGGATCTGAAATCCATGTAGAGGTTTTGTCTTTGTTCTTATGACTTAGTCAGTTTCTAATATTTTATTAATGAAAATGGGTTCTTGCTTGAGGTATATATATATATATATCTCCAGGTATTTTGTTTTGTTTTAAATATTAGGAGTTGAACCCAGGGGCATCTAACTACTGAGTCACATCCCCAGACCTTTTTATTTTTTATTTTGAGACCGGGTCTTAGTAAGTTGCTGAGGTTGGCTTTGAACTTTTGATATACCTGTCTCAGCTTCTTGGGCCACTTTGATTACAGATGTGCACCAGTCCAGTTCTTGAATTCTATTAAGTTCCTCCTTTGAAACAGCCTGGTACTTTTGCTTGTATGTCTGGCATTAATCCTTTTTTTTTTCCTTTTCTTTTCATTTCTTTCTTTCTTTTTTCTTTTCATTTTTTTTGGTGGTGCTAGGGATTGAACCCAGGGCTTTGCATTTGAGGCAGTGAGGCAAGCACTCACCAACTGAGCTGTATCCCCAGCCCGGCATTAATCCTTTTCATATCAGCATTGCCACTTAGAATTAGTGAAAGCAGATTCATGATAATTACCAAAAGAATTACAAATGACCACCACAAATACTGAAAGAAGTCATTGATTTGATATTGCAGTGAATCCCAGAAGATGTTGTAATGATTTTCCATTTATAAAAAGTGAATTGTTGGGCTGGGGATGTGGCTCAAGCGGTAGTGCGCTTGCCTGGCATGCGTGCGGCCCTGATTCGATCCTCAGCACCACATACAAACAAAGACGTTGTGTCTGCTGAAAACTAAAAAATAAATAAATATTAAAATTAAAAAAAAAGTGAATTGTCTATTTAACTGTGGAAGTCTAACCATATTTGTTTTAATACATAGTGTTAGTACAAAAAGTTAAATATGCCCAAGTTCAAAAAAGGAATATACTGTATTGACATGCTTATATTAAGTGATTTCTTTGAATTTTAAACAAATGTTTAGTATTTTTTAAAAAAATATTTTTTAGTTGTTGATGGACCTTTATTTATTTGTATGTGGTGCTGAGAATTGAACCCAGTGCCTCACGCGTGCTAGGCAAGCACGCTACCACTGAGCCACAACCCCAGCCCAAATGTTTTTTTTTTGTGTGTGTGTGTGTGTATTTATTTATTTATAGTTATACATGGACACAATATCTTTATTTTGTGTATTCATTTTTATGTGGCACTGAGGATCGAACCCAGGGTCTCACGTGTTCCAGGCAAGCAAGTGCTGTCTTTTACCTAATTTAGGAATGAATAGAAGAGAACAAACCTAAAGTTGTTCTTGCATTGTAGGTAGATTTGTAGCACACAGTGTTTGAGTAAATGTTATAGATAGTAAGGAATTAAAAGCTACCAGAAAATATCTTTATAATATTACATTTGGTCTCATTTCATGAGGTTTCAATTATTAGTTGTCATTAGTTTGTCATTCTTTGGCAATTACATTGATTTCAAAGAGGAATTACAATTCATTTTAGTGTTTTATAGAATTAAAATACAAAATGGCTCTTGAGTTTAAAAGTTATAATAAGAAAAAGTGATCATGTCTTCTGACATTTTAATAATGATAGTAGGAAAAGTGAACACAACTTTTGGGTCATATAACATTATTTTTCCAGAGTTAATGAGGGAAGCAAAGCTTAATTTTTGTTTAATCATTTTGTAGACAGTGCTGATCAAAATTGAGAAATTAATTTGGTACTTTGTTTTGTTTTTTGGTACTTGGGATTGAACTCAGGAGCAATTTACCACTGAGCTACATTTCTGGCCCTTTTTAATTTTTAGTTTTGAGACAGGGTCTCACCGAGTTGCTTGGGACCTAACTAAGTTTCTGAGGCTGACTTCAAATTTGTGATGCTCCAGCCTCCTAGGTTGCTGGAATTATAGGTGTACACCATAGTGTCTGGCTACTCTACATCTTTACAATTTTTTTTTTTTTTTTTTGTGTGTGTGTGTGTGTGCTCACTCTAAGGATTAAACCCAGAGCTTCACACATTCTGACTAGACTATACCACTGAACCACACTCCTAACCCATTATACCAGGTCTTGACTATAGAAGAAGTTAAAGAAGATGCTTGCAGATTTTTTGGCTGTGGTCCAATAATTTTATTTTAGTTATAAGTAAAATTATGAGGTATCTTAAAGGGCAAAAATGGTTGAAATATTAATTCGTTTAATATTGCTTTAGTATCACCTGTGGAAGAGAGATTTACCTTGAGAATAATTTCTAGAATATAGACCAATTTCTGAAAACTTGGTTAAATAAAAAATATTTGGGACTGGGGGCATAACTAAGAGGTAGAGTGCTTGACTCCATGTATAAGGCCCTGGGTTTAATTTCTAGAATTACCAGGAAAAGAAGAAAAAAGTGATTGTACTAAGAAGTGTGTGTATGTCTGTGGGGAGGAGTTATTTAAGAAGTGTCTCCCCACTTGCTCAAGGACTTCTAGATCAAGAGTAAGAAAAGTAATGATGATGTTTAGTTTGTTATTCTTAAGATTGACATGATTAACAAATGAATTGTACAGTTAGTAAATGCAAAACTCCTAAGGGAAGAATCTTTAAAGTGGGATGATTAGACATGCTTTTATGGAGAAGCTAGCATTTAAACTGGATCTTGAAGGATGGAATTGCATCTTTGCAAAGGAAAATAATGGGAGAACATTTATTTGGAGAAAATAGCCAGGGCAGAAGAAAACAAGTAGGAGCTGAGGATATAGCTCAGTGGTATTTTACTTGTCTACTATGTGTAAGGCTCTGTGCTGGATCTCCAGAACTGGAGAAAAGGGAGAGGGGAGGACAAAGCAAAAGCTAGGGCTGCAAAGTAAGTTTTATTTTAGTACTTTAAGCAGGAATGCACTAGTGATTTAAGATGTTTTTGTTAATGGATAGACATTAAAATTCCTGCTTTCTTATAACAAGATTAATTGATATTTAGTTTTGTTGGATATGCTATATCCATACAGTTAAAGCTCTTTTTTTTTTTTAAAGAGAGAGTGAGAGAGGAGAGAGAATTTTTTTTAATATTTATTTTTTAGTTCTCGGCGGACACAACATCTTTGTTGGTATGTGGTGCTGAGGATCGAACCTGGGCCGCACGCATGCCAGGCGAGCGCGCTACCGCTTGAGCCACATCCCCAGCCCCCAGTTAAAGCTCTTGATAACCAGTCTCTATTCACCAAAGTTAATGTGAATGGAACCCCATGAATTGAGGATATATACAGAGAAGTGATAATAATAATGGACCATCTGATTTTAAGCTTGGTAGGGTAATGAATAAAGACTATGGGGTTGTGGGAGATGGTAGTAGTAATGGTGAGAAGGTGAAAAGTTTGTAGGATCAATATATTTTAGGTTCTGATGGGACTTAAGACTTGTTAGAGGGATTTGTTTGTGTGAGTATACCAGAGAAAATGAGCTGGGAAGATAGAAGTTGGTGGTGGTTGGATAGTACAATGTTGAAATTATTGTTTATGACCATGAAAGTGAATAACTAAGGTACAATGGAAGACAGGATGGTTGTAGGAAAGGAAGTTAAAGAACTGAGGCACCAGGACGTTATCAGATCATTTAACCTGGAGATGATAATGATAATATTGTATACTTGTATACTGTCATGACTTAAGAAGTGCCTTTATTACATTTTTTTCTGATTGTTCTAGTAATTTAGGGAATTAAATAAAATAGTATTTCCATTTTATGGATGAGAAAATTGAGACCCAGGTATATAGTTTATCTGGTGCTGAGCTGAGTCTTATTTGTTTTGTTTCTTTTGTTTTGCAATATTAGGTATTGAACCCAGGGACACTGAGCTACATCCTCAACCTTTGTTTGTTTTTTGTTCTGAGACAGGGTCTTGCTAAATTGCCTAGACTTTCCTCCAGCTTGAACCTGTGATCCTCTTACCTCAGCCTCTGGAGTAGCTGGGATTACTGCATCCAGGTTTTTTTTTTTTTTTTTTTTTTCCTCTTGTGGGTCTGGGGATCTGACCCAGGGCCTTGTGCATATCAGGCAGGCACTTTACTAGTAGAGCTACAATCCTGGCTCTAGAGCTGAGTTTTAAACTCCAATCTTCTGATTCTTATTGTATTTTCTTTCTGCTGCACTGTATAGCTTGGCCTCTCTTGAAGGAGATGAGTGTTGGTACCATATCAGTTTGCAAAGCATTGTTTCTCATGTGAGGTAGAGTTATCTGCCAATTAATTAACTGGTAAGAAGTAGTTGGTATACTTGTCTTTTTTTTGGTATTGGAGATTGAACTTGGGCACTCGACCACTGAGCCACATCCCCAGCCCTATAGTTTTGAATTTTATAAAGAGACAGTCTCACTGAGTTGCTTAGCGCCTCACTTTTGCTGAGGCTGGCTTTGAACTCACGATCCTCTTGCCTCAGCCTCCTGAGCCGCTACAGGCATTTGCCACCGTGCCTAACTGGTATAATTGTCTTTAAAGATGATTTTTTGTTGTTGTTTTAAAAATATCTTGTGTAATAAAATTAATTGATTGTTTATGGCTTCTTGTTGACATTTCACCATGTGTGACATTTTCACCATAGGTCTATCAGACAACCCCATTTAATTTCCTCAAAATTATTGCGTGTCCATTTGTTAGCTTGGCATCATAAAAAGATAGAAAACAGGGCTGGGGATATAGCTCAGTTAGTAGAGTGCTCGCCTTGCCTGCAGAAGGCCCTGGGTTCAATCCCCTGCACCACAGGAAGAAAAAAGAAAAAACAGACCAAAGAAGTCCAGTTTGATCATTTGTTTCCAGAAAAAGCATAGATTGCGGCTGGGGTAATAGTTCAGTGGTAGAGTGCCTTGCCTAGCATATACAGAGAACCTGGCTTCAATGCCCAGCATCATCAAAACCAAAGAAAAAAAGAGACAAACAAAAACCCCAACCATCACAGCAAGAACACAGTCAATTGGAAAGGAGTTTTATACTTCTACTTGAACTTGACAGTTCAAGTTAGAGGATATTATAAACTTACCCCTGACTATTATGATGTAAAAAATTGACTGCTCTGTTATCTGGTGAGAAGAGAACAGTATCAGAGTAATATCAGCTACTATTTGTGGATTACATATTTCATTCCAGCTCTAGTACCAAGGAATTTTAGGATATTTATCTAATCCAAGATACCCTCCAAACTAGATGGTGGTGGTGGTGGCGGTATCCCCCATTTTACTGATGAAAAAGCTGAGTCTTAGAGAAATTTAGTCTACACAGTAAACTCAGATTTGAACCTTTTCTCTCTTAAGATGCGACTTTCTCTGTGGTTCCTGATATCATTAGTGTAAAATCCAAACTCACTAATCTGGCTTAAAACTCTCTGATGCCATTATAACAACTGTACTTGATTTCTTCTTTTTTCTCCTTGTTGTCTGTATCCTGGGATTTTTATTGTTTACCTGAACATGTTTAGGCTCTTTGATTATTCTTGCTTTTGCATATGCTCTTATTTTGCATATGTTGTCAAGAATATTCTTCTCTCTAGCAAATTCCTACTTATTCAAGGGTTATGCAAATGAGGCAAATGAGCCTGTTCTCTTGGTAACTAGTGCTGTCCCACAAGAGTGAGAATTTGTTCACTCCCATGAGACAGCATTAATCCAAGTATGAGAGCAAAAGCCAATTCCTACCAAGACACCTCACATTAGGCCCTAGGGGACCAAGGCCCTCTCTGAACTACAACAGCCCTCTACTGGGTACCGGCCCACATCCTTTTTCATCACAGTGCATGCTGTACCACCACATGGGGTTAGGGCTTAATTCCTTTTTACAGGGGTCACCGCATACTTTCTATGGCAAGTACTAAATGCCACCTATAAAACCGTGGCTGCTGTGGTATTGGACCAAGCTCTTACCTTAATTTTGATAGTTATACATTCCTATGAATTTGTTCATTTCTTCTAAATTTTCACATTTACCCTCATAAAGTGAGAGTAATATCTTATGATACCTTCAGTATCTGTACAGCTGTTAAAGAATTGTTTTTAAACTTAAAAAAAAAAAGACTCCATTTGATGTTATCTCTGATATTGATATCTTCCCTAGGCAGAGTTAGTTGCTTCATTTTCTGTGCTATTACAACACTTTGGTCTTATTTGAGTAATAACACTTTTATTAGTAATAGTAGCACCTGATAGAGCACAGAGTACTTACTCTGTGTACGGCAGTAAGTTATGCACTATTATCATGAGATAATATTATCATGAGATAATCCCTACTAACCCCATAGAGTAGATTCTATTGTTACTCCCATTTTACAAATTAAAAACTTATCCAGGGTCACACAACTAGCAAACCAAAAGAACTTCAGTTATTTTGGACTGGTCTCAGTCTTTAATCACTGTGTTGTTTTACCTCTCCTATTTTATACTTCTTATAATTTCTTACTTCCGTGGACTTAAGAACTCTTGGAATGCAAAGTCTTTCGTGTTTTCCTCATTTTTCTTGTATTGAGTCACAATTAGACACATAGAAGTTGGTTTGATATTTTAATTGATGAGTAAATAAAGACAGGCATTTAGCCTGTTTGCTTTAGATGCTCTGTGCTGAACTGTAAAGATGTTGCTTCTTTTGTTACATGTATATAGCTACATGCTTTGAATTAGTAAATTCTGAAATAGCTTTTCTTGCATGTCTGAAATAAAAGTGTTCCTTTTTTTTTTTGTTTTTAAGGAAGTCATATCGGAGAGAGAAGCTTAGTAGAATCTGAGAAAAATGTTCAGACCTAGGGACTCTCTGCTGTGTGGTGGATTATCTAGGTTGAACTGTTAGTTGCTGTGGTATCTTATAAAGTGAGTTGAGGGATATTTCAAGTATGAAGATTGTGTTATGGATAGTTAAAATTTGAATTTGTTTTAATAATTACAATAATCACCTTTTAGTTGTGAGTTTCTTTCTGTGTGACATATTGTAAATACATGTGTTCTTCTGTGGACCATTGTGGAATTTTGGTCAAAGTGTCTGAATAGAGACTCTGTCATACTAGCCAGTGAAAAGAAACAATACAGTATTACTGTGGGTTCCAGAGGAATTCCTAACTATTATTTCTCACCTTTCTAAATGCTTTAAGAATTGTTGAGCCAGGCAAGGTGACACATGCCTGTAGTCCCAGATACTTTGGAGGCCAAAGCAGGAGGATCATAAATTCAAAGGCAGCCTAAGGAACTTAGCAAGACTGTTTCAAATTTAAAAATAAGGGCTGGGATGTAGCTCAGTTGTAAAGCGACCCTAGCTTCCCTATCCATTACCAGAAAAATAATGTGGAATTCGATTACAATGAGTACATCAGACTGGCTTACTCCATCCTGGAACTTTTATCACTCCCACCCTCCATTCCCCATTCCTATAAGCAGGCCTACTCTTGACATTTGTAGGACTTGAGTCAAGAATCCAAATAAAAGGCCATAAGCAAAAAAAAAATAATAATAATATTTATTCACAATACCTTTATTTCACTCACTTATTTTTTACGTGATGCTGAGGACCGAACCCAGGGTCCCGCTTGTGTGAGATGAGTTCTCTACCGCCGAGCCACAACCCCAGCCCCCCAAATTTTGAATTTAATGAAAATATAAACCAAACAAATTGACACCAGGTATGGTGGCACAAGCCTGTAATATCAGAGACTCAGGAGGCTGAGGCAGGAGGATCACAGGTTCAAGGGCATCCTGGACAATTTAGTAAGACCTTGTCTCAAAATAAAATGAAAAGAGCTGTGAATATAGCTCAATGGTCAAGTTACCCGGGAAAGATACAGCTGTGGGATTACGTGGACGCCAAAATCATAATCAGTTAACAAATAAGATTCTTATATTGATAGGGCAATCCCTGTCTATATTTAAATTATCATGAAAGCTAAATTTTTTTCACATTTGTCTCACATTTGGAAGCAGAATCCTTGACCTGTAAGAAACTAGAGCTACTGTGTATTTTCATGATACACAGGGCAGGTCAGCCAGGTTCTATTTTCTTGGGTTTTTGTTTTTAATTGTTTTTGGTACCAGGGATTGAACTCAGGGGCACTTGACCACTGAGCCACATCCCCAGCCCTATTTTGTATTTTATTGGGAGACAGGGTCTCACTGAGTTGCTTAGCACCTCATCATTGCTGAGCCTGGCTTTGAACTCATGATTCTCCTGTCTCAGACTCCCAAACTGCTGGGATTACAGGTGAGCCTGGCTATTTTCTTGTTTTTGCTTACTAGGAATAGAACCTAGGGCTTCACACGTGCTAGGCAAGTTCTACCACTGACCCGCATACCCAATCCCATATTTTGTACATTTGTAATTAGAGCTAGCATAAATGGAGGCTTTTGAGGGAAGGTCAGTGGGTGTACGTATATGTATATGTATACTTACAATTTTTCTTCCTTCCTTCGTTCGTTCATTCCTTCCTTCGTTCCTTCCTTCGTTCCTTCCTTCGTTCCTTCCTTCCTTCCTTCCTTCCTTCCATCCATCCATCCATCCAGGGGATTGAACGCTGGGGTGTTTTACCACTGAGCTACATCCCTAGTTCTATTTGTTTACGTATTTATTTTGAGACAGAGTCTAACTAAATTCCTGGCATGGGCCTTTAACTTGTCATCCTCCTGCCTCAGCCTCCCAAGTCCCTATGATTACAGGTGTGCACCACCATGCCTGGCCCATTAAAAAAATATATATATATATATATATATTTGGGGGGGTTGGTACCAGGGATTGAACTGAGGGACACCTGCTACTGAGCCACATCCCCAGCCCTTTTTTGTATTTGATTTAGAATCAGAGTCTCACTGAGTTGCTTAGCACCTTGCTTTTTGCTGAGGCTTGCTTTGAACTCATGATCCTCCTGCCTCAGCCTCTCAAGCTGCTGGGTTTACAGGCACATGTGTGCCATCACACCTGGCTCCCAGCTCCCCCCTCTTTTATTCGTGGTGCTGTACCTACCAACTGAGCTATATCCCTAGCCCTTTTAAAATATTTCATTAGAGATAGGATCTTGCTCAGTTGCTTAGGGCCTTGCTCAGTTGCTTAGGGCCTCACTAAGTTGCTGAGACTGGGTTTGAACTCAACCATCCTCCTGCCTCAACCTCCCAAGTTGCTGGGATTACAGGTGTGCACCACCATGCCCAACCCAACCAGTTATTATTAAAACTAAATTTTAGACATAGGATCTATGAATTTTACTAGGATGACCATATGTTCTCTATACTTTTTGTCCTAGAATAATATTTTTTCCTTTTTATTCTCAAAGTGCCCTGGTTTGTATGATACATTATATGATCATCTAGCCCTAAAGAGATTTGATAGATTTAATGAGGTTTTGAAAGTGGTGGCAAGCAGTGAAAAATACTTCTCCAAATCTGTTAAAGCCTTCAAAGTAATCAGGTATCATACTGACTATTTTTGGGAAGAATGATTTGAAAAAAATTTGAAGGCAGGAGAGGAGACAAGAAATAAAATATCTATTATTATCACCCCACCTTCATCACGATTATTACTATTGTAGTTTATATCCTGAGAGTTAAAAATTACATCTTATTTTCCTTTCTTCCTCTTCTTTTTGATTTTCTAGCATAACATTAAAAAGACAGAGTGAAAAGTAAATCACCTGTCAAAAATGATCACTCCAGGGCTGGGGATGTGGCTCAAGCACCTGGCATGCGTCCGGCCCGGGTTCGATCCTCAGCACCACATACCAACAAAGATGTTGTGTCCGCTGAGAACTAAAAAAAAAATAAATATTAAAAAAAAATTCTCTCTCTCTCTCTCTCTCTCTCTCTCTCTCTCTCTCTCTCTCACTCTCTCTCACTCTCTCTCACTCTCTCTCACTCTCTCTTTAAAAAAATTAAAAAAAAAAGAAAAAAAATGACCACTCCAATTACATGGGTGTTCTTTTCACGGCTACACATACAAACATTTTCTATTCTTCCTTCTTAAAGGATAGCATGCAGGCACATTGTTTTTGGCACTTAGATATTTATATTTTGACAATATGTCTTGGAGATTATTCCATAACTTTGAAAGATTTTTTTTTACTCTAATATTATTTTAGATTTGTAGAATAGTTGTAAAAATTGTACAGAGAATTCTGGTATACTGCTTGCTCATCTTTTCTTACTAAAATATCCACATAATTACCATAATAAAATTACCTAAACTAGGAAATTAACATGGCAGAGTATTAGTAACTAAACCACAGGTATTATTTTAGCAGTTTTTCTAATAATATTTTTTTTCTATTTAGGATCCTACTCAGGATTTCACATTGATTACATTTAGTTATTTCTCCTTTGTCTCCTCTAATCTATAGTACTTTGTCAATCTAGTCATTGTCTTTTATGATAAGCAAAAGATTTTCACTAATTCTGCCTTCTATATAGAGAATATTGTTTTAGAATTGTGGAGGTTTTTTAAATTTTTTGATTCTCTGTGTATAATACAGTGGTGGAAATATGGAACTAAAAATAATTTTTTTTTAGTTGTCAGTGAACCTCATTTTATTCATTTATTTACATGGGATGTTGAGAATTGAACACACTGCCTCACACATATGAGGCTAGCACTGTACCACTGAGCCACAACCTCAGCCTACTTTTTTTTTTTATTTTTTTGTAGTTGTAGGTGGACAGACTGCCTTTTATTTTACTTGCTTATTTTTATTTTGCTGAGAATCGAACCCAGTACCTCATGCAAGCTAGGCAAGTGCTCTGCCACTGAGCTACAACCCCAGCCCCCACCCTCAGCCTACTTTTTAAGTTTGAGACAGGGTGTTGATAAATTGCTAAGGCTGACCTTGAATTTGTGATCCTCCTACTTTAGCCTTCAAGTCACTATGATTACAGGCATGAGCCAACTGTATCAGTTTTCTTATTATAAAATAGGAATGGTAAAAATTATCCTGGGGGCTGGGGATATACTTCAGTTGGTAGAGTGCTTGCCTCCCACGCATAAGGCCCTGGATTTAATCCCTAGCATCACCACCACCACCCCCCACCCCTGCAAAAAAAAAAAAAAAAAAATCCTGAATTCAGCAGCTGATTGCCAAATACTACACTGAGTATTTCACAAATTTTTTAGGTAAAGATTTCTTGAAGGTATTGTACAAAGCTAAAAGAAGCTGAGTGTGTGTGTGTGTGTGTGTGTGTGTGTGTGTGTGTATGTATGTATGTCGTGGTACTGACCATTCCAAAACCTTTTTTTTAATATGTAAATCTTTAATTTAAGGACAGTTTCAGATTTACAGAAAAATTGCTAAGACAGTATGGAGAGTTCCCATGTATATCTCATACCCTATACCCAGTTTCTCCTATTACTAAGATTTATGTAGTTTAGTATATTAGTTACCATACTAATGAACTAATAGTGATAAATTATCATTAACAGAGTTCCAAATTTTATTCAGATTTCCTTGGTGTTCCCTAATGACCATATTCTGTTCCAGGATCCCATACAGGATACTTCATTTTTTTTAGTTGTTATGTGTCTTTAAGCTCCTCTAGGTTGTGACAGATTCTACCCCCCAACCCCCCACCTTTTTTTGAGGCCTGATCTTACTGTGGTGTCCAGGCTTACATCAAACTCCTGTACTAAAGACATTCTCCTGCTTCAGACTCCTTAGAAGCTGGGACTACGGTATAGGCCACCACAACTCTTTAATTCCTTTTTTTTTTTTTTTTGGATAGAGCTATTTTAATCTTTAAGGCAATCCCCTCCAAATCTCCACTGTCATGTTCCACGATTAAACACTCAAGGTCACTCCAGGTGAACTGGGCTGCATGAAATAATCACATAGAGACAGAGAAATACCTTTTTCTTTGGGTACTGTGATGGCTCCTCTGATCTTAGGGGTCCTTGGATAAGTCATTCAAATGAGGCAAGGGGTCAGGTTTCAGGGGGTTGAGTCTAGCTTCATGATGTTTGCTGTCAGCAGATTGACTGACATCAGGGAATCTACACCCATCTCATAAGCTGTGTGGGGATCATGGCTGAGCAAGTAGAAAGACCAGAGCAAGGCCCACCCAAATGGAGGGGCATTGTCGGTTCAGTCCACTTTGTGCACTCAATGCTCATAGTTCACATACACAAAGCCCATGGCTGGCTTGCCATGTCTAATCACTCAAGGCTAAGTGGTGCTCATTTCCTATGTGCCAGCTCCCGACATTACACTGTCTTTTATGTTCTCCAGAAGTTTTCTGTTTCCTACCCCCAATCCCTAATAAACATTTTTTGTTTGTTTATTGGTTCTGGGGATTGAACACAGGACCTCTTTCTCTTGCTAAGTACTTGTTCTATCTCTGAGCTATCTCCCTAGTCCTCTATTAAACAGTTTTTAATGAAAAATCATATTGCTCTCTTACTCTTTTTTTCCTTCTATCTTTGTTCATCTAGTAATCATACTATTCTTTCTCTTATTATTTTCAACTACCACATAGAATAAATATAGCTCAGAGAATAAATTCGTACTCTATGAAGGCAGCCTTTGGTAGGCATTGGTACTCTACCATTCCCCTTATGGGACAGACTTCATATTTCTCCTTAGCTCCCATCCTGGCTGAGCTCTAGCTCATTTCCATTTCCCAGTCTTGCCAGACTACTAATCTGTATTCCTCCAACTTTCTGTTTACCTCTCTGCTGTGGTACTTATTATATTATAATTCTCTGTTTACCATAAACCATGGTTCCTTCCAGGTATTCTTTCTTTATTTATATGCCCTGTATCAAGACAATTACTAGTAGATGGCAGAAAAATTACTGAATGCTATGTGTTGGGTTACAATAATAACATGTCTTTATTCATTTTTTTTTAGTTATAGAGGGACACAATATCTTTATTTTTTTTGTTTATTTTTATGTGGTGCTGAGCATTGAACCCAGTGCCTCATATGTGCAAGGCAAGCCCCAGCCCCTCTTTATTCATTTTTTAAAAAATATTTATTTTTTAGTTGTAGGTAGACACACAATATCCTTATTTCATTTTTATGTGGTGCTGAGGATCAAACCCAGTGCCTCATGTGTACTAGGTGAGCACTCAACCACTGAGCCACAACCCCAGCCCTCTTTCTTCATTTTTGAGTGGGGAGGTACTAGGCATAGAAACAGGAACTCTTTACCCCTGAGTACAGCCTCAGCCATTTTTATTTCTTTTTTTTTTTTGTACCAGGTATTGAACCCAGGGTTGCACATCCCCAGACCTTTTATATATATATATATTTAATTTGTAGTTGTAGATAGATAGAAAAATAAATTTAAAAATGCCCAGGGCTGCTCATCCCCAGCCCTTTTTTAATATATTTTATTTTATTTTTAATTTGTAATTATAGATGGACACAAATAATAAATTTAAAAATGCCTTTTAAATTTTTTTTAAAAATTTTTTTTTTGAGAGAGAATTTTAATATTTATTTTTTAGTTTTCGGCAGACACAACATCTTTGTTTATATGTGGTGCTGAGGATTGAACCCGGGCCGCACGCATGCCAGGCGAGCGCGCTACCCTTGAGCCACATCCCCAGCCCTTAAATTTTTTTAATATTTATTTTTTTTAGTTGTATTTGAACACAATACCTTTATTTTATTTATTTATTTTCTTATGTGGTGCTGAGGATTGAACCCAGGGCCTCACACATGCTAGGCAAGCACTCTACTGCTGAGCCATAACTCCAGCCTCAGAATGCCTTTATTTTATTTGTTTATTTTTAATGTGGTGCTTAGGCTCAAACCCAGTGCCTCACACATGCTAGGAAAATCCTCTGCCATGGAACTACAGCCCTGGCCCCATATTTTATTTTGAAATAGGATCTCACAAAGCTGCTTTGGGACTCACTAAATTACTGAGGCTGGTGAACTTGCAGTCCTCCTGTCTCAGCCTCCCAAAATACTGGGATTATAGGAATGTTTTGAGATAGGGTCTCAATGAATTGCTGAGGTTGGCCTTAGACACCCCCTGCCCTGGTACTGGGGCTTAAACTCAGGAGTACTGGACCACAGAACTACTTCTCAGCCATATTTTGTATTTTATCTAGAGACAGGGTCTCACTGAATTGCTTAGTATCTTGCTTTTGCTGAGGCTGCTTTGAACTCTTGCTTCTCCTGCCCCAGCCTCCTGAGCCACTGGGTTTACAGGCATGTGCCACCGTGCCCAGCAACCTTGGACTTTTGGTTCTTCTCTCAGCCTCCTGAGTCGTTGGGATTATGGGCATATGCCATTTTTCTTGGCAGAACACATCCTTTTTATATAAACACAATGAAAAGATGATGTTTGTAGTGGTTTTCCCCCCACATTTTCTATTGGTGTATTATAGTTGTACATATTGATGGGATTGTTATTTTGTACAGTTTTTTTTTTAAGTTAAGTCAGCCTCTTTATATCAGTGGTTTCATAGTTCTACCTTTTCCAGAATGTCATATGTCATTGTAAAGACTCAGTACTTTCATATTTTTGCTCTTACCCTAACCTCTCATATTTTCAATCTTTTGAGGTGATTTGTGCTCTAGAAATTGGGCCTCTTAAGTTGTTCTGTTTTGTTGTGTGTTGTGTGTGTATGTGAAATGTTCCCCCCACCCCACCCTCGTGGTGCTAGGGATTGAACCCAGGGCTTGCATATGAGGCAAGTACTCTACCAACTGAGCTATATCCCCAGCCGAAATGTTCTTATTCAAACATTTTGTTAGACTGAAGCTTAATCATACATCTAGATTTGTTACCTTTTGGAATAGCTTCTTGTCACAAGTGAGGAAACTGCTAGAAGTGTCTTTAACTTTAGAACATTGTGATTCCCCACTTATAAAGGTATATTATTAAACACAAATAATAATAATGAAATACAAATAATATTTGGGGGCCATGGCACATGCCTGTAATCCCTGTAATTTGGGAGGCTGAGGCAGGAGGGAGGATCTCAAATTCAAGACCATCATCAGCAATTTAGCAAGGCCCTAAGCAATTTAGAGAGACCCTGTCTTAAAAAATAAAAAGGACTGAGGACATAGCTGAGTGGTAAAGTACCCTTGGGTTCAATCCCTAGTAAGGAAAATAATTATAGATATTGTTAAATGTTCAGGCTACATTGTAACAAGTAAAAATAAAAATGAGGGTTTCTTTCTCCATTTCATTTCTTAGAAGTAGCCATTTTTGTCAATTGGTTACCTGTCAGTTTTATGGTACATTTTAAAATTTAAATATTGTTTGGAAGAAATGCTTTAGAAATGTTGAATATGAGTTTATTCTCGTTTTTGTTTATTTATTTTTTAAACTAAATACATAAACTATTTTTTCAAGCAGTTTTTAAAGATTCACAGCAAAGTTGAAGGAAAAAGTAGAGTTCTCATATATCCAATCTCTTCTTTACAGACAGTGCCTCTCCTCCCCAGTCATCCTGCACATGTGTTACAGTACATTGTACATTTGTTACAATAAGTGAATAAGTATGGATACTTCATTAGCAGTCAAAATACATGGTCTACTTTAGGGTTTACTTTTGATTTTGTAGTTCTATGGGTTTGTACAAATGACATGTGCACACCATTATATAGTATCATAGAGGATAGTTCCGCTTTCCTAAAAATCTCCTGTGCTCCACCTGTTCATTACTTCTTCCCCACAACCCCTTAGGAACCACTAATCTTTTAGTAAATCTTTTTTTTTAAAGATTTACTAAAAGATTTATTAAAAAATGACAGCAGAATGCATTACAATTCTTATTACACATATACCACAATTTTTCATATCTCTTGTTTGTATATAAAGTATGTTGACACCCAATTCTGTCTTCATACATGTTTTGAATAATGTCTATCACATTCCACCATCTTTGCTAATCCTCTGTCCTCTCCCTTCCCCTCCCACCCCTCTTCCCTATCTAGAATTCATCTATTCCTCCATCTATTCCTCCCATGCTTCTCCTCCCTACCCCACTAAGAGTCAGCCTCCTTATATCAGTGGTTTCATAGTTCTACCTTTTCCAGAATGTCTTATGTCATAAATTGTAGATTTTTCAGATGGTCTTGTATATGTGAATGCTGGGAATTGAACTGAGGACCTCTGTATGGGCTAAGCACACACTCTTACCAATGAGTTGCACCTTCAGCCCCTGTTTTTCTTTCATATATTGTGCTTTTGTGTTGTGTCTTAGAAATCTTTGTCTAGCCTGAGGTCACAAAGATATTCTCATATGTTTTCTTCAGGATGGGGGGTACTATGTATTGAACCCAGATGTGTTTTATCCCTGAGTCACATCCCCAACTATTTTTATTTTGAGACAGAGTCTCACTAAGTTGCTTAGGGCCTTACTATGTTGTTCAGACTGACCTTGAACTTGAAATCCTCCTGTTTCACCCTCTGGAGGTTTGTATAACTGCACCCAGCTAGAATCTTTTGCCATTTTAGGTTTTATATTTAGGTCTACAAAACATTTTTTTTTTTGTACCAGGAATTGAACCCAGTGGTGCTTAACCCAGTGAGCCACATCCCCAGCCCTTTATTATGTTTTATTTAGAGACGAGTTTTGCTGAATTGCTTTAGGACTTTGAGGCTGACTTTAAACTTGCAATCCTTTTGCCTCAGCCTCCCTGGCTGCTGGGATTATAGGTATGCCACAGTGCCCAGTTTCTGTTTTTTTTTTTTTTTTTAAATGACAGGCCTGGGTATTGATTCCAGGGCCTTACACATGCTAGGCAAACATACTATCAATCACTGAACTACATTACCAGCCCACATTAGTTTTTTAAATTATAGTTTGTCACCATTTGACCCAGTTATCCCACTAGTTGGTATATACTCAAAGAACTTAAAATCAGTATACTGTCGTGATACAGTCACATCAATGTTTATAGCATCTCAATGCACAATATCTAAGCTATGGAACTAACCTAGGTACAACTTCAACAGATGAATGGATAAAGAAAATGTGTGTGTGTGTATGTGTATACATGTATATATATATACACACACACACACATATTGTGAGAGGCAAGCACTCTACCTCTGAGCCACAACCCCAACCAGCTAAATTTTTTTTTTCCCGGCATATAGATACCTAGTTCTAGCACCATCTATTGAAAATGCTATTATTTCTTCATTAATTTGTCTTTGTACTTTGTTGAAGATCCATTAATTATAAATGTGTGTCTTTTTCTAGACTCAAACTATATTATTTATCCTGATTGGTAGCTCATAGATCCAGAATAATTTGGAAATCTAACTAGCTGTCTTTAGAAATTTAAGTATCTGTTATTTGTTGATTACACTTTGTTACCTGTGGTATTTTCTAAAACAACTTTAAGCTTGTAAGATTTTGCTAATGATTCATCATCTGTTTGGAAAAATGAGTAATTTTGTGTGGCGGGGCAAGGATGATCTTGACTTTTCCTAGAAGATGTTCATTTCCTTTTCTTCCTATTTTTGTTTTCTTTTCTTTTTTTTTTTTTGGTACTGAGAATTGAGCCCAGGATTGCTCGACCACCAAGCTATAGCCCCATCCCTGTTTTGGGGATGGGGAATTCTGGGTATTGAACTCAGGACCTGCCTGCCGCTGTGTTAGGCAAGCATTCTACCATTGAGCCCCCCAGTCTCCCCAACCCTTTTTAAAAATTTCATTTTGCGTTAGTTACCTGATGTAATAAGTTGCTTTTCTTTTCTTTTCTGTGCTAAGGATCAAACTCAGGACCTTGTACCTGATAGACAAGCACTCTATCACTGAGCTATACTCCAGCTCCTAATTGTTGATAGACTTTCAAAAAAAAAAAAATCTAAATTTCTGCTGAATGTGATGAAGTGCTCCTGTAAACCCAGCTACTCGGGAGACTGAGGCAGGAGGATCTGAAGTATTTGAGGCCAGCCTCAGCAATTTAGCAAGACCCTTTCTCAAAATAAAAAGTAAAAAGGGCCAGGGATGTGGCTCAATGGTAGAATATCCCTGAAATCCCCAGTACTGGGGGTGGGGGGGAAGTCTGAATTTATGATTTTTTTTTTTGTTGTTGACTGAGAATGAAAAGCTTAAAGCTTAAAATAACCACTCATTTGATTAGCTTATTAACAATTTTGATATTTATTGCTTTTGTAAAATAACTGTAGTCTTGTTTTTTGTTTTTTTCAGGGTAATCACTTTGATCAATATGAAGAAGGACATTTGGAAATTGAACAAGCATCACTTGACAAGCCTATAGAATCGGTAAGATGATCAGTGCTAAATTTTGGGTCTTAGCCAGTTAGTTAGGTAGTGTTCGTGTGACACTTGATGTGAGTGAAGTTAAGCTTATTAATAACTGATAGTATAGTTAGTTATATTTTCTTGCATGCCCTGTAGTAATCAAATAAGAGTTTGGGATGTGAATTTGATATTTTTAATACATTGGGAAATTAGTCCAAAACATGGAAAAACAAATTGGAATTTCAAAGGAAAAATATTATTTTGGCCCATATTGATATTCTGATAAAGATAGAAAGTTCAAGCTTAGTGTTTTTATAAATTAAATAAAGGAGTAAAATGTATTTTGATCCTTTAATACCTTTCTTGGGTGCCCAGTCATATGTGAAGTGATTAGAAATGGTTAAGAAATAATATATATATTTTTTTATCAGACTTTAATGAAACATGATAAACATGGTCTCTGTAGCTTTAACTATGTCTCTCTTTTTTTTGTTGTTGTTGTTGGTCAAAAGTTAATTATATTTTTCCACACTGCTTAGTTTGGGGCATTAATGATACCAACTCGTAGAACAAGGAGATTTATTTTCCCTTTCTCTTAATTTAAAAAGAAATCTTGATTTTTTAACATTATTTTTATTTTGAAAAACCCATATTTTAAAATAACACAGTCCTTTGTTACAATGTCTAAATGTCATTATTGTCAGCATTTAATATTTGTGCTTAAGTGTACATAATTAATAAGGGCTTCATTGAGTCATAGGAAAAACCTGATTGGGGAAAAATCATCAAAGAAGGAATCTTAATCTTTATAGTAGTCAAGACAAACCCCTTCTCTCCCTTTAAGAAACACTAGCTTCTTTTCCCTTAAGAAAAAAAAGTCAATTTAGTGAGTACAGAGTACAAATACTTTTAATTTTAGCTTTTTTGAAATTGTAACATAGTAAAGGATCAACATATATTTATGTTCCTAATTAGGTTGGTGTTGTGTGTGTTTGTGTGTGTGTTTAGATGTTTACAGAAATTTACACAACTTGGGGTGTTCGACATTTTTCTTCCACAGCAGTTGGCCCATATTAGCTAAGCAGCCATGATCTGGTTTGTATTGCACGGTCTGCCTTTTTTTAATTTCTTCTCTAGGGTTTCTTTCTCCCCCACCTCCCCTTCTTATTTCTGTCCTTCTGGTCCAGTGAACACTGCGTATAGTATCTTCTGTCTTAATGTGCTGGCATGATGCTAGACTTAGGCATGGCAGTAATTGATGACGCATGTGATAATGCTGCAGAGGGAGAAGTCACATCTGATGTGTTGAAAGTCCAGTCTTGAGTTTTGACATAAGGATAAAAATCAGTAGCCATGATCAGTATCTTGTACTTGAGAAATAATTTTTTCAATTTAATAAACGTGTTTTTTGGGGGTCAAAGTTCAAGAACAAACTGTCAGCAGAAAAGCCCAATACCATAGTCTATAAGGTGTATAATTGGTTAATATTCTTATATAAACTATAATTCTAAGTATTCTGACTTGGCAGTAGCAGGAAATTTATATTTAAATACTAGGCTGAATTTGCAGCCTAGTGTTTATTATTATTATACTCAACAGAGTATTAAAAAGCATTAAGTGATAAAAGCTTTCTTTATTTATTTCTGTGGCACATAAAGCTAATGCTACTTTGCCTCACAATGTCCAGGATTTTTTTCTAGCACACATCATAGGGAGAGCACTGTCAGAAGAGAGTCTAAGGGGCTGGAGTTGTAGCTCAGCAGTAGAGCCCTTGCCTCATATGTGTGAGGCACTGTTTTCGATTCCCAGCACCACATATAAATAAGCAAATAAAATAAAGGTCCAACAACAACTAAAAAAGAAAAAAAAAAAAGAAGGAGAAGACGACAGTTTGAGTAATCATTGTTGAGAAATCTCAATGAGGAGGAGAACTAATATATATATATATATATATAATTTATTAAATACTATTGTCTTCTCCATTTAAAGTAGCAAGTAGTATAGTACTCAGACTGTATATTTATTTTTTTTAGTAAATAAACACTTTCAAAGGTGTATATTATACTAATAAGTATGCTTCTAATGAAAATTTACTCCTGGAAACACATATATGCATTATTTGTGATGTGATAGGTTAAGTAGTAGTTACAGGTTCATGGCCTATATTGGGTTAGGTAGAAATGGGATTCACAAGATAAGGAAGGATCTTATATCTGCTACCTAATCATTTGGGTATAAAACTTAAATTTTAAAAGAAACTCCTGTGATTGGCATCAAAGTAGTAGGTAGTTTTCCCCCACTTTTTCTCCCCCAAGAAAAAAACCCCTATTACCTAAGTAATTCCCACTAAATAATAAGTGTATATTGCGTTATATGGCTGGCTGGCTATATTGAGCTATTTTTGTTCTTAGAGGGAAATGTCGTTGCTTCTAACACAGAAAGAGACTCTGCTGAATTAAAATCTTTCTCTGCAGCAATATCTATTGAGAGGTGCTGACTGTTTTGCTACAGCATGCAACTCAAAAGTGGCTGGAAATATGCAGCTTTGGGAGTCTACAGATCATTGCAGGAGCTAAAGGTCTAGTCATTTTTTTTTTTTAACAAAGGTAATCTGCAGCAGCTGGTAACCGTGGAAGTCTCTGCACAGGTTTGTGCCAAGAATATGCCCGTTGAAGGGTTATTGTGAGTATAGGATTAAGGTCTTTTTGTTTTGTAATAGGGTAAATTTGATGCAAGCTAGCAAGATGGGAAATGAGATTTGAAGATGTAATAATGCATTATATTTTTAGTGAACTTCTGAAGTTAGATTTCTTAGTGAGATGATACAAGTATTTCAGTTAAAAACACATGAAAATTTAACTTTCGTTAAGTATTTAATATCTACTGTAAAGTTCTATTTTCCTTTCTTTATTTCAACCAACCACATATCCTTTGATGAAATTTCTGGTCAAGGGTGAAACACTTTTCTAAGAAAATTATGAAAGAATTGCTAGACAACTTGATTATTTGAATTAAAGTAAAAGTGCAAAGTATTAACTTTTATCCTTATTATAAAATCTCTTTTGAACTTGAATTTTAAAAAGCCATTATTGCTTTATGACTTTTAGATCCCAGCCATCGTAATTATGACCTCCATGTACTTACAATATTTAGAAAACAAAATTTTATCTAAAGTCATAGATCAAGTTAGGATTCCATCATACTTTGAAGAATTGGTTGGTATGATTTAGGATGTCTGGTCCTTATGACTATAGTTTGAAGATGTGAGAAATCAGATGGGGGAATGATGTTAAATTATATAGGTGGCAAGATACCTACATTATAGACTTAAAATATGCAATCGTTGTAGTTGGAAGTGCAACTACCAATAAGCATTAAATTGGTTTTTGCTCTATCTGACTGATTAAAATCCTGGCTTAATAGTTGTCAGGTTGATTGAGTAGATTTTAAAAATTAGTGTCACTTCAAATTCTAGTTGCTGATGTTTAGTTTCCTTGTCTAGGGATTTAGAATTATATGTGTAGTTGGATTTTTGTCATGTTGCATTATCTGTTTAGATCTGTGGACTCCACTAGTTCCAAACTGTAACTCTATAAGACTGCTGATTTGACATTTAGCAGTGACCATATGTGGACTGCACTATAAATGTGCTTCTTGGAGCTGAATGGTGTAGCATTACTATATGGCTTTTCTCTCTAGTCTTCATTGTGTCATCTGTAGTGAGCTATAGATTTTTTTTTGTTTTGTTTTGGGAATTTTTACAACCTGTTGTTTGCATGGGTTCACCTAGTAGCATTTGGTTCTTGCTTACACAGTCTTTGATACACAATCAGCAAAGCTTACAATCCACTCAAGAGACTTGCTATTTTTGTCACTATTGAAAATAAATATGCTAAAGTGTGTAAATTGAATGTGGCTGTCAACTAAAAGAAAATTCATTGTGAAATTCATCTAGTCACTTACATGCCTGTAGCATAACTTTCTCCTGAAATATAATACTGTGTTTCCTTGTATAAAAATTTGGAGTCAGCCCCATACAATACAGTAAAATTTTATCTTTGATTTGGCAGGCACCTATCATACATGTTGGTGTACTTTTTGCAAAAATAGTCCTTATTACTGTGGTGGTATAAAACTACATGGAGCAGAGAGAACTTCCTGGGAAATTTTTCTGCTTGATAATTAATAAATTAAAATGTTGAAATACAAATAGTTAATGAATATTCCCCTTTCTACCCCCTTTACTGGGGATCAAACCCATGGCCTCAGGCATGCTAGGCAAGCGCTACCACTGAGCTTCCCCCTCCACCCATCTTGCTTTTTAAATTTTATTTTGAGACTGAGTCTTGCTAAGTGTTGCCCAGGCTGGCTTCTAATTTGCCATCCTCCTTTCGTAAGCCTCCAAAGTAGCTGGAATTATAGGTGTGCACTGACATACCTGGCAAGGGTTTTTTTTTTTTTTTTAATTGCTGATGTTGTTTTCAGCATATTCATAGTTTTTTTTAAAAAATATTTATTCTTTAGTTTTAGGTGGACACAACATCTTTATTTTATTTTTATGTGGTACTGAGAATCAAATCCAGTGCCTCACACATGCTAGGTGAATGCGCGACCACTTGAGCCATATTCCCAGCCCATATTCATAGGTTTTTATGATACACATTTGTTGCTTTCAAAGATCTTCCTATTTAAAAGTTGTACCTCTCTTCTCACATAATAGAGAAGAACAATTGGAAATATGGAAATTTTTACAGCTTTTTTCCTCTGGTACTGTGAATGAAACCAAGGGGTGTTTACTACTGAGCTATATCTTCAACCCTTTTTAATTTTTTATATATTTTTTGGCAGCGGCAATGGGAGAAGGGTAACCAAGGATTGAATTCAGGGGCATTAAACCACTGAGCCACATTCCCAGCCCTAATTTGTAGTTTATTTAGAAACAGTGTCTCTCACTGAGTTGCTCAGCACCTCGCCATTGCTAAGGCTGACTTTGAACTTGATTCTCCTGCCTCAGCCTCCTGAGCCGCTTGCATTACAGGCATGCACCACTGTGCCAACCTTTTTTATTTTTAATTTTGAGACAGCGTCTTGCTCAGTTGCTTAGTACCTTATTAGGTTGCCGAGGCTGGCCTCGAACTTGTAATCCTCCTGCCTCAGTCTCTCAAGTCACTGGGACTACAGTCATGTGGCCACCACACCCAGCTTCAAAGTATAGCATTTTAATCGTACATTTAAATTGGGGAAAAAATAAGCCAACTGAAGTAATTTTGGTGAAAAAAACATTGGCTTTTCAGTTCAGCTTTATTTTTTTAACCATAATTAGAAGAACTTTATTTCCAACCAAAAAGCATGCCACATAGCCACCATTTTGAATCTTGAGAACAGAATGTAACAAATAGGTGGTGTGTGGGAACTCTCTGTGAATCATGTGGAAAACCAACTTTTTGCTTATCACCCTTGGGCAAAATACTGTTGACATATTAATTATCTTAAAATTTGGATTTCCTTGCAACTTTGTTAATAAATTAAAACGAATAAAAACTATTTTTTTTTTTTAGAGCCCATCTTGTCATGTTGCCTAGATTGGTCTTGAATTCTTGGGCTGAAGTGATCCTTCTACCTCAGCCTCTCTAATAGCTGGTGCTATAGGCATGTACCATCATTCTTGGCTGGTTTTTAGTCACTATTATAGTGACTGAAATAGTAAAGAGTTCATTTAAAATTTTTTTTTCCTTATAGTTATTATTTTAGAGGTAAATTCAGTATATATTGCCCTTATTCTATCTAGATTACCTGTTGGAGCTATAAGTTATTTATGTCAATTTACTGTTGTAAATAGCATCCAGGAATAATTAGCAAAATCATATCCATAAATAGGAAGAATATATTCCTTTTTTTTTACTATTTATTTTTTAGTTTTCGGTGGATACAACATCTTTTATTTTATTTTTATGTGGTGATGAGGATTAAACCCAGTGCCCCGTGCGTGCCAGCGAGTGTGTTACCACTTGAGCCACATCCCCAGCCCAAGAATATATTACTTTCTGTAGGTTGGTGATTGACTCCCTTTTTTAAAATTTATTTTTGTGGAATACCAGAAATTGAACCCTGGGAACTTAACCACTGAGCCACATCCCCAGCCCTTTACTTTTTTTTTTTTTTTTTTTTTGAGACAGGATCTCGATAAGTTTCTGAGGCTGGCTTTGAACTTCCAGTCCTCCTGCCTCAGCCTCCCAAGCCACTGGGATTACACTTGTACCACCAGGCCTGGCAGAGTCCCTTGTTCTGTTTTGTTATTTTTTGTTTTTTAATATTATTTTTAGTAATGAATACAACATCTTCATTTATTTTTATGTGGTGCTGAGGATCAACCCAGTGCCTCACACGTGCGAGGCAGGTGCTCCGCCACTGAGCTACAACCCCAGCCCAAGTCCCTTGTGGGTTTTTTTTTTATATATTTTTAAATATTTTTTAGTTGTATTTGGACAAAATGCCTTTATTTTATTTATTTATTTCTATGTGGTACTGAGGATGAACCCAAGGCCTTGCACATGTTAGGTGAGTGCTCTACCACTGAGCCACAACCTCAACCCCCAAGTCCCTTGTTTTTTGACAGTGAAAGTTTTGATCATTTCAGAGGTAGACAAGTCTGCTTTATTGTACCTCGTAAGTTTTTCTGCTGTGTGCTCCTTGTACTACCTATATGCTTATCGCATTTGTTTTTTGTTTTTGTTTTTTTGTACCAGGGAGTGAACCTAGGGGTGCTTAACCACTGAGCCACATCCCCAGTCCTTTTTATTTTCTATTTTGAGACAGCTTCTCTATAAGAGTTGCTTGGGTCCTTGCCAAGTTGCTGAGGCTGGCTTTGAACTTGCAATCCTCCTGCCTCAGCCTCCACAGCCGCTGGAATTACAGGCATGGGCCACCACACTTGGTTCCCATTAGATTTTGACAAGTGTTTATAAAACTTTTTTGTTGTTGTTGTTTTAAAGAAAGGAACTATACTGAATAGTAGCTTTTTCTGGAGAGTTCCAGAACTGCTTTTTCCCCCCTCCAAAAGCAGGTAGTTTAAAATGATAAGAAAGGTTCAGGTTTGCTGTATTAATTTACTCTAGGAGATTGGTGAGAAGAGGAGGTTCTGGGAGATGTGTCTCTTTCTGTTGCCTTTATTTTAGTCAGAAGGATTAAGAACTTAAGATGACAGGTTAAATATTTTAATATAGCCCTGAACATTTCATTTCCTATTCATACTTGGGAAAATAGACTTAATTTTTTTTTAAGTTTTAGAAGAGAAATGTCATTATCATTTTTCTATCAGTAGGTTTTTTTTTTTTTGAGAAAATGACAGCCATCCTCTTGAGTGGTTTTGTAAAAGTGGTGCTAATGTGTATAACTTTAATTTTTTCTTTTTTCTCCCTCTCCCTTTAACATTTGCTTTTCCTTTCACTGTTGTCAGTCACAACATGCTGCTCTTGAATCTCTCAGCTGGTCTTGACTCGTGAATTTACTTATGCTTCCACTCTTCTTTAATAAATACATTACTTGCAAGCAGTGAATTGAAAACAAGACAAAAAAAAAAAAAAAATGACCATTAGTGATCGGACAGTTTCTTACTTTGTGTTACATTTAACTGTTCTTTTGACAGCCCAGTTTTAAAGCCAGGTTCGTATGGAAATGCTTTCACTCCACTTGCACTGCTTTTGGAAATAGCATACCGCTTCATCTGTCTGTTTATTTTAGTGCATTCATAATATAACACAGTCAGCATAATGTCTCATCTCCACTTAGCCAAATTTTTTTTCTTTAAAAAAACAAAACAAAACAACAACAAAACAACAAATGGGAGGGCAACAATTTTTGTCAGCATTAATGCCCAAGCCTTAGTGCCAAATATAGTTATAGCGTTTATCTAGTAATAGATTAAATAATAATTTAACCAATTACAGAACTGTAGTCATTCTACTATCCTTATATTCTTTCTAGAGTTTTCAGTTATAAAAATTATGATATGAAATAAAGATTTTATATGCAGGTAAGTTTGTTTCCATGTTAAAACCATAAGGGCCTCTTTACCTTTCCATTTTCTTCTAGTATTACTTATTATTGAGATTTTTATTATTTTTTAATTTTAATTTTTTTTGTGGTGCTGGGGATTGACGTTGTGCATGCTAGGCAAACATTTTACCACTGAGCTACATTCTCAGTGTTTAATTTTTTTTTTTAATAATAAAGTTAGTAAATACTTAGACACACTTAGTACTGGGATAGAAGATGCATTTCCAGGTAATACAGGGTAGAACAGAAGCTGTAACAGAGTTGATTGTTTAATGTGAAAGTCATCTCTTGGGATTACACATACCATATAGTGTTTTCTAATTCTTTAAATTCTTAGTAAGAATAATTTCTAGTGCCCTTTTGTGAACCACACTTGTTTTATATGTATGTATAATGTTTTTCTTCCCCCTGTGACTCCAAAAAGCATTTTATCATTTGCATTTGGAACTGGGAAAGAAGCAGTCTAATATGAAATGTTTAGTTTTAGTGAGAGATTTGTGATTTTTTTTTTAGATTTGTAAATAGATTTTACATAATATGTGGTTATTTCCAAATGGCAATACTAGATTAATATTATAAATTAAATGCATGTTGAACATTTTGTGTATACATATAGGTGTACATACACACATACATACATAGATACATAGATACATACGTACAGTATAGTGATTGAGCCCAAGGAATATGCATGCTAGGCCAAGTATTATACCACCAGCTATATCACTAGCCCTGGGTTTATAATTTTTAAGTGTTTTGTTGTTGTTGTTGTTTTTGAATGAGCAGCATCATTTTTTTTTTTCTGGTACAGTTAGTGGTTGTTTAGTTTTATCTGAGTACTTTATAATAACTGTAAAAAGCAGAGAATTGGACAGAAGGATGTAGAAGTTTCTGATACCTTGATCCTTTAGGCAAAAGCTGACAATTAATTGTTGTTTCTGGAATTTTTTATACAGTTTACGTTGAAATACCTTTTCTGATTTCTCCTAGGAAGATGAGACATTATGTATGTTGGTTTTTTTCCCCCTACATGCACTAATGGTTCTTTACTGTTGACTTATTGCTAGGCCTGTTTCATTCTAACATCTTAGCATTTTTGTTAGACTACATGTTGAAATGCATCACTCAGTCTGTGCTTGAGCTCATTTTATTTTTGTTTAATCAATTTAATTTCTTGTTTTACTAACCTCACTGTTTTTTCAGTTTAATATTGGCTGCATGCTAGTTAAATATTTATATTTTATATTATATATATTTAAAACACCAATCAAGTCTAGCCTGGATTTGCTGATTGTTTTTTTCATTTCTACTGGTGGGGTAGTCTTACACTTACAGCTTACTTTGTTTCTTGAAAGCCTGACACATAAACAAAATAACTAAACACAATGTAGATTTTTTTTTTTTTAAAGAAAAATCTTAAAGTTGTGCTGTCTAGGTGGTGGATATGATTGTATAAATACCTTGATTTTATGCTTTTTAATGTTAGTTTTAAAACTTCATAAATGTATTCTTCCCCCTTTTCCCTTCCCCTTTTTAAGTGTTATGTACAAAAGTTGCCCAGCACACTATCCAAAAGGACCCTTACCCAATATGTTCTTCCCATTTAAAATACTAGCCAGCATTTCTTTTACATTAATGTCCCTTTTATTGGGCACATTTACCCTGTTATCAGCACCTTTTTTGCATGCATATATGTAGAATTACCTCTTGCTCATCACCTGTTTAAATGTCACTAGGAAGGGAAGAATATATTATTGGAATATTTTTGGTTTGTCTCTCTGTTCTGTCTGTCAGGATAATATTGGACACCGCTTACTCCAGAAACATGGGTGGAAGCTGGGCCAGGGATTGGGAAAATCTCTTCAGGGTAAGTTTTTTAAATTTACCAAAACAAAGAAAACAATGTTTCTGATGCAAATCTTGTATCTGAATATATTTGTTGTCTTCTTAAAAAAGTGTTTGGGGTTTTCTTCCCACTTTTCCCCCACTAGAATAGTCCATTTTTTCCTATGATTGTATTATAAGTTTCTGTATATCCTCCACATGTGCTAGTAATTTGCAGAAGCAAGCTGCTGTGTCATTAAAACTTTCAGGTCAAACATATTCTGTGCGTCTCAACTTGTTCAAAAACAACAACAAAAATTTTTAAATGGAGGTGGTAGGTTGGTGAAATAAAAATAATACATAGTATCAGAGTTACACCTGGCTTCAGTATTATAAATAGAATTCAACACAGGGTTTTAACTTTTGTCCTTCCCAAGTCTATCTGAAGGTTGTGATTACTCTGGCTCTTTAGCTCTTTGATTAGAATCCATGTAGTGGTGAAGATAAAAAATTAACCTACATGAACTAGAATGAAAATTGTAGGGCTTTCTAAACTAACTAGAATGAAAATTGTAGGGCTTTCTTCAGAGGGGTCACTTTTCAGATTCAGATCAGGCCTGAAAAATGTTTGGATTAAGGTTTCTATTGCATTCAGTTTTCTTTTTAACTATACTAGTTATTTGAAAACAAAATACTAATATTTCTGCTTTTGAGTTGTTAATTGGAAAAAACATCCACCTGCATTTACTTTTTAGTTGTCTCAGATTCATTAGCTATTGTTTGATACACATGTAATATGGATGCTACCTCAGAAATGAAGGGAATCGTTATACTTCTGCATCTGATTATGGAGAGGCTCATTATAGAAAGGGTGTTTGGAGTTAGGTATGCTAATGTTGATTTAACTCCTTTGAATTTTGAAAACAGATTTTCACCATTTGAATACAGGTTAAGAGAAGTTAAGCATGTTAAGAGAAGCAAGAGGACAGGGAATGAAACAGGATGTTTCAAAGATTAAAACCTTTGCTTTAAAGATTCTACTTCTGTAAATTCTATTCAGTGGTGATCCTTAGGCTCAACAAATATATTTTTATTGAATATTTATTACCAAGTATTAATCTTTTCTTGTGGTGAGAGAGGTTTGATTACCATAACTTGTTTTCCAAGTGGCAGAAAACTCTGCAGACAATACAAAGAATACTCTGACTGTGAATTTGTATGGCATAGACCACAGATTTTATCAGAGTCCAGAAGAGAGGTGGAATAATCAGGAGTGAAATAAAGATGGATTTTTGATAGACTTTGTCCCAGTTATATAGTAGTTGTGTTAGGTTCATTTGAGTGGAGGTGATTGCTTAGAAGAGGGTCAGAAGACTAGATGTGATCTTTTCTTCCAGTTTGAAACATCTCTTCCTAATTGAGGATGCCCAGGAGCTTGTTGATGGCTGCTATCTTTGTTTAGGCACACAAGATGGGGACATCTCATAGAAGTGAGCAGATCTGTTTGAATCCCAGAATTTTTAACGTTGAGAATCAAATACTTTTACCAAAATTGAACAACAAAGTTTTTATAGGTCTCCTATAAATAAGACTGGTACATAATAGATTAGAGCCTGGTGGTGGAGTGTGTGTGTGTGTGTGTGTGTGTGTGTGTGTGTGTGTGTGTGTATTTATTAATTTGTATGTGTATCTTTAAGAAAGGATAGGTAGCTGGGTGTAATAGGCAATGCCTCTAATCCCTAATCCCAACAACTGAGAACACTGAGGCAGAAGGATCACAAGTTCCAGGCCAGTCTCCGAAACTTTCTGAGACCCTGTTTCAAAAAAAAAGAAAGGAAGGAAGAAAGAAAGAAAAAGACTGGAGATGTAGCTCCGTGGCAAAGTACTCCTGGATTCAAAATAAACAGATCAAAAAAAAAAAAAGATGGGTAAATTGATAGATGATCCAAAATAATAATTATTATTTAAGAACTCCTTTGAATTTTGGTTCTCTTTTAACTTTGAGCACCTTGAAAAGAGAAATTAGGCTTTCTTTGTATTTTCTGTCTCCTTAGTAATGGGCATATGGTAAGCACTTAATAGCTCATACATCTATTCATTTAAAATGTAAAGGAACACTTTATATTTTGAAGCCTTTTGGAAAAAACTTCCTCCTCTTTTAATTATGGTAAAAAACACATGAAGTCTGCCACCTTACTCATTTTTCTTTTTTTTTTTTTTTTTTTGACTCTGGGAACTTAACCCCAGGACCTTGTTCTACCATTGAGCTGCACCACCATCCCTATAGTTTAACCATTTTCAAGTATATAGGTTAGTAGTGCTAAGTATATTCATATTGTTTTGTGAAGCTTATTTAAATGGTTAGTACATGTCTTTATCCTTGGGAAAGAATGTTTCCAATATTAAGGGCAGAATTTGTTTTGTAAATAAATTTTTACTTCCCAGTGTCAGATTTAACACTATCAGGTCTTATACTGTTTCTCCCACATAGCTGTTTCTGTAATTCATACATGATATAACCTAGAACATAACCACATTTATGGCATTTAGGTATTTTATGACATCTTCCCCCCCCCCCCCCCCCCCCGCACAAAAAAAAACCTTTGCTATAAATACCCACTAAAGAAAGCCCTATTACTATAGAGAAAATGATAATGCTTCCTTGGTAATTTCTAGACTGATCACTGTATGTAATTTTTAGGTTCAAGCTTTGTAAGTTTGTGTGTGTTTGTGCACACGTGAGCACACTCACATGCTGGGGTTGAATCCAGGGCCTCATGCATGCCAAGAAAGCGCTGTATCACTGAGCTACATCCCCAACCCACTTTGTAAGTTCTTTATTTTCACTAGATTATTGTCAACTTTGAATTCTCCTTTTTATTTGAAACTCTTAACATGTTTAACATGCAACCATCCACTGAAATTTATACCTGGTCTCATTAGGCTTCTTTGTCAAGTTTAAAAATTATTTTGACTTTTACAAGACTTTTACAGTGTTAGTCCTTGGGGCTCCGGTGTAGCTATCTTGTCACTGGATAGAGTGGGGAATAATAAAGCATGTTAACTCTGGAATGGAGTTTCTTGTGTCAGGATATAAATTGCACTGGGTTTATTTTTGTATTTGAATTTTCATATTTAACTACCTTTTGTTCTCCCTTTGTATTTATTAAAATAATTGAAAAATTTTTTTGGAAAAAGAACTTTTATTGTATATCATAGATGATAGTATTAAAAGATAAAAGTTATGTATAAAAGTATGTTGACAAGGTATCATCTGAAGGAAATAACACAAAGAAAACTGTTAATGAGAAATATTATGGACAGTTGCTTATTGTAGAGGCAGAAGGATGTTTTAATTGGAAATGAAGTAATAGTGAATGATAGTTGTATTTTGTACCACTTGAACTGGATTCGGTTCTGGAAATTGTTTTAAACCTTTGAAATGCAGCTTTGAAATGTAATGGAATGTAGCTCAAAAATCTTTATTTTGTTGTGAAATAAGTTTAGTCCCTAGGTGTAATTCAGAAATGGTGCCCAAACTTCCTTTGTTGGGTTATTGCTAAGATCTATTTGATGATTTGACTGATTCTTTGGTCATAAACAAAAGTTCAGCTCTAGGGGAAAAAATGAGTGAGGTCTGATACTATATTCATTATTTAGCCTTTCTAAGGGGTTCAGTCAATACATTTAGATAACCAATAAATATACTAAATGTTTTAGTTGTGCTGGCTGTAAGTAATATAAGGCATGGATAAAGTAGATAAGATGGGGTTCCCACCCCTCATTTTCTAGGGCCCCAAGACTTGCCCTTTTAAAAAAATATATTTTTTTAGTTGGACACAATATCATCTTATTTTATTTATTTATTTTTATGTGGTGCTGAGGATCGAACCCAGGGCCTCACACGTGCTAGGTGAGCGCTCTACCATTGAGCCACAACCCCAGCCCCAAGACTTGCCTTTTTAACATGTGTAGGTCTTGGAAGGATTCTTCAAGCAAAGAACCATGTTTTATAATTCTGTGGACTTGTGTCATGTGTAGAATTAAGCATGTGATCAGTCTGAATTTTTGATTGACATATTGCTTCAAGCTTCTTGAGTAAGGATTCTCATTTATTTTGTGTAAAAATAATTGATAACAAGTATAAAGGCAGTATGATAACGACATTTGGAAACATAACATCTGGGTTTGAGTTTTGTGCTGTGTTGCCATTTCCTTTAAGTAAAGGGAAAAGCCATCATCAGTGGATTATTCCCCTCAGTGATAAATGGAAATTAACTCTGCCCATCTTTTCTTAGTCATGGTTATGAGGATGCAGTAAATTAATGTAAGTGAAATCACTTTATGAAAACTGTAAGATGCTATGTAAATGCTTACTGTTACCATCTCTATTGCATAGAGCATATTTAGATTTGGATATTTTTCCTCCTAGTATTTGAACCCAGGGCCTTATTCATGCTAGGCACGTATTCTACCACTGAGCTACATCATCAGTCCTTTTTATTTCATTTTGAGACAATATTTTACTAAGTTGCCTAAGTTGGCCTTGAACTTTCATTCTTCCTGCCCCAACCTCCTGGGTAGCTGGGATCATATGTGTGCACCACTATGTCCTGCCATATTTAAGTATTTTAAGTGAATTAGAGAAAATCCATTTTTAAGTCTTAATCAGAACTAAATGTATAAAATTCATAAATAGAGATACTTGTTCCCAGACTTAACAACAGTAATAATTAATATACATTATATGTGTTAGATATTTGACTATAGGATCTGTGCTTTTAATGTTGTATAGGTTTTAGGGCTCCTAAATCCCTTATCAGCTCCTGTCATGCTGAGTCCCAGGAGCTCACTAGTCATCTCTGCTTTTGAATCTCTGACTTACATCTAAAAAGAACCTCAATCACTTAACAGTACTGTTGGGACAACTGGATAACAATCTAGAGAAAAAGTCATATTCTCATTGTCATATATTACCTTACCCCAAATTAGATTTCAGGTGAATAAAAATTTGTGCACTACTTGGGCTTGAACCCAGGATCTTGTACATGCTAGGCAAGTGTTATACCATTTGAGCTATGCCCCCAGCCTCAGATGCAGAAAAGATTTAAAAAAATAAAATCATAAAATTATTAGGATGGCTCAATGGGAGAAATATTATTTTTAAAATAATATTTGAGTAAAGAATACTTTTCTAAATTTAACCTAAAACATAGAAAAAGATAACAGAGCTGAGTGCAGTGCTGTAATCCCAGCACTACACTCAGCTCTTTTATACTTATCTGTTATCTTACAGAGCTGTAATCCCAGATACTTGGAAGACTGAAGCAGGAGGATCATAATGTCAAGGCTAGCCTTATTATCAATTTAGCAAGACCCTGTCTCAAAATAAAAAATAAAAATGGCTGAGAATGTATGGGGCTCAGTAGTTAAGCTCTCCAGGGTTCAATACCCAGGACCCACCCCCACCTAATGGATGAGATATTTGGCTATACTTCATCATAAATAAAGCCTAAAAACAAATAAACTTGGGAAAATATCTGCAGTGTTTCAGTATAGACATAGGACAAATTTCTTTTATGTATTTATTAGTATGAAAGATTAATTATCTAAATAGAAAGGGGAAATAAAAACACTGTATATAGAAAAGCCATGAAGATACCTTTTAAACATAAAAATACCCTCAACCTCCTCCCACCACCGCCCCGCCCCGCCCCGCCCCATCTCTCAGGTACTGAGAATTGAACTTGGGAGCACTCAGCCACTGAGCCACAATCTCAGCCCTAGTTTGTATTTTATTTAAAGACAGGGTCTCACTGAGTTGCTTAGCCACCTCACTTTTGCTGAAGCTGGCTTTGAATTCATGATCCTCCTGCTTCAGCCTCCCAAGTCACTCGGATTACAGGTGTGCACCATGCACCTGGCCCTCAAACCCTTCTCTTAATAAGAGCTGTGCATATTAAACTATGAGACACCATGTTTTACTTGGACTAAAAAAGGCAAAAAAAAAAAACTAGGTTATGGAAAAACAGCTAATTGCATTATAACTATGAGAATATAAATTGGCAAAACCATTACTGAGAACAGTTTGGATGGCTTAAAGGTTAACAAGCAGGGGGGAGAAAAAAAGTTTTAGGTTGGGCGTGGTGGCACATGCCTGTAAACCCAGTGACTTGGGAGGCTGAGGCAGGAGAACAGTGAGTTCAAAACCAGCCTCAGCAAAAGCCAGGTGCTAAGCAACTTAGAGAGACACTGTCTCTAATAAAAAATACAAAATGTCTGGGGATGTGGCTCAGTGGTTGAGTGCCTCTGAATTTAATCCCTGGTACTGCCCCCTTACTGCCCCCTGCAAAAAAAAAAAAGAAAAAAAAATAGAATGCAGGTATCCTTGAATCCAGTAATTCTATTTATAACCATCTATCTGAATGTATTCTGTACTGTACAAAATAACATATGATTGAGGTTATTCATATCACTGATTATAATAACAAAAGATTAGAAACAGTCTACCATATTTTATTGATACTAAGATTTTCCCCATATTTTAATAAAACTAAAATCAGATGCATTTTGTTAATGATGTTATAGTTACAATCAGCACCTTTTAAATTTATTTTTTAGGGGCACATAAAATGTTTTATGAATAATGGCATTTTAGATTTGAAGAAATAGAATAATCAAATGGTATAAAGGGAAACCATATGGGTTTAAAAAGATTGGAGTAATTTAGTACATACTAAATATGTATAAAATAATTTCCAAGATAGCATTGAGAGGAAAAGCAAGGTACAGAACAGTGCATAATATGGTAAACTACCATATGTGTTAAATGATCATAGATATTTAAATGCACTCTCTATATGAAAGTTTTACTTGAGAACCTGTTGCCCATTATGTTCTGAATTTATGTAATTATGTATTTTTTTTTACATTACTGGGGATCAAACCCAGGGCCTCATGCATGCTTGCTAGGCAAGTGCTCTACCACTGAGCCATATTTTCAGCCCATCCCATTATTTTAAATGAACTACACACCAATCCCCAAATTTAACTATTTTCTGAAACACAGGAAACTTGTCTCTTCATGAAGTTTTAAACCTCATTATGATTTAAAGCTGAGTACAGTGGTGCATACCTATAGATCAGCCAATCAGGGGGCTGAGACAAGAAAATCTCTTGAGCCCAGGAGTTTGAGGGCAGATTGGGCAATATAGCACGACCCTGCCTCAAAAACAAAATTTAAAAGTGTATTAAAAATTAATTGGGATATAAAGTGCTTTTTAAAACAATTTTTTTATTGGGATCATAAGTATTCGGAAACTGGAGATTGGGTCCAGGGCCTTACTCATGTTAGGCAAGCACTTTAACACTGAACCACATCCCTACTCCAGAATATAAGATACTTAAACTTATTTCTGTCTGATTACCAAATAGTTTATATGGTTTTTAATACATAGTTAATTTCTGAGCAGTAGCATGTACATCTCTTTTGTTTGTACTGAAGTAGTTTTTCCAGAGTTCTTATTTATTTGGAATGTGTTGCCAGACTTTTCATGCATCTTTTTCTGAATTGTATTATTTTAATTCATTTTAAACATAAAAATTTTACTATCTAAAATCATTGGTTGAGCCAGGTGTGGTAGCATATTTTTATAATCCCAGCAATTTGGGAGACTGAGCCGGGCACCATGGCACACACCTATAATCCCAGTGGTCCTGAAGGCAGAGGCAGGAGGATCAGGAGTTCAAAGCCAGTCTCAGTAATTTAGCAAGACACTAAGCAACTCAGTGAGACCCTGACTGTAAATAAAATACAAAAAATTAAAAATGGTGGGATGGGGATATGGCTCAGTAGTTGAGTGTCCTTGGGTTCAATCCCCAGTACCCCCCAAAATAAATAAATTTTAAAAAATGAGAGACTGAGTCAGGGGGATCACAAATTCAAGGCCAGCCTGAGACTCTGTCTCAAAAACAAACAAAAAAGAAGTAACTTGCTTAGACTCACAAATCCAGTAGATCATCTACAAACCAGGCATGTGATGTTGTACTCCAAAGCTTAAGCTTCAGGTAGCTGCATTCTTGGCTGCAGTCATTGGCTGGCTGAAAAATATGTTGAGAGAACATTCTTTTTTTTTTAAATATATTTTTAGTTGTAGATAGATACAATATCTTTATTTTATTTTTATGTGGTGCTGAGGATCAAACCCAGTGCCTCACACATTCAGGGCAGGCGCCACTGAGCCACAACCCCAGCCCTGAGAGAGAACATCTTAATAGTTTGGGCATTAAAACTGAGGCATTCTTTTTTTTAGAGAGAGAGAAAATTTTTAATATTTATTTTTCAGTTTTCGGCAGACACAACATCTTCATTTGTATGTGGTGCTGAGGATCGAACCCTGGCTGCATACATGCCATGCTACTGTTTGAGCCACATCCCCAGCCCCAAACTGAGGCATTCTAACATGAAAAATTAAAAGGGTTAATCTGTGGGAATTATATTTGTATTTACTTGATCATGCCAGGAAAAAGTTTTGTGAGGGCAGACTCAGTGAAGGGGAACTGAATTGCTTTTTACTGTAAGTTAAATATCATGTACTTGTATTTACTGTTCAAAACAGTATATAAAATTGTCTTAGGGAAGACCTAGAGTAGAAAATATCAAAACAGAGTAGAATTGGGGGTGTTTTTTTAGTTTTATGTATGTATACTCCCTTCCTTCTCTAGTTCTTAGGGAATAAATGGTGAAAGTAGTAGGTAAGGCCAGCATTAGTGTTCATACTACATTTTATTACCAAAGGAAAACAAAACTTCAGTACAATAGAATAGAAATATATAGTGTTATAGTTTAGACTTTGTCATGATGTTGGGATGTTGATTTCTAAAACTTCACTAACTTGGGAATAGGGGTATGTAGTCGGTGGTAGAGTACTTAACTAGCATGTGTGACACCTTGGGTTTGATCTCTAGCACCACATACACACACGTACAACAACAACCACAACAACCAAAAAGCAAACAAAACTTCACTGACTTCTTTTCAAAATTTTTATTTATTATTATTTTTTAATTTTTTTTTTTAAAGAGAGAGTAAGGGGGGGGCAGGGAGAGAGAGAGAGATTTTTTTTAAAAAATACTTTAGTTTTCGGCGGACACAACATCTTTGTTTATATGTGGTGCTGAGGATCAAACCCGGGCCGCACTCATGCCAGGTGAACGCGCTACGGGTTGAGCCACATCTCCAGCCCCTTTTATTTATTATTAATTTGTTTGTTTTTTGTTTTGTAGTGCTGGGATCAAAACCAAGGCCTTCACACATAGGGCAAGCGTTCAACCAGGCTGAGCTACAAACCCAGCCCTTTTTATTTTATTTTGAGACAGAGTCTTACTAAATTGCTCAGGCTGTGCCCAAATTTGGGATCCTTCTGCCTCAGTCTCCCATGTAGCTGGAATTATTGGCATATGCCACAGCACCCAGCTTGCTGCTTATTTATTTGTTTGATACCAGGGATTGAACTCAGGGCACTCACCCACTGAGCCACATCCCCAGCCCCATTTTGTAGTTTCATTTAGAAACAGGGTCTCACTGTGTTGCTTAGCGCCTCACTGGCTGCCTTTGAACTCACTGCCTCCCAAGCTGCTAGGATTATAGGCATGTGCCATTGCGCCCAGCTATTTATTTTTTGAGCAGTGCTGGATATTAAACCCAGGACCTCACACATGTTAGGCAAGTGTTCTACCACTGAACTGTATCCCCAGCTTTACAAACTTAGGGAAAAAAAATTTTGTTTGTGAAAAAATAGTTTTCTTTTAATATTACAGTGACGTAGATAACATTTTTCTGGATAGAGCCTTTGCATAAAGAAAAGTTGGCCTTTTACTGTATTTTCCTTTTGAAATTTGTGTTTGCTTTTGGAAAAAAAAAGTGCACATTATGGACCAAATATTGATCTAGAATCTAGATTATTCTTATTTAAGTCTGACTTTGAAATCAATGTTATTTTTATGCCTTTTCCTTTCTCAGAAAGATCTAATACTGAGAATGAGTGCACTGGGGGAGAACAACAAATGTAGGTCCCAGAACTGCAATATGGATTGTCAGAAAGGCATAATTATACAGAACTCATCTAGTCCAGGGAGTGTGTAGCTAAGTTATAATAGCCTCTATTCCTTTCTGAAGGCAAGCATAATTTTAGTAGTTCACAATCAGATTTAGTGAAGTACGGGTTGTGAGAAAGCCTTTGATATTCTAAGTGAAATTTAATTAATATAATATAATATAAATAAAAGAGATGAAGTCCAGGTAGTTAATAAAATTAGAATTGGCAGTCTACAGTAAGTTTGAGTTTAAGGCTTAAACAGAAAGGGATTGGGACCAAGTGAGGTGGCACATGCCTCCTAGCAACTTGGGAGGCTGAGGCAGGAGGATTGTGAGTTCAAAGCTAGCCTCAGCAACTTAGCAAGACCCTCTCTCAAAATATAAAAGGGACTGGGATGTGGTTCAGTGGTTAAGTTAAAAAATATTAAATTCATGGCAGAGTAATCAGAAAACACAAGCATTTCAAATGAAGATTAGAACAGATTTATTGTTTTACTAATACCTATTTTTAGAAAAGAGTGAATCAGTTAAAAGAAGTAAGTTGGACATTATTAAAATGAGTAATTACTTTGAAGAGACAGTCACTGGTAAGAAATTAAATAGGTTGCATATTTATTTTAGAAGAAAAGGAGGAAGGTCTTAATAGTAAATTCCATAAGGGCTCAAAAGAAGGAATGATTAGAAAAGTCTTCAAAGCTCTTTATTATACCAACCAGACATTTGTCGTGGAAGTAAAATACTATCTAGTCAAAGTATGTTTGAGGATGAAGATGGGCGATTTCAAGAGGTCTGGGTGTGAGCTGATAAGATTTAGAATAGGGTGATACCAATAGAAATGCAAAGAAGGTGTAGATATTAAGGAGTATAAAAACAAATCAGCTATGAAGCACAGTGTGTAGTCAATTCATGCTTGTGAATGAATAGCAAGCCCCTGTTCACTGAGTTTTATTGTTAATCCTTTAGCATAGCTAACTTTTGGTAAGCATTTACCAAATGCTTACCCATGGATTTTCTCACTTAAATTTTCTTTGAAGTAGACATAATTTCCATTTTATAGATGAGGAAATTGACATTCTGAGCAATAATTTGCTCAAAAGCTTGTAACAGGTAAGTGGTGTGATCAAGGAGTTAAAACCTATGCTTTTAATCAATATGTTATCATAAACCTAAACTGTAGGTAGGTACAGGCTGACTACAGTCTCCTGAACAGATATGAAGTGGTGAGAAATGCCAGTATTGTACTACAGAATTAAATATATGGTAGCCATTCTGCCCCAAAATAAATAGATAAATGAAGCTGAGTGCAGTTGTACACATTTATAATACCAGCAACTCATGATTATAGATGCAGGAGGCTGAGGCAGTAAATCTCAAGTTTAAGGCCAGTTGTCTCAAAACAAAATCTTAAAAAGGGGCTAGGGCTATAGCTTAGTGGTAAAGCGCCCCTGAGTTCAATTTCCAGTATCACAAAAAATAAAAAAATTGGAGATGACTCTAAATGTTACATATTTATAGGCTACTTAAGGAGGTCCCATGTTTATTTTTCATGATGATTATAAATTCACTCGAAACTTGATGCTAAATGAGTGTTAAGAACCTTAAATTTTTAGGGATGGTAATTGGTCTCTAGGAAAAAAGCAAATACTGGGCCAGGGATATAGCTCGGTGGTTAGACTACTTGGCTCAAATGTATAAGGCCCGTGGGTTCAATCCCCAGCTTTTTCCTATTTGGTCTTCTCTAATACTTGAATCTTGTGGGATTTTTAATATTTCATATTATATGAATTTTATTTATTTGTCTCTTTTATCCTCACTGGACTCTTAAGTTCCTAAAGAATGATAATTACTACATTTGTGTTTTCTCATTACGTTCATGTTTTTTATTTCTGCATGTTTATTGAATTCATAGAATATACCAGATCTGTACTGAGTGTTCAAGATGATTAAGATATAACCTCTATCTGCTTACATTTAAAAGGAAGATAAATGTAACAAATAAATACAATACAGTATAATGAATAACATAATGGTAAAGTTAAAGACATGCATTAGGTGGCCTATGCCTGTAATCGAAGCATCTCAGGAGGTTGAGACAGGAAGATCAAATGTTTGAGACCCATCTCAGCAACTCAACAAGGCCCTGTCTCAAAATAAAAAATTAAAAGGACTGGGGATGTAACTCAGTGATCGAGTGCCCCTGGATTCAATCCCCAGAACTGAGGAGGGAGGGAATATCAAACAATTTAACTTGGAATTTCAATTTATTTCTCTAATTATATAACCTATGGAAAAATATCAGATTGTGAGGATGACAAAGCAAGCAATGGTTTCATATCTAAATAATTATCTACAGATTTTTCTGTGAATTCATTTGAAATATGCTTGTTAGTAGATGTATGGAACACAAGTATGTGTATGTTGGTGGAATCTCTTCATTCTTCAATAACTTGTTATTTTAAAGTAGATCGAAATGTGAAGATGATAATGCAGAGTAAAAAGTTTCTTATAAGATACCAACTTCATTAAAATTTTGCTGGGCATAGTAGCACACACCTATAATCCCAGTGACTCTGGAGGCTGAGGCAAGAGGATCACTAAGTTTGAGGCCAGCCTCAGCAATTTGGCCAGACCCTGTCTTAAAAGCGGCCACACATGCCCCCTCCTTTCCAGCCTCGCCCTCTGACCCTGAAGCCTCCAGGATGTTGTTTCCCAAGAAGAATCAGATTGCCATTTATGAACTTTTTTAAAGGAGGGAATGATGATAGCCAAGAAGGATGTCTACATGCCCAAGCACCTGGAACTGGCAGATGGGAATGTGCCCAGCCTTCATGTTTTGAAGGCCATGCAGTCTTCAAGTCTTGAGGCTTTGTAAAGGAACAGTTTGCCTGGAGACATTTCTATTGGTACCTTGTCAATGAGGGCATCCATATCTCTGCAATTAACTCTTTTTGCTGCCTGAGATTGTACCTGCCATTCTACATCATAGCTGACCAGAGACTGGTAGGCTTTGCCCCAAAGGTCTGGAGGGCAAGCAGCCTGCAAGACTCAGGAGAGGTGAGGCCAACAGAGATACCCATAGACAGAGTGCTGTGCCCTCTGGTGCCAATAAGAAAGTTGGGGCGGGGTCAGCAACTGAATTGCACTTTAGAGGCAGATGGGGTTGTGGACATGGTCAGCTACCTCAGTGAAGTTGAAGGGGATTATTTTATGCTGGATAAACTTGTAGAGGGGCAAGGAGAGCTGGGGTTGTAGTTCAGAGGTAGAGTACCCCTAGGTTCAACTTCCATTACTGCCAAAAAAAAAAAAAAAAAAAAACCAAGCTTAAAAAGGAGTTTATTTAAAAATTACCACCAAAATCAAAATAATGGGACACATATGCCTAGAAAACAGAAAAAAACAATATCTTTCATGTATAAATGTAGTTTCATTAGTTTTAACTCCTATCTTTCTGCTCCTAGTAAACCTTCTAAAACCTATAAAGGAGGTAGCTACCAAATGGGAGTTAACAGGAAAAAATCCAGCGGAAGCTTAGAAGGAGGGAGCAAAGAATGTAGACCTTGAAGTAAGAATTGGGACCAGGGTTATTATATATGCAGTTGATGCCAACTAAGACTATAGGAAGTAGTGTGAGATATGCTATGATTGGAGAGGAGTCATTGCCATTCAGCTCTTGCTGATGCCACATAGAAGTGTCTCAATGTCAGATCTTCTGAATATTTTAAAGGAAATCAGAAATCCTGATGGCTGTGAAACTTCCTAGTTGATAAATGTTGACCCGAAGTTTAAAATAATGTAAGTGTACCTTACCAGTCCTATGTTTTACCCACCTTGGGTTACTACTTTGTAAACTTCTTTGAAATCTGATCTGGGTTTAAATTCCAGCTCTGCAGTTAGTAAGCACTGTGATCTTGTTAAGCACACAGGTTGTTTTATTTTTGGTTTGGTTTGGTTTGGTATAGTACTGGAGATTGAACTCGGGGACACTCAACCACTGAGCCACATCTCCAACTCCATTTTGTATTTTATTTAGAGACAGAGTCTCACTGAGTTGCTTAGTGCCTCACTCTTGCTGAGGCTTTCTTTGAACTTGCGATCCTCCTGCCTCAGCCTCCCAAGTGCTGGGATTACAGGTGTGCACCACTGCACCCAGCCTCTTTTTTTTTTTTTTTTTAGTTATAGATGAACAGAATGCCTTTATTTTATTTATTTCTATGCAGTGCTAAGGATTGAACCCAGTGCCTCACACATGCTAGCCAAGTGCTCTACCATTAAGCCACAACCCCAACTCCTTGTTTTTTAACCTGCTCCCCTTTTCTGTGATGTTAGAGATCAAACTAAGGGTCTCAAGCTTGCTAGCCAGGTGTTTTACCAATAAACTACAACCACAGCCCCACCCATAATTTTAAAAAAGATTTGGGAGATGCTTCAGGAATTAAATATGATGGCATAAATGTTTTATATACCTGTCTTATTTTTCCTCTCCAACATACAGTGGGAGAAATAATGCCACTTCAGAGATTGGGAAATGTGCTAGATGCAATGAATAATACATGCCCATAATCCCAGTAATTTAGGAAGCTGAGGCAGGAGGATCACAAATCCAAAGCCACCCTCAGCAATTTAACAATGCCCTAAGCAACTTAGGTCATTGACTCTGTCACAAGACTCTGTCTCAACATAAAAAATAAAGAGGAGCCCGGATGTGGCTCAGTGGATTCAGTCCCTGGTACCATAAACAAGTAAACAAAAAAATCCTCCTAAAAATTGTAAAGCAAATAGAATAAATCATAGCTAGAAAAATATTGCTGTGGATCATATGAATAAAATGAGCTTTCTAACAAAATTACCTGTATTATAGCAAGTAGGGTAGATGATTCGTTCACTCATCAAAAGTGTATTAGTGACTCAGGAGGCCTAGGCAGGAAGATCATAAGTTCAAAGCCTGAACAATTTAGTAAGGCCTTCAGCAATTTAATGAGATCCTTGCCTCAAAATAAAAATGAAAATGGCTGAGGATGTAGATGAGTGATAAAGTATCCTTGGGTTCACTTTCTAGTACCCCCCAAAACAAAAACAAAATTGGAAATAAAAGGAATACTTTACTTTTTTTTTTTCTGAAATCTTGAGATGGCATTCTTAGAAAGCTTAACAGCATTCTATATAGTGATTTGTAGTTTATAAACCATCTTCCATTTGTTGTCTCTTTTGATCTGTGTGCCAGTTCGGAAAGTGGGCATATCTGCATTTTGTAGAGAGGGCTGCTCAGACTCAAGCTCTGGTTGTAAAATGTCACCGACCTATTTAGATATTGTCTCCTGTTAGGAAACAGATTTTGTAGCCCAGCCTTATTTAGGTTCTACCTGGGACCTAACTCCTTTCTGGAAGGAGTTAAAAGATGAAATGAATTGTGGTGGGGGGAGGGTACTGTGAAAGGTAAAGAAAGAGCAGTTTAAAGGAAGTTGGAAAGTCTTTTCAGTCACAGAGTGATCTTGGAATAAAAAAATTCGCAATGTGGTAAGGGACCACTGAGTCAGTCATAAGATAATTCTAAGAAGGCATTGGATTATTGACTTGCCACCGTCTATATAACTCCCCTAAATATTTTCTACCCTTCAATTTTGAAATTGAAGTGAACCAACCAAGTTTAGTTGTTTGTACATACCTAGAATCCAATCTTAGTAGGCTGAAGCAGGAGGATCATAAGTTCTAGGACAGCCTGGGTAATTGGATGCAACCCTGTATCAAAAAAATTAAAAGGGTAGGTGTGTAGCTTGGTGATAGAGCACTACCTAGCATACATGTGCAAGGCCTTGGCTTCTGTCACCACTATCAAAAAAAAAAAAAAAAAGAAGAAAGAAAGAAATTAAAGTAAACCCTGTAGACTATTAAATCTAACTCCTTTATTTTTGGATCATGAAACAAACATAGCTAATGTCACATGCCCATTTAATGATAGAATTGTAGTTCACATCCTCTGAGTTCCAGGGCTATCACTCTTCATAAGTACATTCTTTTCGAATTCTTTAGTCAAGAGATATCCACATAGATTGGAAGTCCACCAGTAATTTTTGGTCCACCTACATGTACATTGGAGTGCACTCTAGGTACTTTAAGCAGCAATTAATTTTCACTTGGCTGTTTTTTTTTTTTTTAAAGAGGAAAAATGTCCCCAGATTTAACTAATTAAATAATTGGTGCTGGGGATTGAAACCAGGGACACTTAACTACTGAGCTATATCCTAAGCCCCTCCCCCCTTTTAAAAATCTTTATTTATTTATTTTTATGTGGTACTAAGGATTGAACCCAGTGTCTCATGCATGTGAAGCAAGCACTCAACCACTGAGCCACAACCCCAGCCCATATCCTAAGCCCTTTTATTTTATATTTCAAGACAGGATCTTGGTAAGTTGCTGAGGCTGACCTCAAACTTGTGATCCTCCTGCCTTAGCCTCTGAGTCACTAGGATTACAGGCATGTGCCACTGTGCCCAGCTGTTTCCATAATTTAATAGACCATTTGTCCTAAATTTCTGAAAACACTGTTTTATGAGGGATGAATTAAGGTGTTCCCATCCCTGAAATGGGTTATAGCAACTAAATGAACTTCCCTTCTCCTTCTCTCCCTTTCATCTTCCCTCCTGTCCTTCCTTCCTTCACTGAGGATTGAACCCAGGTCCTCATGCATGCCAAACATACACACTACCACTGAGCTATATCCTCAGCCATGTGGACTCTTTCTAATTCAGATTTTTATTAATATTTTATTATTAGATATTAAGTATAAGTTCTTTATCCAATTTTCTTTTTCCTTAATTTTTTTTCTTTTTGAAAAAATGAAATGGGGTAACATTTCTATAGAGCTTTGGTGCTGGGATTGAATCCAAGCCCTTGCACATATGCTAACAAGCTCTCTACCATTGAGAGATTAATTTGATTTTTCCAGTGCAGATGTTTTGTAAGGTACAGAAGTTTAACTGTGATCTTAAGGAATCTCCTTTTTTTTTTTTTTTTTTCCTTAAACATTTGATGGCTAACTGAGCAAGATGGTGCATGCTGGTAATCTTAGAGACTCAGGGGGCTGAGGCAGAAGGATCACAAATTTGAGGCTGTTTTGGGCACCTTAGTGAGATGACCCTGTTTCAAAATAAAAAATGAAAAGTGCTGGGAATGTAACTCAGTGGTAGAGTATCCCTGGGTTCAGTCCCCAGGGTCGCTACCCTCTCAAAGTGATGCCTTCTGCCCCTTGACTGCTAAGGGGCAGATAAGATAAATTGAACAAGTTGCTAATGAACAGTGGACGAAAAACTCAAGTATTTAATTTAGAACAGTTTGCATACTTTTTAAGATGGAGACCTGTATAATATAGTCATAGATTCTACTTAATAAAACAATTTCTTGATTACAAAAGAATTAAGTCATGAGTGTCTTGTGGTGGTAAGCAAAAAAGCACCACGATAATGGAATATTTACATCCGAGTAAGTTTTTTTTTGGGGGGGGGGTACTGGGGATTGAACACGGGAGCACTCAACCACTGAGCCACATCCCCAGTCCTATTTTGTATTTTATTTAGAGACAGGGTCTCACTGAGTTGCTTAGTGCCTTGCTTTTGCTAAGGCTGGCTTTGAACTTGAAATCCTCCTGCCTTGGCCTCCCAAGCCGCTGGAGTTACAAGCATATGCCACCGCACAGGATCCCTGAGTAAGTTTAAACCCACCTTGAACATGTTCATTCTGAGTCAACAAATGCCTTTTGATTAAATGTTACTTTGCCCCACATAGTGTGTCAGGTATTAGTATGCAAACATAAGTAAAACTCTATAGAAGTGTTACCCCATTTCATTCTTTAAACTGAGAACCTTTTTTTTTTTTTTTTTATCCCCTACCTCCTTTATCCTGAGTCCCATGTTTTGGGATATTGTGTGCACCTATTTTTATTTTATTTTAATTAAACGTTTTTTTTAAAAAAATGGTCAAACTCAAGGATGCTATCCTAATGCCTTTTAGCTACATCCCAGCCCTTTTTTCCTTTTTTTTTTTTTTTGGAGACAGTATCTCAGTAAATTGCTTATGCTGACTCAAATTTGCAATCCTCCTGCCCCAGTTTCCTAAGTAGCTAGGATTTCAGGGGTATGCCACTGTACCCAGCTCAAAAATTATTTATTTTTTGTTTCTGGTTTTGTTTTTGTGGTGTTGGGGATTGAACCGGTGGCCTTGTGCATGTTAGGCAAACACTCTACCAACTGAGCTAAATCGCCAGCCCCCAAATTATTTATTTTTAAAAATTAGCATAGTATAATGGTTAGCATGAGATGGCCTTCAACAAGTCAGTATAAATTTAGTTCAGATAATTTTATCTTGGGTGAAAGTACTCTTAATTACTCTTGAATGGAAAGTACCTCATAGTTCTGTTTTTTTTTTTTTTAAGAGAGAGAGAGAGAATTTTTTAATATTTATTTTTTAGTTTTCGGCGGACACAACATCTTTGTTTGTATGTGGTGCTGAGGATCGAACCCAGGCCGCACGCAAGCCAGGCGAGCGCTACCGCTTGAGCCACATCCCCAGCCCCCTCATAGTTCTTTATTACTTCTTCCAAGGGCTTGAGGATCTCATTTTCCCTGGTTGAAATATCCTTTCCAGACTTTCTGATTCCATAACCCTTCTGCCTTTGCCTCACCTTTGTTCCTGTTTATTAACATTATGGTTTTATGATTAAAATTAAACTGTTTATTCTGGAAAGTCAACTGTGATAATTCTGTAAAGTATCAAATGGAGATTTCTTAAGGTCACAGTTAAACTTCTGTAACTTACAAAACATTTGCATGGGAAAAGTCAAATTAATCTCTGGTTGTTTTGTAGGACATGGGAAGATTATAGTTAGCTTTTGCAGTACGAGATAATTAGAACTCTGTTTCAAGTAGAAAGTGTTTGTTTTTAGGGGCTGAGGTTGTGGCTCAGTGGTAGAGTGTCTGCCTTGCCTCTGTGAGGCACTAGGTTTGATCCTCTGCACCACATAAAATAAATAAATAAATAAAACAAAGTTGTTCAACTAAAAAAGTTAAAAAAAAAAAAAAGAAAGTGTTTGTTCTTATATAAACCTTATAATCTTGCTTGATGTTTCTGTTTAGTGTTTCCTGAGATGTACTATAAAGAATATGCTACAGTTACAAAGAAAAATACCTAAATGATTCTGAAAGTAGTCACTTTTTTTGTTTGTTTTTTGGTACTAGGGATTGAATCCTCCTGCCTTAACCTCCTGAGCCTCTGGGATTACAGGCAAGCACCTGGCTCCACTGCATTGATTTTTATGTTTACTTCTGCTTTATTAGTGTCAATCTTTTTTCTTTTGGCAGGGTGGGGGTTACCGGGGATTGAACTCTGGGGCACTTGACCACTGAGCCACATCTCCAGTTCTTTTTTGTATTTGTTTTAGAGACAGAGTCTCACTGAGTTGCTTTGCACCTCACTTTTGCTGAGGCTGGCTTTGAACTCGTGATCCTTCAGCCTTCTGAGCTGTTGCGATTACAGGTGTATGCCATTGCACCTGGCCTATTAGGGTCAATCTTTAGTCCTTACCCTTATTAATGCAGACTGATACCAGGGCACTTTACCACTGAACTACATCCCCAGCCCTTTTTAGTTTTTTATTTTTCGACAGGGTCTCAATTGCCCAGACTCCTCTTGAGCTTGCTATCCTCCTGCTTTAGTCTCACGAGTCTTTGGGATTACATGTGTGCACTACCATGTTCACTAACTTTTTAGACATTTCAAAGCTTTGTGACCTGCTTGTGCATTAGGTCCACAAATGTTCTATTTTATTCCCTTCACATGTTAAAAGAGGATTATTTTGTAATTATAGGTAATTCAGGAGGCATAACATCTTTTTTATCACTGTTTTATGCCCAGTGCCTTGAACAGTGCCTGGAGTGTAGTAAGAGTTAAAATATTTGCAGTAAATATTTGCATTGAATGAATCTTTATAACAGCAACAGAAATAGTGGTTTTCTTACATCAATCTATAGTCAGTTCAATCATTTGAATAATCATTTTAGATACTTCTTTATTTCTATAGGGAAGTCATGTATATGTTTTCTCTTTCTAAAGTGTGGCTAATTACCAGAATATGATTGCCTTTTAAATATTTTCTTCCTAGAGTATGTCTCTTTAAATATAGTGTTTCTCTAAAAGAAAGTATTTTTCTACAATCCAGTTCTTTGGGCTAGCTTTGTAGATTTGTATATCCTTAAATATTTTAAATTCACAATGAATTCTTAAGGATTTGTTCTCAGAGACAAGGTGGCTATAGGTAATCAATGAGTTTTTATATTTTTTTGTTGTTGTTGTTGAGGTTTTTGGTTGGTTAGTTTTTGTTCTTTGGTACCAGGGATTGAACATAGAGGCACTTAACCACTGAGGAACATCCTCAGCCTTTTTTTTTTTTTGGAGGCAGGGTCCTGCTAAGTTGCTTAGGATTTCTCAAAATTTGCCAAGACTGGCCTCAAACTTGCAGCCTCCTGAGTCACTGAAATTATAGGCATTCACCACCATGCCCAGCTTGGTTGGTTGGTTTTTGAGACAGGGTCTCATGTTGCCTAAGCTGTCATTGAACTGCACTCAAGCAGTCCTCCTGCCCAAGCCTCCCAAGTAGCTTGACAACAGGGATACACCACCATGCCCAACTTTGTATTTTATCTTGTTCACTCTGGTTATAAATCTTAATGCATTTGCATTTTAATAAGACCTGTTACATAATAAGAGCATTTATTTCTACTATAATAGAAATAAAATAACCTTTTAGTGTATAGGCAAGTAGGACTCAGTCAATGGTAGAGCACTTTGTAATCCCAGTGACTCAGGAGGCTGAGGCAGGAGGATCACACCGTTCAAGGCCAGCCTCAGCAACTTAGCAAGGCCTCTCTCAAAAAAAAAAAAAAAAAGACTGGTGATATCGATCAGTGATTAAGTGCCTTTAGGTTCAATCCCCATACCAAAAAAAAAAAAAAAAACTTTTATAGAGAGTATAATAAGTTTTATAGAGAACACATATTACCAGATAGTCTGCCTACCTATCTTTTGAAAAGTTATCACTGCAAATTATTATTGATAGCAAAATTAATAATTAAGTTTGTTTGTTTTAAACTTGGTGCAGCCTCTTCCTGTCTGTATTATTTAGTGTCTTTTCCCATTGTGATTTTTCCATGGCCTATAGCCTCTTTAATAATGTTAAAAAACTAGTACTTGGCCCAGGCAGTAAGTCATGTGTCCCTCAGATTGCTTTGAAAGCCAAACTTTTTATTTTCTGTGAATTAACTCTGAATGGGGTAATTGTAAATTATATGGCTCTTCTGGTGCCCTTTTTGTTTTCTTTCTTTCTTTCTTTCTTTTTTTTTTTTTTTTTTTTTGAGACAATGGTCTCACTAAATTGCCCAGGCTGGCCTGGAACTGGTGATCCTCCCATCTCAGCCTTCTAGTAGTGAGGCTTAAGGCATGCAGCAAGGTGCCCTGCTTTAATGCTGTTTTTTACTGTAGTTTCTCTGAAGCTCTCCTTCAAAGGTTGGCTTTGTTGCTTGGAGAAAGATGAATGTTGGTTGGCCTGGGAAGTCTTCATTAGCAGGAAACAAAGGGGAGAACCACTTAAAGAGTTTTATTTGGTTATAAGAAAAATTCACAACATTCTCCAAGCATTGAATATACAAGATTGTTTTCTGGACCTCTTAATTGTTATATATTTTTAGAGAGGTCTTGAAACCCAACCCCTGTTCCCTATACTCTTCCCCAAACCTTCTTTTAGTGAAGCAAATGAGTTGATCACTGTCCAGTTGATCTGACCTGGTCTTTGATGTGATTTTTTTATGGAAAAATCCCATATTTGCCCCATCATTAGTAGAACAAATAGTTAAATGAGAGATTGGAAGCTGTAGCTAATTCTCTCCCTTTAAACTGACTGGCACCTCCACCCCATCCCCCAACTCTTGAAAAGGAGAGTGTTCATGTTCTCAAGTAGCAGTACAAAAATCTCACACCCTTGTCTGACCAGTATGAAAACAGCTGTTACAGCACAAAATGTCCTTCCTCTGTCCTCAGCTGAAATTGGGGGAGGGACAAAGCCCAATTGGTACTTTACACTATCCTGTCTGCCTGCTAGAAGGCCTGTTTCCTACCCTAATGGTTTCTTCCTAACAAATGGTGTTTCTTTTTTACAGCATTATGATCCTGGACTTGTTGTGGTGATGGTAAACTTAGCAGTGGTAATTTTTTATTTTCAGACTGAATTACTCCTTTTGTCATCAGTGCACCAATATGTTAGGCTTACTTTCTCTGTTGTAGCCTTCATCCTTCTGCTTGGTCTTTTTCATTTTCCTTTCCTTTCCTTATGCAACTTGTCTGATCCTTGTTCATTAAAGGGTAATGTTAAGAAGGAATGTATCTGTGTTAGAACTGCCAAAAAAAAAAAAAATCAGTTACACATTAAATTCTAATACTGTCAAAAACTTGATTTCCCCCCCAATGTACTGGGCACTAGCACTTGGCTACTGCAATTTATAAATAAATTAAAACAAACTTTGACTGCCTTAGAAGGCAAAAGTACTAATGCAGAGTTTATAAACAGGGGTTTACAGAGGTAATGAATTTGTACCAAAAATATTTTGATTCTTAAAAAACAAATTCTGATAGATCAAAAAAGAAACAAAAATAAATTTCTTTTCAATTCTGTCATTGGACCATTTGTTTTTACCAGTAAATCCCTGATTGAGACGTTATGAAAGTGATATTGCACTTAGGAAGTCATTTTTATAACCTGTCTTTAATTTGGTCCTTTTGCTAAAGATTGCAGTCACTGCTTATTTATTATACCATTGGGCATAAGGTAGTAGTGCATTTCATTAACATCTAAAAGAAGACTGTATTCGAGAAGTTTTTGGGGTTTTTGTTTTTTCCCCTGACGTAAGATGTTATTTATTGACTTAAGCAGTTTTTTAAACTATAGTAATTATTCCTAATTATCTCCCTATTTATTGTTTAAAAACAATAATGGGATTGTGGTACTAAGTAGGTAAACTTCTGAATTTGTTTTTAGGACAAAAATTAAATCCCACAAATATGGAGCAACTGGATACAAGTGGTTGCTAGTCATTTCATTTTGAAAATGGTTTCTTCTTTTTTCTGCAGGACCCAAGCCAGTCATGATCATCAAATTAAAAAAAATTTTTTTCCATTACTTCAGATTTAGCCTGACAAAACTCAGTTTTTAGCCCAAAGGTATAATATATATGTGTATATAACAAAACGACAACAGCAACAACAAAAACAAACAAAAACAAAAACAGTTGTTTACACCAGCCTGAGTGAAATGATGAGGGAAGTAAACATTGTGTTTTTTCACTAAAGGTGTACAACGGATAAGGTAAGTCCTCTTTTCAGTGGGCTTACATCACAATGAACAGCGCAAGTTGTGATGTAAAACAGCTGTGGTAGTAAAGTGCTTGTCTGCCCCATTTTGCTTTGTTTGGCTGGTTATGAGTGGATTAAATATATATTTATTAAAAAAAAATCTCCAGCATAGATCAATTAGTTTAAAGTCAATTTTCTTCGCAACTAGTCCTTTTCACAGCTTACTGTTGACCATAGCCGATATTAAATCCACTTGGGGAAATGGGACCTCAAGCACCAGATTAAAACTAAAAAATTTTCACAGCCTCATTTAAAATTGTAAGCATCTTTCGAAAACAAAATAAACCCATACTGACTTGTAATTATAGAATTTTACTACATCATGTTTAAAAATATTACTTTGACTATTTTAGATTATCAGATGAGTTATTACCAGTTTTAAGTAAGGGGAGATATTAGTGGACAGGGTACAGTGATTTTTGATGGGAAGTTATTCTTGGATTGTTTCAAAAAAGAACTTCTAATGTTTTAAATTTTAAACCTTCTGGTGCCATTGCTTAGAATTGGTTTGCATTACTTACTGTTTTAATTTTGCCATAGTAATGTGGAGTTGTCTCCAACTGGAAGATCAACCAAAGTGGTTAGTTGGGTTTAAACTAGGACAGGAAGTTTTGGATGTAAGCTGTGAGAATGGCTTGTGTTTGGTTCACTGTAGCTTTCTGGTCTCTGCACTCCAAGGCAAGATCTCTAACCACCCAAACCTAATGTGTAAAGTGAGCTGTTGGCTTAGCTTTGTGTCTTACCTTTATTATGTGTTCCTGTTACAGGAAGAACAGATCCCATTCCAATTGTTGTCAAGTATGATGTCATGGGCATGGGTCGAATGGAAATGGAGGTAAATTGATCTCATTAACCACTAATTTAATGGATGTTTAAAATTGACATTAACTCTAAATTTAGATGCCAATAGAGCATGCTTATCTGATGGAATATAGATTTTTGGGGAGAGGGAGGACCGCGGATTGAACTCAGGGGTCACTTAAGCACTGAGCCACATCCCCAGCCATTTATATATATATGTATGTATACACACACACACACACGTTTGTGGTGCTGGGGATTGAACCCAGGGTCTTGTGTGTGAGAGGCAAGAACACTCCCAGCTGAGCTATATCCCCAGCCCCATTTTTATGTATACATATTTTAATATTTTTAGTTATACATGGACACAATAGCTTTATTTTGTTTATTCATTTTTATGTGGTACTGAGGATCGAACCCAATGCCTCACATGTGCGAGGCAAGCGCTCTGCCACTGAGCCACAACCCCAGCCCCTCATTTTTTATATTTTATTTAGAGACATGGTCTTGTAAATTGGTTAGGACCTTGCTAAGTTGCTGAGGCTGGCTTTGAACTCATGATCCTCCTGCCTCAGCCTCCTGAGCTGCTGGGATTACAGGCGTGTGCTACTATACCCAACCCGATGGCATATAGTTTTAATAATTTCCTTTGGACAGTTAAAACTATTTTTTAGTCTAATTTAGTACTATTTTTGAAGCAAATAGGATGTAAATAATGTCACTGTTTTAACTGGGGCATAAAGAGTGGCTTGCCCAGGATTATACAGCGAGGCAAGATCAGACTTAGACCAGACCTAGTGCTTATTTCAATAGACAGTGTTAATTTTTTAAATATTTGTGGGCTAGAAAACTTCCCCTTGTAGAGTTGTGTATAGGTATCATCTGTGATGCCTGGGATTTTTCTTTTTTTGGTACTGGGGATTGAATCCAGAGGCGCTTTACCACTGAGTCACATCCCCAGCCCTTTTTTATTTTCAGAGAAAGGGTCTCAATGAGTTGTGGAGGGCCTCACTAAATTTCTGAGGCTGCATTTGAACTCGAAATCCTCCTGCCTCAGCCTCCCAAGATGCTGGGATTACAGGCGTGTACCACTGTGCCTGGCAATACCTGCTTTTTTAATTGCCTCAAATATTTTATTAATTTACCCTTAATTCTTTGATAGTCAGCAGAGAACTGCAGTCAATTATCATCAACAAATGTGTTATTGATGGATCCTTATTCATTTATTTGTTTATATGTGGTGTTGAGAATTGAACCCAGTGCCTCACATGAGCTAGGCAAATGATCCACCACTGAGACACAGCCACAGCCCCAGATTAATGAATTCTTTTGCATGCTATTTTCTCTGTGGGGTGACAGTAAAGCATAGGGAGCTGAGCAAAATTCATAAGTTTTTATTTTCAAACATTGTAGTACAAATAACTTTTTCTTTCTTTTTTAATATATATATTTTTTAGTTGTATTTGGACACATACCTTAATTTTATTTACTTATTTTTATGTGTTGCTGAGGATCGAACCCAGCATGCTAGGCGAGTGCTGTGCCACTGAGCCACAACCCCAGCCCGCAAATAACTTTTTCATAGCTAATCTTAGGATACTTTAAGAAAGAAAACTAATTATTATCTCTTTCATCAAGCTTGATTATGCTGAAGATGCTACCGAACGCCGCCGTGTCTTAGAAGTAGAAAAAGAAGACACAGAAGAACTGAGACAAAAGTACAAGGTAACTAAATGAAGTCATTCTTGTGTCATTGGTCTTCACGCTGTAAAAGAGATACTCATTTTTGGTGAAATAGATCTCTCTTGATGACAGTATTTATTTACATTTGGTGGTGACTAGTAGTAATTTTCATGTTTCTGTTATTTTCCTATTTATTGCCTCTGTAAAAATTATAAAGATACTACTACTACCTCATAAGTCTGTTGGTAAGATAATGTAATCTTACTAATGTTAAGTTACTGATTTAGTTTTGTTTTTTGTTTTTTGTACTGGCGAATGAACCCAGGTGTGCTTTACCACTGAGCTACATCCCTAGTACTTTTTATTTATAATTTTGAGACAGGGTCTTAGTTACTGAGCTTACCTCAAACTTGTAATCTGCCTGTCTAACCCTACCAGGTTGCATGTGCTACCATGCCTGACTAGTTAGTACTTGAAAACACAGTACCTGGTACACATATAATCAAGCAGTAGCAGAGGTAAAATTGTTAGTGAAAGGACTGGGAATGTAGCTCAGTGTTAGAAAATTTGCCTAAAATGTTCAATGCACTGGGTTCAATCCCTAGCACCACCAGGAAAGAAAAAAGAAAAGTACTTTGAAAGCTTGATGCCAATGGATAAGGTTTTCCTTTTCTCTCTCTCTTAAATGAACGAGATAAATTTTAAAATAACTAGTTGAGAAATTTTTTTGTTCATTGCTAATTAAACTCAGTTCTAAAGCACTGATTTATTATGCCCTGTGTAAGTATCAAGTTGAATTTTATTCTTTCGGTATTTTCCTTTAATAAGGACCTAGTTATATATAAAACTGTAGTTCAGAACATATTGTAAATTAGCTTTCAAAAAGCTGACCAGGTCAGGCTGGGCACAGTGGCACATGCCTGTAATCCTAGCAGCTCGGTAGGCTAAGGCAAGAGGATTGCAAGTTGAGGCCAGCCTCAACAATTTAGCAAAACCCTTTCTCAAAATTAAAAATAAAGGGCTTAGGTGGTAGCTCAGTAGTAAAGCACCCCTTGGTTCAATCCCCGATACCAAGGGGGTGGAAAAAGCCTGATCAGGGATCATTCCTTTTAAGTCATTATAGTGCACTAAGTCTCTTCCATAAAATAGGTAAATTAGAAGATACAAAACAGACTTAACTAAGATTATCATATAGAAACTTATTTTGCTCATGATATTTAAGGTGAAAAAGAAATGTGATTTAGTTTTAAATATCTGTTCTACCATAAAAAGGAGGAGTTCAAGAAGCAAAACTATAGCCCATCAGCTATGTGAGTTATCGTTACCCAGGAATTTATGAGGTCTTATAAGGTCTCACAACTACTTTGAACTGCCCATAAATTTAATCTAGGATCTTGACTTCTTTAAAGTAGTGTGGAAGAAGGAAAGGAGTAACATATTTCAGCCAGTGGTCATAAGAATTTATTGTCAGCCTTAAAAATCAAAGATCTGTTATTTTGCCAGGCATGATGACACATGCCTGTAATCTCAGTGACTCAGGTGGCTGAGACTGTGGGATTGTTTGGGCAATTTAGGGAGAACCTGTCACAAAATAAGTAAAGAGGGTTGGGGATATATAGTTCAGTGGTAGAGCACTTGCCTAGCATGACTTGAAATCCTCCTGCCTCAGCTTCCCATGCCCTTGGGATTACAGATGTGTGCCACTGTGCCCACCCAGCTGTCAGTTTTTGATTTGTGTATTTTGAAGTTAACAGTGTTTATCTTACCAGTGAAGTAAATTCTAGTGGTAATGTCTGTTTTGCTGACAAAAGCTACAACTGGCTCTGCTTAATTTGTATGGTGTGTGTATTTGTATTTTCATTTCTTTAATATCCACCTCTGTAAGGTTTCAGGTACATCATTAGTAAACAGCATATAATTGGATTTTTTTAAATTAAGCTTAATAATCTTTGTCTTTTTGTTGGATATTTATTTAGTCCAATGGTTTCTAAACCTGTCTGAAGACAAGAAACATTATTCAAAATATAATGATGCCTGCAGATTGCAATTTACTGGATATTGCCAAATGTCAATTGGTCAATGGTGTAGTTGAGTTTTGGAATTTAAAAAGAAAAAAAAAATGGGTGACTATAATGTGCATGTAAGTTTAGAAACCAGCATTAAACTTTTTTTCTCCCCCTCTTTGATACTGGGGATTGAACTAAGGGTTGCTCTACCATTGAGCTACATCCCTGGCCCTTTTTTATTTTTTATCTTGAGACAGGCCAATGCTGGCCTCAAATTTGTGATCCTCTTGCCTTTGCCTCCCAAGTAGCTGAGGTTACAGGCATGTGCCTGACATCCTGCCTAAGTTTGACTATATTTAATTTATAATTACTGATATATTTGAAGCATTCTCTATTATCTTATCTTATGCTATTAATTATCCCAGGCATAATACATTTGAAGTCAAGGTTGAAGCCAGCCTGAGCAACTTAGCAAGACCATGTCTCATTAAAATAAAAAATAAGGACAGTGCAGCTCAAGGTAGAGCACTGTGTTCAACCCCTAATACTATAAATAAACAAAAATGAGAGAACTATAAAGAGAAATGTTGTATAAACATTATAGGGAGATTTTAACATGGCTCTCATGTGATAGTAGTGGGGAAAAATCAACAACATTCACAAGACTTGAACAAACAACAAATTTTACTTAATCATTATATACAGTTAAGTATATACTTATGAACTCAATAAAAAAAATGAGAAATATAAAACATGGAACATTTGCTTGAACAGTTATCAAGCCACAGAGTGATCAATGAAAAGGAAAGTCCTGTGCTTGGAAATTAAATCACATCTTTACATATCCTTTAGAAAAGAAATCACAGTAGAAGTTGGTAAATATTTTGGATTGAAAGATAAAAAAGTATTATATATCAAAACTTGTAGGATAAACTAGAGCAGTATGACACATGATAGCAAATATGTATATCCTTGAATGCCATGTTAATGCTAAAGGTGTAACTCATGGTGGAGCACTTGCCTAGCATATGTGAGACCCTGGGTTCAGTGCCCAGTACCACAAAAATTCATACATATGATAAAGTTCTTAGGAGTACATCTATTGAGATATGAAAGGCTTAACAGCAAAAAGTCTACATGCAACATTATTGAAAGTTATTTAAGAACAATTGAATGAAATGAGGTTTTAAAGTGATTTGTTTGTGGTAGCCAATTCAGTGTTGTAAAGATGTTGTTTTCAAAAAAAAAATTCTTCATATATAATTCCTCATATATTTCATTGTGTAACACAATGAAATTCCCAATGGGATTTTGTTGGAACTTGATAGGCTGATTCTAAAATTTATATGGAACTGCCAAAAGCCAAGAATAGTCAAAGCAGTCATAAACAACTATGTAAGATAGAAGGACTTGCTCTACAAGTCATAAAAGTCTTCATAAAGCTATGATAAGTAAGATAGTATGATCTTGGCACAGGGATAGGCTAATGGAACATAAAATAACCAAGATGCACACTCTTACATATTTTGCTACTAACTAAACAAAGAAGGTAGGGAAAAGAATAAACTTTTCAATAAGAGGAGGCTTTTTTGGGGGTAGTAGTGGTGTTAATGTTGAGTATTAAACACAGTGTCTTGTATACACAGTACACGTTAGGCAAGCACTTTACCCCTGAGCTACCCCCACCCAGCTCAATAAAAGGTTCTAAGATAAGTGGAACCTTTTGGTTCCAACCTTTTCGTATGGAACATAACAATAATTTCACAACCTCAAATAATTAATTGAAGGTAAATTGCGTATTTAAAATGTAAAAGGAAAAAAGCAGGGACTGGGGTTGTGGCTCAGTGGTAACACGCTTGCTTAGCATGTGTGAGGCACTGGGTTCGATTCTCAGTATCACATACAAATAAATAAAATAAAGGTCCATCAACAATTAAAAAATATTTTTTTTTTAAAAAAAGCAAAGTTTATTCTTTTCTGGATGTCCCTATCAGGGTAGAAATGGAAAGAGTTTTATATAAGAAGTTAGAATTTCACACTTAAGTCACTTTTAGACCTTAAGGAATTTACATTTTTCATTCACAGCAAGAATTCTTGCCTTAGATATCAGCTTTCTAAAATCAGTCCATATCCAGTGAAGGCTCTGGGCAAGGTATATGTGGAAGTGACTCCTTTTAAAATCCAGGATGTGAGGAACTCCTACAGAGAATGGGATGGCAATCAAAATTACAAACCACAAAAGAAGACAAACCATGGTGAGAAAGTCAGAAGAAGCAACTAACTATAAAAAACACTATTAAGTAGCCGGGCATGGTGGCTCATGCCTATAATCCCAGTGACTTGGGAGGCTAAGCAGGAGGATCTTGAGTTCAAAGCCAGTCTCAGCAATTCAGAGGCACTAAACAACAGTGAGAAACTTAGTGACTCAAAAAAAAAAAAAAAAGGCTGGAGATGTGGTTTGGCAGTTAAGTGCCTAGTACCAAAAAACTAAATAAAACGTATATTAAGTATTACAGATAGATTTTGAAAAAAGTATAAGAATATCTAAAATATTCAAAAAAGGGAAAAGGCAGGAATAAATGAAAAATACAGCAAGAGCAGGGCATTATTTAAACAATAAAAAACAGTAAAATGGAGAAAAGAATAAAATTTTAGGGGAGGGGGAGATAGGGAGGGCAGCAGAATACAACAGACACTAGGATTGCTGTATGTATACATATAGATGATTAAACAATGTGATCCTGCAATATGTACATGTGGAAAAATGAGAATTCATACCCTATTTGAATCAAATGTATGATATGTCAAGATCATTGTATTGTCTTGAGCAACTAATAAAAAAAAAGAATAAAATTTTAAGTTTTTAAGGAGGCATCAACTCTCAGAGCTTTTTTAAAAACATATTTACATAATCCTAATGTGTATTCATAGCCTAGTTCTTTCAACTTTTCTGTGTGTTTGACAATTTCCGTAATAAAATGTTGGGGAAAATATCACTTAAATGAAAAATAAATGGCAAGCTAGAGACCACTAGAAAAGCAATGGCAAATTTCTTAATGCTTTCGAGGACAGTGCTGTGTTTCTGGTCCCCGTTTTAAGGATGAGACCAATCCTTCATATCTGAGATTTTTGTAGGCTCCTGAGACCTTATCATCATGTAACTAGGGAACTATCTACTTCTTGTATTTGAACTCTGCAATATGTTAAACTTTTGTATGTTTTATTTTATCTGGAATTATAATAAGGTGCAATCTCCCCCCTTCCAACTTCCTTCCCTCCCCAGTTTCTTCTCCCTGTTGCTCTGTATTCACGCTTCAATGGCTTTTGTACTTTTTACTGAGCCACTTTATTCAAGACCACTAAATACCTCTGTTAAATCCAATAGACCTTTTCAATATATTTTTCCTATTCTGTTTCTTGGCAGCATTCAATACAATGGGCCATTATGTCTATTTAAAACATTTTCTTTTCATAAAAGGGAAAACATGAGGTTTATTACATGCCTAAGACATGAAAGTATCACATTCCTTTTTTTTTTTTTTTTTTTCTATGTATGTGTATGTGTGGGTGTAACTGGGGCCCAGATGTGCTTTAGCAATGAGCTACAGTCCCAGTTCCTTTTCATTTTTTATTTTGAGACAGGGTCTCACTAAGTTGCCCAGACTGGCCTCAAACCAAGTCTCTGGAATTATAGGTGTGTGCCACCACACCCAGCTCCTTTAGTTTTAAAAGTTGATACTTTTGTGAATTTCTCTTTTTAATCTTTATTGTTGCTTCTGTGTAAATTCTCTTATTGTCTCCTTTTTCTGCCTGAACTTTGGATATGGCATTCTTCAGGTCCAGACTTGGACCCTGTTTTTCTTTCTGCACTGTCTATAGCCAAGAATTGTCATGACACCATGTTTTATCTTCTTTCAGAGTTCGTTTTTATCCTTTTTAGCTTCAATATTACCCTCATTAGACATCTTTACTAGTTAACCAATTTAAACAATTCTCCTTTCTACCTTATTCTCTTGCAACATCCTCTTTTATAATTATAAATTTTTGTACATTCACTTATTTTTATTATACTGGTCAGAAAGCGCTTTGAGGAGAGACTGTGTCTATTTATTGGCTTGCAAATAAAAACACTATATTCAATACTGTGCTTGGCATTTAAGTATTCTATATTGGTTGAATAAATAAATTATTTGAAATAATAGAAAAAGCCAGGTATATTTGGTGAATTGTCTGAAATATAAACTTTTCATTTTTTATGTATTTTTTGAGATGTTGTCTCACTGTGTTGCCCAGGCTGATTTTAACTCCTGGGCACTTGTGATCTTCCCATCTCCCACTCTAGAATAGTTGGGATAACTGGCACATCTCATTGCACCTGTTTAAAATTCCACCCCCCACCACCCTACCCCCATACTAGAGATGGAACCCTCTACCATTGGGCTATGTCCCCAGCTCTTGGGGGGGTTTTTTGCTTGTTTGTTTTTTGTTTTTGTATTTGTTTTGGTGGTGATTGTTGTTTTGAGACAGTGTCACTAAGTTGCCCAGTTGACCTTGAACTTATAATCCTCCTGCTTCAACATCCCCAGTGGTTCTGAATGACAGACATGCTCTATTGTGCTGGACTCAAAAATTGTATACTTTTCAAGCTGGATAGCTATTTGGCCTTTAACAGAAAAAACAAAACAAATAAACAAACAAAAAAACTGTAGATCCATTTGGCACCTTATTATTTCATTAAATATTGACAAGGTATTTTTTAAAATATGTGTAAGATACAAAGAAAAACCATAAGCAATTGTTTGTCTTCTAGTTAATTTAGAAAAAAAGCATTATCATTAACTTTATAATTACATTCCTTTTTTTCCTCCTTTAAAGCACTATCCTGAATTTTGGTTTATTATTATCTTGCATTTTTAAGGTAGAATTTGTTGTTATTGATAAAATTCATATAACACCATATTGACCAATTAACCATTTTATAGTAATATAGTTTAATGATTTTTAGCATATTCACAATGTTGTGTATCCATCACCACTAATTCTGGCACATTTATGTTACCCTAAAAAGAAACCCTTGTACCCTTCAGCCATTTGTTCTTCCTTCCTTCCCCATTCCCTTAGTAACCATTTAATCTACTTTAATCTGATTTGAGTATTTCAAATATATGGAGTCGTACAATATGTTTTGGTATCTGATTTCTTTCATTTATCTGTGTTTTCAAGGTTCTTCCATGTTATAGCATGTATCATCAGTAATTTCTATGGCAAAATTATATTATGACATTTTATGAATGTGTGACAATTACCTGTTCGTCGGTTGATGGACTTTGTGTGTGTGTGTTATGAAAAATATCACTGTGAACATTCTTATTCAAATTTTTCTATGATCCTGGAATTTCTCCATCCTGTCCCATGTTCTTCTGGTTAATGAATGTTCCCGTATCTCATCTTCTTCAAATCCCAGTGATGCATCCTCGTGTCATTCACATGTCCTAAGGAACTCAGGTTTCAATTTCAGTTCATAGTTTAGTTTTATTTTCTCTTATGGTTCCTTTTCATGATTTACTTTTCTTCCTATGTTTCCAGCAATGCATTAAAATTGTTGTAAGCCAGGAATGGTGACTCACACCTGTAATCCCACTGATTGAGAAGGCTGAGGCAGTAGGATTGCAAGTTCAAGACCAACCTCAGCAATTTAGCAAGACCCTGTCTCAAAATAGAAAATGAGCCAGGCACCCCTGTAATCCCAGAAGCTTGGGAGGCTGAGACAGGACTATACATATTCAAGGCCAGCCTTAGCAATTCAGCCAGGCCCTAAGCAACTTAGTGAGACCCTGTGTCAAAATAAAAACAAAAAGGGCTGGGGATTTAGCTCAGTGTTAAAGCACCCCTGGGTTAAATCTCTAGTACCAAAAAATAAAAATAAAAAGGGGGCTGGGGATGTACCTTAGTTATTAAGCACCCCTGGGTTCAACTCAGTACTAAATAAATAAATATTGTTTTATATTGAATCTGTTGGTTTTTAGCCAGTAATGGAGTAGGACTGTTCAGAATATTTTGTCTACCAAATTGCCAAAGGGAAAGTAAAATTATACTCTTAGATTTTTTATTTGAAATTAACTGTTAGTTCAACCACAAACAAATTGCCTCACCAAATTGCTATTTGTGTTTCATCCAGCTTTTACTAGTACTACTAAATTTTATGAAAGCTCTCTCTGCTAAATAAGACTGTAACTTTCCTTTTAGGTTCTACCAAGTTTATTTTTTGTTATTTTCTGGTTCTTACAGGATTATGTCGACAAAGAGAAGGCAATTGCCAAAGCCTTGGAAGACCTCAGAGCCAACTTTTACTGTGAACTCTGTGATAAACAGTATCAGAAACATCAGGAATTTGACAACCACATTAACTCCTATGATCATGCACACAAGCAGGTGAGGGATAATTATTTCCTAACAAGGCTAAGGATACTTTATCTCTTGCTGTCACTTTTGAATTTTTTGAGTGTACCCCAAAAACCTGGTGACTGTAGTTTCTGTGTCTTCCAATTTTTATATGAAGTCATCTGACATACTTGATTTTTCTCAGTAGCAGAAGTCCTGACATAGACACCCACTTCCTGTCCCTGCCACTCCCCACCCCTATGTTAAGTATAATGAAGAATTGTGAGTTTCATAAACTTTATGTATTTGTGGCTTTGAGGAATTTCTAAATTTTTATTTAATTTGGTAATTCAGCTAGGATTGCCAGAAGCTTTGTTTCCATTTCTCCCTTTGTTAAATTTAAAAGAGTTATTCTAAGCTGTGGTCTTTTCAACCTAGGAGTCTAAGAGTTTATGTTTTATTCACTATTGTTTTCTACCAGTAAGTCATTTTGTTATTCACTACCTTGGAAGGTGGATAAATCTTGAGAAGGAAAATAAAATTAGCTGCTATCTAACTTTTAAAATAAACAAAGAACATCTCTAATGCTGCATGTTGAAAGAGTTGAGAAATTAATTATTCTTTCTTTGCATTCTTTTGCTTTTATTGAGTTAGAAAAGAAACTTGTACCCGATTAATTTCTGGCAGTAATTCCTATGGGAAGTTTAGAAAGGGGAAAAGAATTTTTAGGATTGTAGGACAAATCTGGCTCATTAAAGAATTTTGAGACTTTTCATTTTGTAGGACTTTGCATGACTTGCTAGGTCTTTGTGGGGTATAATAGTTGTATTTGTTAGACTTATAATTTTGTGTCTTTAAGCTGGAACTGTTGAACCAGCAAAGAATTTTTTTTAAATTTATTTATTTTTTAACTTTTCCTTCATCTTCCATGTAACCAGTGGAAGATGAAGATTTCCATGCACAAAAGACAAGCTTTGACCAAGTTTTACTGTGACAAGGAGAACTTGTAAGCTGGTTGTGATGGGTTTTTTTTTTTTTTGCAACAATTTTTTCCATATTTAATCATGTATAACCAAGTTAAGATTCTTCTAGATAAAATTATATTCAAGGCAGCTTTTCAATTTATTACACTCCTTTGGGATATTGCTTTTAATATACTGTCAGCTGTGCTTGAGAAGACTGGTTTTGAACTTGTGATCTTCCTGTCTCAGCCTCCTGAGCCACTGTGATTACAGGTGTGTGTAACGTGGGGATGCCCAGTTTGAATACTATTTATCAGTAACTTTTCCAGTTTTTCACTGTGTTTTTAATCTCCAATTTTCAAGTTATCATTTTTTATAGTATTAACAAAGACAGAGGTACTTGCCTACCTTTTTGGGCTCTTGAGAATTTCTTGAGTTAAGAAGTGTCTGTGAGGGCTGGGGATATAGCTCAGTTGGTAGAGTGCTTGCCTGGCATGTATGAGGCACTAGGTTCAATCCTCAGCACCACATAAAAATGAAATAAAGGTATTGTATCCATCTACTGTAAAAAACATTTTTTAAAAAGTGTCTGTGATATATTAAAAGGCCCCAGATGATACTTAAGGCATAAAAGGGACATATAGAAGGATTACACTTCTAGTTGATAGGAAGTCTTTTCAGTAAAGTTTCAGCTAGAAGTAAACCAAGGGAAGTGTAACTCAAACTTGAATACTGTATAGAAAAATAATTATTTTTTACTTTTTTTAAGTGAAGTCTGTTTTTTTTTTTTTAGTTGCTTTTTTACAGGGAAAAATTTGACCAAAACAGATTTACAAATTAAATCTGAACTATAGTATAGAACTAATAAAATTCCTGTGGACCTTAATTTAATTGACTTATGATAATGTTTTAGTGGTGTTGCTCCCATCCTGAGTGAGGTAGAAATTGCTGATAGCTTTGGTTTATTAAATCCACCTGTTTACTCTCCTGCTCACATTGTGTTAACTCAGTTCTTTCACCATTGTTCTCTATACTGTTCTCTGTTGCAGTAGTTCTCAACCTGGGGAGATTTTGTCCCCCAGGAGCACTTGGCAATGTCTGTAGACATTTTTGGTTATCACAACTAGTGGGGTAGTGTTATTGTCATGAAGTGAGTAAAGGCCATTCTTACAATGCATAGGAAAGCCCACTGAAACAAAGAATTACCTAGACCAAAATGGCAATCAATAGTGCTGAGGTTAAAAAGCCCTATACTTTTAGAACTACTGAAAACCTTCAAATACATGTGATATTATAATATCATTTGGCCTTTGCTTAGTACAAACATATCATCATTTTACATCCCTAATGTTATTGTAAACATTTATGAAGTGCTCATCAAAGTAACCCAAAATATTCACTGATTACTTGTTGAGATCATAATCAAAATCAAAATATAAAATTAAGAATTTCTCATAGTGGGCTGAGGCTGTAGCTCAGTGGCAGAGCACTTGCCTTGTGAGGCACTGGGTTCAATCCACAGCACTGCATTAAAAATAAACAAATAAAATAAAGGCAATGCTGTCCATCTACAACTACAAAAAAAAAAATCTTTAAAAGAAAGAAAGAATTTCTCATAGAGAAATGAACTATACCTATCCGCTGAAACAGTGTCTGTGATCCCTGGTCTGGGAAAAATCTTTAGCTTATATGATTAATGAGCACATGAGTTCATTTCTTCACCTTAATCAAAAATTCATCTTAACCATAAAAAAAAGAACAGATGTATTTTAAGTTTATTTTTTGTTTTTGATGGAGTGTTATTCATTTGGTTGAAATGTAGGCCTTTTCAAAACCTTTCTTCATATTGCTATCTTACTGCAAATGGTAGAATCTTGAAATAGGATGTTGTAAATTTATTAACATTAAGACCAGTACTAAATTTTTATGCAATTCTTTTCTTCACTTTGAATTTCTAAGGAACCTTTAATTATCCTTTGTATAATACAATTAAATAACCCCTAATAAGAGATAGGGTATTTTTCATTCCTCTTTCATGGACATGAACTCAGCGTACAAATGGGCCTACCATTTTCCCAAATTCATGCTCTAAAATCATAAAGACACCCTGTCTTGTCTTCCAGGAAGGCACACAGGATTATTATGAATCTGAGATAATAGGTAAGTACTTTATCCCACATTAGTAATCCTTAATTTGCATCTTCCATCAAATTTTGACTATTGAAGTTTTTCAAAGAAATGACCTTTAAATGGTAAACTACTAGTATATGCAGGACCTGAAAATACCCTTAACCTTTACTAAACTCAAATATTCCCCCCCCCAAAAAAGCTACATAGTTGCCCTTATTTATGGTGAGGGAAGGTGTCATATGCCTTTCCCTCTACTAGTTTTTCTCAAATTTTCTAAGGTCTTACGAAGTTATTAATGTAAAAATATTGAGACCCAGCTTAGGGGGGTAATGGCTCAGTAGTAGCGCCCTTGCCTGGCATGTGTGAAACACTGGCTTCCATTCTCAGCAGTACATATAAATAAATTAAATAAAGGTCTAACAACAACTTTAAAAAAAAGAAGAAGAAGAAGACCCATCTTAATCTTCATAAATGTAAAAACTAGCAGAACATTTTGGCTCTTCTCAGTAGTTTAACACTAGTTTTCAAGTGATCAGTTTTATTACATTTTGAAATCTCCAAAGATAGTCCCTACAGTTCCTCAAAAGATAACCCATTTTTTTAAGCTGTTTTATAAGCTCTAATATGCACTCAGTGAACATTAAGTTGATCATCTCTTACCTCTCTTGGCTTTATTTTGAGTTAAATTGAAACTAAAGATTTTTCCATTCCCATCCTTAATCTTTTTAATCATTTGTATATTTTTAAAAAATACTTGTCTGGAGCTGGGCACAGTGACACATCCCTATAATTCCAGTAACTCAGGAAGCTGAGGCAAGAGGATCTCAAGTCGAGGCCACTCTGGGTAACTTTACAAGTTACTGTCTCAAAAAATTTTTTTAGCTAGGTGCAGTGGCCCATGCCTGTAATCCCAGCAGCTCTGGAGGCTGAGCTGGGAGGATTGTGAGTTCAAAGACAGCCTCAGGAACTGCAAGGTGCGCAAGTCAATGAGACCTTTTCTCTAAATAAATTACAAAATAGGACTGGGAATGTGGCTCAGTGGTCAAGTGCTCCTGAGTTCAATCCCAAGTACAAAAAAAAAAAATTATATATTTTTTAAAGGCTGGAATCAGGCGTGGGGGCACATGTTTATGATACCAGCAACTTGGGACTGGAAGGTAGGACTGCCAATTCAAGGCCGGCCTCAGCAACTTAATAAATCCCTGTGTCAAAAGAAAAAATGAAAATTGTCAGGGAGCTGGGCACAGTGGTGCACACTTATAATACCAGTGGCTCAGGAGGCTGAGGCAGGAGGATTGCAAGTTCAAAGCCAGCCTCTGCGAAAGTGAGGTGCTAAGGGACTCAGTGAGACCCTGTCTCTAAATAACATAACAAAACAGGGCTGGGGATGTAGCTCAGTGGCCAAGTGCCCCTGAGTTCAATCCCTAGTACTCCTCCCTCCCCCTAAAAAAGGGTCAGGTATCTAACTCAGTGGTAAATTGCCCCTAGTACTCCCATGCTCCCCAAAATAAAATAAAATAAATAAAAAGGCGAGAGATGTAGTTCAGTAGTAGAGTGCTAGCCATGTATAAGGCCTTGGATTCAATCCCCAGTACTGAAAAAATGATCATAATAATAGTTAATGCCTTTTCCCCCCTTTCTTTGTCCCTTGTTACCTTTTCAGGAGTCGTCTTTTGTTTGCTTGTTTTTCTTTTCTTTCTTTTTTAATTCTTCTAATTTTATCTTCTATTTGTGCCACTAAGGGTCCTTCAGGTACATAAGCAGATCACAAATTGTCTTACCCATGTACTTTGTCTGGTCTTCATGGTGTTATTTTTCCCTTGTTAATTTTAATTGGTTCCCAATGTTTTTAAAAAAAATTGAAGCAGGTCACAGTGGTGCATATCTGTAGTTCTATCTACTTGAGAGGCTGAGGTAGAAAGATCACTTGAGGCTAGCATTTGAGGGCCAGTGTGCACAATATAGCAAGACCCCATCTCTTTATTTAAAAAACAAACAAACTTTATTCAGGAGAGTTTACATAATTCAGGCTTTGGCTTGTCTTGAGAAAAATTGAAATATCTGACCTTGGGCCTACATTTCAACATAACCATTAATTAAAGTTGTCTCTTTGTTCATTGTACAATTAGCTCTGGTTTTCATCTTTTCTCATACATCCACCTATGTGACTGACCCATTATGTTATCTGCCAAACCCCTCTGAACACTTGAGTTTCTGACCCAGGCCTATTACCCCCACCCTCATGAGTTCTGACTGACTCTTGGGAAAGTAGCACATTGAAAAGTTGTGCCCTTACTGATGGTGTTGGAACCAGCTTCCTTGCTATTTCAGTGATCACTTGTCAAAACACATTGTAAAGAGGTTTCAGAAATCCCTTTAACTTGTAGAAGGAATCAGAATCTCAGTCAGGAAAGAATGTTTTCAGCTTGGCTTGCCTCTTTTTTCTGCCAAAATAACCTTAGTATGAAAACCCCTGTACTTTTTACACATTCTGAAAAGACCGAAATCTTATTTACTACCAAGGTCTGTTTTAGCTGTGAATAATAGTACTAGTTTTCTAAGCTTTAAATAACTGAACTAACATGAATGAAGGCATTAACAGTAACCAGTGATTTCTCTAATCTGAGTTGTAGGATGGAATGTATTAATACATTATTTAGTTAACTTGTCTCAACTTGTTGCTGCTTTTTGATAATTACTTAATTTATTATTAGTTGACTATTTCAGTACTCAACTATTTCAGTACCTGGTAGTATATATTACAAAAGACAAAAGAATTTTAGAATTTCCCTCATTGCTCAAAAATATAATAGATTCTGAATTTAAATGTATTCTGAGAAATTCCTTGATGATAGAAGGAATGATCATTTTTGGACTTCACAAAGACTTCATTAAAATTTGGAGTGGTCACTTTCCACTTGTGGTTTTACCATTTAGTTATTGGATATTTGTCTCTCAAGATATTGTCCAGCATTTGATTCTCTATATGCTTCAGGCATATAGCATCAGGACAAATAGGCACATCAAAGCAAGTTGTACTTCTGCCAAACCACTGCAGTTTTGAAGACATGTAACCTTTTTTTTTTTTTTTTTAAGTGTTGTTTTGATATTCAGTGAAGGAAGAACACAGAAGTAAATAAAAAAGGCAAGATAAGATACTCCTAAGAGCTAAAATTAAGAGAACATCACACTTAAAAGAATTTTTAAAACCACCAAGATCAGATACTCCTGAAGTTATTCTTTAGGTGCTCTGTATTTTGGGTGTTCCTAGAATGTTTATCCTTCAAAAAAATAAAGTAATTATTGGCAAAAATGGAAAATCACAAAGTACTTAGGAATCCCAGAGGTTCATAAATGTTGACTTATACAACACAGTTCACTTTTGAAGCTATGCTTTGAGAACAAAAAAGGGCTGTGGGCATAGCTCAGTGATAGAACACTTGCCTAGCATGTGTGAGGCACTGGATTTCATCTAGCATTGGGTAAAGAGTGGGAGAGAGAAAAACAAATAAATATGAAGAGAAGAATCCATCTCAGAACTTGAGCATACTGTTGTTTTGTTTTACTAACCTCTGGCAGGAAGATGAAAATTTTAAATTCACTTGTGCTTAGTATTACTATAGATGCTATTTTTCTTTGGGACTATTTTGCTTGATAGAACATTGAATCATTTTATCAGTTTTCTACAAATTGAGCATGTTTTCAGCCTTTTCACCTTTTAAATCTTATGTACTCATACCCTATGCTTAACTTTGGAATTAGACTACTTAAACCCAGCAATCACACCCTAATTAAGGGAAAAAAACCTTATATCTACTTAGGGAAATGTTATGCTTTTATGAGTAGTGTTAATCTTATATCCTTCAGGAACTAATATTGCAGGTAAATAGGCATCTTATTGTGTATTTCTAATTGTTCTTCATCTTGCCACACAATCCCAATATAAATAAAAATGATTCAACCTTTTTCATGTTGTGCCATTTCAACCTGTTTTCTGCCCTGTAATCTTAAATTCATCATAGTGATAGACTGTAGTTTGGAAATTCTGGGATTAGGCTGTTGTGTTCTATTGTAGTCTGAAAGATTAAAGCAAGATTAAAGGTAAATACAAGTTTGTGAATGACAATACTGTAAAGAGAATTCTGAACTGAGAAGCTGCTCTTATATTTGTTTTGAACCCAAGTATCCCTTATAAATTATGTTTCTTCAAATTTTATATACAGGGCAAATATTTGTCTCCAGGTATGATCTGGAGGGACACAGTCTATACTTAAAACTCACAAAAACACAATGAGCTACCATTTCACACCCACTGGTATGTCAAAAATTTAAAAAGAGACACAAAGCTGGGGATATAGTTCAGTGGTAGAATACATACATAACATATATGAGCCCTGAGTTTCTTTCTCAACCCCATTCTACCCCCAAAAAAAGCAAGATATAATTAACCAGTTTAGGAGAGATTTTGGAGAAGGTTGAACCCTCCTATATTGCTAATGAAATAATAAGGTGGTGCAGCCCTTCTGAAAAACTTACTGAAAATATTAAAACCTAGAATTACCATATGACCAATTTTATCCAAGAGAAATGAAAACATGTCTACACAAACACTTGTACAATAGTGTTCATAACAGCATTATTTGTAATAGCCAAACAGAAACAACCCCAAATCCATGCATCAGTTGATGAATAAATAAACTATAGTATACCCATACAAGGAAATATTATTTTGTTAATAAAAAGGAATAACTCACTGCTTACAATATACATAAACCTTGAGTATGCTTGCTGGGTGCAGTGGTACATGCCTGTTATCCCAGTGGGTCAGGAGGCTGAAGCAGGAGGGTCAGTCACAAGTCAAAGCCAGCTTCAGCAACTTAGTGAGACCCTATCTCAAAATAAAAAATAAAAAGAACTGGGTATGTTGCTCGGTGATAGAGTGTCCCTGGGTTCAATCCCCAGTACTAATGAATGGGTGAATGAGTGAATGAAAGAAAGAAAACAAAAATGAAACCAATTTGATAAATATTTATTGAGCATCTCTCTCTCTTTTTTTTTTTTTTTTTTTGGTCATACAAACAGTCTGGACATTGCAGTGTTAGGACAGCCTTGGTCCTTGTTCTGGGAGATTTGTTACTGTCTGGTCAGAGAAACAAACCATGAATAATATTTTAATGCTAAAGAGACAAAATCAGGCTTTTTCTGTAGAGCTGAATAAATACAGAACACAGGATTTTTAGTGGCATAGAGTATTGAACTTTAAATTGTGCCTACTTTATGATACCTAAAATACTTTTCACATGGGAACTTTGGGTTTTTGTTTGTTTGTTTGTTTTGTTGTTTTCTTTAAATTTAGATGGTAGAAGCTGGGTGCAGCAGTGCACACTTGTAATCCCAGGTACTTAGAAGGCTGAAATAGGAGAGTTGCAAGTTTGAAAACAACTTCAGCAATTTAGCAAGATCCTTTCTCAAAATAAAAATTAAAAAGGGCTGGGGCTGTATCTCAGTGATAGGGTGCCACTGGGTTCAATCCCCAGTACTGCAGATAATTAATTATTTAACTTAGTAGATTTTAAATACTTGAGAATAATAATTGAACTTATTCCTAGTTAAGTATATTCAATCAAATATAAACATCAAATTTAGTTTTGATAGAAGAAAGCACCAGAAGACACAAAAAAAAGATATATAAAAGACTTTTATAAAAAGTCACTCTTTTGGACAGACTCTATTTATTTTTTAGTTTTCAGCAGACACAACATCTTTGTTTGTATGTGGTGCTGAGGATCGAACCTGGGATGCACGCATGCCAGGCGAGCGCACTACCGCTTGAGCCACATCCCTAGTCCAAAATGTCATATTTCTTAAGGGCTATTTTAAAGATGATCTTCTATGAAGCCCGATTACCATAGTTCCTCTGGTTTAGTAGACGTTATGAGGCAGAATGCTTCTGTTCATGAAATTTGCAATTAAAGAAAAGTACATGGCTACTGGGCTAGCCTTTTCTGTAAATTTATTACCCACATTGACATTTACAGATTCACATTTTCCTCATAAAATCTATTCTGAGTTAGTAGAGCTGAAACTAGTGTCTTGAGACATTTTTCTGCCAGCCTAATGCTGTTTAAATTGTGTTCTAAGAACTGGAATATCATTTTCATTTGAAGATGTCTTTAACCCAAAGAGCCACAATTAATTTGTTGGTACTTAAAGTACTGAATCCTGGATCATTTGTGAAGAATCTGTTAAGGGGGCTGGGGTTGTGGCTCAGTGGTAGAGCACTTGCCTAGCATGTGTGAGGCCCTGGGTTTGAGTCTCAGTACCACATATAAATAAAATAAAGGTCCATTTACATATAAAATATATATATAAAGAATTTGTTAAGGTCTTTTCTCTGCAGGTTTTTGTTTCTCTGAATAAGAAATTTAATTCTTATATGAGTGATAGCTGGAAGAATATATTATATAATTTGATTATGTCACTACTAGAAATGTGAGAATATTTCATATCAACCTCTTCTATAAATAATAGAAATTTTATTTGGGGGAAAAATCACATTATCCACTAGACATTTGCCAGATCCCTTCTATGGATTTAATTCTGCTCTGTGCACTGCAGGGTTGATTATAAAGGTTATAATCCTATCCAACATAAAGGAAAAAGCAGTGTTGAGCAGTTGTGACTTATTAAATGCTTTACATTTATTTTTACATTTAATCTGGTAAATCTATTGATGGATAGCCCTGATTTTATAATAAGAGAATTGGAGCTACAGGGAGTGAAATCGCTTTATCAGTAATTAGTAATTGAACCAAGTCTTTCTAACTCTGAAGCTTTGCACATACTGTCTTTCTGAAAGACAGGAATGAATAACTCTGACAATTGCTAGATTAGAGTTATGACAAAGTGCTAACAGTTCAGTCTTCTTATGAGGGACTTCAGTAAGAAGGAGAGACTTGGAGTTAGGTAAAAGAAAATATGAGCGTTAATGCATGGCTTTCCATTATTATCATCAGAATGTTGTTCCCTGAGAAACCTCAAATGTACATATTGGGTTTGGGAGTGTGTGCTGAATTCCATCTTAAGATTGGGGCAAAATTTTGGGGTTCCCAGTTCTGCTTTTGAGAGTCCAGATTTGACTATAAAGTTTGTAAAGGTGACATGGGAGTGTTTGCTGTACCTTATAGAGTATCAAGATATATTTGCCTAGAGGGAGCCTAGGCAATTTAGATTTTATTTTATTGGCATCATCCCATTTTTTTTCCATCCATGCCTTCATCTGTATGCTTGCACCAGGGATTTGAGGTAGGATGTCTTCAGGATGATGTGGACCTGCTCCTGTCCTTTTAACTTTTAGATGCAGGAAGTGGTTGCTAAATGATTGAAAAGCCTGATTTCTGACTCAACCTGGAGGCTTCAGACTTTTTATAAAAAATCGCCCTTTTGGACAATGCCCTGTAGGTTAATAAGTGCCTCCTAAGAGTGATGAAATATTTTTAAGAAAGAAGGGAATGAATAGGCAATGAAGAGACTGTTCAGGTTTATGAGGAGGCTTAGGGAAAGACAGCAGATAAGAGAAAAATACACATTCTATTTAAATTTGAGCTGGAAAACCTATTTGGAGAATTAAAAAACCAGGTTTGTAGCCTAAAATAAAGATAATAGGCTGATGGATCCTTTCTGTCTTCCCCATCTCCATCATAAGGAGGAAACTAGAATTCTAAACATGAATCTCCCAGTATTTTACTATTTTAAGTAAACATCTTAAAATAGTTGATCCTCCATATTATAGTGGGCAGCACAACTCAGTAAGAGTTTTGCCAGTTGTAGGTTATTTGAATTTCCCCAAAATAAAGATAAATGAAAACAAGACCAATGGCTTTTAGACAGCATTGGTCTTATTCAAAGTTTGTAAGCATTTTTATTGAAAAAATAGACAATTTCATTTATCTAGGTGGGTTTGCTGTGTCAGTCTGTGTGTATGTACACCTATATATGTTGTGTAGGTGCTTCCCCTTTCCCCAGCCCTTTTAGAGTTGACGGCTTTGTCCTTGATTGTTCAGTATAAGTTTGTAGACTTGACTAAGAGAGCTTGTGTAGTAATGCTTGCTTTATTTTTTTTTTCTCTTCTACTCTTGTTTTATTTTTTACTTTTTTTTCTTTGTGATGTGACATTTTCAGCTGATGTATTGAAAGCAAATTCTTCTAATTTGGGAGCCCAGATCACAAGAGTGAGTTTTTCTACTAGTGTCTTTAGCTGTATATCTTTTTTTGTGTGTGTCTTTCTACCCTTCCTCCTCCCAATTAAAAAAGATTCAAAATACATTTCATAAATATTAGGTAAGAAAACTCCTTTGTCTGTTGAACATCATGCCTTTCCACAAAGCAATGTCCACTTTATATTGGGTCAAATTCCTTTTCTCAATGCTATTGTAAAAGCATAAGCTAATGAGTATGTTTTATCTTGTTTGTTTTTTAATATTGTCTAAGGTGTTGAAAATAATTTTAGTTCTGTCTTCATTACAGATAGATATGTCTGGACTCTGTCACCAGTGTGTCATGGCACTGTTCTTTTTTGGTTGTTGCTGTTTCTTTTGTTTTAAGGAAAATTGTATAGTAGCTTCTGAAAATAAAAGACCATCCTGTTATCTGGATTTTAAGTAATAAAATTTTTGACTTATCTCTATTTTCCCTCCCCACCCCCTGGATATTCCTCTCAGGGTCATGAAGGAATGAAAAGCTATACATATTACTCTCTAATTTCAACAGACTGACCAGATGAAATTGGTCAGACTGGTGAGCTCTGAACATGCTAGCATTAGAAGACCTCTCTTGGGTTTGTTTAATAGTTACCAAGAAATCTCCAATTGTGCTGAAAAGAGATAACACCTTTTATGGTGAAATAAAAGTATGTTTTCTATTTGTTCTGATTCAAATAACCTCCCTATGTAAGCTGTACATTGCTTTTTAAGATCTTGCACCTTGAGCGATTTTCTGTAATAGCCTAAACCCTTTCTGTTCTCTTTGACCTGTGTTACTGCAGTTTATCTCATGTTCTGTTTGTCTAGTTTTGCATCCTGGAAGAGCAGGTGATTAAATAGTCCCTTTTCTTTCTTCCCAATGTTATAAATTTCCTCATTGCTACTGAAATAATTTTATATTGCCCAATAAAGCAAATAATATGCTGTACTAATTAGAAATGCAGATAGTTCAAGTGTCATACACAAAGTAATCTGCTGTTATGTTTTCAGTATGATAGAGAGTCTAATGACATATTCTGCACTAGTACTATAAGCATTGGTTTATGGTAAATTTCTAAAGGCTTTGCTTTCAGTTACTCTTAAATCACCACCTTCTGTTTCTTTCTTTCCATTAACCCAGAGATTAAAAGATCTCAAACAGAGAGAGTTTGCCCGAAATGTCTCTTCAAGATCTCGCAAGGATGAGAAGAAACAAGAAAAAGCCCTTCGGCGGCTCCATGAGTTGGCAGAGCAAAGAAAACAAGCTGAATGGTAAGGAAATTTTCTTTCAGAGTGCTCTACAGATAATTACAGTCCTTAAGATTTTAAGTTAATAGATTTTAAGATTATACTTCAAAGTATTAGCCTTAAGATTTTCAGTAGAACCTTATTGATTATATGTTCTTTTCAGGCCATATTCTATTTACTATCTGTGTGACTTATTCAACTTGTATCTAAACTCTCTGTGCTCTAATTTCTCTATTTGTAGAATGAAGATAGTAACAATTTACTTCTCACAGTTGTAAGCACTTAAAAAGAGTGCCTGGTATGCCGGTGCATGCCTGTAATCCTGGAGGCTTAGGCAGGAGGATGGCAAGTTCAAAGCCAGCCTCAGCAATTTAATGAAGCCCTAAGTAACCCAGTGAGACCCTGTCTCAAAATAAAATATAAAAATGGTTTGGGGATGTGGCTCAGTGGTTAAGCACCTCTGGGCTCAATCCCAGGTACCGCCCGCCCCCCGCCCCCCCCACCCCGCCCCAAAAAAGAGTGCCTGGCACATCTAAGAGGCACAGTAAATCAGTAAATGATGCCACTATTTCTACTATTCACATTTTCCAATATTCTTCTTTTTATAGGAAAAAATGTTAGGGCACACATTTAAGGGTTGTCATTACCTTTTAAGTACTATATAGTTAGTACTCTGAAACCTACAGAATTTCATCAATTTATTTCTCTATAAGGTCCTGTCCCTTTGAGTGTTGTTTTTAATATTCTTTTATGGTTCTTATTCATTATTGAATTTTTGTCTGGAATTTAGCCTTAAGAAGACTACCTTACCTAGGATAGAACTTCCAAACAATTAGATTCTGGAGACCCAGTCTTCGAGTTGTTTTTGGTTTGTTTGTTTGTTTGCTAGAGATCAAACCCAAGGCCTTGCACATGCTAGGCAAATGCTCTACCACTGAATTCATCCCCACTAGATTTACTAGTTTTATATTGTACCCCACCCACACACAAACACACACACTTCCTCCTTATTGACTTGCATTCTGGAGGAAGAAGGAAGGGAGAGAATATATATAGTATTAAGTTTTTAACAGAATTACCCTACAATCTCTAATATTTAGTTAAACTGCCTATAAAATGATTCTGTACCTCCTTTTACTTTTTTTTTTTTTTTTTTTTTTGGTACTGGGGATTGAACCCAGGAGCACTGAGCTACATCCCCAGCCCTTTTTATTATTTTACTATGAGATAAGGTCTCTTAAGTTGCAGAGGCTGGCATCAAATTTACAATCTTCCCAAGTCACTGGGATTACAGGCAAGTGCCACCATGCCTGATTGGCAGCTCTTTTCTTTAAAAATATATATATATTTTTTTTAAATTGTCAGTGGACCTTTATTTATATGAGAATAAATAAAAGGTGCTGAGAATCAAACCCAGTGCCTCACACACACTAGGCAAGTGCTCTACCACCGAGCCACAACCCCAGCCCAAAGGGCAACTCTTTATGTAGTAAACACAAAAGAAAGCTTGGGATTGTTGCAATGGTGCCTCCTTAAAATAGATATACTATGCCAGGTGTAATGATGGCACGTACCTGTGATCCCAGTTACCTGGGAGGCTGAGGCAGGAGAATTACAAGTTCAAGGCCAACCTGGGCAATTTAGCAAGACCCTGTCTCAAAATAAAAAATAAAAAGGACTAGGGATAGAGCTCAGTGTAGAGCACCCCTCAGATCAAGCCCCATTACCACAAAAAAAAAGAAAAAAAAATTGTACACCAAAGTTCAGGGCATCTTTTTCTTTAAAGGTAACTTTTAGTTCCCAGTTTTTTAAATGAATACTTAATAGATGACTAAGTAGGGCTGGAGGTGCAGTGGCAGAGTACTTGCCCAGCATGTGCAATGCCCTGGGTTTGATCCACAGCACCATGAAAAGAAAAAAAAGACCAAGTAGTTTCAAGAGAATTAAAAATATATATATTTGATCCATCATCAGATATTTCTTCATACTAGAAATAATGCATGACCCCATAGTAGTTATTGAAATAACAGCAAAGACTAGAGTCTAGGGTTATGGCTCAGTGGTAGTGCACTTGCCTAGCATGTGTCTTTAGCTGTATAAATAATATACATATAAATATAAATAAATGAATAAAATAAAGGTCCATCAGCATCCAAAAAAATTTTTTAAACATGGCAAAGACAAAAAAATCAAAACAAATATTTTTATTCAGTTTGAGAGTTTTGTGCTGTATAGTATAGGTAGTTTGTTTCTGTGGGGTAGGCTTTTAACATAGCATATCTCTTACTATCCAAATCTGTTGGGTTCCCATTTTCCAATAGCAACAGTTCATGTAGCAAGAGATGCCACCACATCATCTGAATGTTTTTGGTTACTGAGTTGAGGACACTTAGTAGCTGCTGGTCATATAACAAAGGTTTTTATCTAAATGGATATATAATTCTATTTAGTTCTTGAGTTTGGAATTCAACGAATACTGGATAGTCCACACATGGTGAAATTTAGGCAATATAGGCAGTTTAGAATGCTACTCTTTTTTTAATATTTATTTTTTAGTCATAGTTGAACACAATATCTTTAATTAACTTATTTATTTTTATGTGGTGCTGAGGATCAAACCCAGGGCCTCACCCATACTAGGCAAGCACTCTACTGCTAAGCCACAACCCCAGTCCCTAGAATACTACTCTTTTATACACACACACACACACACACACACTTTATTTATTTATTTTTATATGGTACTGAGAATCGAATCCAGGGCCTCACATGTGCTAGGCAAGAGCTCTACCACTGAGCCACAATCTAGCCCTAGAATCCTACTCTTAAGACTTCTCACTGTACCTGTTGTCAAAGCTGAAGAGTGCTTGATAGCAATGTGGCCATTGTTCTGAGTACCCAGAAAATACAGTAGCCCCTGTGGTATTACTTTCTATAGTTTCAGTTATCCACACTCAGTTGTGGTCTGAAAGTATTAATTTGAAATTCCAGAAATAAAGAATTTGTAAGTTTTTTTTAAATTGTGTGCTATTCTGAGTAGTGTGATGAAATCTCAAGCTGTCCCAGTCTGTCCTGCTGGGGACATGAAACATCCCTTTGTTCAACATATTCATGCTTCAGATGCTGTATGCCCACTAGACAGAGACCAAATATATATAACTTTTATTATTATCTTATTATAACTATTTTATTTTATTGTTGTTGATCTCCTACTGTGCCTAATTTATAAACTAAACTTCATTATAGATGAGAGAGAGAGAGAGTGTGTGTGTGTGTGTGTGTGTGTGTGTTGGGGCTGGGGTTGTGGTTCAGCAGTAGAGCTTTTGCCTAGAATGTGTGAAGCACTGGGTTTGATCCTCAGCACCACATAAAATAAATAAGATAAAGATATTGTGTCCATCTACAACTAAAAAGATATTTTTTTTTAAAAGCGTATGTGTGTACATGCACATGTGTGTATGGTTAAGTACTATCTACAATTTCAGTCATCCACTGGGGTTTTGAAACTTCACCCATGGATGAGAAGGTACTATTATTATATATAAAACCAAAGCAAATGTTTGGATGTAGTGCCCAGGATATATACACAGGCTATTTGCTTCAAAAACAGACATAACAACCCATGGTAGAAGTATCATGGTAGAAGTTTCTATGTTTAATACAGAATATGCCCATTTTTTGAAAAATGAAATCTGAGAAATTTGTTTTTGTTTTTGCTTTTGTTTTTTGGTACTGCGGGTTCAATTAACTTACCACTGAGCTTTTTATTTTTTTATTTTTTATTTTTTGAGATAGGGTGTTTGTACAGTACTTAGGGCTTCACTAAGTTGCTGAGACTGGCCTTGAACTTATGGTTCTTTTGCATTAGCCTTCTGTGTCTCTGGGATTACAGGTATTTGGCACCATGCCTAGCATTTATTTATTTTTTTCTTTAGCTGAATGAAATATAACCTTGTGGATAGAGTTATATATAGCCGTACATTTTGTATTATACCAATGGGTAGAATAATAATAGTAATAAATATGATCAGAAGCAGGTTGCGATAGACTATACAAGATGGTAATAATGGGGTATTTGAGATAAGCCTTATTTTTTTGTAATATAGACAGCTTAAGAAAAAACAGCAGTAACTGGCTGCCCCTGGGAATTTAGGTTGGTTGTTTAATAGAGTGAGATGTTGCTTAACTTCCACTGAGCAGCTTCCTTCATTAGCACAGCAATACAGAATGGCCACCTCTTAGTGTCTTTGAGACCTACCTATGATGAATGGTAGAACATAAAAGATGAGTATGTTATAAGATATATAAAATGTACCCTTAAACCTATTTTTGGTTTTTTTCTCACTTTTTTAAACCATTGTGCAGTGCACCTGGAAGTGGTCCTATGTTTAGACCAACCACGGTGGCTGTAGATGAAGAAGGTGGAGATGAAGACAAGGATGAATCAACTACAAACAGTGGCACAGGTACCACTGCTACTTGTAGCTTGGGATCTGAATTCTCCACAGATAAAGGAGGCCCCTTCATTGCAGTACAGATCACTAATCCCACTGGACTGGCACAAGCTTCTGGGTCATCCTCTCAAGGCATCAGCTTTGGCCTTAAGAATAATTTGGGGACTCCATTGCAAAAATTGGGAGTGTCATTTTCCTTTGCCAAGAAGGCTCCTGTTAAACTTGAATCAATAGCATCTGTTTTCAAGGATCATGCAGAGGAAGGGCCCTCTGAAGATGGAACAAAATCTGATGAGAAGGGTTCTGACCAAGGACTGCAAAAGGTGGGAGATGCTGATGGTAGCGGTAATCTTGATGGTAAAAAAGAAGATGAAGACCCTCAGGATGGAGGGTCTCTTGCCTCAACATTATCCAAGTTAAAAAGAATGAAGCGAGAGGAAGGAACTGGAGGTACAGAGCCAGAGTATTACCACTATATTCCCCCAGCGCACTGCAAAGTAAAACCTAATTTTCCCTTCTTACTCTTTATGAGAGCCAGTGAACAAATGGAAGGTGATAATACTACACACTCAAAGAATGCCCCAGAAAGCAAAAAAAGTAATTCTCCCAAGCCTAAAGGCTGTATTAAGGTGACAGCAAGCCAAGGAGCAGAAAAGGCAGTTAGTGAAGTCTTTGAGCAGCAGAAGGAAGCCACTGTGACTGAGCCCTCAGAGCCTGGAAGCAAACCTGACACAAAAAAGACCACAGGAGGGGATATAAGTGAGCAGAGTTTAGAAAGTCAAAGTCAAAAGTCTTCAGAGATCCAAATGTGTGAGTCTAATCCTTCTAAAGAAACCTGTCAGGCCACCCCAGCTGGGAAAGAAAGCCAGGAAGGACCCAAACATCCTACTGGCCCCTTTTTCCCAGTTTTGAGCAAAGATGAAAGCACTGCCCTCCAGTGGCCATCAGAACTATTAATTTTCACCAAGGCAGAACCATCCATTTCCTACAGTTGTAACCCTTTATACTTTGACTTTAAACTTTCAAGGAACAAAGATGCCAGGGGTAAAGGGACAGAAAAACCGAAGGATATGGGAGGATCCTCAAAGGACCAGCTCCAAGGCCTTGATCCTGGTGAGCCAAATAAAAGCAAGGAAGTGGGAGAGAATGTAGTACATTCATCAGGAAGCAGAATGGAAGTACCTGCTTCAGGGCCTGCCTGTAGCAGCCTGAACAAACTGGAGCCTGGGGGCAGCCATGGGTCAGAGACTGAAGATATAGGGAAAAGCATTCCTAGCAAGAAAGAACGATCTGGGAAGTCCCACCGACACAAAAAGAAAAAGAAACACAAAAAGTCCAGCAAACACAAACGGAAACACAAGGCTGACACAGAAGAGAAAAGCTCTAAGGCAGAGTCTGGGGAAAAGTCTAAAAAGCGTAAGAAGCGAAAACGAAAGAAGAATAAGTCATCAGCCCCAGCAGATTCTGAACGAGGACCCAAACCAGAACCTCCTGGAAGTGGTAGCCCTGCACCACCAAGAAGACGGCGACGCGCCCAAGATGACTCCCAGAGGAGATCCCTCCCTGCTGAAGAAGGGAGCAGTAGCAAAAAAGATGAAGGTGGGGGTGGTAGCAGTTCCCAGGATCATGGTGGGAGGAAACACAAAGGTGAACCACCAGCTTCATCCTGCCAGCGGAGAGCTGGCACCAAACGGAGCAGCCGATCTAGCCATCGGAGCCGACCCAGTAGTGGAGATGAGGATAGTGATGATGCTTCATCACGCAGGCAGCACCCAAAGTCTCCATCCCAGTATAGTGAGGAGGAGGAGGAGGAGGAGGAGGAGGAAGACTCAGGCAGTGAGCATTCCCGAAGCCGCTCACGGTCTGGCCGGCACCATTCCTCACACCGTTCTTCCAGACGCTCTTACACAAGTAGTTCAGATGCTTCTTCAGACCAGAGCTGTTATAGTAGACAGCACAGTTACTCTGATGACAGTTATAGTGACTATAGTGACCGATCACGAAGACACTCTAAGCGCTCTCATGACTCAGATGACTCAGATTATGCCAGCTCCAAGCACCGATCCAAACGACACAAATATTCATCTTCTGATGATGACTATAGCCTCAGTTGCAGCCAGTCTCGAAGTCGTTCTCGGAGTCATACCAGAGAGCGCTCAAGATCCCGGGACCGCAGCCGTAGCAGCAGTTGTAGTCGCAGTCGGAGCAAGAGGAGAAGTCGCAGCACCACAGCCCATAGCTGGCAGCGAAGCCGGAGTTATAGCCGGGATCGCAGCCGTAGTACCAGGAGCCCTTCCCAGAGATCAGGCTCCAGAAAGGGATCATGGGGTCATGAGAGTCCTGAGGAAAGGCGTTCTGGTCGTCGGGACTTCATTCGCTCAAAGATCTATCGCTCTCAGTCCCCCCACTATTTTCGATCAGGGCGGAATGAAGGTCCTGGGAAAAAAGATGATGGCAGGGGAGATGACAATAAAGGGACAGGCCCACCCTCCCAGAACAGCAACACTGGCACAGGAAGGGGGTCAGAAAGTGACTGCAGCCCTGAAGACAAGAACTCTGTCACTGCCAAACTGCTGTTGGAGAAGATCCAGTCTAGGAAAGTGGAGAGGAAACCCAGTATGAGTGAGGAGGTGCAGGTCACCCCCAGTAAAGCTGGGCTCAAGCTCAAGGACCCACCACAAGGTTACTTCGGGCCCAAGCTTCCCCCTTCTCTTGGCAATAAGCCTGTTCTTCCACTGATAGGGAAGCTCCCAGCTACCCGAAAGCCTAACAAGAAATGTGAAGAGTCTGGCTTGGAAAGGGGGGAAGAACAAGATCAGTCGGAGACGGAAGAAGGGCCCTCAGGGAGTAGTGATGCACACTTTGGGCATCAGTTCCCCTCAGAGGAAACAGCTGGCCCTTTATCAGACCCACCCCCAGAAGAGCCAAAGTCTGAAGAAGCTACTGCTGATCAAGCTGTGGCTCCACTAGGTACCCCAGCACACTCTGACTGCTACTCTGGGGACCCAACCATCTCCCATAACTACCTCCCTGACCCCAGTGATGGGGACACCTTAGAGTCCCTGGATAGTGGCAGTCAGCCAGGTCCTGTGGAATCCAGCTTGCTGCCTATAGCACCAGACCTTGAGCACTTTCCCAGTTATGCACCTCCCAGTGGGGAACCTAGTATTGAGTCAACAGATGGGGCTGAGGATGCTTCCCTGGCCCCCCTGGAGAGCCAGCCCATCACCTTCACACCTGAGGAGATGGAGAAGTACAGCAAGCTCCAGCAGGCTGCACAGCAACACATCCAGCAGCAGCTTCTGGCCAAGCAAGTAAAGGCCTTTCCAGCCTCTGCAGCCCTGGCTCCAGCAACTCCAGCCCTGCAGCCCATCCACATTCAGCAGCCAGCCACAGCCTCTGCCACCTCCATCACAACTGTTCAGCATGCCATCCTACAACATCATGCTGCTGCTGCTGCTGCCGCCATTGGCATTCACCCCCACCCTCATCCCCAGCCACTTGCCCAAGTGCATCATATTCCTCAGCCCCATCTGACCCCAATTTCTTTGTCCCACCTCACTCACTCAATCATCCCTGGCCACCCTGCCACCTTTCTTGCTAGCCATCCCATCCACATCATTCCTGCCTCAGCCATTCATCCTGGACCCTTCACCTTCCACCCTGTCCCACATGCTGCCCTCTACCCTACCCTTCTTGCCCCACGGCCTGCTGCAGCAGCTGCTACTGCCCTCCACCTTCACCCACTACTTCACCCCATCTTCTCAGGTCAGGACCTGCAGCACCCCCCCAGCCATGGCACATGAATTGGGGGATGGGAGTATATGTAGGGCCAGGGAAGGTGACCCAGGATTCTTCCCTTGGGGGTGTTGAGCCATTAATACCAGCAAGCAAAAGCTGGGATGGGCAGTGTCTGACAGCCAAAGAATTGTTTTGGCTTGCAGGGATGGGTTTAGATTTGAGGTTTGCTTTGGGTTATTATCAGGGATTTACCCGCCCCTCTTCCTCCTTTCTATTTGTCCCTCCCTCTCCTGTGTTTCTAAGCTAGGAAACACCAGTAAGTGCTACCCAACCCTTTGCAGCAATGTCTCCAAAATGTCAAATTTAAATAGTTCCCTACTCCTTCTACTTTTTATCCTGTGCTCTTCCCTTCTATAAATTTTAAAACATTTTCCTCCTCTCTGGTGGGTTGTCACCAAAGCACTTGCCATGGGCCCATCTGGTCCTGCCTTCTCAGTGCCACAAAGGAAGGCCAAGCGATCTCTCCAGCAGTGAAAGATCTACCAGATCCTGTGGAATCCAGCTTGCTGCCTATAGCACCAGACCTTGGAGCACTTTCCCAATTTCCCTGGGTACCTTTGGGCAGTGTCTTTGACTATCCCCTGGTGACATGTTATCCCAGGTGAGGTGGAAAGGGAGTCTGACCTGGAACCAGATGCAACTCAGGCTGCCATTTGATCCACTTTCCACCCAAACAGCCACACATTTGGCACTACTCAAATCCCTCATCCCAGAAAAGGCATCTGCATATCTCAGAAAAGAAGATCCTATCATGAATTGAAGCTATGCGGAACATAGTTGCCCGTGTGCTTCCCCAGAGAGGAGCTCATGTATCTGAAGGGTATATTTTCTTCTGTTGTGTTGATGTTTCCTTCTTAATTTATAGGATTTTTTAATGTAAAAATTGCACTGAACTCTATAAACGTAAAATGCTGCTTTTTGTAGCTCATATAAAAAGGTTCCATATTTGTAGTATACTGCAATAATATTTTTTACATCCAGCTCTTTAAGTGATCCTTGTTCTGGTGGCTTTGTGTAAATATGTTTGCCCTAGTTGAATTAAGAAACTTTAAAGGTTATAAAATGAAAACAAAAAAAAAATAAAGTATTTGTTTTCTGCTAGATACAAAAATGACTAAGCATGTATATTTTATCAAGCTCATGTATTTTTTGAAGTTATGAACTATAAAAATGTCAAAACATTTTTTGCTGGGACAAAATGTTAGGTAATTTGCATTAAGTGGTGCCCCCAGCACTGGGATTTTTGAGTTAATGGGCAGCAGTCAGCTGCGGGTGTCAGAGGGATGCTCAGTTGTGATGGTCTCCCTCATGTTCTTTGTTGTTTTACACAGAGAAACAGGTGGACCCTGCAGAGGAAGGGTGAGATGCAGCTTGATTCTCTGGAAGCAATGAGATTCATTGATTATCTGGGGGGAATTCCTGGGTTTCCCTGGGTACCTTATTCCAGGAAGACCATTTGCCTTCCCAGAACTTAGCCCCTCTGACAATTTTTTTCTTTTTTTTTTTTTTTTTAATGTGCCTTTTGGGTTGGCTAGAAACTGAAGTAGAAGTAGACCAGAGGGTAATAGAGTTGGGACAGTTTTCTCCTTTTGTTGGGAGGTGAACACATTTATAGATACCTATTGCTTCATAGTTCCAGGCCTTCTACCCAGCTCAGTTTCAGCAGTAGAGGTTCCTATTTCTGTCTCTCCCATGACACTGACCAGAGGAATTGCTGCCTCAGCCCCATTTCCCCCTCTTCTTGCCTTTCACCCAGGCTCTCAGCTCTAATTAACACACCCAAAGGTGCTTGCTTGTATTGCAGGTCCCATCTCCTTTGGTGTAGTTAGTGGTTTCCTCTGGTATTTCCTTACCAATTCCTGTGGCTAGAATTTGTTGAGTGGTCACCTGACAGAAAAAACAAACCATATTTACCTGGGCCAAGACTCTGCCCCTGCCTTTCTTCTCAAATTTCCAAAAGAAAAAGGCTTTGAGCTAATGAGAAGCAAGTGCTAGACAAAGACTCTTGGCTGAACACCTCTTCTTGCCTCCTCACTGCTCCTCATCTGATTCAGAAGTATCACTTTTTGGATAGCTAGCACTGGAAAAATGAAATCATCTGTTTGAAGTGAAGGGATTCATTTTTCTTTGCTTTCAGCCCATGTAAATATTTAAATAATACAGTATTAACATTTTTTGTGCTGCTTCCCTTTAGCCTGTAGATTGAGCCATACTCTGGCCACCTCTCTGCCTTCCTGGGGGCAGTTTTCTTTAACTTCCAGAATAGTGATTTTAAAACCTAAAAAAAAGGAAAAACAAAATAACCTATCCTTACTTACAAGCATAACAGATTGTATTTAACTTTATCACATATGATAGAGCTATATATGCTGTAAAATGAGGGAAAGGAGCTTTCTAATAAACCAATGATTTGTGGAAACTAGCAGAGTCTGTCGTGATTGTTGCCCATCTAATCAGGTTGGGAATGGTTGGAGTTTTGGTTTATAAATAACACCTTATTTGAAAATATTAAAGGATAGTTTCTTTTTTTCTTTTTTATTTTTATGTGGTGCTGAGGATCGAACCCAGGGCCTTGTACATGCTAGACAAGCGCTCTACTGCTAAGCCACAACTCCAGCCCTATAGTTTCTTGTGAATCAATTTGAGGTATTTAGAATTGTGTTTCTGAAAGTTCAGGTTTTTCCAAGGAGAGGGGAAAGATAGCCCTGGGAAGAAGACTAGTAGTGAGGTTTTTCTTAGTCTTAAGTAGATGATTTGGAATGTGTACCTTTCTGCTCCCTCTTTGCTACATGGCTTTTCTTCTATTCTTTTTTTTTCCCCCCTCATTTTAGCTCTATAATCTTTGTATAGTAGAATACATAGAATGTGGAGATGCTCACTAAATTGACATGGAACTTCCACCTTTTTAGAATTTGGGATTCATTTAAGGGCAGTGGGATTACAATAGTCATCTGCTTGGCCTTCGGTCTCCTGTTGAAGTTCTGTATAACTGGGCTTGAATTACCATTTTCAACCTTTTTAATACCACTGCAATGTTTGAGCCCTTCCACTTGTTTAAGAAAACAAGCCCAAATTGTTACTGAGACAAAACCCTACTCATCCATGTCAAAAAATCACAAAGGGGCACATATGTGTAATCCCAGATAATTGGGAAGGGTAAGGCAGGAGGATCACAAGTTCTAGGCTAGCCTCAGCAACTTAGTAAGATCCTGGGATGTAGCTCAATAGTAGAGCACCCCTGGATCAATCCCCAGTACTGTAAAAAAAAAAAAGAAAAAAGTAAATTTTTGAGAACAAAGAAGGTAACAAGCAAAAGAGGCAAACTGACCTGTATAAAGTGTGGTTTGTAAGTATGTGCAGCTGCCTTGCTCTGATAAGGCCTCAACCACCTTGACTCCTCTTCTATACCCTTGAGGACTAAGTCAGGCCTTATCAACCATTTCCATTTTTATTTGTCAGAAATATCCTCATGTCACCCTTATCAACCCAAATCTGAATTATTACAGCATTTTCCTGGCTGGCCTCCCTAAAACTAACTGGTGTTTCAGAATCCTTGTGGTTCTTTTATGAACATAAAATGATTTTATGTTCACTGCTTCGTAGTAAGATTGTGAACTCTGGGTTGGCGGGCTGATTCTTCTCTCCATCTTTCTATTTAGAGTCAGAGTCTCTTTAAGTTGCTTAGGTTGGTCTCAAACTTAGGGTCTTCCTGCTTTCCAAAGAGATTATACAAGGGAACATTTTAAAAGATTTGAAAAAAATTCTGTAAACCAGGCACAGTGGCACATGCCTTTAGTAGTCCAAGCTACTGGGGAGGCTGAGACAGGAGGACTATAAATTTGAGGCCTGCTTGAGCAAAAACCTGTCTCAAAAAATAAAGAAGGCTGGAGTTGTAGCTCAGTGATGAAGCGCCCCTGGTTCAATCCCTATTACTACCAAAAAAAAGTTTCTTTAACCTCCACATCACCTTGTTCAGTGCCAAGCAAGCACATGATTGAAGCAGTTGAGGTTATTTTAATAATTCCTAGCTAAATGAAACCTTAACAGAATTATGAATTCACTGAGGGATTCTAAGACTGGCTGGTAGGTTGGGAAGTGGGAACAAGGTGTCAGCATTCTGCCCACTCTTAGATGGGAGATCAACCCAACTCTGAACACAATCCATATTGAAAATCAACTCTACTTTCCTAAATCTGATCCTCCTCGGGTTTTCAAAATTAGTGGTAACACTGTCCTAATAAACCAGCCAAACACCCAAACTTTGAATTGCTTTTGACACCTCCCTACCACAACCAGCTTTTTTTTGTGTTGGGGGCGGGGGGCGTGCCAGATATTGAACTCAGGGGCACTCAACCACTAAGCCAAATCCCCACCCCTATTTTGTATTTAGAGGCAGGGTCCCACTGAGTTGCTTAGTGCTTCACAGTTGCTGAGGCTGGCTTTGAACTCTCCTGCTGCTAGAATTATAGGCGTGTGCCAGGGCTGGGGATATGGCTCAAGCGGTAGCGCGCTTGCCTGGCATGCGTGTGGCCCGGGTTCGATCCTCAGCACCACATACCAACAAAGATGTTGTGTCCGCCAATAACTAAAAAATAAATATTAAAAAAAAATAGGCGTGTGCCACCATGCTGGGCCACAACCACCTATTGAATCTAATTTCTGATCCCTCTCATTCTTTCCACCAGTACCCTGGTCCAGACCTCATCACCTATAACCTAGAACAGAATTGCAATCCCTACCCATCTGATCTTCCCACTAAATCCTTCCTTTACCAGTTCTTGTCTCTCCACAGACAGCTAGTACAGTCTTCCAAATTAGAACACAATTGATCATTGGATCTCTTATTTCCCTGACTGAAAAGATCTTATGTTCACCATCCCCTGAAAATCTAATAGGCATTAGAGCATTAGAGGACCTCCAGTGATTTGAGCTCCACCTCCTTTCCACCCTCATGCCCAAGTCTACACTTTTAAGCACTCTGTCCAGAATCCATTATTTGCCCTTCCTTCCTTGTAATTGACCTCTGTGTTCCTTCTCCCTTTTCTTATGTCATTCCTTATGCTGGAATATCAATTCACACCTGTGTTTGAATCCTAGTTTTGTTACCCATTCACTTTGAAAAATTTGGCAATTTCTCAGTCTGACTTTCCCATAGCCGTGCAAGTGACTTCCCTGGTCACCAAGGCAGTGCATGCATATTGGGGTTACCTTTACCTTTTCTATAAGTTGTACCAAAACATCCACTTATGTTCTTTAATTTGTACCATTCCTTCAAATAAAGAAATTTGGTACTAAAAAAAAAAAAAAAAGAAAAAAATTTGGCAATTCACTTAAAACTCCCTTGTGTCATAGATTTTGTGTTTATAAAATTGTCGTAATAGTACCTATTTCATAGGATTGTTGTGAGAAACATTCTTTTCCTAATGAGACATACTTGTTATCCCTCTGCAACAGTTATATGTGTTCAATATCTTAACTCCCTTCTAGATTAAATGTAGGATCTTGAAGGTTATCTTTATATACCTTATCAACTCAGAGCCTTGAACAGAATAAGTACATTTGAAAACTTGAATGAAATGTGAGTTAGTATTGGGCTACACAGAATACACCAGTAATACAGTAACCACTCAGTTGAGGACAGTGGGAAGGTAGGGATAAATAAAACACTGGGTAAGGGCTGGGGTTGTAGCTCAATGGTAGAGCGTTTGCCTAGCACGTGGGAGGCACCGAGTTCAAACCTGGCACTGGATTTAATCTTCAGCACTACCTGAAAATAAACAAGTAAAGGTATCGTGTTCATCTACAACTAAAAAAAAGACTGGGTTAAGTATTCATTCTAACAAATTGCATGCCTTGTAATTTGACACTGGGAATTCAGCAATGAAGAAGGCCCTGACTAAAGTTCAAGGATCTTTTAGCCTAGTCAGGGACAGGATTTTTAGCTGTGTGCTGAGATGAAGTACAAGAGGAAGGGAGGAGTTGAAGGGACTTCAGGATGGCACAGGGTGGCTGAGTTTGATCAGAAAATATAGATCAAAAGGAGGATGGGACTGGGGCTGGGGATGTGCCTCAAGCGGTAACGCGCTCACCTGGCATGGGTGTGGCCCGAGTTCGATCCTCAGCACCACATACAGATGTTGTGTCTGCCGAAAACTAAAAAAATAAATATTAAAAAATTTTTCTCTCTCTCCTCTCAAATAAAATATTTTTTTAAAAAGATTACAGATCAGGACTGAGAATATAGCTTAGTCAGTAGAGTGCTTGTTAAAAAAAAAAAAAAAAGGAGGATGTGGCTATGGATTTTCCTTTACTCCTAGCAGACCTCTCAAATTGCCTTCCTGAGAACCTGCCTTTTGGCAAGGCATGCAATGCCAGTATGACTGGCACTCTTAATCTTCCCATCCTCTTCCATAAAAAATGACTGCCTTTCCGCTCAAAACTTTCCACTTGTCAACCTATGTTTTCATCTTCCGCCCTCAGTGCATGCTTCTCTTCAGTGTTGCAGCAAGATCTACTAAATGATAGGCTCTTGGCTAGGCCCTGGAGCTACAGAAAGGAACCTTGTAGGACTCATGTACAAAATCCAGGGAACAAACCACACCCAACCAGTGTGCCCATGTGTGTTAGCCTAGGGTGCCAGCCTGAAGAGTCAGGGAGGCTTCCTCTAGGCAATGAACCCCAATAAGAATCAAGTCTTTTTTTTTAATATTTATTTTTCAGTTTTCAGTGGACACAACATCTTTATTTATTTTTATGTGGTGCTGAGAATCGAACCCAGCGCCCCCCGCATGCCAGCTGAGCACATTACCACTTGAGCCACATCCCCAGCCCAAGAATCAAGTCTTGATAGTAGGACAAAAGTTCTGTCACCCAAGGAGTGAAGGCCTGCTTCCAACTGAACAAGTGGTGCATAATCCCAAAGCATGTGATCCATAATGCCCTGTACTGACTCCACCTTTTCTCCATCTCCTTGCCCCTTAAGCCAAGACCTTTCCCCAGCACTGGCTGCACTGCTATAGCTACACTATTTAGCTTAAGATGGAGAAGGAGGGCTAGGGATGTGGCTCAAACGATAGCGCGCTCGCCTGGCATGTGTGCGGCCTGGGTTCGATCCTCAGCACTACATACAAAGAAAACTAAAAAATAAATATTATCTCTCATCTCTCTCTCTTAAAAAAAAATGTAAAAAAAAAAAAAAAAAAAAAAAAGATGGAGAAAGAGCGAGGAAGCTGCTGCAATGGAATCTCTCAATATGGCTGAATGAGGCTGCCCAAAGCCCTAGAAGGAGGAAGTGGATAAGTGCTTTATCCAAAAAGATGGCAGCCTCAGGTCTTATCAGAGGACAGCAGCTTCCTTACCCCCCCTACCTCTGGCTAAGTCACAAAGTGCCACAGCAGAGTAACCAGATGGATGGGGGAAAGGGGTAGCTGTAGAATTATGAGCTAGAATATAGTTTTACAGGCCTATTAGTTCACAGTTACACTATCCCAATCAGTTGCTTTATACTAATGTGTTGTTATGAGAGGTGGGGTGAATATTCAAAGAGACATAGTGGGGAGGCTGAAACAACAGGAGTTGATATGCTGCTGCCCACAGGAAAAAGGAGGAGTCATGGCTTCCCACCATAAGCTCCTACCCACCAGGATGGCCTCATCCCCTTCCTAGTAATCCTAAAGATTATATGATCCAGGAGCTATAGCCCTTTTGCTCTGCCTGCTGCTCAGCAAATTACTTTAGGTTCTAGTTTGATAAGAAGACTTCCTGTGGTGGAAATTGAAAGAAAGAGGAAAGAGCTGCCCATTTCTGCTCAGGAGGTTGTGGGAGAAGGATGGCCAGAGCTTTGTGTTCACTACATGCCTTCTGGCTTCTGGAGTGGGCACTACTGCTCTTGGGACCTAGTGCTGTCCCAGCAGCCTTGGCCTTGAACTTGGACCCTGTGGGACTCACTTTCTATACAGGCCCCAATAACAGCCACTTCGGATTTTCACTGGACTTTCTCAAGGACAACCATGGAAGGTGAGCCTTGAGGGAGTTGGGTAGTGGTGAGAAAGGACCCACACACACACACATACATACACACACTGCTTCGGTGTGCTTCTAGTACCCCATTTGTGACAGTAGTTGAGGATTCTGGAGTTTATTTGGGTTGAGCTCTTGTCTGGAATGCTGGGGTGATACTGGTTCAGGTGAGGATGTCAGGGAGGAGTACCAATAGAGAGATGGGCACTGAAACTACAGCAAGAAGACAAAAGATAATTCCTTATTTTTTCCTTAAGTGTCAATTGTATGACACTTTATCCTCATCTCATCAAAAAGCATAAAGGAGTACCAGGCACAAAGGTGCATCCTGTAATCCCAGCAACTCAGGACAGAAGCAGGAGGATTGCAAGTCCCAGGCCAACCTTGGCAACTTAGTGAGGACCTAAGCAAGACCCCTGTCTCAAAACACTTAAAAGGGCATAGTAACACACTCCTGGGTTTAATCTTCAAGACCAAAAGGTGGGGGCAGCACACTCCTAAAATATATCCCCTCCTCCCCATACAAATTATAGATATTTAAAAGAAGCAATGAAGTGCTTCTTAGTATTGATCAGACTTTAGAATCAGTCTCTGTAGCTATATGACTTATTGTGGCTGACACTGGATTATCCAGTATTGGAGACTCGTAATGGCAGATAGCCTTCAAGTAACAGTCATTTGGGGGATTTCCTCTGCTAAAGACAATTACTTCACCTAAAGTCAGGTCCTCTTCTGAAGGTGGCTTGCATTCAATGAGTGTGATCAATGAGAAGATGCATTTTTTCAAAAGTGCTTGACTGAGACCATGCTAAATACCCTTTATAATTTTTTTTTTTTGTATAGGAGATTGAATGCAGGTTGCTTTACCACTAAGCTACATCCCAGCTCTATTTTTTATTTTGAAAAAGGATCTTGCTAAGTTGCCTGGCCTGGCATCAAACTAAGAATTCCTCAAAGCCTCCTGAGTCGCAGGAATAACACTGCACCTAGTTTCCCCCATACATTTATTATATTTACTGTGTGTGTGTGTGTGTGTGTGTTGCTGAGGACTGAACCCAGGGCCTTGTGCATGTGAGGCAAGCACTCTACCAACTGAGCTGTTTCCCCAGCCCACATTTACTCTTGACAGAATTAATTGGTGTTATCCCTGTTATGTTTACATAAGGCAAACAGTCATCTAAACCTAGATCCTCAGCTGTATCAGCACCCATATCCCACTTTAGCTTCTCCCATTCTTCACCATTAAAACTAAGTCTTAAAGGGCTGGGTTTAGCTCAGTGGTAGAGAGCTTGCCTTGTACCTGTGAGGCACTGGGTTCGATCCTCAGCACCTTATAAAAACAAATAAATAAAATATATTGTGTCCATCTACAACAACAACAACAACAAAAAAACAATTCTCAAGAAGGGATCTAGTGACAGTCTAAATAGGCATTCCAGAAAGCATGTGAACCTCTGGTTTTTGTTGGTAGTAGGAGGGTGGAGACAGTGATCAGAGTTCTAGAGTACTTTTTTCAGCAGAAGAGAAACACCATTTGGTGTTCAAATCAAACCAAATGGTTTTAGTCCAGTTCACTGGGTTACAATAGGCATGTGAATTCCCTTACTGAAAGTCCATTTCACTGTCCATAAAATGAAGATCGGTGAGAAAGATGATCCAGTGTTCCCGGGGCCACATGGCCTTCCCAGCACTGCTCCCAGGGCGGGCTACCAGGCAGAATATGCAGAAATTTGCTCCACGCTCATCCAGCTTTTCTACAGAGTGGCCATCGTGGTGGGCGCCCCGCGGAACCTGGGCCCAAACCAGGAGGAAACTGGCGGCGTGTTCCTGTGCCCCTGGAATGCTGCGGGTGGCCAGTGCTCCCCGCTGTCCTTCAATTTCAGTGAGTCCCTGGAATGGAGGTAAAATGAAGGACCAGAGAGACATGAATGACCAAGGCTTCAATGCCCCATTCCTCCTTGTGCCCTCCAGACGATGAGACCCAAAATATTGGCTCCCAAACTCTCCAAACCTTCAAGGCCCGGCAAGGACTTGGGGCGTCGGTGGTCAGCTGGAAAGACGTAATTGTGGTAGGCGCTGCAGACAGGACACCAGGAGCCATCGGGGTCGGGGAACAGGGACACGTGGGGTAGCCTGAATCTCATGCCATTCTCCACTATATTGTGGCCCTGCTCCAGGCCTGCGCTCCCTGGCAACACTGGAACGCCCTAGAAAAGACTCAACAAGCTGAAAAGACGCCCGTTGGTGGCTGCGTAGTGGTTCAACTGCAAAGTGGGGGCCGCGCGGAGTACTCACCCTGTCGGTCCAATACCATGAGCCGAGTTTATGCAGAACATTTTTTTTGTAAGCTCCGCCCTTCGTTTTGGCTCCTCCCACGCGCTGCCCTTTAGCTGGGCCCTTAAGCGGACAGCTCTCTAGGTCTTGTTCCCAGGTCCTTGTTTCAATCAGGCGTCAGCTCAGCTCCTGGCCCCGCCCCTTCTGATCAAAGCCACGCCTCCACACCGCTCCCCAAGGCTGGGTTCCTACCGCATTCCGCTCCCTCCAGGCTCCAGGTTGGAGAGTATCTTTCATATTCCGCCCCTTTGCTGATCCCTTTTCCTCGCCTTCTCTAGACCGAGACAAGCGGTACTGTGAAGTGGGCTTCAGCTCCGTGGTAACCCAGGCAAGTAGGGACCAAAAGTGATGTGGGGCATCCCCGAACAGGACCCCCTCTCACGTTCAGTGCTTCCCTTTCAGGCAGGAGAGCTGGTGCTTGGGGCCCCTGGCGGCTATTTTTTCTTAGGTAAATACCCAGCGATACCAACTCTCTCCCTTCTCGCCTGGTCTCCCCTGCACTGGGTCACACACACCTCCTGTCCCCCACTGTTAGGTCTTCTGGCCCGGGCTCCAATTGCCGATATCATCGCGAGTTACCGTCCAGGCACTCTTTTGTGGAACGTTCCTACCCAGAGCTTTACCTACGACTCTAGCAAACCAGAGTACTTCGACGGCTATCGGGGTAAACCTGCCACCTCCCCTCTGGGCTTCCCAGCATTCTAAGAGTCACCCCCCACCTCAGCTGTCAGATCCTGTCTGCCTGAGCCTTCAATCCTAGCTGGCCAGCCCCAGAACAGAGGCTCCCCAGCTCAGTTCTCAGCCATTCTCCCCGCCACGCCCTTTTCTCAACTCTGATGCACCCCATGTCTCCTTTTCCTCCTTGCACTCACAGTGAAGCCTCGAGCAAGGTTTACTTAGCCTTTTGATGGCTTCAGTTTTCCCGTTTACACAACGCAGGGTTTGAACTTGGTGGCTTCTGAGTTCCCTCCTTCTTTGTCTCCGGTTTCCCTCCCTGCTTAACGCTTCTGAAAAAACTAACTTGTGCTGTTCTCAGGGTACTCGGTAGCCGTGGGAGAGTTCGACGGGGATCTGAACACTACAGGCAAGAAATCCACTTAGGGGCCGGGGCTGGGGAGCCCACGGGGAGGAGCATCTACACGAATCTCCCCTGGGTGCGGAATGCGGGAGGGGAGGGGTAGATAGGTTCTGAAGATCTCATTCCCTGGACTCCCCAGAGTATGTCTTCGGTGCCCCCACTTGGAGCTCTACCTTGGGAGCGGTGAGTGCCCCCTGCCCTGCCACTCCACATTCAGAACCTGACAATCCTCACGCTGACAACTTCCTTGCGCCCCCAAACCTCCTGCCCTTTCTCAGTGGGAGCTGCAGGCTTCCAAGGAAGCAGGAATAATGGGCTCCATTGCGTTCTACTTGCAGGTGGAAATTCTGGACTCCTATTACCAGACGCTACACCGATTGCACGGAGAGCAGGTGGGCGCCACGTCCCAGCTGGAGTGGCAGAGGCCCTGGAGCTAAGACCCCAAATATTTCATGGGCAGATGTCTAACAGAGGGTGTTGAGTCTGGAGGCACGAACTAAGGTGCTCCCCATCTTGCAGGTGGCTTCTTATTTCGGGCATTCTGTGGTCGTCACTGATGTCAATGCAGACGGGTGAGGAGGAGAGCCCCACCCCTATCCAGTTGGGTCCCCAATTAACAGAGGCCGAAGCTAGCCTCCATCTCTTCTTTTCTCAGCCTTCCTTTCCTGTGACTACCTAGGGAAGGAAGAGAAAAGGGGGGTGAGATTTGGCCCTCCTCTCTAGAATCCTAATCATCCATCTGGCTCGCAGGAGGCACGACCTGCTGGTGGGCGCTCCACTGTACATGGAGAGCCGGGCCGACCGCAAGCTAGCAGAGGTGGGACGCGTGTACTTGTACCTGCAACCCCGAGGCCCCCACGCTCTAGGTGCCCCCAGCCTCCTGCTGACCGGCACACAGCTCTATGGGCGATTTGGCTCTGCTATTGCACCCTTGGGCGACCTCAACCGGGATGGCTACAATGGTAGGGATGAGAGGAACCCCACTTGCTGCAGGGGGGTTGACAGCCATCATAAAAAGCTGGACTCCATCTCTGGGCAGCAGGAGCCAGGAAAGGCTCAAGCAAGGAGTGACACTATCCTAAATGTGATTTCAAAACCCAGCTGCTGAATGGGAGCAGATAGGAGAATTAAAGGGAATCAGTTAGAATGGATTTGCCCTAATCCAGGACAGATGACCACTGGACAGCAGAATTTGGCAGTGAAATTAGAGATGAGGATGACTTCATAGATAATTAGGAATTAGATTACTAGGACTTGATGGGTTGTGAGATATGGGGTAAGGGAGAGAGAGGAGTTGGGTGCATTGGTGGTTCTCTTCACTGCCTGGAACTCAGGCCATGGCACAGGTCTGGAGGAGAAAGGAGGTCCATACTTCTTGAAGGGCTTGGGACCATTAGGTGGAAATGTCCAGGGAATCCTTGGACATGATTTCCCCCACTTCTAGGAGAGAGGACTGAGTGAGAGGTAGGTCTAGCCTGTGAAATGAGAAGAGGTCCAAGATAGAGCCCTTAGGAGTAGGAGCATTTAGGGGATACCCAGAGGAGGTGAATCAGAAAGAAACAGAAACAGAGTATCCAGAGGAAATAGAAGGAGAACCTTGAGATCCAATGACCTAGAATTCTCTCCAAGGAAGAGAATGCTTTAAGCAGGAGGAAGGATAGGATCACTGGCTGCCTATGCTGTTGAAAGGTACAGTTAGATGGACTGGGGAAGTATCCCATGGGCATTATCAAGAAGGAGGTCACTAACAAGAATCAATCAAGGGTAGGGTAGGGACAGAAGTTAGAATACCATGGAGCAAGGTATGAATAAAGGTGAAGAATTGGAGGCAGGCAGTATAGAAGACTCTTTCAACCAGTTTGACTTAAGAAAGCAAAAAGCAAAAGGATGATCATGGAAAGGAGGGAAGTCAAGGGAAGATTATTTCAATTCAGAAGAATAGGGGGTATGTTGAATGTGAAGGAAAATGGTCTCGTGAGGAAACTTAAGGATAAGCCAGAAGAAGGTCCCTGAGAGGCAGGGTCAAGGAAAAGCACCTATTCAAGGATCATATGAGGAGAGGGAGAGAAAGTAGGTGTAAATTTATAAGACAGCAGTTACACTGCTCCTCTTTATGAAGTAAAGATGAGATCACCTACTGAAGGAAATGGGTGCAGGTAGCTTGTCAGAATGGAGCAGTTTCAAAATAGGTGCTGAGTAGAAAACTCTTCAGACTGCTGTGAGGCCTTGAGCCTCGAGCTCCCAGTGAAGGCTGGAGATCTGGAATTCATGATGCCCAATCTGAATTAGCCCAAAGTGGAATCCAAAGTGAAAACTGGCAACAGGGCAACAAGACCAAGGATATAACAAGGAAGATAAAATGCTCAGGAAATGAGAGGAGCGGGAGAGGGATCAGGAAAGAGAGGGGACCACAGCATGAGGATAGGCTGTGGTGAGGGTGCTCTTATCTGGATGAATTCTGTGTAATTTGATTAGGAAAAGCAACAATGGTATTTAAAAGTAAAGACCTGCTATACAGAAAACATATGGTAAACCAAATTAGAGGACAAAGAAAAGATAGTTGTAACACATATAGCAAAGTCCTTAATTCTTTCTTTCTTTATTTTTTATTTTTTGGCAATGCTGGGATTGAATTCAGAGTCGTTGTGCATGCAAGGCAAGCACTCTACCAACTAACTATATCCCCATCCCCAAGACCTTAATTCTTGTGCAAAGACTTCTTTTTTGGTCACTACTAAGGATTGAACCTAGGGGGCATTCTACCACTGAGCTACATCCCCAGCCTTTTTTTTTTTTTTTTTGAGATTGGGTCTTGCTAAGTTGCTGAGGCTGGCCTCAAAGTTTGCCATCCTTCTGCCTTAGCCTCTCAAGTCATTGGGATTACAGGCAGGTGCCATGGTGCCTATCCAAAGAACTTTATAAGGTTATCTTTTATTGAAAATATTAGTGTGCTGGGGTTGGAGCTCAGTGGTAGAGCATTTACCTTACATGCCCAAGGACTGAGGCTCCATCCTCCATAGCAGAAAAAAAAAAAATAGTGATAACAAGCTGGTGGTGATGTGGCTCTGAGTTTGCATGGTGAAAGTGGAATAAAAAAATAGAAAACAAAAACAAAGGTCCATCAAGGAAGAGGGACCAATATTAATAAATCTCAGTTATTTAGTCTTCTGGGATTCAGTTTTTGCATCTAAAATAGAAGTAATTGGGGGTGCGGTTGTGGCTCAGTGGTAGAGCGCTCGCCTAGTACATATGAGGCCCTGGGTTCGATCTTCAGCACCACATAAAAATAAAATAAAGGAATTGTGTCCACCTACAACTAAAAAATATAAAAATAAAATAAAGTAGAAGTAATAATGCTAGATTTTCAGAATGAAAGGAAATATTGTCAATATATTCTCCTCTATAGATAGTAAAGGCTTTTACTATTTTGATAACAATTCTACTTGACTCATCTCTCTCCTGTCAGATTGCAAACTCCCAGAAGACAGTGCAGCCACCTCCTTGCCCCAGACTTTGTAGCTTTCTAGACTCTTCCGGTCTGCCCACAGAAGAAGCTCAGGAGGGTTTTATAGAGTCTCTAGGGTGATTGAATGACAGACATTTCCTTTCTCTTACTCCTTCCAGATGTTGCAGTGGCTGCCCCCTATGGGGGTCCTAGTGGTCGAGGCCAAGTGCTGATTTTCCTGGGTCAAAGTGAGGGGCTGAGCTCACACCCTGCCCAGGTCCTGGACAGTCCCTTCCCCACAGGATCTGGCTTTGGCTTCTCCTTGCGAGGTGCTGTGGACATCGATGACAATGGATACCCAGGTGCTCCTGAACTGCCTCCAGCAAGACAAGGAAGGCCTTATGGCATTTGCCAGAAGTGCTGACAGATATAGCTGGGGGCCAATGCCTGACCTAGTGCCGCAAGGGCTCTGGGATGCCTGTGGGGGTGGAGCCAGTCAAGCCTTCAGTGGGGGAGATGGTATGAGGCACCTCTGGGAAGATGACATGAGGACTCTACACTCTCTCTAATTGCCCCTTCTGACTCCTCTCCCAATGTCTACAGACTTGCTGGTGGGAGCCTATGAGGCCAGCAAGGTGGCTGTATACAGGTGAGCACTGGCCCAGCAGCGGGGTGGGGAAGGCCCATATGATCAGAGGAGGCCACGCCAGGAAGGGTCACAATAGCAGGCTTCCCCTGATCCCATCAGAGCTCAGCCGGTAGTGAGGACCACTGTCCAGCTGCTGGTGCAAGACTCACTGAATCCTGCTGTGAAGAATTGTGTTCTGGAACAGACCAAAACACCAGTGAGCTGGTGAGGTGGTGGAGGGCATGGGCCGGGCAGGATCCAGGACCTCGGAGAGGCTCTAGCCCCTGAACTAACTCATGTCTTTGTAGCTTCAACATCCAGATGTGTGTGGGTGCCACTGGGCACAACATTCCTCAGAAGCTGCGTGAGTGTCATGGAGAAGGTTGGAGGGAAGCAGGTCTGGGCTTCCCAGAGGCTGGCCAGGGAGATCCTGATCCTTTTTGTTTGCCCTGCCAGATATAAATGCTGAGCTGCAGCTGGACCGGCAGAAGCCCCGCCACGGCCGGCGGGTGCTACTGCTGGACTCTCAACAGGCGGCCATCACTCTGAGCCTCGACCTGAGTGAAAGGCACAGCCCCATCTGCCACACCATTAGAGCCTTCCTTCGAGTATGTCCAGGCCAGGGATTGATGGGGCTGGGTGTGCCAAGCTTACCCACCAGACTTATTCATCCAGCCTTGGGGCACCGGGATGGGTGCTGTGGGTACAGAAATGGTCAATAGGACATGGTCCCTACCGGCCAGGGAAGGAAAAATGTACAAGTAGCAGGATTGCCCAACTCTTGACCTCCTCTTAGGATGAGACGGATTTCCGGGATAAGCTGAGCCCTATTGTGCTCAGCCTCAACGTGTCCCTGCCACTTGAGAAGACTGGAGTAGCCCCTGCTCTTGTGCTACATGGAGACACACATGTCCAGGAGCAGGTGGGTGGGGCAGAGGGGAGGCAAGGGAGATGCAAGACTCCTGACAGGAAATCAGGATTAGGGTTAGTATACAAGTTGAAATGTGAATCCCAAAACCTTGATGTCACCTCTAAACCCTAATGAACCGCCCAAATCTCAATATCCCCTAAACTCTAATGTAAACTCATAAACCCTGACATCACCACCAAGTCCTATAGCTTGTATCAACCCCAAAGACTTGAGATCTCCATGTTCCTCATCTTAGGTTGTCTCACTCCCTAAGCTCTGACATGAATCCCGAGCCTATTCTTGTCTTCCTAACTCTGATGTAACCCACCAAACCCCAAAACCTCAAGCACCTCTAGCTGACCCATAAACCCTGCTGTGTCCTTTCTAGACCCGCATCATCCTGGACTGTGGAGAAGACGATCTGTGTGTGCCCCAGCTTTGGCTCACTGCCATGGTGTGAGGGAACCTCCCACTCTAACCCTGCCCCCTCTGTCCCGCGAAATCTGTTTCCCACCTGGGTCCTGGCTCTTCCTCCCAGACCCTGTATTTGGACTGAGCCTTCCTGACTTCACCCATTTCCCCCCACAGGATGGGCTCCCCACTTCTATTTGGGGCTGATAACGTGCTGGAGCTGCAGGTGAAAGCAGCCAATGAGGGCGAGGGGGCTTATGAGGCAGAGCTGGCGGTGAGCCTGCCCCCAGGCGCCCACTACATGCAGGCTCTCAGCAACACTGAGGTAAGTCCCACACCCTGGGGCACTGCTAGGGACCTGGAGGGTGACTCTCAACTCCCACAGGAGAGCTCTCATTTTGTTTACCTTTGCTGTAAAAGATGACTTACTTTTAAATATATATATATATGGAAGATAAAAACTTGCTAATGACACAAAATTGAAGGCTATTATAAAACACCCAATAAGGCTCAGGAACTAAATGTTAACAGGAACATTTTCTGGATTTCCTTCCAGTCTTTCCCTTCAACATTGGCAGGTACTTACATGGTTATCTGTTTTCCATCCTGCTGATGTAGTTTATAACAATGAGGCTATACCCTATGTACTATTCTGTGTTCTTTTTAATGTTCAAAATGAAAATTCACTTAAAAATGTAATAAAGTGCACAGCAATACAGAACCTAGAATCCTGCCCCCCATCTTGGTACATAAGTCTCACAGATTTGCCAAGAAAGTGCCAGACACACATGGGCTGCTCTGTAATCCACCTATGCCTCCCAACTGCTCCAAAAAGGGTTTTAGGAGGCTCATCTGCAACCAGAAGAAGGAGAATGATACCAAGATGGTGCTGTGCGAGCTGGGAAACCCCATGAAGAATAACACCCGGGTGAGGCCTTTGAGACATGTGCAGACAGCAGGGAGGGGACACTGAGTTTGGAGTCAGGTAGCTCTGGGCTGGAATCCTTGTCTCATACTCCCTATCAGCATGTTCCTGGGTGAGTAACTTTCCCTCTCCAAGTGGGCTTCTGGATAAAATGGAGATAATAATGGCGTGGGTGGGCTGGAGGCCATATTCAGAGCAGGGCTGCGCAGCGTGGAGTGGACATCTTGGCAGTGACTTTGGTCCTCTGCATCTCTCAGATCAAAATCACAATGTTGGTGAGTGTGGAAAACCTAGAAGAAGCTGGAGAGTATGTGTCCTTCCAGCTGCAGATAAGGAGGTACTAGACTGGGAAGCCCTCCTTTCCCCTACTTTCTCCCCATGCAGGGACACTTCCTTACAGAAGGGTCTTCAGTGGTGCCTGTCTTGCATTTCCCTGTTCCCTTTCTTCCTCGGGGACTTCTTTCTGAGTCTTGGAGCCCTAGAGGACACCCCTCCACACCTGCCCAGGCCTATCTACAGTGTAGCATGCTGTTTGGGAAATTAGCTCTCTCTGAGCCCTCTGAAATTCTGGCTGCACCCCAGAGACTCGCTGGGCTAGTCTACCTGACCTGCCTCTTCTCACCCTTCCCCTCCAGCAAGAACAGCCAGAATCCAAACAGCAAGGTTGTGCTGCTGGATGTGCCAGTCCGGGCAGAGGCCAGAGTGGAGCTGCGAGGGTGAGCAGCCAAGACTGGAAAGGGGAGATGGTGGAAGGGCTCTGAAGTTCAGGTGAGGAGCTGGGATGCAGCTCAGTGACAGAGTGCATGCTTAGCAAGTGTGGGGCTCTGGGTTCTATCTGCAGCACCTCAAAGACAAAAACACAAAGGAGTAAATTTAGGGGGCCATTGAGGGTTTCCCAAAGGCCCTTCAGGGGATCAAACTTACTCTGGAGGCTTGGGCACCTATAGGAACTCCATCCCAGCCTCTCTCGTGGTGGCAGCAGAAGAAAGTGACAGGGAACTGAATGGCTTGGACAGCTGGATCCCCAAAGTGGAATACACTTATGAGGTAGGAAGGAGCCTCGGGGCCCCAGGCTAGGGTGAGAGGGTTCTAAGGGCTGTGGGTGATATGCTGAACTCATCCTACTGTCACATCCCACCCCCAAGCTCCATAACAAGGGTCCTGGTACTGCAAATGGAGTCCACCTCAGCATCCACCTTCCTGGCCAGTCCCAGCCCTGGGACCTCCTCTACATCCTGAATATACAGCCCCAGGGGGGCCTTCAGTGCTCCACACAACCTTCTCCCAACCCCCTCAAGGTGAGAACTGGGTGGGTGAAAGACCTGAGGGAGTCCTCCAACCAACAACCACAGTCTCTGAGGTTGGGGACACAAACCACGGGGGATTGATAGCTCCCTTGCCTCCCCAGCTGGACTGGAGGCTGACCACACCCAGCCCTTCTCCCACTCAACCAGTCCATCGCAAGCGGGACCGCAGACAGGCCTTCTTGCCAGGGCTCAAGCAGCCTGGAGAACAGGATCCAGTTCTGGTGGTGAGCACCCTGTGGTCTCCGGCTGGGGCCTGCCTGGGCCCAGGAGCCAGAGGGGATAGGAGGCAGGAAGAGCCCCCCTGGGACCCATAAAGTACTTCAAGGGAACGGGAAAGATGATGCCGAGCTGGTATCTGGAGTGGGCTGGGGGACACTTGCAGTTAAGCTTCCCAGTACATTAAAAAATTGCCAAAGCAACGTTGCAAACATTCTGGGTATTGAAGGCTATGTGATGGCCTCCTCCTTCCAGCCTTGTCCCTGCATTTCCGGGCTGTCGAGCAAACTGCATGTAGAGACACCATCCGAAGCTCTAACCTGAGGCCCTTCCCGAGGGGAAGGCCTGAGCTTCCTGACCCTCCTGGTCCTCTCTCTGTTGGGACCCTGGGGTGAGGGGCAGGGGATAAGGGCCAGGAGGGGCTGGGGACTGATGACACATCCTCTCAGAGCTGCGAGTCGGCGTCCTGTACTGTGGTGCAGTGTGAGATACAGGAGATGGTGCGCGGGCAACGAGCCACGGTCACGGTGCTGGCCCTGCTGTCGCTGCCCAGCCCGGGCCAGGTGGGGTTGGGCGCGGGTGGGCAGGGCCTTGTGGAGGCGGGACCCGAGTTTGCAGGGAGAGAGGCGGGGCTTCAGGGGCGGGGACAGGGGAGGCGGGGACAGGGGCGGGGAAAGGGAGAGGACGAGGTTTGGCTCTGGAGGTGAGGGCGGTATTCCCAGAGGAGTCCTGTGGCTCTTACCCCCACCTTCGGTAGGGGCCGCTGGATCAGTTTGTGCTGCAGTCGCACGCGTGGTTCAACGTCTCTTCCCTTCCCTACGCGGTGCCTGCGCTCAGCCTGCCCAGCGGAGAAGCCCTGGTGAGCGAGAGGGGACCACAGGGAGATGAGGCCTGCAAGACCCATTGGTATACCTGTGTCGGTGCCCAGCCAGCGTGGGGGCAGGGTCTCCCTGGAGCTGAGGGGTGGTACGCGGAGGTGATGGCTTGGCTGGGGGTGGGGCGCGGTTAAAAGGCCCCAGGTGTGAATCTTGGAAAAGGTGGATGTCAAGAGTGAGGAGAGGGCTGGGGTTGTGGCTCAGCGGTAGAGCGCTCATCCAGCAAGTGTGAGACACTGGGTTTGATTCTCAGCACCATATATAAATAAATAAATAAATAAATAAATAAATAAATAAATAGTAATAATAATAATAATTAAAAAAAAGAGTCTGAGGAGACACCAGTTTTGTCCCCAGGTGCAGACACAGCTGTTTCCGGCTCTGGAGGAGCAGCCCATTCCCATCTGGTGGGTACTGGTGGGAGTTCTGGGTGGCCTGCTGCTGCTCACCCTTCTGGTCCTGGCCATGTGGAAGGTAAGATGTAAAGGGTGGTAGAGTCCCCAGGTAGACACAAACTAGGAGGCAGGGAAAGACCAGGCCTGTCCTGTGTACATCTTTACTATTGGAATGTCATTCTCTGAGGACCTCTTTTCAGGGCATAAATCCTAGAAGGGGTGGCAACTGAAATTCTAAGGCCTTTAGACCCTTTGAGGAAGAGTCTTCTAGAATTCCTGGCTGCTATGGATAGGGTTAACTTCCTCCAGTTCTGTCCTTCCCTTCCCCTAGTGAGGTGAGAGAACACAGGAATGGTCCTGTCCCTGCCCCTTGCTGCTTAAGAGGCCCTGGAGGATCACTCATTGCTCTGCTCCTGGAGAATAGTGCCCACGCCCTAGGAAGATGTGGTGCTTTTAGGGAAAGCATACATTAAACTTGTAATCATCACATATCATCACATGCTTGAGTCAGTTAGAGACAAACTTCAGACAAAGCTGGACATGGAGGCACAACCTTGTAATCCCAGCAACTCAGGAGGCTGAGGCAAGAGGATAGCAAGGTTGAGGCCAGCCTCAGCAACTTAGTGAAACCCTGTCTCAAAAATAAAATTTGTGGGGCTGGGGTTGTGGCTCAGTGGTAGAGCACTTGCCTAGCATATGTGAGGCACTGGGTTCGATCTTCAACACCACATAAAAATAAATAAATAAATAAATAATGGTATTGTGTTCATCTACAAGTAAACAACAAAAAAATAAAAATAAAATTTGTAAAAGGGCTGAGGTGTGGCTCAGGGCTAGAGCACTTGCCTAGCATGCTTGAGGCCCTGAGTTGATCCTAAGTACTCCAAAAGAAAAGAAATCAAAGAAAGAAAAAGAAAAAATCAGGGGAGAAAAAAAAAAATTTTGTTTCAGAAACCCAACTATTAGTTGCCTGCCTTGTCTCTAAATAGGGAAAGGTTTCCAGCTGTGTGCAGTGGGGCTCAGGTACTGTGCTGATCCAGGAAAAATATCTGTGGCTGCTGGAGCCCAGCACATTTTCTTACTGACACTTTGAGGCATAGGGATCATCTCTAGCTCCTGACTCCATCCCCTGTGCACCCCCAGGCTGGCTTCTTCCAGCGAAATCGGCCACCCCTGGAAGAAGATGAAGAGGAGTGAAGCCCAGCCCAGTGCTGTTCTGACTGTGTGTGGTGCCTGCTTTGCCTCATCTCCAGCTTGCTCCCTAGGTCTGACCTCTACGGGTTGGAGCTGTTCCATGTTGGCCTTTTGGTGTCCCTCCTCTTCCAACAGAGTAGGATCACATCCTTTCATGTTGCCTAATAAAGACATTGACCCCCAAAACCTACTGAGCTGCCTCCTCTTGGGTCCAAGAAAGAGAGGAGAAGTGGAGAGATATTTGTATATCTCTCTGGGGACCAGAGCTGATAGAAGTCTGAGCGAGAGTGTCTCTGCCAGGACAGATGTTACAAATTACTGTCAAGGAGCAGAGTGGGGGCAGCAGATATGAGAGAGATGGGGTGGCAGGGGAGGGTAAGGTGTCTGCAGGTGTATGTGGGAGTGGGGGTTGGGAGAGGCAGAGAAGGAAGGCTGGGTGCCTGGTGGGTAGATTTAAACAGAATATTTTTCATGATTTTGAAGAGATAAATCTAAAATGCTCTGAGGCTTGGGAAAAATAACATGATCTCCTGGCCTCTCTCCACCCCTCAAAAAAAAAAAAAAGCCTATAAAACTGTGCTCAGGGTGAGGAGGGCAGAGGGAGGCTGATAGAGCTCTCAGCCTGAGGAGGGCAGTGTCACACCAAAGGAGGACAGCAAGGATTGTACCTACCCCCAAACCTTGCTACTACCACCCTGATGCTGTTCCTTCCTCCCCACTGATAAGAAGAGTCTTCTGATAATAAGGGGGTGAGGAGTGATAGACAACTTTCCAACTGATTCATGTGTTCCATAAATATTGAGCACCTACCATGTGCCTTGGACTATTCCAGTGCTGGGATGAAGTAATGAATACAATCCTTGCCCTCATGGAACTCGAATTCAAGTGGAGAAAGAATAAAGCAAGAAGCCAGGCCCAGTGGCGCATGCCTGTGATCCCAGCAGCTTGGGAGGCTGAGGGAGGAGGCTCAAGAATTCAAAGCCAGTCTTAGCAAAAGCGAGATGCTAAGCAACTCCATGAGACCTTGTCTCTAAACCAAACACAAAAATGGGCTGAGGATGTGGCTTAGTGTTGAGTACTCCTGAGTTCAATCCCCAGTACCCTCCGCCCCAAAAAATAAAGCAAGAAATAAGGGCTTGGATTGTGGCTCAGTGGTAGAGCGCTCGCCTAGCATGGGCGGGGGACCCAGGTTCCATCCTCAGCACCACATAAAAATAAAGGCATTGTGTTGTGTCCATCTACACCAAAAAATAAATATTAAAAAAAAAAGAAAGAAATACAGTTGTGCATGGTGGAACATGCCTGTGATCCCAGCCACTTGGGAGGCTGAGGCAGAGGGATTGCAAGTTCAAGGACAGCCTTAGCAATTTAGCAAGATCCTGTCTCAAAAATATAAAATAAAAAGTCTGGGATTACTTCAGTAGTAGAGCACCCCTGGGTTTAATCCAAGTACCACACACACAAAAAAAGAAAAAAATAGATAAATGTGTCAGTGGTGGTCAGCTATGGGTGAAAATAAAGGAAAGGAGATAGTGATAGAACACCCGTGGGGTTTGAGAGGAGAATGGTCAGGGAAGGTGTCTTTGATGAGGTGAGCGGAGAGGGATGAATAATGCATGTGACATGGAGATGGTGTTCTGGCAGAAAGAGCAGCCAGTGAGAAGGCCCTGAGGAACAGATTGTGTGTGTTCCAACAAAAGTAAGGAGGTCAGCTGGGTGGAAGGTCCAGGAGAGGAGGTCGGAGAGGTAGGGAAGGGCAGGCAGGTAGGCACAGCTTGCCGCCATGGGTTGAACTTTGGACTTGATTCTAAGTGGTGGGGGAAGCCATTGATGAACAGACTTACCTCACAAGGGCTGATAATATTTGATTTTACCAAAGGGGTAAGTGGAAAATTCTAAGAAGAATCATTTGAACTCATGCATGAGAAGTTCTAGGACAGGTTTCTAGTTGAGTGACTGTGAACATCTGAGAAAAGATTAAGCCATGATCGTTAACACCAGCCAAACTTCCCCTTCATCGCTACAATTGGATGGCCCCAAACAACTTATATCCAGCAAAGCTTTTGGCATTAGTCCTTAGAGACAAGACAGAAACGTGAGCTGGATCATAGGGACTCGGATTGAGACTTGATGGTCTAAATCTCTATGGTGGTGTCTCAAAGCTCCACTGTGGCCCTGGGCTGTCTGGCATTGTCATGAGTTCCTTGCATGGAGGCAGAGGAAGCCACTTTTCACCCTGCAGATGGTTGCTGGCTGGGGTGAAGAGGAGAAAGGGGGCGCCAATACAATGGGTGACTGGAGTAGATTCAAGGCAGCCTTGACAGATTGTAAAGTTGGGTTGAAACCAACAAGATGAAATTCACCAAGGAAGAGTGCTAAATCCTGTGTTTTGGTTCCAAAAAAAAAAAAAATGGTTACATAAGAATAAGACTGGGAATCTGGTTAGATGGAAATTTCTGTTGAAAGAAATAGAGCTGCTGGTGCACACCTGTAATCCCAGTGACTCGGGAAGCTAAGGAAAGAAGATCACAAGTTCAAGGACAGATTCAGCAAATTAGCAAGACCTTGTCTCAAAATAAATAAACAGGGCTGAGGTTGTGGCTCAGTCAGAGAGTGCTTGCCTCACATATGTGAAGCACTGGGTTCTATTCTCTGCACTACATATAAATAAATGAATAAAAGGCCCATCCAGAACTAAAAAATACATATATATTTAAAAATAAATAAAAAGGGTTAGGGATGTAACTCAGTGGTTGAGTGCTTCTAGATTCAATCCCTAATAGTGAAGGGGAAAAAAAAATAGGAGGAGGAAGAGAAGAAGCAAGGAGGGAAGAGAAGGAAAAAAGAGGAGGATGATAAATATCCAGTGGACCTAACCAGGAGGGAAGCCTGCTGTCCTTTGGGGAACAAGGTCTTTGCCTTGAGTATCCAGTCCCCTCCTGGGCACCATATTGTGCAAAAGAGAAGGTGACTAGCCAGTGTCAACCAAGAGAGGTTTTCAGCATCAAGTTAGATGAGGATTTGATGATACAGAGCAGAAGCTGAGTGATGTTGACAGCTGGAAATAATGAACTGAGAGAAAAGAAAGGTTGGCTGGGGCTACTCTTCAAATGTGGGGTGTAATGACTGGCGGAGAAAGAAAAGATCCAGGCTGTCATTGGTGAGGCCAGAGCTAGTGGGACCAACAGATGATTCTCGGAGAAAAAATGCTGGAAGAACATTCTAGCTAGGGTATCTACCCTGGAATGGGTCTTATCACCTAAGGGAAGGTGAGCCCCCTCCTTTTTCTAGGCCAACCACAGCCCCATTTATTGCACATCTGCTCCTGACAGGTTTGTACTGGATTCTACATCGTCATTTCATTTAATTGTTACAACAACCCTATCAGGTAGATGATTACAATTCCCATGACAAACAATGACTGAGGACCATAACGCTAAATGAACTTGCAGGTGACAATAAGAGGCTGAGGCTAGATGCGCCCCCAGATCTGAGTAATTCAGAATTTTAGAGAGTCCAACCTGCATAGCACTGAGTGTCTGAGGAGAGAAGTGGCAGGGAATTCTTAACACCTTTTTGAGGCAATCATGACCGTACCCCTTTGAAAGCAAGCAATAACCATTCCAGTTTTGCACCAAGTTTCACGAACCCCAAGACTCCCTTAATTGGACTCAACACTCAACACTCCCTGGCTGCTCAGATTCTGGAAGGATGGGGTGGGCAGCAGGCGGGCCGTGTTGAGGTGGCGGGCGGAGCCTGGGCCGCAAGGGGGCGGTGCCCGCAGGCCCGCGGTGCCAGGAGAGGCCTGCAGGGGGCGCTGACGGCAGCTCCGGGCGGAGACAATCGCGCTGAGCGGGCGCCGCAGCCGGAGCGGGAGCCCAAGCGGCGCGGCGCGGCTCGGCGCAGAGCTGGGGCTGAGCGGGGCCGGCCGAGATGGGCCAGGCGGGAGCTATGGACCGCTAGGGCCGGGCCGAGCCGAGCCCCGCGATGCCGCCGCCGAGTGGCCCCAGCGTCCTCGCGCGGCTGCTGCCGCTGCTGGGGCTACTGCTCGGCGGCGCCTCCCGGGCTCCCGGCAAGTCGCCGCCGGAGCCCCCCAGTCCGCAGGGTGAGTCTCGACCGGGAGGGGCAGCGATCGCGGGCCTGCGACTCCGGATCCGGTCCCAGCCCGCCAGCCCCTCTTCGCGGTGCTCGTGAATTGGGGTGCATTCTGTTCACTGAATTGGAGTGGGGGGGAGCTAAGGGGACCTAGGGTCGGCGCTTCTGGGGGAATGTGATGGGTGGAGGAGAGACTGTCCGGAGCGGGGGTCTCCGGGAGACACAATGCGGAGGGCGGGGGTACCCAGGCTTGGCGCCGCCAACCCCCTCCCGACTTGTTTTTCTCCCTCCTGGTCCTCGAGGCGCTGCTGCCTGAGCCATTGTCTACAGAAGACACCCGCCCAGGGGCGGGCTGGGGCGGGCACTGGTTCCGCAGCCCCCCGCAGGTTCCTCACTTTAGACCCCGGCTGGGTGGGGGCGCTGGCATCGACTGCCACCCTGGGCCCGGACGGGGGCTGGGCGCCTAGAGCTGAGCTTGAAGGGGGGAGGGGAAAAGGGGGAGTGGGTGAGGCTGTGGGCGGGATCAACTGCTCAAATGGGGTTCTTCGCCCAGGGAGCCTGACAGCTTCCAGCCGGCCCCCCAGGTTTAGAATTTGGGGTGCACAAATAAGAGCTGATTTTCCCATGATGAACGTGAGGCTGCAGTTGGTGGGCTCTGAGAAAAGGAGTACATTGTGATTCTCAACTCAAGGCGCATGGCTGGGCTGTGGTCGCGGAGCCATGCTGAGTGCCAGCTGGGAAGGCAGGTGCCTGGGTCTCCATCCAGCCCGCGTCCTGCCACTCCTGTCCTCTTCCCGCTCCCAGATCACCCCCTCCTCACCTCACCTCTCCTTCCCAATGGAAGAGACCCTCCCAGCGCCTTACCCAGCCAAGGTGGGTGTGTGAGGTGGGGGTGGGGCCAGCTCCTGCAGCGGGAGAGACTAGGACTCCACACCGATGCCTGGGTGCTTCGGTCTCCATCCACCCCAGCCCTGCGCCCACCTTCCAGCCTCCTGCGCCATCACCCCATACTGCACTTGCCTCCTCTGTCTGATGGCCCTATCTCTGCCTGAAACCATCTTCTCTGCTCCTCAACCCCCCCCACCACCACCACCTTCAAGAAGCTAACAGGAAAGGCAGGGTGGGGGGTCTGGTTGAGGGAAGTGGGATCCGGATGAAGGGAGGAGGTCACATTTCCTACTGGAACGAGGCAGGGCTGAAGCTGAGAAGCAGGCATTGTATGGAATGTTTGGCTTTGAGGAATGGGGAAGGATCTCCTTCTGCCTCAGTCTCCCCTGATTTCCCAGGGAGTACAGGAGGCTTTGCCAAGTAGAAGGAGTTCCTAGTTTCTTAGAAAGTCCCTCTGTCAAGGCCCTGCACCCCAGGGGAGACAGCCCAGGGAACTGGTGGAAATAGAGACTAGCTAGGGGGTTCTTAGGCAGCTGGCTGGGAGCCCAGGTTGAGGGAAGGGAATCTGCTCCACATCTGCCCCACCCTCAGCTTGGCACTGATATCTCCTCAGGCTTTACCTGCCCACCCGATTTTGTGTCCCCAGTCCCCTCACCTCTTCTGAGACTCTTGAGCCCTTGAGCCCAAGGCATTCCTTCAAGTGACCATTTTTGGTCCCTTATTCCCAGCTGCTCTGTCCAGCTGCTCCCAGCCAGGATAGTAGCCAGGCCCTTCTAGCTTCTCAGAATTCCTACTGTGTGTTGGGGGAGACCAGAGTGGGCTGAGTGTGTGCCCCACCCTACAGGGTTGTGTTCTGGCCTGGGAGGGGAGAGGGAGGTGGGCTCTGGTGAACAGCTGGATGGGATGCCACCAGCAGGCGTGGTCCTGGCCCTGGACTGGAAGCCTGAGATAAAACACCTGTCACTGTTGAGTGTCAGGCTCCACGTGTAAGGCCTTCCTGAAGGGAAGCAGATAGGGTAGATGGGCTGTGGATCCAAGAGCCTGCCTGAGAATCCATGGGAAAACTCGGGTCCCCTCATGCCAGTGGAGTTTAGGATCTCTGCAGGCCAGCCCAGCCCAGCCTGGCTATTCTGGGACTTGGGGCAGAGGCAGCCCTGGAAACCAGAAGAAGGTCTTTCCATCCCAGTTCCCTGCCTGTCAGTTTTCTTTGAGTCTGGTGGGCCCTCCAGATTGCCTTCCCCTTGCTAGGGCCCCAGCTCCCTGCCTGATCTCCTGGGAGGAATGAGGGCGTTGCCATGGTGACTGACTGTCACTGACCAGCTATAGACATGAAGGGGAGGGGTCAGGAGATACTTGTTCAGGCTTAGGGGTTAGAGTGTATCCCTAAATTTGAAGGAAAAGAGACTTGTGCAAAGGTTTCTGGGAAGGAGGGGAATGATGGGAATGTCCAATTCCTTAGTGTCCCCTTCTCAATTTTTCTTCCTTGAGAACTCAAATTCCAACCCAGCTTTCATCCTCCCTTTCTTTTTTCTTTTTAGTATTGGGGAGTGAATCCAGGGGCACTTAACTATTGAGCCATATCCCCAGCCTTCTTTTGTATTTTATTTAGAGACAGGGCCTCACTGAGTTACTTAAGACCTCTCTAAGTTGCTGAGGCTGGCTTTGAAAATGCAATCCTCCTGCCTCAGCCTCCTGAGCCACTGGGATTACAGGTGTGGGCCACCACACTGGTCCCCATCCTCCCTTTCAAACCTGACCTCATCTATCTCTATCTATAGGCCCCTCCTCCTTGAATTCATCCTTTCTCAGCACTCATTTTTCTTCCTGTCCTCAGACACTGGTCTCCTAGGATCAAATAGCTAAGAATTTATGTCCTAGTGATGACTACCAGGTTTGGATCCCAGATTTCTCAACTGTAGTCTATATATCTAAACTCTTTGAGTCTTAGTTTAGCTGTAAAATGGGGAAAGGGCATATTTTATCAAATTTAACACATCATTGACTGTAAGATGCATCATTATTTTGCACTGGGCACTTGCCTGTAATCCCAGCAACTTTAGAGCCTGAAGCAGGAGAATCACAAGTTCCAGGCCTACTCCAGTAACTTAGCAAGACAATTTCTCAAAATAAAATGTTAAAATGGCAGGGAGATATAGCGCAGTGGCAGAGCAACGCTGGGTTCAATTCCCAGTACTGGAAAAAAAAAAAAAAAGAAAAAATGCTATCAATTTTAATGATGACATCATCAATCACAGATAAAACTCAAGTTCAGAAATATTAAAATGTGAAAGGCTGCATGGGTTAGACTTGATGAAATACAGTAATAGCACCACCTACTTCTCAGACTTCATTTAGGCTTAAATAATAGCACTCCATACTTGCTGGCTGTGGCTCAGTGTACTTCTTGCCTGGTGTGCAAGGGAAGCCCTGAGTTCCATCCCCAGAACTACAAAAGTAAATAAATACTGGCTTTCATTATAATACTGGTCTGGCATCAGCCCCGTAATCCCCCATAACCAGCAGCCCATTCTTTTGATCTTGAGGCTTCCCCTAGCTCTCATCCTCCCTCTCGGCTCCTCACTCCCCTCACCCCATCTTGCCCACAGAGATCCTGATCAAGGTGCAGGTGTATGTGAGCGGGGAGCTGGTGCCCCTAGCCCGGGCCTCCGTGGATGTGTTTGGGAACCGGACCTTGCTGGCTGCCGGCACCACAGACTCAGAGGGCGTGGCCACATTACCTCTCAGTTACCGCTTGGGCACCTGGGTACTGGTCACTGCTGCCCGCCCTGGCTTCCTCACCAACTCTGTGCCCTGGCGTGTTGACAAGCTGCCCTGTGAGTGGAGGGGCAGGTGGAGTTGGGAGGGGGGCAGCAGCTGATCCTCCATCAGCCCCTTCCCAAAATAGTCCTCGGGGGTGGAGGGGACAGGCTTTCCAGCAGCTGCTCCCTGGGCTGGGGTATGCAGAATGGGGTGAGGGAGGATGAAACCACTGGGATTTGGGTGTGTGTGGGTGCCTGGAAGGGGGTGTGTGTTTTTCTGGAGCTCATGGGCCACCCCTCTTGCAGTGTATGCATCTGTCAGCCTCTACCTGCTCCCCGAGCGGCCAGCCACCCTCATCCTCTATGAGGACCTTGTGCACATCCTCCTAGGCTCTCCTGGTAAGCCCCACCCTTCCATCCCACACCAACTCCACTTCTTTCCCCCTGACCTGTGTGCAAAAAAACTTTCCTTGAACACATATAAGCTGGGTGCACTTGGGCAAATCACCCAAACCTCTCTAAGCCGTTCTTTGTTCATGTGTAATATGTGGAAGCATAATGTCTTAATCAAATTGAGGCAAGGAGTAAGTAACATCAATTGTGCTGAATCCAGTGACTCAAGCCTGTAATCCCAGTGACTCTGGAGGCTGAAGCAGGAGAATAGTAAGTTCAAGGCCTGCCTCAGCCTGGTGAGATCCTGTTTCAAAATAAAAATTAAAAAGGGCTGGTGATGTAGCTCAGTGGTAGAGCACACCTGGATTCAATCCCTAGTACCAAAGAAATAAATACATTAAGTATGCAAAAAAAAAAAAAAAAAACCACAGAAGGTATTCAATAAATGTTTATAGTCTGCTGGGCTTCTCGTGGTTTCTATTCTCTCTCTACTCCTACTTCCCTGCCACCTTTATTATCATGTATTTTTGCACTTACTGGGTGTCTGGCTGTGAGGAGGCCATGAGAGGGTCCTTCCACAGGTATTGACCACCGATCAAGTGCAAGGCCTGGAGCTATCCTGAAGTGGTCCTTGTCTACCCACAGGCTTTCAATCTCACTCACTTAAATACTTCAGCATCTGCACTGTGCCAGGCATGGTGGCTGGTGCAGGGGCACAATGGTAAAAAAAAAAAAAAAAAAAAAATTAAAAAGTCACAGACAAATAGAAAGACAAACCTCATAACAAACCTTGGAATGGTTGCAGAACTAGTAGGGCAGTAGAGAGAGACAGCTGGATTCAGAGATGACCCTAACCTGCATAGAGCCAAGTGGACCAGAGCACTCGGTGGGCTCAGGAGTAGAAAGCAAGGAGAGACACTTGCTGAGTGTAAGACCTGGCCAAGTCATCAGGGTGATGTGGCAGAAGGGCAGAGTGAGGGTTTGGAAAAGGTTCTGGCCTGGCCATGCTGAGGGTAGATTCCATCCAGCTACCACTAGAGAGCAACAGTGGGTTTGGGAGTGGGAGAAGACCCTCCCCAGTTAAAATTCTTAGCTTGCACTCTTGTTGGCAAATTATTCTTGGCTATCGTATTCACTCTGACCCTGCACCAGAGGCTTCTAAATGCCCCCTGGAGGTTTCTAAAATGCCAGATGGACCTTGCTGCCCAGAGCTACAGCTCTCCCATAGTGCTCATTGCTTTTAGCAGAAGCCCAGACCCTTCCCAGAGCTGGCAGCACCCACCAGGACAGGCAGCCACTGCCTCAGGCTGTGGAGCTTTCTCCTGCCAGTCCTCCTGGAAGTCCTTTCCCACTTTCCTGGCAGAGTCTCACTTGTCCTACAAGACTCCATTCCATGCCTTCCCAGTGCTGGGCTGGTCAGACGCCCCCAGCAGTTAATAAAGAGGCAGGATGGAGTGGGGGTGAGAGGGTGGGTCCTGGTGCCAGAGCTGAGGCATCATTCTGGGATCATGGATGGTGACTTAGAGTAAGTTATCAAACTTCTGCCTCCATTGCGTATCTATGAAATAGAATTGATAATAAAGGCAACCTATCTCAGGGGCTGTTATGCTAATTACAGGGATTACTATAGTATCCAGCTTAGAACAGTGCCCAGTATATTTTAAAGCTTAATAAATGTTATCTATAACCATACAGTATTGGAATTCTGTTTATGTCTATTCCCTTCACCCCAACAGACACACACACACACACACACACACACCTGTCTAATGAAGTAGCTACTATCTGTGTCTATTTAAATTGAAATAACCAAAATTAAAAATTCCTCAAATCCTTACAAATTAAAAATAGATCCACTTCCTCAGTTACATTAACCACATTTCAAATGCTTAATAGCCATGTGCGTCTAGTGGGTATAGTAATGGTCATCACCATCATTCATCATGGTAGAAAGTTCCAATGGTACCTAAAGGACAGTACTATACTAGACTGTGAACCTGAAGGCAGGGAAGCTGGCCACATTCATCTTTGCATTCCAGGAACTGGCCTGGTACCTGCCATACAGGAGACATTAATTCCCTGAGGACATCATTTTAAATGTCATCATTTTATTGGTTTATAAGGAAACAGTGTTTCAAGGACAGCAAGTAACTTGCTGAGGGTCACATAGACAGGATTGGAGGTTTCAGGTCCACATCTCTTCCAGGCTAACATTTGGACTGCCCAATTCTCTCCAAGTCATCCCTGGCCTTCCCAATTGGCCCGACCCCACGGCCCCCTTCTTAGATATTTGCTTTTTGCCCTGGTCCCTGGCTAGGCCACTGCAGTCCCTCTCTCCATCCAGGAGCCCGATCCCAGCCCTGGGTGCAGTTCCAGCGCCGGGCTGCCCGCCTGCCTGTCAGCTCCACCTACAGCCAGCTCTGGGCCTCGCTCACACCTGCCAGCACCCAGCAGGAAATGCGGGCTTTCCCTGCCTTCCTGGGCACCGAGGCCTCCAGCTCAGGTATGCTAGGTACCTGGTATAGCAGGGACTCCCTCCCCTCCCCAGGAGTTAGACCTCAGTCCTGTGTCCTCTTCCCTTAGGCAATGGCTCCTGGCTGGAGCTGATGCCCCTGGCTGCTGTGAGTGTGCACCTGCTGACAGGCAATGGGACAGAGGTGCCGCTCTCAGGTCCCATTCACCTGTCCCTGCCAGTGCCCTCAGAGCCTCGTGCCCTGGCTGTGGGCACCAGCATACCAGCTTGGAGGTTTGACCCCAAGAGTGGTAAGTGTCTCAGGGAGCTTCAGGTGCTGGAGTTTGGGGAAAGAAAATTGGACTTAGGTGGTGGTTGGTGGAGGGACATTGAGTTTGATGAGACCATGCCTCTCCCAGGACTGTGGGTACGAAATGGCACTGGTGTGATCAGGAAGGAAGGCCGGCAGCTCTACTGGACCTTCATCTCCCCCCAGTTGGGGTACTGGGTGGCTGCTATGGCCTCCCCCACGGCTGGTGAGAGTGGTGGGGCATTGGGGCAGGGGACAGTGGTGGAAGGGAAGGATGGAAGAGTGGACATTTTATGAAAGGCAGAAAGAGCATCCACATCTGAACACTAAGCCCCTGTCTGGCACAGGGCTGGTCACTATCACGTCAGGCATCCAGGATATTGGCACCTACCATACCATCTTCCTGCTGACCATCCTGGCAGCCCTGGCCCTGCTGGTGCTCATTCTGCTGTGTCTGCTCATCTACTATTGCCGGTGAGTGTATGGGGGACCTCCACCTCCTTTTATCTGAGGCCTGCTGTATGCCTGGTCTTGGGCTGGGCACTGGGGGCCCAAAGATGCACCAACAATTCTGATCCTTGCAGTGCCATCAGGAAAAAACTGCATGTGCAAAAGTAAAGACCAGAAAGTCTAGCAGCTTAAGAGGAGTGGGGGGACAAGTGGTAGGATCTGCAGGCCAGACCCCTCTAGAGACAATCTGTGGCTGCTCCTACCAACCCAGCTCTTATATCCAGGGTACTCCAGGCACACTCCTAGTTGGCTTAGGTGCCCTTCCAGGGTCTCAGGATGCAGTTTCCCAGATGGACCTCAGCTGCTGGATGGCCTCCCACTGCACCCTTAACCCTTCCACAACCTCTCTGAGGCCCTTTCCTGCCGACCCCCCATCTCTCCTGAACGCACCAGGCGCGAGCCCCAGTCCTCCAACTATCTTCACCCCTCGGTCTGCAACAGCATGGTTTAGGCAGCCACTCTGGCCCTCACCCTCGGCCTTTCCTGAGGGTCGCAGTCTCCCTCTCCAGGAGGCGATGCTTGAAGCCAAGGCAACAGCACCGCAAGCTGCAGCTCTCCGGACCTTCTGACGGTAACAAACGAGATCAGGCCACCTCGATGTCCCAGCTCCACCTCATCTGTGGAGGACCCCTGGAGCCCGCCTCGTCGGGGGACCCCGAGGCCCCACCTCCAGGACCCCTGCACTCGGCCTTCTCTAGCTCCAGGGACTTGGCCGCTTCCCGAGACGACTTCTTCCGTGCCAAGCCGCGCTCCGCCAGCCGCCCCGCCGCGGAGCCTCCGGGTGCCCGCGGGGGTGAGGGTGTCGGGCTCAAGGGCGCCCGCTCGGTCGAGGGGCCTGGCGGACTGGAGCCCGGCCTGGAGGAGTACCGGCGGGGGCCTGCGGGGGCCGCCGCCTTCCTGCACGAGCCGCCCTCGCCGCCGCCGCCTTTCGACCATTACCTGGGCCACAAGGGGGCGGCCGAAAGCAAGACCCCCGACTTCCTGCTCTCGCAGTCGGTGGACCAGCTGGCGCGGCCGCCGTCGCTCAGCCAGGCGGGGCAGCTCATTTTCTGTGGCTCCATTGACCATCTTAAGGACAATGTCTACCGCAACGTCATGCCCACCCTGGTGATCCCTGCACACTACGTGCGCCTCGGCGGCGAGGCTGGCGCCGCGGGAGTGGGCGATGAGCCCACCCCGCCAGAGGGCTCGGCCTCCGGCCCAGCGCGCCCTTTTCCCCAGCCCGACCCCCAGCGCCCGCTGATGCAGGGCCACTCGGGCGCGGGGGGCGAGGGCGGTGGTGGTGGCGGCGGCGAGGGCTGGGGGGGCGGGCGCTCGGCGCCCGTCAGCGGCTCCGTCACTATCCCGGTGCTGTTCAACGAGTCCACCATGGCGCAGCTCAACGGGGAGCTGCAGGCGCTGACCGAGAAGAAGCTGCTGGAACTGGGCGTGAAGCCTCATCCGCGCGCCTGGTTCGTGTCCCTGGATGGGCGCTCCAACTCACAGGTGCGCCACTCCTACATCGACCTGCAGGCGGGAGGCGGGGGCCGCAGCACCGACGCCAGCCTGGACTCCGGCGTCGACGTGCACGAAGCGCGGCCCGCGCGCCGGCGACCCCCGCGGGAGGAGCGGGAGCGCGTCCCGCCCGCCGCCCCGCCGCCGCCCCCCGCACCCCCGCGCCTGGCGCTCAGCGAGGACACGGAGCCCAGCAGCAGCGAGAGCCGCACTGGCCTCTGCTCCCCGGAGGACAACTCGCTGACGCCGCTGCTGGACGAGGTGGCGGCTCCCGAGGGCCGGGCGGCCACCGTGCCCCGAGGTCGGGGCCGCAGCCGTGGGGACAGTTCCCGCAGCAGCGCCAGCGAGCTGCGACGCGACTCGCTCACCAGCCCGGAGGACGAGCTGGGGGCAGAAGTGGGCGACGAGACCGGCGACAAGAAGAGCCCCTGGCAGCGGCGGGAGGAGCGGCCGCTAATGGTGTTCAACGTCAAGTAGCGCCGCCTCCGGGCCTGCCCCCGCCGCTCCCGCCCCACCCGGTCCCCAGGCTTCGGGCCCCGGGGAGCTGCTGGGGCACTCACTCTTAGCCCGGAAGGGTGCCCAGGGGCCTGCGGAGCCGGCCGTGGTATGTGCTGGGTATGTTTTGGGAAGGGACCCAGGCTTTGCCTCCAAGCCTAGGGAGGTGGGAAGGGTCAGGCCTCCCATTGGGAGGGGCTGGGGAGGAGGGCTGGGGGGGAAGCAGTGCCTGTATAAACGTGGTTGTACATAGAAAGCTCTATGGAGAGCAGGAGGGGCGACCTGGCCTTGGCTGCTAGTGTGAGGGCTGGGAAGGGAGGGGCATTCTGTGTACCCCTGGGTTGGGAGGGGGTGCTGCTTGCTGACTAGCCTCTGGGTTACGTGTTACAGGGCTGGTGGCTGGGGCAGCCCTGGGGACTGGGGGGTAATGTGATGGGGCCGCTGTGGGCAAGAGCAAATATAAAACTGGTGAGGTTAAGGCCTTGTGTGACTTTTTATGGGGGAGGGGGAATGCTGGCCCTGGAGGGGGACCCCTGAACAGGGGTGCTAGGGAGGGCAGGCAGGCCAAATCAGACACTGTTAAGAAAGTGTACAAACTTTATTGGAGGCGTGCGCACCTGGGTACACACACATACACACACACACACACACACTCACACACAAAAGTACACATACACCTGTGGTTAGGGGAGAGCACCTGGCCACAGAGTCCACAGAAATTGGGATAGAGGATGGCAGTTTGTAACGTGGCATTTGCCACAGCTCCTTTCTGATAGGAAGGCTTTAGATTGAGGCCCCACCTCCCATGGTGTTGAGGAAACTGAGAATGGGGGAGGGGAGGGGCAGGGAGAATTTGAAGGGAAGAGGTGCTGGGAAGGCCTGAGCAGGTACCCTCTGAGTGGGGTCTCAAGGGCTGTGGTGTGTCTCCAGTCCTCAGCCCCTCTTCACAGCAGCTGTCTGGGGGATGGGCCCCTTAAAGGGGTATCCCAGCGAGGGGTGTCCCAGCGCTGGGTGTTCCTGCGCAAACACTTGGTTCCCTTAGCCCCACAGTGGAAGCCAGCGGGACAACAGTGACGACGATCAGCACAGCAGACACCCTGGATGGTCAGAGGAGGATGAGAGAGTTGGTCAAAAAGGACCTAGCCTTTACCCATATCTAGCCTTTACCCAGGGTCAGGGGTGGCACTGACCTGGCGATAGGGACAGCAGGCCCAGCTCCCTCGTTTATATGGGCAGCAGGTCTGGTTATCATGACAGAAGCGTCCTCCTCCACAGGCCACATCCCTCACATCCACAGTAGAGCCGAGGGCCAGGCGGGCAGCAGGGTAGGAAGAATCCACTTCCTTCTCACAGGTTCTGGCCTTCACGTTGCAGGTATACCCCGCTGGGCAGCAATGCTGGCGATCCTCACAGCACACAGCCTGGGTGACAAAATGGCATCACACTGCTGTGGTTCCCCCTACCCCACTGGACTTAGCATCCTCATCCTATAACAGGCAGGTGGGCACTCACGTGGGGCAACTGGCAGCAGGCCCAACCCCCACTTAGGCTTGGGCAACAGGTCTGCCCCACGGGACAGCTGGTGTGCTGGTCACAGCCGATGTCTCTTGAGTGGGACAGAGAAGCCTGGCGTGTAGGCACCTTCTCCAGTCCAGCTATTATCTTATTCCCCCATTGGCACTGTCCCTCGGCTGTACATGTGTAGCCCTCGGGGCAGCAGTGCAGATGGTCTAAGCAGCAGACAGCCTGGGTTATGGGCAGAAAAAGATATTATAGGAAGCAGCTCTGCAGGGTCCACCTCTCTTGCTCATAGCTCCTACAGCTGGAGACAAATCAGAGAGTTGGGTGCCACTGTGGGCTTGGCAGGGTATAGAAGAGCAAGTAACAGGATTCTGGTCACCCACCTGCCCAGACCATGATGCTGTCCCCCCAGTGCTCTCCCCTACCCATGCACCTCTGGGATAGGACAGCAGCCCCACTCCCCAGAAGAAAGTCTGCAGCAGGTATTGGAGGAGGGACAGCTGGTGAAGTTATCACAGGGAACATCAGTCTTCAAGGATGGTGGATCTGGCAGGCTGAGATGGGCTGGGACCTTCTCCATCCAGGGCACTTGGAGGGTCCCCTGTTCACATGTTCCCTTCTCTGTGTAACACTTAAAGCCTGCTGGGCAGCAGTGTATGTGGTCCTCACAGCATACAGCCTAGGGTGGATGGAGAAGGGCCAGTGGGCACAGGAGTCTAGCCAGCTGCCATCTCTGTTCAACTCAGCCCACCCACTGCTCCCAAGTACCTGTGTAAAAGGACAGCAGCCCCAAGCCCCTGACTGGAGGCGGCAGCAGGTATAGCCATCTGGGCAGCTCACCTCCATGTCACACTTCACCTCCTGCACTGTGAGGTAGGCAGAGAACAAATCAGAAGTGGCACTAGGGACCCTCAGGGTACACCACACTTTGCGGGCTCCACATCTAGAAGCAGATGTTAAGGATGGAGGGTACAGTTTATGCCACCCCACAGTGAACCGAAGGCAAGGCCAGTGTGGAGGAAAGGGGGCTACAGCTGCCTGGTCCCACTCTGTGTCCATCAGCACTGACCCCCACTTCTGTTCCTAGAATAACTTAGAGGAGAGCCCTCATAGTGCAGATGGAATGGGGTCTATGATTTGCCTCTGGTACCTGTGTGTGCTGGCATCTTGGTCAGAAGGTCCGTAGCATTCTCTTTGGAGAGGCACTTACTCTGGATCAGGTCACACACAGTGTCCTGGGGGCAGCAGTGCAGATGGTCGGAGCAGCAGATGGCCTGGGTGGGGACAGGGGTAAGTCTAGTGACTGACTTCCAGTCTCAGGGGAGCACAAGTATTCAGGCTGACAGCTGGCACTGCTCCAATTCCCCACTAGGGGGCAGCACAAGTCCTGAGTCAGCCAGGCTCTCATTACCAGTCAACCAGCCTCAGCCCCTGGAGCCCCTGTAAAGCACTGTCCAGGCCAGTTGGCCATGGGCACACAGCCAAGCTGGCTCTAGCCCCTTACTCACATTGGGCATTGGACAGCAGCCATACTTCCCAGTGGGCAGCTCACAGCAGGTAGAATCATCAGGGCATTGGGACTGTGCATCAGGGCACAAAATAGAGTTGGGCAAAGCTGCTAGAAGAAGAGCAAGGTATGAGGGGGGAAACGAGGGTGAAGGAGAACTTTTTCCCAGCTGCCCGCAATCCCAGTCCTATGCTCTCCCACCTCCTCACCTTCCCCCTTAGTCCTTTTCGCAGGGATCTTCTTTGCCAGGGGGTGGGTGCCTGTGGGTGTGATGCAGCGAGTATGAACCAGGTCACAGGATGCACCATGAGGACAGCAGTGTACTCTGTCTTCGCAGCAAGAAGCCTGAGAAGAGATGGTCCTGATTCCAACTTTTTCCCTCAATCCCCACCCCTAGCTCTGCCCCCACCACCTTCCATTCACCTCCATCTCTCCAAACCTGTACCTGGGGCATTGGGCAGCATCCCCAGGAGCCATCAAGCATAATGCAGCACGTGGAAGAGTCAGGGCATTCGAACTGGCTACCAGGGCACTGGACAGCATCCAAGAGGTTGTTATCTGTGGACAGGATGATCCAGGATTCCACCAACCCAGTTGGTGAAGGTATTCCCCCATCACTCAAGAAGCCGGTGGCACCAGGGCCTGCAGGCCCAGCTACAGGGACCTAGGGATTGGCACTGGGGTTCTAATGATCTCCCAGGATCCCCTAGCCCACTTCTCAGACAAGCCAGTCCCTGCCTCAGAAAGATGACTGGGAGCAGAGAATCTACTAAAAGTTAGTTGGCATTAACTCAGTCCAGTGGGACCCAACCCCACAATGCTAGGAATCCTGCATTTCTCCTGTCCCCTCCTAGAGCTGCCCCTCTGTCCAGAGCCCAGGTTTGCTTAATACAAATACCACACAAATAAGGACACGAGGGCAGGAATCAGGGCCACCCAGCTGGCTGGGCTCCTGGGCACACTAGGATAATGTTGCTCACCACCTGCCCTCCATCAGCACCCCTGCCATACCTGGTCTTCGGAAACAGGATTGCCCATCAGCACTGCAGTGGAAGCCCCAGGGACAGCAGTGGCTGCCATCCCCACATGACACAGCCTATGAGACACAGAGAAGCTTGCATGGGCAAGGTCCTTTATCTGGGGACAGGAAGGTATAGGAAAAGTAAATGCAGATCTAAACCCCTCCTTGGAGCCAGTGACACACTCACCTTGGGGAAAGGGCAGCAACTGGAAGTGCCTGAGATGGTGATGATGCAGGAGTAGCCAGCAGGGCAGTGGGCATGGGTCTGGCAGGTGCTGCTTAGAGGCCTGCTCAATGTTGTAGGCCATTTTTCCTGGAAAAAGAGGGGAGGGGATAAATCAAAGGACCTGGGCCTAGCCTCCTTCTCCAGCCAATCCAGGATCACCCTTGGGAAAATCCAGGCTACCAACTCTTTTTTTTTTTTTTTTTTTTTTTTTTTAAAGAGAGAGTGAGAGACAGAGGGGGACAGAGAGAGAGAGAGAGAGAATTTTAACATTTATTTATTTTTTTTCTTAGTTCTTGGCGGACACAACATCTTTGTTGGTATGTGGTGCTGCTGAGGATCGAACCCAGGCCGCACGCATGCTAGGCGAGCGCGCTACCGCTTGAGCCACATCCCCAGCCCCAGGCTACCAACTCTTGCCTGGCTTAAAGGGCACTCACTGGAACAGGACTGCAGCAGCTGTAGCTGGCTCCTCCTGGGTCCAGGCAGCAGGCTATAGGACAGAACTGACCATCTGGGCACTGTGTTCCAGCCACCAGTCCTGCTACTAATGTGACCCAGCTCACCAGGATCCACATGGTCTGCCTGCAAAATACCAAGGAGTGTTTGGCACCCAACTTAATTAAGCCCATACCATCTTCAATTCTGAGGCCATTCACCATTCCCCAAGCCAAGGTCCAATGCTGAGACTTGCTGAGCTTCTCCTGTTCAAGCAGGCAGAAAGATGTAACTTGAGAGTTTCCTACATGTGTCTTATATGGGTGTCACACATACACCAGCACATGTCTATCATGAGCATGTGTCTACATGAGCTCCATGTTGACGTGAGCGTATGTATGGATCTCTTTCCCCAGCCATGGACTGACACCTGAGTCTCTATGGGTGTGTTGATTCAGGCTTATGAAAGTCAGGAAGGTGTGTGGTTTTTGTGGCTCTCTCCTCTTGCTAGGGTAAATCAGGGCTCCCCTTCTTCAGCCAACCCCTCCAGCTGCCTTCTTGCCTAAGGTCTGCTCCACCTGCATCTTGTTAGAGTGGAATAGTTACGTGATCACATGGGAAACCACAGGGTTAAGAAAGTTGTGAAAAAGGAAGTATGGCGGCCAGTGGAGTCTGGACTGCCTTCCCAGAAGACAGTCACCACCTGCCCATAACTGTCCCCTCTCCACTCAGGTAAGAGGCTGAATCAGCCTTTGAGACAACTGTGCTTTGAGCCCCCACCACCACCATGGCCCTTTTGAACTCCCCAAACACATTCCAACCCCTACCCTGGAAGCAAAACTCAGTTGCATTTGTAAAGACCTTGCCTGCTCATGGGCTGCCCATCTGAGTCAGCAGGAGGAACTGAGCCTTCAGTCTCTGGGGCAGCAGCCTCTCACTTCCCTAACAAGTCTTCCCCCAATTGGCTCAACCAGCTCCATGGGGCAGTGGAGTGATGTTACCCTGCCTAGGGGAGCAAAATGTCCTGTGACCCTCTAGGAAGCCAGTCACAGCTATCTTCATTTCTTTGCAACAACCATCCAAAATAGTGGTGATTACCTTCACTTTTCTTACTTTTTTAAAAAAAAAATATATATATATATATTCTTTATTTGTAAAAAAAAATTTATATTCTTTAGTTGTAGGTGGATACAATACCCCTATTTAATTTTTATGTGGTGCTGAGGATTGAACCCAGTGCCCCATGCATGCCAGGCAAGCACTTCTCCCCTGAGCCACAACCCTAGCCCCTTACCTTCACTTTTCAACGGAGGAAACTGAAACTCAATGATGCTAAGTAACAAATCCGTGTCATGTAACATGTCATGGTGATAACAGGCTTTGAGGGCTCCAGAGCATTTGAGACATGGGTTAATATCACAAGTGGCACCCTAATACTACCTAGGACTGAAACCCAAGCCCCAGGGGGAATAAAAATGTGAGGTACTAGCAGAGCCAAAGGGACAGAAGTGTTTCTTGGGCAAGTGGACCAGGCAGGACAGAATGGGGAGGTGGGATACAGGAATTGCCTGGAAATCACTCTTTTGAGTCTTATTTCTAGAATTGCCATGGACGGATAGTGCAGGCCTCAGAAGTTGCTCCCTGTTTGTGTGCCTCAATTCCCAACGTCTATGTGTGGACACAGGGCAGAGGTGGAGGCAGGAAATCCCACCCAGCCACTCAAACTCAACATCCCTAAAAGGTCATCTCTGGGCCAAATCAGGATGCAGAAGGCTAGTCCTTTCACCCTCTCTCCTTGCCCCACAGATCTCAGGCAAACCATCTACAGACAGCCCCACCTGCTCCTTGGATGTCTAATCTCAACCTTCAGGACACTATCACTATGCACTGGCTTAGTCCGGAAGGGATGCCAATCTGCAGAAGTGAATCTGGCACCCTAGTGACTGATCTGTATTTTCCTTCCTTTTTATCCGGAGGTTAGGGAATATAGTGTATTACTTTAAACGAGTACACACACAAAAACTTACACGCTCGCCACACAAAACCAGGGACTGCGGAGGGAGGCCCAATACCCTTTAGGATTCCAGCGGCGGCCTCTCTGACTCCCACTCCACACAGCTAAATCAGCCAGAGGACAGGCGCCTCATCAAACCCCTAACTCCGTAATCTTCCACTAGGTGGCACCCCCCAACTACGAGTGCCAAGGGGAGTGAAATTTCCCAAAAGGTGAGCCAACTCAGCTGCTAAGGGGTAGGAAAAAGTGGCGGGGAGAGGCGGAAGTTGGCTTGTTTCACCACCCAAGAGAGGAAGTAAGGCAGACGCAACCCATGAGTTCAGTCCCCACTCCCGAGACCCACTTCCAGCCCCTCGCAGCTCCGGGATCGGAGGCGGGTCCACCCACTTCTAGCCGCCGCCGGGGACCACCCACCATCATCAGAAGGGAAAAGAGCCGGCACCTGCTGTAAAGGGTGGAGCTGGCTCAAAGAGGGGCTGCTCCTTGCTTTGAGGGAAAGGGCTGCAGCTTCCCGGCATTTTGGGGAAAGAAAGAGCCCCCTTCTAATGGGGATCTCTGCAATTACTCTCCACCCCCCAAAAAAGAAAAACCCAGAAATCCCCAAAAGAGTTTCTATGAGCGGGTCTATTCTTGTTTCCGTGATGAGATTTCTGAGGAACCCCAAGCACACACTCCTTAGCCAGACCTCTGGTCTTCGCCGCCGCCCTCCTACCTGCGTCGGGGTCCGCGCACGCTAGGTAGCCCGGGTCGGTCAGCTCACGGACTACGGCCCCTCCAGCGTGATGACCCGCCCATCTCAGTTTCCATTGGCTAGGAATGCGGGCTGCCACGTTCCCATTGGTTATCTGTAGACGTAGAGGCGGGGCCATCCTGGAATGGTGTTTCTTTTCTACTTAATTCACTCTCCTCCCCCTTTCCTCTCCTTCCTCACACCCCATTTCTAGGGATCATGTGATTGTGGAATCATATGACACCGGGCCCGCCTCAGCTGGGCAGCCTCTGCTCGCTTCGCCGCCTTTTCTCCTCCTGCAGGCGCTTAAAAGAGTTTCTGTTAGAGACGGTCATTGCGTGTCTAGGGACATTGACAACCAAAAGGGCTGTCTCTGAAGGGATTCCTTCAGGGTCATTCACAGGATATTTGCTTCTGGATCGCCGACATTGTTCATTTCCTCCCTGTTCCATTCAGCAAACTTTGATTAAATGCTAGGTAGCCCAGCAACGAAGGAAGTTGAGGAATAGTTGTGAAGACAAAGATAAACAGCCCCCTGGCCTTTCTTCCCCAAGGGAGAAGGTTGGCTGAAGGCGGGGAAGAAAGATTTAAGTCCACCTTGGGAGCGCCACGATCAGCTGAGTCTTGGAGGACTTTAAATGGAAGTGGGGTTTGGGATGGAGACGTGGGTGGGGGAGGGATGTCGGGAAGAGATTAGGAAACCAGATGGGAAGGGCAACCTTGGGCAGAATTTGAATGCCACGTTCAAGGCAAGGGGCTTGAGGAGCTGTGAGTGCCTGACACAGAGCTGGTCTGGGGGTTGGGGGATGTTCAAGTAGCTTCTAGTTTCAGCTTATTCTCTGCCTTCTAGGAATTGAAATGGTGGGTGAAGGGAGAAAATTTACCAGGCAGTGCAGATTAGCCTGGACAGGAGCCAGATTGCTCAGTGCCAAAGGGCCTGGGCCAGGCAGAGATGGGTGATGGGAGATGGGCCAGGGAAAGCTTGATGCTGGGTCTTGGAGGAAGGGCAGTTATTGCTTTCGCAGAGTGAAAGGAAAGCTCTGCAGGCTGAACGAAGAGCTTGAGCTGAGAGCCAGGCTGGGGTAGGGGGACAAATAGCCAAATTTAGGTGAAGTGGGACTTTGGCAAGGAAGGAGTGGCAGAGTTGTGGAATTGTGTGGCAGGTTTCTTAGCTGAAAACTATAGGGGGCCCAGATAATGAATAATATTCCTGCTAAGGATATAGGACAATTCTTAACCCTTTTGATATATTTGTCTAGATTTCCTCCTTGTGCATCCCAAAGCCAAGGAATATATCTTCTGCTTCCACTGAAACACACACACACACACACACACACACACAAACATACTTTTCATTCCACTTTTAATGAAATGGTAGAATGCAAATCAACAAATGAACCTATTAATCACAACTACATAGAAGCAGGAAAAAACAGAATTCTAAAGCCACTGAAACAAACATCAAGAGTCTAATCTTCAAAGCAATGATTCTCAAATAGGACAATTTTGCCCACCAGGGACATTTGGCAGTGTTTGGAGACATTCTGGATTGTCATCACTTGGAAGTGGGGGATGCTGACAACTGGTGTGGCAGAGGTCAAGGATCCTATCAAATATCCTACAACCCCACACAACAAAGAATCATCCTGTCCAGCATGTGGATAGTGCTGAGGTTGAAAAGGCTTACTCTAGAGAATCACAAATTTCCTCCTTGAAAGAGCCAAAGTTTTCCTCAATCAGAGCTTCTCATGTATTTATTTACATATTAATGAAATCCCCCACAAAACCACACTACAGTTTGGGGATTAAACCCTGGGTTTGACACATGTTAGACAAGTGCTCTAACTGAGCTATGTCCTCAGCCCTTTTTATTTTTTTGAGACAGGATCTTGCTAAATTTCCCCGACTGGCCTGAGTCACTCCAATTACAGGTATATAGTACCATGCCCAGCTTATTTCGTACACCTTTAACAAATGCTGTTTTCTTGGGCTGGGGATGTGGCTCAAGCGGTTGCGCGCCATGCCTGGCGTGCGTGCGGCCCGGGTTCGATCCTCAGCACCACATACCAACAAAGATGTTGTGTCCGCCGAGAACTAAAAAATAAATATTAAAAATTCTCTCTCTCTCTCTCTCTCTCTCTCTCTCTCTCTCTCTCTCTCTCTCCCCTCTCTCACTCTCTCTAAAAAAAAAAAAAAAAAAAAAAAACAAATGCTGTTTTCTGATTTCCCAGCAACCATAGATTATTGAAATATCAAGGCAGTGGCTGGGACTGTGGCTCAGCGGTAGAGCACTTGCCTAGCACATGGGAGGCCCTGGGTTCAATCCTCAGCACCACATAAAAATAAATAAATAAAATGAAGATATTGTGTTCAGTTACAACCAAAAAATTAAAAAAAAAGAAATATCAAGGCAGGCCTGGGGTGTAATTCAGTGGTACAGGGCTTACCTAGCGCATAATGCCCTGAGCTCAATCCTTAGCACAAGTATATCCACTTTGTAGTATGTCTCCATCTTGCCCCTTTCTGAGGAAAGATCAGAAGATTTAGTTTATAAACGTTGTTTCCTTGAGTTTAGCAAACATTGGAAGTGTTCAGTGGGGAAAATTGCAAAGATCAGATTGAATAACACAGAAGTCCTGCATCTTGGAAATGTTGATTATGGGGGCAAAGAGTCATGATTGATACTTTAAGGCCATCAGTCTTAAAGGACAGTATTTAACAGTCGAGGTATTAGCTTGAAGCATTCAGAAGTTTGAAACATGCACTTACTCTGATAACTGTGGTAAGGATGTGTGGAAAAGATTTACTAAAGGATTTGTCAAATGGAGGCAATGAAGAATCACAGCCTTTTGGGACAGGAGTCCCCTCTGCTTCTCCTTTGCTAGCAAAGTAATAGACCTTCTTTTTCCTTTTTCTCAAAATAAATAAATAAATAAATAAATAATAGGAAGGCAATGAACCCATGGCACTTCAGTGAGAGAGTACAGGGGAACATACCGTGGAACTGTGGAACATCTTCCACAGTCCCCAAGAATACCTCCAGTATCCTTACACTGTTCCAATCAGGAACCTCTTCCACTGCTTTTTGCTTTCAAAGATGGAGAATCCTTTTATGAACAAGGAGACTAAAGAGAAGCAAACTTCCAGGACCATAAGAGTGTAACATCAAGGGGCAGGTCCCTATTTATCCATTCCCTGGGGCCTCCCCAGTTTTCTTTGGCCAGTCTTGTGGTTTCCAGGATGCTTCCATCTTTCCTGGCCCAGTCCCACCTGGGCTAGCCTGAGCCTTAGTACCTCAACCTTCGCTCCTTTCAAATTTGCTCATGAGGAAATGAATCACTGCCTGAAATCCCCACAGACATACTCTTTCCTCCACATCTACTACCCAAGTTCCCTGGTCCTTGAACAAACCAGTGCTGCCTGTCTGCGACCTCTAGATGCCCTGCAACCCCGTCAGTTCTCCTTTCTGCCTGCTGTTGCGCAGGACTCTGGCTGCTGCAACAGGCTTAGATTGCAACCACCTCTAACTAGGGCGCTGCCTCACCTGTAACCCGAATGGTCTGGCCTTTTGTCTGGCTCCAAGGTGGGCACTGTATTTGCTTTGACTTCAGTGTGGAGAGGGCAGTCCTGGGTGGCCAGAGGTAGGGAGGGCTGAGCATGGAGCCAGTCTCTGTCCTTTGGGGGTTTTAAATCTTCTTACCTCCCTTCTCCCCTCTGCCCCTTTCTTCTCCTCCCATACTCTTCTCTTTCTTCTCTTCTCCTTCTCTCTCTTTTTTTCTTGTTTTGTTTGTTTGTTGGAAATCCATAATTCAGTATATATGCACCAAAAAGGCTTTTTGATATGCCTATGCCCCTCCCTGATTAATCCTATCCCTCTGCCTTCCACAGGGACTCCTGTTGTCAGTTTGGTGATAGAGTGTCTTTTCCAGTTCTCTGACATCTATTTGCATCCTCAGAAAAAGTTGGGGTTTAGGTTTTTTCCATTAAATATAAGTGAAGCAATACAATACATAAGGTTCTATAATTTGGTGGGGTGGTAGTACTGGGCCTCCCACATGCTAAACCAGCACTCTACTACATCCCCAGCCCATTTAATTTAATAAATTAGTTTATTTAGTGGTACTGGACATTGAAACCAGGGTGCTTTACCACTGAGCTACATTCATAGCCCTTTTATTTTTTATTTTGAGACAGGGTCTCACTAAGTTGTCCAGGTTATTCTTGAACTTGCAACCCTTCTGCCTCAACCTCCCAAGTTCTTGGAATTATAGCGCAAGCCACCACACCTGGATCTGGCTGTTTAATTAAAATAACAGCTTTAAAATGATACATAGTCATGTGTTGCTTAACAGCAGAGATGCTGTTTGAGAAGCGTCATTGAGTGATTTCGTTGTTGTGCAAACACCAGGTTGTACTTACACACACCTAGATTTGCAAAATATTGAAAAGATGTTATTCTATGAACATTGTGTCTCCACTTTGCGGGCTTAGCGATTAGAAGGGCATCTTAGAAGAGGGCTCCCGCAGCACACTGGCAGTGTGGGCTGATTGATGTGAGTCAAGGCCCTGGGGTTCTTCTGCACCAGGTCTTAAAGTGTTCAGTTCACAGCCTGCAATGCTGCCCGAAAGCAAGGCAGTTACCTTGTCCTTAAACGCCTTGAAACCTGGCATCAGTTCTCCTCCTTTTGGGTAAAAGTCCTTTCAGGCATCCATTTTCATAATAGAGAGTTGTCAGCCATATGGAAGGTAAACTTGGCAGGGTATGGTGGCGCTTGCCTGTAATCCTAGAGATTTGGGAGGCTGAGGCAGGACAGTCTTAAATTTAACCAGCCTGGGAAATTTAGGAAAATCCTGTCTCAAAAATAAAAAGGGTTGGGGGGGACTGGGGTTGTAGCTCACATGCGTGAGGTCCTGGGTTCAACCCTCAGCACCACATAAAAATAAATAAATAATAAATAAATAAATATGTCCATCTACAACTAAAATAATATTTTAAAAATTAAAAAATAAAAATAAAAAGGGTTGGAAGTATAATTCAGTGGTAGAGTGACCCTGGGTTCAATCTTTAGTACTGAAAAAAAAAAGACAATTCAGTGGTTTTAGCATATTAACAGAGTGGTGCAACCATTACCACAATCAATTTCAGACCATTTTCATCGAGCCAAAGGTAGCTTTGTGCCATTAGTAATCACTCCCTATTCCCTCCACCCTTCTCTAGCACTGGGAAACCACTAATCTACTCTCTAGATCTATAGATTTGCCTATTTGGGACATTTGATAGAAATAAAAGTTCACAATATGTGAACTGTGACTGGCTTCTTTCAAAGTGTATCATAGCACATCTGAGTATGTTGTTCTTTTTATTGACAAAAAATATTCTATTATATAAATATACCAAAATTTGTTTAATCACTCATCAGTTTGTCACTGGACAGGGTGGGGTCCAAGGAGATGTCTCCAAGCGAGCAGTGGGACCTCAACTCAGCCTAGGCAGGTTTTTTGTTTTGTTTTGTTTTTTAATGTGGTGCTGAGGATCCAACCCAGTGCCCTACATGTGCAAGGCAAGCACTCTGCCAATGAGCCACAACCCTAACCCCTGGGCAGGTATTTTGACTTCACTGATAAAAAAAAAAAAAAAAAAAAAAATTCAGAACATGTCAAAAGCAAGGTACAAGCAAAGATTTGTTAAAGGACAGCAAAGCAAAGGTGTACATACCCCAAAGGCAAGGTGGGGATACTTTTTGCTTCTCAGAGGAGTGACACCCCAAGGATGAGCTTTCTGATAACATACAGGAGTTTTCTGGGAAGAAAACTGTTGGTTCGCTGGGCGTGGTGGTGCACACCTATAATCCCAGCAGTTTAGGAAGCTGAGGCAGGAGGATCCCAAGTTCAAAGCCAGCCTCAGCTACAGCAACTCAATGAGACCCTGTCTCTAAATAAAATACAAAATAGGGCTGGGTGTGAAGCTCAGTGGTTGAGTCTCCCTGAGTTCAATCCCCAGTACCAAAAAAAAAAAAAAAGAAAGAAAGAAAGAAAAGAAAGAAATTGCAGGTTCCCAAGCAACCTTTTGTGAAAATCAAATCCTTTGTTAATCATTTGGGGTTCAGAATGTATCTTTCTGGTTAAGCAGTCTAGTCATAAATCAGTTGTGAGCACATTGTGTAGGTCTTTACTCCTGGTGACATTTAAATTGATTATTTTTTTTGTTTGTTTGTTTTAGTTGAGCTGGTACAAGCATACAATGAAGGTTTTGTTCATTTATCTAAAGAGACAAGCATGGCTGGTCATGCTCATAGATCCCGATCTCCCTGTAGTAAGGGTCTCTTTCTTTCTCTGTCTGCACCTATAGCCCACCTACCTCAAACTGATGAACACTGGGTTGTTGCCACTTTTTGGCTAACATGAAGAGTGCTGCTGTGACTATTTCTATTCAAGTTTTTTTTTTTTTTAAGAGAGAGTGAGAGAGAGAGAGAGAATTTTTTTTAATGTTTATTTTTTAATTTTCGGCAGACACAACATCTTTGTTTGTATGTGGTGCTGAGGATTGAACCTGGGCGGCTCGCATGCCAGGCGAGCGCACGACTGCTTGAGTCACATCCCCAGCCTTTTTTTCTTTTCTTTTTTTTTAGAGAGAGAGAGAGAGAATTTTTTTTTTAATATTTATTTTTCAGCGGACACAACATCTTTGTCTACATGTGGTGCTGAGGATCGAACCCGGGCCGCATGCATGCCAGGCGAGCACGCTACCAGTTGAGCCACATCCCCAGCCCCCTATTCAAGTTTTTGTATGGGCATGTTTTTGTTTCTCTTGGGTGAATACCTAGAAGTAGAATTACTGGGTCATATAGTAATTTTATGTTAACATTTTGAGTAACTCCAGCATGTTTTCCAAAATAGCTAAACCACTGTTTCATTCTCATGAGCAATGTATCAGAGTTTCAATTTCTCCTCATCCTCACTAACTTCTGTTTAATCCTCTGTCTTTGTTATTATAACCATCTTTTTCTTTTTTTCTTTCTTTTTTTTTTTTTTTTTCTTTCTCTGGTGCTGGAGGTGAAATCCAGGGCCTCAAGCACGCTAAGAAATTTTTCTACCACTAAGCTACACCTCTCAGCCCTCATCCTAAATTTTTAGTGTGGTCCGGGAGATTCAAGACTCAGGAAAGTCAACTGTGCCTTTGAAGTCCAAGAGGGCTTGCTAAAGATGGGATGTTGCTAAATTGCCCAGGCTGGCCTTGAACTTGCAATCCTTCTGCCTCAGCCTCCTGAGTTGCTGAGATTATAGGCATGTGCTACCATATCTATTTATTCTAGATAATACATATGTTGCAGATATTTCCTTCCAGTCTGTCATTAATCTCTTGTGGTTGTTTTATCATCTGAAATCTATTTATCAGTCTTGCTTTGTGGCTTCTGCTTCCCTCCCCTTTTTGCTTAAGAAGTTACAAATATGAGCTGGGGTGGAGTTCATGGTAGGGTGTATATTTAGCATGTGTGAGGCCCTGGGTTCCATCCCCAGCACTGCAAAAATGACAAAAGAAAGAGGTTACAAATCTGTTGTGGTCCATTTGCATTCCTGCCGCCCCACTTACTAGCCCTGCCCTGGAGCGAAGCTGCATAAGTAACAGTGTTAGGGGACAGGCAGACGTGAATGGTGGGAACATGAGTTTCAGAGAATAATTCCATAAAATGGGCCCGGGCCCGCTATGCTGACCCCTGCTGCTTTGTTTTCCAAGAAGCAATTTGCCTGCAGCCCTGCCTGGCCTCAGTGGACAGGATATGTCACATTCCTTAGCAAACTACCTGTTCACCCAGGAGAAATACAGGCTCAAAATAGTGTGGATAAAAGGGACCCAAGTTGCCCTGAAGGAGATTTGTGTGAACAAATCCTAAAATTCTGGGAGATAAGGATAGTTCCTCCTAACCTTAAAATCTGTAAGAATGTATGGTTAAGAATCCATTTGAGGGGCTAGGGATGTGGCTCAAGCAGTATTGCGCTCGCCTGGCATGCGTGCGGCCCTGGTTCGATCCTCAGCACCACATACCAACAAAGACATTGTGTCCGCCAAAAACTAAAAAATAAATACTAAAAAAAAAATTAAAAAAAAAAAAAGAATCCATTAGAACCACTCAGCAAGAGCCAAGGTCACCTAGTGTTTCCATGACAGCGGGGACTTGAAAGTCTGATGTCACACTACTCTCAGTCAAAAGTCAAGAGGTATGGGGCGGGGTTTGTGGATCAGTGGTAGGGCACTCACCTGGCACAGGTGAAGCACTGGGTTGGATCCTTGGCACCACATAAAAATAAATAAATAAAAATAAAGGCATTGTGTCCACCATTCCTATTACTGAGCGACATTGTTGCTGAAAGCTCGTTCCTTGTCCCGGATGCCAATCCAATAACGAGGACACGGTTTTGAGAAAAAGGAAAAGGATGATTTATTGCTTTGCTAGCAAAGGAGAACTACAGGGGACTCCTGACCCAAAGGCTGTGATTCTGCCCTTCAGCAGGAACAGGGTTTTTTTTTAAAGAAGTGGTTCAGACAAAATGAGATTTGGGAGGAGAGATCAGGAAGGAGAAGATCAGGGAAAAGAAGTGGGGGAGGAGAAGTTTCAGGGAGAAGAAGACTTGGAAAATGAAAAAAATATATATAAGTTTCAAAGCAACAAGGGATATAGTCAAAGCATCAAGTGACGCCTGTTATAACATCTTTCTGACTTGATTGCAAGAATCAGGACTTGAAAAGGAGGTCTTCCTGTTGCTTTAGAAGTCCCCAGCTCCATAACAATTGGAGCTAGGCAAGCCTTCCACCCCAGAGCCACAACCCAGCCCCCAACCTTGTGTCTTTTTTTTCTTTCTTTTTATGTGGTGCTGAGGATCAAACACAGTACCTCACACACGCAAGGCAAGTGCTGTACCACTGAGCCCCAGCCCCAGCCCCCACATTGTGTCTTTATATGCTAAATTTGGCCACTCTGGAAGGCTAAGGTTGGAGAGAGGTTACAAAAACAGCCGCCTTCCCCACCCCCACCTCCTCTGCCCCTTCCTGCCTGAGTCACCTTGTGAGCAATAATTGCCCCAGTTCCTGAGGCCCCTCCTCTCATCATCTGCCCTCGTGGGGCACCTGACCAGCCACCTGCTGGGCTGTGCATCCCGCAGACTCCAGGGGTAGATGAGTCACCCAGAAGTCCTACTTGCTGAGGAGACCCCTCCCCCTCCACAGAAGCCCAGAGAGAGTCACACAGCCTTTTTGGACTTTTGGATTTTTCAGGGGTAGAGGAAGGGGAGAGAGAGAGTCCCAGAAGCTGCAGGCAGGAGATATTCAACTGTTCCAAAAAGCTCTACTGGAAGGGAGATGAGTGCTCAGTGCTCCCCCACTTTACAGGAGAGGAAACTGAGCCTCAGACAGGCTCAGGCCAGGGCCTGGAAGACTCATGAGGTATAATGTGCCCAGGCCAGGGTTCTGGGTTGAGGCAGGGCCTGCTTCACAGGATGCAACCAGGACCAACCTGGTACTGAGAGGGGCCTATGCTTGGTTGAATGCTCTCTTGTCCAGTTCTTGAAATTATTTTTTGTGGTGCTGGAGGTAGAACTCAGGACCTCACACACACCAGGCAAGTGTTCTACCACTGAGCTACACCCTCCGTCCTGAATTATTAAATCATTTTCTTTCAAGGGACCCCATATTTTCATCTGCTCTGGACCATGCAAATTATATCACCTGACCTAATTCTAGGCCCAGGTCCCTCTCAACTTCTTCATCCTCAAATTTAAGATGCAATGTGGATTGCTTCTTTCATTATAAAGATCAAATGGGAGTGGTAGGCTTAAGAAAATGTTTTGCCAACTGCAAATGCTCTAAAGAAGCAGGGTTTTTTTTTGTTGTTTAAGATGGAGCCGGCAGGGCAGCCCGGAAGGGCAGTGCACACCTGCAATTACAGGAGGATCCCGAGGTAGGATGATCGCAAATTTGGGGCCAGCCTCAGCAATTTAGCGATACCCTGTCCCAAAATAAAAAATCAAAAGGGCTGGGGGTGTAGCTCAGTGGTAAAGCGCCCCTGGGTTCAATCCCCAGTGATGGGGCTGGGGGAGATGGGGATGGGCTTTGTACCCAAGTCTCCAGAAGCTCCCTAGCCAGGAGTGACCCCCTCTTCCCCTTTGGCTCCATCTTTCTGTCCAGCTGACCCACAGGACGGTCAGGCAGACACAGCAGGGGAGAGGATGAGTCCTCAGCTCACAGGTGGGGCAGGGGAAGCCCCATTGCACAAGAGTGTCCCTCTTAAGGAGGAAAGGGAAACCAGAGCTGGGGGGTGGGGCCCCAGCTGTGGGTGGGGGTGGGGAGGGGAAGCAGGACCAGGCTGGTTCCTAGGCTGTGGCAGGGTATTTGGGAAACAGAGGTGCTAGATAAATTTAGCAGCACCACATTCCTGTACCAGCACAGTCCAAGAACTTGCCCAGTGACAGTGGGCAGGTCACTTCCCTGTTTTGTTTCCTTTTTACTCACTGTTTTGTTTTTTAACAAACTGTAAGGACTGGGGATGTAGCTGAATGATGAAGCCCTCCTGGGTTCAATTTTTGGTTATGCCACGAATTATAACCCAAAGTAGCATTTTTGTCCTTCCTCACTCAATAGATAAGATTCCCACAGGCATGGAAGTAGGCTGGGATCAGACAGACAGATATCATCCTGGCCTACTAGCCCAGTTCCAGCTCTGCCTCTCACTTGGGCTCTGATCCTAAATGTCTTCACCTGGGGAATGGGGTAACATCAAGGTGTGCAGGAGGATCAAATGTGGGAAAGCTGCTATGTAAAAGGCCGAGCACATAATAATTCTTCAATAAACTGTTATTTCCTTCTCCATCACATGTCTCTGAAAGAATTTCACAAGCAAATTGTATGTATTCAAGGACAAGGGAATTTTTTCCCAATTAAACTTTACAAAATTAATGATATAAAACCTTTTTTTGTTGTTGTTTTGTTTTTGTTTTTTGGTATTGGAGAGTGAACCCAGGGGCATTAAACACCAAGCCACATCTTCAGCCCCTTTTTGTATTTTATTTAGAGACAGGGTCTCACTGAGTTGCTTAGGGCCTCACTTTTGCTGAGACTGGCTTTGAACTCATGATCTTCCTGCCTCAGCCTCCCAACCCACTGGGATTACAGGTGTGCACTACCATGCCTGGCAAAATTAGTGAGATAGACTCTGATCCTACTAAAGTGAAAAATAAGACTTCCCAAACAAACAAAACACAAGCACTCAGGTACTCTAAATTATCCCCAGTAGCTCCCAATGGTGTCCTTTGGCTCACATCTAAGGATCCCATGACCTTCCTCTAGGAGAGGGTGGCCACTGAGCCTGGAAGACTTGCAGGGCCTGAGCCCTGCTCAGTGGTCTGACCAGGGTGTTGAGTCTGTGGGTATATGGAGTACCTTTCCCCACCTTGTGCTTTTCTGAACTTGAGGATTTGGGGGGCTTTTCACCAATTGTTCTCTGAGGTTTTGTTTTGCTTTTGATGCTGGGGATGGAACCTAGGGCCTCGCACATGCTGGACAAGTGCTCCACCACTACACTACATCCCCAGCCTTCAGTGAATGGCCTCTGGATTGCTCTTGGACTCTTAAAGATGGAGTCCCCCTGTCACCAAGGGCAGTATGTGGACAGCTGAGGGCATGGAAACAAAGAACAGCTTGGGCTGTGGCCACTGTGGACTCAATGGCTGGTAGAGCTGGGAGTTCAGGAGGGTAGGGCAGGAAGCAGGAGCGGAAAGAACAAGATCTGCACTCTGTTTTGAATGTCTGTGCTGAGACCTTATAGTGACACCGCACAGTATATTAGCTCCATCTCACACATGAGCCAGATGCTAAGAGTCTTGTCCCAAGTCACCCAACCAGGAGGTGGTGGTGTCAATATCTAAGTTCAAGTTAGTCAGATCCCAGAGCTTTCATACATGTCATCAGACTCTGCTGGATGCTGACAAGGGCTCAGCTGGCAGCCCTGATCCTGCCCACAGCTCTTCCAACCCACCTGAACTTCTGGCCCTTTCTCTTGGTAGTTCCTGGAGGAGTCAGGAGACAGCAACTTGAGGGACTTAGAGCGGCCACTTGACTCCTCAGTTTCCTCATCTGTAAAATGGGTAACACAATAACCCCAGCACACCCTTCACACAGTCATGTGAAGTTCAAACAGGATAATGGATGTGAGGAAATCTTGTAAACTGGCACATTAAAAACAAGCATTCTTTCTTAGGACATCAAAGGGTTCCTCTGGTTAACCTGATGATGACTTGTCTCTGAAGCAATGGGCCAGGGTCTAAGTGAAGAAACTACCCTTCCCAGATAGCTCAGCATCATCTCCAGAACACAAAGAAGGACGGAGAAGAGGCCGCCACAGGAGGAATAATGTTCCTCCCAGGGCATCTTCCCCTCACAGACCAAATTTCCCACCCCACCCCTCTCCATTTAAACCTCAGCAGCCCAGGGAGGAAGTAGGGCCAGGAGTATTATTCTTTTCATTTTGTTTTTATGTTTTTACTGGAGCTTGAGTCCAGGGGCGCTTTACCACTGAGCTACCTTCCTAGCCTTTTTTTTTTTTTTTCCCATTTGGAGACAGGGTCTCACTAAGTTACCCAGGCTGGCTTCAAACCTGCAATCCTCCTTCCTCAGCCTTCCGATCTCTGTGATGTGCCACCACTCCTAGCTATTCTTTCCAGTCAAAAGATGAAGACACTGAGCCCAGAGAAGACACAAAGTCTCCCAACAAGTTAGTACAGAAGCCTGGATGGGAATGTCTTGTTAGGATGGTGGCTGGGAAACTTGATTTCAGTGTTTTTAAAAAGTAGGTAATGTTTTGTTTTGTTTTGTTTTTTAATATTTTTTAGTCGTAGTTGGACACAATACCTTCATTTTATTTATTTATTTTTATGTGGTGCTGAGGATCAAACCCAGGGCTGCATATGTGCGAGGCGCATGCTCTACCACTGAGCCACAACCCTAGCCCCCCCAAAAAAGTAGGTAATGTTTTTAAAAAGTTGCTAATGTTTATTGAAATTTATATCATTCCAGGTTTTGCCTAAGTTCTCCTTTAACACATCCTTTGAGGAGGGTTACAATTATTACTCCTATGGCATGGCTGTGTTGGCCTGGTGGCCAATTTTTCCCAGTTATTTTTCAATGAAGCCTTGTTTGTAACAGTAGAATATTCTTCAAAAGGGCCAGTGTGGTGGTGCACGCCTGTAATTCCATTGGCTTGGAAGGCTGAGGCAGGAGGATCACAAGTTCAAAGCCAGCCTCAGCAACTTAGTGAGACCCTGTCTCTAAATAAAATAGATAAAAGGGTTGGGGATGTGGCTCAGTGGTTAAATGTCCCTGGGTTCAATTCCCGGTTCCAAAAAAAAAAAAAAAAGAGAGGGAACTGCCAGGTGCCTGACAGCATTGTCATATGATGAATGCCATGCCCTGCGGAGCCAGGACTTGTGGCCTCCAGAAAGCAGGGACATTCCACGGGACCGGGTGGTGCTTGGTGAACTCACAGTCCTTGGCAAGGTTTTTAACAAAAGCAGATCCAGAATCTGCTGTTAGAAATTGCTGTTTTCGGGCTGGGGATGTGGCTCAAGCGGTAGCGCGCTCGCCTAGCATGCGTGCGGCCCGGGTTCGATCCTCAGCAGCACCACATACCAACAAAGATGTTGTGTCCACCGAGAACTAAGAAAAGATAAATAAATGTTAAAATTCTCTCTCTCTCTCTCTCTCTGTGCCCCTCTCTCTCACTCTCTCTTTAAAAAAAAAAAAAAAAAAAAAAAAAGAGGAAAATTTCTTTAAAAAAAAAAAAAAGAAATTTCTGTTTTCTAGCTCTCCTGTAATATTCATAAATGCAATTCATAGATAATGTTCCTACGCACGACATTTTTAGAAATCTGAATAAAGTTCAAGCTATACTGTAAAGGGTAGGGGGAATGAAAACCCAGCTTCCTGGCCTGGGGATGTGGCTCAAGCAGTAGTGCGCTCGCCTGGCATGCGTGCAGCCCGGGTTCAATCCTCAGCACCACATGTAAACAAAGATGTTGTGTCTGCCAAAAACTAAAAAATAAATATTAAAAATTCTCTCTCTCACTCTCTCTCTTTATGCCTGGAAAGTTCAATGTATATTAAAACTATTATTAGCCCTCCTGGTTACAGCAATAAACAAACAAACAAAACCCTATTTAAAATTTTTTTTTGGTACCAGGGATTGAACCCAGGGACACCTAACTATTGAGACACACCACCAGCCCTATTTTATTTTTTATTTTGAGACACAATCTCACTGAGTTACTGAGGGTGGCTTTGAACTCGTGATCCTCCTGACTTAGTCTCCCAAACTGCTGGGATTACAGGCATGAGCCACTGCACCTGGCAAAAAAAAAACAACAACAAAAAAAACCTATTTTTTTAGTATTTTTTTAATGTAACTGGACACAATATCTTTATTTTATTTATTTATTTTTATGTGGTGCTGAGGATCGAACCCAGGACCTCCCACATGCTAGGTGAGAGCTCTACAGCTGAGCCACAATCCCAGCCCCTAAAAAAAAAAAAAAAACTATTGGCCAGGCATTACTATCAAATTCAAAATGCTTGAACCTTTGACTGGGCCAGCTGGGCCTATTTTTTTTTTTTTTAATTCTTTTTAAAGAGAGAGAGAGAGAGAATTTTTTTTAAATACTCTTTTTTTTAAAAAAAAAAATATTTATTTTTCTAGTTTTCAGCGGACACAACATCTTTCTTTGTATATGGTGCTGAAGATTAAACCCAGGCCGCATGCATGCCAGGCAAGCTCGCTACCGCTTGAGCCACATCCCCAGCCTTGAGAGAGAATTTTTAATATTTATTTTTTAGTTTTTGGCGGACACAATATATTTGTTTTGTATGTGGTGCTGAGGATCGAACCTGGGCTGCATGCATGCCAGGCGAGCCCGCTACTGCTTGAGCCACATCCCCAGCCCAGCTGGGCCTATTTTTAAAAAATGTGGTAAAACAGGGTTGTCTTCCAGGTCTGATAATTATGAACATGTTTCTCATGCCTGTGATTGTCCAGAAAGACAGAGAAAAATTGAGAGATCTTCCCTTGTTGTTGAGATTCCTTGTTGTGTTAGAACATCCTACACTTTATAGGACATTGAGTATCCCTGACCTGCCATCTATCAAATGCCAGAAGTCCTGACCTCTGAACAACCAAAAATGGCAATAGCCTCGAATTTTTCAAAAATATCCCCTAGGGGGCAGTGGTGCTCCTGTTGGGAGCAACTGTCCAGAGCTCTGCTGTTTAACTCTATCTTTGAGATTGTTTTAAACCATGATATAGAGATCTGCCTTCCTTCCCAAGTGTATGGTATTCATCATATGGAGATGCTGTCAGGTACTTAGCAGTTCCCTCCCTAGGGACATTCTGCTGTTAAAAAAAGTGGCTTCAACAAAGAAGGCCAAGTTTGTATTTCATTTCACAATTGTGCAAGCAGATGTCTAGAGAAAAACTCTTAGAAGTGTCCTGGGCCAGTCAAAGGCTGAAGCGTTTTGAATTTGATAGTAACGCCTGGTCAAAAACTGTCTTCCAAAACAGAGGTGCTTTCATCCACGTTCTCCAGCTGAGCAGCTCTGGGAGATAGGCTGTGGGGCAATTCTGGAAGATCTTAGCTAGGGCCCTTCTGGTGTCCAGAAACTCCCAACCCACCTTCTCAGGTTTTGGGGAGGGGAAGGCAGAGAGGACTTTTCCCAGCTGAGATGCTCCAGGCAATTACATTTATTTATTTATCTACTTATTTATTTTTGGATTAAATCCAGGAGTACTCTACCACTGAGTTACATCTCCAGTCTTGTTTATTGTATTTATTTATTTGATACTGAGGACTTATAACCCAGGGCGCTTTACCACTGAAGCTACATCTCAGCCCTTTTCTATTTTTTATTTTGAAACAGGGTCTCACTAAGTTGCTTAGAGTCTTGCTAAATTGTTGAAGCTGGCCTTGAAGTTGCAATCCTCCGGTCTCAGCCTCCCAAGCCACTGGGATTACAGATATGCACTATTGCTCCCAGTCCCGTCAATCTATTTTTTTAAAAAAATATTGTTTTAGTATAGGTGGACACAATATTTTATTTTTTTATGTGGTGCTGAGGATTGAATCCAGTGCCTCATGCATGGTAGAGCACTTTACCTTTGAGCCACAACCCCAGCCCTCTATTTTTGGTATTGGGATTTAACTCAGGTGTGCTTTATCATTGAGCCACACCCACAGCTGCTGTAATTAATTTATTTATTTTAATAATTTTGAGACAGAGTCTTGAATTGTCCAGATTGGCAGGGAACTTGCAATCTTCCTGCCTCAGTCTCACAAGTAATTGGCTAAACCATTTAAGACTGAGTTGTAAACTTCACCCTCAAACATGTCATGTACATTGCCTAAAACAAGGACAGTCTCCTATAAACCCCAGGATGGTTATCATACTCTTGAAATTTGGAGGTCAGTGGCTTAGCAGCCCAGAGCCCTCCCTCCACTCCCTCCAGAAGGTTACTCTAGATGGAGAACAGTGCTGACCTTGGACTCAGAGGCTCTGTTGGGTTCTTTTTTTTTTTTTTTTGTAGTACTGGGGATTGAACCCAGGGCCTTGTGCATGGGAGGAAAGTACTCTACCAACTGAGCTATATCCCCAGCCCTTATCTGTCAGTCTTTACAATCATCCTGTAGCTGCTGTGTTCTCCCCTTTTGCAGTAGAAAGGAGTTTTGCCTTTTAATCTGTATGAAGAGGATGCTAATGGCCACGTAGGGTCATATGCTGCCTGAGGGGGACCACAGGGCACATGATCAGTTTGTCCCTGGCTGACATAGCCAAGCTATTGACTACCCCTCCTCAGGCCTCCAGGCTTGCTCCTCTGGGCAGGCATGTCTAGCCAGGGCTACAGAACTTCTAGGAACTGTGATCTACTCAGCTCTGAGTCCCTAGTAGCGTCCACAGAATCATTTCTTTTCTCTTTTTTTGTGGGGGAGGGCTACTGGGAATTGAACCCAGGGGTGCTTAACCACTGAGACACATCTCCAGCCCATTTTTAATATTTTATTTGGAAATAGGGTCTGGCTGAGTTGCTTAGGCCTTGCTAAGTTGCTGAGGCTGGCTTTGAATTCGCAATCCTCCTGCCTCAGTCTCCTGAACTGCTGGGATAATAGGCATCTGTCACCTTGCCTGGCACAGAACCATTTCTTGACATGTAGTTTTTATGTAGCTAAGAATGTGTAAGCTAGGTAGGACATGGGACATTGTCTATTTTCAGATGAGGAAAGAAACACAGTGACAAATCTTGAAGGCGTTCTAGTTGAGAGCACTGTGAAAAGAAAACCAGAAATGGTGTACAAGTGCTTCATTCTACTGTATGGGAAACTGAGGCTCAGATTTGACTCACTTTGCTCTTGTTACTTTTTTTTTTTTAAAGAGAGAGATTTTTTTTTTTTAAAGAGAATTTTTAACTTTTATTTTTTTTTTTTTTTAGTTTTTGGCAGACACAACATCTTTGTTTGTATGTGGTGCTGAGGATCGAACCTGGGCCGCACGCATGCCAGGCGAGCGCGCTACCGCTTGAGCCACATCCCCAGCCCCATTAAAGAGAGAGATTTTTAAAAAATATTTATTTATTTATTTTTTTAGTTTTTCGGTGGACACAACATCTTTGTTTGTATGTGGTGCTGAGGATTCAGCGCTACCGCTTGAGCCACATCCCCAGCCCCCGCTCTTGTTACTTTTGCTCTGGGTGTAAGGAGTTATTATCTACATTTGCACATCAGGAGGCAGAGATGGGACCAGAACCTCAGGGAACTTGATGTGTTACAGGTGGTGGTGGTGGGGAGCAATTAATAACAGTAGTGGTAATAGTAATTATTGATTTGTGTGGGCCTTATGTTACTCAGGACTCTAAAGACTTCATAGGGGGGCTGGGGATGTGGCTCAAGTGGTAGCGTGCTCGCCAGAGTTGGATCCTCAGCACCACATACAAACAAAGATGTGTCCGCTGTAAATTAAAGAATAAATATTAAAATTCTAAAAAAAAAAAAAAAAGACTTCACAGGGGGGTTGGGAATATAGCTCAGTGGTAGTGTGCTTGTCTAGCCTGAAGAGACCCTGAGTTCAATCCCTTCATAGGTATTAACTCATTAAATACATAATCCATTTGAGGTAAGCACATCATTATTATCAGCTTACTTCAAAAAGGGGAAATTAAGGTTTACAGAGATTAAGATACTTGCTAAAGGTTCACAACTGTTACCACTGTTGACCGGTCCTTGCTTCCCCAATGTTGAAGAATAACACCAGAGAAGCACTCCGAGGCAAGGTCAGAGTAGAAATTAGAAGTTTATTAAAAGACAGCAGAAAAGACTTCTCCCGAGGAAGAACGGGACCCAAGAGATGGAATCAGTGGAAGTGGGGTTGTTTCCCCTTTTTATAGTTCTTTCAGTGGTGGAATGTAGGTGGGAAGGCCCGAAGGGTGGGACCCAGGGGGCCAAAGGAGTAATCTGGGCAGGAAGGTCTTCTGAGTCTGCATCTTCAAGTTTGCTGGGGGCTGTTCATTAACACTTCTTTGGGATGGGCTCTGGCCTTGGGCTTTTTCCTGGACTTCATTAACATTCCATGAGTTGTCCTGGTTTCCGGAATTCATTCTCAACATGGCCTCCATTTTAGATCTTACTGGATATTAGACCAGATTTACCTAACTAAACTAACTACCTAACTTTAAATCTGGCTTCACAACCACTTAAGAAAGTAGTGAGACATTGGAAACCAGGACCTGCCCTCCCATCCACGCACACACGTTCTCAGACCTACTCCCCTAGTGGTGCTGGGGAGTAGATCCGCCTAATTAAGAACTTTCTTTTTTTTTTTTTTGAGTGACCTCCAGGGACTCCGTTTTCTCATCCTTAAAATGGAAGACTGTGTTTTTGTGAAGGAGGGTCTGGGTTCTATCTCACATTAGGAAGTATTACAGTTTCCTTTTCTGTAAAACAGGAAGAATAATTTCTTCTCTGTTGGCTGCGAAACTGTTGGGTAAACCATTAACTTTGAGTTCCTTTAGGACCTTGATGGGGGCTGGATCTATGAAGTGATTTTATGCCATTTCCCAGCTTGAGGTGGGAAGGGAATGGAAAGGGCGATTTTCCTTGGACTCTTCAGTTAGGCGACTACTTCATCGGATTGCAAGCTTTCCGCCCTGTAAACCGGGAGTTTTGAGCAGTGGAGAGCCGCAAGGCCTTTTCTCGGGGAAAGCTTATGGTTGGCCTCTTGGCATCCACGTGCTAACCTGGCTGGCTGGGAGGCTCCAGCTCCGGTCCCGACCAGTTGGAGCCTGAGGGGCGGGGAAGGTAGTGACGTCAAATCACCGCCTATCCTCCTTAAAGGCACAGGCTCACTCCGAATTCGTTTTTTGTGTATGTGTGTTAGGACAAAAAAAATCATACGCTCAAAAAAGTTTTAAAAGTGAAATGGAGGTGGCGTCTCGGGTGCGGGGCTGTGCGGGAGAAAAGGTTCTCGCTGAGAATCTGGATCAGAAACGTCGGCACTGGATTTAAGCCCGTCTCACCTGGGGTGGCAGCCGGGTGCAAGGGGAAAAGTTCCTGAAGGTTCGAATTCCGGGCTCTTTAACTTTGAACCTCAGTTTAACCTGCAAAATGGTGCAGCCTAATTCAAAAAAAGTTTTTTGAGCCTTGGAAGACTATGGGAAAATAACCCAACACAAAAATTGTCTGTTCCTTACTCCCCGACTCAATGCTTTCACCGTGTGCTCCAGGAATTCCTGACCCAACCCGTTGTTGAAAATTGCTCAAGGTCTCAGGGGGATGGTACTCGGGTCTCCCGGCACCCGGGTCAACTGTGTCCAAAACGCCTGGCCCGGGTTATGGCTCATCTAACTTAACTGCACACTCACAAGTGCTCTGCAGTTCATAAGGCAGTTTTGGAGCTGCAGTCGCGTTTCACTATCGTAAAAAGGGCGATGTTAATTCCTGCCAGACACTATCGCCATAAAGTAGTAAAACTTCAGCAGGGCGTAGACTGGCCAACGTTTGCCTACGACTGGTGTATTTCCTAGCGACCTCGAAGAACTGATGAGGACACCGAAGAGGCGAACTGTGCGATCGATACCGACGCCGTCTGGAAAGTTGCTGCGAGCGCTGAGACTCCCGGCGCAGTGATCCACAGGGATGTAGGCGGGATGGGGCTTGTGAAAACACGCGTCAAGTGCGGTGCAGCAGCCCGGTCAAGCGTGAGGTGCAGACAGCGACCTTGACCCTCAGGGTTCAAGGAGCACTGGGCAAGGATGGAATCCGCCCGCGAGATAGCGGCGCTAGGGCGGGACTACGGCAGGTGGGGCAAGAGAAAACGAGTGGGTGGGACCTGTGGTACTCCGGGTAGGATACCGGTTGGCCCACGGAGGCGGGGCTTAGAAGCTGTTCGGGGGCGGGGTCAGCTAGACCAATTTCCCAGTCCGCCCTATGCGAGGCGGGCGAGCGCGCGCGCACCCTGCACCGGCCGCGGAGCCGCTGTGGGCCCGATGGGCCCCAGGCGCCGCGCTGCGCGAGCACCGGCTTGGAGCCAGGTGGGCGGGCCGAAGCTGGGGGCCGGCTGGGATCCGAAGCGGGAGTGGGATGTCTGGGGGTCCCTTCGGACTGATTCCAGGCTGGGAACGCTGAGTCGCGGGCCGCTGGGCCCTCTTACCCAACGCTGGGAGGGGGCAGGTCCCGGAGGGTCGGGAACAGGTCTGGACCCTGCCTGTGACCTCTCGGCTGTCCCCATCTTGTATTTTGGGGAGAGAGGCAGAGGAAATGTTTCTTATCCAGGTCTTTGGGCCTGCTCTGTGCGGCCCCGGAATGCAGAGTGTGGGGGAGTGCCAGGCACCCCAGCCAGCAGTCGGGGGGGGGAGGGAAGGCGGACGGACCTTTCTCGACATCAGATTTGTTTACACGTTTCCTTTGATGCCCAGCCCCACTTTTCTTCGCGCAGTAACTCGAGGGGCGCAGGTGCCCACCCCGGGGCTGGGTGCTGTAGCGTGGTCCAGAGGGAGCCGCTCAGTAGTTTTGATCTTTGGGCCGCTAGGGCCAAACCCGGTGTCTGCACTTAAGTGCACAGTAAGCATGTGTGGTGTGGATGAGGAAATGGCATTGGGCCATAATTTCCATTAACCGACTACTCCTGAAGTGCTGGAGTAACCTTGGATAGGTCACCTGTCTTCCCTGAGCCTTAGTTTCCACGTTAGCAAAATGAGACTGACCCCAGCTGTTTTGGAAGGTTATTGTGAGGATTATTGAGGAAATTGCTTGGGTGCACTATAGGGGTGAGCATCGGTTAAAATCCCAAAGAGCTGCCTCATGGCTACCCCTCCCCATGAGGCTTGGTATTCCATTTTTAAAAACTTTTTGGTTTCTATTGGGTGGATAGGACCCAGGCTCCCTCTACATGGTAAGCAAGTGATCTACCATTGAGCCATACTCTCAGCCAAGTTGGTGCTCCATGTGACTGCAGTTTGTTTTTCAGGATTGAAACAACAAGATGGCTGACCAGGACCTGGGGGGCATTAGCCCTTTCCAACAAATGGTGGCCTCAGGGGCTGGGGCTGTGGTCACCTCTCTCTTCAGTAAGACCTGGGAAGATGGGATGTGAGCAGATGGGGATTGGGGTAGACCAAAGACCAAAGGTGGTACCTTTGTCGTGGGGGAGGGTGAAATGGTGGGGTCCTGAAAGGAGCCTTCTCCCCCAGTGACACCCCTGGATGTGGTGAAGGTCCGCTTGCAGTCTCAGCGCCCCTCAGTAGCCAATGGTGAGTACCTGACCATGATGCCAAATGGAGGGGTGGGGATCAGGACAAAGTGAGGATCTCCTGGAAATGGGGTCCTTTAGGTGGGTGGGGAGCTCTCTTGACTTGAGGGGCTGCCTTGTATTTTAGAGCTGACACGTCCCTCCAGACTCTGGAGCCTTTCCTACACCAAATGTGAGTGCCCCAAGCCACAAGGAGTCTGGGAGGGTTAAGGGAGGGAGCGTCCCAGTGTCCTCAGGTAAATTGTGGGCCCCCTAGTCCCTAGTCATGAGCTAGCACTACCTTCAGGTTATGTCCCCTTGCCCTCTGTCCTATACAAGAACATCCATGCAGGGATTCTAGCCTCAATTGGCCTACCAAGGATGGGGACTCACCACCTCCCTGCAAGGTTCCAGGGCCCTGTCATCCTAATACCTCTTCTCCTTCCCCAGCGCCCTCCTCTCTCCCATCCACAGGGAAGTGTCTCCTATACTGCAATGGTGTCCTGGAGCCCCTGTACCTATGCCCAAATGGTACCCGCTGTACCACCTGGTTTCGTGATCCTACCCGCTTCACTGGCACTCTGGTGAGGAGCAGGGAAGAATGATATTGTAAGGCATGTAGAGGCAGCCAGTTCATTTTGGGAAGGGCTTCCCAGAGGAATTAGTGCCTCTGTTAGGTTTTTGTTTTGTTTTGTTTTGTTTTCCTGTATTGGGGTCAAACCCAGGGCTCTGTCCATGTTAGGCAAGTGCTCTACCACTAAGCCATATTCCTAAACTTCCAAAGGCTTTATTATTGTTATTACTTATTTACTTTTTAGTTGTTGATGGACCTTTATTTTATTAATTTGTTTATACATAGTGCTGAGGATTGAACCCAGTGCCTCACACATGCTAGGCAAATGCTCTACCACTGATATACAACCCCAGCCCCCAAAAGGTTTTGAAGGGGGAATTGGGGTCCACCTGGAGCTAACTGATAGGCTATGGGTATGGAGACCTGAGGGACTACTACTTCTCAGGGCTGTGAGCAGAGGCTGAGGGCATTAGGCCAGGTCCCAGCCTGGTCAGCCCATCTCAGGCTTTGTTCATGTCTGTTCTTTCCCCTTTTTTCTGGTGCCCATGTGGCTAGGATGCTTTTGTGAAGATTGTGAGGCATGAGGGCACCAGGACCCTGTGGAGTGGCCTTCCAGCCACCTTGTAAGTAGCCAAGTCCTGGGTATTCCCTTCCTTTGGTGCCTGTTGATACCTTGCTCTCTCTCTCTGTTGGCTGGGGCAGGGGATGCTTGGGAGCCTTTGGGAGTCCTAACTTACCTCTGTCCACATCCCTAGGGTGATGACTGTGCCAGCTACCGCCGTCTACTTCACTGCCTACGATCAACTCAAGACCTTCCTCTGTGGGCAAGCCCTGACTTCTGACCTCTATGCACCTATGGTTGCTGGTGCACTGGCTCGCTGTGAGCATAGGCCTATGCCCTTGATCTCCCTCTGTCCCTGCCTGGACCTGAGCCCAGTCAGTCCCAGTTCCCAGTCCCAAACTGCCACCTTGAGGGTGGGGGGATGTTTTAGACCCCCTGGTCCTAGGGCAGCAGTGGGAACTACCATATGGGACCTGAAATCCGAACTCTTTGCACTGTCCACCCCCTGCAGTGGGCACTGTGACAGTGATCAGTCCCCTGGAACTTGTACGGACAAAGCTGCAGGCTCAGCACGTATCATACCGTGAGCTAGGCACCTGTGTCCGGGCTGCAGTGGCTCAGGGTGGCTGGCGCTCATTGTGGCTGGGCTGGGGCCCTACAGCCCTTCGAGATGTACCCTTCTCAGGTAGGCATCCAGGAGTATAGGGAGTGGGGTATGGGAGTCCTGGAATGTTGTGGCCTCGTCACCTCTTATGAGTGCCCCCTACTTCCCAAGCTCTGTACTGGTTCAACTATGAGGTGGTGAAGAGATGGCTGAATGGGCCCAGACCAAAGGACCAGACATCTGTGGGCATCAGCTTCGTAGCTGGCGGCATCTCAGGGACGGTGAGTTGACTGGACTAGGTTTGAGGCCAGTGGAGGTATCCCTGGGGGCACTTGAGTGTTGATGGAGATGCCCAAGAGAAGAGTCCTCACCAGCAGTACATTACATCAGAGTCCTTAGCCATACCTAGAAGGCCTTTATCCCTCTCCAGGAGCCACCAGTGTGCCAAGGATAGGGGTCATGGGAATGGGGATGAGCTAGCCCTCTTCTCACCCTACCAGGTGGCTGCCATCTTGACTCTACCCTTTGATGTGGTGAAGACGCAGCGGCAGGTAGCGCTGGGAGCTGTAGAGGCTTTAAGAGGTGAGCTCCCAGGCAAGTGGAGTGAGGGGCAGGCAGGGGCCCAAGTGGATTGTGCTGAATCGGCCTTGAATTTGCAGTGAAGCCCCCTCGCGTTGACTCCACCTGGCTGCTGCTTCGGAGGATACGGGCAGAATCAGGCACCAAGGGACTCTTCGCAGGCTTCCTCCCGAGGATCATCAAGGCTGCCCCCTCCTGTGCTATCATGATCAGCACTTATGAGTTTGGCAAAAGCTTCTTCCAGAGGCTCAACCGAGAAAAGCCTCTCGGCCATTAAATGGGGCTAGGAGATGGACTCTAGCTCTTCCCGTGGATCGGGGGCAGGAGGAGACTGAGTCAAGTGCCTTTTCCTCAGCACTCAGGGGACAGGCCTCGTTTCCCTTTTCTCCCAACCAAGAGCCCCAGGTAGGGCTGTCCCCCAACCCTGGGCCATCCAGGCCTTCCTTAGACCCAGCTAGATTCCTGTTGCTCCCCCTTTCCAGGATCATCACTTTCCCACCCCCAAGTTCAAGACCAGATCTGTTCATTGCCTGCCTCTTGTGTTTGCTTTGTGTTTGCTGTAGCTGGGCCTCCAGGAGCCAAGAAGCCCTGAGCTCAGTGTTTCCCTGCCTCTTCATGCTGTCTAAAAATGATGAACTTCTGTGTGGTGCTTCTGTCTGCTGCGGCCAGGCATGGGGGGAGTGGCCTAGGAGGGGTCCTGATGCTGGCTTTGACTGACCAGAGTGGCACCCATGAAGAAGCCCTCCTTAACTTAGGGAGGGTCAAGTTGAAGACCCAAAATTGAGGGAGGTGACAAGTTGACATTGTGGCCATGAGGTCCCTTCAGCATGGACCCAGTGTGTTAGAAGAGAGACATCTCCCCAAAAGCACACTTAGGTGACAGGGAAAGACAGGCAGTTTTTTAACTGCCAGGCTCCGGCTAATGGACACATTTGCAACTTTGGGCTAAAGCTGAAATGGTTGGACCTGTGGCATGGAAACACCCCCCAGGGCTGACTCTTATCCTGTCCCTAGAGGGTTCTATCTCTTCTACCTGGTGATGAGCAGGTATTAAAAGAGGTCAGGTTGGGGCTTGGGCTGTAGCTCAGGGGCTGAGTGCTTGCCTAGCATGTGTGAGGGACTGAGTTTGATCCTTAGCCTCACATAAAAATAAACAAAGGCATGCTGTCCATCTAAAACTACTAAAAATAGCAACAACAAAAGATTTTAAAGAGATCAGTTGATCAAGCACAGTGGCACATGCCTGTAATTCCAGCAACCCAGAAGGCTGAGGCAGGAGGATTGCAAGTTCACAGCCAGCCTCAGCAAATTAGCAAGGCCCTAAGCAATTTAACCAGACCTTGTCTCAGAATTTTTTTAAAAAGGGCTGGGTGTGATTAAGTGCCCCTGGGTTTATCCCTTGTACCAAAACAATAAAAGAAGTCAGGTTGAAGTGGCATTTTCACGTCTTGGTCCTGCCCTGGGCAGACTTCATGACTTATAACATGTCATACAGAAACCCCTCTCCCTAAATTGTCATGGCCCATTTGGAACAAGTTGATTCTGCTAACAGTGAGCCTTACCTTGTTACAGGCCTGGTACTGGCTCTACTGCTTTCTGAACTTGGCATGGGGCCCTATCCCAGACCCCCACAGATGAGGCCACCCTCAGTCCTCTGGTTTTTATTTGCCTGGTCCCCCCAGATCCCCCATGTGGGGGCGAGGAAGGAGTGACTCCAGAGGGTACATAAGGACAGACAGAGAGGCAGGGCAGCAGGGTCGCCAAGGCTGGGCCTCCATCTCTTGAGAGTGGGAGATGAGCGAAGGAGAGTCCAGAGGGATTCAGCTAGGCCTCAGGACCACCAGAATAATGGAGTGGCTTCCCCAGTAGTCCCTGTGGCCTTGGTCTTCCTGCCTCCCGCCCCCACTGCTTCCCTTTACAGCCCCGGCCTCTTTGGGCAGGAAAGCTAAAACAGGCAAGAAGCAGGGGTTGGTTATCTTTTCCTCAGAGACCCCTGGCTGGGTGGGCAGCATTCTCTGGAAGGGCAGCCTGGACTGGGGGATTCAAGGAAAAGTGGCAGGTGTCCATGGCCCCTGGCAGGTGGGGCTGGCATTGCCCACGCCGCTTCTCAGCTGGGGCTCAGTGCTGGACTGCCCTCGGGACTGTCGCTCACCAGGCACTCGTTGGATTTGAAGCTCGCCAGGGACTTGCAGCTGGGAATGGAGGCCAGGGAGCCGCAGAGGCCCAGCATGGAGGGCGTGGGGTCCTTTCCTGGGAAGAAAGGGCGGGTGAGGCGGGACCAACCATTCTGCTTGTGTGTGAGTTGGGAGAGGGGTATGCAGGGTGGGCAGTGAAGGGACAGCCCTCAGGTCACCCACTGAGACTTTCTTGATCTCTTCTGGAGCATTTGTCATTTTCAATTAAACCTTGATTAAGCACCTGTTTCTGTCATGCACCATGCTGGGGACACTGTATTGTAATCATCAGTTTATGTCTCTCTCCCCCTGAGGTTCGTTCTCTTTTGATCCCTTTATTAATCACGCAGTGAGCAGTTGCTCTGTTCCAAGCACTGGGGATACAGAGAACGGAGAGACGTGGTCCCTGCCCTCAAGGAGCTCACAGTCTGGTGGGGGAGACAGACACACAGACAATCACAAACACAGTGTGGTGGGTTACATGTCCACAGCCTGCCTTGTCTCAAAGAAGATCTAGGGTCATCCAATACAGTGTGGTTATAAAAAAGACAGGAAGTCCAGCACAGGGAGAGCTAGGATGGGAAAAACAAGATGAAGCCAGGGGTGAGGGCAACACAACGCATGCGTTGAAGTCCTGGGTATTCGCTCGAAGGGAGCCACTAATTTGGCTCAGAGCTTCCTGGCAGCCAAAGAAAAGGGGGAAACAATGGTCAGGCAAGCAGTTCACAGTGTGCATAAGAGTAAATTAGGCTGAGGGATTCCCCAAGAATTTGTGAGCCCCATGAGGCTGTCATATCAAAAAGCCATTGAGCCCTCACCATAAGCCAACAATGGTGATCATTTTACCAACATTGCCAGGACCGGTGGGAACAGGGCTCAGCAATATAGAGTGACTGGCTAAGCTTTCACAGCTTGGGAAAGGCATGGCCAGGATTTGCATTGGGTTCTGTCTAACACCCCAAACCAAGCTCTTCACTGCTGTCCTAAATGCTCAAGAAGGGCTGAGTATGAGGGACTTGGCCAGGGCCTGCCTGACTGCAAACGGCTGAGGCCCTTCCTAGAGGGGTGCTGAATGCCAGGGTGGGGGGCTCACCGATGGGGCCCCAGGGCTCTTCGTCCCGCTTGCCCTCTCCTAGGCGCTGGGAGTCAGAGCTCAGACTGGCCTCAGCTGACAGAGGTTCGGTGCTCATGTAGCTGTGTCTGTAGTAGAGCAGAGAGAGGTGGTGCTGGCAGAGGCCTACAGCCCCAGGCCATTCTTCCCTGGGGGCCCAACACTCAGCCCCAAGCTAAGCCTACTTGGGACTTACCTCCTGTAGAGCTTGGATTTGCTGGTACCCTCAGCCCCATTGAGTGTTCCCAGCGAGGGCCACTGGCTGACCAGGGGTGTTGTGAGTTCCTTGGAAGCCTGGGTCAGGGGGGCGTGGTCACCAGGGATCAGACCTGTCCTGGGAGGGGGAGGGGGGTCAGGCCTGGCTGAGAAAGGGAGCAGAAATAGGGAAGGGGGACTCAGCAGGAAAAGGGTTGGAGCAAGGGTTAGGAAGGAAACCTGAGTAGCAAAAAGGTGGAAACAATGTTGGGGTCACTGGGACAGACCCAGGCAAGCATGGAGATGGCACTAGTGGTTGTTGGAATGGAGTTGTAGGAGTCGGTTGGGATGGTGTGTGTATGGGGGGGTGGGGGACAGTGGAGAATAGTAAGTCATAGGAGATGGTGCTGAAGGATCAGGATTAGGGAGATTAGGGAAGAAAAATTACAAAAATCTTTATGGGGATCCATAGGGGTGAGGTAGGGGTCTCCGGGGTGCAGCATTAGAGGACCTACGATGCAGATCCGGGTGTTAAACAGTGGAAATGATAATAATCACATTGAAGGTCTCTGAGTGACAGAGGTCCTGTGAGTAAATGTTGGGGTCCCAGCATTAATGTAGGATGGCCACTCTAGCTGATGTGGGGAATTGAGGGGACTGTGGGAGGTCACTGGCTCTTATGTTGAGGATAATGTTTGGAAGATATTTCCCAAATCTCAGAGCAGAGGTGATGACATCTGTGAACTGATGCAGGTGAGTTGGAACGCTGGTGTCAGGAAAGGTGATCCTAGCCAGTGGGGCTGGTGATGGGGTTCACCGGGATGATGTGTCGGGGATCAGGGGCCAGGACAGGCGGCCGCGCTCACAGCTGCTCCTGCAGCTCAAGGATTACGCCCTCCAGCTCCCGCTTCTCGCGCTGGTTCTGCGCCGCAGCCTCCTCCAGCTGCAGCAACAGCCGCCGATTCTCCGCCTCCAGGTCCTTCAGCTGCGACTCGCGCAGTCGCACCAGCTCCTCCAGGTAGCCCTGTGGGGCGACGGCTCACCCTGAGCGGGTCCCAGCTACTGCCCTGACCCTGCTCACCCAGGTCGCTCCACCCCGGGCAGCTCCCGCGCCCCAAGCCACGCGTCGCGCACCTTCTGCGCATAGACGATGCGGAACTTCTGCTCCATCTTGTGCCACTTGTTGTACCAGCTGTCCTCGTCAGTGACGAGCGGCAGGTAGGGGTGTTCGGGCGAGTTGTCCTCGCTCGTGCTGCTCTCAGCGCTGTGCCGCTCCTCCTCGTCCGTCAGGTAGTCGTAGCTTGCGGGAGGGAGCAGTGGGTAGGGCCAGCCCTGCACTGCCCCAGCCTCGTCCTGTACCCACCCGGGTGTGGACTAGGATGATGCTGTGCCCCGCCTCCTGTCCGCCAGCACAGTACCCACCTCAATAATGGGCGCTCACCTCTGGGTGAACTTTAAATAGGGCGTGTAATCGATGACCACGGGAGTCTTCCCGTCCAGAACTTCGCCCTTTAGACAGAAGCTGGGGCGGAAGAGCCAGAGTTGGGGGAGGGAACGGGAATGCGAACATTTTGGAGGAAAACAGCCCCCTTGCCCCCGCTACCACCATGCAGACCCCACGACCCACCTGAAGTCGATGACGCTCAGTCCTATCAGCATCCCGGTGAGGAGAGTAGCCTCCTCCCGCAGCATGATGGCCCCAGAGTCATAGAACCGCCTGTGAGGAGCCGGGAGGGACTGCAGGTACAGCTATGACCGAGGAGCCCCGCTCCCAGGATCATGGGGTTTACTACAAACTTCCTGCTCAGTACTAGGGGGTGGGTCTTGTCTTCCCCTCAGACTGGGGCTCCTTGGGGCTAGTGCAGGTGTCCCAGCTTACTGGAATGTGTTCTCTTAAGAGACTTCTCCATCCTCTCATGTAACTAATCCCCACCAAGTGCTTGGTCACCTGATCCTTTAAATCTTAAGCATTTTATGCTTGGCATACAGTAGGTACTCAAAAAATAAATCACTCTGAAATGATAGGAATAGATTGAAGTAAAAACGTAAATTGAGTGTGGCCATGTGACAGGTGGAGGTACATGCCCAGGGCTGTACCCAATGTCCCACAAACCTTCCTGCACAAGCACATTCTGCCTTATTCCCCTGCCCCAGGAACTCAGTCTCTGGGAACCCTCAGTTTAGGGATTAAAGCTCCCCACATGGGGTCTGTGTGTTCTTGGGAAGTAAGTATAGAGCTGCTGCATTGTTTGAGGAACTTCACAAACTCAGTAGGGCCATGGGCACAGGGTCATAGGTCAAGGCACAGGGCCAAGGAGTAAAACAGACCATGGTTGAGGCTTCTTCAGAATTGTGTCCAAGAGTAGAGCTATGCATGTGGGGAAGGCACTGGAAATAAAGGCAAAAAATGGGCAATAAAATGTGACCTGGTAGTGTTGGTGATGATGCTAAGGTTGACCCAGAGTGGTCTGGAAAAAGTCCCATTGGGACTACAAGTCTCAGTGCATGCTGGGACTTGTAGTTCAAGTACTAAAGGTTGTTGCTGGAACTTATGTTCAGGCAACACTGGGACTTATGGTCCAAGCTGCCTATGGGTCTGACCTGGTAGTCCGGACGTCCCGCAGGGCTGTGGTGATATATTCTGACAAGCGCTTCTCCATCAGTGCTACCCGGATCCATGCCCGACCCTGCAAACATGCTCACATTTACTTGTCCCAGAGGGACCCATATGTCCAGCATCAGGTGTGGCCCTTCTCCCCAGTGCTTTGGGCAAGGGGTAAAGATCAAGGAGCAGGCAGGCACACTGTGTCCAGAGCAGGAATTAGTTGCCTTGGCCCTGCCCACCTCAGGCCCCTCACCTTGGCTCGGGCAGTACTGATGTTTTCCATGTTCTCGATGCTGCTCACACAGTTGTTGGGCACTTTGCTGCAGGCCAACCGGATATAATCCCAGAAGCCCCGCTGCCCATCTGAGCTGAACCAGCTCACTGGACCTGCTGGGGCACAGGCTGAGCCAGGGCAGGGAGGGGGCTCAGCAAAACCAGGGAGTTTGGAGAGGATCCACATAATGAGGAACTTACATGCATCAGTATAAGAAGCCACACCCACATATCCCACCTCCCCAAATGTATGTGCACACATGTGTGCACACAAAGGGCATGCCAGCACATAGCTGCATGCACAGTGATGGCAGAAGCCCTGCTCCTTTCCCCAGCTGTGCACATGAGCTGTATATGGCCCAGAATGGGGGGCCAGGGTCAGTAATAGGGTTCAGAAATCCATGGAGGATATCAGAGTGGGGTGCCTAGAAGCTAAAGGCTGGAAGTTGGAAGGGCTGGGGAATGAGGGGCAGGAACTCAGGCCCACCTTTGAAACGGTGGCTGAGGATCTGCTCCAAAATGGCTGCAAAATTAACAAACTCCTCAGATGAGTCATCGATGGGCTCTGCTGTGTACTTCTCCAGCAGGGTTTTCACAGAGAACCTGGTTGGGGGTAGGGAGATGGGGCAGTGGGGGGTCAGGTGAGAAGATAGGGTGATGGTGGTAGAGGAAAGGTGTCAGGCAGAGAGGGAGTGACTGGCAGAGAAGAGGTTATGAAGGGCATGGATATTGTGGGGTGGTAGGTGAGACTAGGAGGACCATAGGTATGCCATGGCATGTGGTGTGAGAGGGTAGCAGATGTGTGTGTGTGGGGGGGGATGACAGGTAGGAGACTGACAAAGTGGGTGACAGGAGAGGTGACAGCCAGAGAAAGGAAGCTTCAGGAACAAGGTATGAGAGGGGATGAAACAATAGGTAGAAAGATGAGGCACCAAGAGCTAGGAGGCTGTCCCCAACCCCTTCCTTCTGGACTACCCTCAGAGTTGTATTCTCTTGTGTATGAGCTGAGGGTCGACCAGGAGTCAGAAACTGGTTTGTGACCCTGTCCTGAGCTGTCTTCTGTTGTTGCTGGAGCAACCTTCCATTCCTCAGGGGATGGGGCCAGTCACCTGTGCCTGGGCATGTGAGTTGGCATATGCACATGGAGCATGGGCGTGCATGGGTGGCCAGGTGGGCTCTCAGCCCACAGATGTCCTCCTCCCCATGTTTCCTTCCTGGCTTTGTCACCCACATACCAGCTGCCCAGAACTAGGCAGTGCAGAGCAGGGTAGAGGGAGGTGCAGGGTATGGGTCTGAAATGCACATTGGGTGGGAGGGGACATTGGCAGCAGATCCTTGAAAGGGGAATGGGGGCAAAGACATTGGCTTCTTAGGGAGGCAGGGAACCAAGGGAAGATAGTAAGTCTGAGTGCCTAGAGCCAGGCAGCCCCCATCCTGCTCCTCAGTGCTGCTGGGTGCCTCCTGCTCCCTCTGCAGTCCCTGCCCTACAGTCTCCACCTGCCACCCCTGCAGTGGAGTGGAGCAGGGGTAAGCACATGGTTTCTAGCATCCCATTATCTCGCTGTTATGAGTGGCAGAGAAGGGATGGGGTGTCCAGGGATATGGAACATCCTTGGAACCCTCCTTTCATCTTTGTTAATCAAGCTCTATAATGTGCCAAATGAGGAGTCAAGCAGGTCTGTCTGATTCCAAAGCTCTTGTTATTTCTGCTATGTCTTGTGGCCTCCTGGCAGCTGTCACAATTACTGAGGACCTGAACAGCTTCTGACTCCTTAGCCCTCCACTCTGCAACCCTCCAGTTCTGGAGCATTGGCCTCTGAGGCTTTCAAACCAATGGCATTGCCAAGCCTGTGTCCCTCATTTTCCCTTTAGGCTTAGAATGGGTCTGGCTTGAGATCAGAGCCAGGTCAGTGTTGAGTCACGTTAGAGGGGGTCGTCCTGCTCAGTTCAAATCCTATTTGGTTGGGTGAAAACAGGAATACTAGTTCTTGCCTCATTTAATTTTAGTTCAGATCCCAGGCAGGGATGAGGGAGGGTAAGTGTGCACAAGCTGCTGGGCAGGGGTGATGAGAGCTGGGCCACTAATGGAAGGCTGGCCCTGCTGGGAGGAAGCCTGTGTTCAGGAAGTTATCTGGGTTTCATTATACACCCCCTCTCAATTTGATTTCTCTGGGTCATCCGGGTCACACCTTGATAGGGGCCTAGGGCTGGCTCAGTATGGCAGCCATCTACCATCTGTCCTCAGGGGTGCTGCAGAGCTGGTCATCGCCCCCAGGGAATCCCATGGTGTGTTCCCTCTTAGGAGGTGCAGTGACTGCAAGTTGCCATGGAGACAGGGAGGCCAGGGCCCAGGGGAGACTGCTGCCTGCTAAAGGGAGCCAGTTCTGGGAGGCGGAGGTGAACCACGTGATAGTGGAAAGGCAGCAGGGGTCCCCTAGGGTTTCTGAGCCTTTTTCATGTCCCCAGTCCCCCAAATTTTAACCTTATCCCCCAGCTCTAAGCTACCTCCAGTCTACCTGAACCTCTGCGTCTCTAGTCTAGGCCAAGGGGAGTTCGTTCCTTTTCCCATGCACTCAAGGGGCCCGGTTCACCTGATAGGCAAGAGAAAGGAGAGGAACCTAGGAGGTCAAAAGCCAAGAGAGGAACATGAAAAGTGGCATCAGGACAGGACTGATTCTCTGTGCAAGGCACTGGGCTAGGCTCCTATAAACTAGGCCATTACCATTTTTTGGTATGGCTTTTATATCTAAAATGGGTATGATGAGGGACCTAAGGCCCAGAGTGGTCGGGAGTCATTTCCAAGGTTGCAAAGCTAATACTTGAGGTAAAAACATGAACGTAGGTCCATCTGGCCTCAAAGACAGAAATCTTCACTTTATACCACACAGACAAGATTTGGGGAATGAGGGTGGAGGCAGCAGCTCATGCTTTGGGCTGGGTCATTGCTGTATTCCTTCTTTCCATAACATTCCAGGCATCTTTACAGAGGTCTGATGTGCAAAGCTCTGTGCAAGTCACTAGGGATGTGATGGAGTGAGACAGATGCAGTGTGATTGGATGTGTGCCCAGGAACCTGGAAACAGCTTTGGGAGCCAGAAGCCAGGGCATCAGGTGGACGCTGACTCCTGGGAGAAAAAGGGCTGAGACCATGTGCAGGCAGGTGAGGTGGCAAGGGAAGACAACCCAGTCCTGCACTCAGGAGCACCCTGCCCTGAGAGAGGAACACTTGGTGGGCATCGGGCAGAGGAGGCTACAGATGGAGAAGGCAGCTGGCATGGAGATCCCAGAAGGGATGTGCAGGTGGGGGCCCAGGGAGAGACTGAGTGGCTGGCCATTTTGCTGGCTTCAGGGTTAAGAGAGGGAGGGTGAGTCACACTGCAGGGTTGAAGTGGGAAGGATAGCTTCCTGGGCCCCAAGAAATGGGAAGAATTTTCCCAAACCTGCCACAGCCCCACCCTCAGGAACCAATGCTTCTGACCTCCCAATTTCCTCCCCTTGAACCCAGGGACCCAGGCTTCTGTGGGTAGGCCCTGGGTTCTTCTTACAGCAGAGCAGTGTCCCTCACCCTTTACTGGACAGGTTCAGGGCCTTTGCCCACATGCCCAGTTGACTATCACAGGCTGGGGCTGCCCAGAGCCAGAGTAAGGAGGACCCTTACTCCAGGGTCTAGCATTAGGAGCTCTCCCAGGAAATCCCTGCCTGGGAAAGGCCAGGCTGACAGGGGTGGCAATGAGGGTACTTAGAAGGCATTCTTTCCCCCCATGGGTTCCCCACTGCCCACCCTGCTCCCCACTCCCAGAAGAGGAGCCAGCCATCTCCACCCCTCCCCCTCACACACAATGTCACTTCCTGGTTCTCACAGGAAGCTGCAGTGCCAATTAAACACCCCTCACCCCGCCAGGCCCCAGGCTGGGAATAGGCCTGGATTGGCCTAAAAGGATAAGGACCAGACTTCCCACAGCCCTCCGGCTCAGGGCTTGGGAGAAACAGAGGACACATTCCTTTTAACCCTTTGCACCCCCCCCCCCCGCTTTTCTCCGTGGCTGCTGGGCACCCTCCCTCCAGCATGCTCAGCCCAGGGTTCCGAAGCTGGCCCCAACCCCTTTCCCTGACACACCACCCCCGCCAGCCAGCGGCGCCCACCTGCACACGGTGATCAGGTTCCTACGCTCCACGGCCACGTTGCGGGAAGACGCTTTCTTGGAGGATAGCCCCAGAGCCATGGTGGTCTGGACAAGGCTCGCTTCCATCCAGATGTGCGGCCACTGATGCCGCCGCCCGCTGCCCCCTACCCCTCCCGGCGCCCCGGCCCCCTCGCCGGATCACGGCTGGGCCCTCTGTCCACCAGGGCCCATCGACCTCTCCACCGCCATCCCTGTGCCTTTACGCCGGGTGCCGGGTCCCCTTGCTCCCTCCCCCGGCGGCGATTCTGGAGCAAAACAAGGCCGGGGAGGGAGCTCTCCGAGGTGCTGAGCCGGGGCCCGTCACCCCCTCCCCCAGCCGCCCGCCCCCCCTCGGCCGGTGACGTCAGAGCCATCGGGCTCCGCCCCCCAGCAGACCGGGGACCAATCCGCAGTGGGTGCAGGGTCTGGGGGAAGGGGGAAGAGCTGGGGGCCCCTGGGAGAGCGGAGGGGGTCCTCGCAAGAGGGCGAAATTGCCCGCAGGAACAGAGGGGCCTGTCCTTCACCTCCACACTCGAGGCCCGGGCTGCTCTTCGCGTTTCTGAGCTCCTACGCCCCTACTCCCTTATTTCTGACGTGTGATCGGTGATGTCTCTCTGTGATTTCTCCTTGTCGCCTGGGGAATGTAGGTGCTCACCACCTGTACCTAATCCCACCCCACCCCCACTCACTCAGCGTTAGCATTCTGAGCCTCTGGCTGCATTCGGGGTGCAGGTGGCCCTAAGGTGCTAACGCAGGAGGCTAAGGAGCAGAGACACTGCGTGTCTATCTATATATGTCCGGGAAGGGTTTGTGTGCACCAGTCTGGCAAAGCCATCTCTTCTGGGGTTTGGGATGGAGAATGAGAACCCAGAATAAACCAACTAAACCCAGCGCGTGGAACCAATAGGACAGAGATGGCGGGGATACTGTCAGCTAAGGCCCTGGGCCGTGTGGAGGTTCCCAGCAGTAGAGCTGGTGTCCACAGTGGTGCCAAGGCAACTGGAGGGGTTAGCAGCCAACTCCCTCACACCACCCCCAGGGCCAGCTGGCCTAAGCGTTAACCCTTTGGCTACCGGCATTGCTGCACAGTGCCTTTATCCCTCTGAATGGGTCATTGATCCTGCGCAAGGCTGGGCGGGCGGCGGTGGTGTGGGGCGGGTGGTTGCAGCTTTTACTAGGAGGTGGGAGAATGAAGGCATAGTCTGGCTTCTCTGCAGCCCTTGGCCTCCATATTGTTCTCTCACCTGCCTCACTCCTCTGTTCAACTTGTTCTAGGATTCAAACATTACCTGTGTTTTTGAATTGGGTTGCTTGTGTTTTTGCTGTTGAGTTTTAGGAGTTCTCTATATATCTGGATATTGATTCCTTATCTGATATGATTTGCAAATATTTCATCCTGTTCTGTGGATTGCCTTCTTACTCTGTTGATACTGTCTTCTTCCTTCCTTTCTTCCTTTCTTTCTAGCTTTCTTCCCCCTACCCCTTTCTTTTTGGTACTGGGGAATGAACCCATGGTGCTTTATCACTGAGCCACATCCCCAGCCCTGTTTGTTTATTTATTTTTTTATTTTGAGACAGGGTCTTGTTAAATTGACCAGGCTGGCCTTGAGCTTACTTCTGCATGGGCCTCCCAATTAGCTAGGATTACAGATATGCACCACCCTACCCATCTATTAACTTTCATTCTTTTTTTTTTTTTAAGAGAGAGTGAGAGAGGGGAGAGAGAGAATTTTTAATATTTATTTTTAGTTCTCGACAGACACAACATCTTTGTTGGTATGTGGTGCTGAGGATCGAACCCGGGCCGCACGCTTGCCAGGCGAGCGCGCTACCGCTTGAGCCACATCCCCAGTCCTAACCTTCATTCTTAAAGAATCTGAATTGGAGTGCTATAATTTTTCTTAACTTTAACTTTTAGACATGGAAGTAGAAAGAGGTAAATCAGAGAATCCTCTGGGTTCTCTGTCTTCATTATATAGTTCATATATAGTCCTCTTCATATTTGGAATCTGTCACCCTAGAAAGGAACCCCCTTTTTTTGCCTGCACCCAGGTGAGTCTTAATTTCCAGTTTACTGGAACCATCATTGTATCTCCTGGTGAAAGGATTCCTCCCTTGGTGTAGTAGATGCTGTCTGTGCCCTCTCATTCGCTAAGCTCTTGGGTACACTGGATGAATTTCCACTGCCAGAACCTGTTATTCTCTATCTGAGGGCTCTGTCTGGCTACTGGAGTCTGCTGGGCCAGCTGGGCGAGCTAAAAGTTCAGGGGAATTGTATTCCCATTCATAGCAACCCTTAGCCAATAACTTATGGGAATTGGTGGATACACTAAGCTTTCTCATCCCTCCGGTAGAATGGTCCTGTGGCTCATGTTATTACTGACTCTCTGAATTATGGAGGGAGCGACAGTCAGCATTTCACTAGGGGGTTCTTCTTCTGCCCAGAAGAGTCCAAGCCACCTTAAATATTAATATCTCAGATAACTAACAAATAATAAAACATAGACACTCGGAAATATATTTACAAATAGTGAAGCCCTGATAGATCTAGTCCACAAGGGTTCTTGAACTAGAAAAAAAGAAAATGGCGCCAGCAGTTTATTTAGGAGGGTACATCAAAGGCAGGGATAAGGTTTCAAGGGCAGTGTCTTGCTTCTTGATGTCTTACAGTCAGCAGGTTGATTGATGTCTTGTCAGGTCGCACCCATCTCAGGTGCTGTGTGAGCCTGAGTGGGAAAGAGAGTCACACTGTCCCTGGACAGTTGGCCAGAGGAAATGTCCACTAACCATTCCCAGACACCAGAGGTCTCTATCCAAGAGGCTTCCATGCACAGTGACCCACAGGCAACCCATGAACAGCTGGTGACACTGAATTTTCCCACAGGATAAGGCACCGGTTGCCCACATTCTTCACTTGCTTGATAACACATCCTTTAAAAGCCTTCCTCCCTTCCTGTTACATTCCCACTCACTGGCTGGGTGTTCCTAGCATCACCTCTTTGAATCCTTGGCTCAGGTGCTTCTGGGCTCAGAGAGAGAGTCCCAAACCAACACAGTTGGTATCTGAAGTTGTCCTAGAAAGAAGATCCCCAGGATAGGATTCTGGAATTGCATGATGCACCATGCAGATGGCAACAAGTATTCCATTGTTGAGGTAAGCGGGGTACTAATGCCCTCTGGAGTACCATCATTGTGAATACTAAGTTCTCATTATGGTGAATTGGGGTGGTAAACTGAGAGGCACTGCCTGTGTAATAACTCTAGTATTTGATTTGTTTGTTTTGTTTTTTGGTGCTGAGGATCGAACCCCAGGCCTTGTGCATGCAAGGCAAGCACTCTACCAACTGAGCTCTATCCTCAGCCCCAGCTCTAGTATTTGAGATATAAGAGGGAAATAGTAATTAAAGATTGTGATGTTGGCTGGTTGCTGTTACTTGCTATCAACATCTAAAAGGAAATAAGGCAGTTTCGAATCAGCCAACCATCAACTCAGGGTACAGTGTAAAAGCCAGAAGGTCTCCATGGCTTCGCTAAAGGAAGCTCTTATCTCCTGCAGCTTATGCAGGGAAGACCAGGCTGAAAATCAGTCTCACTATCTGATGTGAAAGTAGCAGAGTTTTATATGTGAAGCCCCATCAGATCAGGGCCCTGATAGGAAAGGAGTAGGATCCTGAGACCCAGTGTGTGCCTATTCACTCTGGAACCCCCAGATTATCCTCAATTCTTTGGGCTGGCATAAATGGCCTCTCACCCTTGGTGGAAGAGTAGCTTTCCCTTGTCTGATAACATGCCACATTCTCACCTGAGACAGATGCCTCACAAAATGATACTTGCCTTCTTCAAAGCCTGACCTTGGCTCCTCTTCATGATACTACACTAATCATTCTGGTCAAGTCTCATCATGGACCAAGTGTGGAAGTAAACTATCACAGCTGTGGGAAGAAGTATATTATTCACCAAAAGAGCTATAGGAGCTGGCTAACATGTAGCAGCAGAAATTGGGAAAACATGCTTGGGAAGGGACTGAAGTCAGGGAGTGGGATACAGGATGAATAAGGGGGAGTTTATTGATGTGGAATATTCTATCATGACTAAGGATTTAACATTTTAAAGGCTTGGCAAGATATCGGAAGCCAGTTGCAATGTGCCACTGAGAAAGATCTAAAAAGTTTGGGGAAAACATGGGTGACAGCTAATGAGGAGAGGTTGGAATTTCCTTAGTGGAATACTGGGGAAGCGGACAAAAGGTTCAGAGAGGTGAGCATTCCCGAATGAAGTTATTACCATAGAAGGGCAGAGAACCCTCTAACCTAACTGTGTTCCTCATGAGGGTTCAGAAATACTCGCTTCAAAAATGTGCTAAGAAATGTAGTAGTTGGTGGAGGGCCAATGACATCTTCGAAGGTCCATAGTAGCTACCCTCTTCCAGCCCGAGTTGATAGTAGTGGAAACTTCTGGGGAACTGGGCTTCCTGGAATCAGTGAGTATGATGGGCATCTAGAACAGGAGCCAGGTGACACACTGAGTCATCTGAGGCAAGACAGACATAATTACCACAATGGGCAGAAAGACCAGAACGGTTAGCAAGGATCTGCTTTGATGGCCAGGAGACCATGGCATTCCTAGACAGCTGGACAGAAAATGAGGTTATTTCTTATATAACCAAAAACAAGCAAGAAGGAGAGAGCAGGAAGCTATTGTCAGCCACCACACAGGAAGATCCCAATCCTTTACCTGGTTCCCAGACCATTTTTCAGATGCATAGCTCATTAATTCAAGGAGACTCTTCCTAAGCCACAACAAGTTTATAACATAGGGACTAGAGGTGTGGTAGGATGCTAGCCTAACAGGCACGTGGCCATTGATCTCATCCTCAGCACTGCAAAAAAAGAAAAACAATGAGTTTATTTCATAGTTATTATCCCACTTTTCCTTCCCCACAGCTTACTCAGGAAATGTGCTGTGTGCCTGTGCCCTCTTCTCCCTAAGGTACTGACTAACAGTCATTTATCAGAACAACTGTACCCTGAGTGTTATGGTTTGGATGTGAGATGCCCCCCAAAAGCTCATGTGTAAGACAATGCAAGAAGATTTAGAGGAGAAATGATTGAGTAATGAGAGCCTTAACCCAATCAGCGAATTAATTCTGTGACGGATTAACTGAGTGGTAACTGAATGCAGGTGGGGTGTGGCTGGAGGAGGTGGGTCACTGGGAGTGGGCCTTGGGGTATATATTTGTATCTGGTGAGTGGACTCTCTCTCTGCTTCCTGATCATCACATGAGCTGCTTCCCTCTGCCATTTTCTTCTACCATGATGTTCAGCCTCACCTTGAGCCCTAAGGAATGGACCCAGCCATGTATGGACTGAGACCTCTGAAACTGTGAGCACCTAAGCAAATGCTTCCTCCTCTACAATTGTTCTGATGAGGTCTTTTAGTCACAGCATCGAAAAAGCTGACGAAAATACTGGGTCAAGGAAAATACTCAGATCTTGCAAGCCTTTGGATATTGTGAGCTGACACTAATACAGGGGACCCAAAATGCCATCACAGACATATGTTAGAGTAGGGTGTATCACAGAGACCAGGCGATCAAAGGAGACCTGACCCAAAGACCAACCTGGTAGCTATTTCCTGGTCCTGGAATACATCACTGGAACTGATGTATTTTGCAGCTAGCAGAACTCTCAGTTGGTTTTCTAAAATAAGAGTAAGAAAGGCCCAGAGGAAATTAATCCCTTTTCCTACTATGATAGTAAATCAAAAATAGTTGAGCCTCTCAGGTGATTAGTATACAGGAGCAGTGGTCCCTACAATATCTCCATTTAGCTTGCCATTCTGACTCTTGCAAAAACCAGATGAATCATTGCAGGTGAGGAGAACATAAGCAATCAGTGGCCCCAACTGAGCTGCTGAGGCAGGCATGAAAGGTTTCTTAGAACAAACCGACATAGCCCCTGCCATTTAGTAAGTGCCCTTAATTTAGTGAAGGAAGATTAGAAGCAGTTCCCTTCCCCTGGGAACAGACAACAGTAGGAGTTTACAATCATTACCCAGGGATTAACTCTCTGCTTTCTGTCACAATATAGTCTTCAGGACCTTGATCACTTTAGTATTCCACAGAACATCACACTGATCTACTGTATTGGTGACACTGAGTTAATCAAACCTGGAGAGCAGGAAGCAGCACACACTCTGGATGCGCCAACAAGAATAAATCCTACGAACACTCAAGGGACTTTGTGAAATCTGAAGGGTTCCTGTGGTCTGGCACCACCAGGTACTTACTGCCACTGAGGCAGAGGTGGGTCCCTTCAGATTTTGGAGACAGCATATGCCACACATGAAAATACTGCTCCCGCTTATTTATCAGGTAATATAAAAGGCTGCTGGTTTTGAGTGTGGTCCCCAATAAGAGAGGATTTCATGTCTAGGTCAAGATGTAAATGTCCCTGCTACCTAAGCACTTATAACCCAGCAGATTCTAATTTTGATTCATAAAGATGCTTTGGGGAGTGTCTGGTAAGCCCACATTGGAGTAAAAAACTCACTTTATAATAAAGGAGATGTTTCACATGACTATAAGATACATGGGCCCTACCCATGTATCTGGAGTTGGGGTTCCGTATTGTCCTTAAAGATGCCCTGCTGGGCACGGTGGGGTACGCCTGTGATCCCAGTGGCTCAGGAGGCTGAGACAGGAAGATTGTGAGTTCAAAACCAGCCTCATCAATAGCGAGGTGCTAAGCAACTCAGTGAGACCCCGTCTCTAATAAAAATACAAAAAACAGGGCTGGGAATGTGGCTCAGTATCCAAGTGACCCTGAGTTCAATCCCTGGTACCAAAAAAAAAAAAAAAAAGAGAGACAGTATTCACTGTGAACTAGAGGTCATTTTGTGGTTGGCAATAGACCCTGATTCTCATGAGGAGATAAGATTTCTGCTCTGTAATAGGAGCAAGGAAGAGTATGTCTGGAACTCAGGGGATTCACTGGGGCCCTGTAGATGTGGTGCCTGATGGCAATGGAATGAACACTTGCCCCCAAACCATGACTGGGGTTGGTATGGAAACCAGAGACTCAGACCCTTCAGGAATAACTCATCACAATCCATAGTCTACAGGATTATACCAGTTCACGAAAGTCCATCAGCTAATTAATGGATAAACAAAGTGTATTATAGTCATACAACGGCATGTGCAGTGAAAAGGAATGAAGTACTAATGCGCACTACACATGGGTGAATCTTGGAAATATTATGGTAAGTTAAAAGCTGTCACCAAAAAAAAAAATCTTAGATTGTATGATTTCATTTATATAAAATGTCCAGAAGAGACAAATCTATAGAGACAGAAAGTAGAATAGTGGTAGCCTATGGGGTGTGACAGGTACAGGGTTTCTTTTCAGGGTGATTGTAGATTTGTGGTGGGTGTGTGTGTGTGTGTGTTGGGGGGGTGGTGGTGGGGTGCTGGGGACTGAGCCCAGGGGCACTCTTCCACTGAGCCACATCCCCACTCCCCTTTTTTTTTTTTTTTAATTTGAGACAGGGTCTTGCTAAATTGCTGAGATTGGCCTCGAACCTTTATTGTGGTTTTGATTTGCATTTCCCTCATAGCTGATGATGTAGTTGAATATCTTTTCATGTGCTTACTGGCTATTTGTACATCTTCTTTGGAGAAACTCTGTTCAACTCTTTGGACCATTTTTAATTGAGTTGTTTGTCTTTTTCTGTAATTAATTTTTAAACTGACTTTGCTAATTTACTAAACATTTCTGTAAGTTCAAATAATTTATCTGAAGGTTTGTTTTCATCAGCTTTTGTATCTCTTTGACCAAAATACCCAACAAAAACAATTTAGACTCTGGAAAGCAATATGGAGATTGTTATATTTTAGATTGATATAGTTTGGATAGACATGTCCCCCAAAAACTCATGCAAGAAGGTTTAGAGGAGTAATGACTGGATTATGAAAGCCTCAACCCAATCAGTGAATTAATCACCTGATAGGATTATTTGAGTGGTAACTGAAGGCAAGTGGGGTGTGGCTGGAGGAGGTGGGGCCTTTGGGGTGTGGCTTTGTGTATATTTTTCTATCTGGCAATGGAGATCTCTCTCTCTCTCTCTCTTTCTGATTCTGATCATCATCTGAGCTGTTTTCCTCCACCGTACTCTCCTGCCATGAGGTTCAGCCTCACCTCAGACCTGAAGGAATGGAGCCAGCTGTCAACGGACTGAGACCTCTGAAACTGTGAGCCCACAAGTAAACTTTTCCTCCTCTACAATTGTTCTGATCGGGTCTTCTAGTCACAACAATGAAAAAGCTGACTGAAACAGAGATTCCTTAAAAAACTACAAATGGAACCACAATTTAACCTAGTTATCCCACTCCTTGGTATATATCCAAAGTATTTAAAATCAGCATACTACAGTGACACAGCCACATCAATGTTTATAGCAGCACAATTCACAATAGCAAAGCTATGGAGCCAACCTAGGTGCCCTTCAACAGGTGAATGGGTAAAGGAAATGTGTCATATATACACCATGGAATATTACTTAGCCATAAAGATGAATGACTTTATGACAGTTGCTGGTAAATGGATGGATCTGGAGAATATCATGCTAGGTGAAATAAACCAATTTCAAAAACCAAAGGTCAAATGTTTTCTCTGATATATGGATGCTAACACACAATAACTGGGGAGGGAGAATAGAAGTTTCAGTGGATTGGAATGAAGGGAAGGGAGGGGGACAGGAAAAGGAAAGACAGTGGAATGGATGGCAAAACTTTCCTGTGTACATATATGAATACACCACAGTGAATCCCACCATCATGTACATCCAAAAGACATTAAGTAAAAGAAAAACAATAATTATGGATAAATGGCAGAAAGATCAATAGGGGGAAGGGAGCAGGGGGAGGGAAAGAAAGGGGAGGGTAAGGAGAGGCACTGGGTCCTGGATTAGACTAAGATCTATTCCATGCTTGTATAGTTATATCAAAATGGATTCTACTGTCACTAACTAAAAAGAACAAATAAAAAATAAAAAAAGAAAAGAACAATTTAGATATCTATAATCCACTATCAGAGTCTCAGTTCATAGATGGTGGTCTCCATTGCTCTGGGGCCAAGGTGAGGCAGCACATCATAGGAAGCATCCAGCAGAGGAAAGCTGCTCCCCTTGTGGCAGGGGGGAGAGAGAGAGAGAGAGAGAGAGAGAGAGAGAGAGAGAGAGAGAGAGAGAGAGAGAGAGAGAAAGCGCATGCCGGCGTGGGGTGGGGAGGAGGAGGCACATAGTGGAATGAGATGGGCCACAGGGAAGAAGGACCCTTCCAGGGCACAACCCGGTGACCCACCTCCACCAGCCATGCCCCACCTACCTATGGTTACTCCCCAGTCAGTACATCCTGGATGGACTCTTTAGGGACAATCTTATAATCTAATCATTATATCTCTGAATGTTTCTGCATTAACAAGAGCTTTTGGGGATACCTCATATCCAAACCATAACAAAATTTCATTTGGATTTTCCTATACAATTGGGACATTTCAAATAACAGGTTTGTCCTCCCCTCCTCCAACAGTGAGGATCTTTGTCCTATGTCTCACCTCAGAAGGACACATTTCAATATTATGTGATGTTTGGTAATATATGTGTGTATCTGCATATACATACACATATGTGTGTGTGTGTATGTGTGTGTGTATTTTTTTGGGGGGTTACCATTCTGGGGGATGGAATCCAGGGCTTTGTGCATGAGAGGCAAGGGCTGTACCACTGTTACACCCTCAACTCTTTTCCTTAACAGGTTATAGAAGTTCCCTTCTAGTCTTAGTTTGCTCTAAGTGTTAATCATTAATGAGTGATTATTTTTATTAATGCTTTTTCTATTTCTGAGATCGATGTGTGGTTTTTACTCTTTGTTCATGTTCATGTGGATTATTACATTAATTAATTTTCTAAAGTTATCCAACTCTGGGGACTGTCCATTAGATTTGACATCTAACAGATTACTCGTTTAGAGATATGAGGGGAGGGGGTGCACACCTGTAATCTCAAGTAATCCCAGCTACTGGGAAGAGGGGCTTAGGCAAGAAGATCACAAATGTGAGGCTAATCTTCTCAATTTAGGGAGATCCTGTCCCAGGATTAAATAATAATAATAATAATAATAATAATAATAATAATAATAATAATAAAAAGGGCTGGTGATTTAGCTCAGTGATAGAGCACCTCTGGGTTCAATCTCCAGTATCGAATTCCAAAAGTGAGATAGGAGAGAAGTTTGAGAAGTTTGGCTGCTTCAGGCAGCAGAGAAAATGAGAAGTGAGGAAGAGGAGAGTGCCTCTGATCTGTCTGTCTGTCTGTCTATATCTATCATCTGTCCTTCTATTGAGATTGACTCCTTTATTTTATTTATTTATTTTTTTTTTTAAAGAGAGAGTGAGGGGGGGGACAGAGAGAGAGAGAGAATTTTAACATTTATTTATTTTTTCTTAGTTCTCGGCGGACACAACATCTTTGTTGGTATGTGGTGCTGAGGATCGAACCCGGGCCGCACGCATGCTAGGCGAGCGCGCTACCGCTTGAGCCACATCCCCAGCCCAAGATTGACTCCTTTATTGCCAAGGAGGCAGTTTTACTCAACTGTGGGGGCTGGTTAGGCAAGTATAAAATCCACAGGGCAGGCCAGCAAGTTAGAACCTGGCAGAACTGCATCTTCCTCAGGGAAAACCCTGTTTTATTCTTAAGACCTGGTAACTGCTTGGACAAGGGCCACCCCGAATATCAAGGATAATTCTCTGTACTTGAAGTGGGTTATAGATGCCAATCTCGAGTACCTCCCCTGCAACACCTAGAGTAGCATTTGAATAATGGGATACTGTCAACTTGCCAAGTGGACCTAGAACGGAACATCAGACAGCTCTAGTGGAATTTGTCTGATGTTTCTCTAATGATTAGACTGGGGTTATGTGTTCTGAGGAGAAAGATGACAGAGCCTAGACCCCAGGCGCAGCCGCTCACACCTATAGTCGGGTTACTAGGGAAGCCGAGGAAGGACACCAGCCTTGGCAACTTGGGGAGATCCTGCCTCAAACGCACTGGGGATGTAGCTCAGTGATACAGCACAATCCCCAGCACCACTAAGAAGTAGGAGAAGGAGGAGGAAGAGGCGGTAGGGAGGAGAAGGAAAAAAGATCACAGAGTTGTGCCATCACATCAAGAGAAATACCATCAATGTAACTTATGATGAAGGAAGCTGACCCAGCTTGCGGGCTGAGCTAGTGTTTGTCACCGTAGTGACACTCGCCCCCCCCCCCCCTACAACTTTTCAAACTGAACTCTAGGTGCAGAGTATCCTTAATGAGTAGGGAGTTATGCTTCCCATCCTTGATGGTGGTGTATCTGTGCATATTCTTTGGAATTCTTCTACATGAGAGATTTGTCTCTTTGCTCCCTTTTATTAATTCATCCAATCACTTAAATATATCAGTATGGATTCATTAATATTTATTTTGCACTTTGGGGTATAATCCAACACTAGTATTAGTGTTAAATAAAAATTACAACAGGGACTGGGAATATAGCTCAGAGGCAGAGAGCTGGCCTGGCATGCACAAGCCTTGGATTCAATCCCCAGCACCTCAAGAGAAGAAAGAAAAAACTATAAGAGGCCATTGGGTTGGCCTAAACTCATTCATTAGGCCCAACAGATCTGCATAAAAATCAAAATGGAGTTGCTCATGATCAAGTTACACATCACCAAGCTGAAACTAGGCTGCTTACCCGACCTTCCAAGAAATCAGAATGAAAGCAATAACAGTCAAATTTCCCCAATAGGTTAGTTTCGATTGGCACGGTAATGAAGTTTCCTCCATCTTTAATCCTTACATTCTTTTTTAAAATTTTAGTTGTTGGTGGACCTATATTTTATTTATTTATATGTGGTGCTGAGAATTGAACCCAGTGCTTCACACACGCTAAGCAAGCTCTCTACCACTGAGCCACAACCCAGGCCAATCCTTACATTCTTAAATCTCTACAAAAAGTACATAATTTTATGTTAAGCAATTACTTATTTTTCTATTGTTCTCTCTACCTGTCCCTATCTTACAAGGAAAGTCACTTTGAAACGGCCAATCCACTTTTTATTCCCGTTTCTGCTTTCTTCAGCCTTTCCACATCAATAAAACCAATCTCCTCTGTTTGGCCCATTGGAACACTTATCCTATCTTAAGGAATGAAACATTGCCCAATTCTAGAATCAAAAAGAGTGTCAACTAAGACTGTTGAACTAAATTGTTGTCATTTTATTCTCTGGCACTACTTTGTTTTGTTGTTCAAATTGTTCTAGTGTGAGCCATTGAGAACTGCGTGATACCTTCTTCCCATCTTTTTTTTTTTTTGTACCAGGGATTGAACTCAGGGGTGCTTAACCACTGAGCCACATTCCCAGCTCTTTTTATTTTTTATTTTGAGACAGAGTGTCACTAAGTTGCTTAGGGCCTTGCTAAGTTGCTGAGGTTGGCCTCAAACTTGCAACCCTCCTATCTCAGCCTCCCTAGTTGCTGGGATTACAGGCATGCACCATGGTACCCGGCTCCCATCTTCTTATCATTATTTTTCAACATTCATATTCTACAAATATTTATTGAACATTTACTATATGCCATGCTCTGTGCTAATTGTACAGGATCTACATGTAGTTTTGTAAGTTAATAAAGAAGGGAAGAAGTGAGGAGAAAGAAAGAAGCTCCAAGTTCGAAGCTAAATGAATTGAACATCAGCAGCCTTTGAACATCAGCAGGAAATGACCAGCTCTAATTTGGGCTTCAGAAGGTCATCCAGGTATAAGGAAGCCAATGGATGGTTCCATGATGATTGTCCAGGTAGGGCAGAAATTCTGCAGTGACTTGCAGGTTGCTGACTTGAGCAATGGGTGGATTGGGGTGTAGTTGGCTAAGACAGGGTACCGTGGTTATGAGAATATGTGAAGGGAGAAGATAACAGTGAGGAGGAGCTTTGGAGAACACCAACATGTGAAGATGAGCAAGCCAAGAAGATAGAGGAGGGGAAACGGGCACAGATATTTCTAATAAGGGAGAGTCTGCATAGGTCAGAAGCAACAGAGAACCCAGCTGCAGACCTGGGAAGCATGGAGGGGATATGGCAACTAGCAGATTATTCTTGGAAAGGGGGGAAAGAGGAGCCAGTTGCCTAGGACCGAGGACGGAAGGAGAGGCGAGGAAGAGGAGACCAGTAGTTTCTGAGGAGTTGAGCTATGAAGTGGAGGAGCTCTGGGGTTAACATTGTCTGGTTGTACTTGCGCTCATTTATGGGCTGTGGGATGCCGAGGGGCAAGGAACAGCCTACGCCCCCTAGAGGACAGGTGGTGTCATTACAGACAAATTGACAGGTGCTGGGGGAGGGGAGAGATTTATTACATTTTTCAATATCCCAGGGCGTTTGCTGAGTGAAGAGAAATCTTCACTGCTACCTGAACTTGGTTTCATGTCCAATTTATTAACCTTATGAATTTTTTGAATCTTGATAGCTTTTTAAACAATCCATATCTCTCTAATATTCCCCAAAATAAAAATTAACACTTAGAAATTTGACAAATTTTTTCCAAACATTTAAAACACGGATTACCCAAACAATGACAATAAAGGAATTCCAGCTACTTAGGAGGTTGAGGAGGATCACAAGTTCAAGGCCAGCCTAGGCAACAGATGGAGGCCCTGCCTCAAAATAAAAAAAATAAAAAGGGCTACAGATGTATTTCAATGGTTCAATCCCCAGTCCAGAAGAAAAGTGAGAATAAAAATATTGTATCACCTTTACTACATGCCAGGCGCTGTCTGAAGAACCTTACATGCAGTCTTTATTCAATCCTCACAACACTATGAAAAATGTATTATGGTTTCTGCCTGGTTCCCCTTGTACAGCTGAGACTGAGGACCAGAGAGGTAAAGTAACTTGCCTAAGGTTATACAGTTGGTAGGTATTAGCTGGAATTCAGTTATCTGGGCTCCAGAGAATCTGCTTCACTGACACTCTATAATGAAATAACAGCTGATTTTTCTAAACACTTTAAACTCCTACATACACAAATACAATTATTTTAAAACATATTATAAATATAAATAAAGAAATGAAATGATATCAAGCAAGCTAAAGATTTTTTTTTTTTTTTTTTGGCAGTGGTTGACTTCTAGTGATCTAAACTGCCTTTAGAGTACAGTTGAGAAGGAATTCAATGCCACCAAATAGGCAACAATTCTGTTCTTGCTTGTTTTTTTGTTTTTTTTTTAACCTTCATCTCATGTCCCTGGGCTCCTGCAGGAGCCTGTCCCTGGGGACAAGCATGTTTCCTCCTCTGGGCGCCCTGTCTGTGGGTCCTGCTACTTCTTGTGCCTGGTTTGTCAGGTCGCCTAAGTCTCCTCTCCCTGGTGTGAAAATGGTCTCTGGTCAACCTGGCCCTCTCGGTCCTTCCCTTGCCATCCTGGGCTGCTCCCTTGCTTCCTGGGACCAACTAGATATTTGAGTTCCATTCTCACTTTCTTTTTCCTATCCCAGGACGGAGAATCCACAGGTGTCCTGGGAATCTCATTTCCTTTGCATTGGAATACATTAGAGAGCCACTCTGGGTGTTGGCGGAAGTTGGCTTGAGCCATGGCCTCCTGCAGAGAGGAGCCCAGCTGTGAGTGGACACCCTGGAGGGGGCCTGCTGGGCAGATGAGGCAGAAGGTGAAGGTGTCCATCCAGCAGGGGCTGCCGAACACAGCAGCTGCTCTCCAGGCTTTGCCTTTTGAGAAGGAGGAGAAGGGATGGCAGGAGCTACCGAGCTGCCAATCATCCCTCCTCAGCACACCTGCGACACTGTTTACCTCTCTGCTAAGTCACCCGAGGGAAACCCTGCTCTCTCCTGGGGTTTGCTGGTCAAAGGGAGGTGTGGCTCGTGGCCCCCATGGGCCCTGGGCTGCTGCCTTCTCTGCACAGGCCCAGGACTGTGTGCTTGCTCCCCTAGGCTCCCTCCCCAGGCTCCCTGCCCCTCAGCCGGGGTTTCTGACTTTTGTCCTTCCCCACGTGGTGCCCAGTCCACGAGGGTGCAAGATCAACGACTGTGGATTGGCTCCATGGATGAATACATGAAGGAACTCCCCATCTTTTCAAAGTGGAGGCGAGGAAATCCCATTCCTCCTATTTCTATAGAATACACAGAGGCAAGGACTGGAAACCTCGCCCCCACCTCCTCTCCCAGGTTGTTGTGGGGCTCAGTATTTTTTTTTTTTTTTATCCAAGGCAAGACATCTCAAGTCTCACAGCTGACAGCATTGGGTCCTGAGATAGGGACCTGGGCCTGAAGACAACGTGCTCTACTCCCCACCCCACCCTCCCAGGGCCCCGTCAGCACCACTGGGCAAGAGCTAACTGAAATGAACCCTCGCAAGGACCCGCCTGAGGCTCTGGGTCCTGATTGGCTGTTCTAAGATGTGTTCAAAAAGAAACAAGGGACCTGAGGGAGGAGGAGCTTGCACTTGGGGGTCCTCTAGCTCCTTCCAGGCCCTTAGAGGGACAGTTGAGTCACTGAGGCAAGTCTGCTGGAGTCTGATCGGCCTCCCCCACCCCACAGAGACTGAGCCACACAGATGGAATGTTGGTTTCCCTGCAAAGTCTCCCTAGAGCTCAACCTCCCTGCTGGGATTGGGCATGGGCAGCTCCAGGCCTCCTCTTGGAGACAGTTCACAAAAGAGGAGAAGCCGGGATGCAGAGGAGGAGTTCTAGACCCAGACACCTTGCTTCTCCCTTCCTTTCAATCAGGCTTTGGGGCATCTCCCTTCTCCCCCTTTGGAAGAATCATGAGGCGGCAGAGGTCACTGGTCTCAGGGTCTAGCATATGGCGATGGAGGGCTCCTGTAGGAGACCCCTATGCTGACTAAGGTTTTCTCCAAAAAGTGTCAATAGCTATTATTCATCAAGCGTCCCATGTGCCTGGTGCTAGACCAAGGGCTTCCCACACGCTGTTCTACTCTCCAGGAGTGAAAAACTTGAGACTTGGGCTGGGGATGTGGCTCAAGCGGTAGCGTGCTCGCCTGCCATGCGTGCGGCCCGGGTTCGATACTCAGCACCACATACCAACAAAGACGTTGTGTCCTCCGAGAACTAAAAAATAAATATTAAAATTCTCTCTCTCTCTCTCTCTCTCTCTCTCTCTCCTCTCCTCTCTCAAAAAAAAAAAAAAAAAAAAACACTTGAGACTTTAGAGACCTCTGGGAACTTATTCAAGGTCACACAGTTAGTTCAGATGCAAGAACTGCTCAGAGTCCTTGGCTCAACCACACCCCCCAAAACATACTAATGGTAGAGGACACACCCATAGGCCAGGGTTGTGACAGACTCTGCCATCAGCTGTCAGGCTGGGGCCCCAAACATCTGGCTCAGCAGATAGAAGGGACAAGAGAGTCTGCCGCTGATCCCCAGGGAGGGGCCCTCTCTCTCAAGTCAGGGTGTGTCCTTTTCTGGGGAACCATCTCTCTCCTTCTCTAGCAGAGGCAGAAAGAAAGGTTTCCCAGCAAGGAAAGAGTCCTCATGGGCTGGGAGGGGAGGCCTGGACTGACAGGGACCTGTCTGCCCCGAGGAGGAGTGGGTCAGCCACTGAGAGGGAACCCAGGAGATTGGTGGGAAGAATAAAGAAGAGGCAAGACTGGAGAGATGGACACTGAGCTCCTGCAAGTCCTTCCTCTGTCCTCAGCTGCCCCAGCAGCTATCTTGCTATGTAGACTCACACTGGGAGAAATGGACACACCAGGAGCCCATTCTTCCCTGCAAGCCTGCTCCCCCGACCTGCCCTCTCTCTTCACTGCCCAGACCTGGCCAGGGAGCTGGGGACCTGGGCCTGACCCATCACCTGGGTCATGCTCTAAGGTGTCATGTGGAATCTCTGCTGCAACGGTACATATTTTAACAGTGTTTGGTTTTAATTGAAGTGCATGTGGGGAGAGGCATTCTTTAATGCCAGGGCTCCCTTTGCACAGCAAAGGTTGCCAGGGAAGCCAAGCGCCATGGTGCCAATAATCCCAGTGGCTTTGGGAGACTGAGGCAGGAGGATCGCAAGTTCAAAGCCAGCCTCAGCAACTTAGCGAGACCCTGTCTCTAAATAAAAAATAAAAAGGGCTGGAGATGTGGCTCAGTGGTTAAGCGCTCCTTGGTTTAATCCCTGTACAAAAGAAAGCATTGCCAGGGGATCCAAGTGTGCCCTTCTAGACGGCACCTCCTCACCCTGGGCCCTGGCATCAGGATTCTTCCTGGGGAGGACATTTGGTCCCCACAGCAGAGGAGGTGGCTCGGTAGTTCTAAGTATTTCCAAGGCATGGGCCTAGGGTACAAGGCACTTTCTGGTGGGCGTTAGACAGCCAGTGCAAACCAGCGTCTGTCCCTTCCACATCTAGTTCTGAGCTCCCACCACTTGGTGGTTGCTCTGAAGCCTACTGACTCACGGGCAGGCCATGGGGACCCAGAGGAAGGGAAGGAGGACTGCGGTGGGGGTCCCCGCAGATTTCAGTGGATTCTAAGAGGAGGGCCTGTAACTTGCACTGGGGCTGAGACACAGACCGGGAGATGGCTGAGCTACACAAGGGACTGAACTCAGTTTAAAAGTGAACCCGGTGAAGGGGAGATCTGATTGGCAGGGCAGGGCTGGGGACCAAGAGCAAGCTCACCCCCAGGCCAGAGGAGGAATTGGGACTTAATGTGGAGACCACAGCAGGGAGCTGGGAAGGGCAGAGATGAGAAAGAGCCCAGAAGGGGAGCAGGTTTTGCCATAAAGACCCTGGTCACCAGGTCACCCCTATCTTGCTAGGCCCAGCTATAGGTCCCTCCCCCAGGCTCTCCTCCCCACCCCCTCACACTCAGGCCCGTCCCCAGCTGCCTGGGCCAAAAGTGGGCAAAACTGGGTACAGTCTGAGGCTCCTGGGCAGTGACTCCCCTCCCACAGCCCGGGGGCCGTCACAATCCTGCTAGCTAATGCTGCAGGCTATGGTCAGTCTAGTGGTCTGGGATTTCCATTCTGCTGCTGCCCAGCCCAAGCCCCTGAGTGTGACTCTGGCTCTCTCCAACTGGAACCCTCACCCACTAAAAGTCATTTTCTGGAGGGTTTTTCCCTCCGTCTCCCTATCCCAAGCTTTGGACCTCAGAAATCTGAATGCAGCATCTAATTCCAGCTTGGGAGCTGTGTGACTTGGGGAAAGTTACTTCACCTCTCTGCTCCACTTTCTTCAAGCATTGTGCTGATTAATTAAGCATTTATAAGGCTCTGAAGTGAAGACAACTCGCCCTGTGGAGGAGTGGTCTTTGTGCCCTGTGATCTGTGAGGATTCTGAGGGTCAGAGGTTAATATATAACATCTCAGCAGGAGTAGGAGCACGGATTTCAGCCTTTCCGCCTTTTTTTTTGAGACTCAATTCACCGGTGACTATTGTGGGTTTGAACAAATGAATGAGGGAACTGTAATTGCTGATTGACTGTCCCTTTGAAGCCCCGGAATCTCTGGGGACTTGAGAGGCACCCTAGATCTGATCTATCCACCTGTGGACTGTGCTTCAGTCCCAGGGACAGAGGGATCGGTGATGGGTGAAGTGGTAGAAGAAGGAGATGCAGCCGTTGCAGAAGAGCTTGGAAAGCAGAGGTGATCTTGGAGGTTAGGCCAGCAGAGTACGGGGATGGTGCTGGGATACAGGGACACCAGGGGGTTCCACCATCCATCAAGATGCCCCCTTCTGAAGCCTTCCCTGACCACTTGACTCTCATCAAAGAATTTCCTATTAGAAAATGAAAAGTTGGCCAGGTGCCGGGGCGCACGCCTGTGATCCCTGCAGCTCGGGTGGCTGAGGCAGGAGGATTGCAAGTTCAAAGCCAGCCTCTGCCATTTAGCAGGATCCTATGCAACTCAAAATAAAAATGAAAAGGACTGAGAATGTTGCTCAGTGGTTAGGAACCCCTGAGTTCAATCCCTTGTATAAAAAAGAAGAAAAAAGAAGAAAAGTTGCAGCCCAACTTTGGTAAGTTGTGGGCCCTGTTACTTCATGTGACAAAGGCTGGCCATTTAATGGAGCACCCAGCCATCTCGAGACAGCTTTCAGACATTAGCTCATGTAATCCTCCTAAAGGGCCAGGGAGGAGCAGCTATATGTTTACCACCTGTGGCCTAAGGTCCAGGGAAGTTTGAATGTCTTATACACAGGAGCACCGGTCCTGACTCAAGTCCAGGGTCCCTAGTTCCAAATCACATGCATTCTGTTCACTACAGCACCTGACCTGAGGCTAGAGCTGCCTCTGAGTGTTTAACTCAAACTAAGTCTCCTAGTGGTCAAGGTAAAAAGGGAAACCTGATGAGTTAGACTCTTTTTCCTTGTCTCAAAGAAAGAAACCTATTAGCTCAAGTAAAGTTCCAAACCTGGTCCAGTGCTTAATTCCAGTAGGAGTTTCTTTCTTTCTTTCTTTTTGAGATGGGGTCTTAATATGTTACCCTCTCATGGTCTTAAACTATGGACTCAAATGATACTCCCACCTCTGCCTCCTGAGCAGCCCAGATTACAGGCCTGTGCCACTGTGTCAGGTTTGTTTTGTGACTTCTCTGTGTCATCTCACCATGGATCAGCAAGGTTACAGAAACTTTTCCCAACCAACCATGAATCACACTGACCCCTTAGAGGCTAGGGGCATGCACGAAGTGAGAACCTGGCATGGAATTTCCCAGGGACGAGGCACTGGCACTTTGCCGGTGACCATTTCCTGGCTTCTAACATGATCCAGGGTGGAGCTGAGATTGGAGGAGCAGCCTGTGAAGCGGAAAGAACTGAATGAGCATCGGAGTCAGAGCGCAGTTTGAATCTTGACCTTATTGCCAACTGTCTGACCTTAGACTGGTTACTCTAGTACTCTGAGTTCAAATTACCCTCTGAATACACTCTCTGAACCCATTCTCAAAGCAGAAGTTGAGAATGTATTTCTCAAGTCATTGTCATTAATCATTAAGAATTCAGAGCCTAATTTACACACACACACACACACACACACACACACACACACACACACACATATATATTTTAGAGATAGGATCTTGCTCTGGAGCCCAGTCTGGCTTCAAACTCCTGGACAGGTGATCCTCCTGCCTCAGCCCAAGTAGCTGGGACTACAGGCTCAAGCTACCTCAATGGGCCTAAGGACTACTTTTTTTTTGCTGGGCTCTGTGCCTAGGCACTGGATGTGCAGTTCTGGACAAGCATAGCAAAGAACCTGTCCTCATGGAGCTTATGCTCTAGTAGCAAAAGATAATAGTAGCCAGGTGCAGTAGTGCACATCTGTAATCCTAGTGGCTCTGGAGGCTGACGCAGGAGGATAGAGAGTTTGAGGCCAACCTCAGCAATTTAGCAAGGCCCTAAGTAACTCATCAAGACCCTGTCTCTAAATAAACTCCAGAAAAATGGGGACTGGGGTGTGGCTCAGTGGTTAAGTGCCCCTGGGTTCAAAGATGGGAGAAGAAGAAGAAGAAGGAGATGGAGAAGGAGAAGGAGAAAATGAAGGAGAATGAGAGGTTGGGGATATAGCTCAGTGGGTAGAGTGCTTGCCTTGCATGCACAAGGCCCTGGGTTCAATCCCCAGCACCACCAAAAAAAAAAAAAAAAAAAAAGAGAGATAATAGTGAACAAATAAATGACCAGAGATCTGCTGGTAAGTAAAAGATAAATTAGCAGATGACAGGGCTAGGGTGTAGCTTAGTGGTAGAACACTTGTCTGGCATGTGCGTGGCCCTGAGTTTGATTCCCAGGGTCAGGGGGATATTTTAGCAGGTAATAGCATTCTGGCTGAGATGGCTAGATGTCGTTTAATTTCCCTTCTCCTTTTCTTCCTGTCTAATAGGATTCTGGACACAGGACTTCCCAGAATAAAACTACATTTCCCAGGCTCCCTTGAAGCAAAGTGCAGTTGTCTAAGTCCTGATCAGCAGAGTGGAAGCAGAAGCAGCTCAGGAAATGCCCTTAAATCAGGGAGCAAATCCCGCTTTCCTCCTTTCTCCTTCGTGTTAGCTGGAATGCAGAGGTGGTGGCTGAAGCTCAGGCAGTCATGCTGGAACATGAGGAGAAAGGCACTTGCTGAAGCTGTCACAAGATTGAAGGAAATGCAGAACACTCCTGCATCCCAAGACCAACTACCTGCAGACTTTTAAATCAGAGAGAAATAAATTTCTATCTTGCTTAATCTGCTAAGATTTTGAATTTTCTCTCACACACAGAACATTCTGATTTTCCTGACACACAGCTATGGAGTGGCTAGGATTATGTCCAATTGGTGGCCAAAGGAGGGCTTTTGTGAGGGTGACATTGGACCTGAGGCCTGAGTGATGAGAAGGAGCAGCCAAAGGGAGGTTGGGAGGAGCATCCAGGCAGGAAAGACCTGTGCACTTGGGGACCAGCAAGAGGGAGGCCAACAGAGGACAGGCAGAGCCCTGAGTAGGGAGTGAACGTCACACACACAGGGAAGTCACAACGGATCTTACTCATAGGAGTGATGTCATATGATTTATGTTTTTCTAATTTTTTATTTTTTGGTCCTGGGATTGAACACAGGGATGCTTTACCACTGAGCCATATCCCAGCCCTTTATATTTTTCAAGACAGGGTCTTGCTTAGGGTTCTGCTAAGTTGCTGAGGGTGGCCTTGAACTTGCAATCCTCTTGCCTCAGCCTCCTGAGTTGCTGGGATTACAGGTGAGCACCACCACGCCTGGCTCAATTGATGTTTCTAAAGGGCCGTGAGCTGTGTGGCAGCTGCCCTGTCCGGACCCAAGTGAATCCAGGAAGCAGGAAAATCCTGGGGTAATCAGGAGAGGTGGGAGCTCGTGAAGGGCAGAGGGAGAGAAGGTAGAAACAGGTGGACCCGGTGGAATGGACTGAGATTGAACGGAGGAGAGGCTGGGTTTGTCAAAGTGTCACCCATATGGCCTTCCTCAAATATTAGTTGTCTCATCTGTGTTTTTGGCCGGGAGGCAGGAACCCATTTCTGCATTGATTCCATTCAAGTCAACAAACACCTAGCAACTAGCAAGCATTGCCAGAGCCCCAGGCCAGATTTGAGGGCTGATGGTCCCTGAAGGAGAGAGGCAAGATCATGGAGCACCTGGTGGAGCGCAGAGGGGTGATAGCGCAGGGGGCTCTGAGCTGAGCCCTCTGTCGCCAGGGCTGGGGTGGGGCAGGCAGGTGTCAGAGTCAGGATGCCAACACTGAGTCCCGAGGGACAAAACCTAGGCCCAGCAAGTTTAGAAAAGAAGGATGTCTCAGGATGAGAAGATCCAGAAGCCAAGAGAACAGAGAACAACCTAGAAGGCAAGTGTTGGCTCCAGAGCTCCCAGTCCCACCACGAGATCCTTGAGCAGACCCTGTGTCCCAGGACACCTCACCATCCTCTTCCTCAGTTCTCAGGGGACATTGAGGAACTTCCAGTTGGTGTCTCTGGAAGGATGCGCAGGGGGGGATTATCTCTGCACCGTTCTGCTTGACTATGCTCAGACAGACAGAAGCCTCCTTCCTCCCACCATCTCCTCAGGGCCCTGAGGGTGCTGGCGAGGCAGGCGATGGGGCACAGGGGTCTGGAGGAGGACTGGAGTGGCCCTTCCAGGCCCCTCGTCAACTCAGCTGCAGTGATGACCGTCCATTCCTGAGTGTGTAGTGTGTGTGCTCTGCCCTCTTCCAATCAAGCCCAGTGGCTGCATGTCTGTCACACCTTTGGTCCCTGCACCACTAGGGAGGCCTTACTCCCTCTTCCCCTGAGGAATTGCTTCAAAGTTCCGCTAAGGTGATTCTCTGGGGACATCTCATACTTCCCGATTACTTGTTCCTCAGCCCCTACTTCTTCCACATCCCTGTCAGCACACTGGTTATTTTAATTTAAAAAAAATATATATTTTTTTGTAGAGCTGGGGATTGAAATGGGGATTGAAATCAGGGCCTCTCTATCATTGAGCTACATCCAAGCCCTTAAAATATATATATATTTTAATTTTAATACAGGGTTTTACTAAGCTGCTGAGGCTGACCTCAAATTTGCAATCCTCCTGCCTCAGCCTTCTGAGTTGCTGGAATTATAGGCACGGACCACCTCACCCAGCAGTTATTTATTTATTTTTTAATTGTAATTGGACACAATATCTTTATTTTATTTATTTATTTTTATTTTTAAAAATATTTATTTATTTTTAGTTGTAGTTGGAAACAATACCTTTATTTTTTTTATATGTAGTGCTGAGGATCAAACCCAGGGCCTTGCACGTGCTAGGTGAGTGCTCTACCGGAGCCCCAGCCCCCTGAGTGGTTATTATGTGTTGCCAATCATTCTTCTTACTGGACAGAAGCTCTTGAGGATGGCGCTGTGCAGCTGCCGCCTGGCATCTCCAGGCTCTTACCTGCATGGACAGAAGCTGTGCTTTCTTTTCCTTTTTTTTTTTTTTTTTTTTAAATATATTTATCTTGTAGGTGTAGATAGACACAACACAATGTCTTTATTTTTTTATATGGTGCTGAGGATCGAACCCAAGTCCCGCCTGTGCTAGGCGAGAGCTTTACCGCTGAGCCCCAGCCCCAGCCCATGAAGCTGTGCTTTCAATCTCCTTCCTATCTGTCATCCCATTTGGTAGACCAGAGAGAGGACGTGGCCAGCCAACGTCACACAGCCAGGTGACAGAGCTTCCTGCCCCAGCAGTTCCAAATGGCTCAACTTTGGGCCATTTCCCTATAATGCAAAATCCTAGGGGTTCTGGATCCCCAGCCCAGGGGGACCCAGGAAGCCGTATGTTTAGAAGACAATAGATCCAGGGACAATAGATCCTTGCCGGACCCCATTCCGTTTGCTAGCCTCTTGGCCTGGGCCACCATACCCCACATGATCTGGATGGCCATGCCCTGCACAATGGGGCCCACCATGCCGCAGACCCTCCCTTCCTCCTTCAGGGGGAGGCCGAGGCAGTTGCTCCTGTTGAGCACAGCTTTGCAGAGGACCTGAGGACAGCAGCTGAGAGTCACCCACTGGACACTGAAGAAGAGATGCACGAATATGAGATGGATCTGCTCTCAGGGGTCACAAGGCTAAATGGACACTTTGTAACCAAGCCCCCTGGCACAGGACAGTTCACTGAAGTGCCACTGAGCCCTCCTCTCCTACCTAGGCTCAGCCTCAGCTCCGCAGGCCAAGAGGGAGAGCAGGCAGATCTCCAGCTGCCCCGGCCAGAGGCCTTGGGCAAGTCGCCTCTCTCCACCCTGGCTGCCTTCATCTGTAAGAAGCAAACACATAATAGACGGTGTCCCCACGGAGGGGCTGCAGGATTTCAGCGAGATGAGGCAGGTGGAGAGCTGACACGGTGCCTGCATGGTCCACTGGTCACTCTGCTCAAGAGAAGCCACTTGACCTCTCGGTCCTTTTAGTTCCCTCCCCTGTGGACGGGCAGTTGGGGAGAAAGCGTGGCTGCGGTGAACCCGGCATGGTCCCTGCATTGAGCTGCCCAACACACTTGAGCGGTCTGGCTCCATCCGGGTCACTGCCCTTTAGCTCTACACCAGGACTCAGCCAGGAGCAGGCTCGTGGGCGAGACCAGTGAAGCTTCTGGAATTGTTGGGCTGTTCCTGTCTCTCTGTCCCTGTCTCTGAGTTTCTATTGTTTGAGCTTCAACTAGGGAGTCTTCAACACTCACACTTGGTAGATGAGGAAACCGAAGCCAGGGACTGTCTGGAGTTCCCACGGCTTGTCACCGTCAGAGCCAGGCTGGGGCAGACTCCTCCCTCATGCCCAGAGCCGTGTCCACAGCACCCATCTCTGTGTGCTGAAGCCTTTTTTTCCCAGCCCATCTGAACTCATCTTTCAGCCGGGGACAGGTACCCTGGCAAGGTCACCCTCCCAGGAGCAGAGAGACTGCCCCCTGGGTGTGGGGGCAGGGGCCCAGTGGGGGTCAAGAATGCAGCTGCTCTGGCCCCAGGGCCTGGGCTGGGCTGCCCACAGAGGAGCCAGTGTGCCCAGACATTGGGGCTTTGTCAGCTTGGAACTTGAACTTGGTGTGGGGATGGGACGGTGTTTTCTGTTGACCTGACGTTGCTTCAGGTTGACTGAGTGTCAGTGTCTGAGCACCCAGAGGCCAGCTCCCGGGAGCCAGCCGGGGTCTTGAGAGGGGGTGGTTGGAGAAGAAGGGGAGGAGGCAGCCTGCCCCTGAGCGCTCGGCAGGTGCCCGGGGAAGGCTGCAGAGTGAGGCTCCTGAGGGAGGACGCCAAGATGGAGAGAGAAGGGCGCTTGCATTTGGGGGCCAGAGCAGAGGCCTGGGTGGGAGCGCAGGAGGACCAAGCAAGCCAGAGAGATCCAGAGGGCAGAGGACAAGAGCCCCGAGAACCCAGCCTCCATCCCTGGGTCCACAGAGGAAGACACAGGAGAATCCTAGGGGCCAGGAGCCCCATGGGAGGCCTTGGGGCTGGCCAGGCTGGGGTGGGGTGAACCCGACGCACAGCTGTCCAGATGTGGGTGAAAGATAACTCTGTTTATGGGGCACCGGGTGGGAGCAGGTCAGGGGGTGGGAAGGGGCTCCAGCTGTGGGGCGGGCAGATTAGGAGGCGGGGGCATGAGTCAGGGGTTTGGGAGCTGCCCCTGGGCGCCAGAGTGTGGCCCGGTGCTATTCGAGCAGCTGTGAGCTCAGCTGGTCACAGAGGGCACCGGCAGCTGCAGGGCTTTGCTGAAGGACCTGAGGCTTCTGAGCAGGTAGGCTGGACAGGAAGGGGCTGGGGTGGTCCTGTCCTGAGGGTCTGTGTAAGTGGACAGCTGAATCTGTGCCCAAACGGAGGTGCAGGAGGGTAGGATGGGAATGCCATGAGGTGCGTGCTGCCCCCACAGGGCGCAGGCCCAGCAGCACCTGCGGCAGGGGAGTGGGGCTGCAGGTGGCCTCAGGAACACAGGTGTGTGTGTGGCTAATGTGTGTGTCAGGGCACAGAGCTGACCTCTCAGGGCTGGGTCCTGGCAGGTTCCTATCTACCTGCCCCTCGAATCCCACAAACTTTGGCCTCACTTACCCCAGACCCCTCTTTCCTGCAAGTATGAGGGTTCCCAGGCCACCACATCCCACCTGGGAATAAGATGATGGTCAGCACTTCTTCCCATTTGGGACACTTCCTGGGGTCTATCTGGGGGGACTTGGCAATGTTTCCAGCCTGGAGAATATTTGGGAGGAAAGGAGAAGCCCTCCCCAGGACCTGCAGATTGCAAAACACTGAGCTCAGGCAGATTCCACAGGGAGTGAAGGGGAAGCAGAGGGGGATGGAGTTGGCAAGTCTGACCTTGTTCTCGGTGGCAGGGATAATGACAGCTAACACTGATACAGAGACTTCATGTGCCAGGCACAGTGCTAAATGCCTCACGAACTTAATGAGCACAATGGGTCTATCAAATAGGTATCATTACTATCAGTCCCATTTTACAGATGAAAAACCTGAAGCACAGAGAAGTTGAGTCATTTGCCCAAGGTCACACAGTTAGTAAACTGTAGGACTGGGAAAAGGACACAGGTCATTTGACTGCAGAATCTGTGCTCTTAACTACGGATGAGAAACCAACTAAGAGCTCTTTTCTGGGAGGCAACTCAGCATAATGGTTAGAGATGTGGCGGAAGTCAGGTAGGCCAGCGCTCCATCCTGCTCCTGGGGCCTGCCTGCTGGGCCACTGAAGCAGGCCAGCCCCTCTGGACCTCAGTTTTCCCATCTGTGAAAAGGGGCTACTGACATGACCCATCTCACAGAGAGGTCTGGGATTATGGGAGTTCAAGCAGTTCAGCTGTCTGTGCCGTGTGGGTTTGATTACACAAGCTGTCCCTGTCATCTGTCACACCCGGCCTCTCCCCAGCTGTGTTCCCCCTCCTGGGTTCCAGATGCCCGGCTCACCCTTATCTGGCCTGGCCCTGGCTGGCTGGCCCACCAGGCAGGTATTTGGCACACTTCCAAACCCAGAGCAGGGCTGAAGGGGGAAGGGGCGGTTATCAGCACCAGGCAGGAGGCCTGCAGCTGGGGGCAGCTGGGCCAGGCAAGGGCAGCAATCTGACTCTGGATGCACCCTCTGAGGCCCCAGCTGGGCTCCTGGCACCACCGTTCTCCCCTCCTGTCATTGACTGAATTCTCAGCGCCAGGGTGGGAAGCCCCTCCAAGCCTACAGCCCAGAGAGAGGTCTGTCCATTGAGCAGAGGCTGCCCGGACCTCCAGAATCTCTGGCTCTGACCATCCCATCCCTTGGCTGGGAAACCAAGGTCACAGTCCCAGCCCCACCAGGGGGACTTTTGGCACCTAAGGCTCAGACGCTCTTGAGGTCACTCAGGATCTGAGGCTGAGGAGACTGTGCGAGCGAGACCAGAGAAGAAAGAGAGAATAAAGATGGGCCAGGAAGAGTGAGGGGTAGAGAAGCGGGAAGACAGGGCAGCCACGTGACAGGGCACGTATGACAGAGCTGTGTGACAGAGCCCTCCAGGAGCATCCTTAAGCGGGGTGGCCCCACTCCCAGGCTTGGGATGCTCCTGTGACTGACAGTTGCTACCCCAAGGCAGGAACGCCTCTCATCTCAGTTTGAGGGGCCTCAGCCGTGCCTCTCTCTATTCCCCAGGACTGCAGGACCACCCCTTTGTCAGAGGGGTGTCTCTGCCTTTCTTTCTTTTCTTTTCCCCCTTTTTCTTTCTCTCTTTCTTTCTTTGTGGTGCTGAGGATGGGCCTCTCACCAGCCAGGCAGATGCAGTACCTGTGCAGATCTTTCGGAAGGAAACCCCCTGCCTGACTTGCTCGAGGCCCCCTGTGCAGCCCTGCCTCTGTCCCTCTGCCCCGGACACTCTCACCTGGGCTTGTCCTCCCGCCTCTCAGCCCTTCAAACCCCACCTGTGCGTCCAGACCGGGCTGGCGTCCGGCACAGTCGGCCTCCTAACTTGGGTACATCTCTGGGACGTCACCTAGGTGGCCCTGTGCTCCTGGTTTTCCTTCTAGCTAGGGCTGGAAGCTTCTGAGAGTAGCCTTGCTCTTCTCCGTCCCCAGCACTCAGCAGAGCGGCCACGTTTGTGGACCGACCCTAACGCCTGTGGCTCCAGGGTTCTGCGTTGCAGTGGGTGAGGGCAGCAGAGGAGGCCCCTCTGTACCCAGTTTTAGGCCATCATAGATGACCCCTGCCCTCCCCGAGGACCTGTCCTCACATTCCCCGTGGACATAACTTCCTCTCCATCAGGGACTCTCTGAAGAAACTGAGGCCCAGGGCTCAGCAGCCCCCTGGATGGTTCCTTTTGGTCCTTTTGGCTGCTCAGACCTTGAGCCCCAAGCCTGCAGTGGGGAGCCATCACCATAGTCATTCGACAAATATTTATTGAGCACCTTCTATGTGGCAACCACTCTGCTGGGAGTGGGGGACTTCATGGGTGTGAGACATCCAGGGTCTTTGCACTCATGTGGCTTCCCTTTGTCATGCAATGTATATACAAATAAACCAAAGAACTGGAAAATGCCAGACTGGGTTAATGAATGTTAGAGGGAGGTCAGGGAGGGCCTCTGAAGAGGTGGCATTTGAACTGAGATGTGAGAAGGGCGAAGGTGTTGGCAGTAGGTGCATTCAGAATATGGAAAACTGGATGTGCAAAGGTCCTGGGTCAGAAAAGGGCTTGACGAGTTCTAGAAACCATAGGGAGGCCAATAAGCTAGGTGGAGAGTGGGCAAGAGAGAGGGTTCAAGATGGGGTGGGGAAATGACAGGTTTGGTAGAGTGTACCTGTAACCTAGCTACCCAGGGAATCTGAGGCAGGAGGATCACAAGTTTGAGGCCACCCTGGGAGACTCAGTGAGACCCTGTCTCAAAATTTTTTTAAAAATAAATAAATAACAATAAAAGGGCTGTGGATGCAGCTCAGCAGTAAATTGCTTGACTAGCACATGTGAGGCCCTGGATGGACTCCCAGTACTGAAAGACAAAACAAAACAAACCCTAATCTAAGTTTTAAAGCTGGGTGCAGCAAGTGCACACCTGTAATCGCAGCAACTCGGGGAGCTGAGGCAGGAGGATCTCAAATTCGAGACCAGCCTTATTAATTTTGCAAGACCCTCAGCAACTTAGTGAGATCTTGTCTCAAAATTAAACATATAAAGGACTAGGGGTGCGGCAAAGTGCTCCTGGATTCAATCTTCTGCACAAAATAAATTAATTAATTAAATTAAATCCAAAACTTAGGATGAGGGTGGGGAGAGAAGCAGGTTCACATCCTTCAGGCTCTGTGGGCCTCTCCAAAGGCCCTGCCACCTCCTGTCCTGTGGGAAGCAGCCATGTCTGGGAGAAGAGGGGTTGACGTGGAGACCCTCAGGGGAGCCAAGCCCTCTGCAAAGGGGTCAGGTGGTGCCCAGGCATTGGCGGAGTGCTGGGGACAGGCAGGAAGAGAAGCCAGGTGAGGGCTAGCGCAGGAGGCTGGAGCTGGGCTTGAACTCTTACCCCTTCTTCCCAAACATGCTGAGATTGATGCCAGGCAGGCTCTTCTTCCCTGTGCTGCCGGTCCCCAGCCCTGCCTGCCCTGGACCCAGCTCCCCCCAACGCCCCACCTCTGCTTCCTTCCTGGGATCCCACTGTCTCCCACCACCTGCAATCTCCTAGCCCTGCTATGCAGCCTCCTGAGAAAAATGGGGTGACCTCAGGATGCCCTGGGCCTCATTCAGCCTGTGCCCTTCCCCTGCAGGGACCCGCGGTGCGGGTTATGCTGGGGGCTCAGATCACGTTGACAAGTGGACACTCAGGACAGCACCATGGGGGACTCGCAGGTAGGTCTCTCCTGGCATCCGCAGGGCTCCTCTCTGGGGCTCTGGGAGGCCAGCCCTGGCCTTTGCCTTCAGGGGGTTTCGAGGGGCCCTGGTGGCAGCCCAGTCTTGAGAGCCGCTCCCTGCAGGAGGACTATGAAGAAGTGCTGGAGGAGATACTGGAGCAGGAGGAATATGAGGACCCAGGCATCCCCGTGCAGCAGGTGGAGGAGCCAGAAGGTGAGTCCTTCTCCTGCCCTCTTCCAGGATGAAGGGCTGAGCCCCAGCAGGGACAGCAGAGGAACACCTCTTCTCCACAGCCCCACCCCACCTCCCCAGCCCCGGCTGGCTCTCCCCACAATCCTGGTTGATTGAAGGATAAACAGCACTTTGTTTGAAATGATCATAGGAGGTGACTGGGGGCCGGCGGGGGGCAGGGCCAGTCACCCGTTGCAGTGCCCTTTCACATGTCAGAGAGCAGCCAGGCCTATCTGGGACAAGGGCACCAACCCCCCGGCCACCCAGACCTATCCAATGCCAGCTTTAGGCCTGGTGCTGGGCCCTTTTGGGGAACATCGTTCTGTCTCGGGGGTTGGAGGACCTGAGAAATGGAGGGTGCAGTGGGGATCCCCTGAGCAGAGAGACCCTAGGAGCCCACACCACCTTCCTTGGTCTGTCCAAGGTCTTTGGTGGGGAGCCCCAGGCGGGGACCTGTTTACTGTCAACAGGACTTAAGTGCCGGGCAATTGCTATTGAAGTTAGGAGGCCCCTCTGGGGAACAAGGGCAGGGTGGGGTGGAAGGGAGGGATATAAGGGGCTCACCCCAACTTGGTGTCCTTTGGGAGTCTACCCAGCTGGCTGGTTGAGACATATGGGAAGAGGAAAAGGAGTCTAGTGCCCCCAGAGGTGGGAGGGGAGGGAGGAGCCCTTGGGTCTGTCCTGCACTTTGGGACTCAGGACTATCCTGCCCTAGGGATCCTCAACAAGACTCAGGCGGGGAGTGACAGAGCCAGGCTGGGCCCCAACCAGGCATGGGGAGCCACATCCCATTGAGTGGCAAGCGTGGAGTGGAGACACTAGGATCCTGCCCACTGCCCACGGGCAGTGAAGTGGGCCTGGGTCTCCCCGGCTCACAGCGGGTGGTGCGGCAGGGCCTGGAGGGGTGAGGGAGGGAGACGGCCAGGCAGGGCTCACCAGCCTCTGGGTTCCGGTTTTCAGCTCTCCCCCAGGAGCCACTGCCAACAGCCACAGACTACACCCACGTCCCCACAGGCCCGGGCACCCACGAGGTGAGGACGCACGCAGCCTCCCCAGTTTTTTTCCCAGACTGCCTTTGGGACCCGCTTTGGGGGACAGAGGCAGCTCAGGCTGGGGAGACCCCACAAACAGGCAGAGGAGTGGAGTTCTGGAAAATGGTGGAAGGGAAGGGGACACCCCCACAAAGAGAGAGATCAGGTTCCTTTCCTGAAGCTCCCTGGACAGAGACCTGGCGGCTGAGGGGTGAGGCTGGGGCCTTGGGTCCTGGCTGGTGGTGGTTTCCTGACTCCAAGGCCTGTATGAATATGCTCAGCATGCTCCTGGAGACCAGGTGGCCGACTTTCAGGGCCGATAGCAGAGGGCAGGCCCCTGCCCTCTGCTATGGCCCTGAAAGTGGCCACCTGGTCTCCAGGACATGCTGAGGCATATTCATACAGGCCTTGGAGTCAGGAAACCACACCGCTGGCTCCCCCAGATCCCTTCATCCTCAGCCCCCAGGCCCTAATTTTCTCTTTCTTCCCCAAGAGGCCACTCTAGTTCCCCTAGAGGTTCTCCAAGGATCCAGAGGTTCTCCAAGCCCCTTCTAAGCTGGAGTAAGGGCCTAGGGAGAAACGTGGGACGAGAGCCGGCAGCGTGGACCAGACCTATAGGGCCCTTTGCTGTCCCCGTACTCTGAGCTCAGGGTCTGGCCCTGAACCCTCCGGGGCCCTGGGCCTCGTACTAGAATCTTCCCGGAGCTTCTGGGTACCCACTGGGCCTTGGGGTCTCATGCTCCCGTTGATCCTGCCCGTGGCCTGATGGACTAACTCAGGCCCATGGGCCGCAGGTGTACGTGGAGCTTCATGAACTAGTGATGGATGAGAAGAACCAGGAGCTACAATGGATGGAGGCAGCGCGCTGGATGCTACTGGAGGAAAACCTGGGGCAGAATGGGGTCTGGGGCCGCCGGCACCTATCTTACCATACCTTCTGGAGCCTCCTGGAACTGCAGAAAATCTTTGCCAAAAGTGAGCCCTACTGGGCCCCCGTGACCCTTGCATGGGAGGCTTGTTGGGGGGGGCCGCAGTCCAGCTGCCTGCTCATCCCCCACTGCCTGCAGGTACTGTCCTCCTGGACCTGAAGGAGACCTCCCTGGCTGGAGTGGCCAACCAGCTGCTGGATAGCTTTATCTACGAGGAGCAGATCCGGCCTGAGGACAGAGAGGAACTGCTCCGGACCCTGCTGCTCAAACACAGGTGCCCCTACCTTCCAGGGCCTGGACTCCTCGCCCAGTGGCCCCATGTGCCCTGCTCCAAGTGGCCCCTCCCCCACCAGCCAGGGCCCCACTTTTCCTCCATCACATCTCCCTCCTCTGGCACCTCACAAGGGGTGACCCTGCCGCCCTGCTCAGAGTTAGACCCTTGAGGTTCTTTGCTGTCCTTTCTTTTGTCCTGACATTCCAAGCAGAGGCCACCCACTTATATTCACAGTGTTCTGTGAGAGGGGGCTCTCCAGCCTCCTGGAGCTTCTCCCACCCCAGGGTCTCTCTGCTCTGGTTGCTGGAGAGTTCTACTTGATGTCTACCTTTGCTCCTTCCTACCACCCCTAGTCTCTAGTGTGTTGATAGCCCAACCTGAACAACTTACCGAGCCCACGCCCCCTGTATGTCCTACAGCCGTGCCCGAGACCTGGAGGACCTGGGAGGGGTGAAGCCCGCAGTCCTGTTACGCTCTGGGGAGCCTTCTCAGCCTCTGCTCTCCCAACAGCCCTCGCTAGAGACACAGCTCTTCTGTGAGCAGGTGAGCTTGCACCAGGGGTGCTTAGGAGAGCTGGAAAGTTCCTTGGAGCTGGGCTGTGGTAGGAAGTGAGAGTGGGGAGCAGGTCTCCTGGGTCCAGAACAGCCTAAGGACTCCCCTCACCACCCTCCTTCCTACAGGGAGAGCGGAGCACAGAAGATTCCTCACCATCTGGAATTCTGGAAAAGATCCCCCCGGGTTCCGAGGCTACCCTGGTGCTAGTAGGTAAGAGCTGGTACCTGCTCCTCAGCCCTCAACACCCACAGCTGCTGTATCCTGCCCTGGCCCAGCCTGCCTTTCCTTGAGCCTAGACCTAGCAGCCTCCTGTCCTGGGTACATGCACCTTGTGCCCCTCAACCTGGTCTGACCACCTGGTCCCCCCACAGGCCGCGCCGACTTCCTGAAGCAGCCAGTGCTGGGCTTTGTCCGGCTGCAAGAGGCCGTGGAGCTGGATGCCATCGACCCCTCTGTGCCTGTGCGCTTCCTGTTTGTGTTGCTGGGTCCCAAGCCCTATTACACCGACTATATTCAGCTTGGCCGGGCTGCTGCCACCCTCATGTCAGAAAGGGTGAGGAGGGGCCTATGAGGGCTGGGGGAGCCAGGGAGCGGGTGATAGCCAAGGCTGGACGTTTGTTCTCTTGCTGGACTGGCCCAGCTGACTTCTGTTAGGTTCTATTTGGCTCATTGAGTCTCATTCAACCACTTCTATTCCAGCTGGCCAGGGGAGTCCTGTCCAGCACTGCTAAGACAGACCCTAACGTGTGCTTAGTCTGGACTGTTTCTGGTCTGGCCTGGCCTGGTTTGGTCTAGTCTAGTCTGACCCACTCTGACCCAGCTCTACCTGATCATTCTGGCTTATGCTGGCCAGGTCTGCTGTCTATCCCCCCCCAGGTTTGCCTTAGATGCTTCCCCTTTCCCTACCCAGGGTCTCTGTATCCCCAGGGCCCTTCCTTACTGGGTGATAGGGGTGGAGGGGCAGGAAGAGCAGATCCTAGCAATGGAGCTGGATGAGAGGATTCTGGTTGCTGGAGGCAGACACTCGTAGATTTTTTTGCTCAGCAGGTCTGGGCCACCCTGATCCTCTCTCCTGCCCCCAGGTGTTCCGCACAGATGCCTACCTCGCCCAGAGCCGGAGGGAGCTGGTGCACTCCCTGGAGGGCTTCCTGGACTGCAGCCTGGTGCTGCCTCCCACGGATGCCCCCTCTGAGCAGGCCTTGCTCAGCCTGGTGCCTGTGCAGAGGGAGCTGCTTCGGAGACGCTACCTGTCCAGCACTGCCAAGCCAGACCCCAACTTCTACAAGGACCTAGGTAGTGTCCTGCCCAGGCCAAAGCTTCCTGAGCCCCCACAGCCCTCAGACATCCTGGCACAGTCTACCCCCTTCCCATAAGACACCCTCTCTCACTTCTTGCCCCTGCTTCCCAGCGTCTGTGGCCACCCCATTCCCACTGACTCCCCTCTAATCATGTTTCTATCTTCTACCACAGGCTTGAATGGGGGCCCAGGGGTCCCTGGTGGCCCAGATGACCCTCTGCAGCGCACAGGTCGGCTCTTTGGGGGCCTGGTGCGGGACATCCGGCGCCGCTACCCCCTCTACCTGAGTGACATCACAGATGCACTCAGCCCCCAGGTCCTGGCTGCTGTCATCTTCATCTACTTTGCTGCCCTGTCACCTGCCATCACCTTTGGTGGCCTCCTGGGTCAGTACCAATTACTGCCCTCCTAACTCTCCTCTCTGACCCTCTTGCCTCTGCCTCAGCCCTGACTTGTGATCTGAGCTGACCCTCTGGACCCCTGCATCAGCCTGGCTATGACCTGCTCTTGTGGTCCCTGGAAATAATCTCTTGACCTTGACCCTCCTTTGACCTTTCCCCACAGGAGAAAAGACCCGGAACCAGATGGGAGTGTCGGAACTGCTCATCTCTACTGCGGCACAGGGCATTATCTTTGCCCTCCTGGGGGCTCAGCCGCTGCTGGTGGTTGGCTTCTCAGGACCCCTGCTGGTGTTTGAGGAAGCCTTCTTCTCGGTAGCTCTCTGACCCTGACCCTGGCCCCACCTGCCTGAGGCACCTGTGCCTGAGCCTTGTTGGTTTGACTCGGTGTCCTCTGACCGCCCTGCAGTTCTGCGAGAACAATAACATGGAGTACATCGTGGGCCGTGCCTGGATCGGCTTCTGGCTTATCCTGCTGGTGGTGCTGGTGGTGGCCTTCGAGGGCAGCTTCCTGGTGCGCTTCATCACCCGCTATACTCAGGAGATCTTCTCCTTCCTCATCTCCCTCATCTTCATCTACGAGACCTTCTCCAAGCTGATTAAGGTGTGGGTCTGTGCGGTTATTAACACCACTCAAGACGGTCTATGAGACGTGACTGTGTGTGTCATCGGTACAGTGTTGTGTGGCCGTGTTCCACCTGTGTGCATAACCGTGTGACAGTGCATGAGTGTGAGATCATACATTCATCCGCTGATGGTGACCACATACCTGCTGCCTGGGACTCGGTGTTCTTGCTAACTCTGCAGAGTGGCTGCATGTGAAAAGGCGCCTCTATGGACCCATGTCCATGTTCATGACCACACACAATGTGACTAGTGGGCCAGTGTGTGAGCGAGGCTGCGTGGGAAACAGCATGTGCGTGCACAGTGAGGCCCTGACCCGCCCGCCCCACACATACACACTAGCACTCAAGAACCCAGGGGCACACTGTGCTCCTTACCTTGCCTCTGTCACCACACCTGCTTCTGCATCTGCACATTATATGGAGGGTTTCACTCTGCTATATGTCTCCCCTTGATTCTACTGGTTGGTGGATCTTTCTATTTTCCAGGTCTTTTCAGCCTATTTTATTAATTAATTTATCACGGTGCTGGAAATTGAATCCAGGGCTTCATACATGCTAGGCATGTGCTGTATCCCTGAGCTTATCCCAGCCCCCTTTGTAAAAAATTTTTTAGAGGTACCAGGGATTGAACCCAAGGGCACTTGACCACTAAACCATATCCCCAGCCCTATTTTTTGTATTTTATTTAGAGACAGGGTCTCACTGAGTTGTTTTTTGCCTCACTAAATTGCTGAGCTTGGCTTTAAACTCGTGATCCTGATTCAGCCTCCTGAGCTGCTGGGATTACAGGTGTGCGCCACTGTGCCCAGATTACTTGTTCTTACCCTCCAGGCTTCTTGTGTCCTCCAAGACCTGGGAAAGCTTATCTGCACACACATACACTAATTGCCTCCATGGCCCACATCTGCCCAAGCCTAACCTGGTGTTCATCCCTCCCTGAAAACCAAGATGTAGAATCCTCTCTGTTACTACATCAATTTGAAGACGAAGGTGGATAGATGGTGCATGGATGGATGGATGGATGGATGGATAGATACATGGATGATGGATGGATGATGGATAGATGATGGAAAGGGCTGGTAGATTTGGCTGCTACTTTTCATCCCAAGCCAAGGCTGGGAGGGAGCAGGATGTCTTGGTTTTCTGTTGTAGATTTTCCAGGACCACCCGCTGAAGGACCAGTATGAACCGCCTCTAATAGTAAAGTCCAAACCTCAGGTGGCCTTGCCCAACACAGCCCTCTTCTCTCTTGTGCTCATGGCTGGCACCTTCTTCCTTGCCATGACTCTGCGCAAGTTCAAGAACAGCTCCTACTTCCCTGGCAAGGTCAGCACACCCTCCCTCCCTGTCCTTGTTACACTACCTTGACCCAAGCCAAAGTCCCCATGTCACCCCTAGCCCCTATCCTTAACTCCCCTTCTTACCCATCCCCATTTCCAGGCCTCCCTGGCCCCCATGCCAGGGTTTCACTCTGCAGGCAAGCCCATGGTCCCTCTGCGTCCCGGCAAGGAACCAGGGAAAGTTCTTGGTGGAGTGTGGGGGGGTGACCATGGGGGAGGGGCTGAACCAGAGGAAGACATAGTTGAGGTGAGGAAAGGCCATTAGATGTTGATAGATCCCTTGAGATTCCCTGAATAAATGTGGCACAAGAGGGAAGACAGGTGGGAGGCAGGAAGTGGGGAGCAACTGGATGCTGATCACTGGTCCCTTCATCTGTCTCTAGCTGCGTCGGATCATCGGGGACTTTGGGGTTCCCATCTCCATCCTCCTCATGGTCCTGGTGGATTACTTCACTGGCATAACCTACACCCAGGTGACCCCTCCTCCTATTCCTCCCCTCTGACAGCCTCCTTCTCATTTCCTTCCTCATGTATGCCCCCTCCCCAGATCAGCTCTCCCCAATTAGAACTACCTCTACTCTTCCCTGCCTCCCCTGGGGACCCCATTCTCTTCCTACTGTCCAAAGGACCCCTTAGCCCAACAGATCACCCTCTTTACTCCTTAGTTCAGGCAGTAGAAAAGTGTCTACTTTGAGCCAGGCAGACCTGGATATAAAACTCAGCTCTTGCTGCTCAATAGCTCTGTGATATGGGGCAAGCTACATAACCCCTTGGATCCTGTTTCCTCATCCATAAAATTGGGAACAACTTAATGCAGTGATTGGGTGCAGAGTAAGTGCTCAAGATAAGTACATTCCCAAGCACCCCACTCAACTCCCTGGCCCCCAGGACCTTGACTCCAGCTACCCCCTTCTCTCCCCATCCCCCAGCCCCTGGTATTCTCACCAGCTTCCTCCTCCCACAGAAACTCTCAGTGCCTGATGGCCTCAAAGTGTCCAACTCCTCAGCCCGAGGCTGGGTCATCCACCCGTTGGGCTTATACTCCGAGTTCCCCATCTGGATGATGTTCGCCTCTGCCCTGCCTGCCCTGCTGGTCTTCATCCTCATATTCCTTGAGTCTCAGATCACCACGTAAGAGCCTGGATGGCAGCTGAGCCTGGGAGGGTCCGAGGCAGGGAAAGGGGCAGGCTTTGAGCATGCAGGTGACCCCACTAGTAAGAGTATTGGACTGTGGTTTTGTGGCTCCTGAAGTTACATAATTTTCAGGCCCCTTTTTATGACAATGCAAAAATGAGAACTATGAAATTGGTGCTGACTCTCAGAAAGGCCCATGCAGGCAAAGCCCCCTGATATCAAAGCTTTTTAAGCTTTAGCAAATCTACCTTTGGGTGTTCTGAAGACATTTCTACTCCCAGAGTCTAGATTCTCAAGATGAACCAGAGGGAGGGAGCGAAGAACTCAAAGAGAGACAGGGACAGGAGGCAAAACTGGGGTGCAGAGAGACCCCACCGTAGGGAAGGAAGGAGGGGGCTAAGGAGATAGGGGCTGACCAGACCTCCCTGCTCCCCCAGGTTGATTGTCAGCAAACCCGAGCGCAAGATGATAAAGGGCTCCGGCTTTCACCTGGACCTGCTGCTAGTTGTGGGCATGGGTGGAGTGGCCGCCCTTTTTGGGATGCCCTGGCTCAGTGCCACCACGGTGCGTTCAGTCACCCATGCCAACGCCCTTACCGTCATGGGCAAGGCCAGCGCGCCAGGGGCTGCAGCCCAGATCCAGGAGGTCAAGGAGCAGAGGATCAGCGGGCTCCTGGTGTCTGTGCTTGTAGGTGAGTGAGGGCTGGTCCCGCCCTCCATCATCCTGCCCCGCCCACCCTGCTCCCAGTCCCTGCCCTAAGAATCCGAGGTTCCCTCTAGCTCTGTTCACCCTGAAGCCAGGTCCCCACACAGGCACTGCCCACCTCTCCCAGAATCAGCGGCTCAGGAGGGAAACCTAGAGGAAATTCCTGCAGTGCTGACACACTGGGCTGGGCATCTGAGCAGGGGAGGAAGGGGCTACGCCCTGAGGCTTCTGTAGACCACTCCCTGGGCTCACCCTACAGAAGCTTAGTGAGCTGTGAGTTCCTGCCCTGCCCTGCCCTGCTGTTGACTCAGTACTCCTCCTGGTCTTTGAGCCTCAGTTTCCCCATCTGTACAGTTAGGGAATTCATTAGATGCCGCTGAGCTCTCTTCCAGTTCAGCTGTTTTATGACTAGCACAAGGGGTGATGTTCCAGGGACAAAGGGCAGAAGACAGAGGGTCACTGGGCCCCATCTGAGTTCAGAGAAGACTAGTTCGTCTGGGCTTAATGTGGGCAATAATGCCATAGTCACTGGAGAGGATAGGGAAGGTTCTTTCCTCCTCCTCCTCCTCCTCCTTCTTCTTTCTCTCTCTCTCTCTCTCTCTCTCTTTTTTTTTTTTTTTTGGTACTAGACACACACTCACCACTGAGCTCCAGCTCCAGCCCCAGGAAGTTTCTTAAGGAAGCAAAGTTGGAAGAGGGTTAGGATTTGGATAGGTGGAGAGTCAGGGAGATATTCTGGGGTGGGGTGAGGAGAATGGGTTTCTCTGAACTCAGTAACTCCTACTAGGTTAAGAGTATGGGCTTGCCGAGTGACATGGCGCACACCCCCGTTGCTTGGGAGGCTGAGGCAGGAAGATCGCGAATCCAAAGCCAGCCTCAGCAAAAGTGAGGCACTAAGCAACTCAGTGAGCTCCTGTCTCTAAAAAAATACAAAACAGGGCTAGGGATGTGGCTCAGTGGTCAAGTGCCCCTGAATTCAGTCCCCAGTACCGCCCCCCAAAAAAAGTGTGAACTTAAGGCAGGCAAGTAGGAGTTTGATTCCTTGCTAGTTGTGTGGCCTTAGGTGGGTTGTTAACCTCTCTGAAGTTGTTTCTTCACTTGAAAAATGGGAATAATACCTATTAAGAGGACCCACAGAAAAGGCCCACATGTTACCCCAAATAGGGGTGCTGGTCCTCTGGGTGACCTATGGCTGAGAGTGTGTGGTCCTCCCCACAGGCTTGTCCATCCTCATGGAGCCCATCCTGTCCCGCATCCCCCTGGCCGTGCTGTTTGGCATCTTCCTATACATGGGGGTCACGTCCCTCAGCGGCATCCAGCTCTTTGACCGCATCTTGCTTCTATGCAAGCCTCCCAAGTACCACCCGGACGTGCCCTTCGTCAAGCGGGTACAGGGCCTTGATGGCTGCGAAGCCTGGAGGGGGTGGGGTTGCTGGAGCAGGGCAGGCACTGACCCCAGCCTCCCTGCAGGTGAGGACCTGGCGTATGCACATGTTCACCTGCATCCAGATCTTCTGCCTGGCATTGCTGTGGGCGGTGAAGTCCACCGATGCATCACTGGCCCTTCCCTTCATCCTCATCCTCACTGTGCCCCTGCGGCACTTCCTGCTGCCCTGCATCTTCAGCAAGCTGGAGCTCCAGTGTGTGAGTGGCGGTCTGGGCCTTGGGCTGGAGGGAGGGCACAGACAAGTGCATCCTGGGAGGCCAGAGCCTGGGGGTAGGACTCCAGACTGGGGACAGCAAAAGGCCTGGAAGAATATGAAGGGTGGATCTTGAAGCTAGGGGAGGCAGGAAAGCATGATGTTTAAGATGTGGGCCTGGGGACAATGTCTGAATCCTGGCCTGCTGTGTCCTAATATGATCTGGAGCAAGTGGCCTCATTTCTCTGTGCCTCTGCTGTGAAGGGCGAAATAAGGAGAGGAGAGGGCTGGTGGAAATGTTAAAAGGAACATGGGCTGTGTGCTACATGAACTGCCTCGGCCCCTGAGCCATTAGTCCTCAAGCCTTCCAAATCATTTGGGACAGAGTTTCATGAATAGACTTCCTCCATGATGTGATTCAGGTCACTGTGGGGCTGCCGTGGTAAAAAGATCTTCTGTTCACTCTCTCCAGGTCCCTCCCAGCTGGGGTACCTGATCCCCAGGGCTCCTTGTCCTTTGGAAACCACTCATTCAGACAACCCTAGAGATGTGGGGGTGGGGGGACACACAAGTTGTCCAATCTTCAAGGACAACCAGACCCTTTGGTAAATGCAGAGGGGCCTTTAAGTGCCTGCTCAGGCCTGGGGCTTCTCACCCTCTCTCCTTCCTCCCCACTTCAGCTGGATGCCAATGACGCCAAGGCGACCTTTGATGAAGAGGAAGGTCGAGATGAATACGATGAGGTGCCCATGCCTGTGTGACAGGCAGGTCCAGGCCAGACCCCCGAAACCATTCCACTTCTCCACCCTCTCAGGGAAAGCAGAAGTCCAGAGGCATCTCATGGAGCAAGCCTGTGGGTGGGGAGGGAGGAGGTACCTAGGAAACCGTCCACAAAACTACACTGGTTTTTCTGCCTGGAGATGGCCAGGAGGCCCACATCAGGGGATCCAGCCAATAGTCCCTCCTGCTGCCACATGGCCACATGGGGATCCTCACATGCTAGAAGATTTAGGTCTGAGCCCTGCCTCTTCAAAGCACAGATGTGGGTAGTAACAACGATGGGATGTTGGGGGTAGTTCAGGTTTTTGCTGGCTGGCTTTGTGACTTTGGGCAGGTCCCTTGACCTCTCTAGCCTCTGTTTCCTCTTCTGTAAAGTGGGTGCATTCATAATAATAGCCATGTTATAGGCTGACTTATCCCTCCCCTTCCTGTCCCAGCCCTACCTGAGACCCTCTTCTCAAGGATCAGAGAGGTGTCCTGGTGATGGTACAGATGAGCTTCAGGGAAGGCCTGGACTGGGGTCTCCTAGGTGCTTGCTCCTTCCCACCAAATGCTCCTTCATTCACTCCACACACATTAACTGAGGGCCTGGGCCCGGTGGATACAGGGGAGACTGAGACAAGACCCTGCCCTGGGTTGGGGGTTGTGGAACAATAATAGTCTATTCTAGATTTGGATAGGGGATAGAGGGAGGTAGGGAGGGTATGGTAGAGTCAGGGAGGGGAGGGAGGTTTGTAACTTATTAACTGTATATTTTCTCAGAGCTTTCATTGTATTTTGGCTTCATACACACACCTCTGTCCCCCTTTAGAGACCCACTCTGTCTAACCTCATCCAAACCAAGTCTTGGGGAGAACCCAGATTTGATCCTATGGGATAGGAGACAGTGTCTTTTCTAGAACATGGGCAAAATCTATTTTTTTTTAACAAAACAAAAATATAATAAAGAGTTGAAAGAACATCAAGTGATGAGAAATGGAGACACGGAGAATCTGCTGGCAGAGAGGCTGCTGGAGGCTCCCAACAGAAGGCTCTCGGGTGGCCCTGATAGCCACCACCCGCCACTCACCACCTCATGGCACCATGCCTTAGTTTTCTCATCTGTATAAAGGGGACATTCATGGTGCCTACCTGTAGGGGTGTTAAAGGATTAGACAGTAGAAGTAAAGCCCTGCTTAGCAGCACAGAGCCTGGCCTCGGTGGGAGCTGCTGGGATGATTACTCTGATTGAAATGTCCCACCTCTTCCCGCCCCCTGCCCCTTGAACATCACCAACGAGCTAGTGCCCTTCCCTCCACCAGGCTTGGGAATAGGTTTTGCCAATAAATGCGTCTGTGTTGGAGCAGCTGCTTTGCCTGAATTCCCTTCCCAGAAACAAGAGCCCGGGGCGTCTCACTGGGCCAGGCAGACATGGCAGGCACGGTGTGGGGCAAGGAGAGCCAGGCTGGGGGTAGCCTGAGCCTGAGGAGCGCCTGCACCCTGAGAGTGAGTGGGAGAGTTAAGGGGAGATGAGCTTCTTACCCTTTGCCCCTTGTTGATCCCCATGTTCCTTTTTGAGCCACATCCCCAGCTCTGAGTGGCTAAGTGCCTCGCTTTTGCTGAGGCTGGCTTTGAACTTGCCATCTTCCTGCCTCAGCCTTCTGAGCTGCTGGGATTACAGGCATGTGATACCACGCCCAGCCCCAAGTCCTTTTTTTTTTTTTTTAAGTTTTAGATGGACATAATATCTTTATTTCATTTTTATGCGGTGCCAAGGATTGAACCCAGGGCCTCACGTGTGCTAAGCGATCACTCTACCACTGAGCCACAACCCCAGCATTGCCCCCCTTTTTAATTTTTTTTAGTTGAGATATACATAACACAATACCTTTATTTTATTTATTTATTTATTTATTTATTTATTATGTGCTGCTGAGGATCGAACCCAGTGCCTCACATGTGCTAGATGAGCACTCTGCCATGAAGCCACAACCCCAGCCCCCAAATCCCTTTTGACCAGTTGTTTTTGTGTTTGTTTGTTTTTCCATTCAACAAATTGGACAGCACTTTTGAGAAATCACGAAAGGCCCTGAGAGGGAATGTGGCTTGCTGAAGGCCTCACAAGGTCAGGTCTCTCTCTCTCTCTCTCTCTCTCTCTCTCTCTCTCTCTCTCTCTCCCCCCACCCTCACTTTCAGTGCTAGGGGTCCAATCCAGGGCCTCCTGCCGGCGAGGCAAGCACTCTCCCCCGAGCACATCTCCAATCCCAGAATAGCATCTCTTGAGCAGCTTTCCCTTGGCCTCACCTGGCCCTTTTACAGGCTCTGCTCCCAGCTCCAACTGCTTCCTACAATTCTAGGGGGCTGCTTAGGGGGCTGGAATATGCTCCCTCTTTGCCCTCCCCAGCCTTCAGCAAGAGGTCAGTGCAGGGCTGGGCTGCCTGGCTTCCTTCCCTGGATCTATATTTACTTGCTGCCTCTCCCCAGCTGACCCCTCCCAAGGCTGGCCTGGGCAAAAGGTCGGAGTGCTGATTCGGCGGCCCTCAGGAGAGCGGTCCCAAGTGCCCACCTCCCACACACAGCAGCTGCATTTTCCCCACAGGGCTGGCCCTGTCCCCAGAGCTTGCCAGACCCCCTCATTCCCCACCTCTAAGTACAGGTCAGCCAGTCTTTGAGACAGGCCTGCAGAGGACTCAGGCCCAGGGTGTCCCCAGTCCCCTCCCACAGGCAGACTCTGCAGCCCTGGACACCCCAGTGGTTCTCTGGGCCTCAGCCTCTTGCTGGGCTTGTTCTTGCAAGTCCTTCCCATCTGCAGAGGGAGAAACCAGCTCATCAGAGCTGGATTTAGCAAAACAAATGCTGCCTTGATTTTGGAGACAAGTTCCTGCCCCTGCCAAGGCTACACTTCCTTCTAAATTTTTATCTCAATTCTGAAACCGTAACTGGAGCTCAGGCTGTGGGCCAGGCAGGAACCTGGGCCAGAACCCTTAGTGCATGGCTGCTTGGTGGGACCAAGGACCAGAAGCATCACCACCCCTAGGGAGTTTGCTAGAAATGCAGGATCTCAAGCCCTGCTCCAGAACTGACGGATAAGAACTTGCTTTTAACCAAATCCACAGGCCATTTGCATTCACAAATCAGTGGGGAAATCTTGGCCTTAGGGAAAGGGAGGACTGGGGAAGGACCAAGGGTGTGTGGACCTCAGTCTTCTGTTCTACCCATTTCACTTAGGGAAGATTCTGAGGGTTGGTGTCCTGTATCAACCCTCTCTTAAAGATGGAGCGGGGGCTCCAGGGATGGGGCTGGGTATCAGGACAAAGAAGGGATGCTGGATTAGTTAGCCTAATCCCTCTTTTACCTCAAACCCCAAACAGCTTGAGCCAGGAAAGCATTAGGGAAATTTGAACTGACTTCCAGACTGGCCTGGCCCTCACTTCCTGCCCCTCCTATCTGCCCTGCCCCCGGCCTATCCTCACCACTCACTCCCTGAATATTTCTGCAGTTTCTAATCCTGTTGACCATATCAGCCCTTTCACGAAAACTACCTCACCAGGAATAAACTGCTTTAATGATTGTGTGTGCGCACAAAATAGCCTACCTGGGTAAGGGAATAATTCAATAGAATCAAAAATCTCTGGATCTGAAGTTGCCTTGCAGAGCTATCAGTGAAAGCAAAGGACTAGAAAGAACCCAAAGATTCAGAAACAGGACAGCAGTTAGTAAATTACAGTAAATTATCCAACATCAATAAAATGGGCCACTAGGCAGGCCTTCAAAAGAATAATTATGAAGAAGCCATTGGATCAACTTGGGGCAATCACATGATCCTGGGCCTTTGAGGCTGGCTTTGTGATTCAGTAGGAGTCAGGCACGTAGCCTAATCCCTGAGCTCAGTTAAATGCATCTGTGAAAGGAAGTTGGTGATCCTTCTCACAGTGTTCCTGAGAGGATAAAATGACATGCCATACCTAGGAGTCCTGGCCCAGGGCTGGTAATTAGTAGACAAAAATTTATCTCTGTGGGCTGGGGGTATAGCTCAGTGCAGACCTTGCCTGGGTTGTATTCCCAAGCACACACACACAAATCCAGACTGCCTGCCATTCCTTCCCTATGTTCTTCAGTTATATATCCGCCTGTGTGGAATATTTTCTCACTTACCCACAGTGCCATCATCATGCCCAACCAAAATTGGCAATGATACCTTGGCATTATCTAATGTACCATATAATCTACTAGAAGCACCTAATACAAGTGCCCCTTGTGTTAAGATAGGGTAGGTTGTGTCATGGTGATTACCCCAAATCTCAGTGTCTTAATCCACAAATCTTTATTTTGCACTTCACAAAGGTCCACGGCACCTCTCCTGGGCAGCCTCCTTCCATGCCAGGCTCAGGGATCTAGGCTAATGACATCTCCTTAACTCTCAGATCACTGTGGCAGCAGAAGACAGGGCTGGAGGGTGCATATGGCCCTTACAACACTTGGCCAGACAATGACACAATCCCTCTGCTTATAGCCCATTAGCCACAACTAGTCACATGGCCCCACTTAACTCCAAAGAGCCTCTGAAATTGGAAACAGCACATGAATATTCACTGCAGACTAAAATGTTTCAACCAAACCTCACTTTATACTTTGTTTAAAGTTCACAAGTTCCAGGCCAGCCTTACCAATTTATTGAGATCCTGTCTCAAAATAAAAAATAAAAAGGGGCTGGATGTGGTGGCAGCATCTGTAATCCCAGCAGGTAGGGAGGCTGAAGCAGGGAGGATTGCAAGTCCAAAGCCAGCCTCAGCAACTTAGTGAAGCCTGAGCAACTGTCTCAAAATTAAAAAAAAAAAAAAAAAAAAAAAAATTAAAGGGCTGGGGATGTGGTTCAGTGGTAAAGTACTTCTGGGTTCATTCCTCAGAACCAAAAATAAATAAATTAATTAAAAGAGCTGGGGATTTAGCTGAGTGGTAATGCGGCCCTGGGTTCAATCCCTAGTATTACTAAAAGAGAGAGAGAGAGACTGACTCCATTGTCCATCTTCCCAAGTCCAAATGCCAAAGCTGAAATGGTGCCTCTTCCATCAAATCTCCCCTTATGTCCCTAGATGCCCCATTACTGGACTCCCAGGTGGACATAATACCTTTAATTAATTAATTAATTAATTAGTTTGTTTGTTTTTATGTGGTGCTGAGGATTGAACCTAGGGCCTCACATCTGCTAGGCAAACGATCTACCACTGAGCCATAACCCCAGCCCTGTGCTCATTCTTATGATTGTGCAGTATTCTTCATTTTAAATTTAATTATTTTATATGTCTAATTGCTTCCAATCGAGTGGGAGGTCCTATAAGCAGGGACTTCTGCTCCAGTATTTCTTTCCTCTGCTCATCAACATCCCAATTCCCTGTTCTCAGCACAATTTATGCAAAGAATGCACCCACGGGGCTGGGGATGTGGCTCAAGTGGCAGCGCACTCGCCTGGCATGCATGCGGCCTGGGGTTCGATCCTCTGCACCACATACAAAGATGTTGTGTCCACCAAAAAAGAAAAAGAATGCACCCACAAGGCCAGTTAGAGGCCAGGATATGGGTGGACACTTGGAAAAGTCCTTGAAGGGTAAGAACCAGGGACAGGAACTCTGCCCACTGTGCTGGGGACAGAAAGAGCCTGGAACTTGGGAAATGGCAGTTTGCTCTTCAGGTTTCTCCCCTCTGGTCCCTGTGTTAGTCTGCTCTCCAACACTCTAACAGAATACCTAACACGTGCTGTTTATAAAGTAAAGAGGTTTATTTTGATTCATGGTTCTGGGGGTTCAAATCCAAGATTGGGCAACCCCACTGGTTTGAACCTCTGGTGAGGGTAGCACATCATGGCAGGACGTCAGAGCAAGTTGTCATATCCAACCAGGAACAGAGAGAGGGAGAAAGAGAGAGAGAGAGAGAGAGAGAGAGAGAGAAAGGGTCAGTGATTCTGTAATCCCCTTTGAAGGCATTAGCTCCTGATAACCTCAGGACTTCCACTAGGCCTTGCCTCTTAGAGGTCCATAGGACCTCCCAATGACACCATTCTGGTGACCATACACTTACCTATGGACCTTTGGGGGACACTCCTCCAGACCATAGCATGCCCTAAGTAGTTGTTGGAGGGAATGTCACCCCTGGGCTGGCTAATAAATTATTTTCTTCTCTGGTCTCACTGCTAACAAGGTATGCCATCTTTGAGCTGTTGGTTTCTGTCTCTTTGCAAAAGGAGGGAGGGGTCTGGCACTTTTGTTTGCTGACCCTATGGAGTAGTTCCAGGGAAGTATGACAGCATGCAGCCTGGGGTGGGCACGCTGCCAGGATGGGAACAACTGGGAAACACAGAGGTTGGAGATCAGAAGGGACTGAAGGGATGGCTCTTAACATTTCCTAAACACTATGTGCCTAGGCACATGTCTGTTCTTCCAGTTTCTTGCTCCTTTAATTCTCCCAGTGACCCTGTGCCATAGGTTCCAACCCACTTACCGATGAGGAGACTAAAGCACAAGATTCAAATGGACAAGTGTTTGACCACAGAGTTTGGTCTCCACTACAACCCCACAGCTGTGGCCTAAATACTTATGTCCCCCAAATTCATATGTGGATACCGAACCACCAAAACGATGATATTAGAAGATGGGTCCTTTGGGCGGTGATTAGGTCACGAAGATAGAGCCCCCTGGATGGATTTAATGCCCTTATAAAATATGCCTCAGATCTCAGTACAGTAGCATACACCATAGTTCCAGCTACTTGGAAGACTGAGACAGGAGGATCCCTTGAGCCCAGAATTAAAGACCAGTCTGGACAACATAGCAAGACTCCATCTCTAAAAATGAAGAGAAGAAAAAAAAAAGTGGAACATGCCTTTAATCCCAATGACTCCTCAGGAGGATGAGGCAAGAGGATTGCAAGTTCAAGGCCAGCCTCAGCAATTTAGTGAGGCCCTAAGAAATTCATCAAGACCCTGATTCAAAATAAAAAAACATATAAAGAGCTGCAGATGTGACTTAGTGGTAAAGCACCTCTGGATTAAATCCAGTACCAAGGAAGGAAGGAAGGAAGGGAGGGAGGGAGGAAGGGAGGGAGAAAGCTGGGGATATAATTCATGCAAAGTGTCCCTGGGTTCGATCCCACAGTACCAAAAGAAAGAAAGAAAGAAAAAAAAAAGGCCTCAAAGAATCAATTGCTTTGCCCTTCCTCCACATAAGGACACATAGAAGTTTCCATCTATAAGGAAGGGACCCTGATCAAACATCAAATCTTCTGGCACCTTGATCTTGGACTTCTTAACCTCCAGAATTGTGAACAAAAATCCAGTAGTAGGACTGGGGGTGTAGCTCATTGTTAGAGTGTGTGTTTAGCATGCAAAAGACCTTGGGTTTAGCCAGGCATAGTGGTGCATGCCCATAATCCCAGCAGCTCCTGAGGCAGAAGGATCTCAAGTTCAAAGCCAGCCTCAGCAAAAGCCAGGTGCTAAGCAACTCAATGAGACCCTGTCTCTAAATAAAATACAAAATAAGGCTGGGGATGTGACTCAGTAGTCAAGTGCCCCGAGTTCAATCCCTGGCACCCGCCCCCCCCCAAAAAAAAAGACCCTGGGTTTGATCCCCACCATTACAAAAAAAAAAAAAATCTCTTGTTTCTAAACTACCCAGTCTATTTTGTTATAGCAGCCTGAATGGACTTATATACTTGATGTCCAGAGACTGGAGAGAAGAGTTGGACTTTGAACAGTAGCTAGAATACAGTCTGGCCTCTAGGGTGACATAGAGTCATGGGTGGGGTAATTTCCGGATATGCAGGGGAATGTTTTGGCCAAAGGCAGGGAAGTGGAAATGATATGTGGAAAGCACAGAAAAGGTCTTGGCTGCAGAGGCAAGTCCTTCTTGGAGAAAGGTTACTATAAAACAGGGAGAGCAAGGTCAGGTTTGAAGAACACTGAATGTCAAGAGGAAGAGCATAGACTTGATTCAGGAGGTACCAGGAAGTCATTGCTGGTTCTTAAGCTGGGGAGTGACATGATTAAAATGATTTAACTGGGAGCTACATACAGGCAGACGTGGCTGTAAGGAGGAAAAATTGGTGATCTCTGCATGTCAGTGAGTCAGTAGGCGAGGCAAGTGGACATAGCCCAGGCTTTTCTAGCATCTGCAGTCAGCGTGGGGCCAGGCGCTCAACAGGGTGATGAGCTTTGTGCAGTGAGTGGGGTGGGGGGTGCTAGGCGAGGCCTTTTGCAGTCAGAGATATTGTCCCCTAAGAGACATGCAAGAATTGGCTCAGTGACAAGAAAGAGGGAATGTCCTGAGAAATAAGGGTCTGTAAAATGGGATACATCTGACATATATCCTGAAGATAAAAGGGGTGACATTTGATCAGCAAAGCCAAGTGACATCATGGAAAGCCTGCTGGGCTAGCAGTCCACACGGTGACTTCAGAAAGTTGTTTCTCTCCCAGGTGCCTGGGCCCACAGCCAGATGGCAGGTGAGGAAGGAAGGCCTGGTGAGGCCACAGACGCAGGGAGTGTGGGCTGTGAGCCGAGAGCTCGGTGGGAGAGGGACAGGCAGAGCTCGGCTGACCTCTTTCCAAGGTGGACCAGAGAACACTTTGCCGCTTTGCTGGGTGAGGGGACACATTCACAGACGCAGTCATCTCCCCTTCCTTTAAAACATACCTTTATATTTTCGGCTTTTAAAAATAATATGTGTACATTATAAAACACTTCAAACTATAGAATTATTTAACAGAGAATTAAGAGCCCTTAGTAACCACTGTTAATAATTTAGAGTGTATTCCTCCAGATTTATTTATATGTGAATGCTGAGGTAGGATAGAAGGAATAAAGGTAGGTAGAAAATAGACAACAGGGAAGGAAAACAAGAGTGTACCTCTAAATCCAAAAGCCCATGAACAGATTTACTCCCCAGATCTATATTTTCCTGCAGACCCGTCACTCCCAAATTTCTGAGAAATCGACAAGTCCTAGAGGTACTGCAGATTCACCCATCTGTGAAAATTGCTTCATTTTGATTAGAGCTCAAACACTCAGTTAGCCTACACAATGTATTTTCAGATTAGATCAAACCAAGGGAGTTGAATTTTTTAAAAAATATCTATAATATAGGCACATTCTTTGATCTAGATAGAAGAGATAATGCCAACCTGAAGATCTTGGAGAAGACAAGGCCACCACCAATCTCCTGTGGTCACCAGGCTGTGGTTCCCACCTACCTTCCCATGCCTGCCTCTCACAGAGTTTCCTTTAAAAGAAAAGATCCCAAAAGCAATTGTCACTCTCTAGATAGAGGGAGCATAGCTGGCAATCTGCTCTGAGAATGCTGCCTTCACCTTTCACACTCTAATAAAGCTCTTCCTCTTGGCTAAAAGCTGAAGTGTCCTTAAATTCTTTTCTGCAATATATCAAGAGCTTGGGAACTCTAAGTGGAGGTCTCCACTGCCTCTGTGTGACAAACAATAATTCACATATGTGTGTGTATGTATGTGTGTATGCACATATATTACATATGAATTATTTTTTTGGTACTGGGGATTGAACCCAGGGTGCTCCACTGAGCTCCTTACTTCACCAGCTCTTTTTATTTTGAGACAAGGTCTTGGCAAGTTGCCAAGGCCAAGGCCGGCCTCTATTTCTTTTTGGAGTGAGGCTGGCAATTTGTGTGTGTTAAGAGGTTCGTTAATTTAATCTAAGTTGTCAAATTTATGGCTATTTATGTTTGTAGTATTCCTTCCTTGCCTTTTTAATGTCTTTAGGGCCTATAATAAGGTCCTCTCTTTTCTGTTATTTGTAACTTATGTATCTTTGTAACAGAGCAGCTCCTTCCAGGAGCTTCTTTAATATCCAGTATTCTAATTTTAAAGACAGGCCGTGTAATGCCCCCTCCTTTTTTTTTCCCCCCATGCTGGGGATTGAACGCAGGGGTGCTTTACCATTGTGCAGTCATTCTTTTTTTTTTTTTTAGACAGGATCTCACTTAGTTGCCCAGGCTGGCCTTGAATTTGCAATACTCCTGCCTCAGTCTTGCAAATTGCTGGGATTAGAGATATGCACCATTGCACCCAGTAGTTTACATATATAATATATATATATAACATATATATTATGTGTGTATATGTGTGTGTGTGTGTGTGTGTGTGTGTGTGTGTGTGTGTGTATGTTTGGTGGTACTAGATATTGAACCCAGGGCCTCACACATGCTAAGTAAGTGCTCTACCACTGAGCTACATCCTCAGCCCTTTCTTAGCCTCCTGCCATAGCCTCCTGAGTCACTGGGATTATAGGCTTGTGCTGCCACACCCCGCAGAGCATACATAGTTTTTAAACAGAGCTTTAAATACATGAAACAAAACTAATAGAGCTGAAAATTATTAACCATATAAAACATTTGAACAGCCCTATCCACCAACTTGACCTAATTTACATTTGTAGGACACTCTACCCAACAATAGCATGATACACATTCTTCTCAATTACACATGGGTCATTCACCAAATAGACCACATTCAGGGCCTTGGCAAATTAAAAACAAATTGAAATATTAGAAAATATAATCTATGCCAATGATGGAATTAAATTAAAAATAAATAACCGAGGGCTGAGGTACTTGGTTTGATTTTCAGCACTACATATAAATAAATAAAAATAAAGGTCCATCAACAACTAAAACATATTTATTAAACAAAAAAAATTTTAAACAAATAACAGAAATACAGATGGAAAAAAATCCAAATATTGGCAAACTAAACAATGCATTTCTAAATAATCCATATGAAAGGATAAAGTTTCTAAGCTGCAAAGCCCGAGTTAAAAAGTAAAGGACGAGGTATTGTAAAGTTTCTGAACTGCACACAGAACCTGAAATTCCTGAGGCAGTTAAGACAATGCCCGGTACTGACCACTTAGTTGTTTAATAACCTAGGACCCTGTGCAGTTTGGCACATAGGCATTCAGGGCCTAAACCAATCAGTTTGAATGTATCCCCTCCTTAGGAATGACCTATCACTCCAGCCCGACCTGTTCCCGCCAATGAATGTGCTAATCATGTTTGAGGGTTGTTGTTCAATTTTCCCTCGCCTCATGATGATTTGTTCTGATGTATGCAAAGCCCCCACCATCCCCAAAAAAGTGTACTTAAACACTGCTTAACCTCTGCTCTGGGCTCTGGGCTACTCTCCCTTCTTGAATGTGCACGGAGCCCCAGCATGCTGGATTGGATCCTCAATAAATCCCCTTTTGCTGATTGCATGAGCCGGTCTCTTGGTGGTCTCTTCCTCCGAGGTTCGCCTGACCCTTACACATAAACCAAAGCTAAAATCTTAAGTGAAATAATTTTTTTGTGTGTGTGGTACTGGGGATTCAGCCCAGAATTAGTTTGCCACCAAGCTACCTCTCCAGCATTTTTTATTTTTTAATTTTTGAGACAGCATCTTGCTAAATTGAGCAGGCTAACCTTAAACTTGCCATCCTCCTGCCTCCCCAAAACAGGTGAGGTATATAACTCAGAGCATCCTTGGGTTAAACCTTCAGAATCACACACAAAAAATTTTTAAATTATATGTATATATTCTGTACATATAAAATGTGTGTGGCTGGGGTTGTGGCTCAGGGGTAGAGCGCTTGCCTAGCATGTGTGAGGCACTGGGTTTGATCCTCAGCACCACATAAAAATAAACAAATAAAATATGCTCAACTATAATTTAAAAAAATTTTAAAAATAAAATGTGTGTGTATATATATGTATACATACTTATCTATTTTATTATTTTTTATTTTATTTATTTGCTTATTTATTTTTTGGTGTTGCCCTCTTCTCAACCAGAAACTTGAGAGAGAAGATGGGGACAGGAATCATCTTATTCAAGTTCAGCCCCGAAGAAGTTAAGTTAGAAGAGATTTTACATTTCAAATCTATTTTATTCTGGGGTGGTAGCATGTGCCTATAATCTCATATATTTCCACCTACTTGAGAAGCTGAGTCAGGAGGATCCCAAGTTTTACTCTAGCCTGAGCAACTTAAGGAGACCCTGTCTCAAAATAAAAAAGAAAACAAACAGGGTGGGGATACATCCAGTGGTAGAGCACTGGTCTAGCACGTGTGAGGTCCTGGGTTCAATTCCCAGTACCATAAAAGAATAAAAAAATCTCTCCTTTAGGGGGTTTCAGGGCACAAAGAGCATTCCTTTAGGAGAAAAATTGGGTATAGTGAAACAATGGGCAGGAAGTTCACATGCTGGGTGGGGTCTTCCTCTTTAGAGCTCTCAGAATATGTTAATGAACCCTGACTTCCTGGGGCCTGCACCTGCATTTCCTTTGCAAACAGACACATTACTTTTCTGCATTTTAATTCTAGGTTTCATGTTGGTGAGATGACAAATGTTATTTGCCATAGAACTAAAGAAAGGAAGGGCCAACAAGGCTTGGTGGTACATGCCTATAATTCCAGCTACTCTGGAGGTTGAGGCAGGAGGACTGCAAGTTTGAGTCCAGCGTGGACAATTTAGTGACATCCCCTACCTCAAGATAAAAATAAAAATTAAGGGGCTGGGGATGTGGCTTAAGGGGTAGCGCGCTCGCCTGGCATGCGTGCAGCCCAGGTTCAATCCTTAGCACCACATTCAAAACAAAAGATCTTGTGTCCGCTGAAAACTTAAAAAAAAAAAAAAAAAAAAAAAAATATATATATATATATATATAAATTTTTTTCTCTCTTAAAAAAATAATAAAATAAATAAAAATTTAAAAATTGAAAAGGATTGGGAATGTAGCTCAGCAGTAAAACACATTTGGGTTGAATCCTCAGTAGCAAAAGCAAAACAAAACACTATAACAGAAATGAGGAATACTTTTTAAAAAAATTTTTTTAAGTTGTTGATGGACCTTTATTTTATTTATTTGTATGTGGTGCTGAGAATCAAACCCAGTGCCTCATGCATGCCAGGCAAGCGCTCTACCACTGAGCCACAACCCCAGCCCTTAGGAATACTTTTGATGGTATTAGAATAATGAACATGGTTGTGGAAAGAATCTCTGAACCTTAAGATGTATGTATTACCCTTAAAGAAAACAGGGAGAATAAAACATCATGTTTTTGAATGCCCCTTTTATGTTCCCCAAAACCTAACCAAATGTTATGGTTTAGATATTAGGTGTCCCCCAAAAGCTCATGTGTCCGATGATGCAATAAGGTTTAGAGGACAAATGATTGGATTGTGAGAGTCTTAACCCAATCGGTGAATGAATCTCCTGGTGGGGATTAACTGAGTGGAATTAAAGGACGGTATGGTGTGGCTGGAGGAGGTGGGCATTGGGGATGTGGCTTTTGGGGTATGTATTTTTTTTTTTTAAGAGAGAGAGAGAGAGAGAATTTTTTAATATTTACTTTTTAGTTCTCGGCGGACACAACATCTTTGTTGGTATGTGGTGCTAAGGATCGAACCCTGGCCACACGCATGCCAGGCGAGCGCCCTACCACTTGAGCCACATCCCCAGCCCTGTATTTTGTATTTGATGAATAGAGTCTCTCTTTCTCTTTCTGCTTCCTGTTCATCATGTGAGCTGCTTTCCTCCACCACACTCTTCCACCATGATGTTCAGCCTCACCTCCAGCCCTGAGAAATGGAGCTGGCCTCTTATGGACTGAAACCTCTGAAACCATGAGCCCCGAAATAAACTTTTCCTCCTCTACAATTGTTCTGGTTGGGTCTTTTAGTCACAGTAGTGAAAAAGCTGGCTAAAACACCAAGTTAAGGGATCAATGTGTATGAGAGTGGACCAGTTACCCAGATACATACTATCTTGAAGCACACTGGTTTCTGCTCATGCACACTGGGGTCTAAGGGCAAGTGTTATCTGTAGAAAGCTACTTTCTTCTGTGCACACTGGAATAGTAGCTCCTTGGGATGCTAGTCACACAAGAAAACTAAGCAAGTTAATGCTGATGATGTCATGCTTCTCCAGCCTAGAATATAAAACCCCTCTCTCAGTGGTGATGGGCAGGGAACTGAGATCACAGTGGAAAGAATGTGCGTCCCTCATCTAGCTGGCTGCCACTGGCCAAAACACCGTGAAGGAGAGGAGGCACTGTGTGCCCAAGCACCGTGCTGGATAGGGGTGCTGTTTAGACTGACACTCTTTTTTTTTTTTTTTTAATTTTTATTTATTTATTTTAAAGAGAGAGAGGTAGGTAGAGAGAGAGAATTTTTAATATTTACTTTTTAGTTATCGGCAGGCACAACATCTTTGTATGTGGTGCTAAGGATCGAACCCGGGCCGCACGCATGCCAGGCAAGCGCACTACCGCTTGAGCCACATCCCCAGCTCAGACTGACACTCTTGAGCATTCCCCATTAGCATTTCTCAATAAAGCCTCATGCCATGTACTTGGGGGGGGGGTCTTTGATCTCTTAGCAACCTATCCCACTGCCCTCGCACAAATGGGCTGTGCATGTGACAATATGACAATAGAAACTTCTAAAACTGAAAAAGCAAAGAGGAAAAAAGATGAAAACGAGCAAAACAGATATTCACAAACTATGGGAAAACTACCAAAAAAAAAAAAAAAAGGTATCATGTGTAATGGGAATAGCCAATGGAGAAGACAAAAAGGGACAGAAGCGATATTTGAAGAAATAGTGACTGAGAATTTTCTCAAATGAATGCCAGACAGGAAAGCAGAGATCCAGGAAGTTCAGGGAACACCAAACAGGATAAATGCAAAAACAAACAAACAAAAACAAAGAACTACAGCTTGGCATATCATATAGAAACTTCAGACGATCAAAGATTTAAGAATCTTTTTTTTTTAAAGAGAGAGTGAGGGAGAGAGAGAGAGAGAGAGAGAGAGAGAGAGAGAGAGAGAATTTTTAATATTTATCATGTTTTAGTTCTCGGCGGACACAACATCTTTGTTGGTATGTGGTGCTGGGGATCGAACCCGGGCCGCACACATGCCAGGCGAGTGCGCTACCTCTTGAGCCACATCCCCAGCCCCAGATTTAAGAATCTTGAAAGAAGCCTGGAAGGGGGGGTGGGCAACACCTTTAATATCTTTCCCATAGAGGAAGAAAAAGAAGAATTATACTTGTCTTCTCTTCAGAAACAATGCAAGAAAGAAGAGAGCAGAGTAAAATATTTAAGGCTTTGGGAGTAGGGCATGGTGACACACCCCTATAGTTTTTGTTTTGAGCCCTGGCGTTCTGGGCTAGTGTGAACAACATAGCAAGTCCCTATCTCAAAAAAAAAAAAAAAAAAAAAAGAGCCAGGTGCAGTGATTTATGCATATGCCTGTAATCCCAGTGGTTTAGGAGAATAAAGCAGGAGGATCTCAAATTCAAAGCCAGACTCAGCAACTTAGCAAGACCTTGTCTCAAAATTTAAATAAATAAGTAAATAAATAAAATAGGACTGAGGATGTGGGTTAGTGGTTAGACACCCCTGAATTCAATCCCTGGTACCAAAAAAAAAAAGTTGACAGGAAAAAGTCCACACCAACCTAGAATTCTGTACCTGCTAACTTACCCTTGAAAAGCGAAGGAGAAACAAAGACTTTTTCTAAGACAAAGAAAAACTGAGAGAACTTGTTGCCAGTATAATAATTACTTTGTAAGAAGAAAAATATAGAAACAAAAAATAAGGCAATAAATAGAAAACAGTAACAAATGCTATATCCCATTATACCAATAATCATTTTAAACAACAATGGTCTAAATACACCAATTAAAAGACAGATAATTAGTCAGGTGCAGTGGTACATGCCTGCAGTCCTAGCAGTTTGGGAGGCTGAGACAGGAGGATCATGAGTTCAAAGCCAGCCTCAGCAAAAGCCAGGTGCTGAGAAACTCAGTGAGACCCTGTCTCTCAATAAAGTACAAAATAGGGCTGGAGACGTGGCTCAGGGTTTGAGCATCCCTGAGATTGATCCCCAGTACCCCCCCTAAAAAATACAGATTATCAGAGTGATTCCAAAAACAAGACCCAGATGGATGTGGTAGCACAGGACTGTAATCCTAGCAACACCAGAGGCTGAGACAAGAGGATCACAAGATGAAGGCCAGCCTCAGCAATTTAATGAGGCTGAAAGGAACTTGGTGAGACCCTGTCTCAAAATAAAAAGTAAAAAGGGCTGAGGATGTGGCTCAGTGGATAAGTACCCCTGGATTCAATCTCTGGTACAAAAAAAGAAAAAAGAAAAGAAAATGAAAAACAAGACACTTTGTTTATTTTCATTTATTTATTTATTTATGCAGTATTGGGGATAGAACCCAGGGTCTCACACCTATAAGGCAAGCATTTTACCACTGAGTTACACCCCTAGCCCAAGAAACCCATTTTAAATATAAGACACACCACGTAGATTAAAAGTAAAGGCAGGAGAAGGAAAAACCATGTAACACTAATAGAAGAAAGCAGAAGTAGGTATATCACGTTTATACAGAAATTAACACAGAACAGACTTCAAAATAAGAAAAGTTATAAAGACAACATTACCCATTGATAAAGGAGTCAAGAAAATAAAACAGTCCTTGATGTCTATATGCCTAACAACAGAGCATCAAATGTAAGGTAAAAAAATGATAGAACTGCAAGGAGAACTAGATGAAGCAGAGGCTGTCATTGGAGACATGAATAGCCCTGTATTAAATGGACATATCCAGCAGCGAAAAAATCAATAAGGATACAGCACCATCAATAAACTGGATATAATTGACATCTATAGACTACGTCCAACAACAGCAGGTTGTTAGATGTTCTTCTCAAGATCACAAGGATTTTGCTAGGCATGGTGGCTCACGCCTATAATCCCAATGGCTCAGGAGGTTGAGGCAGGAGGATCTTGAGTTCGAAGCTGGCCTTAGCAACAGCAAGGTGCTAAGCAACTCAGTGAGACCCTGTCTCTAAATAAAATAGAGCTGGGGATGTGGCTCAGTGGTTAAGTGCCCCTGAGTTCAATCCTCAGTACCCCCTCCCCCACCAAAAAAAAAAAAGATGTCACAAGGATTTCAACAAGAGAAACCACATTCTGGGCCATAAAATACATCTTTAACAGATTTAAGAGAACAGAACTATACAATATCTACTCTCAGATCATATGGAATGAATCTAGACAAGAAGTTTAGGAAGATGGGTAGAAAAATCCCAACATACTTGGAGACTAAATAACACACTTCTAAATAACACATGAGTCAAAGAAGAAATCTCAGGAGAAATTTTTAAATGTTTTGAACTAAATGAAAATGAAAATACACTTATCAAAAAACTTGGGATGGGGCTGGGGTTGTGGCTCAGTGGTAGAGCGCTTGCTTTACATGCGTGAGGCCCTGGGTTCGATCCTCACCACCACATAAAAAAATAAATAAAAATATAGACATTGTGTCCATCTACAACTAAAAAAAAATAGAGTTGTGGCTTAGTGGTAGAGCGCTCATCTCTCATGTGCGAGGTCCTGGGTTTGATCCTCAGCACTACATAAAAATAAATAAATATTGTGTTTAAAAGTCACTGGGATTATAGGTATACATATACTACTAAAAATAAGTATACATATATTTAAAAAGTGGGATGCATCAAAAACAGTGCTTAGAAGGAGATTTATAGCATCAAGCATATATATTGAAAAGAAGAAAGACAAAAATCAATCATCTAGGTAGGAAACTAAAAAAGGAAGAGCAGATCATTTTTTTAACTGTAGGTTTATTTTTATTCCAAAATCGATTGTATCTGGACATAAATACAAATCAGAAAATAGTACAATTAGGACAATAGAATGTGGAAGACAAGAAGTGACATTAATATATAAAAATTTTTAGCTGGTAGATAACAAAACTGTAAAAATTGCTTCACAAAGTAGTACTTCTTTCTAGATTCAGACAAACCAGGCAGAGTAAGGCATTGTAATCCCAGCAACTTCCGAGGCTGAGGCAGGAGGATTGTAAGTAATAAGGTCAGCCTCAGCAACTTAGCAAGACCATATATTAAAATAAAAAAAAAAAAAAGTTGGGGGGGCTGGGGTTGTGGCTCAGTGGTAGAGCGCTCGCCTAGCACGTGTGAGGCCCTGGGTTTGATCCTCAGCACCACATAAAGATAAATAAAATAAAGATATTGTGTCCAAGTACAACTAAAAAAAAAAAAAAAAAAAAGTTAGGAATGTAACTCAAGGGTAAAAAGTACCCGAGTTCAATACCCAGTATTCCAAAAAATAAGAGTGAGAAAAAAATCAATTTAGTTTTAAAATCATACATAGTCTTCTTCTCAACAGTTCTATTTTATTTATTTACTTACTTTCTTATTTTTGCTGTATTAGTTGTTGAACCCAGGTCCTCCCACATGACTAGGCAAGAGCTCTACCACTGAGCCACATCCCCAGCCCTTCAGTACTTTTCGTAAATGCAGTGTTGCATAAACCAACATATGCAATTATTTTGCACCCAACAATATTTCCTTCATGGAAAATGTGTTGCCAAGTCTGGTTCATTTGTTTTTTTAGATATGACTTAATGAAATCATTGTATTTTATCATGATTCTTTAGTTAACCTATGGGTTTTGGCTCCCACCAGGGCTTGTAGATTTCTATTCTCAACATTGAAAGCCTTTTGGTATTCACCCTTCTGAAGAATTGTGTGTTGCAAGTATATTAACACATGGAATAATTAAAATAATATACCTCAAAAACTGAGAGATAACCGACTAAAGATAGACACACATGCAATATAAATGAATATTTTGTTTTAAATAATGTTTAGTTGTTTAAGCCTTGCAAAATGAGTTGATGTTAAAATGTCAAGTAACCACTTCCTGTCTGTAAACGAATGTATTTGTGAACAGGCATAACATTGCAAAGAACGTGGTGAGTTATAAATTCTATTATCCCACCTAATTGACATACAGAGGAAATGTACTGTATCTTATTACAAATATCACCCTCCAACCAGGGAGTGCCCCAGGAAAAAAAAATTGTTGCTTTCTTCTTCTCCTTCCCCTTTCCCTCCTTCTCCGCCCCCTTCTCCTCCTCCTCTTCCTTATTTTTCTCCTTCTCCTTCTTTTCTTTTTTGAGTTGGGGCCTTGTCCAGGCCAGCATCCAACTCCTGCACTCCTGCACTTGTGCCTCAGGCTCCTGAGCAGCAGCTGGATGGCCTGTGTCACAGTGCCACAGTGCCTAGTTAGAAGTATTTCCAACATGAAGACTACTTGCAAAGATAGATAAAAGGATATAAAATACAATCTTAAAAATAATTTCCAACACCTGTGCTTTTCTTTTCTTTTTTTCTTTTTTGGTACTGGGAATTGAATCCAGGGGTGCTTTACCACTGAGCCACATCCCCATTTCTTTTTATGTTTTATTTAGATAGGGTCTCACTAAATTGCATAGAGCCTTACCTAAGTTGGTGAGGCTAGCTTTGAACTAATGATTCTCCGGCCTTAGCCTCCTGAGTTGCTGGGATTACAAGTATACATATACTACCACAACTGACTGTACTTTTCTATTTTTTAAACATTGTTTACATTTCAGTATATTTCTGTGACCTCATAATGATAAGCCGGAATTTGAAAATAAGACAAAATCTACAAAAATTGTGCAATTATAAAATTAGCACAGTTTGTTAGGATATAGCTCAGTGGTAGAATGCTTGCTTAGCAGGCACAAGGCCTTGGGTTCAATCAATTTTGCAGTACTGCATAGGGAAAAAAAAGGAAAAAAATATTTCATATATATTTATGTGTATTTATTACATGTATGCATATATATGTGCATATATATACATATATATTATATATGTGTGTGTATATATATAATATATATATATATATATGTATATTTGGTACTGGGTATTGAACTCAAGGGTACTTTGCCACTGAGCTACATCCCCAATCCTTATTTTTTGGGGGTGAGGGGTACCAGGGATTGAACTCAGGGCCCTGGACCACTAAGCCCATCCACAGCCCTATTTTATATTTTATTTAGAGACAGGTTCTCAAGGAGTTGCTTAGCACTTCGTTCTGCTAGATCCTCCTGCCTCAGCCTCTGGAGCCACTGGAACTACAGGCATGTACCACCATGGCTCCCAGCCCTTTTTAATTTTTATTTTGAGACAAAGTCTTGCTAAATTGCTGAGATTGGCCTCGAATTTGTGATCCTCCTTCCTCAACCCTCTGAATTGCTGGGATTACAAGCATGCTCCACCAGGTCTGGCTATAGATTTTAATTTTTAAAATTTTTTTTTGTAGTTGTAGATGGACAGAATGCCTTTATTTTATTTGTTAATTTTTATGCAGTGCTTGAGGATTGAACCCAGTGCCTCACGCATGCTAGGCAAGCGCTTTGCCACTGTGCTACAGCCCCAGCCCTATAGATTTTAATTTAACCTTTACATCTTATTCCCACACTCTAACAAGCTTTATAATTTTAGTTTAGAATTTTTGTGAAAAAAATACTACAATAACATTTTATTTGAAGACAAAATACAGTAGCACAACTGGAAAGTATAACACATTATATTTTTATCTCAAAGGACAAGTAAATTTTCAGGGTTGATAATGGGATAAGCGTGTTTGAGACGGGTTACCTTCAGGTAGTTCACCAAATCTGGGTGTATCTGGAAAGTATAGAGAAGCTAAGAAGAGCAGATTGAATCTAAAATAAGGAGAAGACCCAGGCACAGTGGCGCATGGCTATAATCTCAGCATCTTGGGAGGCTGAGGCTGGAGGATCACAAATTCAAAGCCAGCTTCAGCAAAAGTAAGGTGCTAAGCAACCCAGTGAGACCCTGTATCTAAATAAAATACCAAAAGGGCTGGGGATGTGGCTCAATGGTTGAGTGCCCCTGAGTTCAATCCCCAGTTCCAAAAAATAAATTTAAAATAAAATAAGTAGAAATAAAATAATAATATTAGAGCATAAGTAAATGAAATTAAAAATAGAAATCAATAGAGAAAATGTAAGCAATTTCCTTTAAAATTAATACATTTGATAAACTTCTAGCCAGGCTAACTAAGAAAAGAGACAGTAGACTCAGATTACTAATTTTAAAAAGAAACAGGAATATCACTAAATATCAGTGGCTATTAAAATGATAATGAATGAATGCTATGAACAACTCTATGCTCACAAATTTGACATATTAGATGAAATGGGCCAGTTTCTTGAAGGACATGATCTATCAAAATTTACACAGAAGAAATAGATTATTTTAATAAAGCCTATATCTATTAAAGAAATTGAGTCAGGTTGGGTGTATAGTTCCATGTTAGAATGTGTGCCTTAGCATATGCCAGACCCTGAATTCAATCCCCAGCACTAAAAAAGAAAAAAGAAAAAAATATTGAGTCGATAATTAATAACCTAAAACAGAAAGTGTGAGGCCCGGATAGGTTCAAGGGTGAATTCTGCCAAATATTCAAGAAATAAAATATATAAATTCCATATAATTTCTTCCAGAAGATAGAGGTAGATGGAATATTTCTAACTTACACTATAAGGCCAGTATTATCCTAAAATCAAACCACACAAAGATGTTATAAGAAAACTACAGACCAGGGGCTGGGGTTGTGGCTCAGCAGTAGAGCGTTTGCCTAGCACATTCGAGGCCCTGGGTTGGATCCTCAGGACCACATAAAAATAAATAAACAAACAAATAAATAAATAAATGGTATTGTGTCCAACTACAATTGAAAAATAAAAATATATTTAAAAAAAAAGAAAGAAAACCCCAGTCGAATCTCATGAACATAGATTCAAAAATCCTTACTAAATATTTAAATATTAGTAAATCAGTATCAAAAACAATTATATAATACCATGACAAAGTAAGTCAGGTTAAACATCTGAAAATCAATTAATATAATCCATCATATCAACAGGTAAAAGAATGGGCTCTGGGCATAGGTTGGTGGTAAAGCACACGTTTAGTGTGTGCAAAGTCCTGAGTTCAATTCTTAACAACAACAAAATGTTTTAAAGGCTAAATAAGAAATGATTATGTCAGTGGATACAGAAAAAGCATTTGACAAAAATCTCAAAAATATTCATGATGAGGGGCTGGGGTTGTGGCTCAGCAGTAGAGCACTCACCTTGCACGTGTGGGACGATGGGTTTGACCCTCAGCACCAAATAAAAATAAATAAGTGAAAAATGTTCATGATAAAACTCTTTAATAAACAGGTGTGTACCTGTATCCCAGTTATTCAGGAAGCTGAAGCAGCACAATTGCAAATTTGAGGCCAGCTTGGGCAACTTAGCAAGAATGTCTCAAAATAAAAGGAAATTTTAAGGTGGGGAGTCTGGTGATATAGCTCAGTAATAGAGCACCCCTAGCCCAGTCAGTCCCCAGTAAAACACACACACAAAAGAAAAAAAAAAAAAAAAACCTTTTATCAAAGTAAGAATAGAGAGGTAAGGAGAATTTGCTCAACTGGATTAAAAAAAAAATCAACAAAACCTGTAGATTACATCATACTTAGTGATGAGAACTTGAAACTTCCCACTAAGAACTGAAACAGGCAAGTGTGCTTCCTCTCTCTTCTTCTTCTTCTTCTTCTCCTTCTTCTTTTAGCTATTTATGAACCTTTATTTAATTCATTTATTTATATGCAGTGCTGAGAATCGAACCCAGTGCCTCACATGCTAGTCAAGTGCTCTGCCACTGAGCCACAACCCCAGCCCACTCACCGCTTCTTTCCAGCTTCATTCTTGAAGTCCTAGTAATGTAATAAGAAAAGACATAGATGGGCATGGTGGTGCACGCCTGTGATCCCAGCCACTCAGGAAGCTGAGACAGGAGGATCATAAATTAAAAGCCACCCTCAGCTATAGCGAGGCACTTAGCAACTCAGCAAGACCCTGTCTCTAAATAAAATACAAAAAAAGGTTGGGGATGTGGTCCAGTGATTAAGCGCTCCTGAGTTCAATCCCCAGGGCCAAAAAAAAAAAGGAGAAAAGACATAAAAGGTTTTCAGATTGGGAAAAGAAGAAATAAAACTGCCTTTGTTCATGGATAACATGATTGTCTCTGTAAAAAATCTGAAAAACTCTAAAAAAAATTAAAAAAAAAAAGATCCTGGAACTGATAAGTAATTATAACAAATTGTTCAGTATACAAAGTTAATATAAAAAGGTCAATTGTTGGGTAGCTGGGCAAAGTGGCACATGCCTATAATCCCAGTGGCTCAGGAGGCTGAGGCAGGAGGATCAGGAATTCAAAGCCAGCCTCCTCGGCAAAAGCCAGGTACTAGGCAACTCAATGAGACCTGTCTCTAAATAAAAAACAAAATAGGTCTAGGGATGTGGCTCAGTGGTCGAATGCCCCTGAATTCAATTCCTCGTACACCCCCGGCCCCCCCCCAAAAAAAAAGATCAACTGTTGGGTTGGGGATACAGTTTAGTGGTAGAGTGCTTGTCTATCATGCATGAGGCCCAGGGTTCAATCTCTTTCACCACAAATGCATAGAAACAAAAGTCAAGTGTTTGTCTACATATCAGCAATGAAAAATTGAAATTTGAAGTGAAAAATTTACAATTAGGGTTATGGATGCAACTCAGTGGCAGAGCTTGTGAGGCCCCACATTTGATCCCAAGCCCTGCAAAAATAAAACAAAATTTAAAATCTGCAATACCATTCACATTATCACCTCCCAAAAGAAATACTTAGGGATATATCTAATAAAATATGTATGGAATATATGTGAAGAAAACTACAAAACTCTGATGATGATCTCTAGGAAGAACTAAATAAATTAAGAGATATTCCATGTTCATAGACAGGAACACTCAATATTGTCAAGATGTCAGTTCTGCCCAATTTGATTTGTAATTTCAACATAATCTCAATTGAAATCCTAACAAGCCATTATGCTAATACTGACAAACTTATTCTAAAATTTATAGAGGGAAGAAAAAGACCCAGAGTAGTCAAGTCTATATTGGAGAAAATATAGGAGGACTGACTTTCAAGATTTCCTGTAAATCTAGACAAGAATGGTGTTGGTAAAAGAACAAATAGACCAATGGAATAGAATTGAGAATCCAGAAATAGATTTATATACATATAGTTAAGGTACTGGAAATTAAATATACATTATTATTATTATTTTTAATTTTGAGACAGGGTTTTGCTAAGTTGCTTAAGGCCTCACTAAATTGCTGAGGCTGGCCATGAACTTGGGATCCTCCTGTCTCAGCCTCCCAAGTTGCTGAGATTACAAGTATGTACCATAGCATCTGGCTGTCGATTGACCTTTGACCAAAAAGCAAAGGCACTAAAATGGAGCAAAAATAGTCTGTTCAACCAGTAGTACTGGAAAAACTGGATATCCACGTGCCAAAAAATGAACGGGGACCAGATGTGACACTGCATGCCTGTAATCCCAGTAATATGGGAGGCCAAGGTAGAAGAATCACAAGTTTGAGGTCAGCCTCAGCAATTTAATGAGATTCTATCTCAAAAATAAAATAAAATAAAAACTAAAAAGGCTGGTGAATATATCTCAGTGGTAGAGTGCTCTTGGTTTTAATCCCTAGTATTGGGAAAAAAAATCTGGACACAGACCTTAACCCTACATAAGAAAACAAATCTAGACACATGCCTTATTCTCTACACACACACACACACACACACGCATTATATATAAATATATATGTGTTATATATATTACACGTGTATGTGGTATTATATTACATATAATATATAATGTATATATAGATAAATATATAGACCATAAACACTCACAAAAACTAACTCAAAATGAATCATAGACAATGTAAACTGCAAAACTATAAAACTTCTAGAAGATTACAGAGTCTACTATGTTGATGAACTTGAGTACGATGATAACTTTTTAGATCTAATGCCAAAGTTGCAATATATGAAAGAAACAACCAATAAGAAGGACTTTGTTAAAATTTAAGACTTCTACTCTGAGAAAGACAATGTCAAGAGACTGAGAAGACAAGCCACAGACCGGGGAAAATATTTGCAAAAAACACATCTGACAAAGGGTCACTCTATACAAAAACTTTTCAATTCAATTAAAAAAAAAAACTAACAACCCTTTAGTGTGTGCATGCATGTGGGGGGGCACTACTCATATCTTTTAAATTTTTTTAGTTGTTGATGTTAATTTGTTTGTTTGTATACGATGCTGAGAAACAAACCCAGTGCCTCACACTTGCTAAGTGAGTGCTCTACCACTGAGCCACAACCCCAGCCCCTGGTATCTTGATTTAGGATCTGGATTCACAGAGTCTGAGATCAAATCACAGCTCCAGATTTTTCTAGTTGCTTTACATTTCTATGCTGTTTTCACATGGTGAGGGAGTTGAGACGGTAGAAGGGATACATTTCACTGGGCTCTTGTGGAGATTCTATGAGATGGAACATGTAGAGCCCTTGACCCAGGACTGGATTCATGGTGAGATCTCAACATTAGCTGTCACTTTTGTTTATTATCATTCTTCTCATCAACACTGTGTTAATCAGCTTTTCATCATTGTGACAAATACCTGAGAAAAACAAAGTAGAAGAGGAAAGATTTATTTTGCCTTACAGTTTCAGAGGTTCCAGTCCATGGTTGGCTTTGGGCCTGAGATGAGGCAAAACATCATGGCAGAGGGTGTAGTTGAGGAAAGCTGTTTAGCTTCTGACTGCCAGGAAGCACAGAGAGAGAAGAAGGAAGGGGTCGGGGACAAGAGAGAGCCCCCAGTGACCTATTTCTTCTAACCATGCTTCACCTGCCTACAGTTTCCATCATCTCTTACTTGTCTACTCAGCTATCTTGAGAGCTTGATTAGAGATTCCAGCAAGGGAGTTCAGCTACTCATATACCTTTGACCAAAGGTATAAATCCTCTGTACTATACAGATCTGGCAAAGATTTTTTTTTCTTTCTTTCTATTTAGTACCATGGCTTGAACCCAAGGGCACTTAACCACTGAGCCACATCCCTAGCCCTTTATGTATATCTTTTTAGAGACAGGGTCTTGCTAAATTAATTCAGGTCTTGCTAAATTGCTGAGACTGACTTTGAACTAACAATCTTCCTGCCTTAGCCTCAGGAGCCACTGAGATTACAGGTGTGCGCCACTACGCCCAGCACAAAGATCTTTAAAGAGATGTGTTGGATTCAACATGGTAGTCACTAACCAAATGTGACTATTTATGTTTAAATTAATTATTTTTTAAAATTGAGGGCTGGGGTTGTGGCTTAGCGATAGAGCGCTTGCCTTGCACGTGCAGGGCGCTGGGTTCGATCTTCAGCACCACATAAAAATAAATAAATAAAATAAAGGTATTGTGTCCAACTACAAAAAAAAATATATATATATATATATATGTGTATGTATGTGTGTGTGTGTGTGTGTGTGTATATATTGTATATATGAAGTTGAAAATTCAGTACCTTGGGCTGGGGATGTGGCTCAAGCGGTAGCGCGCTCGCCTGGCATGCATGTGGCCCGGGTTCGATCCTCAGCACCACATACAAACAAAGATGTTGGGGGCTGGGGATGTGGCTCAAGTGGTAGCGCGCTCGCCTGGCATGTGTGCGGCCAGGGTTTGATCCTCAGCACCACATACCAACAAAGGTGTTGTGTCTGCAGAGAACTAAAAAATAAATATTAAAAAAAAAAAAAAAGATGTTGTGTCCGCCAATAACTAAAAAATAAATATTAAAATTTAAAAAAAAAGAAAAAGAAAATTCAGTACCTCAATTTTACTAGCCACATGCTCCATAGCAATGGATGTTTAATGGTTCCCTTATCAGACAATAGAGATATAAAACATTCCTATCATCACAAAAGGTTGCATCAACCGGTGCGGTGGTGCACGCCTGTAATCTCAGCAGTTCCGGAGGCTGAGGCAGGAGAATTGCAAGTTCAAAGCTAGCCTCAGCAATGGGGAGGCGTTAAACAACTCAGTGAAACTCTGACTCTAAATAAAATGACAAATAGAGCTGGGATGTGGCTCAGTGGTCAAGTGCACCTGAGTTCAATACCTGGTACCCACCCCCAAAAAAATCACATCAAATATTGTTGCTGTAGGGCTGGGGATGTGGATCAGTGGTACAACATCACTGGGGTCAATCTCCAGTACTGGAAAAACAACAACAAACTCACAGTGAAACTCTACTACATTCTAGCCAGAGTGGATAGAAAGAAAAGGAGTAACAATATCCAGTATTGATGAAGATATGGAGCACCTATAATTTCCATACACTGGTTCAGGGCAGTGGGGGGGGGGGTGAATTGTTACATTGGTGAATTGTTAGAACCACTTTGGAAAATCATTTGGCAATACCTATTAATGTTCAATATATGTATATCCTAAAATTCAGGAATTTAGCAGCTGGAAATATACCCAGGGGAAATGAATACACATATCCACCAAAAGCTATGCACAGCAGCTTTATTCCTGATAGTCAAAAACTGGATACAACTTAAATGTCCATTAGCAGTAGAATGGATAAATTGTGGCATATTCGTACCATGGAATGCCACAAAATCAGACAAAACGTGTCTGTGGTAATAGAGCAACAGAGTACTGTTGACATTTGGAAGAGAATATTGACTTTGAGCTTGCTAGATGCTGGAAATGTTTAATATTTTGATCTGGGTGGTGGTTACATGATATATGTATGATATATAAATAGTATATATAATAGCATAATACATATGATGAATACTATGTATACATATGTAAAAGTTTATCAAGTTGTACACTTAAAATGTGTGTACTTTATTACCTGTAAGTTTTACTGCAATAAAAATAATTAATAAATCCCTAATTAAGGGCAGTAGCTCCACATAAAAAGGTGGTTTTGTATCACTATCTTAAATAAAAATTGAAAATAGATCACTTCTCATACATGCTAAAATGTTATTCTGAAAATCATGTCTATATACCATTTAAAATTATTCCTTGTACATCAGGAAATCAAGTACCACATTTTGGTTAAGGCATTCTAGGCACTCTGGGGGTTTTATAGGAGCTGGTCCTAGGATGCTGGCAAACCAAGGAAAGTCTGTGGCCAAGGAGAGATTGGATAGCTAGGATTATGCTTTGTCACCATCCTGGGCTGGGGTTATGGCATGCCTAGGCTCCACTTCAAGGCACATGCTAGCCAGTTGGAAGAGGAAAGGAGGCAAACTGAGAAAGGGGGCAAAGAAAAAGGGCCAAGGGCAGATTCCTTGGTGCTTTGGCACATGGCCCAAGTGTTGGTCTCCTGACCTCACCAGAGATGCAACAAATGTGAAACAAGCCAATTGGTTTCCAAATGGGAAGGTGCCAGCCATGATTTTTGCTGCCCAAGGAATCAATAACAATAATTCTTGTGATTCATGTTCATCCTGTTTATTCCAAAGCACTTTACCAAAAAGTCCTTTGGCTCAGCCAAGAAGTTCAAGGCCAGAAGCCAGAACACCTGGACTCCAGATCCTGGTGTAGAACCTTCCTTAGGGTCTAAGTTTCTTCTTCTGTTATTGTAGCAAGTGACATGTGAAGAATTTTACAGTTTTACATATATCATCTCACTTGACCCTCCAATTCCTAGTCAGGAAAATGAGAGTAGATATGATTGTTATTCTAATTACACAGATACAGGAATGGGATCAAATAAGGTGAGGTTAGAACTTGACCAAACTCACATACTATTAGGAATGTGGGGAGGCTGGCCCTGGTTTCACCTCCAGATCTGGAAAAAAATGTGGGGAAGTTGGGAAGCTGGGACTTTTGATTCTAAAACCCTTTGCTCTTTTCTAGTCAAAAAAATAAAGTTAATTCCACACCCTGCTTTCAGTGCAGCGTGTGATGGCTTGATTTTCACAAAATGCCCTATGTATACTCCAAGGGCAGGTCTGAGTTTGTGGAGATGTACAATTGGGGGAAGAGGATTCCAACAAAACAAAACAAAAAATAAGTAAATAAGTACAAAATCAAGTACAGGCCTTAAACAGGCCCTGAAAGGAAAGGGTCTTAAGAATTAAACTTCATTTAGTATCACGGTTAATCCGCTTCTCTTATATGCCATGCCCTCTAAAAAACCCGGACACACCAGATCTTGACAGTGTTTCCCATCGTTTGTGCAACGTGGCAGAAGTGAGATGTGGAAGTCCTGGGAAAGGAATCTCATGTCTCCCAAGAGACAAGAGGAATTACAGCAGTAGCCAGACAGTGTGGGGATGGAGAAGGCAGTGTGCCAGGGGACAGTCCAAAGGGGGCTGTGTGACCCGCCTGGCTGAGACGTAGGCAGCAGCAGTGCCAGGAGCAGTGGCGCTGTCCCGTGAGAGATGGCCCAAACTGTGGGCTGGCCTGTTGGAAGTAGACGTCCTTCTCACTGTCTTCTGGTTCCCTGCATCCTGTCCTGATAACCTTTTCTCTGAGAAGGGAAGGCAAAGAGACAAACCACCGCCGAAGGCCCTGGGAGGCTAGAGAGTGGCTCCCGCACCGGACTTTCCTTCCCCCGCCGGCAGGATGGTGAACTGCGGACCGCCACCCGAAGGCCGCCGGGCTGCAGCTTCCCCGGCACGGCCGGGGTGCCGGGCTCCCCTCGTGGATCCCCGCTGCCGCCGGGGGGCAGAGCCCGAGGCCTGCTTTCTCAGGGCTGGCCGAGCCTTTTTGACAAACTGATTGCGTAGCAGGGATTGGCTGGTCCGGGCGTGACGCCGGTAACAACAAAGGTGGAGTTGGAAGAAATTAGATTAAAGGAGAGGGGGGAAATAATAATTAAAGGGGGAGCTGGCAGAGGACAGGAGGCAGACACCGAGGGGGAGATGCGCGAAGCACGATCTCCCGGCTCCAACTACCCCCTAGAAGCTCCTTTGCACAAACCCACCAGGATTTTGCTCTTCATCCCCACGCCGGCTCTGACCCAGTTACCGAAGCCGGGGTAGGAGGGATGGCTGCTGCTTCTTGAAAAATCCCAACTCTCACCCTGACACCCCTCACTACGACCCAGGGGGAGAACTTTTTACTCGGATTTCTCGGATTCTAAGCCGGGTGAAAGTGGGGGGCAATGCGAACAACGAGGGACTCGCTCCGAAACCCGGAAGGCCCTCGCGGGGCACGGAGATCGGACCAGACGGGGTGCTCCCCCGGTTTTCCGATGTGTTGCAAATCTAAGCTTCTTTCTTGCTTTTTTCTTTTTATAACATCCCCCTTTGCTCCCCCCTCCCCGCTTTGGCTTCAGGGTTGCAAAAGCAAAGAGCAATAAAAAAAAAAAAAAAAAAAAAAAAAAAAAAAACCGCGCACACACTCAGACACACACCAGTGGCGACAGGAGAGAGTTGGAAAGACGCAGGAGAAAAGCAGGAGGCAGCGGGAATGGAGCAATGGGAGCGGGAAGCAGGCAGGTTCCCTCGCAAATTCCCCTCCGGCCCCAAGCCGCCTCGCCGGCCCCGGCAGGGGAGCAAGAAGCCGGGCGAGCAGATGGAGGAGTGGAGCTCGCTCTAGGCAGCGGGCTTGGCCGGAGAATGGAGGAGCCGCCAAGCGACCGGCTGATTGGAAGAGAAACGCAGAGCGATGGAGGCGGGGGTAGGAGGACGATTTCTCTGCGGGGACTGGCGGCGGCGTACACGCCCGGGTCGGGCGCTGCAGAGCTTGGCTGGCTTTCAACCCGCGCTCGCCGGCTCCAGCCCCGCGCGCCCCCACCCCCAGCCCTGCCGGCGGCTCCGCAGGTGAGTGTGAGCTGGGGGCTAAAAGACCCGAAAGTCTAAACACGCCCGCTCTGCAAAAAAAAGAAAAAGAAAAAAGCATTTTCTTTCTTTTTTAAATTTTTTTTTTTAATTTTCGAACAGCCCCCAGAGCAGTGGGAGGGAAGGGGCGAGGCTGAGCCGTCCGGAGGAGGCGGAGGGGCCAGGCGAGGCCGGGGAGGCCCGGGAGGCGGCGGCGCCGAGGCGGTCTGACGGGCGAGCGCTCGGAGCGGCGCTGCGCTGCGCCGAGGCGGGCGGGCGGGCGGGCGGAGCGGGGCGGGCGGAGCGCGGCGCGTGGGGCTCGCCATTAGCCGTCGCTCCGCTTCGCCATCTCGGGCTTTGTCTGGCGACTAGCTAACCCCAGCGTCGGCTGCGGCGGAGCTGCAGCTCGGCTCTTCCGCCCGCCGCGCTCCTAGGTGCCTCCGGCCTGCGCTCCCATCCACATACTCGGTAAGTGAGCCTCCTTGCCGCGTATTTCGGGGGAGAGGGGTTACTACCAGCGGCGGCGGCGCCGACCTCCATGCGCCGGAGCAGGCCTGGGGAGCCATGCCGGGCTGGATTGAACCGGCTCCCAGAGCTGTTCCACCTCTGGAGCTGGAGCCCGCTCGCGGTTTCCGGGCTTTAAGGAGCAAAAGGAATCGTTTTGTTTTGGGAGTCGGGGTGATATATATATGTATTTGTGTATATATATATATGTATATATATATATTTTTTGGTTTCGTGAGTGCTTTTTGATAGCAAGGGGACCGCGAGGTGGGCGCTGAAGCCTGGCGCCGCTATCGGCGTGCGTGCGCCCCAGCCGGTGGCCACGCTCCGGGGATGAGGGTGGGCGCCAATAGCCCGCCCGGGAAGGCGAGAGAGGGTGAGGACTGGCCTGTAAGTACGATCCTAAGCTGGAAAGACTTGGAAGGGAGCTCCGGAGCAGGGCTGTCGGCACCCCCTGAGCCTTACCGGCCACCGGGGGGCCCTCCGGGCACCCTCTCCACGGCCGCACCTCGGCCCTCCCTTCCGCGCCGGCCAAGCCTGCTAGTTCCCCCGCGGGTCTGGCGAGGTCGCTCTCGGCGTCTGCACGCCCGCCTCGGCTCCGAGCCCCGCCGCCATCCGGGCGGCTGCGTGTCTCCCAGCCCGGCCCCCCCCCCTCCGGCGGCAGTGGCAGCCGCTGCCGCTGCTGCCGCCGCCACCACCACCACTACCACAACCACCACCACTACCACCGCCACCCCCCTCCCCTCCTTCCTTCCCTCCGCCTCGGCCGCCCGGGTCCCCCCAGCTCCCGCCCCTCCTCCCAGCTGCCCCCCGCGGAGCCCGCCCGGGCAGGCTGTGGGAGGGAGCGGAGCCGGCGAGGCGGGCGGGCTGGCGCTCGCTCCCCGGGGGTCGGTGTGCGCTCTACGGGGAAGGACGCGCTCGCTGCCCCGCTTCTCCCGCCCCCCTCCCGCTCCTCCTCCTCCCTTCTCCCTCCTCCTCCCCGCTCCGGCGGCGGAGGCTGCTGCGGCGGCGGGGGGTGTGCGAGCTGAGGCCGGGGCCGGCGGGCGGGCGGCGGGCGGGCTGCCTGCAGGCGGAGGGCGCTGTGCTTTGTGCTTTTCGCCGCGAGGAGCAGCAGGCAGCAGCCACAGCCGCCGCCGCCACAGCAGCAGCAGCCGCCGCCCCAGCGCCTCCGCCGCGCCGGGAGGAGGAGCCGCTGCCACCGCGGGAGGGAGCTGCGGCTGTGCCCGGCCGAGCGGGGGAGGGCGCCGCCGCTCAGAGCCGGGGAGGGAGCCGCCAGAGCGGGAAGCCCGGAGGCCGCGCTGCGCCGGGTAACCGAGACGGCTAAGGACGCGCGCTAGGGTCGGGGCCAGGACCAGACGGCAAGGGAGGGAGCCGCGGGTACGGTGGACGCCGGGCGAGGACCCGGAGCCACCTCCGAGCAGGGGACTGGGCTCGAGCAGACCAGGGGACTGGGGAAAACACCGAAGCCGGGGGAGGGGAAGGCAGGAAGCGAGGCCCGGGTCGGGCCGGGCCGCGGGCGGAGGAGCCCGCGCTTCTCGGAGCCGGCAGGCGCAGTTCTCGCCGGCCGCCGGAGGGGGCGGCGGGGCCGGTGAGCGCTGCGCCCCCGCCTCCCGGCTGCCGTCCTCCCTCCCTCTCTTTGGCTCGGCTCCCCGGAGGCCGGGGCGGGGGCGCCGGCGGGGCTGGGCCGCAGGCTCGGGGGAGGAGGCGGCGGTTCCCGCCGTGGTCGCGCCTCTGCGCCGGGCTCCTCCGTGAGCGTCAGGGTAGCTGGGCGGTGGCAGAGCCTCTAGCCGGGGTGGGTGGCTCGGGGGCTGGGGCCAAGCTAGGCCTCTTCTCTTCGGCTGCTCGCCCGCCCGGGCGGGCTGGGACGGCGTTAGGCGATCGGGAGGGGGGAGCGGCGGAATCCGGATCCGGTCCCCGGGGGCGGTGCGGCCGCTGCGCTCCGGGGCTGGCGGCGGCTGCGCTGCGTCCGGGTCCCCGCCGGGTTGCGGAGGCGGGGGGAACCGGCCGGGGGGAGGCGGGAGGAGGAGACTGGGGCGCGTGCCCGCTTCCGTGGCCGCGCGCGCCCTTTACCCGCCCTTCCTCCTCCCCCGCCCTCCAGCCTGGGGCCTCCCCGGGGCGGGCGCACCGAAGAGGAGGAGATTTTTTTTTTTTTTTTTTTTTGGTCCGGGTGGGGGAAGGAGGGCGGGCTCTCACTGCACGCGGGAGCTTGGAGCAGTCTCTCGCGTGGGCAGGGGAGGGCGCACGCCGCGGAGCCCGGCTGCAGGGGCTGGGGGAGGGGGTTGGGAAGAAGAGGGGCGCACTTCCACACCCTCCGACCCATTAAGTCTTGAGTATCCTGGCTGGGTTTTACTGAGAGCTGGGACCTGTGCCCACTCCCCTTTGGGATGGGGGTAGGATAGAAAGGCCCCCACCTCTCAGCCTGAGTGGGGACTGGTGTCTCTTCTAAAGGGTGAGGTGGCTTTGACCCCGGGTTGCCGGGCCAGCGCGACCGAGGCGGTGGCTGGACAGCTGGAGGATGAACGGAGAGGCCGACTGCCCCACAGACCTGGAAATGGCCGCCCCCAAAGGCCAAGGTAGGGGTCCTCCACCCCCAGCCCTTTTTAACTTAAATCTTCTTTCCCACATGTCTGTCTGCAGGGCTCTCCTTCTAAAGGATTCTCTTCTGCATTCTCTGATCTTGGAGAGGATGTATTGAGCATAATTTTATAAGTTGAGCATCATTCACACTTGGAAGGAATAATTTAGTTTGGCCAAATCCAAATTATTTGGCTTTGAGACTGTAAATTGTGTCTTTCACAAACCTCTCGCTCGTGTTTGAGGGAGAAGGGAGACCCGTAAAAGTTGTCTTTTGAAAGTCGTCTTTCTGAGGTTCCAGGTCATCCTGAAGTGTGTCCCTGCTTGGATTCCTGGGCTGGAAGGATGAGGATTGAGAGGGGGTGGGGGATTGGGTGCAGCAGGACTGGGAAGGCTTTTTAGGTTTTTTATTATCATTATTACTATTATTATTGTTGTTGTTAAAAATAAGGTTTTGGCAGAGGCAGGCGGAAAGAATGTGTATTTTGGCGAGTTTGGTGGCCCCAGGCCATGGAAGTTATATACACAACCAGACCCCAGCTTCATCCAAGAGGAACCTAGTATAGTTGGGCATGGGGAGTAGAAGTAAGCTCAGCATCTGGCAATGCTTGTAGGACATTGAGGGGTGAAAAGATTATGGGGTCCATGTGACCCTGCTCTGCAGAAACCCTGGACCAGGTTACCATATGCAAGTAAAAGTGAGGAGCCTCTTTGACTTGGAGCCATGGATGGCTACTATCCCAGCTCACCTTCCAGGACAGTCACTCTTTAGAGAGGCCCCAAGCTCTCAGAATTGCATTTCAGTGGCTGAAAATAGCTGGGTCAGATCCCCTTTTTTGTTCCCTAAGGAGTTTAAGCAAGAATACAACTTGGAATTGGGTGGGGAGGATGTCTCCCTAGAGCAGGATCCTGAGAGCCTTTGCCCACCTATGTGCCTTGCCTCAAAACTGCCCTATATAGTTCTTCATATCATCCCATTTTTATTTGCCAGAAATTTTCTGGTCTCTCTTGAGAGACTGGGAGGGAGGAGGGATGATATACTTTTGTCTTTAATGTAGGTTTCCAGTTGTGCTAGAGAGACATCTGTATGGAGTCTTCTTTTTGTCCACACCCCTTTTTCAGCACTTGGACATTTATGATATCTACCTAGAATGTGAATTTGGCAATACCTTTAGATATGTTGCCTTCCTGCTTTCTTTCCTCTCTGATAAACTAATTGCTTTCCCAATAGAGACACAGTTCACAGGAACTTTATTCCCCCCTGCCTGCTTTCTACAGTTGATAGGGGCCCGTGGAAGCCTGGAATGTTAGAAATTAAAATATCCCTGAAGGAAGCCAGTCCTGGGTTCAAGCCAGGCTTTCTATATGTGACACTGGACCAGTCTCTGCCCTAATCCAATGTGACCAGTTTGCTTAGGGATAAGTTATGCTTAAGGAAAGATACTTTTGTTTACATGGGAAACAGGGACTCTTGGAAAGAAAAGTTGGATACTCAAGGACTGGGGAGTAGATCAGTATGATGGCATGAGCCAGGTGTGATGGCTTCTTTTACCCCTCACCAGACCGCTGGTCCCAGGAAGATATGCTAACTTTGCTGGAATGCATGAAGAACAACCTTCCATCCAATGACAGCTCCAAGTTCAAAACCACTGAGTCACACATGGACTGGGAAAAAGTAGCATTTAAAGATTTTTCTGGAGATATGTGCAAGCTCAAATGGGTGGAGATTTCTAATGAGGTAACTGAATCCCCCTCTTTCTGACACACATGAATATGCATCTACACATAACCCTACCTTGTCCTTCTTGGAGGGGGAAATGAAACAAAGTCTATAAACAGGAAGGAAGAAGGCCAGAAAGGTGTTCATGTGGTCACTTGTTAGCTCTCTATTTGACCTTGTGCCTGTGGAGGAGATGGCATCATTAACATATCAGCCTAGAGGTCTTAATTCTGCCAAGGTCTCACAGGTGGCCATGAATACTAACTGGCCTGGGGCCTGGGGCCTGGGGCTTCTGTTGCCTGAACTGTTCGAATGAGGTACTTGTCCTTTGGTGTGAGCTCCGCAGCAGGCCTGGTCAGTGCCTGGATCGTGGAGATTACCTGTATTGCAGGGCTGTTGGTCTCTGTTCTTTCAATCAATTGTCTGGTAGAGTGGTGGAAACCCATTGGGAAAGGGAGCTCTGCTATGGGGTAGCATTTCCCAGCTTCTTCTACTCACCTCCCTTCTTCCTCCAGGTGAGGAAGTTCCGTACGTTGACAGAATTGATCCTTGATGCTCAAGAACATGTTAAAAATCCTTATAAAGGCAAAAAACTCAAGGTGAGTTACCAGGAGGAGGAGCGTGAGGGTCCAGGGAGGAATGGTCCAAAGAAGGAATGGTGTTTAACCTCTATTGTATCTTTGTCCCACCTTCCAGAAACACCCAGACTTCCCAAAGAAGCCCCTGACCCCTTATTTTCGCTTCTTCATGGAGAAGCGAGCCAAGTATGCAAAACTCCACCCTGAGATGAGCAACCTGGACTTGACCAAGATTCTTTCCAAGAAATACAAGGAGCTTCCTGAGAAGAAGAAGGTGGGGGGAGGGGGTTTTAGGTACGGGGAGGGAAGAGACTGGGAGCAACTGGTGGGGGTAGGCCTTAGAGGGACTTGGCATCAGGGACATAGGAATCAGCACAGCAGAATGGGGTCCCAGGCAGCTATATCTGATTGCTCTATCCCAGGCCCATACGCAGTCAAAACAGGCACCCTTGCAGGTGAAACCCAGGCCCAAGCAGTTGCTCAGACCAACCTTGACCCCTATGGACCATTCACAGTGTCCTCTTCCATACACTTCTCCATATACATGTCCTCAGTGTTAGGCCTGCACAGCAGTTTTGGATCCTTCATATTTCCCCTCATGGCCTAATTTAATGCCTGTAATATCCTCACACAAGAAACCCCAGGAAAGGGGGTTATTCTTAATGCTGTGGGCAAAAAATTGAGGTGCAGGGAGGTTAAGTGTCAGGTCACACAAGTAATGATGCTAGAGCAGGACTTGGCCTTGGCACCCTAGGCTCCCTGTCTGCTACTTTTCCCCCTCCACATCCACATGTTAAATGGGCTTTCTTCCCCATGTACAAGAATACACCTTATCTTTCCTGGCCTCATATTATCCCCTGCAGAGGTCAGACACTGTCCCAGACAGTCAGAGGTTGATGACCTCAGGCATAAGTTGCCCAGGTCTACCAGGCAGGGATGGACACAAGTCAAGGACAGCTCAGGAGGTCCCATGCAGTGATAAGAAACAAAATACTGAAGGAGTCCTGCAGATGGGACATGTGTAAGGTGGAATGAGAGAGGTAGATGAGAAGAGATACTGTTTTGATGAGATGGAGCCAAGGAGAGAAGTTGATGAGGGCCATGGGGAGAGGCCAAAAGGCACACTGACTGGGAAAAAAGACAGAGTTGTACATAGCCAGCCCTCGAAAAGTGACACCTACTGCCACACTCAGTGGACCTTTTCACTGGTTCATATATACTGGCTGTAGACACATATGCTCTTGGTGCTGAACCCAAAATGGAACCAGGTAAAACTAGCCCTCTGGCCACTGCCCAAGCTAAGCAGGAGCTATGATTTATTGGAGTTATGATTAACCCCCTGATGAGGTTAAGGGACAGTGACAATACAGAAAACTCATGGAATGGGAGGGAGAGGCAAAGGATCTGAGAACCAGGGGTGGACAGAAGAAATGGGTAAAGTGGACAAGATGCTGACCTGGGGAACACAGACTTGTCCTCTTGGACTGCCACTACATTGCTATGTATGAGGCCTTGCGGTAAGTCACTTTGCTTCTCTGGGCCTGGTCTTGTCTATAAAGGCGAGCCATATCTGTGAGGTGCCTTTTGGCTCCAAAAACTTGTTTGTGGAGGGCCAAGATTGTGCAGAGGAGACATTGTTCTGCTCTTGGTTTTCTGTGGGAACCACAGGGGAAAGTGAGCCACCTCTCTGTGCTGGTTGTGTACTCTGTGAGAGGCAGGAGTTGGCTTGATCTCCAAGAGCCCCTGACTGCTTCCAGTGCTATACTTGCAATTATAGGGAAAAAAAGGGAGGAAAAGAGAGGGCTATTAGACAGAAGGTAGATAAGGAAGGGCAAGGATTGGAAACGAGGTGTAAGTAGGGGGACTCTAGAGGGAGGCAGGCAAGGAGAGGGAAAGGAAGACCAGGTGGAGAGGAGGGAGAGGGAAGGGAGCCAAGTGGCAGAGGGGAACAAGAGGCCTGAGAGGGTGCCAGTCAGCCAGGCGCCTGAAAGAAGGGATCAGAGGTAGGAAAGATGGTGATGGCTGAGGCACCAAGAGGGGATGGTTACAGAATTGGGAAGGAATGTGAGGGGCAGATGGAGCCACAGAGGTAGTATGGATGGGGAAGAAAAACCCAAGAGACAGATCTGCTGGGATGTGGTCTACCTTATAAGAATTCATTCTGAATTTCCTTCATTACAATCTCGCTTCATGCTTTGGAAGCAGGATTCAGCCACCTGGCCCTATGGGCCATCTCCAAGTAGACACACTGATGTCGGCTTCCTCAGACAGTGGGGAGAGGGAGTAATGGGAGCAGGGCCTCCACCAGACTCAACGTTGGAATTTTATGGTGTCAGAGAAAGGGGTGGGGCAATCTTAGTCCTGCCACCGACAACTTATTGGTTGTGGTAATGCCAAGTCCCGCTTCTACAACTCTCTTAAATAGAATAGGAATAAGATTCCGTGTCTGAAAGACCACTGTAGTTCCCACTGTCTGGTTCTCAGCCACCAGGTCTGGTGTGTGGTGAGCCCAATCCACTGGAAGGCACAGGCTACCATCCGTCCACATCACAGCGGGAGGCAAGAAAGCTAGCGAGGAGGGTTCCTGGTGGCTTTTGTAGCTCCGGGTGAGATAGGCCTTGGGTCCTGGATGACCCCGTCCCCTCCTCCCCCCAGATGAAATATATTCAGGACTTCCAGAGGGAGAAACAGGAGTTCGAGCGAAACCTGGCCCGATTCAGGTAAGGCAGTGAAGCCCAGAGGAGGGCCATGGGGCACTGGGTGTGACAGTATAGGCTAATGCTGGCTGGAGGCTGGTGCTGGCCATCTGCAAAATATGGAATATGATGGGTCACATACAGACCCTAATGTATTATGCTCAGGGGCAGGGGCAGGCAAGCAGCCTCTGTCCCACTAAGCCCCAGATGGAAGGCCTAGGAGGCTCTATGGGTGGGGCAGCTAACTTGGGTCTGCCCAGGCAGTGTCCCCCATTGAACCTTGCTCCCCATGCCCTGGCTAGGGAGGATCACCCCGACCTTATCCAGAATGCCAAGAAGTCGGACATCCCTGAGAAGCCCAAAACCCCCCAGCAGCTGTGGTACACCCATGAGAAGAAGGTGTATCTCAAAGTGCGGCCAGATGTGAGTGTCTGGCCAAGGGGTGGGGGTGGAGGCGCACGGTGGTGGCAAGGGGGGAGCCGCGCCAGGTCGGCTGGGCACGGTGCAGGGGAGCAGGAGAGGAGGCCCCTCCCCAGGGGTGGGCTGCATGGACAGGGCCTGGGCCAGCTGGCGTGCGAGCGTGTGTGTGCGCGTGTGTGTGAGCCTGTCCCCTTGCACCCAGGCGGGATCCCCGCCTCTCTGCCTTCTCCTCCTGGCCTGTGGGGGACACTAATGTGACCTCCTGTGGCCTGAGGGGGCGGGGGCCTCTGTGCCCCCTACCCCCCTCCCCCTGCCCCTGGCTGCCTGTGTGTGTCTGACGGCTTTTGGTTTGCAGGCCACTACGAAGGAGGTGAAGGACTCCCTGGGGAAGCAGTGGTCTCAGCTCTCGGACAAAAAGAGGCTGAAATGGATTCATAAGGCCCTGGAGCAGCGGAAGAAGTACGAGGTTAGGCTTCCGCTGCGCTCCTCCCCATCCGGCTCTTCAAGAGCCTCTGCCCTCTGACTCTGTGCCACCGCATGCTGCGGGAGGCAGTCACTCCCCAGCCATCCATTGAGGGAGGGGCCTTCTGGGCCCCTCACCTCTGTCTCTATTTTCCCTACCCCCACCCCACCATGAGATCTCAGGCTAGGGCAGGGCAGGGCACCACGGTTCGGCTCGTTTTGTGTGAAATGGCAGAAATGGCCATCCCCAGCTTTGCTCCCTGCCCCCCCTCCCCAGCGGCTCTCCCCCTTCCCCTGCCCCGGCTAACCCCACTCCCCATTGCCCTCCACCCCCCCACCTCACTCTGCAGGAGATTATGCGTGACTATATCCAGAAGCACCCTGAACTGAACATCAGTGAGGAGGGCATCACCAAATCCACCCTTACCAAGGCTGAACGCCAGCTCAAGGACAAGTTTGATGGGCGACCCACCAAGCCACCTCCGTGAGCACTGTCCTGTGGTGGGTGGGTGAGTGGGCAGCTAGGGAACTGGGCCAGTGAGGGATGTAGGCCCATGCTCTATAGCAATGAGGTCAACTGCTCACTTGCTTATGGGGTGTGTCTCTCTTCCTGCCCGTTTTGATAGGAACAGCTATTCACTGTACTGTGCAGAGCTCATGGCCAACATGAAGGATGTGCCCAGTACGGAGCGCATGGTGCTATGCAGCCAGCAGTGGAAGCTGCTGTCCCAGAAGGAGAAGGATGCCTATCACAAGAAGTGTGACCAGGTGCTTCATAGCAGGGGGCAACCCATGGAGATTTTGGGGCCCTCCTTTGGGGTTTCAAGTGTGACCCCAGCAAAGCTCAAATCAGTCCTTGGTTATAGGTGCCTTGGCACCTGCTTCCAGCATGGCAGTGTGCTAAGTTTGGCATCTGGGCCTGTGAAGGCAGACAGCTCGGGCCTCTTGCCTACCATCTGTTGGAGGAGAGCAGGCCCTGGGGGAGGCTTTCTGAGGGTTCCTGTCCCTAATACTGGGGTCTTTGGTGAGCCTATTCCCAACTGACCCTGATTCCCCTCCCTTTCCCAGAAAAAGAAAGATTACGAGGTGGAGATGCTCCGTTTCCTTGAGGTGAGTGTTGCTCCAGGTGGGGACTGGGCAGAGAACACGGGCTATGCGGGAGAGCCCTGAGGATCCCTGGAGAGCAGGTGGACTGCAGCCCCACCCCTCTGTCTTCCCCACCAGAGCCTGCCCGAGGAGGAGCAGCAGCGGGTTCTGGGAGAGGAGAAGATGTTGAACATCAACAAGAAACAGGCCACCAGCCCAGCTTCCAAGAAGCCCACCCAGGAAGGCGGGAAGGTGGGCAGGGGCACCATCGGCCCAGTGGGAGGGGAACGAAGGGCTCCTGTAAACGGCCTGTGAACCCCGACCCTTCTGTACCTTCCCAGGGCGGCTCAGAGAAGCCTAAACGGCCTGTGTCCGCCATGTTCATCTTCTCTGAGGAGAAGCGGCGGCAGCTGCAGGAGGAGAGGCCAGAGCTCTCTGAGAGTGAGCTGACCCGCCTGCTGGCCCGCATGTGGAACGACTTGTCAGAGAAGAAGAAGGTTAGTCTTGCCCCTGAAAGGCGCCTCCCCACCAGTGTCCCCAGAGGGGCTGCTAGGACCACTTCCTCCCTTGGGGCAGCTGAGCAGCCTCGCCCCTGCCCCTGCCCCTGCCCCTGCCCCTGTCCCTGCGGCTTACATATGTGGCTGGTCTCAGATGCTGGGAGCCCAGCGAGCCGACCCGGAAGGCGGGAAGCTGTCAGCTACCCCTGTTGGCTCTGGGGGGAGCGGCCGGTAGGCGGGGCGGAGCCCACGGGGACATCTGTGCCGCCCACGCTTGTGCCAGCCCCTCCTCCCTACCCAGAGCTGCTGCTGCTGCTGCTGGTCGGACTTAGCGCGCCCCCTAGGGGTGACTCAGAGGCTGACACCTGTGTGGTCCTCCATAGGCCAAGTACAAGGCCAGGGAGGCAGCGCTGAAGGCACAATCTGAGAGGAAGCCAGGCGCGGAGCGCGAGGAACGGGGCAAGCTGCCAGAGTCACCCAAGAGAGCTGAGGAGATCTGGCAGCAGAGCGTCATCGGCGATTACCTGGCCCGCTTCAAGGTGGCAGGAAGTGGGACAGGGGTTTTCCCTGTAGCCTCCAGCCCTGGGTGACCCCTTTAGCTGATACCCTTGTCTGTCCCCAGAACGATAGGGTAAAGGCCTTGAAAGCCATGGAGATGACCTGGAACAACATGGAGAAGAAGGAGAAACTAATGTGGATTAAGAAGGCCGCTGAAGACCAAAAGCGATATGAGGTGGGAAGAGGACTGCACCCCCCCCCCCCATATAAGCTGGGGCTTTGAGCCAGAGATCCCAGCCTTGTTGTGACCCTGAACCAGTCTCAACTCGACGCTGCCCACCCCCCCAATTGAGCCTCAGTCTCATCAGTAAAATGGAGGAGATAGTATTGGCCTTCAAGGTTATTGTTGAGGGACATGAGTTCAATTCCAAAAATACATTGAAATGATAGTGCTTGACATAGGTGTAAGTTGTTAGGTAATTGTTCCCTGGCCATGCTTTGGTTTCTGCTCTTCCTGGCACATAAAAAGAGAACCAGCTAAGGCATGACAGAGTGGGGCAGGAGGCAGCAGTATTTCAGGGGTTGTGGGGATGAGTGTGACCCTTCCAGGTCTCCCCACAGAGGGAGCTGAGTGAGATGCGGGCACCTCCAGCTGCTACGAATTCTTCCAAGAAGATGAAGTTCCAGGGAGAACCCAAGAAGCCTCCCATGTGAGCCTGGGGCTGAAGCCTGCCTTGGTGTGGGGAGGGTGAGGACTAGAGGGCCTGTTGGTTGGGGGTCTTGACCCTCCCTTAACAACCCCCATCCCAGGAATGGTTACCAGAAGTTCTCCCAGGAGCTACTGTCCAATGGAGAGCTGAACCACCTGCCACTGAAAGAGCGCATGGTGGAAATAGGCAGCCGCTGGCAGCGCATTTCCCAGAGCCAGAAGGAGCACTACAAAAAGCTGGCCGAGGAGCAGCAGAAGCAGTACAGGGTGCACCTGGACCTCTGGGTCAAGGTAAGAGGGCAAAGGACCCTTGGGAGGGAGAGGGAGGCACCATCTTGTCTTATTCACCATTTCTTTCAATACCCCAGCAGTCCTAAGGGGCAGTGATTACTGTCACCCTTTTAAACCAAAGCTCAGAGAGGTTAAGTAATTTGCCCAAAGTCATACAGTAGGTATAAAAATTGAAATCAGACTGCCTTTTCTCTCTCCCTCTAGGACTGGGGGTCCTCTTTGGACTCTGGCTTGATTCCTAGTCTCTGAGCTTCCCTCTGTACCTTGGTTGAGTAGTAAGATCTGTAAAGTGAGGAGAATCATCTGTGTCCTCTCCAGCCACCCAAATTGGCCAAGAATTTGGCCAGAGATTAGACGCTCCAAATGTTAGATGAGCCCCAATGCCTCATCAGTGGCTCAGGGAACTTAGGACCAAGTAGGGTTGATGATATCAGGCTCTGTTGAGTCATTGTGGGGAGACTTCTAAGTTAAAGAAGGCCCCATCTATGGAGCCTCCATTTGGGTAGAGTAAGAAAATGAAAATGAGCAGTCTTGATGTATAGTGGCTTACATTAACCAGGAATGGTGGCACAAGCCTATAATCAAGGCTGAGGCAGGAGGGTGGCAAGTTTGAGGTCAGTCTGGACAACTTAGACCTTGTCTCAAAATAAAAATAAAAGGAGGTGGGGATGTAGCATCAAAAGCAGATACTTGAGCTGTATTCCTAGACCCCTGGGGCACTCTTCAGAGACCAGGTATAAAGATGGGTGATGTAAAGTCCTCAGCCTACTGCCTGGCTGGAGCTCAGTATGCTCAGCTGGCAGTAATCTGGGGAGCGTTTCAACCCCCACTTTCTCTCTGTCTCCCCAGAGTCTGTCTCCCCAGGACCGTGCAGCATATAAAGAATACATCTCCAATGTGAGTTTGGGAGCCCGGCAGTGGCATGGTGGGGGCAGGGATCCCCAGGACCTGGAACTCACAGCTGCCCCTTGTGCATCCCCATCCTCTCCTATAGAAACGTAAGAGCATGACCAAGCTGCGAGGCCCAAACCCCAAGTCCAGCCGGACCACCCTGCAGTCCAAGTCGGTAAGGAGCTTCTCCCAGATAGGGAGCAAGTATCTGTACAACAGGGTCCCAGTGCCTGGAGTGGCTGGGCCAAGACCACTGGTGTCTCTCTGCCCCTCCAGGAATCTGAGGAGGATGATGAAGAGGATGAGGATGATGAGGATGAAGATGAAGAAGAGGAAGACGATGAGAATGGGGATTCCTCTGAGGATGGTGGAGACTCCTCCGGATCCAGCAGTGAAGATGAGAGCGAGGATGGGGATGAGGTGGGGCAGGCAGGGCATGGTGGGAGGGGCAGGATTGAGTTCCACAAGGAGGGCCACCTGGTAACTGCACATCCTTTCTTCCTCTAGAACGAGGAGGATGATGAGGATGAAGATGATGATGAGGATGACGATGAGGATGAAGACAATGAGTCCGAGGGCAGCAGCTCCAGCTCCTCCTCCTCAGGGGACTCCTCAGACTCTGACTCCAACTGAGGCTCACCCCCCGGGGCAGCCAGGGAGAGCTTTAGAGCTCCCCTCCCCAACTGACCACCTTTGTCTCTCCCCCATGTTCTGTCCCCTACCCCCTGGCCTCCCCCACTTTCTGTCTTTCTTTTTCTTTTTCTTTTTTAAACAAAATATGGTGGGGGTAGGGGACTGGAGGAGCCCAGGCCAGGACTCTGTTTGCCTTGGAGCAATCGGCCCTGGGGGTCCTCCAGGGAGAGCAACCATCAGACTGAGCCAGCACTGGACCAGACCGGCCCACCCCACCCCTCTTCTGCACTTGCAGTTCTGGCATGGACAATGGACCAGGGGTGGGGAGTCCCAAAGAGTTCAGTGAGGCCCTCCACACCTGCAACCCAAACCAAGGTGGGGTGGAAGCTTGGGGAGGACCCCTTCCTTCCCAGAGGGGCTCACCACCTGGACCCCTGCATTGGAACTGGAGGCAGGGAAACTGTTGGGAGAGGCGGGCAGGTGCCTTTGAGAAAACAGGCACTGCCCTGATGGTCCTCTCCCCTGCCCCTGCAGAAAGGAGCTGCCTGGACCCACTCATGGGGGAGGGGCAGAAGTGTTTTTTATATATGTGTATATATTTTTTTTTTAAGCTCTGAGCTGTCAACGAGACGTTTCCTACCGATCCCGGCTGCCGTCTCTGTTGTCATTTCTGGGAGAGGGAGGGTTTAGGGGGTAGATTTGGAACTTTTTTTAAAAGGTCTTGATGTGTGTGGGAAAGAGAGAGAGAGAGAGAGAGTGTGTGTGTGTGTGTGTGTGTGTGTGTGTGTGTGTGTGTGTGTGTGTACGTGTGCACGCGCACACGCTGTATATAGCATGAGTGCACCTGTGGGTGTGTTTGAGTGCGTGTAGAAAAGAGAAGGGGTCTGTCCTGGAGCCCACCTCAGTTTTTGTGAATCTGGAAAAGGGTTGGTGAGGGCCAGGGAGATGATGATCCCAGTGGGAACAGGCTGAGGCTGCCCTTCTCTGCATGTCTCCACTTTGCCTGGTCTCTGGTTCTATTTGGGGAGGGCACTGAAGCCACTCTTGATGCTTCCTATACAGTTTCCCTGTGCCAGGGTCATGTGCATCTGAGCTGCTGCTGGTCCCTACTGTCCAGCAGGAAGGCGGGAAAGGGCAGACAATGGTGTGAACCTTAAAACTTTTCTTTGATGGAAAAGGCCTTCTGGCTCATGTGAGGGGGCCAGCCTGGCCACTCTGGGTTCAGAGTCTGGGCATCAGGAAGTGTGTTGAGCTCTTATGTACACATCCCTAACTGCCTTCCCCCATGTCCTCTGGCCACCCCATTTCCTTTGATTTCTCAGGTCTGCTCCCCCTCTTCCTTGCCCCTCAACCTTATAGTTGGGAAAGGGGCTACAGAAGCTGCTTTCTGCAGCTGTCCCTTTAACCCTTGCCAGCCATCCCAAGTTTTTTGGTACCCTGATTCCTTGACTCTTAATAAGCCAAGCCACCTTATCTGTGGATTTAATTTTTGTTGTTGGCAGTTTTTACTAAATTGGTTTGAAAAAAATTTTTTTTAAAACAATCATGTCAGTGACCTATTTAATCGGGGCTTTGTGCTTCCCACCTTCCCCTCTGAATGAAAGCCAGGAATGGGGGAAGTGGGACCTCTGCCAAGGTGGTGGGGCAGAAAAGGTAAAGGGCCCCACCCCAGATAGGCTGTGGGTCTCTCAAATGAAAGCAGAGACAATCTGCTTTGCCTGGACCCTGGTGCTTGGATGGGGAGGCCTAGGGAGGGACACTCCCCACTCCCACTCCCCTTCCTTTATCCTGACCCAGGAATTAAGTACAGGAGTTTATAGGTTATTTCCTCCTAAGAACCCCTGCAAAGACCCCCCACCCAATATCCTTTATCTGAATGCCCCTGCACTATTATGTTTTAGTGGAATGTGTTTTCATTTAAAAATAACTTTGAACAGGATACTTTTCCTGTTTTAAAAATTGAAAAATTCTTACAGTACAGACAGGGCCATGGGGGTGGGGGTGTTGGTGCTGTAAGAGGTCGCTCTGAGTGCATTTTGGCACTGGGACGGGATGGCTGGGGTGGGAAGACCCCCATTCCCCCACCTTTTTTTTCTAATATTTAAGGAGTGTTTTGTAGGTTTCAACAACAACCACACTTGAATTTGTATTATGGGAGGTGGGAGGGAATGGCTTAGAGGTGTCTGCCTAAGCTTAAGGCCAACTGTGGAAGTTTTGTTTTCCCTTTTTTTTGTACAATAAAGTGAAAAATGAAGGTCTGACTGCTGTCTGGTCACTGGAATAAGTGAAAGTGGGTGGCAGGGGTGACCCAATAGGTCAGATAAACTCTTGAAGCTATCTTGTTTGCCCTTTCTAGAACCATCTTACATCATTTTGTGCTACTGTTTGGTGCTTTCTATATTCAGTTGTTCCGGGGCTGGGGATGTGGCTCAAGCGGTAGTGCGCTCACATGGCATGCGTGTGGCCCTGGGTTCGATCCTCAGCACCACATACAAATAAAGAGGTTGTGTATGCCCAAAACTAACTAAATAAATAAATATTTTAAAAAAATATAAATTAAAAAAAAATAAATTCAGTTGGTCCACCTGAGGTTGTCAGTCATGAAGGACTGACAACAAGTTTTGGGAACAAATGCATTTTCACCAGAGGGCACCGCCTTAGAAAATGAGGTGATAAACCACTGAGGTCAAGGGTTCATCCTGGGCATGCCAGCCCTCCTGGTTGGTGCAGGATTTATCAAGTAGTGTTTGGGGCACCCTCCCACTTTGAGCCCTCGGCTCCATCTGGGTTCAGCATGATTTCCTAACCATCCAGGCCTCTGATAGGAAGTGGCTGGGACAAGATGACTTGCCCTCTGCAGCTTATGGATGTCTGCTTTCCTTGCACAGGATTCTGTTGGGTTCCTGGAACAGCAAAGGGCTGCAACACAACCTCTGTCTAAAGACTCCACCCCTGACCCCTCTCCTGTTTTGGGCCAAACTTCCAAAACTTTCCCACTCACCATTCTCTTAAGGCTACTCTTTACACCCAGTGGACACTTGCCTGTGTCCTGCTTTCTTGGTTTACTCTGTCGGTGTCAGCCCTCCCTCCTCATTCTGTCCTAGGTGTTGCTGTCTCTCCCTTGAACCTCCTGCTAAAAAATATGAGTCCAGCCATATTTCCTGTCTCCTATATGCTTGCTCGCTTGCCCTCCCATCATGGTACAAAAACACAGAGGCCCTCGCTAGATTCTAGCACCATAATCCTGGATGTCCCAGCCCCCAGAACTATGAGCCAAATAAAATTCTATTTTACCCAGTCTGATATCCTGGTACAGTAGCAGAAAATGGTCTAAAACACCACTCTTCTACAGAACTGTGTAGATATCTATGCATCCTCTGGGGTATCTCAGAAACACCTTGTACCTCAAGACCCAAAATAATCAAAAACTATGTAGTCATTCAACCTAGAAACCATAGTGTCAGCCTTGACTCCTCCCTCCCCCTTTCATTTTCATGTCCATCACCTGGACGTGTCCATTCCACTACCTAAATCTCTCTGAAACCTGTCTAGCCTGCTCACAACTGCCATTCCCATCCTAGCATCACCATCACCCAACTTCTGCACCTTTTTTTTTTTGTAATTTATTTTTTTTAAGAGAGAGTGAGAGTGAGAGAGAATTTTTTAATATTTATTTTTTGGTGGACACAACATCTTTGTATGTGGTGCTGAGGATCGAACCCGGGCCGCACGCATGCCAGGCGAGCGCGCTACCGCTTGAGCCACATCCCCAGCCCTGTAATTTATTTTTTAGTTGGATACAATACCTTTATCTTATTTATTTTTATGTGGTGCTGAAGATCCAACCAAGGGCCCTGCACATGCTAAGCGAACGCTATACCACTGAGCCACAACCCCAGGCGCCCCCCCCCCCCCCCCCCCCCCCCCCGCAAAGACTTTCTTAAACTGGTCTTCCTATTTGCACTCTTGCCCCCTACAGTTCATACTGCACACAGCAGCCAAAGTTGTTTTAAAAACAAATTTGGAGAGATGGGGTTGTGGCTCAGCAGTAGAGTGCTCACCTAGCATGTGTGAGATGCTGGGTTCAACCCTCAACACTATTTATGTCTAAATCAATCAATTAATTAATTAAAGATATTGTGTCCAACTATAACTAAAAATTTTTTTTAAAAAAAATTGGTGGGCTAGGCTGGGGTTATGACTCAGTGGTAGAGCACTCACCTTACATGTGTGAAACCCTGGGTTCAATCCTCAGCACCACATAAAAATAAATAAATTAAAACAAAAATTGGCGGGCTGGGGATATAACTCACTTGGTAGAGTGCTTGCCTCACATTCACAAGGCCCTGGGTTCAATCCCCAGCGCCATAAAAAAAAAAAAAAAAAAATGGCTGGGTGGGTGGCTTGATGTACACACCTTTAATCCCCAGTGACCAGGGAGGCTAGTGCAGGAGAATACAAATCCAGTCTGGGCAATTCAGTGATATCCTGGCTTAAAATAAAAAAGGGCTGGGATATAGCTCAATGATAGAATGCTCCTGTGTTCAATCCTAATACAAAACAAACAAACAAACAAACACAAACAAAAAAAAAAAAAGAAAGCTAGGCAGTGTGGTGCACACTATAGTCCCAGCTCTTGTAGTGCTGAGGTAGGAAGATCACTTGAGCACAGGAGCTCAATGCCAGCCTGAGCAACATAGTGAGACCCCATTCTCAAAAACAAAAAACAAAACCAAAAATCTCTGATCACTTCAGTTTTCTTCAGATTACTCTGGTACTTAAAATTTACCATGGCCATAGAGGATGGACCCTGCATCCTCTCTTTCCTTTTGCTCCACTCTTTCTAATCATTCACAGTGATCCAGATAAGTGATCTTTCTTTTGTTTCTTGAGCATGCCTACCACAGGGTCTTTGTACTTCTCATACATACAACTGGTTTTCTCATCTTTTAGGCCTCAGCTCAAATGTTACCTGACAGATAGGCCTTTCCCAACAAGCCTCCCAAAGAGGCCTCCTCCTACATCTCCTTGTTTGTTTACTGGTCTATTCTCTCTCCCAAAGGAAATACTTTCTTGTTCATTGCAGTAATCCCACCACTTAAAACTGCCCAGCATATATATGATAACCAAGAAAAATGGTCTGAATGAATGACTAAGTATGGCCCACAGGTCCAGGATGAGGGGTCTGCTGCTCCTGCTGGGCTCCAATTCCAGCCAGCCACATTAGCCCTCTATGCTTCAAACATACCATCTTCTCTTCTAGGGTCCATACACATACTGTTCTCTCTGCCTAGTTCTCTGGGGGAAGAGGGAGGCCCTGAACCCCAACAAAAAAAGGTCTCAATGTCATGTTTCTTTGGCAGCCTGGACCTGGATGGACACCTTCATACTCAGACTTGTTTCTTCCAAGCCAGGTTTTGCTAGGCAATCAGCCCCATTAAGACAAGGTCTGTGTGACTCTCTTGTTGCTGTAACCCTAGGGCCTCACCCAGAGCCAGAATCACATCAGTCCTTAGAGTTTATAAACTGGTGCTAACTGTGGAGACTGGGCCTGTGCCCAAAGAGGTCACCACTACAGAATAGCCCTGGCCAAGCACCAAATAAATAGTAAGTCCAGTGGTAAAGAAGTTTGGTACAAGGGGCTGGGGATGCAGCTCAGTGGTTAAAAACTTGTCTCGCATGTGCAAGGCCCTGGGTTCCATCCCCAGCAGCAGCAACACCACAACAAAAAAGTTTGGTATGACAATGGCCATGATGGGGGGTGGGATATGAGGAAAAAATTAGGTAAAGAGAGAAGAGCCATGAAGGTTTCTTGGGCATGTGCAAATTCCTTAGGGGAGGATGTTGTGGATATGTTTAGGTAAGAAACAAAGCAGCATCACTGGACTAGAGAGGTAGAAGACAAGAGGTAAGGAAGGCTGAGGCCATGCTGTATAAGTTCCTAAAGATATATCCTCTAGATCCAAGTTCAACCACCTTCTGAGTCTCTACAGATTAGTCCCACAGTAACCCAATATATTCCAAACTGAACTTGTCGTCCTCCTGAATCCTCTGCAGAGTTCCTCACTAGTTAAACACGGTTTAAAATGTTTTCAGGACCTCCTTCTCCTTTACCTGATACAGCTCAACCAATAATGAAAACCTACTGCTTTTCAGAATGATAAACTTAAAGTGCAAGTCTGCTCAAACAATTCCCTTTCAGGACTCCTCACTGCTTATAGGGTTAAAGCCCACAAACTCCTTGGTGCACACTTAGACCTGTATGATCTGGCCTGCTCACCTCCTGCAGTTTCCCCATCCATTCCTGTCCCCAACAGTCCCAAGAGTGATCCCTATTCTGAAGCTCACTGTTGGGATATCTAATGCTGTCTTGACCTTCTAGTTCACCTTCCCCTGCAAGAAGCCTTTCTTTAGGGCCAAGTGCAGTGGCACACCCGGGAGGCTGAGAGTTCAAAGCCAGCCCCAGCAACTGTGAGGCGCTAAGTAATTCAGTGAGACCCTGTCTCTAAATACAAATAGGGCTGGAGATGTGGCTCAGTAGTAGGCTGCCCCTGAATTCAATCGTCGGTACACGCCCCCCCCCCCAAAAAAAAAAGCCTTTCTTGACCAATTCTCTTACATCCTTTGCTGCTTCTTTCTGGCTGTCTCTGAACTCTGTGCATATCTTTTTTGTTTTTAATCACACTATTATGCAATTATTTTCCAACAAATCTACCTACCTATCCCACTAGATTGTACATTTCTTGAAGAAGCACACTGTCATATTTCATATTTGTATCCCAGCACCCGCAGCGCATTAAGAATAACAGCCAAACCGGAAGGGGTGGCTCACGCCTGCAATCCCGGTGGCTGGGGAGGCTGAGGCAAGGAGGATCTAGAGTTCAAAGCCAGCCTCAATAAAAGAGAGGTGATAAACAACTCAAGTGAAACCCTGTCTCTAACTAAAATACAAAATAGGGCTGGGGATATGGCTCAGTGGTCGACTTCCCCTGAAGTTCAAGCCCTGGTACCAAAAAAAAAAAAAGAAAGAAAGAAAAAAAGAATAACAGCCAAGATTTACCAAGCATTTACACTGACCTACAAATCTCACGCACTGGCTTATTAATCTTTATGGTTTTTATACCCACTGACAATGTTAGAAACTGAGGTACAGGGAATTCACTTGCCAAATCCATTCACATCCGACTCCTTGGAAAACTAAAAGATCCAATCATGGTCTCAAGTATGTGATTTCAGACTTTAACCCTATCTCCTGAGGAAAGAGGGCTGTCACACAATCATTCTAGGGCACCAGACAAGACTGATGGCAATGCCAGTCTAGGCATCTACTGCGGCTGAGAAAAGGTCCGTTCGTCCGGAAAGGTAAAGGGGACTGAAAGCGTGCGGAATGTGCACCCCCTCACACCCCGGTGAGTAGCACTGGGTCGTAGGAAGGGTCGGAGGAAGGGTCTGGCCAGTGTCAGGGAGGCAGGCTGACACTGGGGGGTCCAGTTTGAGTTCCGGAAGCAGGAAGGGCGAGCAGGTGTGGGATCTAAATTAGGATGAGAGCTGAAAAGGCGCTTCGCTCAGAAGAGCGCAGCTCGGCCTCCGCCCTCAGCGGTGGACCCTCATCGCGGGAGCTTGTAGGTTCACAGGCCTGGAGTGGGCTGAGACCCGCCCAGAAACCGGGAGAACGAGCGTGAACGAGCCTCTTCGGCTCCAAGGGTTTTCTGCCCTGAAGTCCTATCTACGCCCCACTTCAAATCCGTCCTCTTCTTAGAAGTGGCTGCACGCCTCGGGGTAAAAGTGGGGAGCGGAATGGAGGGGGGGGAGGAAAGAGCGGGGAGCCCCGAGGGAAGGGCGGGGGAGCCTGGGCCGGAAGGCGTCCCAGGCTCGGCTGGGAGCCGGCGCTCTCTTTCGACGCCACCCGCTGCCCCCGCCCCTGAGCCGGCCGGGACGGCACAACGTCTCCGCCCCCAGCGCACCGCGCACCTCACCTTGAACGCTGCCCCACCCACCCTCGTCCTATTGGGCCTCCGGTGCCGAGAAGACACAGCGATTGGCTGGGGTGGTCTACGAAGGCCCCGCCCATTTCTCCGCCCCCGTCCCTGTCCGCCGGTACTTTGGACGGCGGCGTGGCGCCCCTCCTCCCCTCCCGGTCCCCGCCCCCTGGAGCAAATGCTGCCGAGCTGCGGCCGCGGGGCAGATGCACGCGCTCGGGCCCTTCTAGCAGGCGCGAGCCGTCGCTGGGCGCGCGAAAGCGAAAGAAGGAAGTGGAAGGGAGGGCGAGGGCGGGGTGTTGAGGAGGGGCGGGAGGAGGAAGAGGAGGAGGTTGGAGCGCGCTCGCGCCTGGCCTCGCGCCCGCGCGGAGGGAGGGGGAGAGGGGAGCGCGCGCGCACGCTCGCGTTCTCGCTCGCTCCATCCATCCATCCTCCGGTCGCGGCACGCGCGCGCGCTCCGGGCTCGCGCCGCACCCCCCGCCCGGGAGAGGCGGGCTGGAGTGGGGGGCGGGGGGAGGGGCGCGCGGACGGCGCGCGGACTGCGCGCGGGCGGGGTGAGGTGAGGAGGAGGAGGCGGCGACGGGACGAGAAGGGAGGGGAAGGGGCCATGGCCGCCCGGTGAGGCGGCGAGGCGGGGGGGCGGCCCGACCCCCCGGCCCCGGGCCCTGGGCCCCGGGGAGAGGCGAGGACGGACCGACGGACATGGGGCTCCGGAGCAGCCGCCGCCGCCGCCGCCGCCGGAGGACGCGGCCCTGAGAGGCCGCCGGGCCCCGGCGCGGCCCCCCGGGCGGGGTGAGTACGGGACGGAGACGGGAACGGGGGAGGGGCCTGCGGGGGGCGGGGCCCGAGGCGGGGCTTGGGCCCCCTCCCCCCCAGGTCTGGGTCAGCGCCCCTTCCCCTCCCCCCGGGCCGACGCGGAAACGCCCGGCTTCCCCCGGCTTCCCGGCCCGGCCCGGGCCCCCTGCTCTCCCCCTGGCTGGGTCCCCCTTGGGCGGGGCAGGGCCGGCCGGGGAGGGGGCGCGGGGCCTTTGTTAGGGAGCCAGGCCCCAGCCCCCGGGACAATAGACACCCTCCCGGACTCCTCTCCCTGGCCGGCCGGGGCTGTCGGCAGGCGGGGACCAAGAGGGGCCGGGACGCGTCCCACTCTGCCCACTCTCTGGGGGTCGGTCTGTCCCGGCCCGGCGCTGGCCTCGGGCGGCTCGACTCTCCTCCCCCCAGTCGGTATGATGCAGCAGCAGTGCCGCAGGGACGGGGGAAGAGCCGCGGCCCGGCCTCCTACCCTTCCCAGTGCCCCTGGCTCGTTTGTCAGTTCCCACCCCACTCTAGGCCGGCAGCTCCTTAAACTCGTACCCACCGTTCAGAGGGGCCCCCGGACTATGGGCGCTGTTTCTGAATCCTTTGGTGGGGGTTTCTGGACTTTGGGGCTCTTGGAGAGACTTCCGGGCTGGTCCTGAGGGAGGGAGGGTGTTATCTAAAAGAAGAACAGGTAAGGGGAGTGCCCACTCCTCTAGTGCTAGCCCACAGGGCTGTACCCCCTTCTGCTCCAGGTGGCTGGAAATGCCCCTTTGACTCTGCTTGTCTGAGCTCTGCTCATCTCCATGCAGTGGCAGGCTTATTTCAAGGGAAGACAGTGGGGTGAAGGTTGTAGGGTCCTAGGGCCATTCCTACTTCTGGTAGCAGTACCCCCCCAAGTGGACATCCTGGCTGAAAGCAGAGGTGACTCTGAGGAGAGCCTTTAGGGAAGGGGGTGTCTTTAGGATTCTGTGCAGTTCTTTGCCACACCCTGTGGGTTTGCTTTGAGGCCTTAGAGTTCCTTCTCCTCCCCCTGCTGCATTGCACCATGGGTATCAAAGAGGGGTTTGAGTTTTGGGGACCTGGGGTGAGCTGCTGCCTCCTAGAAACCCACACTCTGATTGGCAGTAGAGACCAGGGCCTGGTCTCAGGCCTGAGAAGGACTAGGCTACCTCTGGTTTTTAGTCTCTGAGGGACTACCCAGGCTTAGTGGTCCTGGGCCTTGGGGAGGGAGATACTCTGATGCCAGGATTAAGCCCTGGGCAGTGAGGTGAGGAGGGGAAGTGGCAGTCTTCAGAGATACCTTGTACTCACATCAACACCCCCATCCCCATGTGTACAGCCGTGTTGCCGCCCGCTGTGCTATGAGCAGTCAGAGCTCCGTCTCCACAAGAGTTTACAAATGAAAATGGAGGAAATGTCTTTGTCTGGCCTGGATAACAGCAAACTAGAGGTGAGGGCTCCCCCACGTGTGCCTCTAGTTCTTTTTCTTGATGTCTCTACATCGCTATATCTGGCATCCACGCCAAAGAGGAATTTGGATAGTTAGCCTTGTTCCTTAAAGGGAATAGCCAGCTGAAAAGACCCAACAATTGGGGAAGAAGAAAGAATTCAAAATCAAGATGGGGAAAATGGCAAAGAAAGCATGATATTTGGCCAGGGCCAGGAGATTTGGTTGGCGAGAGTCACTGGCAGTCTAGAGGGCCATGACTCTTGTGATTGGATATTTTCCCCTGGGGCTCAGGCCATCGCTCAGGAGATATATGCGGACCTGGTCGAGGATTCTTGTTTGGGATTCTGCTTTGAGGTACACCGAGCTGTCAAGTGTGGCTACTTCTTCCTGGACGACACAGACCCTGATAGCATGAAGGATTTTGGTGAGCTTCAGGGTAGAAGGAGAGTAGTCTAGCTAGCCCTGCCCAAAGAATGCATGGAGGGTTCTTCTCTGGAAACTGCCTTAGATGTGGATCCTGGAGCTCCTGCTAGTTTAGGCAGGGGGTTTTGAAGAGGCCATGGGACCACGCATGGGTGGGTATAAGGAGAGGGTTCCCTGCCCACCCTGATCGCCACGCCTCTCCTGTCCCCAGAGATCGTGGACCAGCCCGGGTTGGACATCTTTGGACAGGTATTCAACCAGTGGAAGAGCAAGGAGTGTGTTTGCCCTAATTGCAGCCGCAGCATTGCCGCCTCCCGCTTTGCTCCCCATCTGGAGAAGTGCCTGGGAATGGGGCGGAACAGCAGCCGAATCGCCAACCGCCGGTGAGGATAGAACTAGAGCTGCTCATCTTTTGCATCCTGTAGGCCCCTAGGGCATTTGTAGAAAATAGAGGGTGGGTTGTTCTTGACTCCAGATGTTCCACAGTACCTTTAAAAGTTGTAGGCACCATAACTCTTTCTCTCCCCTACCTTTGGCAGGATTGCCAATAGCAACAACATGAACAAGTCTGAGAGCGACCAAGAGGATAATGATGACATCAATGACAACGACTGGTCTTATGGCTCGGAGAAGAAAGGTGTTTGGGGACCTGAGGAGTCTTGGGGGACACTGGGATGAGGTGGACAAGCAGGAATTGAGTATACATTGATCACAATTACTGTTATAAATAAGGGGGGGAGTGTGTTTTTGCATTTTTTAAAAATAGTCTTAGATTGAAGACTTTTAAAAGTAACCTTGCTTTATATCCTTTCACCCTCACAGCCAAGAAAAGAAAATCAGACAAGGTGAGAGCCGGGGCGAGCATGGGGGAAATTTGGGCGAAGGACAGATACCCTCCCCTTTGGGCAGGGAGTCCTCAGGTGTCTTGACTCAAGTCTGAGGTCACTGGTCGCCTCTGGGTTTGGGGGTGAGGGTGTGTCTGTGGTGGGCAGGGAGGCAACAGAGGCCTTGGCATGGGGGAGGAAATAATAGGCAGACAGGCCTCTTAATGGGGGAAAAGAGTAGGAATTTGAGGATATTCTTTGTCAAATCTTTTTTCCTTCCCTGGGTTCTCGGCTCCCCCTTATCGTTGCCCTTTCCCCAAAGCTATGGTATCTCCCATTCCAGAACCCCAATTCCCCTCGAAGATCCAAGTCTTTAAAACACAAAAATGGTAAGTGGGGCTGGAGCAACAGGGGTGCTGCTAGCTGTGTCTTCTGGGATTCATTGTGGGCCTGGGGTGGAGGGAGAGGTGGGGGATAGGGGTGTGGAGGGAGGGCCTATGATCCTTCTGTCACCCCCACTTCCTCTCTGGTTATTTTCAGGGTTCTCTGTCTGTACCTCTGCATCAAACACCCTTCCCCTTCTTTTTTCTTCTTCAGGGGAACTTAGCAATTCGGATCCTTTTAAGGTGAGTAGAGGCTGCCCCCCTTATGCTCTTCCTCATTGTCTTTATGAGGTGGTTGGGATTTGGATAAGTAGGATCCGAATGTTGACAGCCACCAAGTTGGGCTGTTTGAATCTTGTGTTTATTCTTTCTGCGTCCCACTCCCTTATCTGTGTACAGGTGGAATGAAAGGACTCATTGGGAAAACTGTTCTATCACAGAGGCAGGAATGGGAGGGACTAATCCTCTGCTCCGTGTGTGTGTGTGTGTGTGTGTGTGTGTGTGTGTGTGTGTGTGTGTGTATTTGTGTGTATTTTACTGGGCATTGAATCCAGTACCTCACATGTGCTAGGCAAGTGCTCTATCACTGATGTGCATCCCCAGTTTCTTGCTCCCTTTTTGTCTGTGGCTTCTTTACTTCTCTGACATGCACTTCTGGTTCTCACAGTATAGCAACTCAACTGGGATCAGCTATGAGACCCTGGGGCCAGAGGAGCTGCGAAGCCTTCTCACCACGGTGAGGAACTGGGGCTGGGGAGGCTGTTGGGAGTGGGCTGGAGCCATAGACAGGTCAATACCCTGGAGGAGGCTGGTGACAGCAGTTAGAGCCATAGAATTCTTACTCTAGAAGTAAGTTTCCTGGCCCACAGTGGTCTGGACTGTATTGACACCCTGGGGCCATTTCTGCTTGTGCAGTCTATCCTTGATGCAGAAGGGAGCATCTAGTATCTAGAGTAGGTTTCCTTCCATCCCTCCTTTCAGCTTATATTCCTCTTCCAGCAATGTGGGGTGATTTCTGAACACACCAAGAAGATGTGCACAAGGTGAGCACAGAACCTAGAAAGGGGTTCGGGGCCCCTCCTGCACACTCATGCTGGGCATGTGTCAGGAGTACCCCTGGACTTGAGCAGTGGGGCTCCCGCCCTTTCCCTCCCCTCCTTCAATGATCAGGCCTTAGGCTTCCATCTGGAGGCTCTCCGCTTACCCCTTCCCTGTTCCTTTGGCCTCTGCTGAGGGGAGGGGCTCTCCCTGAGTTCCTCAGGTCCTTCCCTATTTTGTCAGGGTCTGATAATTATGTCCCCACCAGGTCTCTGCGCTGCCCCCAGCATACGGATGAGCAGAGGCGAACTGTGCGGATTTATTTCCTCGGGCCCTCAGCGTAAGTGATCCTTTCAGAAGGTTGTGGGTTGTAGCAGGTTAGGATGGTGATGGTTATCCCTAAAACCCTTTTTTGACGCTTTCTCTTTCCAGAGTCCTTCCGGAGGTTGAGAGTTCCCTGGATAATGACAGCTTTGACATGACTGACAGCCAGGCCTTGATCAGCCGGCTTCAGTGGGACGGCTCCTCTGATCTCTCACCCTCTGATTCAGGCTCCTCCAAGACGAGTGAAAATCAGGGATGGGGTCTAGGTATGTGATACAGTTGGGACCCAGGAATTTTCTGTTCACACTCAACCGATTGACACCTCTCTTGCCACAACCCTATTCTCATCCCTTGTAACTTTTCTCTGCAGGTACCAATAGCTCCGAGTCAAGGAAAACCAAGAAAAAGAAATCCCATCTGAGCCTGGTAGGGACTGCTTCTGGCCTGGGCTCCAATAAGAAGAAGAAGCCAAAGCCACCGGCACCCCCAACGCCCAGCATCTATGATGACATCAACTGACTTGGGTGCAAGGGATAGCCTTTGGCTGAGCAGAGCCCTCTCTCCCAACCCCCACCCAGGTGGCATAGCCTGGCAAATGGACGGCTGCTGGGGGTTTGGGCTTGGGAAGTTTGGTGGGCCAGGCAGGCAGAGGATCCATTTATGCACCCCTGGGGGGTGTCAGGGTCCTCTGCAATAGAGCACGACCCCTCAGCGTGCAGGACTCAGACCTGGACTTATTATGCCTTGGACATAAGTTTGGTGGGGAGGCAGTTTTCCTATTTATTCTGTGAGTTACTGGATGTCCAGCTAGGCCAGGGGCCTGACCTGGGCACTGTGCCAGCGCACTGCCTGCCCCCCACCCCAGGAACTGGACTAAGCCCTGCCGAGGGGCACTGTGGCTACCCGGGAGGCTGTGGGTTAGAAGCTGAGCCTGGAGGGGGCCTCCCCTGGCTGCCCTCAGCAATGTGAATGGGTCCGGTGCTTGGAGCTGAGGGGCAGGGCTGGGTGTGTCCTGTCTGTGTGCAGCGTCCTATCAAGTGCCCCCAGTCCCAGGGGTGGCAGGCACAGAGTGCTCTCTGCTGAGGTAGGCGTCCAGAACTGCCACCGCCTTCCCTGCCTCACAGGGCAGCCCTTTCCCCTCAATCCCCGTGGGCCTCCTTGGCAGCAGGAGCTGTCCTTTTGTTGTTGGGTGCCAGGAAAGGGCCTCCAGCCTCTACAGCTTCAAGGAATGGGAAGGGGAGGGTAGGAGGAGGGAGCTGCGTATCAAAATGACTCCCCCCTTCAATCCCTCCCTGACCCAGGGCTGGTGAGGAGTGGGGCCCCAAGGTGAGAGGGAACGGTGCTGCTTTATTTGAAATGTTTTCTTACCTCATTCCCTGCCCCAGGAAGGGGCCCAGCCTCACCCTCCTGGGGTGGCCCCATGTTCCTCCTGCCCACCCTGTCCCACCGCCCTGCTGGGGCAGCCTGAGTTCCCAGCTGCTGCTTGCCACCCCTTCACCTTGACCAGCTTCAGTTCCTCTCAATGCTCCTGCCTCCAAAGCCTGCCCTGTTTCCCTTTCCTTCGCCGCTTTTAAGTTATTTATTCTGTATTTGTGGTTTGGGGCTCTGAGGAAAATCCTAATCTTGTGCCTCTCCCCTTTGCTAGGAGTAGGGTGGGAAGAGGGTGGTCTCTGTGCCCTGGGTTGTCAGTGGAGAGGGAAGGGGTATCATTGCCTCTCTGGGACTGTCATGCCAGTGTGCCCACCTGACTGGTCTACATCCTGAAAAGATGTACCATCCCACCTCCACGCGGGCAACACCACCCCTAGGAGCCAAGCTGGAGGACTGCAATCTGGGCTGGGAGCAGAGCAGAGCTGACTGACACAGGGATGGAGTTGACCCTGAGCCGAATTATCTGGCACTTGCTGGACATGTCCCCTGCCCTTCTCCCAGGAGGAGCCACTCCCACATTTGGGTAGCTAGTACCCAGGACTGGTTGGACTGATTTGGGTTAGGGACCCTAGAGGGTTAAGGGAACAACAGAGATAGGGCAGCAATACCCTGTCTGGAACCCCAGTCTCCCCCTGGGGTGGTTCTGATTGTGGCTGATGCCTGGTTACGAATTGGTTTTTAACCCAAGCATTGTGATTATTTTTTAAAAAGCCAAACCAATTTTGGCAGGAGTTAGAATAAATCCTGGGGCCTGGGCTCCTCTGGTCTTGGCCCTCCACAGCCTTTTCCCTCTAAGGGGAAGCCAGAGGGTGAGGAGGATCTCAGCAGGCCTCCAGCCACTTCCAAATGAAGTTTTGGGAGTTGGTTGAAGGTGAAGGGAGGAAGGCCTAGGGCCACTCTCCCTTCTGAGAGGCAGCTGTAGCTCAGGCCCTAACATACCCTTTCCCCTCTGGCCTCCCGCTTTCCCCCTCTGGTCAGAGGAGGGAGAAGTGGGGAGTAGTTTGGGAACTGGTTTATCCACATAACCTTCCCCAGTGTTCCTTGGCCCACCCTCAGGGCAGAGCCCCCTGCCCAGGCTGGGTAAGAGATGGGCTTGGTCCAGCAGGGACCCTGAGGGAGCAAACCCCTTCCCTTCTGGGGAGAGTGCCCCCTCTACCATGTAGTTGAACAGGGGCTAGGAGCTCCCCGCCCCCTCCCTCTAACAGCAGGCTGTGTGGGTTTCAATTCCCATCCTCCCCGCCCCGGCTAGGTGTCGTCCGCCCTGTATCCTATCATGTGTCTGAGTGTGTGTGGGGGGGTTCTGTACTAATTTCCATGGCCGGTGGCTTTCCCTTCCATGCATCACTCCCCCCCGCATGCCCAGGGGCCACCCGCCTGGCATTACCGCATGCTGGGGTCATTGGGGGAGGGGGGTGGGGCTCACGCTGTCCTGTGGTCTTGAGATTTTTATTTTTGCATATGTAATCCATCCTGTACAGGTAGCTAACTTTGTAAACGCTGTGTATTCTCTCTGCCCCCATGGCTGCTGGTGTAAATAAACTGCATCTCCCGTTGGTAGCTTGGCCTACCCACCCTCATTACCATGTGCAGGGGGCAGAGGAAAGCCATCCTCAATGTCACAGAAAGAGGCTCCAAAGCCACAAAATGGAACTTTTATTTAGTCAGACACTGACCCTCCATCCAAGTGTCCCAGAGGCGAGGGCCCAGGGCTGAGTGATGCATACCCAGAACTCGTCCTTGGAAGTCAGGCAGGGTAGGATGCTGGCTGAAAGCCAGTGCTGTCTTGCTTACAGCCTTAGGCCTAGGGTAGCAGCAGCTGTGGCCTAGCCTCTCCCAATGCTAGGGGCTTGGCCTTGTGCCCCAACCCCCTTCCTGACTGAGCTCTGTAGAAGACTCTTTAAAAAAAAAGAAAAAAAAGTGCTTTGAAAAAAGGGGGAACACCCTATTCCTGCTACAAGGGTAGAGGGAGCAGGTGGAAGTAGCTGGGTGCCCATAGGGTAAGCTGGCACAGCCTTCATCCCTGTCTCAAAAGACACTTGTCTAAGGAATGGAAGGATACTCCAGGATCCCTACAGAAGTATGCCAAGGGTCATGCTGAGCTGCCCTGGCAGTGGCTTTGGGTGCTGAGGGGTAAACATGCAAGACACAGGGCCACAGCTGGGAGGGTCTCAAAGCCTGGCCTTTCTGTTCAGCTTGGCCTTTGGCTCTGAGCTCTTTCAGGATTCTAAAAGCATATGAAGGTGATATCCTTGTTTCTACCTGAGTTGTGCTTGCACAGGGGGAACATCTGTACCCCTGTGGACATAAGGGGAGGCCTTACACCTGCCTCCTGTGTCTTATGGATGGGGTGCGCACCACATCCTTTCCACCCCTCCCTCCCAGGCCCTTGGGCCCAGCTCTGGCCAGGAAAGTGGGGAGGCCATAAAGGAGGAAGACCATGCCTTTCATTTTCTCCCTATGTCCTTATCGTCCATACATCCCAAATATGAGGAAGCTGAAGAAGACTGTGACACCCACCAGGGAGACAGTAGCAGGTGCTGTGAAAAACTGACGGTAATTGATCCGGAAGTACCAGACAACACCCAGAAGCACTACAAACACGGGCACCATGAGACTGCCCACACTGATGCCAAGGCTGGGTGGCTCAGTGGCCGAGGGTGCCAGAGAAGTTGAGGGGCCTGTACCAGGTGCCCCTGGGGGTGAACGGTGGCAGTGAATCACACAGTTGTCAGTAATGTTCAGAGAACGCAGTGTGCGTGCTGGATCTTGTAGCAGGCGGCCCTGGTAGATCAATTTCATTTGGCTCTCCTGTCCAGGGAAATATTTGCTGAAAGGATGAAAAAGAGAGGCTGAGGCATAACAGAGCAAACAGGCCTGGACCAACAAAGGTGGGCAAAGGGAAAAACTGATGAGTAGATTTCTAAGGAAGTCTCCTCTCCACCCTTGGTAGGGGCCAAATTTTATGACCCCTTGCTGCCCTCAATTCTGCACCAGTTTCCTCAGAGGAGGCAAAGCCTTGGAACATGGGACATGAGCAGCTTCCCACTTTTCAACCCACTCACCTCTTCAGGGCACCCACGGTGTCCTCTGGCCTGGCCACAGCCAGCTCCTCAGTATCATTGAGGAACTTGAGCCGCACGTTGATGAGGCTGGGGCTGGGAGAAAGGCAGGTGCTATCCTCAGAACTCAGCAGGGCTTCTGGACTGCTGTTCTCTGTGCCCACTTGTCTTTTGGACAGGCCTTGGATGTCAAGGAGATGCTCAAGACTGGACTCCACACCACCCCCAGCAACAGGTTCCCCTGTGGAGTCTCCTCCACCTTCGCCAGTCTCTTCAGTCTTCTCATCATTACCCTCTGATGGATGGGGAAGTTCGGTAGGCTCTGAGGTGTTTTGGCCTGCCACCAGCTGGTCCACATGCCCTAGGTGAAGGACGGATGTGTCGCCTGCTGACACAATAGTGCCCAGGAGCTGGTTGCTACCGCTGTCTGCTACGTAGGTAGAGAGCCAAGCTAGGACCAAGGCTAGAATCAGCACCACCACACCTGCCACCACCATCACCTCATTACCCACACCCTCAATGAGGGTGACATCAGGGAGCTCCATGGCCTGGCTGCTGACTGGGTCCACGCTGCAGGAACAAAGGGGAATAGCATCAGCAGAGCCAGAGGGGTTGCAATAAGGCTCCTAGTTTAAGTTTTGAACTAAGCCAGTCCTGAAAATAAGTGGAGTTCAGTATTCTGGGGTGGGGTGGGGGGGGACGACAAACCTACACAGGAATCACATGTATTTCATTTGGTACTCTAGACTTCCAACCTCAAGCTAAGGACTTGGCCTTGGGCGCTATTAGAAAACTAGCTCACAGATGTCATGCCCACAATTTGCAGATCATCAGCCTTCTCATCATTACCCTATGAGGAAAGCCTCATAACTTTACTGCTGTGTCTATTGCAACTGCTTTTTTTTCTTTTGGTCGTTGATGGGTAAAACATTTGCTTCTTTGAACTTGGAGTTTCTCTAGGATTTCTAACACTTAGTCAAGCAACTATGCCCCTTAAACAGCCTCCAACTTGACTGCTGAGAGAGAGACTTTTAAAAAGCCTGAAATACTTTATTTTGGAGCTCCTCTGGAGGTGTTATACAGTCACCCTTGTTGGACTGTCTCATATGAGCCCCATCTCTTTCATTGTCACAGTTCATACCCAAATATCAGGGGCCAAAGAAAACTAATCTACTGTCAACAGAAGAGTTAGATTACCCTAAAGGGTCAATTCTTTAGGAGCCATAAGCAAACAGTAACTCTGCCTCCTCTCAAATTCTCTAGCAGGCCCAGGGGAAATCGTATGGGACAAACACCAGAAACACTACCCTTCTGGGTCACTGAGGGCTCACAACTGCAAAAACCGCTGTCTACATGCAACTGATTTGGAAATGATTCCACAACAGCTCTCACTATCACTAACTCAAGTCTCTCATATTGTGAAGGTTCTCACTCTGCAGTTTCTTACTGCATGGTCCTTGGAATACCTATTTCTTCCCTTGGAGAATCTGTTTTCACAGCTGTCCCTGGGCAAATCCATCTGACCATTATCATTATCAGACTATTCTCACAGCACCTATAAAATTTCATTATACTTACCTACCGGTCCATTTATTAGACTTCTAGAATATAAGGCTCACATGTATTTCTCTTTGTAATTAAGAGCCCAGCATAATGCAACCGTAGTTACTTCAAAAATAGTTGTGGAACATATCAACATCTGAAGAGTTTACACATCCTGACTTAAGAGACTGACCCTGAAGTCAGAAAACAAAATGAAACTATAATCTTGTCTCTTACTGGCCATGTAACCTCGATCATCTTTCCCAGAGACTTAGCCTTCTCATCAGTAAAATGGGTTAAAAATAGTACCTACCTCATAAGGTTGTTTTGAAGATGACGTGAAATCATTGAAGCAAAATAATCAGCACAGTGCCTAGCACATTGCAAATGTTCAATAAACAAATGGTAGGAATTATATATCACTCCCACAACTAACCCCCGACAGTAAGAAGGTTAATGCCATTAACCGTGGTTTACAGAAAAGGAAACTGCGGCGGAGAGAGACGAGAAGGACTGGCACAGACACAGGGAACTGTCGTGGGGAAGGGCCGGGTAGGACCCCAAGTCTCCTGCCTCGGAGGCCTTTGCTTTCTCCTCAGCCTGTGAGCGACCCTGACCACGGTAAGGAGGGGTCCCGGACCCTGCCTTTTCTGAGGCAAAGACTCCGCGTCTGGGCGGTCTTATTTTCGCGGCAATGGAGTGAAGTCCATGAGCCCCTGAAGCCAAAGGGCTACCGGGTCCAGGCCGCAGAGCTCAAGCCCAGATCTTTCAGTCGATGATGGAGAGGGGGGTCACAAACCATCCACACCCCTCAAACTTCGGGGCGGGGCTGGGGAACTAGGGGCGGGGCTTGAGGGCGCGGGGAGTCATGGGAAATTAAAAGGAACTTGGACTGGTACTATACTTGGATAGGAAGAAGGTCCTCACCTGAAAAGTCCAGGCTAAATGTTTTGACTTCGCCAGGACAACCCCTGGACTCGTCTTCCCGTTCGGCCGGGGGAGGGGCGGGCAATCCTCGATTTTGCTCAGGGTCCGGTCTCTTCCGGCCTTTCCCGGAAGCTGTTAGAACTAGGGACAGGAAGTCCCTCCTCCGCGCCTTGCACTGATGACGCAAAGCTACGTAAGGCGTGTTCTTTAAATAAGGGACAGGTTTCTCAGAGGAAAGAGGGGCGGAGTCATTGTTGGCGGGATCGTGGCCCTCCCCACATGGCACGCCTGGTGGGCGGGGCCTTAGGCTGTCGGGAAAAGAGGCAGTGCCAAGAGGGGAGGAGTGAGTTGAGGGAGGTGTTTGAGAAGGGGCGTGGTTTCCCTTCTGGAAGGTTTGCTCTGGTTGGCGCTACTGGGTAAATCCTTTAAAGAAGTTTCCCGCTTCCGGGCTGATGGGATTCATTACTGTTCTGCAATGTGCCCCAAATTCTAGGATAGTGGGAGCAATTAGGTCTCGTCTTTCTGATCTCCAAGAATTCCTCTATGAGTCGGAGCACGCCAGCTGCTTGGAAGGCTGGTAGAAGGGTCGCAAATTTGAGGACAATCTGAGCAACTCAGAGAGACCCTGTCTCAGAATAAAAAAGGAAAGGGTCGGAGATGTAATTCAGTAGTAGAGCGCCCTCAGCTCTGGATTAGTCAGGAAAACATACAAGGAGACAAGTTATTTGTCATCCAGTGCATGAAGAGTGCGGTCCAGATAGTGTGGAACCTTGATAATTTCGGTAAAGCATTTCAAAGACAAAGGTTCAGCGCAGTCTTAGGGCCCAAGAAAAGCAGGAACCAAAAAAAGAAAAAAATTCAACTTATAAGAATTTTTCCAATTTATTTTTTTTCTAAAGATATGCTGAGGGATTTTGTTTTATGATGGATTATTTTTCCTTTTCTTTTCTTTCTTTTTTTTTTTTTGTGGTCCCGAGGATTGATCGTTGGGGTGCTTAACCATTGGGCAACACCACCAACCCTTTGTTTGTTTTTGGTACTAGGGATTGAAACCGGGAACACTTAAACACTGAGACACATCCCCAGCCCTTTTTAAATATTTTATTTAGAGACAGGGTCTAGCTAATTTGCTGAGGCTGGCTTTGAACTTGCGATTTTTTAATATGATAATTACTCATAATGTAAAATTTACGATTTTAGCTGAAAGTGTATCTCCGTGGTAGAGTGCATTCCTAGCATGATTGAGGCCCCTGAAAAAAATTTTTTTTCATCCCAGCACTGGAAATTTTTTTTTTAACATGTATACATGTAGAGTTAAAACTTTTTAACATGTACACTTCAGAGGCATTGAATACATCCACAACATTATGCACCCATCACGACTACTGTCCATTTTCTGCACCTATTAAATAGTAACTCCCCATTCCTCCTCTTTCTCTAGTCTGGTTTTTATCTGTAAATTTGCCTATTCGATTTTGCTTACTTAAGTGAAATCATGTAATATTTGTTCTCCCCCAACCCCGTTTTGTTTTTTTTTTAATATTTATTTTTTAGTTTTCAGCAGACACAACATCTTTGTTTGTATGTGGTGCTGAGGATCGAACCCGGGCCGCACGCATGCCAGGTGAGTGCAATACCGCTTGAGCCACATCCCCAGCCTCTTTTTGAGATGAGATCTGCTTTGTTGCCCAGGCTGCCTTTGAATCTCTTTCCTCATCCATCCAAGTAGTAGCAGGGATTATAAGCATATGCCACAAGCATATGCCACTGTGTCCATCAAGTTCATTGCTTTCTAAGATTAAATAATATTCCACTGACTGTATATACCATATTTAGTTTATCTATTCATCTGCTCGTGGACATTTGGGTCGTTTCTACCTTTTGGCTATAGTGAATCATACTATTATGAACATTATTATACAAGTATCTGAGCTTTTTTTTTTTTTTCCTCCGCCATACTGGGAACAGAACTCAGGAGTGTTCTACTACTGAGCTATGTCCCCATGCCTTTTAATTTTTTATTTTGAGACGGGGTCTCACTAAATTGCCATGGGTGGCCTCAAACTTGTGATCCTCTTGCCTCAACCTTCCAAATTGCAGGGTTTATGAGGTGTGTGCTACCACACCTGGCTTGTATCTGTTTGAGTCCCTGCTTTCACTTCTTTGGTCTGGCTTTTTTTTTTTTTTTTTTTTTCTCCTCCTAGTGGTGAGGATTGTAACCAGGGGCTTGGACTTGCTAAGCAAGTACTGTACCAATGAGCTGCACTCTGAGCCTTTCTTAAAATTTTGAGACAGGGTCTTACTAAGTTGATAGAGATGGCCTTGAACTTGCCAGCCTCTTTTCTTAGTCCGGAATTGCTGTGTACCACAATGACCTGCTGTTAAGGTCTTTGATACATGGTGTCACATTGTCCTCTGGGGAAATATATATCTAATTCCCTTATTCCCAGCTATGTGTTGAGGTACCCCTAAAGTTCCCTTCCCCAAAGATATAAGGTAGAGTCTAGAGAGGAACAGACTAGATGGGGGAGGTTTTAAGAGATGAGAGAATCCTAAGGATGTTTATATGCCAAGGAGGAGGAGCAGAGAAGGGAAAAAATGAAGAGAAAGGCAATTTGAGAAGGGAATAATTACTGAGTAGTGTTCTCTGGAAGTAGAGAAGGGTCCAGCAGGTGATTGGGCTTGCCCTGGGCAGGAGGTGGGGTATCTGGTCTCCCCAGGGCACTGGGCACCTGACCCATTCATTTGGGTGGATTTAGATAAACACACACTATGTTCTTCCCCTCCCCCCACTACATGGACTGACATCTGCCATAACATTACACTATATTTGTCATTTTTCATTATTGTGTCTTACCAAATTGCCTCCCCCCACCAAATCTATTTCAGATTACTTGATACAGATTTTCCCCCAGTACTGAACCCAGGATGTTGCACTACTAAGCAAGTGGTCTACCACTGTGCTACATCCTCAGCCCACTGATAAAGACTTATTAAGTGAATGATGGTTAGATTCAGCAAAGTTGTGGGAAGAGGTGGGGAACTTGAGAGACTTCTGTCATCTACTGGCCAGAGGCAATGTCTCAAGATAGACTTGGCAGTGAGGTGAAATAGATGGAAAGAAGAAGGAAAGACTTGTTAGGGCTGGAGACATACTCAGAATGCCAGCACCTGGGATGAAGGGTTGGAAAAGTGAACAAAGCTGACAAGTTGATAGAGATGGCCTTGAACTTGCCAGCCTCCTTTTTCAGTCCAGAGTGTGAGAGTTTGAGGAGTGTGTCCAGCAAAAGAAGAAGAGGTAGCTGACTTAAAGGTGTCTTGAAAGAGGAGATTTTAGGGTTGGGTTTTTGGGGTGGAGAAATTGCAAGAGGAAAGCAAGAAAAGAAAGAAGTAGGCTTCTTTATATATAAATATAACAATTCTATATATAAACATGTTTCTATTTCCTCTATATAAATATAACAATTATATTTAAAACTAAGCTTTTTGTTTTTGTTTCATTATCAGGGATTGAACCCAGGGGTGCTTAACCACTGAGACACATCCAGAACCCTTTTAATCTTTTGAGACAGGGTCTCACTGAGTTGCTTAGGGCCTCATTAAGTTGCTGAGTCTGCCATGTGACCAGCGCTGGCTTCATGAGTAAATGCTAGGGAGTTTTAAATTAAGGAGATGAGACTCTTATTGCCTTTAACACCAGCTCGTAGATGGCTTCTCCTAGCTCCCACCTCCAGCCACCTAATGCTGTAGCGGGGTTTACAGAAGAGACTAGTGAGAGAGAGAGAACACGCTAGGGAGTGGGCTTTTATTGGGGAACCAAAAATTCCAGGGAAAATCCCATCCAGTGAAGGTTAAGGGGGGGCAGCATCCCAAGGTCAGGGGTGACAATTGGGTCTTCGGGGCAGTGGCCAGGCATGCCTCTGCAAGGACAAGCCCTCAGACCTAGAGAAGGGTGGGGAATAGCTCTGACACAGCTGTGTCTAAGCGCCTCTCACCCAGCCAGGGAGGTAACTCAAATCATGTGCGAGGATGGCCTCCCACAGCTGAGGCTGGCTTTGAACTTGTGATTCTCCTGCCTCAGACTCCTAAGCCAAGGGGATTACAGGCATACACCACCGTGCCCAGTTTGACAGACTATTTTAACGGATCCTTGGACATTTTAATGAGATGTTATTTTTATTAACTATTGAACTTAAGCATTTTTATGCCTTTATGTACAATTATAATAGCTATCGAATGGTGAATATATCTCTAAATCCTGCCTTAAATGCTTTTAGTGAATGCATTTTATTAAAAAATAGGACTGAGAATGGATATAGGTCAATAGTAGAGCATTTGCGTAGCATGTGTGAGGCCCTGAGTTCAATCCTCAGCCCCACAAAAAAAGAAAAAGAAAAAATATATACAGAGAAATGTATATGAGTGTGTGTATAACTTCAGAAGAATTCATAGATATCCATTTTAAAAAAAACAAAACTCAAATACCACAATAAAAAAATCCATCAGGTCAGTCCCTCTCCCTCTCCCCTCTCTAAAGGGGAATTCTTGGTCACCAAACTTCCAGGTTTTTTTTCTATTTTATTCTCATAGAGTTTCGTTTTGTTTGCTGTACATATCATATTCCAGACTGTTTTTGTCTCCTTAACAACAGTCTTGGAAATCTTTCCAAAGCAATACACATGCTGGTCAGTTGGAATTCTTTCCCAGTTCTATCTTGCTATGACTACTACCTTTTGTAAAGGCTAAATTGTATTCCATAGTATGGTACCCACATTGGGTTGCTCAAGCAATGCTGAGATGACTATTGTGGTAAATGCTCACCTTTTATGTAAATGGGGAGCAGTGTTTACAGATACTGCCAAATTGCTGGCCAGAGAAGTAACAGGATTTGCAAGAATCCATTTCTCCATCTCTTGTTATCATTATTATTTTTTTGGGGGGGTGGCGTATACTGGGGATTGAACCCAGGGGCACTTATCCACTGAGCCACATCTCCAGCCCTTTTTATTTTTTATTTTGAGATGGGGTCTCGCTAAGTTGCTGAGGCTGGCTTTGAACTTGTGATCCTCCTGCCTCAGTTTCCTAAGTCACTGGGATTACAGATGTGCACCAAAAAGCCCTGCTCATTTTTAATTTTTTCCAGTACTAGGGATTTAACCCAGGGCCTGGGGAATACTAAGCAAACACTCTACCACTGAGCTTCATCCACCCCTTTATTTCTTCATCTCTTCACCGGCACTGCATACTACCAATCTTTAAATTTTTTTCCAAACCAGTGAGGGAATGATAATGTTTTATTTGAATCTGTATTTCCCTGGTTGCTGGTGAGGTAAAGCATCAAAATTCATTTATTGACAGGTATGTGAGTGTCTACTCTCTGAAAGGCACTGAGTCAGCAATGGTGGATAAACTGGGTACAGTTAGCTCATGCCTATAATCCCAGCCAATTGGGGAAGCTGAGGCAGGAGGATTGCACCTTTGAGGCTAACCTCAGCAACTTAGCAAAACACTTTTTTTAATATTATTGTAATTTTTATACCTTTATTATTTACTTCTTATGTGGTGCTGAGGCTTGAACCCAGTGCCTCACATATGCTAGGCAAATCCTTTGTCACTGAGCTATAACCACAGCCCTGAAGACCCTGTCTTAAAACAAAAAGTAAAAAGAACTGGGGATGTAGCTCATTGGTAAAGTGCCTCTGGGTTCAATCCCCAGGATCTCCTTCCGCACCAAAAAAAAGTGGTCCTTCCTGCTCTCACTAATTGAAGAAATGAAGAATTAATGAAATAATACATCTTTATACATGTATCTTTAAAAACAAACAGGTTATCTTGTAGTTGTAATAGAAAAAGGGACTGGGGCTGGGGCTCAGTGGTGGAGCGCTTGCCTTGCAAGTGTGAGGCACTGGGTTCAATCCTCAGCACCACAAAAAAAATAAAGATATTGTGTCCAACTTAAAAAAAAAATAAGTATTAGAAGAGGCTGGACTGGCTGGGGTCTGTCTGCTATAACAGGAAAGTTTAACATCTGAGTCTCCCATCCAGGGCCCAGGACTAGGGACATTTCCTTTTCTTCTGTTAGGCCTTTTTGGCTCTGTGAAACTAAAACAAAACTTCCATCCAGAAAGGAGAGGTTGCTGCTCTGCTTAACCATGTCAAAGACTGTCTTGTGTTAGTGAAAGGGAATCCCTGCAGACACAACTCCCTGGAGAAGGGAAAGCTCAACAGGCTGCCAGAGGCAGACCCAGGGCTCCTGATCTCTGTTGCAGCCACCACTGATGCCAGACTCCAACTGGCAATGGGAGAGCCCAGGATCCCTCAGCTGAAGGACAGGAGCTCAGGCTTCTGGGCGACCCTCTGTTCCCTCCTGTGGTGGCTGCCATCTGCTGATCTGTGAGGGACCTTGTGTTCTATAATGTTTTCCTATTACCAGTACTAGTAGCTCAGGGCAGAAAACTTGGAAGCCACAAAAGAGCAGAGTGGGAAAATAAACAGTGATGGGACCTTAGTCACATTGAAACCTAACAAAGTCCATGCTTTTGTTCTATGCACAGATCATTTCTTTGTATTCACAAAAACTGGCTTGCCTTGAAAAGCTCCCTCCTAAAGGTAAGTGTACTTTTGACTCTGGGATCAGAAGTGACAGGGGGAACAGCTGGTCCTCCCGTCATGGGCCCTCAGAGATTATTTTGTAGTGACTGCTATTTAAGATACCATGTGTTACTTGGGGGTGGGGAGGCCACATCATAAATGTCCTAGGCTTTATACATTTACTGAAATGCCTGTTTAAGGAACAGAGCTCTAGTCTCAGCCTAGTGGAGGCAGATACTGGTACTTAATGAATAAGTACTAAGCCAGGGAAGGCTACAGCTGGGATGGTCAAAGGAAGGCCCTGAACTGACTCTTGAGGATCTATCTGAACTGAGTCTTGAGGATCAAATCAGCCCTGACTAGGCCAAAAAAAAATGTATATCAAGCAGAGGGAACCACACAGGCAAACTCCTGAAAGCAAAGAAGAGCTGGTCATATTCAGCAATTGGTAACTAGTTTACTAAGGTTGGATTCCAGGAATTTGGGACAAGAAGGGGAGTCTGGAAGCCAGAAAACATGCAGAGGCCAATGTCTAGAGACTTCATTTTGTTGAGGTCTTTTTGTTTTTTTGTTTTTGCAGTACTAGGGATAGAACCCAGGGCCTTGCACATTCTAAGCAAGTGCTCTACCACTGAGCTACACCCCAAGGACCTCTTTTGTTGAGTTTTGATTTTGCCTGAAGGTAGAGAGAGCCACTACTGGAATGGTCAGAGGTGTGACTCAAAGATTATTTCAGCATCCATTCAAGGCATGGGTTTCAAGACCCGCCTTGAGGTGACAAAGGCAGGTTGGGTGGGAACAGGGCAGGCAGAGGCAAGATCTTGTCACTCTTTAAGAGGCAGAACAGGTATATGGGTGGCAGGAGAGAGAGGCACCAAGGACACCACAGTAGATAGAGGAGCCATCCAATCATGCCCAGGCAGGGGAGGTGAACATTCCTTGAGTCTGGGAACAGGCTGAGTACAGATCTTCCCCTGGGGAAAGGGTCTGAAGCTCTGGATGGCTGATGGTCATCAGGTGGCTCAAGAAGCTAGTGGAGGGATGAGCTGGTCCAGGAGGGCGTGTGAAGCACAAAGATGAGAGCCAGCAATCATTTCCTTAGGGTTGAGGACAGGGACAGATAGAAGGGGCAGGACAGCCGTCGCAGTGGCCTGTCATGGAGCTCACTGGATGTGTCCCTCCACACGAAGCAGCAGGTAGTCTCGGAGAAGTGGGGGCAGTGGGAGCTGAGTGGCAGCCTGCCGACAGCGACTACCCAACTGGGCTCGCACAGCCAGTCGGGCCAGGTGCTGCAGCCGCCGCGGCTGGTTTACCATACATAGGGCCGAGCTGTAGAAGGCTTCATGCTCCTAGGCCAGGAAGGAAAGAGGGTTAGTTGGCTCAGCTCCCTTGACTCTGCCCTTCCATCTGGGGCAACCTAGCAGTGAGGTGCTGGGCTTCTACAACCTGCATCTACTTGGTATATCTGGAAGGACTTGGATTCATAGGTGAGAGGCCCTGGCATGGTAGGGGAGCTGGGGCTCTCTACACCTCAGGGCAGGGTCTCAGCCATGTTGGTGAGCAAGGCTGGGCAGGTGTGTAAAACCAGAGGTCAGCCTGTACTGCAAGAGTTGGGAGGCCAGGGGTTTCACTCTGCCCATCCTCTTCTGCAGAGGGCTTTCCTGCGCCTCCCTCCAAAAGCTGGTCCCTGAGAGACAAGCATGTGGCTCATCCTTTCTCGCCATCCCCTCAGGGAGGAGCTCTGCCCTTGGGGTGGACATACCTGCCACAGCTCAGGAAGCACTGCCTCCACCCAAGTATCACAGGATGGGATGCAAGGATAGGCATTAAGCAGAACTTCCAGAGCCCGAGGAAAGTTGGCACAATGTTTCAGCATCTAGGAATCAAAAGAGGGTCTTAGGGGCTCCTTGCCTCCCCCATCCAAGGGCAGATCCAAGCTCAGCCTAATCCAAATCCCCACTCACACCCTTGTTTGGGGAACTAAGATCTGAGTTTCTCATCCTTCATCATGCTTCTGTTTCCCCAGCCTCAAGAGTGGTCCAACCTCTTGGCTAGAGTTTCCTTCAATGCTTGGACACTGCACCCCCAACGCTCTCTCCACTCCCAAGATGGGGAGGAACTTCTGGCCACTGAAGGTGGCCTTTCTAGTCTCTTGGAACACCCTCTTCCCCAGAGGCAGCTGGGGAAGAGAGTGTTCCAAGTGCTGCAACTCAGCCCCAAAACCCTCATCCCAGCCTCCTTCCTCAGCCTCCCCCACTCACCTCAGGGCACACAGGCTGGGCCCCATAGTCCAGCAGCACTGAAAAGAGGACCTCGGGTTCCCAGTTGGGGGCATCCTGCACAGCCTGCAGAGCGCAGTCCATGGGTGTGTGGCCCGCTCCGTTGGGGAGCCAAGCGCAGGCTCCATATCGCAGCAGCAGCTCAGCCAGGGCCCCGCAGCCGTTGGCACAGGCGTTGTGCAGTGGTGTGTGGCGCTTACGCCCAGCTGCCCGGGGGTCAGCCCCGGCCTCTAGGAGGTGCCGTGCCGCAGCCTCATGCTGTCGGCTGCTGCCTGGGCCCTCAGCTCCAGCGCAGGCTGCGTTCAACGCTGTCTCCCCCTGGCTGGTGCGCAGGCCCACTTTGGCACCGTTCTGTAGGTAAAGAACCACGTGCGCCTCCAGGCCGCGCGCTGCCGCCACGTGCAGGGGCGTCACCTCGCTCTCCTTGGCTGCTGAGTTCACGGTTGCTCCTGCCTCCAGCAGCAGCTTGGCACACCTGGAAACAGGAATGCAAGGGCCCAAGGTCAGGACTGAGAGCAACCCCCTTCCTTCCCACCCCTCTACTTCGAGGTACATACAGCCTCATGTTCTCCAGATCACAAAAGCCCCATGACAGACACCAGAGATGGAAGGCCCCATCAGAGCTACCAGAAGCATCTTAATTTTCACATGAAAAAATTAAGGTCTTGCACAGCAGCTAAGGACACATAAATTAGTGGCTGCACCAGAATTTGTACTCCCTCCTTGATTTCATCCTTACTCTTCATTAAAATGGGACCCCAAGGCCTGAGCTTAGATCATTTGCCCGTGGTCTAACATTATGATAGCACAAGATTTTGAAAACCCATTCCTATGTGCAGTATGAAACAAATTTTAAAGCACATGAGGCATAACAATAAATAAATAGAAATCTTAATATTATCTCCCTGCCCCCAAATTTGAAGACTATTCTTCTAGACCAAGCCAGGTTCATTTGGGCAAAGAAAGGTACTTGGGCACCTCCCTACTCAACTTTCCCCCTAGACAAAACAAAATTAAACAAAAAGCATTTTAAAGAGTACATGTTTCACAGTCTCCAAGATCCTGGAAAAATTATTGGCCCAAACACCACTGCTGCAAACATGCATTATTACCCACCGTGGACAAAACCAAACATGCAACAAACTAATAATGATGAAACTAAACTAAGAGTCATTTATAATTAAAAAGCCAGAATGGGGGCTGGGGTTGTGGCTCAGCATTAGAGGGCTGGCACAGCATGTGTGAGGCTCTGGGTTCAATCCTCAGCACCACATAAAAATAAATAAATAAAATAAAGGTATTGTTTCTAACTACAACTAAAAAATAAATAAATAAATAAAGCCAGAATGGCAGTTGCTGGAAAGCTAAAAGCAGATTCATCAACCCCAGTGAAACCCTAATAATCAGGTATCCTTTCCCCAGATGGCTAGGATGCCAAGTTCAATAGGTGTTTTTCTCAGTGTCCAAAAGTCAAGTAGCAACCAGTTTTCCAAGAACTTCTGAACTCATTTCCTCAGCGAATTCTAATCATGGGCTAATTTTTGTTTCTAAATACTTAATTTAGCAGCTGGACATGGTGGCACGTGCCTGTAATCCCAAGCAGCTCAGGAGGCTAAGGCAAGAGGATCTTTAGTTCAAGAATAGCCTCAGCAACTTAGTAAGGCCCTAAGCAAATTAGTGAGACCCTGTCTCTAAATAAAATATAAAAGGGCTGGGGATGTGACTCAGTGGTAAAGTGCCCCTGCTTTCAATCCCTGGTACTAAAAAAAAAAAAAAAAAAAAAATTAAAGAGTCAGGCATGGTGGCACATGCCTATAATCCCAGTGGCTCAAGAAGTTGAGGCAGGAGGATCCCAGGTTCGAAGCCAGCCTCAGCAATTTAACAAGACGTAAGCAACCTAGTGAGACCCTGTCTCAAAATAAAAAATAGAGGGCTAGGAATGTGGCTCAATGGTTAAGCGCCCCTGGGTTCAATACCTGACATCAAAAAAATAAATACTTAAGTTTAAGTAACACGTAAAATTTCATTCAATAGGCTTCCAGAAAGTGGCCATTTTCACTTTGCATAGAAGGATAAGTCTGTTGGGAAGTGCTTGTTCCCAGCCACATCAGACACACCTATAAAAACCTAAGAAAGAGTTGGCAAATTTGGATCACTTCCCGGTCCACCACTGGCCTAGATCTAGCAGGGAGAGAGATCCCCAGCATGTGGGCTGTGCAATGTCTTGAATCATTACCTGCTAGCCCAGTCTGTTGACTTGACTTGTAAAAGGGCAAATATCATGTAAAAGGGGTCAACCACTGTTGACCTTAAAAAAGGAAGGAAAAGAAAAGAAGAGGGACTGATGGTGAGGCTGGGAAACATGGCTAGATGTTTCCTGGTGCCTTTCTTGATCTGGCTATAGAGGATTCACAGGGAATCTGAAACTAGGATTGGAACAGGGGTTTTCCCAAAAGAAACAAGGCTTCTGCCTCCTGAGTTTAACACATGTGATATTGGACAAGACACTAAATCTTTCTGAGCCTCAATTTCCTCATTCATAGACTGAGGCCTGTCTGCAGGTTGTTATGAAGATGTATATGGCAGTGGCTCACGCTGGCAACCCCAGTACTCAGGAGACTAAGGCAAGGGATCCTAAGTTTGAGGTCAGACTGGGCAACTTAGCAAGACCCTATCTCAAAAAAAAGGGGGTGGTTTGGGGTTTGTAGCTCAGTGGCAGAATGCTTTGGGAACCACAAAGCTGTGTTTGGATGTCAAGTTCTTCTTGTCTTGGCCATGCAAGCTAAAGACACAAATGCACACACACACTCCTGCCCAAATCATCCCCACCCATGGGCACTTACTGCAAGGACTCAGGGGTTGTGCAGAAGTGCAAGGGGGTAGTACCCTCCTCTGACAGCACGTTAGCCTTGGCACCGAAGGTCAACAGCAGCCGCACACAGTCAGTCTGGGCTCTGGCACAGGCCTCGTGCAAGGCAGCCCGGCCTCCAACACGGGCATCCACCTCTGCCCCCTGCAGGATCAGGTGGCGGGCGCAATCCGTGTATCCTCTGGCTGCAGTGATGGTGAGGGGTGCTGTCTGCTTGGTCTTGGGTGTCAGTACCCAGAACCCTAAGAACAAGTAGAATTGGTGGACTGGGTAAGAGGGTGGGAAGGGCAAGGTTGGGGATACTGGCTTGTAGCTGACAGTTAAGGCTGGTCTCCCCCTGCAGAGTCCACTAAACACACGCACTGTCTCAGGCTGTATCTGTGGAAAGGAACTCAAGGCCTGAATTGGAAGTATAAATTAGAACAGCTTTTTAGAATGATTTCTCAGTCTGTAAGAAAACATAATATGTATCACAGAAAAGAATAATTGCTATAAAATCACAATAGCCTTAGGGCTGGGGTTATGGCTCAGCGGTAGAGCGCTCACCTCACACGTGTGAGGTCCTGGGTTCGATCCTCAGCACCACATATAAATAAATAGTTATTGGGTTCAAATACAAAAATAAATATTTTTTAAAAAAATCACAAACGCCAGTTAAGGAAACCTCAGGGTCTTTGAGCTGCTAATGGATTTGGTGGCTCTTTTTGTTCACCTCTGACTTTGTGGTATAGTTATGCACAGGTGGGCCTGGGCCTGAGCCTAGGAAAGGCCAAAGAACAGAAATGAATTGTAGGATACTCCTGGACAGAGAGAATTGGGTGGAAGTAGGGGGAAGGATGAAGGGGAAGGATTAGAGGTGGAATGGAGAAAAAAAAGGATTGAGGAAAGGGGAATGATCATGTGACTAGTGTTAGATTCAAAAGGTGGAAATAGTTCAGGACTTATTTAAAAGGCATTGATACTTAATAGGTTATTTGCATGCTAGCAAAGTAAGTCCTTGGTTTCTCCAAATCTTTGGTAAAGCATGTTTTGCTTTTTATTAGGATTGAAATTAAGGCTAGGCCCCATCCAGGGAATGAGCCGCAGGATAAGACCAGGATGCCCTGGGTGAGGTCACAGTCTCACTATCACGGTCAGACAGAATTTCCAGCATGGAGTGACTGTGACTCATCTGGATCTGTAAGCTCTCCCCAGGATTTTGAAGGCCCCAATCCAAGGATGGGGTTTGAGGCAATCTTCTGCCAATCTTCATTGTAGTCTCACTTGAGGTATTCGGTTGATATGAACAAATCTGCAAGCCAGAATACATCCTAGAAAAATCTTTTGGCAAGTACATAAAGATGTTCATCACACTGCTATTTAAAATAGTTAAGGGAGCATGAGGCCCTGAGTTCAACAAAAAAATTAAATTAAAAGAAAAGTTAACGGGTGACTGGGGATGTACCTCAGTGGTAGAGTGCTTACCTAGCATGCCTGCATTTGAACCCCAGCACCACAAGAAATAAATAACTAAAAGTTTAAAAAAGCTTCTTTTTATGGGGAGGGGGTACTAAGGGTTGAACCTGGGGAGCTTTATCACTGAACTGCCTCCCTATTTCTTTTGTAATTTTTCATTTTTAGACAGGGTCTCTCTAAGTTGCTGAGGGTTTTGTTAAGTTGCTAGGACTGGCCCTGAACTTTCGATCTTTATGCCTCAGCCTCTCAAATCACTGGGATTACAGGTGTGCACCACTGTGCCTGACTTAAAGATACTTATGAAAAAACAAACAAAAAAAAAACTAATCTACCCACTGTATCTGGGGGCTTGTTATATAAATCATGGTGTACACCTGCATAGAATTTATGCACCTATTTAAAATATTTTATAGACTTATGGTTATTGGCATGGAAAGATGTTACATGAAAAAAAAATCAGGTTATCAAATTGCATGTGAGGTGGGGGTGTAGTCCAGTGATAGAATGCATGCTTAGCATGCAAAAGGCCTTGGGTTCAAACCTCAGCACCAAAAAATAAAATAAAATTTTAATGTGGGATGTAATTTTATTCTTTTTTTTAATTTTTTTTTTTTTAGTTGTAAATGGACACAATACCTTTATTTTATTTTATGTGGTGCCGAGGATCAAACCCAGTGCCTCACGCATGCTAGGCAATGATCTACCACTGAGCCACAATCCTGGCCCCTCATTCTCTTTTTTTTTTCCTCTTAGTTGTCGATGGACACAATACCTTTATTTTATTTTGTGTGGCGCTGAGGGCTGAACCCAGTGCCTCACTCGTGTGAAGCGAGCACCTTACCACTAAGCTATAATCTGAGCCCTGTAATTTTATTCTATGAAAGAAAAAAAATTCAAATGTGTGGGAGATATGTCTATTCAATTATCAATATAAAATTTACACAATCTGAATATAATATTCTTAGAGATTATAACTTTTGGGCTGGGGTTGTGGTTCAGAGGTAGAGCACTTGCCTAGCATGTGTGAGGCACTGGGTTTGATCCTTAGCACCACATATAAATAAATGAATAAAATAAAGGTCCATCAACAACTAAATATATATATATATATATATTTATTTATTTTTAAATAACTTTTAATTCTGAAAAGATACATAAACCACCACTTCGGATAGGTGGTGGCAAGGGATGGTCTAGTTTTGGGTGTGCAGGTAGAGGATGAACCTAGACTCTCCCCCTCCCCTCCCCCACCCCTCTTTGTTCTCCCTCCTCCCTGACCTCTCCCTGGTGCTCCTTACCCTGTTCTGCTGACCAGGCCAGCTGGTTGCTCACAGTCTCCACAATCATATTGGCAGCCTCTTCATCTTGGAACAGAGCTTGAACCTGCTGTAGGTCACCAGAGAAGAGGGCATTGTGGACAGCTGGGTCCCTGCAGGAGCGGCGAGGCCTTGTGAGTCGGGCCTGGAAACTTGAGGGGCACCTGTGGCTGCGGCACTGCTGGGCAGCTGCACGTCGCCGATCCTCCCATCCCAGCCACTCCCGCTGCAGGCGGAGAGCACGCAGCGTAGAGGAGGTGAAGGGGAAGGTCTCCCCTGCCATGCGGAGGGGCCCAGGAGACTGGGCAGTGGCACCTGGGCAGATCCTTGTTCCTCAGCGGGACTACCACCCTTGTTCTGGAGAATCAGCCTGTCTCCTGCCCCTCCCCGGTGAGCAGGGAGAAGAGCAGCTGAGACTATAAATAGGCTCTTCACTACTCTGGTAAACAGTTTGCCGAGAATCATGATCCTGGTGCAGAGATGGTGCTGGGCCAGTTCCTGCCCCATTTGATTGGTCAGCAGGTCCTCAACTGAGGCTACCTCAGGACTCCAGGACCGCATCCTCCTACATCTCTAGTGTGTCTCGGTTGGCAAGGTCCAAGGTGAGTGAAGTAGGCAGCCATGGGATGGGATGGGATGGGATGGGATGGGAAGGGCAGGGCCGGGCGGAAGGAAGGTGATACAGCCTCTGTGACGTTTACTAGAGGGCAGGAGCCCAGGTTGACCCATAGGGAGGAGAGAGGGCAGATCTCAGCACAGGAAGTAAGGGGAGGTTGGGACTGATAACTGAGAAGATGAACAGCTCTTCCTGGCACCTAGAGTAATAGCAATCACTGCATGTGGTGTGAACCTTTACAATTTAAGTCACGTTCATATCCATCCTCATTTGGGTGACCAGGTAAATAATACAGTAATACAAAACAGGTTTTGACAGTAAATGATATGGTTAGGCTAATTATCAATTGAACTCCCAAGTTGGGAGGTCTTAGCTCTGTTTTAAGATTTAAGGCTGGGGGCTGGGGATGTGGCTCAGCTGTAGAGTGCTTGTCTCGCATGCGCGGGACCCTGGGTTCGATCCTTAGCACCATGTAAAAAATAATTGAGTGAAATAAAGGTATTGTGTCCAACTATAAAAAAAAATATTTTAAAAAAAAACAAGATTTAAGGCTTAACAAGGAAAATCACTAGCTCATGGTCACATGGCTTGAGGGCCAGAGCCAAGACCCCATCATGGGCCTGATGCCATTGACAGTGCATTTTGGCCCCAGCTGCTGTGACCACATGTAGTGAAGTCAGTTCTGTAAGCCTCCCCACTCCCTGAGCGGGATAGTGTGGTCTTTGGTCTCCACAGACTACCCTCAATGATTACTGTCCCTCCAGCTCCTAAGGGGATGCACATGTGTGCCTGATGGGGGCAAGGGATTGACCTTGAAACTCTGGGGACTGAACTAAAGAGATCTTCAAGCTGCAAAACTGTTCACTCTGAAGAGAAGGCAGCTCTGCCTCCAGGAGCCTCTAGGGGGAGGAATGAGACCGTGAAACCACCCCAGCTGGTGTGACTGACATGCTGTGGAAGGGGAGGACAGAGGACACCACCCACCGCCCACTGAAGTTCTTCTAACTCCAGAATTGGCAGGATGAGGCTGGGCTGATGTCTGCCCCACAGTGCAGTGCGCTCTTGGTGCTCCTCCCTGCCCTTGCCCTGCCATAACCTCTGCATGGGTATCTTTCACTTTGTCCTCTCCCTGGTCCCTGCACACAGACTAATTCTAACTCCTGTTCTCACATTCTCAGTCACTGTCAAGTTCAGGCTCTCAAAGCCTTAAAGCAGGATCAGCCCAACTTCTGATTGGTGTTCCTACCTCTGGTCACACCTACCTCTATTTCCCTGCCAGAATGATCTAAAATGGCAATTCACTTGCTTAAAAACTAAAATTTATGCCAGGTGTGGTGGCACACGCCCATAATCCCAGCAGCTCTGGAGGCTGAGGCAGGAGGATTGTGAGTTCAAAGCCAGTAAAAGCAAGGCACTAAGCAATTCAGTGAGACCCTGTCTGCAAATAAGATACAAAATAGGGCTGGGAATGTGGCTCAGTGATTGAGTATCCCTAAATTCAACCCTCAGTACCCCCCTCAAAAAACAACAACAAAAAAAAAACCTAATGACTTCTAGCATTAGAATGTTGTCACTGCCCTCTCTAGCTAAGCCCCAGTTCCTTGGGATGGTCCCAAGACATTAGCATTCTCCTCAAGGCTCCTCCCTCCTCCCTGCCATTCCCTGCTTAAGCTCATGCCGTTGTATACTAACTCCTCCAAGCCCACTTCCAAGATCACCTGCTCTGGGGAGATGTCTCTACAGCAACCCCAGGTGCTCCAGCCTATAGTTCCAGCTACTCCCCAATCTGTGCTTCTAAAGAACTCCGGGCAGGCTTTGCAAGCACCTATCCCATGCTGTAGACATTACTCTACCATGCTGCATGGGGCTCCAGGGCACACAGTCAGTCTGGATGTGGTGTCTAGGAGCACTTGGCTCAAGGCAGGCCAGACTCTTAATGTGTAGTGCATTGAATGGAGGCCCCTACTCTCTGCCAGAGCAAACACTCATCCGCCCACCCAAGTGGGTGGCAGCAGCTTGGGCTTTTTCTGGCACTGCCCTGGCCCTCTGTTCACTCACTCTCTGCCTGGCCCCAGCATCTTGGTAGCATTCCAGGGTGGGGGATCCCAGAAGAGGAATGAGGTCATGCACAGTGAGGGCTTGGAGATCCTCAGAGAAAGGCTCCTCTATAGATGAAGCTGTGATTAACCCTATTGGAACCCATTCAGTGTTTTATTTGTCCCGCCAACGGCCAGGCTGAGCACCTACAGCTGGGTTCCCAGGATTGGGAGTCTGGCAAGGCCAGCTGGGGCCAAGAGGGGCCCAGGTGGTAGGCGTCCCCTTTCCCCCTAAGGCACACAACAGTTCCAACCCAGCCTCTTTTCCTGCCTTCATGCCACACAAGCATGAAGGTGCTGACTACAGCTCTGTCCCTTAGAGATCCTGTGTGTGGGTCTCCTTGTACTTAGCATTAGCTTGCTGAAGGCAGAGAAAGAAAGCCTTTGCTTCAGCCTGCCCATGGTCCCACAGGAGCCCAGAAGTGCTGGAGGAAACAGTGCCAGGAGATTCGATGCCCAGCCTGGCTTCTGAGAGCTCAGAGCCTGAAGCACACAAGAAACCAGGACATGCAGTAGTTTGGGATGAGTCGAGGCTGAGCAGTGGGGTCCAGGACTCCACTCCAAGTGTCTGGAGTGAGGGACTATAGGTCAGGGTGCTGGGTGGTCTAGCTACCATGGGATAGATGGGCTCTGTCCCAGATCTAAGCTACAGAGGTTAAAGCTGTGAACTGTGGGCGGAAGAAATGCATGGTATGTTCAAGTAGGAAGACCAAATGGGAACATGAAGGGGAAAGAGTGCTGGGAAATTAGCCCTCTCCTGCCAGGCCTAGGAGCACAAAAGCCTTCTGGAACAGGGCCCGCTTCAATCAACAGTCAACTGAACATGGAGTTTTCAAGGTGCTTGTTCACTTCTGCCTCTATAGGATCCACTGCTCTCTGGGAAAAGGAGATTAATACCTCCTCCCAGAGCAGTGCAGAGCCCAGGTCCATGGGAGGCCCCTGGCTGAGGCAGGGGAGGCTGGTGTCAACTGGGCTCTTTAACCTGCCCTTGCTTGTCCAGGAGTTGGGAGAGTTTTCCTCTCTGCCCTTCATCCCGGAAAGGAAAACAATGTTTGGTAACTTGAATAATTAATCCTTTTATGCCACACCCATGCCATTGTCAACTCCTGTCTGAAAGGTGGTATTGAGAAGCTCCAGCAATGAGGAGTTACTTGGCAAAGAAATAAAGTACTATTTGATTAGAACCCAAAGTATGAAATAAATTCCTGAGTCCATACTGATATAAATGAGGGAGAACAGACAAATTTCCTGTGCAGAAGAATTCAAAATAATATATGTAGCTCTTCTACCTTTAAAGAGGTGGAACAGAACTCCCCCCGCTGAAGTGTGTACTGTGCAGGGCGACTTCTAGCACAACAGGAAGGAGAAGGGAAAAGAGCCACTCAGCAGCGCAGAAGCCTGAACCTTACCCCAGCCAGGTGACCCAGGGCCACACAAACCCTGACAAGATGTTGAGGGAATGGCACCTTACCTCTTTCTTCCTCCCCAAAACCTATATAACCCCAGTCCAATCATGAGAAAAACACCAAACAAATCCTAACAGAGGGCATCCTACACTATGCCCAGCCAGTGCTTCTCAGAACCGTTGAAGTTGTCTAAACAAGGAAAGTCTGAGAAACTGCCACCAATAAGAGAAGCCTAAAGAGACAGTAAAATTAAATGTAATGTGGGATTCTGGATTGGACCCTGAAACTGTGGAAGGACATGAGGGGAAACTGAGTAAATCTGAAAAAAGTATGAAGTGAGTTAGTGATAATGTACTGATATCGGTTCATTCATTATGATAAATGTACCATATTAATGTCAGAGGTGAATAATAGGGGGAAACTGGATATAGAGTATACGGAAACTTGCTGAACTATTTTTATAGTAAATCTGTAAGTCTAAAATTTTCTAAAAGAAAAGGTGTTAAAACACACACACACACACACACACACACACACACACACAAAGAACCAGAGTTGCTTGGCTCTGCCTGAGGCTTCTTATTTCAGAACTAGGTACAAAAGCCCACATGGCTGCCCCTGCACCTGGGAATCTTGTCTTTGTCGTGGTACAGTCCTTCTTAGCACCTCAGCTTCCCTGGGACTGGGGAGTAAAGGGACAAGCAAACTAGGTCTAACATTCTCTCAAGTTCAGCTGAAATGAAAAGATGACACAACTTTCCTATTGGTGACCAAAGGAATGGAGGGCCAGAAGGCTTGAAAACAGGAAGGCTAAGAGCCAGTCCTTGGCTGAGGTCTGGGATGGCAATGCCAAGGACGTCTCAAAGCCGCAGCAGTGCAGAATCCGAGACGAGGGACTTTTCAGGTGCAGCGTCCAGGGTAGGAGCACCACAGAAGCCCAAGCTTTGGCAAGTTTCCAGTCATGTGGGCCTTCTTTCCCTTGGATGTGACCAGACATACCCAGAGCCTTGCCTGGGAGCTGAGAGGCTGCTTGCTTATGGTGGGTACCCTGCCTTGGGGCAGTCCCAACTCCTGGTCCCACAGAAGAAGTCCTCAGGGAGCTCACTCAGAAGTCCATCCAAGTCATCTGCAGGGGTAAGGAAGGCAGCCTCAGTGACAACATTAAGGTTCTGCTTGCCTGGGGTCTAAAGTACCTGCCCTTCAGGAGGGACAGGGCCTGGCCAGACGGAGAGGTAGCTCCCCCCAGTCAGTGGTGCCCATGCCAGTGGGCCTGAGACTGACCCGACTTCCATCTCCTTCCGCTCCCCAAGTACACGTGCACAGCAAAAGGCAGGACATAATGCCTGGGCTGTTCTGATAAGAAAGGGAGTCCCCCTGGGCTCAGTGGTTCCTCCCCTTTCATTGAGAGGCACAGCACCAAGCAGGAAGGCTTCTGAGGTCCCCTATGTAACTCTCTCATTGGATAGCAGAAGGAAGATGCAAAAGCCACTGGATATGTTCAAAATCACAAAGCTCATTCATTAATCTGGTATCTCTTCTAATGGTTGGAGAGAGCATCACACCCTTCCCCAAAATTCCTGAGTGGGAGTAGGGAATGAAAGTAACCATTCCTGCCAGGTAAAGTGGCACATACCTGTAATCTCAGTTACCTGGGAGGCTAAGTCAGGAGGATCATAAATTCAAGACCATAAATTCAGCAACTTAGTGAGACCCCACCTCAAAATAAAAAATAGAGATGGGGTTGTAACCTAGTGGTAAAGAGCCTTTGGGTTCAATTCCTTGTATCATACAATTAAAAAATTGTTACCGAACCACAGTTCTCAGATAATGTATGCTTAAGTCCAAGAATCTGGAAACAGAGCCAACCTTGTAATCCTCTCCTCACCACCACCCCCCCTTTTTTTTTTTTTTAAGATATTGGGGATTGAACCCAGAGGCTCTTTACCACTGAGTTACATTCTTTTTACTTTTGGAGACAAGTTCAAGTTCTTACTAAGTTGCTCAGGCTGTTCTCACTCTTGCAATCCTCCTGACTCAGCCTCCTGAGTAACTGGGATTCCAGGCATGCAGTAATCTTTTTTTTTTTTTTTGGTATCCGGGATTAAACTCAGGGCACTCAACCACTAAGCCACATCCCCAGCCCTATTTTATATTTTATTTAGAGACAGGGTCTCACTGAGTTGCTTAGTGCCTTGCCACTGCTGAGGAGACTTTGAACTTGCAATCCTCCTGCCTCAGCTTCCCAAGCTGCTGGGATTACAGGTGTGCACCTCCACGCCCAGCTTGCAGTAATCTTTATTGACCTTCTTTTTGTTAATAAGAGCAGCTAATAACTTACTGAGTACTTTCTCTGTGTATCAGTAACCTTTCATAGGGCATCTCATGGTGGTTCTGTGATAAACCCCACTTCACCTGAGAGAACAGGATATAAAGAGGTAAAACAAGTTTCCCAAGGTAAGCATACTCTGCTTCCAAGTGATACCAGAACCACTATTGGCAATCCTTCCTGAGTAGGATCAGGAAGCCCTAGGAGTTAAGTCAGACTGTTCGTATACTACACCAAGAACCTAGTTCCAAGTCTAGCAAGAGCACTCAATGCACACTGCTGCTGTGTATTAAAGGAAGTAGTTAGTTTGGGAAGTATTCAAAATTTAATTAAGGTGATTAGCACTGTACTTAGTGATTGCTAATGCAGAGCGATTCCTTATTTATTTTGGTACTAGGGATTGAACTCAGGGATGCTTTACCACTGAGCTTCATCCCCAGTCCTTTTTCTTTTTTGAGACAAGGTCTTCCAAAGTGCTAAGGGTCTCACTAAGTTGCTGAGGCTAGATTTGAACCTGTGATCCTCCTCTCTCTCAGCCTCATGAGTCACTGAGATAACAGGCATATGCCATCACACCTGGCAAACAACATTCTTATGATGATTGTGCTTATGATCAAGCTTTCTTATAAAGAGAGAGCAAAAGATTCCAGACAATGCAAGAGCCCAGCATAGGGAGATATTCTTTCACAGAATATAAATAAATGGGTTTTAGTCCATCCATTGGCATACTGTGAATTGTTAATGTGAGACAACTACCCATAATCCCATGAACTTTGGGCTCAGACAGGACTGAATTTCTGGAATCAAAAAGCTAAGGAAGCACCAGGCTCGGTGGCACACGCCTGTAATCTCAGCAGCAGGGAAGGCTGAGGCAGGAGAATTGCAAGTTTAAAGCCAGCCTCAGCAAAAAGCAAGGTGCTAAACAACTCAGGGAGACCCTGTCTCTAAATAAAATACAAAATAGGGCTAGGGATGTGGCTCAGTGGTCAAGTGCCCCTGAGTTCAATTCCCAATACCTAAAAAAAAAAAAAGCCTAAGGAAGCAACTCGGGACTCTGTTTCACTGGATGATGTAGCCTCCTGGGGCCTGCCCACAACAGGTCTGCATCTGGGCCTCTCGGGTTTGTATCCTGGGCCCCCACGTAAGTACATGGAGATGTGGTTTCTCAGCACCCTTTAGTGGGCCTTTGAGCTTAGTCAGAATGGGGAAATCTGCCTCTATGGTCTGGTCATCAGCCCACAGAGGAATCAAAATGTGGCACAAAGATAGTGTCTGTCTATCTGGACAGAAGATGGTAGTGTATCCTGAGGTGAAAAGCACAGGGCCTGGAGGCAGGGGAGACATGTGGATCACACTTTACATGGCCCCATCACACTGTCAACTAGTTTGTGGACTGTAGCCTTGACAAACGAGATACCATATTTGATTTCTATAAAATTATGCAAGGTCCAGAGACTCATAGGAGAAGGAACAAAATGTAACCAGGAGGATTTTGGCCCAGTTATGCTAGAGCAAAGGATTTTCCTGATCCTGACGAGCTGACTCTCTTACCTGTTTCTGGAAGTTCTTCCTCAGGGGACACCCCTGCCACTGGATTCTGTTCTGTTCTGAGATCTTCCCTGGGCTTTGTGGCCACATCATGCTGGAGGTCATCATGGAAGCTTCCTGGATCCTGGGGACAGAGGAGCTCGTCACCAATACCCATGACCCTGAAATCCCTCCAGATGGTACCACCTCTACCCAGATGACCTTAAAGGGCCTGGTGGGGGCTTAGGAAAGAAACATAATGGAGGAATATGGTAGAGGCTGGGGTCACCCATGCCCAGGCTAGGGGAGGGAGTTAAAAAACCAAACATCCAAACCAGCAGACAATTAAAACAAAACAAACCATTAGGGGTGAGTTTCTTTTCTAATTTTGTTGATATCTAGTGTTCTAGGGAATCTATATAAGTGGAGCAGTGAGTAAAGAGGCCATTCGGAAATATGTTGAAGAGTTAGCCTGAGATTAAATATGAGCTGTTAATAATCTCCAAACTAGCTAGTATATGGACAGGTAATTAAAACTGGCACTTAAATTGTTAACTATGGTTAGCCCTAGGGGATGAAAAGTGGAAGAAGATGAGTTTCATTCTTTGCTTTTCTATGCCATAACAATGAGTATGGATGATTAGAAATTTAAAAGAAAAATAAGGATTATTTTTAGAAGTAGGGTGATTTTAAGAGAATGTGAGGGACTTGTGGCTCAGCAGTAGAGTGCTCGCCTAGCATGTGCGAGGCGCTGGGTTTGATCTTCAGCACCACATAAAAATAAATAAAGGTATTGTGTCCATCTTCAACTAAAAATAAAAGAATGTGGAGGTGTTAAGGGGAAAAAATAAAGGAACTATAAGTAGAAAAATTAGAGCTAATGGCTTAAGTGGACTAGATGTTATCAAGTCTAACACTCTTGTACTGTAGATGAAGCAATGGCAGGGTAGGAGAAAGGACTTGCCCAAGGTCACAGCGGAAACTATCAGCAGAACTGGGACAAGACTCAAGCCTCCCGCCCTATTGGGCCAGGATCCCAAGAAGGGTGCAGACAACTAAACAAGCCTAGCTCTGCACTCTCACCTTGGAGTGGAGCTGCCTAGAAAGCCATCACCTCAGAGACAGTGAAGCTACCTCGGTTCCTAGAGGAGCGCTCCCAGTGCTTTGGGTAGTTTCTGCCTGACTCAGCAAAGGCAAAGGCCGGAGGGAAGGCAGAGCAAGAGCTAGTCACCTGAAGGTCCACTGTGGCTTGCTGTTCTTTGTAGATACCCGCCCCACAGCAGATCTGACCCTTAGTCATTTTCTGTCACCACCTCTGGTGAGCCCTCACCTTGGTTAGTTCTGAAATGACTGCTATCCTCTCAGATGTTCAAGCCTGCCATCAGACACTCAGGGATCACCAAGAAGCCAACTGTGCCTCTAGGTACTATTACTAACCTGTCCAGCAGGTGGCTAGACCAGGAACAGGAGGAGATAGTTCTGTCCCCAAATGTATCTTTTTGCCTCAGGGCAAGTGTCCCCTTCACAACTCCGCTTCTCAGGGGGGAGGAGAAAAGAACCGAGAAGATCCAGGCAGAAGGAACCCTCTGTGAGTTCATCCATCCTGCTCCTCTTACCTTGGAGAAAGGCTGAGATGGCTTGAGGTTCCCGTCCCCAGAATCTGGGCTGTATATATGGACCAGGTTGTTGGGTGTCACGTTGAGATAGTGATTTCGGAGTGAAGGAGAAAACACTCCAATCTGGAATTGAGGAAGAGGAAGGTCGGTGACCTGATGGAGAACTGGGTGCTGCCAGATGGCCACCTGGTACTCGCCTGCTGCCTGTTAAGGGTTCTCTGCATCAGCATCACACAAATCACTCCTGTCCCGGCCTTGGTACCAAGTAGAACCCTTACCACACCTTTCCCCTCAACCCTCCATATCCATCCATCTCCAAGGAACAGGAGCAGCTCAAGGGCCTCAGGCCTGCCCTCAACTTTAGCAAGCCAGGGCCTACCAATAGTCCAGTCCCTCCTTGCTTGGGCATAAGGAGGGAAGGCAGCCAGCCAGGAAAGAACACAGGAAACCTGAGGGTTCTCTCCAGGGTAGGAGGGGTGGAGGGCTGGCCGCCACTTAGAGCTCCCATACCTGCTTCAGCAACAGCACTGAGCCAGGCTTCAGTTCATTCTGGCGTGTCTCCAGCAGTACCCTGTGCACAGTCCCTTGCATTTCTCCTGCAAATACCATATGGCCCATCAGTCTCAGGATCAAGGGCAATACAGCAACTGGTTTGAGTCCTGGCTGGCAAGTGGGGTTCTCATTGCCTCAATGTTTCTGCCTGCAAATGGAGGGAGTGATTTCTCCTCCTCTCTTGACCTCAACCGAGGCTACAACAAGACATTCCCAGAACCTAACTCCTTACCTGTAGGGTCCTTGAAAACCACACTGGCGTCCATTGTACTCCGAGTCAGGGATTTGATCATCACTGCCATGTTGGGGACCTTGTTCCTGGGGAGCTGCTTCAAGGCTGCCTACTTACAGAGAGAGGCATTCACAGAGCTGATCAGGGCTCACCTGCACCTTCCCAAGTCCCCAAGTGTGCTGGAGGTAACCAGGGACTGGTGATGCTCTTCTGTCATGGAGGGCAAAGGGGGCAATTGGAAGGGCATATCTTATCTTCTCTGGCAGGCCTGAAGCTGGCAGCCCTTCATGTCTCTCCCCTGCCTCCTTTCTTTTGTGTACATGTATTTATATAGCACTCCATCATGGTGGACATGGGAAAGGATATAGCATATACATGTACTAACATGTATCTCCACGTGGCCCTTGATGGCTGGGGAGCTCTGAGGGTAGCATTGTGCTTAACTCCATCCAGTGCCTAGAAGTACAGAGGCATACTCAGAGCCTGCTCTCCTTGTGCCCAGTACTGTGGATGATAGGGAATAGGCAGGCCAGCGAAGGTACAACCAAAGGAAATTCACTCATGCTGCTCCTCAGGGATAGGCCTGGGGTAACAGGAAGCAGATAACCCCCTCTTACGGTGGACTAGGGCAATAGATTGTTGAAAGGGAGAAAAATGGTCTTCTCATTGGGTCTCAGTGCTCAGAGTCCTTACCTTCCGCAGTACCATGATGATGCTATAGGTACAAAGGAAGCAGGTTGGGTCTCTCTCATCCAGGCCCAGAGAAGATTTCATGGTCAGCCAGGGCCCTCGCTCAAAATCCTCCTCCACTGATGACTGGGAACTAACAACAACCTGGTATAGAGTAGAGTAGGAGCCTGCGTTAATAGGTTTCTCTTCCTACAGACGCTTGACTGAGACAGGATGAATGGTGGGAGACAAAGGGTAAGTCTCTAGGAAAGACCGTAGCATGGTAGAAACAGTCTCCCAATTATCTCCAAGGTCAGAAAATATTATGTGAAATCTTGCTGCATATCACATTTTTCACTAAGCAGCTACAACAAAGGTGTTTTGTTTTTTTTTTTAAAATCAGATCTTGACTTTAATTACATTGAAGCAATAGATTAACCATGCTTGTCTCTTGTGGTACTAATTTGGGGTAGAGATCCCCCACATATGTATATAGGATTCCAGGAGTGTCTTTGCCATTTTGAATTCTGTAATCTTATTTTGTCTCTGGCTTTAACTATTAGCCTTATTATATTAATAACTGATTTTAATTCAGATGACTATTGCCTGGTTTGGATCTGAAATGGACTGGCAAATCTGGGGAACTGCAGCAAAGAGAAGAAATACTTCAGAGAATTAAAAGCAAAAGTGGGCCCAGGGGTAGAGTAGGCCAACAAGAACTCCAGAGAGGAGAAAAGCTGGTCTCACACATCAAGAGAGACCCCCTTGGAGGCAAGATGAAGGCAGATTCTCCCCTGCACAGTTCCCAGAAACCTCAGAGAAAAGGTTCCCAAAGCACAGTCTCATAATATGTATTACACTCTCCTTCCCTGAGGGAAGATGGAGCTAGCTGGGCCTTTATTTCTTAGATAGGAAAGAAGGCCAGACCCAAGGCATTGGTTAATGGCTGGCTGGCATCAGGACAGGCCTTATTTTATGCCAGTAAAATCACCACCTCCCCCAGCTGCCTTCTCAGCAGCACTTTAATTCCCAACTCCCCCAATATGCAGGGACACTCCCCACTCTCAAATGATGCCCAGGAAGTTAACATTTACATGGAATAAGTTACCTCTGTCCGGAATTTAGCCAGAGCACCATGAGCTGGAGTCTGGGGTGTGGAAACCATGATTTCCTCCAGATTCTTCCCACTATGCTAAGAGGAGAGAGAGAAGAGAAGGTGAGAGCAAGCTCAGCAGCTGTTATTTACAAGTACAGCGTCTTGTCTGGATTACATAATGAGTTCAGGAAACTATCAGGGACAATTAACACATATTACATCTCCTAACGCAGTCTCAAGAGCCTTACTAGCAGCTCAAAAAAGACACTTTGGGGATCGTTTTGGGAATGTGAGGAAGCTGGAGCTGGCTCAGGAGCAAAACCCAGGGCTGCCTGAAGGGGGCAGTGACCCACATAGAGGGGCCAGTGAGGAGTTAAGGGACAATTTTCCCCAGGTCCCTTCTCAGGAACCTAACCCTTTCCTCTAGGGAGATCCAGCCCAGAAGGAAAACGGACAGCCTCCCTGGATTTCTCTTGAAGTGCTGTGGAAGAGAAAGTTACAAGCAGAAACTGTTTCAAAACACCCAAGGAAAGGAGCTGGGTACAGTGGCACAGGCCTGTAATCCCAGTGACTCAGGTAGGAGGATCGAGAGTTCAAAGCCAGCCTCAGCTACTTAGTGAGACCCTAAAGCAATTCAGTGAGACCCTATCTACTGCTTAAATCCAAACTTTCAGCAGAGGTGTCTTCCCTTCAGCCCTGACTTCCTCATATTGACCCCATGCAACAGCCACGGTTACCTGTTATGTGGATCTCTGAGAGCACTTGCTTTTGGGCATCTGTGCTTTGCACTGGCTCCTCCCTCTTCCCTCCTTCTGTCTTCCCGCACTGGACTGTCCTCAGCACAGCCCCTCCCCCATACCTCTTTACCTCCTTCTCATCAACCCAAAGCCATCCATCAAGCCCAAGGTAAGCTGTGTCTCCCCAGCAGCCAGGGAATGACTCTTACACTGGGCTCTTTGTGCCTAATCATTTGTACACTGTAAGCTCCTTAGGACAGAAATTGTTCCCCTTTATTTTTTTTTTAAACATTTATTTTTTAGTTGTACACAATACCTTTATTTATTTATTTTTTATGTGGTACTGGGGATTGAACCCAGGGTCTTCCACGAGCTAGGCAAGTGCTGTAGCACTGAGCCACAACCCAGCCCCCTCTTTAATCTTTGTATTTTCAGTTCAAAGCAAATTACCCAATATCTACTCCTCATCAAATATGAGCAAATGAACCCCCCTGCCCTGGTAGTAGGAAAACAAACATGAAAACCAGGAAATTCCCAGAGCCTTATGCACACCTCTTCCCTGGGTGAATTTTCTAGCATTTTTCCTTCCCACTTCTTTTTCTGCCTGGAACCTGGGCCTCACAACTGCTAGGCAAGCGCTCTGCCACTGAGCTACAACAGGCCCCTTCCCACTTTTTTTGACTTCTTCCACAATTTTGCAAATGCTGCCTATCTTCACCTCCTTCCTCTTCAGGAGAAAGATGTTCTAGGGTTGGATAGGGGACAGTGCTGGACTATTGCTTTTCTCCCTTATCTCTGCTCTTAGAGAACCAGGTCACTCACCTGGTGAGGTAGGAGTCCTGCTGGGCCAGGGAAGCGGCGCATTTTGGCTCGGGTGGAGGGGCAAGTAGGCTTCTGGGGAGTCCGGTTGGCAGCAGTGACCAGCTGCACCAGGTGGTTGGTGACTATGGGGGTCTGCAGAGCTACCTGGGGAACCTTTTGGGAGGAATGGGGACCTTTTGGGTTGCTGACAGGAGACTCAATAGAAGACACTGGGGCTCGGGATTGCAAGGGATCCCAAAGAGAGACCACAGAGCTGGTCTTCGAGGGAGTAGACCTGGAGTTGGGAGTTCGAGGTCTAGGAAAATGAGGTTTGCCACTTAACCAGGCACCAGGAGACTGAAATGGCTGACCAGGCAAACGATTTTGAGGGCTGCTCTGAAGAGATCTTCCAGCAACTTGGAGAGGCCGGGGTATGGGAACAGGGGGGGTTTGGGGACAGATTTCCCAGTGGGGTTGCTGAGTAGGAACTGCTAAAGCAGTTGGCATAGGAAGGTTGCCTGCAGCACCAGGTTTCATGCAGGGCCGTGGAGTCCTACAGTGGGAAACAGGCTCTAGAGACTCATCCAGGGCTGACATGACACCTGTTTTGTGGGTGGCAGACATGGGCCCCTGCTGGCAAGATCCACTCAGATCAGCTACCCGGGCCTTTTTAGCCAAGATTGTGTCCTCCTGGTGCTGGGCAGGCGAGATTTGTGTGGCCTCACTGCTAACACCAAGTTCCAGCTCCATGCCAGCTGCCTCCAGCTCCATGCTTGCCAGGACTTTATCAAATTCGTCTTGTTCAGGCCCCTCAAAACCACCCAATCCCTGCTGTTGGCTCTCAAAGGTGAGGAGGGGGCGGGAGGCTGAGGACTGGGGTCTTGCTGACTCTTGGAGCACTTCTGGCAGCGTCATTCTTTTCTGATTGCCAGTCCAGCTGCTGGAAGCTGAGGCAGGGCTTATGGGGACAGTTTCTGTAGAAGGTGGATCTCTGATGGCTCTGGGCATGCTGGAGGTTGGGAGGCAGAGTCCCAGGGTTGGCAATCTCAAAGCCTCTGAAGAAGCAGTGGGATGTAATGGTAGTCTCGTTGAGGACTGCCCCTGCACAGTCTCCTGTGGCTTGGAAGAAACAGGTCGTAGGCACCCAGCATTCACAGGTAGTGAGCCAGCAAATTGGTTCTCTGCATCCTCCACAGCAGATAAGAAATCCTACAAAGAAGCAGAGACAGTAGATCTTTGCATCTGGAAATTTTTACTTTTATTAATGTTTTGGAAAATTTTTTTAAAAAGCTCACTTTTACTGTGCAGGCATGTAGTACATATGTGTGTGTGCTTGCAAGTGGGAAAACAAGGTGTAAAAGACAACAGGGATGTCTCTCACCAATTGCTTATAACCTTGCCCATGAGCCTACCACCAGGCTTCTATCAGAAACATTCTAAGGCTAAGTCTGCAAGTAGTTTCTGTCTTTCTTCAATCTCTAGATTAGGTGCAGAAAAGCAGAAACAAATGTCCCAGAGAACTAAGGAGTCAAAGGATTCATCCAAGGACATGCACCTTTCTCAAGAAATCTAGCTTTCTGGTGTCCAATCAATGCAATAGGGAGCTATCCACACACACACACACACACACACCACATCAGTCTTCAGTAAGCCAGAGAACCCCTGGATCCAGCAAAATAGGTGGAAGTTAAATATAGCTTTTCAGGCAAGTTAAATTAAGTATGGATTCCAGTTGGGAAGCAAGGTGAGATTGACACCTTCAAGAGCAACAGACCTGTTCTGAGGGTGTTTTTGAGTCAGAACTGCTGATTTAACTGACAGAAAGGTCCCCTCCACCTACACCCCTGCTGCCACACTGTATTGTCTGGGCTAAAGAAAGGTAAAAAACCTTTTTTTTTTTTTTTTACCTGTTTTGTATATTATCAAGAGTCCCATACTCTAGCAGGAATACTTTAGGATTTAGCAATAATAATAATATTGATTAGAATTATAGAAGTAATAAAACCCCAATGACCTGGATATTGATGGATTCCTTTTTTCCCAAAGAGCTCACTCTCAAATATGTTATGTGTCTTAGGAAGAGGGAAAGGGACTGGTCTGCCATTTTCAAGGAACAGAAACTTGAACAGTCCCTTAATTCCATTACCTGTTAAGACCCAAGAGGGTCACTTTAAGAGTCACCTTTTCAGCCTGTAATCACACATCTCCAAAGCTGAAAGACAAGGACTCATCTCCTTGACAAAGCTGGTAATTTTTAATTATTTGTAAAAACAAAAATTAAGTTCCAGGGCTGGGGATATAGCTCAGTTGGTAGAGTGCTTGCCTCACATGCACAAGGCCCTGGGTTCAATCCCCAGCATCATACACACACACACACACACACACACACACGCAAAAAAAAAATTAAGTCCCCCATGTAATAACAAAAACTAATATTTTCAACCTCACTGGTTCTAGGTACCATGTATGTATTTTACTACAATTTTCCCAGATGGACACAGTGGTGCAGAATTTACCACCATACCAGGGACAAGTTAGACATCTGAACATAATGGAATTTGGGGGCAAAGCACTGGGAGACAAAAAGTAGTTTTTATTGGTGTTAAGGGTGTGCATCAGCAGTAGAGGCATGCTGAGTAGGCACAAGGCTCTGGGTTTGATTCTAAACACCCCCCACAAAAAAAGGTAATTATTGAATGGCTTGTCTTTGGTAAAATAGAAAAATTCTATTCTGTAAATGTATTTTAGTAGGTTCCATGTCCATTAGATTGGTATCAAAAGGCTGAGTCCTCATCCTGGCTATCTGTGCTATATTGTCAGGCAGGCAAGTTAAACTTACCTCTTTGGGCTTTATTCATTTAAATACTCCTCTTTCTAAAAAGGATCAGAGGTGGTAATTTCCAGCCTCCTGGATGAGGTTATATCCATTGGTTCTAAATGTGAAGAGAGCTACAGAGACCATTAGTTCAGAGGTCTCTGGCTATACTTCAGAAACACCCCTGCCAGCACCAGAAATTCTGACTTAATTGGCATGTGGTAGGGCCTAGATAAAGGTGATTTTAATACCCTGGATTTAGATCTAGTCGAATTCCTCACCTTCAGGAGAATGAGTGGGAAGGGAATAAGATCTGAGGCAGAAGAATGCCCCTTATATTGTAGAACAGAAAGCGGAAGCAATTTGCCCTGGTTTACATGGCCAGCTGGTGATCACAAACCAAAAGCCATCCAGTAACTGTACTGTCTCCTACACTATTTATTCATGCTCTCCAAAAACCTTCTTCCCACCTCCAGTATGCTATCATGAAAGTGATTTAAATCATCTACAGAACAGAGCTTCTGAGAAAAGGCCCTAATAACTTAGAGATAGGACAATTAAGCAACTGATCTCTGTTTTTTTTGTTTGTTGCTAAGACAGTTAAGTAGGTTGTTTTCATTTCTTATCATTTCAATATCTCTCATAGACAAAAAAGATATACATATCAATGGAAAGGAGGCTGCAGCAGGCTGCTCCAAAATGTTCTGGACCTGGATGTTTATATCCTTTGCCATCTCTGATTACCAACACTTCCTTACCTCATCTTCAAACTCCTCTTCCACAGTAAACAGCTTCCGCAAACTGCATGCCTGAAAGGAAAACAAAGCAATTGAGGCTGGAGGAGAAATGCCATTTGCAAGTACATTCTGTCTTCATTGCTTCTTCGCAACTCTGACAAGACCATCAGGTGTACTGTTTTTTTTTTTTTTTTTTTTTTTTGCTAGTGCTGGGGGAGGAATAAGGGATGAGGAGAGAAAAAATGGGATTCAGTTGAAGATTTAAATGACTTAAAAATCTTTTCTTGTAATAGAATCCACTTAGATCCATGTGTGTTAGTCCTTGAAAGAGGGGCAAAGAGAAGGCTGCCAAGGGGAGCGAAAGCAGTTCTTCAGAATCAGCCCTGTGCTGTGATGGGGGTGCAGCTCAGTGGGAGAGTGCTTGTCTGGTATGCCTGAGGCCCTGGGTTCATCCCTAGTACAACACTGTGGGAAGTGAGGATCAGGACTGTGTACACAGACCTGAGGATTTTGCAACAACCCCAAAGTCTGTCAAACATAAGAATCTACCATAAATCCAAATATGCTGGGCATAATGGTCTGGTGTCGGAGACTCAAGCCAAGAATTTTCTTCCACCTAATCCAGAGCCCAAAAGCTAGGCTCCCAGAAGTGTGGGGTGCCCTCGTCCATGGTTCCTACTTTCTAGCCAGCAGGGATGCTGTGGCTAGCTCCAGATGAGTGTCAAGCCAGGGGTGGTGCCAGATCCCAGATGCCAGAGAGCTATGCTGATCTCGCCTTCCCTGGGATCAAAGGTCAGAGTGCAGGGAGGGCGAAAGCAGAGAGGGGAGGGATGGATCCAAGAGATAGGCGTTTGAGAGCACTGGGAAGGATGAACAATTCTCCAAAAAGAGAAGGAAGGCAACAGGAGGGAAACAAGACCAGCGTGGAGCAGGGGAATGTGCTTTCCCAGGGATTCCAGCGCGTCCGGCCAAACCCAAACTAGAACCCTGAGTCCCACCCAGACCCAGGCCCTGCATCCCCTGCGGCTGAGGACCTGGAACCACCAGGTTCCGGGAGCTGGGACCGCAGCTGGAGGACCCCTAGCGTGGGCGCGGCATTACCATGGCTCCAGCGGGTGGGCTCCGGAGGGTGGATCGGCCTAGCCCACCCAGACTCGGTGGGGGGGGGGTCGCCTCGGCCTCAACCCAGATGGAAGTGGAGGACGCTGGGCGATGATACTGGAGTACAGGAATAGAGGGAAGCGTCTTTCCAACTACCGAGCAGGCTGAGGAAGGGTCTCAAGGAGGCTGGGGGCCGAGGCTCCCGGACGCATTCAAAGCCGCCGCCACACCAGCGTCTCCGCCCTCTTAAAGGGACGGGTCTGTTTCTATCCCGCCGACATAAAGGCCTTCACCCTCTCGCCCTTCCGCCTCAGCCTTAAAGGGGAAATGAATGAGCTCTCGGTCGCCCCCCTGCGGCTCCTCGGACCTAGTAGGCTGGTTCAACTAGTTTAGGGGAGACCAAGCAAGATTGAAGAATTTTGGGTCCTTGAAGCCCAGTCCTGCTCCCGCACCTCTGTGTTTAAGCACACTAGGAACTGGGTATGGAAGCGTGACTTCCTCACCAGTACCCACCCGGTCGGTTCGTGTCTTTGTGCATCTGTCCATCCGTCGATGCATGCCACACATGTTATCCAGCCGATGCTCTTGATCTGGTTCTTTTTATTCTTCATGTTTCAGATTAGATTCAGATCTTCCCTGTCATCTTCTCTCTCAAGTAACATCCCTTTCCCCATCACAACACTTTATTTACTTCTCAGCACTTTTCATGATTTATGTTTGTTATGGTTAATATCTTTATTCATATCTTCCTAACTAGAATAAATAGGCTTCCTGAGGGTGGGGACCGACCTTGTTTACCTTATCCAGCTTTGTATCCCCAAACACCCAGCTTGGTGCTCAATAGTTATTGAATGAATGACATGACTACTGTGCAATGGGACAGTGCTGACACTGGGGATAGAGAAATCAAGTTCATAACTAGACAGGGAGACAAAGGCCAACTCTCTTTGGTTATTGACCCTCGGTCCTACCTCATTTTCCTTTCTTGCTTATCACTACAGCAGCAGCTTGTGCCACATAGTTTTGAAGACAACAAGCAGGAGGAAGGTAGGCAACTCCAATGATCTGATTGGAGCCATCCTGGAATCTTCCCCAGGGTGGCCTGGTCTGACCTTACATCAGGATGGCCTGTGGCTTCCATCAGAGCTGTGAGTGGTCCAGTTTACCTGTCTTACATAGGACAACAGGAAAGGAAACCTCAACTGCCAACTCTCCTCTAAGTTAGGGATTCTCTTAAGGCCATTCTGCTTCCCTTGAGGTTTCTAAGCCAGGAGACAAAACCCCAACCCTCCCAGGCTTCTTCTTTTCACAGGAATACCAAGAACAGCTCATCCTGCCCAGCTGTGGATCATCCTAGAGATCCAGTTACAAGGTTCTCGGAGATCTGGGCTGTCTCCTTTAGAGGGATCACAGAGCACAAAAGATCAAGAAGAATAACAAAAACTTCTGTATGTACCATAATTTATAGCTTACAATTTAACATTTGTTCGTTTTGTCTTCATAAAGATTATATGAAGGGCAAAGGACAGGTATTTACAGATTGGGAAAATGAGGACCAGAGGGGAAAAGGGCTTCATCAAGGTCAGGCAATGACTTAATTACTTTTTTTTTTTTTGATGACTTAATTACTTAATAGTGGATCATCTGCTTAGAAATCTTTCCTTTCTTTTTGGTACCATGGATTGAACCCAGGTGTGATTAACCACTGAGACACATTCCTAGCCCCTTTTTGTTTTATTTTTGAGACAGAGTCTTGCTGAGTTACTTAGTTGCTGAAGCTGGCTTTGAACTTGCAATCCTCCTGCCTCAGCCTCCTGAGCTGCTGGCATTACAGGTGTGTGCCGTCATGCCCAGCTTCTGCTTAGGAATGTGTTTTCCTCCATTACCTTTCTTTTTGCTGTTGCTGTTGTTTACAATACTGGAGATTGAATCCAGGAGTGCTCTACCACTGATCTACATCCCTAGCCTGTTGTATTTTTAAGATTTATTTTTAGTTGTCAATGGACCTTTATTTTTATTTATTTATATGTGGTGCTGAAAATCAAACCCAGGGCCTCACACATGCTAGGCAAGTGCTCTATCACTGAACCACATCATCCCTTTTTAATTTCTTAAGACAGCAATTTAGCCAAGATTAGCCTCAAACTTGTGATCCTCTTGTCTCAGCCTCCTGAGTGGCTGAGATTACAAGCATGGCACAGGTTACTCTGCCCAGCTTGTTTTATTTTTTTAAGATGGGTGTTGTGTTGCAGGCTAGTCTCAAACTCATGCTCTGGAGTGATATTCCTGCCTTGGCCTCCCAAGTATCTGTGACTATAGATGTGTGGCTCCTCCTCTTCCCTTTCTTTCCCCCCTCCTCCTCCCCTTCCTCCTTCCCCCTCCTCCTCCTCCCCTTCCTCCTTACCCCCTCCTCCTCTTCCCCCTCCTCCTTCCCCCCTCTCCTCCTCCCCCCCTTCCTCCTTCCCCCTTCCTCCTCCTCCACATCCCCCTCCTCCTTCCCCCCTCCTCCTCCTCCTCTTCCTCCTCCCCCCTTCTCCCCTTCCTCCTTCCCCCTCTTCCCCATCCCCTCCTCCTTTTTCCCAGTGTTGGGGATTGAACACCAGGGCTTTGTCCTGTACTACTGAGCTACAACCCTAGCCCCTTAGTTTTTTTGTCTTTTTTTTTTTCTGTGTGTGTGTGTGTGTGTGTGTGTGTGACATTGGGGATGGAACCCAGGGCCTTATGCATGCTAACCAAGCATTCTACCAATGAACTACAACCCCAGCCCTAGCTGGAACATTTTAGAGAGAGGCTGGCAGGATGCAGTGAGTAGGTTGTCTGTGACTGTAGAGTTGGGAAGGACCCCCATGCTGAAGGTCCCCCCAAATCAAATGCCTGTCATCTCAGAGTAAAGGAAAAGACTGAGTCTCCAAGTGATTGGCCTAGATCCTAGGACCTCTTTTTCCTCTTTGAAAAGGGATTATTTAGCTTCACTTTTTTTTTTTTTTTTTTTTACTTTTGGTATTGGGAATTTAACCCAGGGGTGCTTAACCACTGAGCCTTTTTATTTTTTATTTAGAGGCAGGGTCTTGCTGAGTTGCTTAGGGTCTCACTAAGTTTCTGAGGTTGGCTTTGAACTCATGATCCTCCTCAGCCTTCCAAGCTGCTGGGATTAAAAGCGTGCACCACCATGCCCAGCATGGCTTCACTCTTTAATAAATAGGTTTAAGGATAATGGAAACTCAGACCTAAAAGGAAGGAGTGAGTTCAGAGAACCAAGAAAAATGGGCGCAGAGACACCATCAGATCTCCAGCTGTGAAGTGGGATGCAAGAGTGAGTAAGCGAGGAGGGGTCCTAATAGCACTGTGATTAAACCCATAACAATAATAGCCAGTACTTCCTGAGCACTTTCTGGGTGCCAGATACTGTTCCAGGGTCAAGGTCCTGCCCAGGCTCACATAGCTAATTGATGGTAGAGCTGGGTGTTATGGTTTAGATATCGTGTCCCCCAAAAGCTCACATGTGAGACAATGCAAGAAGGTTTAGAAGAGAAATTATTGGTCTGTGAGAGTCTTAATGCAAACAGTGATTAACTTCTGGGAGTGTTTGAGTGGTAGCTAAAGTGGTAGGGTGTGGCTGGAGGAGGTGGGAATTGGGGGCGTGGCTTTGGGGGGTATATATTTATATCTGGCAAGTAGAGACCTCTCTCTGCTTTCTGATCCCCACTGGAGCTGCTTCCCCCTACCACACCCTTCTGCCATGATGTTCAGGTTCACCTTGAGCCCTGAGGAATGGAGCCAGCCTTCTATGGATTAAGACCTATGAAACCATAAGCCCTCAAATAAACTCTTCCTCCTCTACAGTTGTGCTGGTCGGGTCATTTACTCAAAGCAGCAAAAAAAAAAAAAAAAAAAAAAAAAAAAAGCTGACTAAAACACTGAGATTATAAACCAGGGAGTCTGACTTCAGGATCCACAAACTTAACTACTATGTCATTTTGCTTCTTAGAATTCCAAGGAACTGAGTTCTTAACCTGAGGCTTTGGGGAACATAAGTCCCCTATAATTATGTGCAAAACATCATGTGCCTATGCACACGTGCTTTATTCTGAGGGAGAATCCATAGCTTTCATATTTTTCTATGGGTCAGAAGACTGTTGCTCTGCTCTAGCTCAGAACAGGCTACACCCTCCTCCATCCCTCCCCATCCTTCATCTTCTCCAGATGCCTTATACTCCTAGGACAGACAACAGCTCTTGCTTGTACTATTGCAATACTTCCTGGTGGTCCCCCTAGTCTGAGCTTTCCTTCCTTCTGCTCATTCTTTCTAACATGCAAATGAGATCCCCTGTAAAATTCTTTAGAGCTGGGGGTATAACTCAGTAATAGAGCACTTGCTTAGCATGTGCAAGGCCCCAAATCTTTAAGCCCTTCTCAGTCACCAAAAGATAACATAAAAAAAATCCCTAGAGCCTACAGTGCTCTGGCGCCAGTCCCCATGCCTTACCCTGTCTCTCATCCAATCTCCCCCAAAATACCAATCCCTCTCCACCCCAGTCATTCTTTAAGCCCCAGCTCACTTGCTGCCTCTTCCAAGAAGCCTTCCTTGCCTGCCCCAGGTAGACCTAAGTTTCCTGCTCATTGGTTGCTTGGATTTGGGACCTACTTCCATTGTAGCTCACATCTATTGAGCACTATATATTGTCTTAAGGTTTCTCTCACATCTCCCTAATGGACTTTGCACTCCTTCTGGCCAAGACCTGTGTCTTTTCACCTTTGTGAATCAGCACTTGGCACACTGAAGATACTGAACAATGTCTGTTGAATGACTTAAAGCCTTTGTTAGGAGGCAACATGGAGGAATCTTGGCTCACTGCTATAAATACCTTCAGTTTTGAATAAGGAGCCTTACCTAATTAGTTACAATGGAGAACATATCTAGAATGTGTGTGTGTGTGTGTGTTTAAAGATAGCGTGCTGTACTAGCTGTGGAGTTAGACAAATCTTGATTCATAAACTTAAGTTACTTTATCCCTCTCTGAACCTTAGTTGCTTCAACTATGAAGAAAGAATACTATAATAAAATACTCCATCTTCCTCACTGGAATGCTGAGTTTCAATGAACGAATACATTGAAATGGCAACTCCATGCCTGGCATGTTGGCAGGGCCTCAACAAATGTGGGTTCCCTTTCCCCCATTTGAGTTTGCAAACATGTGCTTGGAAATTGTTATGGGAACCACATGGCTTGGCTTTGTGTGGATTTCAGCATATTTGCAAATGCACTTCTACCTGGTTTGTGTGTTTATCATATGAACAGTTATATTTGAATCAGTGTGATGATGCATGTGTTTATATTTATGTTTTCCTTGGTATGAACAGTGGTATATTTGGACAGCAAATGTGTACATATACCAAGAGTTTTGTGTGGCTATGTTGGTGGGTGGGTATTGCATGTTGAGTAACTGTATGAAATTAAATGTGGCTGTGCACTGCATATGGGGTGGGGGAGGGTGGCTTTGATTATGTGGTTTTGTACATATGAAGGCTGTGGATTCTAAGTGTGTAGCCAGTGTATGTAAACCAACTGTCCAACAGAACCTTAAATTTCTTTCTTTCTTTCTTTCTTTCTTTCTTTCTTTCTTTCTTTCTTTCTTTCTTTCTTTCTTTCTGTTTTGTTTCAGGTATTAAGGATTTAGCCCAGTGATTTCCACATTCTAGGCAAAAGTGCTATTTCTGAGCTATATACCCAACCCTCCAATAGAACTGTGTACATGGAAATGTTTTCTATTTTCCCTATCCAATAGAGTAGCCACTAGCCTCTTGAACTGAGCACCTGAAATGTGGTTTTAAGATTCAGGAATTAAATCAGGTGGTAGTGCATGCCTGTTACCCCAGTTGCTCCCACTCCAGAAGCTAAGGCAGAAGGATGACAAGTTTAAAGCCAACCTCAGCAACACAGCGAGGCAGCAAGACCCTGTCTCTAAATAAAGCATAAAAAAGGACTGGGGATGTTGCTCAGTGGTTAAGCACCTCTGGATTCAATCCCTGGAATCAAAAAAAAAAAAAAAAAAAAAAGAAAAGAAGAAAGAAAGGAAGTAAGGAAGGAAGGAAGGAAGGAAGGAAAGAAAAAAGATTAAGGAACTAAAGATACAATTGTATTTAATTTAAAAATTTTTTTAGTTGTAGATGGACACAATACCTTTATTTATTTATTTAGTTAGTTTTTAGTTGTAGTTGGATATGATACCTTTATTTTATTTATTTTTCTGTGGTGCTTAGCCTTGAACCCAGGGCCTCCCATGTGCTAGGTGAGCACTCTACCACTGAGCCACAAACCCAGCCCCCTTTACTTTTTATTATTGTTATTATTATTATTATTATTATTATTATTATTATTATTTTGGTGTGGTGCTAAGGATCAAACCCAGTGCCTTTTTGTACTAGGCAAGCACTCTACCACTGAGCTACAATCTCAGCCAAATTGTATTTAATTTTAATTAATTTAAATGCAAATAGTCACAGGTACACTGTAGACAGAAACTTCAATCTTGTTTTCCAAACACAAGGTGATGTGCATCCCCCTCTCTCTTACCACGGAAAACCTACCCATCCAGTACCTGCGCAGGTACAAGGCCCTGCTAGAGCCCCGCCTGCGCATCTGCGAGTGTGTGGTGTGATTCGTACAGATGGGGCCTCCTCACCCCCCTCCCTCAAGTCCCCAGCGGAGCAGTGAATCAGCCTGACAATGAGGTGAGTCATTCATGAACTGCTCCGGGCCGGCCCAGCAGGCGGGAAGCGAACGTCAGCCAGCCTCCCAGCCCTACCCACCCCCCCCCCAACCCGGTGGGATCGCTCAACCCCACGCACTGCAGATGTTCGGGGAGAAACTGACGTGGGCCAATCAAGGCTCTGAAGCTCATCTCTTCCGCCCCTCCCTCTGGTTTGCAATCCATTCATCTCCTAGCCCCTCGCTCCCCTCGCTCCCCTCGGGTGGCTTGTGAGTCATCTGAAGATCTCCGTGAGGACGGAGACATCCAACTTCTCTATCATGTATGCCCCCATCTAACAGCCACCTCCCCAAGGTAACCCCAGTTGGTCCTCCTCCCATGCTGAGGGTTAGGGAAGGGGAGGCTGGACCCCTCGGGGGTGCCAAGGTCTAGTTTTGGAAACAAAGCTGACCCATTCAGTGCTGTGGGGCACAGTTTAGGGCAGATTGCAGCTGGCTGGACACCCCCCCCTCCCCCCCCCACACACAAAAAGGCATCCAGTTTGCTTGGGAGGAGCATTAAGACAAGCATAAGGGCTGGGGCTGGGGCTCAGGGTATAGTGCTTGCTTGACCTCTATGAGGCACTGGGTTCGATTCTCAGCACCACATATAAATAAATGAATGAATGAATGAACAAAATAAAGGTCCATTGACAACTAAAAAATATGTATTAAAAAGAAGAAAAGAAAAGAAAAAGCAAGCATGGATGCAGAAAGAAAGGAGATGCTGAAGGGTGCATCCTGGAGCACCAGTGGGTGGTTGGGAGCAGGGAATAGGGAAGGGGCAAGTGTTCCTCTGATTTCCAAGGAAGCTCCACACAGTTATATCCCCAGTGCCCGACCATCTTACAAAATGGTAGCCTCTACGCCCTGCACGCGTGTGTGTGTGTATATACACACACGCACAGTCCCACATTAATCAACCTTCTGCTCTTGGACTAAAAATTACCTGAGGCTCTGGCTTCTGATTTGGACAACCTGGTTCCAAGGTATCATCCCTTACTAGGTCAGAAGCCTTAAAGAAATTTCGAAGTGCTAGGGTACAGCTCAGTGAGAGTGCTTGCCTAGCATGTGTGAAGCTCTGGGTCAAATCCCTAGTACCATGCACACTTCGGCAGCACATATACTAAAATTGGAATGATACAGAGAAGATGAGCATGGCCCTTGCGCAAGTATGACATGCAGATTCGTGAAGCGTTCCATATTAAAAAAAAAAAAAATCCCAGTACCAACCAACCAAAAAATCAAATGAAAATTTGGAAACAACCTCAATGTCCAACAATAGGGGATCAAATAAGGAAACAACACAATGGAATACTGCATTACCACCAGAAATTATATAGGAGATTTGATACCAAGGGAGTATTTTCATGGAATGTTACATAAAAATTCAGATTGTAAGATATGTATAGTTGGATACAATTTTTCTTCAAAATAAGAGCAGAGAGAAAAAGATTTTAAAAAGTATAAAAGTCTTTACCTTATTTTATTTTATTTTTTAGCAGTACTGGGAATTGAAACCAGGGCCTTGCACATGCGAGGCAAGTGCTCTGTGCTGAGCTACGTCCACACCCTTTTTATTTTATTTTGAGACAGGGTCTCACTAAGTTATTCAGGCTGACCTCAAACTTGGGATCTTCCTGCGTCAGCTTCCTGAGTAGCTGATATTAAAGGCATGTGCCACCATGCCTAACAAATCTACTTAATTATTAACAACTGTTCTCACTGGATTATGGCTTTAGGAGTGGTTATATTTTCCTCTTTGCACTTTTCTGATCCTCCTCCCAGAATTTTTTTTTTTTTTCATGGCCATGTGCTGGGGATTGAACCTAGGGTTCAATGCTAGCCAAGTGCTCTACTACTGAGCTACATTCCCACCCCACCCCCAGAACTTCCTACAATAAGAGTTCATGAGTTTACAATAGAAAAAATATTAATATATTAAGAATTTTTAAAAGCTACTGGCCGTAGTAGTGCACACCTGTAATCCCAGGAGCTCGGGAGGCTGAGGCAGGAACATTTTGAGTTCAAAGCCAGCCTCAGCAATGGCAAGGTGCTAAGCAACTCAGCGAGACCCTATCTCTAAATAAAATATAAAATAGAGCTGGGGATGTGGCTCAGTGGTCGAGTGCCCTGAGTTCAATCTCTGGAACCAAAACAAAACAAAACATAAAGCTGTCTGTGGGGGTGGTAACAGGAATGAAATATAAATGGACATTTTATTGTGGTGATGAAAATGTTCTAAAAGTGGATTGTGGTGATAGTTATACAACTTAATAAATTAATAAAAACTATTGAATTGTATTCTTTTTTTTTTTTTTTTTTTTTAAAGAGAGAGTGAGAGAGGGGGACAGAGAGAGAGAGAGAGAGAGAGTTTTAACATTTATTTATTTATTTATTTTTCTTAGTTCTCGGCGGACACAACATCTTTGTTGGTATGTGGTGCTGCTGAGGATCGAACCCGGGCCGCACGCATGCTAGGCGAGCGCGCTACCGCTTGAGCCACATCCCCAGCCCCTGAATTGTATTCTTAAGATGGGTAAGTTTTATGTTATGTACAGTATACTTAAAATTGCTTTTTTTTTTTTTTTTTTTTGTGGTGCTGGGGATTGAACCCAGGACCTTGTGCATGCAATTGACAAGCACTCTACCAACTGAGCTATATCCCCAGCCCTTAAAATAGTTTTTGAAAAAATGTAAGCAAAAGTCATTTGCTGGGCTGTCTGCCATTAAGGTCACTCTTCTGACCTGATGTACTTCTGGGAGCCCTGAAACAACCCAAAGGTGTGAAAGTAGGATGTCAGATGAATTATTTGCTAATTCTAGTAGCCTTAATCTAGGGTCCTTGCTCCAGCAGGATCCCTGGGGCAGGAAAATAGACTTGGGAATGGACTTTCGGGCTTGTATCTGAATCCCCAAGCCCCCACAGAGGATGATTCTACAAAGCCTGGGAGAGTGGGATGAGGAGCACAGGTACTGGAAATAGCAAGGTGAAAGCGGGTAAGGGGTAGAAGTAATTTCCGGTATGGAAAGTAAATGTAGGTTCAGTGAGTGGCTGTGGCTAAAGCCAGAGGACCAGTTTTGGGGTGAGGCTGAGGATTACCCTTGGCCAGGCCCCATGCCCCTCTTCATACAAGTACTCCATATCATCCCCCAACAACCCAGGAGGAAGATGTCACAGATGAAGAAACAGAAATCCAAGCAATTACTAAGTAAACTTCCAAACTCACATAGCTGTTAAGTAGAAGAACCGCAGACCAGATTGAGGATTTTACCTTCTGGAGGTGCTTTCCACAAAGGCAAGGGAGTCCACTGATTATACCAGTGTTAAATCAGGCCCTGGACTCTGATAACTTGGGTTCAGACCTTGTGTCTACACTTCTTGGGTTTATGGCTTTTGGTAAGTTTCCTTAGCTTCAGGTCCTTCATCCTAAAAGTGAGACTGGGACTGGGAATATATCTCAGTGGAGACAGAACACTTGCTTAGCATGTGCAGGCCCTGGGTTCTGCCCCCAGAAGCAAAAGAAAAACAAAGTGGGGATGATAATAATACTGATGCTCTCCCAAGGAGATGTTAAGGGAGGATTAAATGGTATAGGTAAAGGGTGTTACTTGGGCTGGACGTGGTGGTAGGCTGAGACAGGAGGATCATGAGTTCAAAGCCAGCCTCAGCAAAAGTGAGGCTCTAAGCAACTCAGTGAGACCTTGTCTCTAAATAAAAGACAAAATAGGACTGGGGATGTGCCTCAGTGGTCAAGTGCCCCTGAGTTCGATCCCTGGTACCAAAAAAAGAAAAAAAAAAGTGTGTTACTTGCTGCTCTGTCTGCCAGGTAGGCATGTGTCCTCTAGATGTGTCAGGACCCTGTTGCTTGGGAAGGAAGGACTATACCTTCAAGATGCTACAAATTGAGGACTTTCTATTAGGGATTCCCTAGATCCTTAGTGAGTTCCCAGGAAAAACAGATAGGCCTGTTTATGGGAGGCTCCTCAAAGCTAGAGAGAACCTGCGTGGCTCTGGGCGCTGTCCTGACCCATTAACTTAATAATTGCTTAACTTTCCTGAGCCTCTGCCTTCTTATCTATAAGATGGAGTCTGTAATATCTACTTTGTAGAGTTATAAGAATGATAATATGTGTGACAGAGTCTTTCAAAAGAAAAATCTCTGGATGAATACAGTGGCACACCCCTATAATCCCACCTACTTGGGAGGCTGAGGCTCCAGGAGGATTGCAAGTTTGAGGCTAGCATTGGTAACTTAGTGAGACCCTGCCTCAAAAAAAATTTTTTTGTGGGGTACAGGGGGTTAAACCCAGGGACTCTTAACCCTGAGCTACATCCCCAGCCCTTTGTTGTATTTTATTTTGAGACAGGATCTTGCTAAGTTGCTTGGGGTTAGTTGCTGAGGCTGGCTTTGAAATTGTAATCCTTCTGTCTTAGCCTCCTGAACCTCTGGGATTGCAGGGGTGTGCCACTGCACCCAGCTTTCAAAAAATTTTTTTAAAGAAGAGAGAGAGAGAGAGAGAGAGAATTTTTAAATATTTATTTTTCAGTTTTTTTCGGTGGACACAACATCTTTATTTATTTATTTTTATGTGGTGCTGAGGATCAAACCCAGCGCCCTGTGCATGCCAGGTGAGCGCGTTACCACTTGAGCCACATCCCCAGCCCTCAAATAAAAAAAAAAAAAAAATTTAAAAAGAAAAATGGCTAGAGATGTAGCTTAGTGGTAAAGCACTCCTAAGGAGGCACAGAGCCTCTGTGAGAGTGCATTAGGATGTCTGTATGCCACATCAGAATAAATAAAATAAAACAAAAATAAATAAAATAAAATAAAATAAAAAGGGCTAGGGGTGGGACTCATTGGTAGAAGGCTTCTGGGTTCATTCCCCCATACTGAAAAGAGAGGGAAAAGAAAAAGAAAGAAATTCTCTCAATAGGGGCTGGGGAGGTGGCTCAAGCGGTAGCGCGCTCGCCTGGCATGCGTGCGGCCCAGGTTCAATCCTCAGCACCACATACAAACAAAGATGTTGTGTCCGCCGAAAACTAATAAATAAATATTAAAAATTCTCTCTCTCTCTCTCAAAAAAAAATTAAAAAAAATTCTCTCAATAACCATTTATGAAAAAGCTGTACAAAATGTATGTTAACCAAAGATAGCTTGCTGGAGGGAGGGCATTCGGGCCAGTGTTTGTTGCCAATGCGCCATGCCTCTCTATGTGGCGTTTAAGTCCACTGTGTCTTGTCCTCTATTGTTTCATGACCTCAGAGCCAAGAGAGCCTTCCAGAATCACTGGCTTCATACCTCTAATCACAAAGGGAAATTGAGTCTCAGGACAAATGATTTGCCTGAGCTTCTAGTCAGAGGTGATCTCTATTCCCCCGGGGGCATGACCATGCTGTGTTCCACAGGATGGATGGTAAGCTCCCTGAGGGGTAGGCACATTGGCACCTTCTGTCCTTTCCCAGCATTTTTCTGGACATGCTCTGTCCAGAGAAGACACCTTGGGAAGAACCCTTAAAGTATGTTGTCACTTGTGTTCATGTGGCCTTGAGTCCTGAGCTGGTATGCAGGAACCCTAGACAGTCCAGAAAATCTTGAGCCTCAGTTCCAATTTCCAGCAAGAGGGATGGGAAATGTTAGACTTTCTTCAAGTCTCTGCCTTTCTTGCTGTTAGAAGGATAAAGAGGCAGGGCTGGGGAATATAGCTCAGTTGGTAGAGTGTTTGCCTCGCTTGCACAAGGCCCTGGGTTCAATCCTCAGTACAAAAAAAAAAAAAAAACAAGAAGAAGAAGAAGAAAATGAAGGTGGCCATATATAGAGCCATGTGTGGTAATCCCAGCTACCTAAGAGCCTGAGGCAGGATGATTGCAAGTTCAAGGCCAGCCTGGGCAATAAGCAAGACCCTGTCTCAAAATAAAAAATAATAAAAAGAGCTGAGGCTGGGGTTGTGGCTCAGTGGCAGAACACTTGCCTCACAAATGTGAGGCACAGGGTTTGATCCTCAGCACCACATAAAAATAAATAAACAAAACAAAGATATTGGGTCCATGTATAATTAAATTTTAAAAAGAGAGAGAGAGAGCGAGAGAGCGCTGAGCAGTAGAGCACCTCTGGGGTCAATTATCAGTACTGAGAAGAAGAAATTAAAAAAAAAAAAAAAAAAAGAAGAAGGCAGCTCAATGTGTTCCATTCCAGGTTCCTAAAAGGAGCTGGGCTGTGAAGCCTTGTCCTGGGGTCCCACCTCTGTCCCAGGCCTTCTGGTCACCTGCTATTGTTTAGCAGGTAGCCAGGGTTTAGGAAAGCTCTTGACCAATATGCAATCTGCAGTCAAGAGGACTGACCACTTTTCTTTTTTTTTTTTTTAATTTTTAATATTTATTTATTTATTTTTTAGTTTTTGGCGGACACAACATCTTTGTTTGCATGTGGTGCTGAGGATCGAACCCGGGCCGCACACATGCCAGGCGAGCGCACTACCGCTTGAGCCACATCCCCAGCCCTAAGGACTGACCACTTTTCTTGCTTTCTCTTTCTATATATACATACATGCATTATATTTATTATTATTATTATTATTAGGTACCCGGACATGGTGGTAGCTGTACCAAGAATAATTTTTATTTTTAAACAAATTCACCACCCCTGCCTTGTTCTAGGAGTCATGGTGCTGGCTTTCCTAGGCTTAGCCATTGCTAAGTGTGGAGAGAGTGACACCAGTCCCCAACTTCTAGACCAGGAAGGGAGGCAGGAGCCCTAGGAAGTGACTCCAGGTGTCAAAAACTAGGTAAGGGTCCTCACTTCTAGCCAGGTCCTCCCTGTTTTAATGTTGTTTTTGTTTGTTTTGAGCTACGATTCTAGAATAGAGTTAGCTGGCAGAAGTGGAAAACTCCTCAGAAGTCATCTCTCCAACCACAAGTTTTACAGTTGAGGAAACAGGCCCTGGGGGATGGCGGCTTGAGCAAGGCCCCTGTTGCCCTTCCCCCAAACATCTCAGAGTCAAGCATGACTGTGGCTGGATGCTGGCCCAAATGGGTTTCTTTTTGCCTCAAGCCCAGAGAAGAGGGCCCTGGAGGTGGGGAGGAAAGGGAAAGGAGGAAGAAATTGTTTTTCCACCCTTCCTTCTCAACTTCACCTTGTTGGATTAGCCAGAAATGTATCCATCTGGAAGATTATCATCTAGTCCCATCCTCTCATGATACAAATAAAGAAACGGGGCCCATTCACATTCCACTGCTGCAGAAAGAAAGAGAGAAAAAGAAAAGAAATAAGGGCCCAGAGAGAGGAAACAAGCTGTCTGGTCTCATACAGGGGATACCTGGGCCAAACCCAGGCATCCTAGGGGCGGTTTTCCTGAAGTTCTACATCTTTCTAAGTATCATCCCTTGGCTTGGTGCCTGGGGCACATGGAGTTTGCTCTAAAATAAACTTTCCTTTGGCTCTAGCGCTGTGAACAGTCCAAAGGCAGGATTGGGTCTTAAGTACACTGAAAGAATGAAAGTCCAGCTTAAATTTTGAACCTTGGCAACTATGCTGAACATTGTCACATCTGCTGTCATACCTAATTTGGGACTCAAAATGTCAGAACTGAAAGGGGCCTCAGAGAACAGAAGTCTAAGTTCAGTTTCCCAGATATAGAGACCAAGGCCCTGAGGGGAAACGACTCATTCAATCTCACACCAAGATGGAGTTGTCCTGTGAATCCAAGTTTCCTCACCTCCTGACCTGTCATCTTCTCCTCCTCCTTCTTTGCAGTCCCCACAGTACTTATCATTGTGCTGGCCTCATAATTTTTCAATATGCTCAATAAATTCTTGCTGAATGGTGTATACACAAGATGCCTTTGTATATAAGACACTTTACATAATTGATGTAAACCTCAGAGTACATATTGTCTTTGATAATCGTCTAATAAATGATTATTGCTTCGGTTTACCAGCTCAGTCCTTCCTCATTCTATATTCTGTCCAAGAGTGCATTTAGGGAGAACTGGACTGTTTCTCCCACAGTCACTCTTTGGAGGCTACTTAAATATGGGCCCACCAAGGACCAGAACTGTGGGCGAAGGGCATGGGGGTAAGAAAGATGGTGGAATGAGTTAGACATCATAACCCTAAATACACGTATGAAGACATAAATGGTGTGAAAATACTTTGTGTACAACCAGTGACTTGAAAAATTGTACTCTGTGTAATATGAAATGAATTGCATTCTGCCGTCATATATCATAAATTAGAATAAATAAATAATTTAATTTAAAAAAAAGAACTGTAAGCTAGATCACTCTGGGCAGAACCTTTGGAATTCTGCCCATGGATCTAAAGATTTCTACTCTAGAGAAATTCTGGGTGAGACTTTGGAGGTGATGGCACATTGGAACTGGAAACTTGTCTATTTCCTAGGCATTGTTAACCCTAGAGGACACAGAACCTGAGTGAGCGAGGGGTGTGGAGGAGGTGGGGGCTGATGGTCAGCTCAGCAGTGTCCACCATACAGAGAGCAAGGTTGCACTATCTCCTGCCCCAAGTCATGACCAAGACATTCTCATGATTCCAGACAGATATAGTAACTCCCAGAGCCCCCAGCAGTGTTGCTCACCAGTCCTCATTCCTCTCCCAGCCCCTTCCCAAAGTCCAATTCCCGTACCACATGCTGGGCTATAGTTTAAAAGTATGGCTCTCCTCTTCTTTCCACCAAGAGACCAAGTTTGCCATTGGCTACCAAGTCAGAAGTTCCCAGTCAGCTACTGGAGTCCATCTGCAGGTTCACTTTACATGGGAAAACTGAGGCAGTGCTAAGGTGACAGATCCTCAACCCCTGTTTCCATGATGAATGGACCTGGCAAGAGTCTCTGCCTACTTTAGTTCTACTTTCTGTGAGGAACTTGAAGCTTCATAGAGTCAGACGCGTCTGTCTATTCCCAGCACCCACCATGGTACTTAACAAACATATGTAGAATAAATGCTGAATTATTTTAGCCCCCACACACCTGAGAAGGGGAAATCTGAAGGCTCAAGTCCTATAGGGTAAAATTGTTACGTTTTTGTGTTGGAGATTGAAATCGGGACCTCAAATATACTAAGAATGCACTCTCTCACTGAGCTATACCCCCAGTCTCCCATACCACAAAATCTTGTGTCTTCTGGGGCATTTGGGTGCTGGAAGATGGAAGTGATGATCTCAAGAGACCTCCAGAGGGGCTGGGGATGTGGCTCAAGCGGTAGCGTGCTCACCTGGCATGTGTGCGGCCCGGGTTCGATCCTCAGCACCACATACCAACAAAGATGTTATGTCCGCCGAGAACTAAAAAATAAATATTAAAAATTCTCTCTCTCTCCCTCTCTCTCTTAAAAAAAAAAAAAAAAAAGAGACCTCCAGAAAAGAGGACTAGAGTTCTGGGCTGGGGAACCCTATGCCACCAGCTGTTCGTTATTCCCTGTGTTTAGGGAACAGAGTCCAGGGTTTGGATTCCAGCCCTTCCTTCTATGAACTCTGTAATGTTAGGCAATTATTTGGCTTCTCTGAGCCTCCGTTCTTTCATCAGAATGGACACGCCTAACCTAGGTGCTTCATGAGACAAATTTTGACCATCAACTGTCACCCTAAATGGGGGAGAACCCAAGAAAAAAGAAACTGAAATCTTCCAGGACCTCCAAACCTTTACTGAACATCTACTATGTGAGAGATGATGTGCTCGGTGCTGGAAAGGCAAAAAAGGTACCTGATATTGTCTGTTTTCTCCAGTGGCCCATAATCATTTAGCGGAGGCAAACTATAAGCCCTAAGAAAACAAATTTCGAAGCCGGCCCAACCCAACTGCCAAAGGACATCACAAAGCGGTGCGAGAGTAATCACAAACGGTGGCATCATTATAACAGGAAGAAATTGTGGGGACCCCTGCCTCCGAGGGATGATAATCATTTCATGGGAGTGATCTTTGTTTAGAGCCCATTGTTGCATGCAAAAGTGCTCATCTTGGGGCTAGGGATGTGGCTCAAGCAGTAGCGCGCTCACCTGGCATGCGTTGGGGCCCGGGTTCGATCCTCAGCACCACATACAAACAAAGATGTTGTGTCCGCCAAAAACTAAAAAATATTAAAAAAAAAAAATTCTCTCTCTCTCTCTCCCTCTTTCACTCTCTCTTAAGAAAAAAAAAGTGCTCATCTTGGTTTACTAACACTCATTCACATCCTTCCACAAATGTTTAAGTCTCTTTTGTTCCAGGAGATGTGTGGTTTCTACTCTCAAGAAACACAGTAGCATATAGGGCTGGGTGCTGTGGTGCACACCTGGATCCTTAGCCAGGAGGCTAAGGCAGGAGGACTGCAAGTTTGAGGCCTGTCTGGGCGATTTAGTGAAACCCTGTCTCAAAATCTAAAAGGGGTCGGAGATGATGGGGGGCTGGGGTTGTGGCTCAGTGGTAGAGTACTCACCTAGCACGTGAGAGGTGCTAGGTTCAAGGCTAAGCACCACATAAAAATAAATAAATAAAATAAAGGCATTGTGTCCATCTACAACTAAAATTTTAAAAGTACTTAAAAAAAGGGGGCGGTTAGAGATGTAGCTCAGTGGTACAACATATGCTTAGCATGTGCAAAGTCCTGGGTTTGATCCTTAACACACACGGGCACATGCATGCAAACACATGCGCGCGCGCGCGCGCGCGCGCACACACACACACACACACACACACACACCAACTTACAGTTGTTAGAAGCTGGACACTGAAACAATAATGCCATAAATATTATATTTATAAATAATGGGTATATATTTAAAAACTGTGTTATCAGAGTCAATGAAAGCATATATAACAAGGGGACCTAGCTTAATTAAAGGACCAAGGAAGGCCTCTTTCAAGTGATATTTAATGGAGCTCCCACAGATGAGTAACAGCAGGCAAAGAGAAGGGGGCAGGGTATTCCAGAAAGAAAAACAAAAGACTAGCCTGTGCAAAGGCCCTGAAGAGCAAAGAGCACATTGTTCCAGACATTAGAGAAAGCTATGTGGCTGCCTGGAGAGAGCCCTGGGGGAGGAGAGGCTGGGTGGGCAGGGACTGGATCATGTAGAAGTTTTTGGCTGTTTTGTTTTCCCTCATATGAGGAGAAGACCAGCTGCAGCAACATCTCCTAGGGTATTAAAAACTAAGATTTCTGGGCCTCCTTCCCACTAGAAAAACAAGATCTGGAGGTGGGGTCCAAGAATTATATTTTGAAAAAGTTCCTCTGGTGATTTGTTAGCACTCTTAAGTTTGAAAACCACTTTTCTGAACGAGCAGCAGGTTTTAGTAACAAGATTAGAAAGGTATTTATTTATTTATGGTACTAGGAATGAGACTCAGGGTCTTTTTCATGCTAGGTAAGTGGGTTACCACCAAGCTACATCCCGGCCCTTTTTATCTTTTTATGTTATTTTCAGACCGGGTCTCCCTAAATTCCTTGAACTTGCCATCCTCCTGCCTCTACCTCCTGAGTAGGTGGGATTACAGGTATGTGTCATCAAAAATAAGAAAGGCTTTACCAGGCATGGTAGCATACACCTATAATCCCAATAACTCTGAAGGCTGAGACAGGAGGACTACAGTTCTAGGCCAGCCTCAGCAATTTAGCAAGACCCTAGAGAAAAATAAAAATATTAAAAGGGCTAGATGATGTAGCTCAGTTATGAAGTGCCCCTGGGTTTTCAGTACCAGGAAAAAAAAAAAAAAGAAAGAAAAAGAAAGAAAGGCTTTACACACTTCTTTGATTAGATCTGTGTGTGTACACACACGTGTAAATGTGCACACACACACATTTTAATTTTGTTTTTGAGTACTGGAAATTGAACCCAGGGGCACTTCACCACTGAACTACATCATCCCCAGTCTTTTTTTTTTTGGTACCAGGGATTGAACTCAGGGGTATTCAACCACTGAGCTACATCCCCAGCCCTATTTTGTATTTTATTTAGCGACAGGGTCTCACTGAATTGCTAAGCTCCTTGCAGTTGCTGAAACTGGCAGGATCCTTTTGTCTCAGCCTTCCAAGCCACTGAGATTACAGGTGTGTACCACTGTGCCTGGCTTCCCCAGTCCTTTTAATTTTTTATTTTGAGACAGTTTCTCTTTAAATTGCTTAGGGTCTCTCCAAGTTGCTGAAGTTGGCTTCAAAATTGTGATCCTCCTGCCTCAACCTTCTGAGTTCCTGGGATTACAGGTATGTGTCACCTTGCCTTGTTACATTCGTATTCTTAGAAGGTCATGGCTTGGGCTGAGGATAGAGCACTTACCTAGCATGCGTGAAGCACGGGTTTGATCCTTAGCACTGCATAAAAATAAATAAATAAAGCTATTGTGTCCATTTACAACTAAGGAATATTAAGAAAAAAAAAAGGACATGGCTTTCGGAGAAGGCTGGGATGGATGCAGGGAGTTGATTGGTTGGGTGTCACCTATATTATCTCAGGTGAGGGGTGATTTGATTTAGAACATGGGGTAGGGGTGGAGATATATTTTAGGTTCCAGACAGTGTAGTCAGGGAGGATACTAAGTCTCCCAAGTCCCAGGCACCAGGACCCCTGAACCTATGCAGCTGTTGAGATAGTAGACTGGGCTGGGCTGGGCTGGGTGAGAGGGCTGAGTTAGAGGAGCAGGTCCCTAGCATCTCCACTCTGTGCCCGGGTGTGTGCACACAAGCAGGTTACCTGCTGCAGCCACCGCTGCCCACCGCTGGCCAAGCTTAACCAGAGCTTGAGCCGAAGGCGGTGAGCACACCACACTGGTAATATGATTGTTACAAACTACACATCTACAGGAAGAGATAAAGAAGAATGTAAAGATAACATTTTGTTGTATATTGCCCTAGTCTTTTAATATACATACATATTCAGACATATCAATCTAGTTTGTTGTTGCTCTTAAAATATTGGAACCAGCCAGGTGCAGTTGGGAATGCCTGTAATCCCAACAGCTCCAGAGGTTAACCTCTTAAGGCAGAAGGATCACAATTTTGAGGCCAGCCTCAGCAACTTGGAGAGCCCTAAGAAGCTTAGAGAGTCCCTGTCTCTAAATAAAATATAAAATAGGAATGGGAATGTGGCCTCAGTGATCAAGTGCCCCTGAGTTCAATCCCTGGTACCCCTGCCCCCCCCCAAATATATATATTGGAACTTTTCCAATATATAAATATATTGGAATGATTCAGTAATACCTGTTGGATTCTTGATTTTCAAGAAAATCAGGAGCATTTTGATTTTGCCTGGTCAATCCCTCCCACCCCCAATATATGGGGGGTTAAACACCCATATATTGAGTATTGAACTCTGAACTCCAAGAGCATCACATATGCTGACCACATGCTCTGTTATTGAGCTATACCTCCATCTCTAGGTCTAAATAATTTTTAATGTTTGTATGCTATCCCACTGAATGCATGTTCCTACTCTATTTGTAAATCCCCTACTGATGGATTTTGTTTTCAATATTCCATGCCATTGTAAGCATTATCTTTCTTTTTAGGCTCGTTTTGGACCACAACAATATTTATTCCCTTAGAATAAGTGTTTTGTGAGTGGAATTGCTGGGTCACTGACAAACTGTCCAGGTTTAATCACACATATTCATAATATGTTCCAAGGGGCCACTGCAGTGAGGATGGCACCAAAGTCAGGGACCAGCAATTTTGCAGGCTCCTGGTCTGCCCATTTGAAGGCCGTGGACTCTTAGCCATACCCTGACGTTCCCCAGGCTTTTCTTTCCCTAACACGGATGCACAGTTTGTGGTTAGAGTTGACGGATTCGAGACCTGTCCAAGCCACGCAGGCTCCAGTAGGGGCTTGGGCTCCGAGCCCCTAGGAATCCACCCCAGCTCCCCTCCCCCACCACGGGAGGGCGTGTTAGGGAGCCGCTTAGGCAGGCAAAGATTGCACCATCCACAGTTTGAAAAGGAAGTCGGAAGAAAAACCGCAGGGAACAGAGTCGTACGTTCCAAAAACTGAGCCCCAGCAGCGGGTCCTGGTCCCTGAAGGGCTCCCTCCACCACGGCTCGCTGGACTCGGATCCCTGGCCTTTCACCGGCTCGTTCACCGGAGCTTTGGCTGGGTACGGCCCTTTAAGAAGCTGTCACGGTGGCGCTGCTGGCCCCGCCCCTCGGGGAGGGCCGAGAGAGAGAGGGGAGGGGTTGGTGGTGGCTGAAGCTGGGGCGGGGGGGTCTGAGTCTATTTTTAGCTCTGGGTCGCGTCACGTGACGGGAGTGACGTCTCCGAATGTTGTTGTTGGTGGCGGCGGCGAGCGGAGCCGGAGGAGCCGCCGCAAAGATGGAGGAGCCGTCGAGGAGGCGCTGCTGCTGCTGCCGCCGCCGCTGCTGCCGCCGCCGCCCGCGAAGCCGGAGCTCGAGCCGCAGGGGGTGAGCGCACCACACCCGCCCGGAACCCTTGTCCCCCGGCCCCGGGATGCCCGGCGGAGCCCCCTCCTCCTGCCTTCGCTGCTCGCGGGCTCCTCGCGCGCGCGTCGCTCTCCGCGCCCCCCTTCCTTCCTCCTGGCGCCGGGGTGCCAGCAGGCGCCCCCCGGGAGCATCGCCAGCCTGGGAGCTTGGCCTTGGGCTTGCTGAGCGCGCCCCTCCCCAACCCTCCCATGCAGGGGTGCCTTCTCTGCAGGTAAGGGAGGGGCCGCCTTCCCGTGCCCGGCGCCCCCAAATGGCCTGGGGACTGGTCGGGGATGTCTGACTTGTCCCCTTCCCGGCGGCATATGTGGTGATGCAGAATGATTTGAGCCCTGCACCCAAATTCCTTGCAGACCCCTCTTCTCTGAACACTCCTTTCTTGGTACTCTGAGGTCAGAGGAGCTGCCCACCCACAGCGCTTCTCCCCGTCTCCTAGAACGCCTCCTTGATTTTATGTCCTTGACTTCCCGTGCATGAGGAGGGGGACTGCGGGGGGGGGGGGCACCTTACTTCTCTCTTCCATTATTCTCACCCTCTCCCCGTGAGGCGTTACTGCGTTTGTTCCCACCCTCTTCTGTCTGACACCCTGGAGCTAGGGAGAGAGCTAGTAGATGAATTGGAGCTCCCCCCTTCTTGTCTCGGGTGGATGCCCCCCATTTTTCATACTGAGTCTGTATCTCTGGAGGCAGGGGCTCTGTCAGAGCCTTGTTAACTTGGGGGAGTCTGCTTTTTTTACCCTCCCCTTCCCTGGGGCCCGGGGGAAGATGAGAACCGGCTGGGTGATAAGTGATTAATCTGGGGGTCTGGGGGATAGTGAAGAGGGAAGGTGGGGATGCTTCATTTGGAGGAGAAGGGGACCACTTGATATCTCTGCCTTTGGCTTTCTAAGATGAGTCTTGTCCCTAGAGAGGAAGGGTAGCAGCTGCAGTTGCTTTGGGGGGGTGATGTGAAAGGGATCCACTACTCTGACAGTGACCACTGTGTTCCTGGGACCTGGAGTTAGCTTTGGAGCTTCGAGATGATGGTAGTGGTGATAGTAATTGGGTTCAGGGTCCAACTGGGAGGGGAAGGTGGAGCCAGAGCATAGAAACAAAAGGAGGCAGGGGATGGGAGATTCAGGAGTCTTGGCCAGAAGGACCCCTGGCTAGTTTGCCTTGCAGGATAGCATCCTGGGATGGGTCCTACCCTGAGTGTCCTTTTAGGTTCCAGACAGTGCAGTCAGGGAGGATACTGAGTCTCCCAAGTCCCAGGCACCAGGATCCCTGAGCCTATGCTAGCTGTTGAGATACTGGGCTGGGCTGGGCTGGGCTGGGCTAGGGATGTGAGTAAGCCATGTTGGGGGCTGCTTCCTTCTTCATTCCAATCTTCCCTCCTTTTCCCTCCCTATACGCAAAGCTTGGGCAGATCTTGTTTTGCCTCCTTCCCCTTTTCTTGAACCCTCTCTGCCCTCTTTCCACTTGGAGTTGCATCTGGGTTAAATGTTGATGAGGTAGGTTGGGGATCTCCGAGTTAGAGGAACAGGCCCCCCAGCATCTCCACTCTGTGCTGGAGTGTGTGCACACGAGGGGCCAGAGATGCAAGTCCCAGCTGCAGGTTACCTGGGGGCAAGGATGGAAGAGATGTTCACTCAGGCTGTCTTCCCCTCTTCTCCAGTATATACCTCTACTTTGGCTGGATCATGTCATCTGGAGGGGGCAACCATGTCACATGCCCCACCCACCCCAAGTAGCTGTAGAGACAAAGGTTTGCCTTCTCTTTCCTAGGGGTGGCATCTTAGCTGTGTGGGGCCTGGGAAAGTAGGGGGTCATTTGTGTTTCTTCATGGTGGTGGCAGGGAGGGGATCAGCCATAGAAGCTGGGGGTAGTGCAGCCGGCGCTGAAGTACCAGCTGCTCTTTAATAATTAATTCTTCCTACTCACATCCCTTTGAGGAGGGCTGTCTGGAACACCGCATCAGGCTCAGCCAGCCTGCTAGAGGACTCACTCCTGTTGGCTGGGTGGGGGGGGGAGGGAGAGACAGCGAGGGGGGGCGGTTCTTGGCATTTTTGGAGCAATGTCGCTTGCTCATGAATGAAAACCTGATGCAGCCCGTGAGGGGGCCTATTGTAGCCGACTTTGGCTAATTAAACTTTCTCTGCCTTTCTTCTCCCCCACCCCACCTCACCCCAGTCCCGGCCCCAGCCCTTTCTTGAATGGGAACCCTGTCTAGTAGTGCTGGAGAGGGGGTATCATTCTGTTTGAGGTTTTAGGGCAAACAGACCCCTTCTTCTGCCCTCTGCCTCCGCCTCCTCCCTTCCTCCCCTCCCCCCCCTTTTTTTTCTAGAAATAGCAGCCTCCTCCATCTGGCTTGTGCAGATGCCTGGAGCTGCGTCTGAGCAGACAAACAGAAATGGGCCGATTGCAAAAATGAATTTGTCAGCCTGGTGCCTTTTTTCCTCCCCTGTTGCCTTCCCCCTTTCCCTAGTTGGGGGCCTGGACATCCAAGTCAGCACCCTTCATGGCTCTGATCCTCCTGGACTTCTCTTGGCTCAGCTTGGGGGATCCACAAGGCAGTGAACACTGTCTTAGGCTGGAGAAAGTGGCCTGCTGTGGCCAGTCAGGAGAGGTGAAGAGGAGAAGCCCTGTGTGCCTTCGGATCGAATGTCTGGACTTGTAGCTTTTTGATGCAATTGTTGGGGCAAGTAAAGCCCATCCTGGACTCACAAGCTTGGTTCAGACTGCTTGGCAATGCCACCTATGACCTGGGAGCTCCTGACTTGGACCTGCTTCTGTCAGCACCAGACCTGGTGTGTTGGGAGTGGGTGGCATGGTGGTGCTAGAATCCAGGTTCCGGAGAAGCCCTCCAAGGCACACCTGATGCCCCAGGAATTCAGAGGGAGTTGCTTGAGGGACAAGATCCCTGCAGGGCAACATCATGAACTTGTGGCCTTTGGGACATTGCATTGCTTCACATCTCCCTCACTTGCCCTCCTCCTCCCACCTTCTGCCAGAGTTTTTATTGCTCACAAGTGAGGTGGGGATGGATTTCTTTCCTAGGGTTTTTGTCCTACCTCCTTCAGCTTATCCGTGAGCTTACAGGGTGAGAGGCAGCTGATTTCCTGCAGACTTCCCTGCCCTGCTGTCCTGGCTGGAGGTGGAAGGTGGGTTTGGGTCCTGGAGTGGGGTAGAAGTCTATCTGGAAAAAAGAGTTGGCTACTGCGGTAAGGGGAGCAGAGCCAGGGGATCTGCCTACTTAGATCATCGTGGAAGCCAGGCTGCTCATTGGTTTGGCATCCAAGGGATGGATCCTCTGGAAGCCACACAGCTGACTGTCCATTGAGACCCTCATGTAACAATAGTGAGTTCTCTGTAGAGGCAGAAACAAACAGCTCAGGTTTTGAACGTCAGGCTGCCCTCTTTCCCCTTTGTGCCTTGCCCCAGACAAGAATCTATGCCTGTCCTGATCAGGCCCTGAATGGGGTTTTGTTCCCAGGGAGCCCTGGCCAGTGAGTAAAAAACTCACTAGACTTGAATGGAGGTCAGCAGATACTCTTTGCAGATGGACAGGGGCCCAGGTTGCTTCTGAGCTCCATGGGGTGGGGAGAAACAGTGTAACTGGGTCCTGATCCCACTGTGTGTTCAGGGAGCTGCTCCCTTTCTCTTCTCCCTGGTAGGTGAGGATCAGCGCCTTTGTAGGTGAGGATGATGGGACCTTGGGGCTTAGCTTAATTTTTGTTCCATTGGGGTCGCTTCTCTGGAGTGCTCTGATAAGGAGGTACCCCTCACTAAGGAGATGGGCTGAGCCATTCAGGCTGCTGGCAATCGTGGGAATTTCTGAACTTGTATTCCCCAGCCCACGGGAAAGGGTGTGAGCGGGACTGGGCGCCAGCCTTGGTGTGGGCACTGGCTGAGCTGCCAACCCACGCGGGCCCTGCCAGGGCATCAACAGCCCCACCTTCTGCATTCCTGAGTTTGGTCCCAGCCCTGTGCAGTCTCCTTTGTCCTTAGCCCACACAGGTGCCTGTCAGGAGCCATCTAGCCCCTTCGATCTTGACCCTGAATCTGAAAGCACCTTTCTGCAGCCACAGAGTCCAGCCTCTGTGTGTGGGCGAGAGCAGGGGCAGCAGGCCCAGGACCTTCAGGTCTTCTCTGTGTGCCCATGTATATGTGTGTGTGTGTTCCTGTGTTCCTGTCACGGATGGCTTCTGGGCTCCAAATGGACCCCACCCCTGGGAATCCTTGATGAGAATGCCAGGCTTACTGAGAACTAATCCTTCCAGGAGGTGGGGCTGTCCTGGAGGCAGAGCTGATTGCCGGTTGGAGGCTTGGAGAGCACAGTTAGGGCTTAAACTTCACTAGCTCTCAGCCTCCTCTCATTGCTTCCTGCTACTCACTTTCATTGGGTATTGGAGGACCTGCCTTCGTTTGGAAGCAAATGAATGAGATCATGTCTAGGTGGATCATGGACTGTTTAGGGATGGGCCTAGGTGGGTGCATACCTAGCGTGTGAGGCTTGAGGACAAACTGTGGGGCTGGTGGCGGGGAGAGCTGGAGGGGTGGGGACAGCTTGGGAAACCCATGGTCCTGTAGTACATATTCCATTACTATACTGTCCTTAGCTATCTTTGGGCTCTTTGGTGCCTTTGTGCAAACTGGCAACAAGAATCTCTTGTGTTCTGGTGGACTTAGTGTCAGGCCATGGTTAGGCAGGCAGGGCATTGGGGTATAACTTATGAAACATATGTAAAGCTCTGAGTTTGGGTCCTGAACCCCTTAAGCTGGGGGTGCTGGGTCTGGGAATGGATGTCTCTGGCTTTCCCAATTCCTGGAAACACACTGTCTTGTCCAGACCCATTGTTGAGTGGGGGAAGACCAAGACAGAAGCACATCTATATTTCCAGAGTTGAGTGGTACATGGTTCAGATAATAGGGAGGCAATGACTCTCCCCCTGGGAGTCCCCAGCTTAGGCTCTCCCTTAACTTCTGCCAAGAACCCCAGGTCAGCTCTGCATTTCCCTACTTCCGTGGAGGGAAGCCAAGAAGCTCCTGCGTTTCTTTGGTACATACTTAGTCTCGCATCAGGTACCCCTGGTAGTCTGTAACGTCTTCCCACCTGGCAGAGGAAACTGACATGCCTGCAAAGGATTTTGTTTAGCTGTGACCACCGTAGCCATTTCCTGTCCCTTGGGCATCAGGAACCTTATCAATTAGGAAGAGAGGATACCAGCATCTGGTCAAGTTCTGCTCCGTCCCTCTGTGCCCCCAGGAAGGTGTAAGCTGATCACTCCAAGGTCTCCTTTGATTCCCAGATTCCTGAGTTGGGGGCCTCTAACCCTGCTCCATCTCTCCCCAGGGATGCCGTTCTGAGTGCCTGACTGCCTCACCCCGAAGGATGGCCTTGGATGGGCATTAGAGGCACGGTGGCCCCGGGCTCCTGTCCCGTCCATCTGTCTGTTATCGTCTGTCTCTCTTGACATCACCGCAGCTCCATCCCCTCCCGTCCCAGCCCCCAACGCCAGCTTCCTGCGGGCCCAGAGCCGGCATGAACTCTCCTAACAAGTCGGGTAAGAGCTGGGAGGTTGGAGAAGAGCCCCCTGGGGCCACTTTGGATGCAGTGGGCTGTGTGGGTTTCCCGCCCAGACCAGCCGACTGCTGGTGTCTCAGCTGTCCGGGAAGTAGGGGGTCAGGAGTACAGGAGCATTGAAAGGAAAGGACAGAGGTAGTTGTGGGAATTGATGGCCCTGGGAGGGCATCTGTCCACCTCTGCCCTGAGCCTGCCTTCAGTATGGGGGCCTTTGGTCCCTGTTCTGCCTTGCCTTATTGGCCAGGGTAGGTAGGCCTGTAGGGGGTACATACCCCAGAATTTCTCTGGGTGGCCTGAGGTGGTGTTGGAAGCATTTCCCCAGGATAGCTGAATGCCCTGCTTCCTTTTTGTGGTGGCAGCTTCTTTCCTTCTGTAGTTCATATTTTTTTCTTGGTGGAGGTTTGCTGGGCCTGGGCCTTAACCTCTGTGTTTGGGTGTGTGGCTTGGGGTGGGAGTGGGGGAACATGTTTATAGACGAGTCTTAACTCTGCAGAGTCCAGGTAGATTAGATCTCATCCTCTTGGACCCTGGACATGGTAGATTCCTAATTTGGGGTCTTTTCCTCTGATATTTCACATTCTCTTCTGCTCCTAGGACCCTGCCCAGTGCTGCCAGAAATAGTGTATGGGTGGGACTCCAGGCAGCTTTATGTTGGGGTGGGTCTGGATGTGTGCCCATGAGGATGTGTCCAAGTGGCCTGACTTGGACCCTCAGGAGTTTCCCAGGAGGGTCATGGGTCAGTGTGGTCAGAGTAATGACTGCCTTCTCTCTTTGACTGTCTCCTGCACAGTCGACAAGCTCAGAGCCCATGTTGCTCAACTTTAACCCTCCATGGCCCGTCCTGTCCCCACATCTTTTTCTGTAGGGTGGATGGGTACTTTTCCTTCTTTAAGAGACAGGGAAATTGGAGCCTGGGATGCAAGCTCATCTGCAGGGTGGTCCAGAAGCAGCAGCAGGGAGGGAGAAGTCTGGGTCACTCCCACGTTGATCCCCACCATCTCTCCTGTAGGTTTGTGGTTACCCCTCACGTCCTCCTGCCTCTGCCCTTTCCTTCATTCAACCTGTAGGGGCTGTGCCAGGTGGGCTCTTGAGCTCCCTGGCTTCCTGCCTCCTCCTCTAGGCTGGGTTGACAAGGGGACAGCAGAGGTCTGGTGGGTATTCGTCATTTCCTCTCCTGCCTCAGCTGGACATTGCATCAGCAGGTCATTTGTGTCTGGCAATAGTGCCAGCTGCTCCATTCCTCTGAGCTATGACCCTAACCCTTTTGGGAGCCATCTCAATTTCCCGCTTCACATGGAGGTCAAGGTCTAACCCTTGGCCTACGGCACAGAGGCTGCTCAGAGGTATCTAGTAATGGCTTTTGAAGGATATTTCCTAGCTATAGGACTTTACTCTCTGGCAATACAAGGTTGAATAATCTATCCAGCACAGATGAGCTTATAGGGTCGCCTTTCCAGATGCCGGTGGTCCAGGTTCCCTTTGCAGTCACTTCTGCCAGAGCTGGTAGGAGCGTGGGGTAGCTGGAGGTATCTTACCAGCTTGGGCCCTGGCCGGCATGGGCCTTCTGAGTGAGGCATGTGGCATTGGCCTTGCCTCCTGGATGGCTTTCCAGCTCCCCCCAGTAGGGGGAGATGCTGTCTTCTGTGTGTCTGGGAGAGAAGGAGGGAGCCCCAGATTGGGAACCTCATTTCAAGACTGTTGAGAGGCTTCACAACTGGGGTCACTGCTTGGGGGTGTTCTCCTGAGGTCCTTTCCAGTGGTTCTGGGATCAGCTCCGAGGGTGACAGCCAGCCTCCATGCAGCCCTTCTTTGAGGGGTTCACCATCTTCCATTCCCACAATTCTGGCTAGCATCTGGGCCCGGGCTATGGGTGCCCAGCACCTGGCAAAAGCCTGAAAATCATGTGCCTTGGGTACAGTGAAACCACAAATTGTAGCCAGAGCACACAGGTGTTCTTCCCTAGGGACACCTTGGAGAGAGCCCCAAGAAGGAAAGGTTAGGGCCATGGGGCAGGGGACAGAACTGGGAATAATGAGAATGACTAGTCCCCAAAGAAGGGGTGCCCCAGCCCCTGAGCACCTATCGTTTTCCAATCTCTCCTCTTTCCCTAGAGCACCGAGTAGCAGGGCTGGGTAAGGGCAGGGAGTTTTCTGCTGTTCCTCCAGTTCTTCTCAGTGTCTCTCAGTTCTCTAGGAACTTTTTGGTTTGGCAAATCCTCACTGAGTATCACCAGTAAGTTTAGCCTGTGGGGGAACAAGAGATGATATGAGATGATCTATCCCTGCCCTCACAGCGAGCAAGTTAGTAAGAGAGTTTCTAGTGAAGGGTGGCAGATGGACACTGAGTTTCTGGGGCCCACCACCCCCAGGAGTGGGAACTTATCCACTTACCTCTGGACTGGGCTGCATGCCAGCATGTGACCTTATCTACCTACCTCTGGCAGTCCTGGGAGTCTGGGCAAAGGCCATTGGTGGGACTGCCTGCTTTCCTGGGGAGGCCATTCCCTGGCCTCTGTCTTCCTTCTGGCAGGGCAGTAGGGAACAAGAAGTGACTCTGTCCGCATGTTTTCCTCAGTGGGGTTGAAAGACTGACAGAATCTGTCACAGCCAAGGCTCAGCCCAGCCAGGTTGGAAGAGTTGCTCTGGACCTAGGACCTGGACTCTTCTGTGCCATTGCTCAGAGGAGAGGGCAAGAGTGCGGCCTGCTATGGAAGCCAGCTTGGATGGCGGCTGGGCCTGGAGGAGATGGCCAGGTTCCTTATCCCCAGCGTGGGAGGGAGACAGGCTTCATGACAACACCTGTCTGCCCAGCAACTCCCAGAACCCTCCACACTTTCTCTCCTTCCCTTTCCCAGGAGGGGGAGGCAGCTACCCCCTCCTTTCTGGTTGACCAGAGAAACTGGGGCATGGGTGTGAGGTAGAGCCAGGAACCATGGCGTCCTGTCTCCCAGCCCCAGGCTCTGCCTCTGAACCCCTGGAAGGGAGGTAGCCAGCCCTGAGGAAGAGAAAGTGGGTCAGTGCTGGTGTAGGGTAGGGGTCTGGGAAGGGGACTCCTGGCCTCTGTTCTCCCTGCCCTGGCACAGACTGTGCTCACTACAGATTGGGATCTGTTCACCCTTCCTCTGCTCTGCTCTATCATTCCAGAGGGATTGAAGGCTTAGGATAGGATGACCAGAGGAGGCCGTGTTAACTGTGAGGGGAAGTGGAAGATGCCAAAGAAGATGTCCACATTTTTCCTGGAGTTGGTTTCACATGAGAGGGCTCAGCTAGCATATAATGTGGACCTGGCACATGGCAACTCCCAGGTCATGCTGACAGGTTTCCACATGACTGGTTCAAAGGACAGGGAAGAACTAGAAGACAGGCAGGCTCGATGTCTCCAGGGTCCCAGGGCCACTGGCACCTCACAGTTTCAGCGTAGGTCTCCTGAGCCAACCTTTGGCCTTTTTTTTTTTTTTTTTTTTTTTGAGATAGGGTCTCATTAACTTGCTTAGGGCCTCACTGAGTTGTGGAGGCTGGCCTTGAACTTGCAATCCTCCTGCCTTAGCCTCTTGAGCTGCTGAGATTATAGGCATGTGCCACTATGCCAACAACCCTGGGCTTGTTGACTGTGCACAAAGTAAGACTTCTCTTTCTTTCAGTCAGGTCTCCCTGCCAACCTTTTGGGCCCATAAAATGGTAGCCTGTAAGAGCTAGGGGAGCCAGCATTGGCCTTTTCCCTCTCTGCAGCTTCAGAGTATTAGGAGACCAGAATGCAACCTCAGAGGGAGGGGATGGAGTCACCGCTGTCTGGGGAGAATGGTGCTGGCTCTGGATAGGGCTCTTGGACCCCATCCTCAGTGTGTGCTCCATAAGGTTTGTGGGACAGTATGTGGGAGCATTGGATGGACAGGGATAGAGAAGAGAAATGAACCACAGATGGGTGGTATAGCAAGAAAAATTGAAGTTAGACATTAAGAAGACCTTATTGCACTACCTGAATCTCAGAAGAAAAAAGACACTTGTCTTCCTTCCCCAGACCTCCCTTCTTATCCCCTGGAGGATTCTGGGAATTGCATTGAAGATTGTCTGGCTGAGTCTGACACTTCGTTTCCTACTTCTTGGAAGCTATATGTTACTGGGAGCTGGCGGCCACTGAGTGCCCATGTCCTGGTTGTCCTATCTTCCCTATTCAGGAGTCCTCTTTTCTTAGGCGTCTGACTCCCCAGGGTTCTGGGAGCCCTGCTTTTGAATTGTTATAGCTGGTAACTTCCTCTTCTCCAGAGCAGGGCTCTCCTGCCACACTCTCCTGTGCCTGAGGCAGGCAGAGAAAGCCAGGACAGGGCTAGCCAGCCCTTCCGGTTGCTCCTAGCGTGGGTGGGTGGAGTCCTGGGCTGGGAGGGGCTATTGCCCTTGGCTTTCTGGGCTCCCTTATGTCTGCCACCCATCACCCCACTCATGGGGACCTTGCCCATCCTTCTATTCCTCTTAAAAGGGTCTGGTTGGCCAGGATGAAGATGGGGAAGGGGGTGGTGAAGTTCCTACCCTGAGATGTCCACCAGTGCCTGCTCCAGGTTGGGCCTTACTCCATTACCTTTTCCAGCTGGGCAGCTGTGACTCCAGACCCCTGTTTGGTTCCTGGTCCACCACTGGGCACTCCTCAGAACATGTCATGAACATCTCACCTTTCTAGGGCCAGGGAAAGTCTCCTCTGCCACCTCCCCTATCGGTGTGTTCTCTCACCTGAGGGAGGAGGCCCTCTGCCATCCTTGACTGACAGAAGCTGGCTGGAAAGCTGGTCTCCAGGAGTCACAGCCACCATGTCCTTGGTTGGCCAGCCTCTCTCAGGCTCCCTACAGGAGGGTGAGGTCATCCAGTCCAGAGAGAGGACAGGTGTCCCTGGCTCTGTGCCTGGAGTTGGGGGGTGGGTGGTGAGGCAAGGAGGGACCAGGAGGGGCCTCCAAAATAGCAACTGTGACATCAGGAAGGGGGAGGGGGATAAAAACCCAGGAATAACCAGGCTATTAAAAGGCTTCAGTGAGGTCAGGGGGCCAAGTGGGATCTCTGTACTAGTGGTAGGCACAACCTAGGGAGAAAGAGCAGGCCAGAGGTGGGGAAGGCAGGTGCACTGGCCCCATAACCCAGCGAGGCTCAAGGAGCGAGACCTCTATCAGGCCCGGATGCTGGCAGCTAATGACTCTTCCTGGAAGGGCTCCAACCTCAACTCTGTTCCTGCTTGGGTGCTGGGGGTGATGGTACTTATTGATGGAAACCCTGGGGCAACTTTGTGCCCTCGATCACGCTAAGGGCAGTGGGATATGGTGGTTAGAGCTGGGACTTGAGCCTAAGACCTCTCAGCCCTACCATGTGAGCATCTGTATGACCAAGGGCAAGTGACTTTATTCACTCTGTGCCTCAGTTTCCCCATCTGCACCCCTCTCCTGAGGTCATCATGCAGAGTCAATGAGGTGATGTGTGTTATGCTCTTAGCAATCCACCTGGCACAGCCCCAGGGAAGAGCTGCCTATGCCGAGAATAGGCAGGTGCTACCCGGTCCCCTGCCTGGGCTGGGCAAGGCTTGCAGGCAGGAACAGCATCCCTGCCTCCTGTAAAGAAGCTGAGCAGCCTTCGGAGGTGTGGGCTCTAGGATGGGTGGGAGGGAACTGCCCCTTAATTGCTGCTTAGGGACCTCCCTGCTGGTAAGGGGGTGGAGAAGGTACCTCCCAGCTCTGCAGGAGGGCAGAAGTGAAACCGACCCCAGGGGGTTGTTAGGACTCCAGGGAAGGTGCAAGTTTAAGCCAGGTGGCCATGTCTGTCACCCTTTTCCCAACCCATTACCTGCTCTAGATAGCAAAGGAGAAGACGGAGGATTGAACCTGGCTTCTTGGTCTTTCCTTTGCTTGCCAATAGCAGCAAAGCGGCCAGCGTAGCTCCCAGACGCAGGGATACCCGGGGCTGCCCCCTTCCCCAGCCCAGCCTCTGGCCACCGTGCTCTGTGGCCTTGGCCCTGAGTGCAGGCCCTCTCCTGTCCCCCTCCCCCTTGCCTGGCGCTTCCTCCTGGGGTGGAACGCGCCTCCCCCCCTGGGGCCTCCGCCAGGCCTGGGCTCCTGGCAGCCGGCCGGCGGCTCCCTGAGCATGCTCCACCTATTTATAGACAGGGCCCTCCCCCAACTGCTATTTCAGTCTCCTGCCAGCTGCCGGCGGCTCATTCGGGAAGGAGGAGCAGGGAGCCGGGCCCAGAGCTGTCACCCGGGGCTGGGAGGGAACACAGAGAGCCCGCCTGCCTGCTGAGCTACCCTTCCTGTACCCCGAGCACTCAGCCATACCCGACTCCTGGGAAGTGAGGACGGACCAGTGGTCCAGGCTCCCGTTAAGAGAGCAGGCTTGCAGCTCCCAGGCCTCCAGGCTCGGGCAGCCAACTGGAGCGCCCAGGCCGGATGAGGTGCCTCCCTGCCTTAGGGGGCCCAGTGGCAGTGGCCTGAGGGAGTCCCTGAACAGCCAGTCCATTGACTGCCTTCCCCTGGTTGGCTCCCGCCTCAGGCGGCCCCTCCTGGGCATGCTGCTGGTGCCCAAGGCGCAGGGGCTGGTGGAGATGCTGCAGACCATCTATGAGACAGAGTCCTGTTTCTCAGCAGATGGCATGTCAGGCCGGGAACCATCCTTGGAAATCCTGCCGCGGACTCCTCTGCACAGCATACCTGTCGCAGGTAAGTGCCTCTGTGTCCCCACCTGCCCTCTGGTGTTGGGCATCCTTGGGTCTGGGCTGAGTATCTTCCTCCAAGTCCTGCCTGGATCCTCCTACTTTGGTCTTTCTTGAGAGCTCTGCTGAGCATCCGTGAGATTGGGGAAGCTGTGCTCCCATGAATGACCTCCCTGCCAATGCCCCTACCCTCTTTGCCCAGAGCTGTACTTCGAGTGTGCCTCCTACCTGCACTCTGCTGCATCCCTCCTGTGCCTTTTGCCTCTGGCAGGGTTCATCTCAGCTGCTGGGGGCTGGGGCTTGCTAGAAGATCCTGGCCTAGTTGGCACCATGGTCAGAGGGGAAGAAGTGGGTCAGTGACCTGTCTCTAGGCTGCCTGATCCCCATGTTTGGGCACATCTGTGGTGTCCACAAGCATGAAAGTAATCCAACTCCTTTGGTTTGGTTTTTGGGTTGGAAATTTAGGTATAGAGACTTTGGCAAATCCCCAAACAAAAGTCTCCTTAGAACTGGACACTGGCATAGATTAGGAAGAGACTGACAACTAGGATGTTGGAATGGATGCTTGCTGCCTTAGCTTTTAGCTCCCCCATATCTCTCCTGTCCCAGGTCTTGGTTTATTCCCACCAACTGAGAATAGAGAGGTGGGTCAGGTGGGCTTGAGGACCCTGGACTCTATCCTCTTCTCAGTAGGAACTTTTTTGGCCCTTGGCTGGGGGTGGGGCTCCCCAGAGCTGTGCCACTCCTTCCCTCACTCCCAGGAACCTGTTGGCAGCATCAGGCTCTTCTGGCACAGCCTTCCCACCAAGCCGGCACCACAAGATGCTTCCTCCCGGGAGGGGCCTGCTGGATCCATGCCTGCTTGGCCCCTCCTGGCAGTGGCTTGGCACTCATGAGAGAGAGAGAGAAAGAGAAAGAGAATGTGTGTGTGTACGGTGGGGAGTCCTTGTTCTGGATATGTGGTGTGGATCTCAAGATTTGGATTAGAAGGTGAGAGCACCTGTGATTTGGCGCTGAACTGCCCAGGTATAGGTTGTAATGGAACTGGCATATGTTAGAGGATGAATGTTTTGGGAAGTTTTGAAAAATCCTTGGAATATGATTTGTCATCTGCCTGGACAGGGATGTCCATGCCCTAGTGAAGGGGAATAGCCCTGGAGACCAGTCCTACAGAGTGTCCACACAGACCTCTTGATGGAGGCATGATCCTGGGGCTAACCCTGTAGGGACTTCTGGGATGGGGCATAATACTGTGTGCCAATCCTGCAGGGTACCCACCCACTAAGGCCCCTGGGATGAGATGAAAACATAGAGGACTGGTCCATGCCCTAGTCTAATTGAGCCTCTAAAGCTTCAGCTAAAGACCCTCCCTGACTTCTCCCAGCCCTGGGACTCAACACCTTGAGTCCTAGCATCTCCTGCAAAACAAAGGAATGGTGGGGCAACTCTGCCCGGTTGCTCTCTGTCCACCCTCCTGCGCTGGCCCTACTTTCCCTTCCTACCAGTGGCAGCTAGCAGTTGGCCCAGAGTTTCCTCAGCTTGTTCACTCACCTCCTGCAAAGTAGATGTCTGAAACCTTGCAAGCTGGGACCCCACTCACTGGCCCATTCTCTAGTTCTACCTGCCCTGGACAGACCCCAGCTGGCCCCTTTCTCCAGATCCCTTCTCCCCCACACTGCCTGGCCTTCTGAGCTGCAGTGCAGTCCATGCTGGCAGGAGGGATGTGTGAGTCACCCCAGCGGCTCGGGGAGAGGGCTAAGAATGTAAGAATGTTCCCCCTGAGCAACTCTGATGCTGTGTCTGTGACGCGGCTGGGGACAGATATAGGCCTGGAGCTTGGCTGTTTTTTTTTTTTTTTGGACTCTGGAATGTAAATAGATGTTTCAAATAGAAACACTTTAACCTTTGGGTTACAAAAAAAAGTCCACCCCAGATAAACAGCCATGAGGGCCTAGGGAGTCTGGTGTTTCCCTCCTGTCCACATTCCCCTCCCCCTTCTCTTGATCAGTCTCCAGACAGGATGCAAAAGCCTGTGCTAAAAAGGCAGGTGTCCAGGGGATGCCTTCTTGGGTGGTGTGTGTCGCCCAGGCCTCCCCAGTCTAAGGGATTGCAGAAAGGAGCCTTCCTGCCATCTGCAGGGAACCTTATTTTCTGGACAACCTTTGTTCTCTGGACTGTCTTGTTAGCTGCCAGTGCCCAGCACCTAGCACACAGTACCTGGCACCTGGATGAATGAATGCTATGTGAGGGGCAGGTCTACTGGCAGGGTTTCTGGGCTCTATTCTGGAGTTTGGACCTCTGGGTGAGAGAGAGCTATAGCAGGCCTCAGTGGGCAAGCCAGAGCCTCAGGGACACTCTCTGCTGTTCTTCCTTGAGAAGGGGACTAAGTGTCAGCTTCCACTAGTAGCAGCTGGAGGTCTCCCTTAGTGGATGGGGTCTGTGCTTGGCTACCTTGCCATATCCCAGTGCTCTGTAGGATTCCCAGGCTTGGTCTTGGCTTGGGGAGCTTGAAGTTTGTATTCAACAATGAGATCCCCCAAAACACAGAGCTAGGGAATTCCCTGCCTCTCTTCTGAGAGCTCTGGATTCCCCTCTTTCCAGTACTACATAGAGCTGATACTTGGGCAATGTGCAGGACGTTTTGAGAAAGCATGGAGGAAGAGTTTCCTCTCCCCATCCAGGGAGGGCATGAATCCTGCTAGGAAGTGTCAGGAAGGAATGCTCGGGATGTTGGGAAGTGCCATAGGGTTCAGGTTTGGCACTGGGACTTTCCCTGGATATTCTTATTCATGCTCTCAGACCATTCCAAGCATGACTATGTGTGTGGGTGTGTAGGTGTAGGGATTCCGGGAAGGTAGGAAGGGCAAGATTTGGGTGGGAAGGGAACTAGTATAATATACTAGGTGACAAGGGTTTTAGGGACTTTCCTTACCTTATCTCTTTGGAAGGGTATTAATAACCGTATTTTACAATTGAGAATGAGCAGAGAGGTTAAGGAACTAACCCAAGGTCACAGTAAATTGGAGCTGGGATTTGAACTCAGTTCTCTGTGAAGGATCATTATTAATCCACACAAAAGCTCCTTTTTGCACATTTTAAAAAGGTGGACGGTCCTTTGGGTAGATGCATCCTCACGCTAGTGTATGTGGCTTAACAACTGGAGCAAGAACTAAGTTTCTGCTCCAGTTTGCCCCTTCAGTTGGGTGTCCATGTGTAGTACACAACTTGTACAATCTTATGTGATGGGCGTGTGTGCCTCCAGAGTTTGTGCTCAGAGAGAATAGAGACCATTCTATTACATTTTTTACTTTTTGGTACCAGGGATTAAACCCAGGGGTGCTTAACCTCTGAGCCACATACCTAGCCATTTTTATTTTTATTTTGAGTCAGGGTCTCACTAAGTTGCTTAGGGCCTTGCTTAGTTGCTGAAGCTGGCTTTGAACTTGCGATCCTCCTGCCTCGGTCTCCCCAGCCACTGGGATTACAGGCATGTGCCACCATGCCTGTTTGAGAATAGAGGCCATTCTGGCCTTGGGGAGCTCCACTTGGTCAATTCTCTCTCTCCCTGCATGAATTTTGGCCTAAAGGGAGAAGAGGGCTCAGGAACAGAGCCTACCTTCTATTACAGACCCACATCCCCTCCCCCCATTCCCTTCTGCCCTGTCCTCTCTTGTTTTTGAGACCCTCAGCTGTCCCTTGCCCACTGCAGAGCTGCCAGACAGGAAATCAGATTAACTGTGTCCACACGCAGCTGTAACAGCTGTCAGATTGGCAGCAGAAATGAGTGCAGGTGGTCGGGGGACACTATGAGGTAGTGGCTCTCAAACTTGTCTTACCACAGTTACCAAGGGAATTATTCAGATTATTCCAGATTGGAGGCCGCAGGCAGCTCAACAACTAACATTTTAAGCCTTTATCTCAGGTAATTCTGATGTGAGTAGGTTCAGACCATGCTTGGCGTAAGGGCAGTGAGGACAGGGGCCAAAGGCCCAGCAGTCTGCCAGTGGGTGTCACCAGCATTCATGGACAGCCCTCTTGGGCCTTGGAACTCCTGCGAGGAGTGCCTATATTGAGAGAAAGTGGCTTTTGCCTTGGTCAGAGGCGAATCCAGCTCCCAGCAGCCTGGCAGTCTGGAGAAAGAGGATGTTTTGAGATGCCGAGAGCAGGTGTCTAAACCCCAGTGGAGTGGGGGATTATGGCAAGTGGCCAGGTGGGCAGGGTGCCTTGCTGGACATTTGGGTTGGGTTGTACATGGAGAGTGGAGTCAGATCTCTTGCACGAGGGCCCCTTCCATCTCACCCCAGGTGGGGAGCGAACAGTCCCAGCAACAGCTGCAGACTTTGCACAGTTAGTGTGTCTTTTAATTGCCTCTAGCTTTGTGCCCAAGTATTTCCTGGAAATGGCTTGGAGATGGAAATCTGTTTCTTCTCCCGATAGCATCCGAAGAGCAACTAACTTCATCTTCACTGGTTAGAGATACCCTGTGCCTTCCACCAAAGCTCTGTATCCCCTGAACTTAATGTCCTTTAGAGTCACAGTCTGTCTCTGGAATGCTGGGACTTTTGTCCACCCTGTCTCCTTCCCTGTTCTCCTGAGCTCTGGTGCTCTGGGAGCCAAGCAGGTATTACCTCTTTTCTTGGATCCTTAATATAGAGCCTGGCTTCTTATTCTCTTTCTCACTAAATTTGGGAACAGCCTTTAGGTTTTCCCCTTCTGTTTTTTAGTGGGGGACAGAGAGAGCCAGAAGATTAAGAGCTGGTTCTTCTACCTCCTTTCCAGGTGACCTTGGACAAGCATCTCCCCTCTGACTTCCCTTTCTTCCTTGGTCAGACAGGGAAGTTGAGTTGTTGAGCTTCCCGGTCTTTCCCAAACTGACATTCTAAGGGTCTCTGAGGTCAGTTTCATGTTGCTTCTGCCTTACAGGAAGAAGGGTTTAAGGTTTCCCAGGTCCTTGCTCCAGGAGGATATAGAATAATCCTGGGAGGGTGTCACCTGCAGTGGAGCACCCTGAGGCTAGAGAACAGAGAAGAATTTTGGATTGTTTGGGTCCAGGGGTCCCAGAGCAGGGACGAAAACGTGTGCTTATTTGTGTCAGGCAATGTTTTGAGGCACAAAGGTCGTCCCAGCTATTGTAGCCTGAGCCACAGAAGACAGTGACCCTTCTTGGGGGTAGCAAGGCAGGTGAGATGGACTGAAAATTCTAGAGCTGGGAGCAAACTACCCTCAGAGATTCATCTCTAATATTGGCACCCTGTTGCTGGCTGCTCTGGCTTGTGTGGGGCCCACACAAAGGGCTTTGATAGGAAAGGACCACAAAGTGACCTTTGAACAGTCTGAAATGAGAGCTAAATCCTCACTCTGGCAGAAGTTTGAGCCCGTCATCCTTAAAACTCTGTATTTTAGCCGGGTTTGGTGGTGTACCCCCTATAATCCCAGCTGCTCTGGAGGCTGAGGCAGGAGGATTGTGAGTTCAAAGCCAGCCTCAGCAATTTAGCAAGACCTTAAGCAACTCAGCAAGACCCTGTCTCTAAATAAAATATTAAAAAGGGATGTGAATCTGTGGTTAAGCACCCCTGGGTTCAATCCCAATCCCTTTACTACCCTCCCCACGAAAAGAGAAAGAGATAACTCAGCGTTTAATTTTGTGCCCTTTGGAAATTTCTCTCTCTCTCTCTCTTTCTCTCTCTCTTTCTTTCTTTCGTGCTGGGGATTGACCCAGGGCCTCACACATCCAGGCTTGCACTCCACCACTGGGCTACATCCCTGGCCCATAGAAACATTCTGAGAAGGGGCTAGAGCTGGGGCTCAGCGGCAAAGAGCTTGGCTAGTGCACGTGAGGCCCTGGGTTCCATCCTCAGCACCACATAAAAATGAACAAATAAAATAAAGGCATACTGTCCATCTACAACTACAAAAAAAATTTTTTTAAATAAAATAAATATTTTTTTAAAAAAAGAAACATTCTGAGAAGTACTCTATAGTTTTCACCAGATTGCCAAATGGGTCCAGGACACATAAAAAGTCAGGAGCCATTAATAATAGCCCTGACTAGCACCTCCCGAGCTCTTCCCAGGCCCTGTGCCAAGTTCCTCGGCAGGCATTCTCCCAGGCCTGGCAGCTCTGAGAAATAGGTGCTCTGCTCCATTTTGCAGATGCCTGCGTGGAGCATGGAGAGGTAGCCAACACCTTACCCTAGTAAGTAGCGCTGCCTTGAACCCTCTCAATTTCTCACTCCAGAGTCTTCGCTCTTAACCATTACATGATGTGCATTCGCTTGTGTTGCTTGATGAGTTGTGCAATTTGCTAGGTGAGAGTCATGCCCAGCCTGCACATGTGGAAATACTGTCTGAATTGTGGTAGAACCTGTTGAGCCTAAATTGGCCTCACTAGTCACGTAAGAGCACAGAAATAGATCATGGGAAAACATCTTTGGTGGGGAGGGGTCATCTGTCAAGAAGTGTGAAATGCTATTCTCTGTCTCTTACCAAAATCTCTCAAAGGCAGGACAAGGACAAGAGTCTTTCCACATTCTCCAAAGGACAGAACAAGGTAATTAGGTATTCAAGGAAGCTGCCCACTGTTCATCCTGGAGAGGGAGGTCCTGAGGGCCCATGGATGCTGGTGGAAGATGCCACCCTCTTGGGGGGCTGCCAAGTCTGGGCTCTCTAGAGAGATGCCCTGTGTTGGAGCTGGGTACAGTTGTGTTCAGAGGGCTCCTTCCTGTGCTAGGCGTCAAACCACCCTGGTTTGGATCCCTATATTTCTGCTGTTTAGCCCACGGGTCTTTCCACAGCAGCCTGAGAAGCTTGTTTTCCTTGCTTGTGTCAGGAAGGGCTTGCAAACAGATCAGTGATCTCAAAGTTCCTTTTTACCCTGTCCCCTCTAGGGAAGGCAGCTCCTCAGATCCAGGGATTGCCTGCACAGGCCTTGTTTCTGTCCTTAAATGTCACAAGCAGCTTAATGCTCCCTTATCCTGGGTCCCCTCCTCCCTTAGTCTTTTATGGCTGGTGGGTCCTGGAGGAGGGTTTTTGGAGCTGGTGCCCAGCAGGTTCCACACCCTGGGCCACTCCAGGGCTTCTCTAGGGGAAACTAAAGGTCCTCCTTCCCTCTGGCCAGAGTTCATGGCACAAAGGTTCTGAATTGCTGATGTTGTCTCCCGGAGAGAGCACGGAGTGGGGGCCTGGCTTGTGGCTCAGATCAGGCACCGGCTTGGCTTTGCTCTCAGGCAGCTAGATCTGTTTCTTATTTTGAACCTTGGTTCCCAAAGCACTGCCAAGACCTGCTTCTCATGGCCCAGAGCCTCTTGTCTTCTTGGAGGCAGTAGCCCTCTTTTTGACTGGACCCTCTTTTTAGACTAAGGCTATGTTGGCAGTAGTCTCAGGGTTACCCCATCAGCACCTGCACTGTCTCCCCCAGAGGAGGAGCCCGGCTACTTTTTATGCTGCCTGAAGAATCTGCTATGGGAACCCACTGGGGCTGATGGGTTTCAGGGAAAGGAGAGAGGCAGTAGGTTGAGAAAGAAGTATCACTAAGGTGTCACTGCTGCCTTGTTATAAAGTGGGCAGGGTAGCCCCTCCTGAGCCAGAGCTTGGTTTCTGCAGGGCCACTCTGATGGCTTGAAACACCTGGCCACTGGAGCTTTTCCAGGGAGGCAGCGTGAGTAAGCCTTGCATGAGGCAAGAGGACAGGACGGTGTTGTTACTTGTTCCTTATTCTCAGGAGAAGGAAGGGTCTGAATGCCCTGGGAAGAGTCTGGAGCAGGGTGCCCCTAGAGCCCTGCCACTTCCCTCCGCAGGAGGTTGTGATGGTGGCTGTCTGGCCCCTCAGTTCTCTGCACCTCTCTGGCAGAGTGAAAGCCTAGAAAGTGAGGGAAGGACCCATGTGACACTGACCCTTTTCCTAGTCCTTCAAGGGCTCTTTGCTAGCAGAGCTCCCAACCTATCCTCTTAGGGAGCAGTACCCCTCTACCTAATCTTTTTCTTTTATGAGGTTCTCAGCCTTTCTTGGTCTGCCAGGAGGCAGCCAAGAGCCTAGTCTTATCATGACACACCTACTTCCCCTTCCAGGTGCTTGGTTTGATGGCAGTTGCCACCACCTACTCTGCTCATGCCTAGCTGGCAGAGGCACATATCCTAAAGGGGGTCCAGGGACATCCAGGTTCTAGGTCCTATGCCTGGAAGATTACATCCTTTGGTTTCCAAGACTCTCATTTCTTGATTCCAGCCAAACAGCCATGGCCCCTTCCATTTTTGGATGGTGCCAGGTTGCTTATCTGGCAGCCCCCTGGGGAGCTGCCTGCTGCCGCAAATTAACATTCTCCAATTGTCTGTGCTTGCTCCTCGAATAGGAGCAAGGCTGTGTGGCAGAGCCCTCTGGCTGCCCGCCACCTGCATACCAATGGGGCTGTGGCTCCTGCTGCAGCGCTGGGCCCACCATCTCAGTGGTGGTGGTGGGAGATTCTCCTTGTCTGAACCCGTGTGCTCTCCTCAGGGCTCCTGCAAGGGAAGCCAGCCCTCCTGGCTGCAGTTCCAGCCTGAGGCAGGGTTATCTGTTGGGAGCCAGGAGTGCTTGGACCCCTGCCCTTCCCTGGTCGGGCGGGCTGGCATCCGGCTCCCGCAGCCCCAGTTTTGCCGGGAGTAGCAGGTTGAAGCCCGTCTACCTCTTGGCTTAGTGATCAGTGTCACGGGCCAATCCAGCCTTGCCTAGGAACACATAACTCTCCAGTCAGCCTGGGGCCTTGCCGAACACCACAGGGGCTGGGGAGAGCTGAGGCTGGCCATTGGCTCCTTGCTTGCCACCCTGCTTTAAACCCCGACTAGGGCTGGTCACTTCTACAAAGGCCCTCTGCAGTTTTCAAGGGGCCCTTTCTCCTGGTGCTGGGACAGGACTTGGGTTTGGAGAGAGTGATACTGTGTGTGTGTGTGTGTGTGTGTGTGTGTGTAAAAAACTCCACCCTCTTGGCCACATCTGGCCACTCCTGCAGATGTGGCTCTGGCTTGGTGGCCGCAGAGTCGTCAGTGCGGCTGACGGGAAAACCACAGAGGAATGTGCCCAACAGTGCTGTGGGGAGAAGGGGTGGTGGGATGGAGAGAGACGCATACTGCTCAGACTTTACCTTCTCCCACCCACCCCTGCCTCTACTGGGTCCCAGAGGCTTATTTAGGCATGAGAGTGACATAGCCTTGACCTTCTGTGGCCTTGACCCTGCCTCAGTTGCTGGGTTCTCTGGAGAAATCCAGGCCCCTGGACGGGGTACGGGGTGCCTCGTTGAGCTTTCTTCCAGTGCCCTTCCCTTTCTTATGTGGAGTGGCGGTGGCAGCCTGGGCCTGCTTGCTGGCAGCCATCAGGATGTTGCCATTCCATCTTCTCTGCTTGGGCTACAGTGGACCATTTTGCCGCAGGAGTGTCTCCCAGCCGTTGTGGTCTCCCTGGGCTGTCATAAAGAAAGTGAAGGCTTGCTTTGGAGAAAAAAATGGAAAAGAAACAAGATGGGCTGGCCCTGCCCTTCTCGCTTCCTCCTTCCCAGGCTTCAGTATCCTGCCTTCCCTTTCCTGCTGGCGTCAGTAGGCTTTGTGGGGTGTGGGCTGGGCTTGGGGCTCTCTGCTGGAGTGGTGTTTGCCCAGTTGCCCTGGCAACCACAGAGCAGTGGTGGGGAGTAGTGACAGTCATTGACCAAGGACAGTGCCCAGGGATCAAGAGGTCGAGACCCAGCCTTCCCATAAATCCATTGGAAGCTTTTGCACTCTGTGGAGCCCCTTGGCCCATTACCCACATGGGGGCTGGACCCTAGGTGTCAGCCACCTATTAGACCCCTTTGCCTCTTTCCAGAAGAGACTCCCTGGAGCTGGAGTGTGAGGTCCTGCCACAGCTCCAGCCCTCCCCCTGCCATAACCCTTCTTCCTGTCTGATTCCTTTTCCTTTCCTGTCTCCTCCTCCCACCTCCTCCCTGCCCGCCCATTCTCTCATTCCCCTCCCCCCAAGCACAGCTGCTGTTTGGCTCACTCTATATATAGCGGCATTTTCAGGGTAATTACAATAAAACTGTTGAAAGGAGATAATCCAGCAAAGGAAGCCAGGCTGACTCCCAGCCCCCTCCTGTCCCTGGTTTGGTGCAGCCCTGCACCCCCTTTCCCTGGTCCCACCCCCATTCCTATACCTCCCCTTCCTGCCCCATCTCTCCCAGCTGGCTAAAACCAAGGGAAGTGCAGGGGGTGTCCAGAAAGTCTCCACAGACCTGGATTTACCTGGGTCCCTGGCTGCTAACCACAGCAGTTCTAGATCCAATCTCTATGCCTCAGTTTCTCTTCTACCATTGACTTCAGTGGGGGGCATGATGCTGAGAGATGGAGATAAGACAGTGACGGTAAATAAAAGTATAGGACCTGGATCACATCCTGGTTCTTCAGTCAGCTGTGTGTCCTGTCAAGTCACTTAAACCTCTCTGAACCTCAATTTCCGTATCTATAAAATGAGATATAATAATAGCACCTAAGTCAGGTAACTATGCAATTTAAATGAGTCATTCATGTAAAATGCCCAGTGATGATAACTGTCAATGACAAAATTATTAAAATCTGCTACCAAGCTTTATGCTCATGGATTTAATTTTTTTTTCTCCCTGCTATAGTGCATCAAACCCAGGGCCTCACATAAGCTAGGCAAGCACTCTACCACTAAACCACACTCCCAGGCCTGATGCATGTTTTCTAATTGAGGTTCATGACTTTACCTTCATTTAATGAAGATGGAAGGCTGAATCCATGGGCAGAGGGATTTGACTTTTCTATTCTTTTGGGTCTGGTAGTCCTGCCTGGTAGTCTCCTGGGCCCCAGTCCTGTCTGGCAGGGCCTAGTGAGATCTGGGAATGGGCCCACTGACCACTCCTATCTCTTGTGCCCACAGTGGAGGTAAAGCCGGTGCTGCCAGGAGCCATGCCCAGCTCCATCGGGGGTGGGGGTGGAGGCAGCCCCAGCCCTGTGGAGCTGAGGGGGGCTCTGGCTGGCCCTGTGGACCCGGCCCTGCGGGAGCAGCAACTGCAGCAGGAGCTCTTGGCGCTCAAGCAGCAGCAGCAGCTGCAGAAGCAGCTTCTGTTTGCAGAGTTCCAGAAACAGCATGACCACCTGACGCGGCAGCATGAGGTCCAGCTGCAGAAGCACCTCAAGGTGAGTAAGGGGGGCATGGGCCACACAGAGCCGCTCCCTTGCTTGGTGGCTCACAGCACTCCCACCTCTGTGCCCCTGTAGCAGCAGCAGGAGATGCTGGCAGCCAAGAGGCAACAGGAGCTGGAGCAGCAGCGGCAACGGGAGCAGCAGCGGCAAGAAGAGCTGGAGAAACAGAGGCTGGAGCAGCAGCTGCTCATCCTGCGCAACAAGGAGAAGAGCAAAGAGAGTAAGGCCCTGCCGGGCAGGTGGGCAGGCATTCCACTGCCTGGGAGTCCTGCCCTGCCCCTCGTACAAGCACCCAAGTCACCTGTGCCCTACCCTGCAGGCGCCATCGCCAGCACTGAAGTGAAACTGAGGCTCCAGGAATTCCTCTTGTCAAAGTCGAAGGAGCCCACGCCAGGCGGCCTCAACCATTCCCTCCCACAGCACCCCAAATGCTGGTAACAACTCTGGGAGACATGTGTGGGAACAGGGGTCCTTTTTAAGGTTTGCCTGACTCCGTGATAATAAGCAGCATCTGCCTTGTGGCCATGATCAGGCTTGGCAGGCTCCTTGGGGATGAGACTCTCTTTATTCCCCTCTCTAGGATTCATTTTCTGTCCTTACATATGTGCAGTGGACTTTCCATAACTATAAACTGCCTGGTGGCATGTCCAGTGGTGGGTAGTAACCTAGATCTGTCCCATCCCCAGGGGAGCCCACCATGCTTCTTTGGACCAGAGTTCCCCTCCCCAGAGCGGCCCCCCAGGGACGCCTCCCTCCTATAAACTGCCTTTGCTTGGGCCCTACGACAGCCGTGATGACTTCCCCCTCCGCAAAACAGGTATGTGAGCACCCTGATCTGGCCTCCCGGAATATGGCTCCTGGGGTGGGGGTGGGAACGTCCAGGGGGCAGGACTGCCCTGTGAGCCAGCTCTGACCGTGGTGGGCTGGCTGCAGGTGTGTGGATATGTCTGAGCCCTGGCTACCTTCTCTCCAGCCTCTGAACCCAATTTGAAAGTGCGTTCAAGGCTAAAACAGAAGGTGGCTGAACGGAGAAGCAGTCCCCTCCTGCGACGAAAAGATGGGACTGTTATTAGCACCTTTAAGAAGAGAGCAGTGGAGATTACAGGCGCTGGGCCTGGGGGTAAGGGCTCTTCTGTGTCCCTGTTCTGAGGGCCTGGGAGTGGGGGTGGCTTGGAGCAGGCCCAGGTGACAGCCACTTCTTCTGTAGTGTCGTCTGTGTGTAACAGTGCGCCCGGCTCTGGCCCCAGCTCTCCCAACAGCTCCCACAGCACCATCGCTGAGAATGGCTTTACTGGCTCAGTCCCCAACATCCCCACAGAGGTACAGGCCTGACTGAGGCTGGCGGGGAAGGGGGGGTGGGGACACCGAGCTGCTTTTTTTCCCTTGGAAGGAAGATGCAACTCCTTCCAATCTGGCTGAGAGTGTGCCTGAGAGTGTACCTCTGTGCCCGTGTGGAGTCCATGCTTGGACATGTTGCCTCAAAGGGAGATTTGTCCCCCAAGCCCCAAAGGGCTTTCTCAGTTATCCCAGTTGGAACTCAGGGTGGGGAGAATGGAGCACCATGCAGGTCCTTGGCTGACCCCAGGCCTCGCTCCTTCACTGTCTCCCCTTGCTTGCTCTCATGTCTGTCTCTCCACCTCCTTCCCAGATGCTCCCCCAGCACCGGGCCCTCCCTCTGGACAGCTCCCCCAACCAGTTTAGCCTCTACACGTCTCCTTCTCTGCCCAACATCTCCCTAGGGCTGCAGGCCACAGTCACTGTCACCAACTCACACCTCACCGTAAGTACAGGGCACATACCCCATCTTCCCTCTGGTCTTGGGGGTGTCCTGCATGCTCGCAGCTGAAACTTTTTCATTCCCAAGGCCCTGAGGGAGCTTCCATCTTGGATGGAAGGGTTGGAAGAGGGTAGATGAGGGCTGTATGACTGGGGGAGTATGAGCCTCTGCCTTCTCTCCCTTCTTTTTCACCTCTCCCTTCCTTTGTCATCTCTTGCCAGGCCTCCCCGAAGCTGTCGACGCAGCAGGAGGCCGAGAGGCAGGCCCTTCAGTCCCTGCGGCAGGGTGGCACACTGACGGGCAAGTTCATGAGCACATCCTCCATCCCTGGCTGCCTTCTAGGCGTGGCCCTGGAGGGTGACACGAGCCCGCATGGGCATGCCTCTCTGCTGCAGCATGTACTGCTGCTGGAGCAGGCCCGGCAGCAGAGTACCCTCATTGCTGGTGAGTGGGCAGGTGGCTCTGCCAGGGAGGGGCATTTGGCTATTATGGGGGACCAAATAAGGACCAAATGTTAGGGAGAAGCAGCTAGGGATACTCTCCAGCTCTGCCACGGCCATCAACAGTTTTCTACATTCTGAAAATATCAGATACCTACAGAATTTTCTTTTTTTTTTTTTTTTTTTTTTTTTTAAAGAGAGAGTGAGAGAGGAGAGAGAGAGTGAGAGAGAGAATTTTTAACATTTATTTTTTAGTTCTCGGCGGACACAACATCTTTGTTGGTATGTGGTGCTGAGGATCGAACCCGGGCCGCACGCATGCCAGGCGAGCGCGCTACCGCTTGAGCCACATCCCCAGCCCTTTTTTTTTTTTTTAAGGGATTATTTCTTTTCTTTTCTTTTTTTTAGAGAGAGAGAGAGAGAGAGAGAATTTTTTTTTTAATATTTATATCTTAGTTTTCGGCGGACACAACATCTTTGTATGTGGTGCTGAGGATCGAACCCGGGCTGCATGCGTGCCAGGTGAGCGCGCTACCGCTTGAGCCACATCTCCAGCCCCCCTACGGAATTTGCTATCATCACAAGTTCATATTCCAGAGCAGCACTATTCAGTAGAAACAATACAAACCATATATGAAATTTAAAGCTCTCTAGTAGTTACATTAAAAATTTTAAAAAGAGGGCTGGGGATATAGCTCCAATGGTAAAGTGCTTGCCTCGCTTGCACAAGGCCCTGGGTTCAATCCCTTGCGTCACACACAAAAAAGAAAGAAACTTGGCATAGTGGCACATGCCTATAATCCCAGAAAATAGGGAGACTGGAGCAAGAGGATTGAAATTTTAAGGCCAGGGGCTGGGGTTGTGGCTCAGTGGTAGGGTGCTCACCTCACACGTGCAGGACCCTGGGTTGGATCCTCAGGACCACATAAAAATAAATAAGTGAAATGGAGGTGTTGTGTCCAGCTACAACCAAAAACTATATATATATATGAAAGTTCAAGGCCAGCCTTAGAAATTTAGGGAGACCCTATCTCAAAAAAGAAATAAAAAGAATTAAGGGGATGTAGATTAACAGTTCAAGCCCCCGGGTTTAGTCCTCGGTGCAAAAACAAGTCAAAGATAGAATTAATTTCATACTATATGTTTAACATATCTAGAATATTACTTCAACACTTAATAAATATAGACTTATCAATGAGGAATTTCACTTTTTGTTTCATATTACGTCTTTGGAATCCAGTGTGTAATTCACCCTTCTAGCACATGTCAATGTAGACAAACCACGTTTCAAGGGCTCAGTAGTCACATATAGCCAGTAGCTATGGTATTAGACAGTTTTAGACAATCAGCCCTTAAGTACTTGTTGACATGGTAGAAGTTCTGCTTGAAGGATACGAGATACTGGCCCATGGGGTCCATGGTCAGGAAGGTCGTATTGCAGTTGGAGAAAGTAGTTGCAGTTTACCCGCATGGAGGACCTAGGACAACATGAACACTAAATTAAGCAAACTGAGAATGGTGAATACAGGAGGGCTCGCTGGGGACAGTACCTGAGATGTAGGAGGGGAGAAGTGGGGTTGGAGTTTGGGGATGGGGTACCTCAGGCCCCTCTGAGGTTTTTTCTGAGTATTTAGTGGTGATATTCTAGAAGGGAGATCTGGGCTGTGGGGGGATTGAGGGTGGGCCTTGTGCCTGCCAGTGTCAACAGCATTTACTTCCCTCCCCTGCCTTCATAGTGCCGCTCCATGGGCAGTCCCCATTGGTGACAGGTGAACGTGTGGCCACCAGCATGCGGACAGTGGGCAAGCTCCCGCGACACCGGCCCCTGAGCCGCACTCAGTCCTCACCACTGCCACAGAGTCCCCAGGCCCTGCAGCAGCTGGTCATGCAACAGCAGCATCAGCAGTTCCTGGAGAAGCAGAAGCAGCAGCAGTTACAGCTGGGCAAGGTATTCTAGAAGGGAGGCAAATGTCCTAGGGCTGTGGCCAGGAAAGATCAGGCTGGTAGGAAGAGTTAGTGGCTCAGTCTGTCCTGGGTGGGTGTTTGCTCAGAGGCGCCCCCTTGAGTTTTTCCAGCTTAATAGAAGCTCTGTGTGGGCTGGCAGCTGCCTGGGAGAAGGCTGGGAAGGACAGACCAGGCAGGCAGCACAGTTGCGCCCCTCCCCCTACTGATATGCACCCTACATTCTGCTCTCAGATCCTCACCAAGACAGGGGAGCTGTCCAGGCAGCCTACTACCCACCCTGAGGAGACAGAGGAGGAACTGACAGAGCAGCAGGAGGCCTTGCTGGGGGAAGGAGCGCTGACCATGCCCCGGGAAGGCTCTACGGAGAGCGAGAGCACACAGGAAGACCTGGAGGAGGAAGAGGAAGAGGAGGTGGAGGAGGACGACGATGACTGCATCCAGGTCAAGGATGAAGAGGGCGAGAGTGGCCCCGATGAGGGGCCCGACTTGGAAGAGTCCAGTACTGCTTACAAAAAGGTGCCCCCAGCCCTGGTTCCGGCTCTTGGTCCCCACCACTTTTCCCTTTTTTCCACCCTTGCCTGCCTGTCCCTTTCCCCAACAGTACAGTTGGCAGGCTGTCAGGAGTAGCTTTCTGAAGAGATCAAGGGGAAGAGAGGCCAGGAGGGAATAGAAGGGAGGAGCCGCTTTTCTTGGTCCCTGAGCTGTGCCTGCGCATGTCTGCCAGCCCCCCTGCATCTGCGACTGCCCCCGCCTCTCTGCTTTGGTGTATGTGTGTGCGTGTGTGTACATGCACGTGTCCTGTGTGTATATGCGTTTGTGCCTGCGTCGGCCGCTTGTGCGTCGGTCTCTGCGTGCATGTGAGAGTGTGTACACACACGCCCCCACTGTTACTACAGTCTGCCTTGCTTGCGCGACTAGTGCTCGCTCCATTCATTGCGGACACAGCTGAGCCCTCTGGGCCTGACTCATCCCACCCCCGCTCCGCCCCCGCCCCTCAGCCTCTTACCTCAATGCTACTCTTTGGTGTGACTCATCACATCCCCCCAACCCTCCCCACCTAAGAGGAGATGGCAAGGCTGGAGTGTCTTCTGTCCCTGGAGGGAGCAAGTGGGAGGAGGTGGGGGAAGGAGAAGACTTGTAAGAAAAGTGCTGGATTGGGGGCCCCCTGGAGGCCCCAAGGGCACCTGTCTTCACTCCTATCTAGGCTGAGCCTCACCCAGGTTCTTCCTGCTCCTTTTAGCTGTTCACAGATGCTCAGCAGCTGCAGCCACTGCAGGTGTACCAGGCACCCCTCAGCCTGGCCACTGTGCCCCATCAGGCCCTGGGCCGCACCCAGTCCTCACCTGCTGCCCCTGGGGGCATGAAGAGTCCCCCGGAACAGCCCACCAAGCACCTCTTCACCACAGGTGAGCACCACCACCAGCAGTTATTCTTCTGTGTAGCATCCAGGTCCCCTCATACCCTGGAGGGAGGGAAGGTGGGCCTTTATCTCTCCCTGTCCCCCACAGCTATTCATGGTAGTGGAAGTAACTTTTTGCCCCAGACAGGAGAACGGGTAGCCCTGCCTCTACCAATTGGGCAGCACTGTTTTCTAGGCCAAATCATTACCACTGAGTGTGCCTGATTCTGTACATCACCTCGCGAGCCCTAACACCCTGGTGGAGAGAGCCCACTCTCTTTTGGGTCTTTGCCTTTTTAGCTTCCTCTCCTCCCTGTGGGGTTCAAATTGAGGCCTCAGCCTCCCCATGAGGCTTCCACAGATTGGGTTCTAAGAGGGCACATTTTGCCTAAGGATGTTCCCATCTCACCAATGGGAAGCAGCACACAGGAGCTGGGAGAGGATGGGAGTGAAGGAAGATGTTCCATCGTCGGGGCAGTGGGCCAATATCAAAACCAGTGGGGGTGTCAAGGGCAGGGCAGCACTGTTGGGTGGCCAGTATGGGACAGGGCAGGTATTCAGGCTGGGGGTGGGTGAACACTGCTGAGGGTCATGGTAGCCAGGCTGAGACTCTGGGCCCAGAGCAGTGCTGGCTGACATGAGGGTCTGTGGCCCAGGCGTAGTCTACGACACGTTCATGCTGAAGCACCAGTGCATGTGTGGGAACACACATGTGCACCCCGAACACGCTGGCCGCATCCAGAGCATCTGGTCCCGGCTGCAGGAGACGGGCCTGCTTAGTAAGTGTGAGGTGAGAGCGCTCCCTTCCTCCGGACCCAGCTTCAGTTCAGCCAGAGCCTCCATTTCTCCCCTACTAGTGAAACTTCTTTCCAACCCCAGCCCTTGGAGCACTCCCACAGACACCTCCCTGTGTCCCTCCCTCGTGGTCCCCAGACCATGGGGAAAAGTCCTGGAGTAGGCTTCTCAGGGGGTCAGGACATAGTTGCTCAAAATCCTTTGGATCTCCTGAGACCACCAGATGGGTTCATGGCCCTGGGCTCTGTAGACAGAGTTTGGGCGTCAGGGAAGCTGAGCCTTCAGTGTAGCCCTTGACTGGACTCTCTGCCCTCCCCCTGGCAGCGGATCCGGGGTCGCAAAGCCACTCTGGAGGAGATCCAGACAGTGCACTCTGAATACCACACCCTGCTCTATGGGACCAGCCCCCTCAACCGGCAGAAGCTGGACAGCAAGAAGCTGCTTGGTAGGCTGGCCGGCAGGGTGCGGGCAGGGCATGTCTTCCGGGTGGGTGGAATAGGGGCTGTCAGGAAGACCTGGCCAGTGTAGGTATGCCGTTCTGATGGGCCCAGGTCATCCCTGTGGCAGAGGTGACATGGTTGCCATGTCATGTACCTCCAGAGGTACCATTAACATAAATTCAACCTGGCCAGAACATGCTGGAGGGTGCTGGACAGCAGGATGAAAGTGATGGGTTGTTTTGGTGGGGGTGCTTTGTTCCTCTCCTCAGCCTGTCATACCCCTGCCATCTGTCCCTAGAGGGAGGATGCCCCACAGAACAAGGGACAAACAGTTCCCAACTGGTGTGGACTGCAGAGGCCTGGCCTGTGCTTGGGTCTAAGCCTTCATTTTCTGTGGCTGAGTTCACTGCCCTCTGCAGAGCTCAACCTGTATACGTGGCAACTGAGGCAACTTCCAAAGTCACTCTGTCCTTCCCTGCAGGCCCCATCAGCCAGAAGATGTACGCCATGCTGCCTTGTGGGGGCATTGGGGTGAGTAGGTTGTATGCCAGTTGGGGGGGGGTTGGGCAGGCAGCTCCTACCCACCACTGGTCACTGCTGCAGAAGGCATTTTTGTCCTCCTCGTGCAAGGGGCCACTGAAGCGCACTCTCCTCACCCTGCAGGTGGACAGTGACACTGTGTGGAATGAGATGCACTCTTCCAGTGCTGTGCGCATGGCAGTGGGCTGCCTAGTAGAGCTGGCCTTCAAGGTGGCTGCAGGAGAGCTGAAGGTGAGAGTGTGCTCACGGCCTTGGCACTCCTTGGCTTGTCCTGCATCCTCAGGACTGGGGAACAGGGACAGCCTTGACTTCCCTTCAGAGAGGCACTATCCTTTATAGCCTTAACTCAGGTGCCAAGGTGGGGAGAAGGTGACAGTACTAGGGACAGCTAGGGGTTGAGGGGCATGAGGGACAAGCATTCATGCCTTGTGCTCTGGTGTTTCAAGGGCAGGGACTTCCTTCCTGCCTGCCCAAGAGGCCCGTGGCTGAGGTTGTAACCGTGTGTTGAATTTATACATGCTTTTCTGATCTGTGTTCCCTTCCCTGCCTGGCTCGTGCTTCTTGCTGTGTCCACCCCTCTCCGGTGCCACCTTGCTTTCTTGACTCTTTTTTCTGTACCTCTGCCTGCACCTCTTCAGAATGGATTTGCCATCATCCGGCCCCCAGGACACCACGCAGAGGAATCCACAGCCATGTGAGTGCCACTCCATCCCCACCCTAAGCCTCTGCCCTTGGCCCTTCCTGTCTTTTGCTCTTTAAGTGAACCTCACCTAACCTGAAGCTGACCTCCCCACCCTTTTCTCCCCCGCCCCCTCAGGGGATTCTGCTTCTTCAACTCTGTAGCCATCACAGCTAAACTCCTGCAGCAGAAGCTGAACGTGGGCAAGGTCCTCATCGTGGACTGGGTAAGCAGTGGGCTGGAGAGGCTGGGCAAGGTGGGCAGAGAGCTAGGCCAGGGGCAGCCTTCAGGAAGTCCTGTTCCCTGCAAGCATCCCACTCTGCCTCAGGGTGGCACTGGGACTCACTCCTGATGACTGATGAATCCTACATCCCTTCTGCTGGATCATCAGCCCAGTCCTCAGGTTCCAGTAGGGCTTCCTCCTCTCCTTTAGAGATCCGAGAGGACTTTTAGCCTCTGTCCACCTTGGCCTCCACCTGGCAGCCTCAAGCAGCTGAAGGATTTCCTACAGTAGATAGGTGTGCCACCACCACTGCTAGAAGCTACTTTCTCTTCCACCCTGCAGAATTAGCTGTTTTTTAGGAACCCAACTAGTATTTGATATACCATGCTTCTCATAGCTACCTCTAGTAGTAAAAAGTAGGATGTCCATTTCTACAAATAAGGCCCTGGGTGACCTACCCAAGATCACTTAGCTGAGAATGCTGCATTTCTGCCCCTGCTGCTGTGAATGCATCTCATATCTTGCCCCAATGATAGAAAAACACACACCACTCACTCATTGCTCAGGGAGGTCATCTGGAGCAATCCTTAGCAAGGGTGAAATTTTGGAATTCCAATTTGGGCTTTAAAATTCATTTAGCTGGGCATGGTGGCCCATGTCTGTAATCCCAGTGACTTGGAAGGCTGAGCAGGAGGATTGCAAGTTTGAGGCCAGCCACAGTAACTTAACAAGGCCCCTAGCACCTAGCAACATAGGGAGACCCTCTCTCAAAATAAAAAATAAAAGGACTGAGGATGTGGCTCAGTGATAAAGTACCCCCTGGGTCAATTCCTAGCACCAAAAAATTTTTTATTTAAATTTAGATTCTCAGGCATGGTGGGGCACGTCTGCAGTCTTTTTTTTTTTTTTTTTTGGTGATGCTGGGGATTGAACCCAGGGCCTTGTGATGCGAGGTAAGCACTCTACCAACTGAGCTATATCCCCAGCCCACACCTGTACTCTTAGACAGAAGTAATGGGAGACTCAGGCAGGAGGATCACCAAGTTCAAGGCCAGCCTCAACTTAGCAAGGCCCTAAGCAACTTAAGAGAGACTCTGCCTCAAAATAAAAAATAAAAGGGCTGGGGAAGTAGCTCAGTGGTGTCCCTGCATTTAATCCTCAGGGGAAAAGGCTGGATCCTTCCTCAGAATTGATCTACTTATTTTATTTTTTAACTTTTTAAATATTTCTTAGTTGTTGATTGACCTTTATTTTATTTATATGTGGTTCTGAGAATCGAACCCAGTGCCTCACACATGCTAGGCAAGTGCTCTTGCACTGAGCTACAATCCCAGCCATGATCTGCTAATTTTAGTTCCTTACCATCCCTAATATTTCTCCAAAATATTTCTTCAGTAGAATGGGTTCTGCAGAGAGTTAAACCACATTTGACCCGTGGCTTTGTATAGCCCCTAAGTGGTACATAATTCAGTTGTGCAGACTCCAGTTAGAGAAGCAGGGTAGGCAGTCCTGTTGTAAACAGAGTGCAGATGCCCTGGAGCCACGGGTAAGCTCACCCCCAGAGCTCACCGGAGTGAATTTTTGACCTTAGGGTCAGAGCTTGGGCCATTTTCCTGATGTTTTCACCTCTCCCTACCAGGACATTCACCATGGCAATGGCACCCAGCAAGCATTCTACAGTGATCCCTCTGTGCTCTACATCTCCCTGCATCGCTATGACAATGGGAACTTCTTTCCAGGCTCTGGGGCTCCTGAAGAGGTACAGCTCCTGGGCCTACATGCAGGCCCCTCAGGGAGGTGGCAGGATGGGCCCTGGCAGGAAGCCACTGAAGTCCATAGTGGTGCTGGTCCCTGGGGCATCTCAGGGGCTCCTAGTTGGAGGACCTCACAGGTCTGTCTGCCTCTCAGGCACAGCAGAGGTCAGTGGAGTGTCGCCTTGGAGGCAGAGGTGAGGGCGGGTCAATGTCAGAGATCCCCAGGCAGTGAGAATAACCCCTTCCCAATCCTGGTGCTAGGTCGGTGGAGGGCCAGGCGTGGGGTACAATGTGAATGTGGCATGGACAGGAGGTGTGGATCCCCCCATTGGAGATGTGGAGTACCTGACAGCCTTCAGGTGGGTTTGAGAAGGGCCAAGGGAGAGATGGTAGTCCCTGGGTCTGGTGGTGGGAGGGGCAACAGGTGCTCAGTTCAATGTGGGTGGAGGAGTGTGGTCTCCTAGAAGAGAACAGAGGGGGCGAGGCCTGGCCTGGCCATCTGCTGGGGTTAGCTTGGGCCATCCCTTTGCAGGACAGTGGTGATGCCCATTGCCCATGAGTTCTCACCTGATGTGGTCCTAGTCTCCGCTGGGTTTGATGCTGTTGAAGGACATCTGTCTCCACTTGGTGGCTATTCTGTCACCGCCAGATGTAAGCCTGTTGGGAGTTTGAGGGAGGGTGTAGAACAGTGAAGAAGAAGTCAAGCAGGGACATGGGGCAAGGAACAGACTGATATTCCAGGGGAAGGGAAGGGAAGGGCAGGGGGTAGATAGGTCTAAGGCTTGGAATCATCTTGCTAGTTCCTTTCACCCTCCTTCTGCCAACCCTGGGGGGCAGCAGGAAGAAGTGGGGTAGCAGAGGATATATATCTTCTGCTGGAGCCATGGGGTTGGAGCTTTCCAACCAATCCCTGGCCTTTCAGTGATGCGCCCTAAACCATAGCATGTAACTGATTTTCTCAGCCTGTCTTATGTTTTGTCTCTGGATTACTTAGTCCACTATCATTGATTATTACTATGGATATATGTGGGTTTATATTTTCCATCTCATTTAGTGCTATTTGTCCTCTTCTTGTTTCTTTTTCTTTCCCTTCTTTCTGTCTCTTGAATTGATATTTTTTACCATTTCATCCTCTTTTCCTTCACCCATCCAAAGGTTTTGGCCACTTGACCAGGCAGCTGATGACGCTGGCAGGGGGCCGGGTGGTGCTGGCCCTGGAGGGAGGCCACGACTTGACCGCCATCTGTGATGCCTCTGAGGCCTGTGTCTCAGCTCTGCTTAGCGTGGAGGTGAGGGGGTCACAAGAGGAAACAATAGGCCAGGGGTGAGCGGTCAGCAAAAACGTCTACCTCCCTGGGTTGAGTAGTACCCACAGGCTGCTAGCTGGCTGGGAAAGCTTTTTGAGTATGCCTGCCCCATCATGAGGGATGGCTGGGGCTGAATGAGGACATTTAGAGGGGCAGGTGACATCACCCCAATCTAATCTTTTTTCTTTCTCTTCTCAGCTACAGCCCTTGGATGAGGCAGTCTTACAGCAAAAGCCCAACATCAATGCAGTAACCACACTAGAGAAAGTCATCGAGATCCAGAGTGCGTGGGGACAGGTGGAGGGGCACAGACCTCATCCTTATTGGGGGCAGGGTTTGTGGGAGTGCCAGTGCTGGGGTGTACCTATGGGTTTGTGTGCCCTCCCTGACCCCCTGGCCATCCCTCTTCCACAGGCAAACACTGGAGCTGTGTGCAGAGGTTTGCCACTGGTCTGGGCCGTTCCTTGCGGGAGGCCCAGGCTGGTGAGACAGAGGAGGCCGAGACTGTGAGCGCCATGGCCTTGCTGTCGGTGGGGGCTGAGCAGGCCCAGGCTGCTGCCACCCGGGAGCACAGCCCCAGGTAGGCTCCCTGCCTTCCACCTTCCTGTCCTGGCTCAAGGTGCTGTCCTTCACTCAATGCCTTCCCTGTGCTTGTCCCCACAGGCCGGCAGAGGAGCCCATGGAGCAGGAGCCTGCCCTGTGACACCCCGGCCCCCATCCCTCTGGGCTTCATCATTGTGATTTTGTTTATTTTTTCTATTAAAAACAAAAAGTCACACATTCAACAACGTGTGCTGTGTGGGTCTCTCAGCCTTGCCCTTCCTGTTCCTCTCAGCTGTCCAGCACTCCTGTAGCCTACACCTCAGCTCTGAAAGTGTATTCCCTCTGTAGGGTTGGGGTGCGCTGCCCAGCCAGCTCCCCATGTTGTACCCCACACCCACATCCTTTCATTGTCCTTTTCCCCCTTGGAGCCTGGGCTAGCTCAAGGTGGGCACAGGAGCCCAGATGATACCCTTCAGTTCTGGGGCTCCCAAGTGAGGTGGGAACAGTAAGTTGGTGCCTTGGCTTTGGCTGACTTGGGGGGAATGCCTTAACTTTACCCCGCTTTCCTGATACTGGAGAGGGCACACCAGTAAGATGCAGAGTGGAGTGGAGGAGAGGTGAGCTGTCATGCTACATTTCTCTACTTCTCCTCTATCACCCCCATCATCTCTGCAGACCCCTGCTTGGCCTCAGCATCCACAGCAGGCTTGAGCCAAATTGGGCAGGGCTGTCCTGCCTTGTACTTCTCAGGGCCTGTTTCCCCTCCCAGGGGTCCAGAGGGCAAAAGGGATGGGGGATGAACACCTTGGTTCTGAGGGGTTAGAAGGAGCCCCAGAACCAGAACCAGGCTTGCTCTCCAACTTACTCTTTTGGTGTTTTTGCCATCTGCTAGCACAGCCTGAGGAGGGGGAGGAGGTGGTTGCTACAGGGGCCTTGTAGGCTGGTGAGAGGCCCTTTGCTCTTCAGTAGGTTTCCCCCAGCCATCCAGCAAGATGCAAGTAGAAAGGTCAGGGCTTACCTTCCTCCTGGGGCCTTTTGCTTTGAAGCCTAGGGCTGGTAACTGGATATTTCTAGAAGGGGCAGGACCATAACCCAGGAATCTAGGAGTTTGCCCTCAGCAGGAGCTTCCTTCCTCCCTGAGCGCCACAGTTGGCCACTATCTCAAGGGAGCTGAGACCAAGAGGGTCTGGGCACTCCCCTTCCTCTTTTCCAGGAGTCCTCTGGAGCCCCCTGTTTCAAGGGGTTGGGGGCCCATAGGCTTCCAGGGAATGCTGTCCAACCTGTAGGAAACCAAAGATGGGTAGTGGCTCCTAGGGGATTGACTCTCCTCTCTCCTTCCTGATGCCACACATACTCTACTTTCATCTCCAGGGCCCTACCAATCTGTTTACATATTTATTATCCTAATGCTCCCCCTCCCCAACAGGGTTGAGGGCCAGGGGAGGGGCAGAGTTCTACCCCAATTGGTTCGTTGTGTGCTGTGTGTTCTAGATCCTCCTGGGGATGGGGAAGGGCCAGGCCCATTGTACCAGGCCTCCCCACAATGAGCTCCAGGCTCCGGCCCCTGACCCTCCCTCTTCCTGTGGCTAGTGAGGTTCTCCTGTAAACCCACTCCTTGCTTTGTCTTCCCAGATACGATTTCAGTTAAGAATTTTGTAACCTGTTACACTGTGTGTTCTTGTGTAAATAAACTTTTTGTTTCTGGCAGTGCTTTCTGGGGCCAGTGTCTCTATGTCTGGATTCTCAAAGGGAACAGAGGTTCTTATTCCCCTTCCTAGCCAAAAAAAAAAAAAAACTGCCTTTTCTCCAGCCCTGGACCAGAAGCCAATTTGGAAAATGGTAGGCTGGGGCAGAAGATCTCTGTCCTGTAGATGAAAGACAAGGTTTCACTGAATGTAGCCATTGCATCTTATGGAACCTCTCTTGTGGCCTAAGTGGTGATGTGTGTTGTATTGGGGTTTGGGGACAGGACTGAGAGCTCTCAGCTGAGTTTCCAGTATCCCCTTTCCTTTGAGTTCCTAACTCTAGAAATAGCCTGGCAAGGGTTCTGCTCCTGCACCTACAGGCAGGGTTGGTGGTGTGTTCATGGGCAAGAAAGGAATCCAGAAGTTTCAAGGGTTTTATTGGGGCACCCCCTGAGCCTCCCCTCACAGTGTTGCAGGAACCCACAGGTTACTATTGCCTTTGTTCTTTGTGGACTTGGGGGGAAAGGCAGGAGGAGGCTCAGCCCCTCTGGGAGACTGAAGGCCTTCTTTGGGGCTAAGACCAGGTGGAGGAGAAAAAAGGAAATTCAGGGCAAACAGGGCTTGCTTGGGGGCTGTCAGAGATGGAAATGCCTCCTGGAGTGTGGAGGTCACGGAGTGTTGGCTTTGGAGGAGGGGAAGTGGCAGAAGGAAGCACAAGAAGTTAAGAAGAGTGGATGGATGGTATTTCCTGGGCACTGAACATATGTACAACCCAGGGCACGAGGGCAAGGACCAGACATGGCCAGAGGGTGTACTTAAGGAAGTTGAAGATGTAGAAGAGGCTGATCTGAGGTGGGTGGCCCAGCCAGTCTAGGAGACACAGAAGCACCATGGCCAGCACAAGGCAGGCTACCTTCTGGCCATTTCCCAGTTGTGCCCGTCGTATCTGAGCATAGCAGGGAGAGTGAAGGGCAATGCCCAGCCCCAGGGCAGCCCCTGAGTCACGACTCAAGGAAGCAAAGGGCCGGCTGTCCAAGTGTACCCACTCAGGTCGCTCACACCACTTGGAGGCTAGGTTGATGGACCTGTGGGAAAAAAGAGTCCTTGCCAGGAAAGACTAGAACCCAGAGGGCCTCTGGCTTTTGGTCTTCTACTCTTGGCCCACTCACATGTTCTGCTGCGACCCCAGGAGAGTCTATGTTTGGGAACAAGTAATATGTCTTTTTTAACTCCAGTGAACCAGAGACCCAACACACTGGGTACAGGTGAGGTGGGTCAGGCCCCAGCCAGCCCAAGCTCCAAAGCAGGACTTACCAAGAAAGATCTAGGCCCAGTGATAAGAGAGTCCAATAGATGAGACTAGCACCCAGCATGAGGGCCAGTGCAGTCAACCCATAGAAACTTAATTCTCGCTCCATAGGTACCCGCGGAGTCATCAGCCAGCCCAGGACAGCACCTAGGAGAGTGGGATGACAGCAGCTTCAAGAAGTTTGGGGAAATTATCCCCACCCCCACCCCCTGAGCTGCAGTGCAGCTTGGTGGAAGGACAGACTAAGACCACTTGGGGTTGACTATAGAAACTGGGAATTATGGGAAGATCTTAGACTGGTCATCCCACTGCCAAAGGCACCCTCTTGGCCCACCCTATGGCCCCTATTGCTCACCAGTTATTAGGCCAGCCAACACTTGGTGAGGGAAATGTGCTAAGAGGAAGATCCGGGACAGGCCAACTGCCAATAGGAAAGTGCAATAAGCCAGGCTAGGAATCACCCTTACCCAGCGGCTAGAAAGAAGAGAGACAAATGGCTTAAGAGGTGTCTAGTCACAGCTTGGCTTTCCTCAGCATGCATACACTTCATAGTTTGACCAAATACCCCAGAGTCCCCATGCTGCTGGGTCTTTTGGGTCTAGGATGCCATCACCCCTGTTCCCACTAGTGGGCGATGCCAAAGGTATACCTGCGGGTCCGAGCAGCTACTTGAGAAGAGATGGCTGTCATTATTGGCCAGAAAGCTGCTCCTGTGACCATGCAGTGTCCAGAAGGGCTGCCTGTCAGCGAATACAGAGGTGTATGGTGAGAGAATAAAAGAGAACTTTGGTGATACCTAGACACAGCTACCTCCCCCTGGCTAAAAAGCAGCTTTCCCTAGCACTGCTCCACTGCTCCCTCTGGCCTGAAGCATTTTTTACCTGCACCTGAGGCCATTGCTTCAGGCTTCTGCCCTGTCACTTGGTTCTACCCTGCACATGGCAAGGTGCCCGCCTCCTATAACTCCACTTGGTCTTCCTGGCGTTGCTTTGTTTTCTGGCCTAATAAGTGAGAGGCTAGGCCTCTAGTTGGGCCACCCTGGCTGAAGACTACTCTGAAATGCTCACCTGAACCCTAACCACACCTAGAAAGGGAAGAAGTTTCCCACCTGGACCAGTTTCACAAGAAGAGGGGAACTGGTGAACCCGGGCAGGAGTCTGGCTGTAGTAACCAGACTCATGGACCCACCAAAAGGGCCTGTCTCCAAACAGAAACCTATAAGAGAAAAGATGCAAGATGACTAAAACGAGCACATACTGCCAGGGGGAAGGAAGTGGACAGAAAGACTGTAGAAATACCTGAAGACTCTGGAGGGTCTGAGGAATGGAGTCAGAAAGGGACTCTGATTCTGGCTATTATCTTGCCATGGTTTTCTACCTTGGAACATGAAAAGCATACCATTTTAAAAAAGTGACATGGAGCCAGAGGAGGTGATACACGCCTGTAATCCCAGATACTCTAGAGGCTGAGGCAGGAGGATCACAAATTTAAGGCCAGTCTTGGCAATTTAGCTAAGCTATCTCAAAATAGAAAATTACTGCAAAAAAAAAAATGATATAGAGGCAAGAGATTGTGGTAAGTGTGTGTATGCTCCAAGACATTCAGATGTCTCACTTTTTTTGGGGGTGGTACCAGGAATTGAACTCAGGGGCACTCAATCATGGAGCCACATCCCCAGCCTTATTTTGTATTTTATTTGGAGACAGGATCTCACTGAGTTGCTTAGCACCTCGTGATTGCTAAGGCTGACTTTGAACTCAGGATCCTCCTGCCTCAGCTTCCTGAGCCACTGGGATTACAGGTGTGGCCCACCACACCTATAGATGTCCCCCTCTTACCCTTCCCACTACAGAGCCAGCTCCTTTCTTCTCACTCTGAGTCTAGGACTTGGTCTTTCCCCTCCCTCCCTGTCTCCTGCTACCCGCTCTCCATGTCCCTGATTTCAGCCTCAATTACCTACACCGTAATTATTTAGGTAAACTTCCATGTCTGAAAATGGGAGTAAGGAATATAGAAAGATGCCTGAGAAAGATTAAAGACAAAACTTCAAATTCCCAGGCTGGGGTTTTGGTTCAGTGGTAGAGTACTTGCTTAGCACATGTGAGGCACTGGGGTTCAATCCTCAGCACCACATAAAAAATAATAAAGATATCTTGTCCATCTACAACTAAATATATATATATATATTTCAAACTCCCCTGGTCTAGCAGGTGCTCAGCTGGGCTCTGGAGAACCACACATAGAAGCTGCTGTGGCCAGAAAGAGAAGGAAAGCAGAAGGTATGCTGGCAGGAAGCAGACAGCTGGGGAGTGAGTTTCAGAAGGGACTTGACTCTCCAGAAAACTGGGCCTCATACACGCCAAGAGGACACACTTAAAAATGAATAGGGGCTTTATCATTTGGGGGCATTTAAAGAGTGTGTCTATCAAAGCTGAGCATGGTGACACATACCTGCAATCCCAGCTACTTGAAACTTTTTCAAGTTCAAGGCCAACCATGGCAACTTTGCAAGACCTAGTCTCAAAATAAAATAGAAAGTTCTGAGGATGTAACTTAATGGTAAAGCACTTGCCCCGCCAAGTGTCTTGCCACAGTGCCCTGCGTCTAATCCCCAGTACTAAGGGGGAAGGAGGGTGGGGGAGTGTCCACCATTTGACTCTAGGAGGAACAGAAATAGGGAGAGAAACTTTTACAGACTCTGAGGGAGGAGAAAGCTCAGTGCAAAGAGCAATTAAACAAGGAGGAAATGATTCTGCAACTGCTTTTCTGTCTACAGTGGGATGAAACTCCGTGGAGAAGAGTGGAAAGGAAGGTTATTCCAAGTTTGTTTTGCAGCAAGTCATTCCATCCCATTCAAGTATCTCCTATGAATCTCCCTTTCTTCCCCCAGGCTGGGGACTTGGCAACAGAGGCTGAGGTGAAGGAAGGTGAGGCTGTATGTCTACAGGCTCCCTTATACACCCAAAACAGAGAAAACAGGTGGCACAAAGTGATAAACCCCAAGGGCTGCAGGGCCTCCACCCACTTGCCTGGGATTCCCAGCTTCTAATTCTGTGTGTAGAGCTTACTAATGAATGAAGGGTAAAGAAAAGAAAGTTTTCCCTGGAAGGCAGTGCTTTCTTTCACCCAGTGCTTTTCAAACTTCACTGTGCATTGGAATCACTTGGGGACTTGGCTCAAATGCAGGAAGTATGACCTGGAGCATGAGATTCTGCCTGCATTTCTAGTAAACTTTCTAGGGCTGCCTATGCTATTGGGCATGGACCAAGGACAGCAACTTAATTTGTAAGGCATCTAGTGTGATGCCTGTCACAAAGCATGTTTTTTAACAATTATGTCAGGAGAATGAATAGATGAATGAAAAAGTGAATTGAGAAGTCTCTTACTTAAATCACTGTAGATACTTGTTAAAATGCAGATTTCCAACCCCTCCTTTGGAGTTTCTAAATCAGAAGGGCTGAGGTGGGAAAAGGATATTTGCGCCCCCTACGTGATTTCTCTAATCAGGCCAGTTTGAGGACGCTGGTCTAATGGGCAGAATGTGTGGAGTCTGAGGTCTGGGTCCAAGATGCACAAAGATGCTCAAAAGGGTGGAATGGCCTTTGAGACACCTGCTGAGAGAGACCCGGGCCCTCGAGGGTGGGGGACCAGGATGCCCGAGGGCTTCGCAGTCTCACCACTTGAAGACGAGGTTGAGCCATTCGGTGATGAGGCTGATCCAGAGCACCGCGATGCCCACACGGCGAGAAGCATAGTAGGCCGCGGGGAAGTAGAACAGAAAAAGGATCTTGGGATCGCCCAGAAAGGTGACCCAGAGCCACACGTTCTCCAGCCAGGGCAGCTGGTTCTGCAGCGCCTCAGCCATCACGATGCCCGCGCCCATCGCGGACTCCATGGCGATCCCGGGCCCGGCTGGGCCGGGATTCGCTCTAAGGAGGAAGCAGAGGAGCCTTGGCGACAGTGAAATGGCTACCGGCTGCTCTCCAAAGCCCACCCTTCCGAGCTCAGGTCCCGCCCTTCCCACCAGCGGTCGGAGGTAAGCCCCGCCCCTGCCCCGCCCCCGGCTGTCCCAGGCGCCCGCGAGTCGGGCCTCTTGCCGGTAGTGTCTTCTCGGTCGCTTTTCCCAGGTCTTCTTTCCTAGTGGGCAGCAGAGGGGACAAACCTTTGCGAAGGCGTTTTCTTAGGGCCCCACGTGGCTACTGTTGCTGGCACGTGGACAAGCTGCGGAGTGAAGAAACTGGCTGCTGTTCCGGGTCAGGAGACGATCAACCCGCGAGCCCGCGGCGAGCCAAGGGTCCTTGTTCTGCTGCTGCGAAGGTGGATGTGTAATCTCCAGGGCCAGGGTTCCTTCTAGATAGGACCTCTTTTCTCCAATACCACTCTTCGCCCCGAAACTGAGCTCTTTGGGAGAGAAGCCTATGGACATGGCCTGAAGCCGAAGCAGGACCTTAAATTTTCACACACCCCTAATTCGTCCACACCTTCAAGACTCTCCCTCCCTAATTCATCTGCTATTGATTTGGAGGCTGATAGATAAGCCTCTCGATTTTCAGTCTTCTTCCTTAGAGAAACAAATTCTCAATTACACTTCCTCACAATTCTAATTGCCTTGACCCCCACCCCACCCTACCCCGCCTCTTCCATCCTCCAGCCATCCAAAACTCTGCTGGGCAGATAAACCAAAAGATAGTGATGTTGATATGGAAAGAGAAAGAGCACCCACCACCACAAAATTGGCCGAGTATGGTGGTGCACCCTTGTAATATCAGCTATTTGGGAGGTTGAGGCAGGAAGATGTAAATTTGAGGCCAGCCTTGACAATTTAGCGAGACCCTGACTCAGAAAAGGGCTGGGGTTGCAGCTCAGAGGTAGAGAGCTGGTGCCAGGACGGGGTGGGAAGGTTGGGAATAATTTGAAACACACAGAAAATAGAAATCTCAGCTTTTAGGGGAGGTCCGGTCGCAGAGGTCGAATGGGAGGAGACTGTTGAAGTGACTCCTCAGTTTTCTTCCTACCTCCAGCAACTTTATTCTTAGAGTTTTCCAATGGATGAATGAAAATAAGAATATAAATCTGGGTTTCACTAAGAAGGTGTTGGGAAGGGAAGCTGGTTGTAAATCTCAGTTCATTTCCTAGCTAAATGTTTTTCAATTGCCTCAAAGAGAAAGCCTAAATTTCTTTTAAAAAGTCTTTTAAGGGGCTGGGTTTGTACCTCAGTGGTGGAGTGCATGCCTAGCATGTGTGAGGCACTGGATTCAATTGTCAACACCACATATAAATAAATAAAAATTTGGGCTGGGGTTGTAGCTCAGTGGTAGAGCGCTTGCCTTTCATGCTTGAGGCACTGGGTTTCCATCCTCAGCGCCACATACAAATAAATAAAATAAAGGTCCATCAACAATTAAAAAATATTTTTAAAAAAATTCTTAAATTTTGCCCTGTCTGGGCATGGTGGTGCATGCGTGTAATCCCAGCAGCTGGGGAGTCTGATTAAGCACCACTGGATTCAGTCCCTGGTACCAAACAACAACAACAAAATTTTGCCGCGGCTCTAAGCCTCAACCCTCAGCTGCCTACCTCACACCTGCTTTATAATCATTTTTTCTTTTTTGGGGACCAGGGATTAAAACCCACCCCGCTTCCCCAGGGTGTGCTTAACCAGAACACATCCTCACTTGCTTTTTTTTTTTAAGACAGGGTCTCACTAAGTTGCTGAGGCTGGCTTTGAACTTGCAATCCTCTTACCTCAGCCTGCAGATTGGGGTTACAAGTGTGTGCCACCACACACTTTTTTTTGGGGGGGGGGGACAGAAGCTCACTACAAGGCACAGGCTGGTCTCAAACTCCCCTCTCCTGCCTCACCTCCTTGAGTAGCTGGGATTAACAGGCATGTGCTGTCAGGCTTAGCTTTTCTGTTTGTATGTGTGGTGCTGGGGATTGAACCTAGGGCCTCTTCCATGTGAGGCAAGCACTCACTCACCACTAAGCATCCCCATTTGCTGCTTTATACTTTTTATCTCCAAGGTTTCTCTTAGAGGCCCTAGTGCATGCAAATCTTCCTAGCTAAAATATGATCACCCTATGTTGCCGCTAAGCCCTAAGATATCAGCTTAGATTTTTCACTACCTCTAAAAGGCTTTTCCTAGAGATGCCTGTAAATATGAAATTCTGCTGGGTGTGGTGGCACATGCCTGAAATCCCAACAGTTTGGGAAATCTCAAGTTCAAAGCCAGCCTCAGCAATTCAGTGAGGCCCTAAGCAACTTAGCAAAACCTTGTCTCTAAATAAAAAAATACACATACGCGCGCACACACACACACAAAAGGCTGGGGATATGGTTCACTGCCCCTGGGTTCAATCTCCGGTAATACTTGAGCGCACAAACACACACACACACACACACACACAAAATCCTGTATATTAACATCTCCTTCCTCACCTGTGGTTTTTCTTTATATGATAATAGTTACCTGCAATCAGCCTATATGTGAAAATATTAAGTGGTAAATTCCAGAAATAATTCATAAGTTTTAAATTGCATATAATTTTGAGTAGCATCATAGAATATCCTGTTTTTCTGGTTCAGTCAGCCTGGGATGTGACTATTCCTTTTGTCTAGTGTATCCATGCTGTATATACTGCCTCCCCTCATTTATTTAATAGATGTCTAGGTTATCAGATCCACTATTATTTCTCAGTGCTTGTGTTTAAGTATATCTTATTTTACCTAATAATGGCCCCAAAGTATGAGAGTAGTGATCCTGGCAAACCGGGTATAGCAATAGATGTCTAAAATACCAGTCATTCAGAAGGGTGGGGCATGAGGATGACATGTTTGAAGTCAGCCTGGGCAACACAGTGAGACCCTGTTTCAAAATAAAATAAAAAGGTCTATGGATGCAGTTCAGTGATACAGCTGGGTTTAATCCCCAGAACTGCAAAAAACAAATTAAAAAAACCCTCAAAAAATAAAAAGTAAAATAAAAAACCACACCACTGTGAGACAAGCCTATAATCCCAACAACTTGGGAGGCTGAGGAAGGTGAATCACAAGTTCAAAGCCAGCCTCAGAAACTTAGTGAGGCCCTAAGCAATTATTAAAACCCTGTTTCAAAATAAAAAAATAAGAAGGGCAGGGGACATGGCTCAGTGGGTAAATGCCCCTAGGTTCAATCCTGAGTACCAAAAAAAAAAAAAAAAAAAAACCCAAAAATAAAACAAAGAATACTGGTACTGGCAATTCAGATATGCCAAAAGGAAGCCATAAAGTCTTTCCTTTAAATGAAAAGGTCAAAGTATAAGATATTTGAGAGAGACACCACGTTCATATAACTTTTATTACAGTATATTGTCATAATTGGTTTTTTTTTTTTGGGGGGGAGGAAATATTGAATTCAGGGGCACTCAAACACTGAGCCACATCCCCAGCTCTATATTGTATTTTATTTAGAGACAGGGTCTCACTCAGCTGCTTACTGCCTCACTTTTACTACAGCTGGCTTTGAACCATCGATCCTTCTGCCTCAGCCTCCTGAGCCTCTGGGATTACTGGCATGCACCACGACACCTGGACTATAATATATTACTATAATTGTTTTATTTTTATTAGTTATTACTATTATTATTTAGTACTGGGAATTGGACTCATTATTGCTTTACTACTGAACAACATCCCCAGTCCTTTTTTTTTTTTTTAATTTGGAGACCTATAAATTGCTTAGGACTTTGCAAAATTGCTGAGGTTGGCCTCCAACTTGTGATCATCCTGCTTCAGCATCCTGAGTTGAAGAGATTATAGGCATGTGCCATTGGCCCAGAACATTATTAATCTATTATTGTGCCTAATTTATAAATTTAACTTATCACAGGTATATGTATATAAAGGAAGAAACAGTATATATAGGGTTTGGTACTCTCCAGGGTTTCAGGAATCATGAGGGGAGACTACTGTAATAACAATGTTATAAAAAAGTGGATTGGTGTTGCAAAATGACTTGTTATAGGTATCAGAACAAGGATGAGACATAAAATTTCTCTGAAAATAAACAAGTATGAGGAGCAGGTTTTTTTTTTTTTTTTAATGTTAGGGATTGAATCCACAGATGCTCTGTGGATTCAAAAAGATGCTCTGTAACTGAGCTATATCCCTGGCCCTGTTTATTTTATTTTATTTAAATATTTTTTAGTTATTGATGGACCTTTACTTTATTCATTTATTTATATGTGGTGCTGAGAATCAAACCTAGTGTCTCACACATGCTAGGCAAGTGCTCTACCTCTGAGCCACAACCCCAGCCCTTGGCCCTGTTTATTTTTTGAGATGGGAGGTCTCCCTAAGTTGCAGCAGCTGGCCTCAAACTTGCAATCCTCCTGCCCTAGCCTCTTGAGTAGCTAGGTATAGGCATGTCCCACCACACCCAGCTAGAAATTTTATTACTAGTAAAATGATTGTCCAATATTCCTAGCACCAGGAAGTTTTTGCCTCTTACAGGGCAAGGAAACACTTGTGAACTTTGTTCAGGTTCTGTAATGCCAATGCTGGCCTTTTGCCTCTCTCTGGACTAGAGAAAGGTCAACTATTTCTCATACATGAGGTTCCAATATTTCTGTATTATGGGATGGGTGGGTTAGGGATGGCAATTGGTGGTGATGAGTTTAAATATGCACCCTCATATTACCTTACATAAGGTTAATAAAATAATTATTTTGTATATTAGGTCACTAGTATCACTCCTTATTTCTTCTTTTTGCCTGGCTTTCTGAGGGAGAGGGCAAAGAGGGAGATGAGGAAGCGTCTTGGGCTCCAAGGCTCAGATGGGTGAGCATGGGGGAAATATTATTTATTTGTAGTAATAGGGATTGAACCCAGGCCCTACCACATTCTGGGTTACATCTCCAACCCTCCCTCCCCTCACTTTTTTTTTTAGAGACAGGGTCTAAGTTACACAGGTTGGTTTCAAACTTGGCAATCCTCCTGCCTTAATCTAAGGGTAGCTATTACACATGGCTGGGAACTAGTATTTATTAAGGTCCTACTACATGTCTTGGAAACAGGCAGACCTTGTGCAACTTTTATAGTTTAAGAGTTTTTTCAAATGTAAAATGAGGATGTTGATTCCTAACTTTAAGCGTTGTTAGATGCTTAACAAGTAATACTTATATACCAATGAATAAAATAATCAGGTTTAGTAATTTGCTCAAGGTCACATAATTTGATAAATGGCAGACTTGAGATTGACTCCAGTTTAACTCTATAGCCAATGATCTGTTCATAACCTTTTTGTAATTAGTTAAAATCATCTTGAGCGAGTCTCTTTAAGTCCTCAGAGCCTTTGATTCCTCATATGTAAAAATGGGATAATATATATTATAGGGTCCATTCATTACACTCTTGAGTGCAAGGTGTGCAAGCAAATGGGCTGTAGCTCTTTCCTTTCTCTATTTCACTGAGGTAATTTGTTCTTAACTTCTAAAATGCTCCTTACATACACTTAAATCATGCGGGAGAAGCTGCATAAATATGGTTACTGTACTCGGATTTTCTTTTATTTTCTCTTCTTTGCTCTTCCACCTAGGCTCCCGCCCCACCCAGCACAAGACCACGCCCCGGCGTGCGACGTCATCACGCCTCGTACGTCGCGGCGCGGCGCTTACTGGGGGCCCGGCTTTCGCCCGCTGCTGCCGCCGCCGCCGCCGGCCGCGGCTGCTCTCCCAAGATGGCGGCTCCTCCGGGTGAGTACTTCAGCGTTGGGAGCCAGGTGTCGTGCCGGACGTGCCAGGAGCAGCGGCTGCAGGGCGAGGTGGTAGCCTTCGACTACCAGTCCAAAATGCTGGCTTTAAGTATCCTTCCCTGCGTGGAGCCCGAGGCCGGGCCAGCGTGTAGGTGCGGTGGTGGGGGGGTGGGGGACGACGGCGGCGGCTAGGGCCCTCTCCGGGCCTAGGGGCGACCGGCTACCGCGGCGCCCGGGGCGCATGCGCACGGTCTTGAGCTCCCCTCCCCCTCCTGCTGGACCTTTGGTCCGCTTGGGGTCTCTGTCTCCTATCCCTTGTGGGAGCTGGCCCCAACCGAGGGTCAGTGGGTGGAGGGGTGCTTGACACGCGGGCGGCTTTTCGGGGAAAACGCCATGAGAGGGGACATAGTGATTTGGAGAGAGGGTAGTGGTGGGAGGGGGCTGGTGGATTGGAGCCCGGATGGAATGGGGGGCGGGTAAAATCATACGAGGAGGGGGTGTGTAGGGTAAGGGACTGTTTGTAGGGCAAGGGTACGGAATTTGGGAGCTGGTGTCTGCTGATGGGATTTATTCCAAGAAAGGGCGGTGGGATGGTGACCAAATGGGCCTTGCCTGGTTGTGAAGAGAGTAACTGTAGGACAGAGTTTGTATCTGGACTAGTGGCTGGTTTTGCTGGTGTCTGTGTTTGTGTGGTGTCGTATTGGGGGGGAGTGCTGATTTTTAGGTTTCTCAGTCATTTGGAATTTTGCTGTTTGGGGGATGTTTGCATTGGAAGCCTGGTCCAAAGAGGGCTTGCCATGTTTTTCAGGAGCTCATGTATGGTGTTTGGGTTACAGGTGACAGTAAGGTCTCATTTTTTTCTTACTTAATCCAACACATGGAAGTGTTGGATTAAGTCTTGACTTTTCCATAGTAGTGCCCTCCTTTTTTGAAAGTAGCAGTGTTGAACTGAATGGAAAAGCTTGCCTGCACCTTTGGGGTGGAAATGCTTTCTGAATTATCCTAGGAAACTCTGTCTTGGGAACAAAACACTTCCTGGTTGGAATAAATTTGCCAGGGCTTCCCCTTTTATTGGAGCTACAGGTGGGTTTCTTGGATTTTTTTTTTTTTCTTTTTTTGGAGGAATAGTCCTTTATGGTGTATTTCAAAAGGAAGTTTCCTACTGAGTCTGCTGCCTTTGAGTGGCATGCATTTTAATTCATTTAACTACTGGCTATAGATTTCTAGTTTAAGAAGGTGTCTTCTTAAACTAATTAGAACAAGAATAGTTGCATTTTCTTTCTTTTTTAAACAAGAGGTCACACTTGGACCAAGATCTTTTTCTTCATTGGTTTAGTTGGAAGGATCTTAGAAAGAGGATTTACTCTACTTTTAATTGGTATACAGCAGGCTTTTAGTAAATGGTTGAATGAATGGATGGATGAATGAATTAACTAGTTGGGTCACTTTGGGTGAGTTTCCTTTCCAGTGTTGTAGTTTTCTTCTCTGCAAAATGGGAAATCTCAAACCTGAGAAAATAAAGAGAGCATCATATTGTATTATACCAAGAATACAAAGTACTGGCTCTTCTTTGTGGTTCATAGGTTCTAGGCAAATAGTACTAGGCTCTAAAACTGCTTTATGCCTCTCTATAAAACACATAGAAAGTGACAGTCCCTTTGAGGCTTCCAGTTTGGGGTTGTGTATGGATTTAATTCTTTGAAATATTTTGGTTGTGGGTTTGGGCAGGAAGAAGGTTAACAAATTCCTGAGAGAGCTATGAATCTTGTGAGACCCTTTTGCTTGTTGCATGCCTATTACACAAGCCTTGTGTGAATTGTTTTCTATGTTCCTTTGGGTTGTGCCTCTGCTTGCCCTGTTTTCCTTAACTTTATTTTCTCACCAGAATGTCCCTCTTCCAGTGGAAAGCCTAACCACGCAGATATCTTGCTCATAAACTTACAGTATGTTTCAGAAGTGGAAATAATTAATGACCGAACAGAAACCCCTCCTCCCCTAGCTTCACTCAATGTTAGTAAGGTAAGGACTGAAGGGTTGGTCTGGCTCTCCAAAATGGTGGGAAAGATGAGCCTCATTGACTCTTTTATATACTGTTTTCTGTTTTTCATTGACACGATTGCTTGTTATCTTTTTTTAAAAATGTTTACTTTTTTTCTTTATTCTTGAATATCTGCAGACCTTAAGAAATATATTGAGCTGGGGGTGTGACTCAGTGATAGGATGCTTGTTTAGCATGTGTGAGACCTTGGTGTTTGATCCCTAGCAAGCACAACAACAACAACAAAACCCAGAAAGAAACAATACCCAAGTACCATTGAGAGCCTGCTTTTACTCCTTTGTAAAAGAGGGCTTATTTTAAAAACTGGAGTTGCATGAACTTGTGGTGGTAGGTTTGGATGAGGGATAATGCCTGACAACCTTCTGAAATTGTGTAATATGGATATGTGCACACATGAATGTATTTCTTGCGTAAAGAACTGGACAGCATTTTTCAGATTCAGAAGTTTGAAAGCCACTGCCTTAAGAGTTTCATTTTTGTATTTATGTTTGAATTTTGAGGTCTAACATTTCTTCAGATGTTTAGGAGGTATATTAATCTTCCATATGCAAATTGATTTCTGGGAACTGAAGTCACTGTTTTGACTCTTCAATTCATTTAGCCAAAGTTCATGTTGATTAATAATAAAATGCCCCAATCCCTATCCATAGCCTGTACTGCCTCCTGTAGTTGGAACACACTTTCTTCTAGAATGATTGAAGCCTTGTCCATTGGAGTAGCTATTAGGACTCAGTTAAATGGTACCTCTTCCAAGAAGTCTTCTTTGATTATCAGCCTAATGTAATTCTCTTTCATCATCTCCCTCCCTCATAGTTATCATTTGTAATTAACCTGGGGCTTTTCATTTCTTTCTTTTTTTTTTGATGGTGGTACTTGGACTAGAGATTAAACCCAAGGGTACTTTACCACTGAGCTATATTGTCCAATCCTTTTTATTTTGAAATGGAGTCTCTCTGAGTTGCTTAGGACCTTGCTGAGCCTGACCTCAAACTTTCCATCCTCCTGCCTCAGCCTCCCAGGTTGTTGGGATTATAGATATGTGCCACTGTGCCCAGCTTTGGGGCATTTTTATTTGTTTGGGACCAGGAATTGAACAGGGACACTCCACCACAGAGCTACATGCCCAGTCCCTTTTTGTATTTAATATTATTAGAGACAGGGTCTTGCTGAGTTGCTTAGGGCCTTGCTAAATTGCTGAGGCTGACTTTGAACTGCCATCCTCCTGCCTCAGCCTCTTTGAGCAGGAGGGATTACAGGTGTGTGCTACCCATGCCCAGCTCGAGGGCAGTTTTAGAGTAAAAGCGGGATGTTTCTATTTTATACTGGAACAACAGTTATAGATTGGTGTGTCCTGGGAAAATTGGGATTTAAGGTTAATCTTATGTATAAACTTTTTGTAATTATATACTATATACTTGTGTAATGTTTGTCTTACCAAACTATCCTGCAAGGATGGGAACCGTGCCTGTTTTTGCTGCTGAAAATATAGAGCCTTGTACTGAGTAGTTGTTTAATACTTTTGGGTGAGTAAGTTATGATTTTAGTAGCAGCTGCCTTTTTTTTAGTCTTGAATTATTAGTAAGGTGAAAGGTTTTTTTTTTTTTTTTTGCCTCTTGAAGACTCTTGTAATAATATATATTCACTTGTCTCTCTTGGCAGGAAATAGGTGGTTGCAACAATATTGAGTAACTGAGGCTAGTAAGTTTTAATTTTCTCAAATATGGAGCGCACTGTCAGATTCAGAGAAATGCTACACTTTTTTTTTAGTGATAGCCAAGGACAGATTTTGAAGGGTCTTGAATTTTATGTTGAAGACTGTTGCATTCAGAATGTCCCATTCTTTGAAACCTTTAGATTTTTAAAACACTGGCTTGTCAGATGCCTCCTACAAGTGTAGGTGTCTTTGGATGGGCTTTTTTTTTTTTTTTTCCCCCCTGGTACCAAGAATTGAACCTAAGGGTGCTTAACCACTGAGCAGCATCCCCAGGCCTTTTTTAAGATACTTTTTTAGAAACAGGGTCTCCATGGTCACTTGTAATCCCAGCGGCTTGGAAGGCTGAGGCAGAAGGATCTGGAGTTCAGAGCTAGCCTCAGCAGCTTAGCGAGACTCTTTCTAAAAACACAAAATTAAAAGGGCTGGGGATGTGGCTCCGTGGTTAAGTATCCCTGGGATCAGTCTGTAGTATCAAAAGGAATTGGAGTGTGTGGCACTGTTAAATGGGAGCAATTAAGAAGCAATTCTCATCATATATTTGTCCTCAAAGAGCAGTAGCTCTTGGTTATTTATTTTGTGGATTGTGTTTGCTTTTTTTTTTAATATTTATTTTTTAGTTGTAGTTGGACGCCATACCTTTATTCTATTTATTATTTTTATGTGGTGCTGAGGATTGAACCCAGGGCCTTGCATGTGCTGGGCAAGTAGTCTACCGCTGAGCCACAACCCCAGCCCCTTATGTTTGCTTTTAGTGTTTTGCTTTATAATGATTAGTTTTAGTTGTTGACCAGTGTTATTATAAACTAATTGTTTATCCACTTTTTCAGGAAAGCAGCAAGATGTTAATAGCTTGGGGACTACCAGAAATCTTTTCTTACAGTATGGCTTGCTTGCCAAGTCTTGAAAAAGGTTTGCTGGGAAGAGGAGTCAGAAACTAAACACTAAAATTAGGTTGGAGGGTTATCTTTGGATTTCATTTATTCCTTCTTGCATTTGCAGAGATGTTTATGAGTAAGCTATGTCTTCTTTCCCTTGAAACCAACCTTTCAGGATGCTATGTAATTCCTTCTTGGAGATTCACTTACAGAGTATCTGCTGGGCTGTTACTGAAAACATCTGAACTGGGCAGCTATTTACGTATTGGTTAAATGACATTTTTCCACCTCCCTGTTTTGTTTGTTTGATTTTGATGATGGTGTTGGGGATTGAACCCAGGGACTTGTGAATGCTAGACAAGCACTCTACCAACTAAGCTATAGCCCCAGCCCCTAAATAACATTTTTAAGAGCATGGACTTGGGATTTTTTTAGTTTGGAGGATTGTTTAAGCATGTGGAAGAGAAGTAAAGTATTCTGAGATGCCTGGAAGAAAACTGTTGTAGTGTAGTACTTCACGCGCTTGCAGTCTGAAGGAGCACAATTCCTGTACTCATAGTGTCCAGTGGAAGATGCCAGCATGTGTTAGTTATCTTGATGATATAGTGAGTGTTCTCATTAACCTGTTGATATAAACTGGATATTTGTTTACTGGATATCTATTCCAGCAGGAAATGAAAAGAAAGACTTAAAAGAAATACTTAGTAACAACTCAATTAGAGAAGGTATAAACTAGCAACTCCTTGGAAATGAACCTGTTTTATTTTCGATTGTCAGGTCACTGCAGGCTAAAAAGTCTTTAATGTCTATCCCAATAATGAGATGTAAGAGAAAGCTTGGGAGAGGACTGGTCTTGAATATCTCTGTTTTTTGGCAGTGCTGGGGATTAAACTCAGGTCCTTGCGCATGCTAGGCAAGTCCTTTATTGCTGATCTACACTCCCAGCTTCTTGAATATCATCTTATCTTCTGCTTAGTAACATTGTACCCTGTTAAAGTGTTCTGACTTTCCTAACGCTAAGGCAGAAGCATTCAAATAAAAGTACAAGATTAGGGCTGGGGATGTGGCTCAAGCGGTAGCGCGCTCGCCTGGCATGCGTGCGGCCCGGGTTCGATCCTCAGCACCACATACCAACAAAGATGTTGTGTCCGCCGAGAACTAAAAAATAAATATTAAAAATTCTCTCTCTCTCTCTCTCTCTCTCTCTCTCTCTCTCTCTCTCTCTCTCTCTCTCCTCTCTCACTCTCTCTAAAAAAAAAAAAAGTACAAGATTATACAGTCATAAGTTGAGGTCCAGTTTTTTTTTTTTTTAACCATTTTGGCTCATTATGAAGTCCAGGTTATATTCACCATTGTGGCTCATTCTTCTTTTTGTTGGAGGAAGATTTTAATCATTGCTTGAGGAGGAAGCCACAGGAGCCTCCTGGTAGAGTGAAAAATAATTTTTTTTTTTTTTTTGAAACAGGGTCTTGAACCCAGCTGTGCTATTTCTCGAGCACCCTCCCCCCCCTTTTTTTTTTTTAGAAACAGGATCTTTTTTTTTTTTTTTTTAAAGAGAGAGGGAGAGAGAGACAGAGAATTTTTTTAATATTTATTTTTTAGTTATTGGCAGACACAACATCTTTGTTTTGTATGTGGTGCTGAGGATTGAACCCTGGCCGCACACATGCCAGGCGAGCCCGCTACCGCTTGAGTCACATCCCCAGCCCCTTGAAACAGGATCTTGCTAAGGCTGTCTTTGAACTTGCATTCCTCTTGCCTCCTGAGTCACTTGGATTTCAGGTGTGCTCTGCTGTGTCTGGTGAAATAAAATTAACATTTTTTTTTTTTTTTTTTTGTACTGGGCATTGAACTTAGGGGCACGTGACACATGAGCCACATCCCCAGACCTGTTTTTTGAATTTTATTTAGATACAGGGTTTCACCGAGTTGTTTAAAGCCCTGCTTTTGCTGAGGCAGGGTTTGAACTTTTTTTCCCTCTCTCAGCTTCCTGAGCCATTGGGATTACAGGCATACCACTGTGCCTGGCACAAGTTTCTTTGAATTGACTCTGCATCTTAAACTCTGGGGATAAAGATTACCCATGGGTTAGTAGTGTTCTCAGGAGATTTGGGACATGCAACATTAATCAGGTATTCTTATGTGTAGCATTTATCACACATTTTTAAAAATTAGGCTGGGGGCTAGATAGCTCTAGTGATAGAGTGCATGCTCAAGGGCTTGGGTTGATCCCCATTACTAAAAAGGAAGCCACCACATTTGCTGAAAATGTATTTTGTTGCAAGTTCTTCTGGGGATCATGTCTCCCTTACCTTTTCTTAGTGCTCTACAGTTTACAAAGAGCTTTGACACAGTTCATTTCATTCTTGCAATCATCCTATGTGTTTCTTTTTCTTCCTGTGGTAGAACTCAGGGGTGCTCTACTACTGAGATGTATCTTTAGCCTTGTTATTTTGAGAAAGGGTCTTGCTCCAGTGCCCAGGATGAACTTGAATTGGGGATCCTTCTGCATCAGACTTCCAAATAGCTAGGATTATAGGCATGAGCAACTGTGCATGCCCTTATGTGCTCTTTACAGTACCCTTTTTTCTTTTTCAGTTTAACAGATGAGAAAACAGGCTTATCAGTTTTAATTGATTCCTTCAAGGTTAAATATCTAGTAGCCTGGGAATTATTATCTATTTATACTATGTTCCTCTGAACTAGCAGTAGGTAGACTTTTTGTTTAATCCTAATATCAGTTCTTACAGAAGAATAAGCAAAGAGAATGAATCATGAACTTAAGATCATGTGTCTAGTGAGTGATAGAGCTAGGATTTGAACTTGGATCTTAAATTTTTACTGCAAATTCTTGTGATTTTCCTTCCCTTTCTTCCCCATTTTTTAAAATTGGTGCATTATAGTTTAAATAATAATGGGATTTGTTGTTAAATATTTGTTTGTCCACACAGTATAATAATATGATTTGATTGTCTAATTCCCAGTATTTTTCCTTTCCCTCCCTCCCATCTTTTTTGTTTTTGGTACCAGGGATTGAGCTCAGGGGCACTCAATCACTGAGCCACATCCCCAGCCCTATTTTGTATTTTATTTAGAGACATGGTCTCACTTAGCGCCTGGCCTTTGCTGAGGCTGGCTTTGAACTCTCGATCCTCCTTTCTTGGCCTCCCAAACTACTGGGATTACAGATGTGTTCCACTGAGCTTGGCTTCCCTTCCATCTTTTCTCCTTCTTACCTCTTCATGCTTATTCCATGTAGCTCATAGAGCAGTTTGGCAAAATGCAGTGAGTACCCAAACTAAGTAATGTTTGTAAGTAAAGAGAAATGTTTTTGTTATGTGATCATGGTCAGAATGGTACATTGTGAAGAAGAACCTAAAAATGAACCAAGTCACTTCTCTACCCTTTTTCTTCCCCACAGTTCCAGGGTCTTGCATATGCTAAGCAAGTGTTCTGACCACTGAGCTGTATCCCCACTCTTTTTATTTTTTATTTTAAAACAGAATCTCACTAACTTGCTCAGGCTGGCCTCTGCCTTGTGATCTTCTTGCCTCTATCTCTTGAGTTACTAGGATTACAGGCATGTGCTACTGTGTCTAAAGATATTTTTAAGAGACCTCTTACTGGTAACCAGAATTAACATGAATTTCTAGAGCAGTGGTATCAGGTGGCATAATTAATTGAACACTTGCCTGAATACTGGAGGTCAGAGCGAGTTGTCACAAAGCTTAGGAGGCTGTGCTTTCAGCCTCTGAGACTCTTAGGAAGGGACTTACTGACTGAGCCAAGGTTAGTGTGTATTTTTTATTTATTTAGAAGCATTTATTCAGTGCATTGAATGAGATATGTCTTTTTTTGGTTACTTTCCTGTGTTAGAGAATACTTTCCTGCAAGAGATGTTTTGGGTAGGGAGCATAGGGTAAAGAGACAAAGCACAGAAACTTGAAATCCACAGGTAATACAGTTTAGGTATTCACCTCCCTTACCAAACCACTGATTGTTTTGTCAGCCTTTGTGTGTGGTGTGTTGGGGTGTGTATGTGTGTGGTGTGAGAGAGAGAGACTGGATATTGAACCTAGGGGCTTATGCAGCATACTGGGCTAGCACTTTATTTACCTTGTCAGCCTTTTGTTTTTCTTTTTTTTTTTTTTTTTTACTGGAAATTGAACCCAGGGCACTTTACTACTGACTTGCCACCCTGGCTGGTTTTTTTTTTTTTTTTTTTTTTTTTTTTTACATTATGCTGGGAATCAAGGGCCTCACCTATGATAGGCAAGTTCTTGATCACTGAGCTACTTCCTCACACTCTCCCTAGTCCTTTTTTGAGACAGAGTCTTGCTAAGTTACTGAGGCTGTCCTTAAAACTTGCAATTCTCCTGCCTCAGCCTCCTGAGTTGCTGAGATTATAGGCATAAGTACCACTAGGTCTGGCCTGTCAGCTTTTTTCTGACCTATTTTCCATTAATAACAAGCAGTAAGTGACCAAATGGAACCAGAAAGAAGAGATTCATAGAGCTTATCATCAGTCCTTGGTAATGAGGAATGAGTTCACTGCTACTGAATAAAAATGGAATCTGGAGATAAATCTCGTGGTGGAGGGGTCTGGTAAGGCTGAGAATATGGAAAAGTCACAAAGTTCCTTTTTTTAGAGCCTTTTGATGTTTTATCACTTAAAGAAGCTTTATTTTTCTATTTATCTTTATGACTCTTTGTGCACCTACAAAACTTTAAAATAACCTGGGCGAAGTGGTGCAGCTTGTGATCCCAGCAATCTGGGAGGCTGAGGCAGGAGGATCACGAGTTCAAAGCCAGCCTTAGCAACTTCGCAAAGCCCTAAGTAACTCAGCGACACCATATCTGTAAATAAAAAACACAAGAGCGTCTAGGGTTATAGATCAGTGGTAGAGTGCTTGCCTAGCATGTGTGAAGTACTGGGTTCGATTCTCAGCATCACATATAAATAAATAAAATAAAGATTCACTGATAATTAAAAAAATGTTAAAATATAAGAAAGAGCTTGGGGCTGTAGCTGTAGCTCAGTGGCAGAGTGTTTGCCTAGCAAGTGTGAAGCTGGGTTTCATCCTTAGCACCACATAAAAATCAATAACAAAAGAAAAACAAAACCCTGGGTGTGAGGGTGCACTCCTGTAATCCCAGTTGCTCTGGAGGCTGAGGCAGAAGGATTGAGGGTTCAAAACCAGCCTCAGCAATTTAACAAGGCCCTGAGCAACTTAGCAAGTCCTTGACTCTAACTAAAATATAAAACAGGGCTGGGGATGTGGCTCAGCTGTTAAGTGCCCCTGGGTTCAATCCCTGGTACCAAAAAACAAAACAGAACAGAAAGTTAAGTGGTTTTCTGCTGGGCACACACACCATGTGTAGATTTTTCTGTATTTTCCTAACTTCCTTGGTATAAAGGTAAATAATTATATTACCAGGGGTTCAGGAAAGCCTAGTTTTGTTAGAGGCTATATTGTAGGAAAGCCTGCAATGGCATGTGAAATGCTAGACCATTCTGAGTGCCTCTAGACATTGTCCCCAGAAAAGAAAAATAATATAATCAAGTTTACAATAAAGTTTGCTTTTTTTGGGGTGGTATTGGGGATTGAACCCAGGGCTTGTCCATGATAGGTAAGTGCTCTGCTACTTATCTATACTCCTAGCCCTTTTTATTTTTGTTTTTGAGACATAGTCGTTCTAAGCGATCCAAGCTAGCCTTAAACTTGAGATCCCCCTGGCTCAGCCTTCTGAGTACCTAGGATTATAGGCATGTGCTACTGTGCTTTGCCTAAACTTTACATTTATGTGTATGTATATTTGTATATATTTTGATACTGGGGATTGAATCCAGGAGTACTCTATCACTGAGCTACGTTCCCTAGTCCATTTATTTATTTATTTATTTATTTTTGAGATAGGGTCTCACAAAATTGCTGAGTCTATCCTCCAATTTGATCCTCCTGCCTGTCTCACCCTCCCAAGTTGCTACAATTAGAAGCATGTGCCATGGTGCCCATCCCCAAAGTTTACTTTTAAAAGAAACTGACAGTAGTGCTTAACTTTTAGGTATGATGTTATACTGAGGGAATAATTGACTTCGTTTTTGTTTTTCGTTTTTGGTACCAAGGATGGAATCCAGGGTGCTTAACAACTGAGCTAAATCTCCAGCCCTTTTATTTTTTGAAGATGGGGTCTTACTAAGTTTCTTAGGGCATCACTAAGTTGCTGAGGCTGGCTTTGGACTTGTGATCTTCCTGCCTCAGTCTCTGGCTGGGATTATAGGTATGTACCACCATGCCCAGCCATTTTTGTTTTGAGTTCTACCAGTTTTACAGTTAAAATTCAGCATAATTTTAGGACTTACTGGTGATTTGAGGGTTGAATCCTGCATATGAGTAAATTTCTGAGGTAGTTTGATAGCCCTTGTATTATGGCCTGTATCCTTGGAATTAGCCTCTTAACAGGGTCCTTGACCATATTTTGACCCTAATGTGTTGAGGTATGGAGTTACTACTCAGTGAAGACAGACTGTGTTTAGGTATGTATGTATATATTTTTTCTTTGGTGCTAGGGATTGAAGCCAGGGTCTGGCACATGCTAGGCAAGTTCTCTACCATGAGCCACACTCCTAGCCCTAGGTATGTATGTTTTGGTAGGAGGTATAAAGCATATAAATGCGGGGAGGGAAGTAACCACTGTGTATGGCAAGAAATAATTTCTTTTCCTTTGGATGCTGGCTATTAAATCCCAGACCTCATACATGCTAGTAAATGTTGTACCAGTAAGATACACGACTAGCTGAGAAAAAAAATTTTTGTTTGAATTACTTTTGCTCCTAGAGACTGTAACCTTTGGTGAGCATATGTTTCCAAGACTGTAGTTTCAGGTGCAAGCCCATCAGTAAGATTTGCACCTAGCTCTTGGTAGATAGTGATTTCCTCATACAGGTATGAAGATGTAGGTGAAAGGTGGAGAGGAAGAATGCATCACTGCTTAGTGTTGGGGCATGTAAAAATAGTGAATGGGGTCAGATGAGGTCTGAGAGGTAGAAAGAATGACTACTATTTTATATTTTTGTGGGGGATTAAATCCAGGGGTGCTTTATCATTGAGCTACATCCATAACCCTTTTTATCTTTTATTTTGAGATAGAATATTGCTAAATTGCTGAGGCGGGCCTTGAACTCACAATCCCCTGCCTCAGCCTCCCAAATAGCTGGGATTACAGACTTGTGCCACCTTGCCTAGTGATTAATTCCCATTTTAAAAATTACTGGCTTTGGTGGGGGTGCTGGAGATTAAACTAGGACTACTTTACCACTGAGGTACATTCCCAGCTCTCAGCACCCCTTGCCCCTTTTTTTTTTCTCTTGAGACAGTGACTCATGAAGTAGCCAGGGCTGATTTTGAACCTGCCATCTTCCTTTCTCAGCTTCCAAAGGAGTTGGGGTTATAGGAGTGTGCAAGTAAGCTGATTTTTTTTTTGAAAGTCAGGTTCAGTGGCATTCAGACTTTGAGGTCAGCTTGACAGCTGTGGTGGAGGATGCAGTGCTTTAAATCAAAGCTCATGACTCAAGTCACGCTACAGTGCATGTCAGCCACCTGACTCAGTGGGACCCTCATTAGGCCTTCTTGGCATCATAGGGGATGAGGGGAAACTACTGTTCACCTGAAAATTTAGATTATTGAGTCCAGGAGGCTGGCACAGTTATACCATAGATAACCTCTGTACTCCACCTCTTTGATGAAGAGAGTTCAAAAATAAGGACTTTCTTATTGGGCAGTAGTGGTATCTCCTTCAGGGTAATAGAGGGGTGTTCTGACTGGTTCAGTTTTCTGGCAGAAGATAGGTTTTGAGGGAAGAAATCCAAATAAGTGGTCCAATTGAATTCTAGCACTGAAATTTTGAAATATATATGTATATATTTTTTAGTTGTAGATGGACACAATAACTATTTTTACGTCGCACTGAGGATCAAACCCAGGGCCTCATATATGCTAGGCAAGTGCTCTACCACTGAACCACAAACTCAGCCCCCATAGCCCTGAAATTTTAAGGCTAGCTTATGTAAATACCAGAAACTGCTCTAGAGATTGAATCAAAGTATCTGACTGGAAAATTTAAGGATCCACACACTATGACAAAGTATAGAATGTGGGGAGTTTGAAGAACTGCATTCTTTTCACAACTGGGCTGCTGATGAATCTGGTGACTATGTTAGGCACTTAACCTGTGAGAACTGTTAGTTTTATGTTTGCCTCTATGGACCTGTAATAGTCATCAAGTTTTCTTCTTTCATCTGCTTTTCCTCTTGCACTCTCTTCCAGGTGCTAAGAAAGTCAGAATGATTATGATACTACCCTTGTCCTCAGGAATCTCATATTTGTTGAGAGTTGTGAAGGGCAGTAGCTTTTTTTATGTTTTTGGGGTGGTCGGGGATTGCTTCTGGGGATACATTTCAGGGCCTTGTACGTGATAAGCACATTCTTTACCACTGAACTGTGTCCCATCCTTCAGGACGGTTAACTTAGTGATAACAATATGGTAAAGTCTGTGGTAGTAGGAGTATGAGCAAGGTGCTGTGACAGCATAGAAGAGGCACTGTGGCACATGCCTATAATCCCAGTGACTCTGGGAGCTGAGGCAGTAGGATTGAAATTTTAAGGTCAGTCTCAGCAACTTTGCCAAATGCTGTCACAAAATAAAAAGGGCTGGTCATATAGTTAGTGGTACAGAAAAGAAAATCCCAGGAACTACAAAAGAAAAGTGAGAAGCAGTCTTTTTGTGTAGATAGTGCTGGGCGTGGTGGCACATGCCTGTAATCCCAGTGGCAAAGGAGGCTGTGGCAGGAGGATTGCAAGTCCAAAGCCAGCCTCAGCAATATAACAAGGTCCTAAGCAATTCAACAAGACCGTGTCTCTAAGTAAAAAAAGGCTGGGGATGTTGCTCAGTGGTTAAGTGTCTCTGAGTTCAGTCCCCAGTATTTAAAAAAAAAAAAAAAAAAAAAAAGCAAATCATGTAGGCTTTGTAAGATTCTCTGGTCTGGTCTTTCTCAAAACTATTCAAATTTGCCTTTGTAGACAGTATATAAACAAATGAGCATGATTGTGTGCCAACTAGTAAAACTTACTAAAACAGGTGGTTGTCTGAGTGAATTTGGTTCATAGACTGTAGTTTGCCAACCCTTGGCATAGAGTAGTGAGTTTTGGGGGAAGGCTTCTGAGATATGAGCATGGAGAATAAACGACATGCTCACTTTGTCCATCTCTGCAGTTTAGAAGCTGCTTTTTCAGTGGACTAAATTGTTAGTTTCAGAATGAAGGGATTTTTCTTTAGTATTGGGGATTTAACCCGGGGACGCTTTACTGCTGAGCTACATACTAAGCCCTTTTTAAATTTTAAGACAGGGTCTCCCTGAGTTGCTGATATTTGAGCTTGTGATCCTTCTGCCTCAACTTCCCTGGTTGCTGGGATTACAGGTATATACCACCACGCTTGCTGGGAAGGGACTCATTTTTTTTTTTTTTAGTTGTCAGTGGACCTTTATATTTATGTATGTATGTATATATGTGTGTATGGTGCTGAGAATCCAACCCAGTGCCTCACACATTCTAGACAAATGCTGTACCACTGAACTACAACCCAAGCTCTGTGAAGGGACTCTTTTTGTCGATGGACCTTATTTTATTCATTTATTCACACGTAGTGCTGAGAATCAAACCCAGTGCTTCACACATGTGAAGCAAGTGCTCTATCACTGAGCCGCAACCCCAACTTGGGAAGGGACTCTTAATGGTCAGTTTTTATTTGCTTTCTTTTGGAGTGCATGTAGCACTTTATTTACCAAGTATAATTCATGTATTTAACGTATTTCTCATTTAAAAAAATTTGTTTAATTTTCACATATTTAATTAAGCACCTGCTATGTACTGGGCTCTGTTTTGGGTTTCTTAGAGGACATATTAGTGAACAAAACAAAGGTCCTTGTCCTTGGGGAGCTTATATTCTAGCAGGCTTTGGTCTTTAGGTACAATTTCCAAAGCCAGGGCCACAAAATCGGGCCAACAAAACAGTTGCCCAGTTGGGGTTTTAAACATCAGTCCAGGGGCCTGACAGTATAGCTTGCATGCACAAGGTCCTGGATTCAACCACCAGTACTGCAGTCAGTCAATTAGTAAGACCAGTGCAGGGCTAGGTGTGCTGGCACACACTTGTACACCTTTACACCAGTACTCCTGTACTTCTCAGGAGGCTGAGGCACAGGATTGCAAGTTCAAGGCCAGCTTGGGGAACTTAAGGGACACCCTGTCTAAAAATTTAAAGGGCTGGAGATGTAGCTCCATGGTAAAGCACTTGGTTCAATCCTTGTGCAAGGCCCTAGGTTCAGTCTGTAGTACCACAAAAATAAAGGGAAAAAAGACCCCCACACCACATGACCATTGTCACGGCCAGAAAGCCACTATGATCAGGAAGTGAATGGTGTATTACATTTTAAATATGTGTGTACATTGTGGAATGGCTAAATCAATCTAATTTCGTTACCTTGCATACTTATTTGTTTGGTGGTTTCAGTGTTGACACTTGAGGCTCTACATGTATATCTTTATTAAACTCCAACAATAACCCTTCAAGATGGATTTTGTTGTACATACCATGTGTCAGGAGACATTATATATCTTACCTCTGTTTCATGCACCTAGTAACTAGTAGGGGTTTGAGGTGGAATTTCTCTTTTGAGGGGAAGAGGTTGGCTTTTCTGTTCTACTTTATATTTTTTGTTCTCATTGGAATCTAGAAACAGCAGCACATGGCTCTGTCACTGAATAAAGTGAACTCTAACTGGGTGCAGTGGCACACACCTGTAATCCCATCAACTGGGGAGGCTGAGGTGGGAGGATTACAATTTGAAACCAGCTTAGGCAATATAGTGAACCCTATCTCAAAAAAGTAGAAAAGAAGAATTAACCTTTTTTTCCTCCTATAAGTGGAGCCTCTCAGTTTGGATTATAAAGACATTTTCCAAGTAAATATTCCAGTTATGTTTTGGAAAATGCTTTCTAGGATTTATAACTTTTTGTTACAGGATTTATAATTTCTTGTTCTAGGACTTATAACTTCTTAGTGTTACTATGTGAGATGATGATTGTAATTTAACCACTACAGTAGCCACTTTACCATCTGTAGGTGTCTCTTAATATGTTGATTCCTTAAACATACATAATGTATAAGATAAAAGGGGAAAAGCAATCTAAGTTTATTGGGTAAAGGAGGGTTGCATTATATGCATTTTTCTGAAATGACCCACAAGCCACATTCTCTATGCTAATAATGTTAAATAAGAGCTAATATTCGCACAGTGCATTATAGCTCACCTACTGCTTTTTAAAATTCCCTCATGGAGTATTAGATGGCTAATTTGAGCCCACATTCTCAGAGATAAATTGTTGAGGTCAAATTTCAGCTTGTATCCCAGCCAGTTTTCTTTCTGGCAGAGCCACATGCAAGTTTGACAGCAGTTTGATTAAAGAATGTCAGGTCTAGGAAATTATTCTAATATTTTGTGACATAATTACAACTTCTTTTTGTTTGTATACTGAACCCAGTAGCGCTTAACCACTGAACTACATCCCAACCCTTTTTCCTTTTTAATTTTTATTTTGAGATAGGGTCTCAAAATAAATTGAGGTCACTAAGTTGCCTAGGGCCTCCCTAAGTTGCTGAAACTGGCTTTGAACTCAGAATCATTCTTTTTCAGCCTCCTGATTTGCTGAAATTTCAGGAGTGTGCCACCATCCCTAGCTTTATTTTACTTTTTTGAATTTTGAGATAGAGTCTCATCAAGTTGCTGAGGGTCTTGCTAAATTGCTAGGGCTGGCCTCAAACTTGTGATACTTCTGTCTCAGCCTCCTGAGTCTCTGGAATTACAGGCATGCACCACCAGGCCTAGTTTGTGACATAATTTAATTTAAAAAAATTGATTTTTCTGACATCTAGTTTGTGTTTTAAACTAAGTTGTCTATTATGTGTATTGACTTTAACTTGAATCTGGTTCAATATCATAGTAGCAATATGGAAATGTTTATGAGTGTTCTGTACAAATCTGGAGATTGATATGAAAATGTGGGTCCCTGGTTTTTCAGTGTTTTAATTTTTTCATCATACTAAGTAAGCACTTAATATATCTGCATTTATGTGCAGGAAACTTGCTTTGATTTACATTTCTCTAGTCAGAAAATGATGGATTTGGAGAGTAAACTTAACCATATTGGCCTGAAATGTTTTGTCACACAGGATGTTTTCTTTGACACGTTCCTGTGAATTACCTTTAACAAGAGAAATAAGGGGTGTTCTTTAGGTTTAGGGTGAGACTGGGGCCCTGTTTGGAAAAGAAAGGCCCTTCCCTGAAAGACAGGCAAGCCTGTTCTGTACCAGGAACTTTGTCTAGTGGAAACACCAGAGTGTATTAAGAGGTATGTATGGGACTGGGGATGTAGCTCAGCAATAGAGCCTGGCATGTGTGAGACCCTGGCTTTAATCCCTGGCATTGCACAAACAACAAAAAGGATGGCAATTGAGTAGGCTCACAGAGTTTTTTTTTTTTTTTCCCCTTTTTCTTTTTTGGTACCTGGAATTGAACCCAGGGGCACTTAACCACTGAGCCACATCCCCAGCCCCTTTTTTGTATTTTATTAGAGACAAGAGTCTCACTGAGTTGCTTAAGTCCTTGCTAAATTGCTAAGGCTGGCTTTGAACTCTTGATCCTCCTGCCTCACCCTCCTGAAGGGCCAATTGCAGGTGTGCGCCACTGCGCCTGGCTTTTTTTTTTTTTTTTTTTTTCTTTGAGACAGGATCACTATGTGCCCAGGCTGACCTCAAACTCCTTGGCTAAACTGATTCTTTTGCCTTAGTCTCCCAAGAAATTGGGACTACAGGCATGTGCCACTGTGTCTGGCTATGTATCCCCCCTCTTTTTTTTTAAGTTGTAGTTGGACACAATACCTTTGGTTTTGTTTATTTATTTTTATGTGGTGCTGAGGATTGAACCCAGTGCCTCACACTTGATAAGCAAGTAAGTGCTCTACCACTGAGCTGTAACCCCAGCCTCTATATATTCCCCTTTTAAAAATTTGTAACTGTTTTGAATAATAAATTAGTCTTATATCTTATAGGTGAAACTTAAGTATAGTGTAGTGGTTGGGAATGAAGCTCAGTGGTTGTGCCTTGCCTAGCATGTGTAAGACCCTGGGTTCAATCTCCAGCACTGCACAAAGAATTAAAAACAAAAACCAAAAATCCCTGAAATTAGACTGCTTGTGTTCTTCAAATCTGAACTCTTCCACTTGTGCATGGTAAATTTGTGAACCTTTCTTAATAGTTATGCCTTGGTTCCTCCGTTTACAGATTTTGGTCCCTCTTTCATAGAGAAAAAAAAGAGATTGAAACCAGAGGGGCTTTACCGCTGAGCTATATCCCGCAGCCCTTTTTGTTTTTTATTTTAGTTTAGTAGGATCCTACTAAACTGCTGAGGCTGGCCTTGAACTTGCTACTTCAGATCCTCTGCCTCAGCCTCTTGCCTTGCTTGGATTACAGGCATGTGCCACCACACCTGGTTTAGGATTGTTTAAAGAGTGTTTTCTTTTTCTTCCAGAGCTGGGGATTAAACCCAGGAATTCCATATGTTAGACAAGTGCTCTACCACTGAGCTTTACCCCCAACCTTGATTCAATGTTTTGATTTATCATTATGAATTCTAGAACATCAGTTTAAGTGGTATACTGTATTTTTTGAGTTTCCAGTTGTCAAAGGTTGTAAGAAACGGGATACTTTTCTTTTTTCTTTCTTTCTTTTTTTTTTTTTTTTTGAAAAGATGGAATCTTATCACATTACCAAAATGATCCTCCTGCCTCACTCAGCCTCCCAAGTAGTTAGGACTACATTATAGAAGCATGCCACAGTGCCTGGATCAAAATAGTATTTTATTAGAAACTTTTATTTATTTATTTTTGGTATTGGTGATTGGATCCAGGTTGACTTTACCATCAATCTACACCTCCAGCCCTTATAATTTTTTATTTTGAGCAGAACCTAAGTTGCTGAGGCTGGCCTTGAATTTGCGATCCTCCTACCTTAGCCTTCCTGAGTTGCTTGGATTATAGGTATACACCACTGTGACTGGTTATTAGAAAATTTTAAGCAGAAACTTTCAGCTAGAGAATAAGGAGACCTGGGCATATTGATACTTAGAAGAAATATTTTTCAGAGTCTATTGGTAGCTAAGAATGAGGGCTTTTTCAAGTGCCTGCCTCAGATCCGAAGGGGCCAGGAGCAATGTTTCTTAGGATGATAGTTCTTAACCACTCTGGTTTGCCACCCTCTGACCCTCACCTCCCCTGGCTTGTGGACAGCAACCAGTATTTCAGGGTAGCAGCTGCAGTGTCTTTTAACCCCTCTCTGAGGGCAGCTGGTTGGAAGACCCAAACACACAGAGAAGACAAGCTGAGAGTGGCTCATTAGAGTCAGTAGGTTACACGGAGCAGGTTTGTCTTTGGACTCTGCTTCCCTTGTTATATCAGCTGTCTCAGCCTGTTAAATGCTTGCAGTAGGAATCCCTCTGGATTCCCCACAGCACCTGTGCTTTCCTTGTCTGGAAATAGCTGGTAACTAAATAACAAGATGATGTACATATTGCCTGGATTTTGTAGTCATTGTGGCTCCTTCCTCTCTCCCTCAATGCACAAAGAGATATTTGTGTGCCCTTGGTGTTCATAAAGTCATTCGCTTAAGGGTTATACAGCAACAGGCAGAACTAGAAGCCTTGTAATATTGATTTGCTTTGGTATCAAGTTCATGCACTTTTCTCCTTTGCCCACATCAAGGTGCTATATATAAAATGGCCCCTGGAGGAAGCACTGGTTAGTAGACAAGGAATGACTTTGTTTTCACTGGGAATCATACAAAATGAAAGGAAAGGCAGGTAAGTGCAGGTTGTCATGTGCAGTCATTTCAGTTAAGCCACATGCACATTAGTTAACACATACTTGTAGGTTTATGCTTCTTGGTTTGCCTGAACCCAGTGTATCCTAAAACTTGGTGCCTTTTATTCTTTGAGAGAACTATCTGGTTAGTGTTTCTTTTTTGTGTGGTTGCAAGGCCAGCAGTTGCATGTTGTCTTTGAAAATGGTTGTAGAATGGGTGATAGTCATGAAATTTAAAAAAAAAAAGTATAATCCTGATGACCCTCTCAAGCTTAAAAGGCACACCCTACACCTTTGCTACTGAGGGCAGTTTTTATTTTTTCTCTCTGACATTCTGACATTAATCATAACTTGGAATACAGGTATATAGTCATTTATAAAACACAAAGTGAAAAAATTAGATTTTACAACAATTGAGTGTAAAGTGATAATGATTTGCTCTACAAAAGAAGGTTTATCCACATTCTGAGTGAGTTTTTCATGCCTAAAAAATAACAAGGTGATCTTCCTCCCTCTCTTGACCTTCAGTTTGAAGAGAGGGAACACTTCTAGAACAGTTTCTTCATTCTTAATTGGTGGGGTACTCTGTGAGAGAAATTTACTCCATTTGCATAGCTTCCTCCTGGCGAAAGAAGATTTCTGTAGATGAACGCCAGGTCCAAGCGTTTTTTTCAGATTGCCGTGCAAAGGCAACCTGTGAACTGATAGCTGAAGGTTTCAGGGTTAGCAGTGAGTCTAGGTCCCTAAAATCTAATTGCAGGTCTAGGTAGAATAGTTGAGGACACTGGTCTGCATATACAGCCAGGGTCTACATCTCAGTGGTAGAGCTCTTGCCTAGCTTGTGCAAGGTCCTGGGTTCAATCCCATCACTACAAAAAAAGAAAACACACACAAATATACACAGTCCGCTTGTACTCATTTCTACTGAATTCCAGGTGCTCCCTTACATTATTTAACATTTGAGATCTGTTTGCATAGAGTTCAAAATGGAGAATCAGATAGTTCATTTTTCTTTGCTTTCAACAAGATCATGCAATTGGTATTTGGGAGAAGAGGTTTTGACAAGGGGTGTATTTTGAAATCACTGTTCTATATATAACTAACGTGTCATTTTACTCTGGCTATCTAAATAATCATTCTGGCTGAGATTTATATTCATTTTATTCTGCCTTTGGCAAAAATTCAAAAGTGACTCCTTTTCCAGCACCCCACTCCCAGCTTAATTTTAAACATTCTGCATAGATGCCTGGTTTCCTGAACAACTCTTCTCTTACTGATTTTGGGGTGATGTTATGTTTTTGAGCTACTCTGTAGGTGACAAGGACATTTTACTAGCCACCACAAGCTTTATAGAAGCAACTTTATTTGACCCAACATTGGGAGATAATTTTGGTTTTCCAGTTAAAAAACATTTAAGGTTTGAGACTTCACAGTAAAATCCTGCTGGCTCTTGAAATGAAGCCCTGTCTGACCACTAGCTGCTTTCCAGGAGTTGCACTGTCCTCCAAGTTTTCCCTTTTTCCTTGGAGACTATTTAGATTTTCTAAAGCATTGCTTAGAAAACAAGACTCAGTGAATCCCTTTCTTGTTATCAGGGTTTTTTGGTTATCTGAGTAAGTGTTGCTTAAAATACACCATCAGGACTGGGGATATAGCTCAGTGTTAGAACAGTTTCCTGGTGTGCATGACCCCTTAGGTTCAGTTCCCAGCACCATGCAAAAACAACAGCAAACACCATCAACAGTTCTTTTTTCATAGAAACTGAATGCTTTCAAGCCATGGGGCTTTCTTCTTATATTTGAAACTGCCACCACTCGGAGTGCTGTCAGCCCAGTGCATTTATTTCTCTAAATGTTAGCATGATGGGGCCAGAATTGTGGCCAAGCCAGAAAGATTATTCATATGCTGCCGATGTATCTGTTCATGTTTTAGAGACCATGTTAGTTCTGGGGTCAAATCATCACAGAGTTTGCCTTGCTTTCCTCTCTTCCCTGGGGAGGCTGAGATGACAGCATGTGTGTGCTAGACTTTCTGCCCTCACATCTCCTCCTCCCCCTCAGACAGTTTTTGAAACTCAAGCAGCAGTGAATCTACCCAGTTCCCGATAACCCAGTTGAAGGCTTCCTTTTCTTAATAACAAAGCCAAGCCTTAATAAAATGTGTTTCATTTTACCAACAAAGAATTAAGACACTTGGTTTGCTTTTTTCCCTCTATAGAAATGTTTGGTTGAGGTTTGAAGGGTCTCTTAATAAAAAGCAGAATAAAAATGTTTAAGGATTCTAAGCACCTTAGGTACTATTGGGACATGTTGATGGTATACTCAACATGTGTTTAAGGAGCTGATGTTTGGGGAAAGATTGTTTTTGCTTGTGTTTAGTATGCTACAGGGTCATTATATTCAGCTATTTAAGTTCATGGGGCTGGAAAATCTTCATTTGTTTGCCTTTCAGATACATTGTCTGCCTTTCATTTGTTTTAACCACCTTGTCTAGCACATTTGTTTTATCTTATACAGATGTGTATTCTGAAGTCTGTAGCAGCCAGTTGTGTGGGTTGATAATGATAGATTGATAGGTTACCCACTCATGTTGGGAGAAATTTTTTAGATTTTAATAGAGTACCAGATTTTAATAGAACTTTCTTTGATCAATTTATAATTGTTCCACCAGAGGGCAGTGAAGGAACTGAGATAGAACCCAGATCATTCCTTTTCCCCAAGAGCTGGCAGAGTTGCTGTCAGCTCAAATGAAAGTAGGCAGTATCTGTTGTTAGATTTATTTGAGTCTTGCCTTCTCATGTGAGTGCAGATAAGGGTGCTGGACAAGGCAGGGCTTCAGGAGCCTTGAATTCTGGTCTTTGAAGGTGTCCTACACATTAATTTCTAAGCCTGAGGCTGTAGCACAGTAGTGGATAAACATTCTTTGTTTTCTCCTTTTGATAGAAATGTATGCATTACCTTTTATCTTCAGCCATCACAGTCATACTCTATAATGTTACCCTGTTTTATTTCTTTCCTAGCCCTCATCTCTGAGATTGTCTTATTCTTTTATTTATTTGTTTATAGTCCACCTCTTCAACCCCCTCCACTTTCAGGCTCTATCTAATCTAGCATAGTGCATGTCTGGCAAATGGGAGGCACTCACGAAAAATAAGAAGGAAGGAAGGGGGTGTTTTCCAGGAATAGCATTTAACTGTTCAGTAGCATTTAACCCACATTTATGTTGTGGGTTATTTGTTTCATTTTGAATCTCTGATAAAACTGAATCTATCCAGACTGGTCTTTTCTGACCTCTTTTCTCAGCTCGGGTCCTGATTTGGGAAGAATAAAGGTGAATGCTTTTCTGAGTTTCTTTCTCTCCCCCATCCTAGCTTGCCAGCAAAGCACGGACAGAGAAGGAGGAGAAGCTGAGCCAGGCCTATGCAATCAGCGCTGGTGTCTCCCTAGAGGGCCAGCAGCTCTTCCAGACCATTCACAAGACGTGAGTTGCGGGGGCATAGGGGTCCCTTGTCCTGGGTGTGATGTTGTCTGGCTGTGTTGTCTAGTGGCAGACTTTTGGGTGGTTGACTTTTAAAAGTGTACCAGGGAAGCTGGGAAGTACATTGGCAGCACTCCAGAATCCAGAGATGCAATGCTGTTGCTGCTTTCTAAACAGAGAAGTAGTGTCGTCATGGACAAATCATCTTCTCTGGGCTTGAATTTCTTGTCTATAAAACTTGCTTTTAGATTAAATTATCTATAAAGGTACTTCCAAACCTAGTAGCTCATATGTTAGAATTAGTGATTTCTTTTTCATTTACTTTTGTTGCTGTACATTTCTCTAAAAGGTGATGCAGTCTGATTATGGGAAAATTATATCTGTATTAATTTTTCCTGTTGTACATAGGGACAAACGGGGAGTTAGGGAGAGCAAAAGGCTATCTTACCGCTCCTTAAAGACATTTTGTCACAGCATAAGTCATTTGACTCTTAACTGCTGAAAACTAGAACATTTGAGATCCCCCCCACCCCCGCCTTCTGTTACCCTATTTAACCTTGGATCTGGTGCACAGATGGCAGCTGGCACCAGAGCTGTGTGAGGCTGTAGTATATCTGAGCATTTACAGGTATGCGAAGGAACTCTCTTAGTAGCATCAGCTGCCCTGGGGTTCCCCCAAGTGTGAACTAGAATGGGTTTTCCCAGTCTGGCAAGTGCCCAGCAGCTCCATGGTGGATAGTAGTGACAGATCTGTAAGATGGGGAGTTTTAGTTATTTTTTTGTTTTGTTTCTGTTTTTGTTTTCATAACAGGAATTGAACCCAGGGGCACTTTACCACTGAACTGCATCCCCAGCCTTTTTTATTTTTTATTTTGAGACAGGATCTCACTAAGTTATCTAGGGCCTCACTAAATTGCTGAGGCTGGCCTTGAACTTGCAGTCCTCTTGCCTCAGCCTCCTATGTTGGTGGGATTACAGACATGAGCTACTGCACCCAGCTGAGTTTGTTTTTTCTAGAGGTGGTATTTCTCTCTAGGCCAAGGGTGAGCACACTATACCAGTGGACCAAGTCTTTTCATTGGTAAATATATCTCCTGTGGCTGCTTTTGTACCACAGTGACAGAGTTCCATAGTGACAGAGCCCAGCTGGCTTGCAGAGCTTAAAGTACATATTATCTGACCCAAGATAGAAAATGTTTACTGTTATGTAAATTGAATCTAGTGGCCTGAGTATAGTTGTTTATTTGTAACTGAATTTGATTTGGATAAATTTTTTATGGTTCTCTAAGTCCCTGATCCTTCAGATAACAATTCTGGATTCCCCTCAGGATAAATGTACATCAGTTTCATTGCTTTCCTAGCTAGTGATGCCCAGAGACTGTATCCTGGCCCCTTTCTGTGGGATGCTGTCATCTAGCCATTGGCTGAGCTGGGAAATTGGACTCAGCCTTCTGGAGTTAGTTCTTCATCAGGCAGGAATTGTGGCATGCCCCTAAGAGGTAACCTTTCACCTGTTCTCTTCTAGCATTAAAGACTGTAAATGGCAAGAAAAAAACATCGTAGTCATGGAAGAAGTTGTTATTACACCCCCATATCAAGTGGAAAACTGTAAAGGCAAAGAGGGGAGTGCACTGAGCCATGTACGCAAAATAGTAAGTAAAGGAGCCGTAAGACTAGTGAAAGGTGGTTCCTTGGCCTTAACATTCCAGCATCAGAGCAGGACATGGTGCTTTTACATCCATAATGCTTCCTCTAGCAGCCCTATCTGACATCTCTGTACTGGGGGGGGGGGGCTCTGCATTGGTAACTTTGACACTCCTTTGGGATTGGAACCTCTGGGCGTTATGGAATACAATAAGTGGTCAGCCCCATTTCCTTTGCCACATAGCTCTATAGAGTTAGCCAGGGCATTCTGTGTTATTGGGCAGTTTCTCTCATCTCTGATTAATTTCTGCTTAGCTACAGGTGCCCTTTTTGGAAGGGCTAGTGGTGTAAATCAATTACTGTTGGCGTCTCTGACTTTAAATATGTCACCTAACTTTCTTGATTGGGGTATAGCATTTGTAAAATTAAAAAATACTCTTTAAAATTTTTTTTTTTTGCTCTTGAGGAACACTGAGAGTCCAGTGTTGTAGATGTAAAGGTGTAAGACTAATTCCCCTTACCCAGCTTTCATTCAGCATTTGTGTAAAGAAGAAAGAAGGAAATTGAGTCATAATGATCTCCCTTCATTTTATTATATTTTGTTAATCAGTTCAAGAATTTCTGACAAGTTTTAGCTAAATTGCCAAAAATGTAGCTGAAATAAAAGGCTCCTGCCTACCTTGGGCTTCACAAGGCTGGTAGACAGCAAGGGCAAAAGTACTGCATGCGTACGTAGTTCATGGGCCAAACAGCTGGGCTGGGGCTGATGAAGTCTGGACTGGGCCATTTGGGAGACTTTGCTTGCCCATCCCCTTTTCTGATTTGGCTGCTTGGTCTTTTTCAGGTTGAAAAACATTTTAGAGATGTGGAAAGCCAAAAGATACTGCAGCGTTCACAAGCCCAACAACCACAGAAGGAGGCTGCTCTGTCATCCTGAGTCCACACACATGGAGGACTCTTCCAGCATCCAGCCAAGGAGGCAGTGGTGGTGGCTTCAGCGGAGGCAGGCCGGGGGAGGGAAGGGATCCTATATTTCCTGCTGGCTCTTGTTAACAAAGGGTCAGCATTTCCAAATCTTAGACTTGAACAAACAAAACACCCAACAAAAAAGAACAAGAGAATAATTTAAAAGTTGAATCATTACTTGACTAACAGACTTTGGTCCACCATGTCCTTTTCACAGCCCCCTTCTGGAACAGTCACCTTGTTAATTTTATTTTTGAAAATTCCTTTCCTGCTCTGCCCTTTGACTTCTGACTTTCCTTTCCTAGTCTGTTCCTGCCGTTCTGTTTTTATAAGTGGCTACACTTGCCTTCTGAATGATCGAAAGAAACTTTTACACCTTTTCTTCCAAAATAAAAGTAACAAGCTGACTGTGATTCTTAAGTTGAGACCTGAGCAGCAGACAGTGGTCTCACTTTAAATTTTTCTTTTTTTTTTCTTTAACTTTTTTTTTTCTTTTTTGCACAGGGCATGGCTTGAATTAGTTTTATTTTTCTTAACTTTAAATATATATATGAAAATATATATTAAAATGTTCTCTAAATATTTTCTGCTTCTTGCAGGTCTCTTTTTACTAGATCATGGCCGTTCTTCCCACCTCATCCCTCTGGAAAAAAAAAAATGTGTTGCCCTTTCCACCACCCATAATAGCCAAGACAACTAACTTGACTTAGTTACAGCAAGAATCTTCTGCAACACTTTGTAGAGCCAGTGTATGCAGATGGTTTTGGCTTTAAGGGTTCCTGATAGCTTTTCAGTCTTTACATATGTACCAGTCTCACATTTGGCCCCAGCCTCGGGACTCTCCCTCTGCCTTTGTTGTACTTCATGGTACTAGAAGATCCTCCTCACCATTCTCCACATGGGAGAGTCAGCTGCCCTTCCTCCTGTGCCTCTGCAAGCAGAGAACTGCTTGCATGGCACATCTCAGCTCTTCCTCCTTGAGGGGTGATTTTCTTTTCTAAGAAACCTGGAGTCTGTCTGCCCTGACCTCTCTTTAAATCTATATTCAGAACCTCTAGCCCAGGAAAAAGCTTGGGTGACCTCTGATTTCTCTTCTCTTGCCATCCTCCTGCTCTTCTGCCCTGCCTCCACCCCCTGCAATTTTACAAGCTATTGATAGTTTGTATGTGCTCAGCCAATGGGCAGAAAACCTGGAAAGAATTTCTGGACTTTAGCCCACCAGTTTGTCTGGTTTGACTAACCTGCTGAGAGCTGAAAGTGGCACTCGTCCCTGGGCCTTCAGGGTGGTCTCAAGGGGCAAGTGCTACCACCTGAATATCAGGCACTGAGTGGGATGTGGGTGATGCTCATGTGACTGGCTAGAGCTTTGGGGGTGGGGTGGGGGTTAACTACTATTTTTTTGGCCATGATCTCTTTCCCCTTCCTTTTTTTTTTTAATTAAATAAATGGATCAAAATTAAATAATTCAAGCCCTGCCTTCAAAATGAAAAAAAAATTTTTTTTAGTATTGTTTAGCAAAAACAATAAAACCCAAATTTTTTTAACCATCACTCATGTCTCAGGTTTGTGCGTACTTTAGAGGCCTCAGAGGAAGGGGTGTCTATTTGGCGTGACCTTTCCCTCTGGATTCCCTGCTTTTTACTCTTTATCTTTCTGCATCTGAGAACTTAACCCAGAAATACAGTGTAAAGTGTGTTCATTTGAAAAGGGGTATCCAAGGTTTGGAGTTACGTGCAATTGGATATGGGTAAAAAATATGGGTCCATATGTTCTTCACAGGCTTCTTAAATGCACAGATGATAGAAGAGCTGAGAAGTAAATTTCAAATTCACCTGTCATCGATTTAAAAGAACTGTCTCAAAATTTAGTCTGCATGGGAATTTAGACTTTTGGACAAGTTGAAACAGGAGGAGGAGACTTTACCAGATCTTAGAACCTAAGGGATTCAATTAAAGAAAACAGTGATTTAGGTAGTGGAAAACCCAAGCTTGGTAGGAAGCCCTTGTTATATGCTCTGTGCCTTTATTTCCTTCCTATTAGTCTTTAGGTCTGTTAATGGGAGAAAGATAGTATGTGCCAGTGTTTTTTTTTTAACAGGAATTGAACTCGGGGGCACTGGATCACTGAGCCACATCTCCAGCCCTATTTAGTATTTTATTTAGAGACAGTGTCTCATTGATTTGCTTAGTGCCTCGCTTTTGTTGAGGCTGGCTTTGAACTCTCGATCCTCCTGCCTCAGCCTCCGGAGCTGCTGGGACTACAGGTGTGAGCCACCATCCCTGGTGGTGCCAGTGGTTTGGGCAGGAAAACTTAGTAGTTATGTTTTCTAAAATGATGTTGGAAGGTTAATCAGTTCAAGAGATGGCTGGAAAGAGCAGATGGTGAGACAGAAGAAAACAAGGAATTTGGAGACAAATAATTGGGTTCATATACTTCTATTCATTTTGTGACTGGATAAGTCATTTCACCTGCTTGAGCCTTAGTTTCCCCATCTGTGAACATGGAAATAATGCCCACCTTCTAGAATTGATGTGAAGGGTTATAATCCCTAATGTGGGCTGGGATGAGCCTCATTGGTAGAGTGCTTGCTAGCATGTGTGAAGTTCTGGCTTCTATTCCCAGTACTGCAAAAAATAAGTAAAACTTCTAACTCTTAGAAGGTGCTCTGCAAATGATAATTTAAATGAGGGATTGAACTTAAGTTCCAACTTTGCTTTCGAAACCTTACCTTAGAGGGCATTTGAAATGAGATTAATAACAATAAAGCATTCAGGCAGGTGGGGTCTCAGATCCCTGCTCTCAGTCTCTGATGCATCTCACCCCTTTCCCGAAGTCCCTGAGGAATGTCTGATTATAATTTCCTTTTTCAGAAAGAACAGTGAGGTTCATTAAAACCAAGTGACTTGTCCAGAGTGCCACACCTACCTGTGATGGCAGAACTACAACAAAACCCCCAAGCTTACCATTCATGGGCTGCTAATGCACTTGACCTTCCAAACTGGTGCCATGTATACTCTCTTTTGTTTGCCAAGTATAGGATGGAATATAGAAGAGATTGGTTAGAATAGCAGCAGTGACCCCTTAGATTAAAAGGACAGAATTGAAGAGTATGCTCCTTTCTTGCCTGCTCTCTCCCATTTTCCTGTAACTTCTAGTTTTATTGAAAAATCTGAAGTGGAACTAAATTCCTTTTTGAACTGGCAGGGTAGAACAATTCTAAGGCACATTCCTAGTGACTTCTTAACTAATTTCCCCATGTTTACCTCCATTAACCCTTGGGTGCCAACTCCAGCAGTGGTAGACTAGAACTTGTTATGGGTCTATAGTGGAGACACTGACAAGATGGACTGTCAAATCTGCTCGCCTTTATTCTGGCCTTAAAGTTGTTGATTTCGCTTACTAGGGGGTGGGATATGTACCATTCTAAATAGGATACTTATGAATGGCCTCTGAGATAAGATTTAAACTGAAATCTGAACAGGAGTGTTTGGGTAGAGTGAACAAAAGTGCTAAAGTTAAGGTTGACGAGAGCTTGGGGTGTTTAGGAATTGAAAGAAGACAAGTGGCCGAAGCCTAGTGGGCAAGGTGTTGGAGTAGGAGCTGGATTCAGTTGGTACAGGGCCTTGTAGTTATTGTATAGAGATGACTCTGTTCTTGGTATGAGAGGCAGCTGGGAGAAGGTTTTCAGCAATCAGGGAATTTGATGTTAAATGGTAGCTCCAGAATCAGGGAGGCTGTAATGCAAGGAGGCTGCTACATGGGAGGTGGTGGTGGCCGAACAGTGATTTTGGCACTGGCCAGAACTCACTGATGGACTGGATGTGAGGGCATTTGGTGAGGAGCAGAAGAACTAAGAATGACTGTAAATAGTGGAAGAGTCAGAATTAACAGGAAAAATCAGTTCTGGTGACAAACTGATTGTCACTTTGTGCTATCCTTGAGAGTAGATGGCAAATGGGCAGCTGGATTACGAGCCTGGGACTCAGAAAAAGAGTATGCTGGAGCCAGGCATTTAATATTATCTTGACATGACCTCTGAGGAGATAAGGGGATGGAATTCATGGCCACTTAGCGACTTTGCTTCTGATAGGAGGTGGCCCTGCCTCCATTATTAGAGGTAAGAAGACAACAGGACAGGGGGCTGGATTGTGGCTCAGTGGTAGAGCACTTGCCTAGTGTGTGGGAGGCACTGAGTTCGATCCTCAACACTACATGAAAAAATAAATGAATAAATGTATTGTGTCCATTCACAACTAGGAAAAAAAAAATGACACTACAATCAGGACTGCTAAGGTCACCAAAATCTGGATGCTGAAGTCCATTATACAAAATAGTATTTGCATATAAATGAGCACATTCTCACATTATTTTCCCCCCTATTATCAGGGCCTTGTGCACTGAGCTACATCCCTACCTGTCAACGCGCCCCCTGCCGCCTGCTGCTTTTTGTGTGTGTGTGTGGTACTGAGGATCCAACCCAGGGGTGCTACATGCCTGGCCCTTTTTATTTGGGGACAGGGTCTTACTTTTCCAAGAGCAGATCTCAAACTTGAGGTCTCCTGCCTCAGCCTCCTGAGCTGCTGGAATTACAGATGTGCACCACCACACCCAGCTCCTTACATTTCAAGTCATCTTTAGATTACTTATATAGGTTGAGCACCCCTAATCTGAAAATCTGAAATTCTAAATGCTCTAAAATCTGAAACATTGATGTGATGCCACAGTGGAAAATTCCATACCTGACCTCATTAATAGGTTATAGTCAAAACACAGGTGCACTAAAAATATTGTATAAAATTACCTTTAGGCCTTGTGTATGAGCTGTATATGAAACATGGAAGAATGTCTAGTTGGGGGTCCAGTCCCTAATCCCTAATATATCATTATGTATACACAAATATTCTAAAATTGATAAAAATTTGAAACACTTCTGGTCCCAAGCATTTTGGATAAGGGATACTCAGTCTGTAATACTTAATACATAGTGATTATACTGTTAAGGGCATAATGACAAGGGGAGAAGTTTTTATTTTCCTGGTATAGACAATTTTTTTCCCAATTTTTTTTTTTAATTTTTCCTTTAGTTGTAGATGGAAAGAATACCTTTTTTTTTTTTAAAGAGAGAGTGAGAGAGGAGAGAGAGAATTTTTAATATTTTTTAGTTCTTGGCGGATACAACATCTTTGTTGGTATGCAGTGCTGAGGATCGAACCCGGGCCACACGCATGCCAGGCGAGCGCGCTACTGCTTGAGCCACATCCCCAGCCCCTTTCCCAAATAGTTTTGATCCACAGACGGGGAACTTGCATGGTGAGACTGTAGATTGGCAAGGAGATGGGGGTAAGGGAGTTTCTGTTTGGTGGCTCAGTAAACAGGCAAAGGCCATGCAGTAAAATTATTGAATGTCTTTAGAGGTGGTGGCTCTAGGATATAGCCAGGCATCGATATGTGACTCTGCCAGTTATTTGAAGTGACTTTCATGCAGCCACAGAAGTGGATATTGGTTACAGATGGGGTGGGAAATCACGTGTGCACAACGGGGTGGGGGGGGAAGAGCTGACTTGGGGACATTTGCAAGGGAATGATTATAGTAATGGGACCCCTCACTCCTTTAAATGGATACTCTCATTAAATACATTGCAGTTTTTGTTCAGATAAGCCTTTTCTGAAAGCGTCTGCTGTCTGTTACCTTGTCTATGGCTACAGCGGGCTATGCAGTCATTTAACTTTGTCCTGTCAGTGTGTGGACAGTGTGCCAATACAGGATGCTTCCAGTGCCAGGGATGAAGCAGAGGTAGTAGCATCTGGAAGCTTAGATTTCCCAGTACTTAGAAATAACAAGGATCATGGAGGTCCGTGTACCCTATAGTTTAGCCTCCCACTGTAAAAGATCCCCTGTATACACATCCGTGATAAGACTTCCCTTATTTGGATACTTCCATTTATGGGAGTTCATAACTTTAGGAGGCAGCATGTAATAATAGCTAGGCTGTGCCCTTATGTCCTCTAAGCAGCAGCTCATTAGGACTGAGGTTAGAGCCTGGGTCTCTTGAGTGCTAGTCCTTGCTATTTAGGGTTTTTCTTTTTCTTGACAGACCCAGGGTAAGAGGCAGAAGAGTTGCTAAATAGACAAAATGTTACTGTAAGCTGTTTTTTCCAGTGAAATGATCCCTGAAGGACCCTTTCTTTATTCTTTTTTTTTTTTTTTTTTTTAATTATCAGCGGGCAAAACATCTTTGTTTGTATGTGGTGCTGAGGATCGAACCTGGGCCGCATGCATGCTAGGCGAGCACGCTACCGCTTGAACCACATCCCCAGCCCCCTTTCTTTATTCTTAAGTGTGGGCCTCAGCACAGAGGACATCGAAACTATTTCCTGAAATGACTGGGATGTAATTTCTTTTGGCAGACTCGGTATTTCATTGACACAGGTTGATATGATCAGCAAAATCTGCTCAGACTTTCTCACATAGGTAACTATTAGGCCAAACCTTCAGTTTGCATAATGTAGCTTTTAAATCCCTAAATGCAGAATTTTACATTTATTCCTAATAATCTATTTTATTTTTCACAGTACTGGGGATTGAACTCATATGCTAGGCATGCACTCTACCACTGAGCTACACTACCAGCCCCAAATATGTTTTTAAATTTATTAACATGTTGGGGTGAAACCCAGCTCCTCTCACATTCTAGGAGAGCACTGTACCGCTGAGTTGTATCCCTAGCCCCCAGATATATTTTCTACCACTGAGCTATCTCCAGCCCTTTTTATTTTTTATTATTTTGATACAGGGCTTTGCTAAGTTGCCCAAACTCACTTCAAACTGGTGTAATCCTCCTGTTGCAAATTCCTGAATAGCTGTTGTTACTGACATGAACCTCTGTGCTTGGCTTGATTGTAATTTTGCTGTACTTGAGGCTCTGGAACCTTTCGATAGTGTTTTATTCAAGGTCATTGGTGGTTGAGGCTGGGGATATAGCACAGTGGTAGTGTGCTTGCATGAGTATACCAGAGACATTCGGTTCGATTTTTAGTACCACAAAGAAACAAAGAAACAAAAAAACCCCAAGATCTTTGACAGTAAATCCTCAAGTTTTTCCAGATTACTTGAATCAGTTTAGAGGCTTTAGGTCTGCCAAAGAATGGTAGTGGCCTTAGGTTGGCATCGCTCAGCTGCTCTTCTGTTCTGCAGACAATCTGTATTATTCACAACCCTGAGTTTCTAATAGACCTTTTTTTTTTTTTCTTTGTAGTACTGGCAGTGAAACATGGGGACCCTCTACCACTGAGTTACAGCCCAGTCCTTTTTAGTTTTTTGGGTGTTGGGCATTGAAATCAAGGGTACTTGACCACTGAGCCACATCCCCAGCCCTATTTTATATTTTAGAGACAGGGTCTCACTGAGTTGCTTAGGGTCTTGCCATTGCTGGAGGCTGGCTTTGAACTCAAAATCTTCCTGCCTCCTGAGCTGCTGGGCACCACAGTGCCCAGCCCTTTATATTTTTTGAGAGATGGTGTCACTGAGTTGCTGAAGCTGGTCTTAGATTTGTGATCCTCCTGCCTTAACCTCCCTAGTTGCTGGAATTACAGGTGTGTGTTTTGATCAGCTAGACCTTGACTTTTTTTTTTTTTTTTTTTTTTTTTTTTGGTGCTGGGGATTGAACTCAGGGACACTCAGAGAGCTACATTTGAGCCCTATTTTGTATTTTATTTATAGACAGAGTCTCACTGAGTTGTTTCGCTTTTGCTGAGGATGGCTTTGAACTGGTGATCCTCCTGCCTCAGCCTCCCGAGCTACTGGGATTACAGGCATGCACCACTGCACCCAGCTTAGACCTTGATTTCTTACAGGGGTTTTTGATTGTCATGGGAAACAGTGACCCAGTGTTTGGGGGACAGTGTGGTTAGTAGCAAGGCAGGATTGAGATCTGTCAGGTTTCATCTCTGCCACTAATTAACAATATGACTTGGAAACTTTACTAGCCTTCCAAGCATCAGTCTCCTCATCTGTGCAGTGTGAGTCCCTACTTCCAGGTGAGGATTAAATGAGATACTTGGCAATTGTAACTACCCCTTTCGTGTGTCCCTTATTCTCTAAAATTTGCTAGGTTGGGTTAGTGAGCACACCAAGGATCCTAGAAAAGAAGCAAAATGTTTGTCTTCTCGGGGAAGACTACTAAAGCTAGGCACAAATACCTTGTTTTAGGAGATGCTGGGCATTCCATGAAGACCAGGGTGGCCTTGTGAGACCTCTGGCCTAGTGATAATAAAGGAAAAAAGTCCCTTTGTAATCAGAGAAGGCCTGAATGAAATATGGATGATGCAGTTTTCTTAGGCAGTGTAGAAAGAAAAAAGAAAATTCCCAACTCCTTCCCAACCTTTTTGTTCATCCTCCCAGGAAAGACACCCAGGGACTTCAAGCTTCAGAAGGGAGTGAGGAAAGGGGTTTTTGGGGGACATGCTCTTTGAAAGGCAACGCTGGTACAAGGTCACAAGATTTTGAGGATTTTCTCAACTTGTCTTGTATCCTGACCTTCAGGGCTAAGGCTTCCCTGAGAGCTGGTCCCCCTGTTGCCCTTAAGGTTGGGGCTTAGGCAAAGGCCAGATAGGCACGAAACCAGAGCTGAGATTTTCCACTTCCACTCCTGGACTTGGGCTTCACTCAGCAAGTGTTGCCAAGAATATAGGTGAGTACCCTGCAATTTTGTGGCTTAAGGCCCTTACCTTAGTGGCCAGACCAGACCAGAGTCAAGGCTCTGTCCTCTTGCAGAATAGAAATTCTGCAAACATTGGCTGCCTTTGTATAACTGAATGTTTAGGGGCAGGAGAAAATAGTTTCTCCTGGGGCCTTATAGAAAGTGAGGTTGGGGGGCTGGGGATGTGGCTCAAGCGGTAGCGTGCTTGCCTGGCATGCGTGCGGCCCGGGTTCGATCCTCAGCACTACATACCAACAAAGATGTTGTGTCCGCCGAGAACTAAAAAATAAATATTAAAAATTCTCTCTCTCTCCTCTCTCACTCTCTCTTAAAAAAAAAATCAGGCTTTAAGAGCTGGGTCTCTGTAATTCATCTATTAAAAAAAAAAAAAAAGAAAGTGAGGTTGGGTGACAGGTGACATTAAGGAGGGGCCCTGAGGATTAAAGAACCATTTTTCCTGACTGTTTTTCATGCTGGTAGGAATAAGACAATAAGGGGTAGCTAGGGTTAGGAATCAGAATGTTGGGGTCTCAGGCTTAGATGGCTCTTGTGCTTGCGGATGTAGGGATCCAGTAAACAATGAGACCCCTGAATGGTCTCTGCTTATATATTTCTGATATCACTGAACTTCCACGACTCTAGGTGGATGAGTTGAGACATAATTGTGAAATGTTGTCGGCTTTTTTTTTTTTTTTTTTTGTACTGGTGATTGAACCCAGGCATGCTTTACCACTGAGCTACATCCTCAGCCCTTTTCCTTTTGAGACAGGGTCTCACTAAGTTGTTCAGGCTGGCTTCAACCTCCTGAGTTGCTGGGGTTACAGCATCAGCATCCTTGTGTGCCTTATGCCATTCTTAGCCCATCCCCTCATGGGCCACTCCTTGCTCACAATGGCTGTAGCCATAATTGTGTATTGGACTTTTTCTGGAATCTAGCAACAGTGTTCCCAGCACAGTGCACCTGCTCAACTGTGGGCCTTGTGGTGGACTCTTGGGCCTCCACTTGATTGGTTTCCCTTCCAGACTTCCTACAGTGTCTGGCCCCTGGAACTGAGCCAAAATAATCTCAGCCACTCCTTATATGGCTCCTTCCAGTGTCCCTGGATACTGTGGATACTGTTGTTTTCTCACAATGTTCTTCGAGATTTGGCTGGTGGGACTTGGGGAGCCTGAGTTTCCTGAAACTGCTGGATCTTTGCTGCAACTAGCTGGCCCAACCTGCCTCTAGACTTCTCAGCTGCCCCGGGCTCTACTCCACCTGGACCTTACAACCTGTTTACCACCTTGGACCCCTACAGCTTTGGAACCTGGAGAGCCTGGAAGAGCCACAACCAGCTGGTACAAGTGGCCTTGGGTACCTCTTCAGCCTATACTAGCTCCAATGACTGGAAACTATTTGCAGCATGTTGAGAGTGCTGTCTTGACCATCATGCCAGTCCTCTCTCTGGCTGGGAACGACATCAGCAAGCTACAGGCCGAAGCCCTTGCAGCCTTGTGGGCACTAGGCCTCTTTTGTGGACAACTTACTGCAAACCTAGAGTTCAAGGTAGTGGTTGACAATCAGACAGCAGGCACATGGCTGTTGTTGTCCAACAGTCCCTGGAAGTGCTACTGTGACCTGCAGTGGGCCTTTGGGAAGTTGGCATGTGGCCAACCTGGGCATTTTGACATGTGCTGGGCAGTGTAGAGGCCCAGCTCTGCTTGGCTGAGATGGCCATTGTGCTAGGCATCAGAGATACCATGCTGGTTACCATGGCTGTGGTTATGGATGAGTGTAAGTGCAGGCAGGGCCCTAGAGGGTCCAGATAGCTGGGGAGCCCTCTGGAGAAGTGAGGAGGGCTACAGAAGGAGGTCAAGGCAGCTAGAGAAGGGAGGTTGGAAAGTTTCTGAAAAGTTCAATTGTCTACCCAAACAGAACTGAAGTATGGGCAGGGGCAAAACGGCTATGTTGATTTCTCAGGGTCTAAATAGCCTACTCATCCCCTCCTCTGACCTAAGCGGCATCTGTCTCAACTCTAGAAACTAGGATCTGGCTATAGTCCTTTCCTTCTCAATTCTTTGGGAGAGGGTAGTGAAAGAAGAACCTAAACCAGAGAGATTGGCATGGAGTGGGTACCAAGGAAAGCTTTCTTAATCCTTATCTTTCCCCTCTTTGCACATATCAATAACTTCTGCTGATGGGCACTTAATTGAAACATTGCTAATGTTATGGTGGGGGATAGCCTGTGGGGACAGCAGTTGGGCTTCTAGGATGATTTTATGGATATTCGTAATTCCTGTTCTGATCCTCCTCAACACCTTAGGGCTTGAATCGGGAATGGGTAAAGAGATAGGAAAAATAAAACCAATTGGAAAGTGATTCTGTACTATGTGCCTGTGTTAGGGTGAAGAAAACTTAAGTTTGTCTGGTTGTCATTGATGGGCAGAGGTAGGCAAAATGACTTTTTTTAGAGGGTGGAGAGGGTACTGGGGATTGAACCCAGGGCCTTGTGAATGCTAGGCAAGTGCTCTACCACCAAGCTATGTTCCCCAGTCCCCCCTTAAAGATATTTTGAGATAGGGTTCCACTAAATTGTCCAGTCTGGCCTCAACTCTCAATTTTCCTGACTCAGTCTCCAAAGTAGCTGAGGTTACAGGCATGGGCCACCATGCCTAGTGAAAAATGACTTTGAATGTGGACTTTTCCTCATTTCTTCTGCCTAGACATCTCCCCATTCCCACAAGATAGATTTACACAATTACATAATCCCATTCCCTAGTTATTTGCATGGATACATTAACTCATGTTCCTTCTGATATACCCAGATTTTAGCCTAATGGTTTTTTAAAAAATATTTTTTAGTTGTAGATGGACACAATAGCTTTATTATATTTATTTATTTTTATATGATGCTGAGGATTGAACCCAGTGCCTCACGTGTGCGAGGCAAGACTCTGCCACTGAGCCACAACACCAGCCTTAGCCTAGTGACTTTTAAAAATGAAATGTGAAAAAGAATTTGTTGTTGTTGTTGAGCTGTATTTTAGTTTTTTTGTTGCTGTGACCAAAATACCTGACAAGAACAACTTGGAAGAGGAAAATTTTATTTTGGGCCCATGGTTTCAAAGGTTCAGTCTATGGTTGTCTGACTCCATTACTCTGGACCCAGTAGAGGAAGAACATCATGACAGAAGGGTGAGATGGAGGAAATCTGCTCAGCTCATGGCAGCTAGGAAGCAAAGAGAGAGAGAAAGGAAGGGACCATGGACAGATACAGTCCAAGGCCACTTCCCCAGTAATCTACCTCCTCCAATCATGGCCCACTTGCCTAGGTACCACCGGTAGGCAAATTATTAATCCATCAAATGATTAATCCACCAATAAGGTTACAACCCTCACAATCTAATCATTTTCTAAATGTTCACCTCTGAATATTGCTGTTTTGGGGACCATGCTTTCAAAACAGGAGCTTTTTCTGGGAGGGGGCATTAAAGATCCAAATCATAATAAGCTGTCATTGACTACTTCATTTTTTTTTAATTGGTTAGAAACGCTGTTTGGACATGAGCCCCTTCCAGGGAATTGGAAGTAGATCTGAATCAAATGACCCACTAGGGGTGCTTGCAGGGTCTTCAGTATTGTGGGGTGAATTCAGTGTTAAAGGGTACAGGTATGTTCAGGAAGATAGGGGGCAGCTTTGTGGTGGTAACCCTAAAATGCCCAGAACTTTTGCCTCTAATAAATATTTATTGAGCATTATGAACTACATACACTGACAACACTTTTTGTTAATATATAGTACATATTTCATGAATATATTTTGTATACTGAGGCTATAAATAGTAAATAGAGGCCCGAAGTGTGGTGGCCCATACCTGTAATCCCAGTGGCTCAGGAGGCTGAGGCAGGAGAATTGCAAGTTCAAAGCCAGCCTCACCAAAAGCGAGGCACTAAGCAACTCAGTAAGACTCTTTCTCTACATAAAACACAAAAATAGGGCTGGGAATGTGGCTCAATGGCTGAGATTCCCCAGAGTTCAATCCGCAGTACTCCCACCCCCCAAAATACTGTCTTTATCCTCATGAAATTCACAATTTAGTGAGGGAAAATAGTCATAAGAGTCACAAATATGTAATTGCCTTTGTGCTGTGATTCAAAGGAAGGGTAGCTGATGTTAGCATATATAATAGGGGAATTGAGAACAAACTGGAGGAGGCCAAAGGGGAAGTGGGGAAGGCCATTTGGAAGGTTGCTGCAGTTAAACTGATAAAAATGATAGTTTGGGCTAGAGTGTGAGCATTGGAACTGGAAAAATGAAGTGATTTGAGGGAAAATAGTCATAATTTCCAAATGGCCACATTAGATTTCCCTGTTCTCTCAGGAGACAGACAGGAGCCAGGAGTACTCCTTACTTTAAACGGAAGCTGAGGGATTTCTTCTGGGATCTCTGTGTGTATTTCTTTTATTGAATTCCTACTATGTTCTAGGACTAATTGTCACAAATTTCCAAAAAACTCTGTGATCATTATCCCCATTCCACAGTTAAGTCTTAGTTTAGGCAATGTGCCCAACATCACAGAGTTAAAGTTCTGCCTGCAAAGATAACTTTGCTTCCATACACCAAGCTACAATACAGGACTTACAAGGTTCTGACCCCATCGTTCCTTACTGAGGTCTAGTATTCAGTTTGGTAGGTACAAAGTGGGGCCCTGAAGTCTACACCCTCAGAGTAGAAGCCTGAACTCCCTTAAGAGAACGCCACCTTCCTTTCGGAACTGAAAGCGAGAGCGTCGTTTTCTGTCGGAAGCAATAAGCAAGGGACCGGAAGTTGCGTGGCCCATCCCAGAACCCGCCTCCCAGACCCGGGTGAGGCTGCTGCGGACTGCCCTTTCCCAAGATGGCATCGAAGATAGGTTCGAGACGATGGATGCTGCAGCTGATCATGCAGTTGGGTTCGGTGCTGCTTACACGCTGCCCCTTTTGGGGCTGCTTTAGTCAGCTCATGCTGTACGCTGAAAGGGCCGAGGCGCGCCGGTGAGCGCGCCCACGCAGCCGCCGAACGCGGTGGGGGGCGATACGGCCTGTCCTGAGAACTGGGTTGCAGTGATGTGGGAAAGAAGTTGGGGCCCAGAAGTTGGGACTCTTGGACTGGGAGGAATTGGTGCCTTGAACTTGGGAGGGGTGCTATGGTTTGGGCATCTGGCCAGATCTGATGTGGTGGTTCTAGCCATGAGAGGGGTCTTCAATTGAGGGAGCAGTGCAGCTTGGGGGGAACTCACGGGGTCTCAAGGCTCTTCCCGGTTTTATTCTGTCCTCATTGCTTCTCGGCTCGCAGGAAGCCGGACATCCCAGTGCCCTACCTGTACTTCGACATGGGGGCAGCCGTGCTATGTGCTAGCTTCATGTCCTTCGGAGTGAAGCGGCGCTGGTTCGCGCTGGGGGCAGCACTCCAGCTGGCTATTAGCACCTACGCCGCCTACATCGGAGGCTACGTCCACTACGGGGACTGGCTGAAGGTGAGCGTTTTGGCCCCAGAAGGGGGAGCTTCAGACCAATTCCCAGGGCACTTAGTGGGCTTGCATGGTGTGCTAGTCACATGTGAATCCTGGGAGGACGGAGTCCTTAGACTTGTGTTAAAGGGCAGAAATGGAAGATCCTTAAGTGAGCACACAAACCTTCCCTTCAGTGTGTTGAAATTGAGGTCCAGAGATGGGAAAGACTTTTTACTGAGATTATATTACATCATTCTTTGGTAGGATGAGAACCCAGGTCTCGTATTCTAAGAATCCTTTAAACTATTAGTTTAGTAATCTCAGATTTATACATCAACAAGGACCTTGGTGAGTATCTGGTTCAACCATCTAATTTTATGAAAGGTAATTAATCTTAGTGCAGCATTTAAACCTGTAAATGTCAGAACCTATGTTGAGCACTGCAGGCTTAAAGGTAAGGTTGGAAAAGGACTGATTTCGCAGAAGGGACTGTCAGTCCCAGTAAGGGAGGCAGATATGTGTACAGTTACAGGAGGGTGAGTTCGGCTCTTCTTCCTTCCCTCTCTCCCTTTTTCTGACTCTGTTCTGTATACTGTATAGAGGAAAGAACACCGACTGAGTCTCCAGACCTACCAGATGGGGAAAGGGGCAATGTGTGGTGTCTGAGTTCTGTCACTTACTTTCAGTAGGACTGTGGACAATTTTCTGAACCCCTTTGGGCCTCAGTTTCCACTTCTGTAAAAAAGAAATATCTATCTCTGCTTTATCTGCCAACCACCCTTAGAAATAAGAGGACATTATCAGTTGGAATCATATGTGTAGAAATGGGCAGTTCTATACTCTGGGCAGCCAGGAAAAATGTGGTGGCTGCAGTTCCTGACTGGAGTCTCCTTGCCCTGGTCTTAGGTTCGTATGTACTCACGTACAGTTGCCATTATCGGTGGCTTTCTGGTGCTAGCCAGCGGTGCTGGGGAGCTATACCGTCGGAAACCCCGCAGCCGCTCTCTTCAGTCTACCGGCCAGGTGTTCCTGGGCATCTACCTCATCTGCGTGGTAGGTTGGGTTTCTAATGTTTGGAGGTGCCTGACTGGGAATGAAACGTGAGCCCAGGCCTGACAGAACCCAGGAAGATAGTCAGAACAAGGGCTTGCTGATGGCGTGGATGGCAGTGGTTGCCCTGGACAGCTTCTGGGCTCACCAGCCCTCCAGGCACCTTAGAGCTATCTGAGAGCCCTTCTTCCAACATTAAACCCACCAGGTAGAGAAGTTGGATTGACCATTCAGTTCCAACCCTGAAAGACAGAAGAACAAGATGGGGTCGTTTTCTCTTATGGATTCAGCCTCTAGATGACTGGGAAAGTGGTCAGAGGAGAGGTTTGATGGGATTGTAGCTAGGACTCTGCCACCTAGAGCTGATGGGAAGTACCTTGGGTAGTCAGTCATGATTCTCCTTGGTGCTAGGGGAGGCCAGTGTGGAAGGTACTTGGCCTCATCTTAGTTGCCAGGTATCAAACCCTTGTACAGGACTCCATTTGGTATTCCATGGTATATTCAGAGGTGGGACCTCCCAGTGTGACTGTGGATATATACTTCCTTCCTTCAGAAGCCCCAGGGGACCAGGCACAGTGCTGCACACTTGTAGTTACAGTTTCTCAGGAGACTAAGACAGGAGAATCACAAGTTTGAGGCCAGCCTTAGCAACTTAGGGAGGCACTGTCTCAGAAAATTTAAAAGGGCTAGGGGTATAGCTCAGTGGCAGACTATTTGCCTAGCATATTCCATTCCCAGCACCACACACACACAAAAAAAAAACCCTTGGGGAAGAGGAAATACAGCTTAACCTGCTGGGGCCCTGTAGTCAGAGAAGGAAACAGGTCCTACTTTCAAAGAGTCCTCATTCTGAGAGAGGACTTAGTGGCCCATTTTGCAGGGCTGATTTGCAGGTACCATCCCATGGGTGGCCTTCCCCAGATGGGCATTCCAGCCTGTTGGAGAGTCTTAGAGGATGGTGTGTCTCCAGGCCTATTCACTGCAGCACAGCAAGGAAGACCGACTGGCATATCTGAACCATCTCCCAGGAGGGGAGCTGATGATCCAGCTGTTCTTCGTACTGTACGGCATCCTGGCCCTGGCCTTCTTGTCAGGTTACTACGTGACTCTGGCTGCTCAGATCCTGGCTGTCCTGCTGCCCCCAGTCATGCTGCTCATTGATGGCAACATTGCCTACTGGCACAACATGCGACGTGTAGAGTTCTGGAACCAGATGAAACTGCTCGGCGAGAGTGTGGGCATCTTCGGGGCTGCTGTCATTCTGGCCACTGATGGCTGAGTTTGATAGCAAGAGGCTGAGATGGGCACAGGGAGCTACTGCTTCGCTGGCCCTGTTGCTGTTTATTTATGCTTCTTGGTCTGTTTGATTCTTTGGCTCCCCCCCCCCCATTTTTTTTTTTTTTGCATAGTTAAGAGACAGGTCTCTTTCGGTTCCTGGCTTGTCCTTGGGAAGGTGGGATCCCTGAACTTAATGCCTCACGGGTTTGTTTGTTTTTTTTTTTCCTGTTTGTTGAGAGGAGAGCTGAGGCCAGCTGCTTCCTGGGTCCCCAGGAAGGGGAGAATTTTTGAGAAGGGAGTGAGGCAGGGTGCAGCTGCTGAGAGTGAGTGACAGAGGAAGGAAGATGGAGACTGGGAAGTACATGAATGGGAAACTTTTCCTTTTGAACCTGGCAGATGCAGCTGAGCTCTGTGGTGCTTTTTGGACTGTTGACACATATGGCTCAGGTCCTGGAGGAACAGAAGAGTTGGCAGTACAGAAGTCACACAGTTCTTAGAGCGTGCTGGGGGCAGAAACAGTACCAGCTCTCTGTCATGTACCTTGAGAACCTCTGGGATATGTAGGGGTGGAGCAGGCAGCAGCCAGCTTCCCATCTCTGCTGTCTGTTTCCAGCTGTATGGTTGGCCTGGTGGGAGTAGAGTGCCCTCCCAAACACCAGACCACACAGTCCTCCAAAAATAAACACTTTATATAGACATTTGGCTTCACTTTTCTGTTTTCCTCACAGGGCACTTTGCCATTGGCTGGGATTGATTGTGAGTTTCTTGAAACACCATATCTGGTTAAGCCCAACTTTGATCCTCCCATGGTTTCCCCTGTTCTGAAAGTTCCACAGTCCTTTGACTGTCTTCAAGAATTTCAAAATCTGAGCTGGGGTATAGCTCAGTGTAGAACACTTCCCTAGCATGTGCAAGTCCCTGAGTTTAATCTCCAGCTTGATAAAACAGCAAAACCTCAAAATCTTTATACTGTTGTTTATACTTTTGATTTCTTTCACTCTTGTAGCTTGTCCTTCCTTCCCCACTTGGGGCCAGCTCTTTTGAAGAAAACTTTAGCAAGGGCAATTAGAGGGAGTGAACTAAGGTTGTGTCCACTTCAACAAGTATTTTACATGTTCACATGAGGAAATGGGGACTCAGAGAAGGTAAGCAGCTTATCCCAAGCTGCGGAGCAAGTCCAGCTACAAATCAGGATTCTAGGTCAGGTGTCTAGTACCTAAGCCCAGTATGTCTTGAGACATGTTTCTTGAGGAAAGACAGGTTTCTCTGAGGTCCTGGGTTTTGTCACCAAGAGGGACTTTTAATTGAACATCTCCCTATTTTTCTGTGCACTTTTGGACAGAAAATAATCCTAGTATCTAGTAGGGCACCTGACATGTGCTTCAAAAAATGGTGAATGAAATGTCTGGGCTTTGGATTCCTGCTCCTCTGAGGTATGCTGGTCTTGCAGAGATGACACAAGCTTCACTGGGGCTGGGGGACATATCCAAGTCTAGACTTTCAAGCCAAACCCACCCTGTGGCTTCTCTGGGCTCTTGTAGATAAAAGATGAGCCATTGATGTTTGGTCTTGTACTAGGCCCAGCCCGGAAAGGGAGCTGGGGGTGGGGGTGGAGCTCCCACAGGGGATGGAGTCTGGAGCTGCTCTTGGCCTGAAATGTCTTCTAACCTAGGGGACAGCTGGCATCAGGTGAGGAGATGATGGCAGCATTCATCCTTGGGGCCCTCCATCTTATTTTCTCCTTTACTCTATAAGTCCCCTGGTTCTCAAGTTCTTGATTCCAGAGGGTCACTGCTAATTTCCTTTCAAGTGTGAACTGACTCACAGAAGCATTTGCATTTTAATCAAGGCCTTCTGAAAAATTGCAAGACCCAAAGGAATTAGGGTGAGTGATAGAATATCAGGTGGTGTCTGTGTGAGTGTGACAGAGATTTTGGGCAAGGGAGCCTCAAAATGGCACAGAGGCCTAGAAACTGGCCTATCGTTAAGGTTAGCCCCAAGTAGGGCCCTCCAAGGCACCCATGCCCCAGTCCCCAGGCTGAAAATTGAAAGCCACCTGGTTGTGTCTTCAAAACCTTAGGTTGGCCCCCCCCTCTTTGTACTTGTCCCACTTTGGTGTTCCCTCTGTGCAGAGCTGGGGCTGCTTCTTCCTCTGCAAATTACTCAGCCAACAAGCCCCAACCAGCCTGTGGCTGCCTGGGGTCACCCTCAGCAGGCATGGCTTTCCGTTTACCCTGGTTATCCCAGGGCCTACAGGACCTGTGGTAAGGGTCAGCTGCCTGGGTCAGAATCTGGCTTGCAGAAGGAGTCTGGCAGCCCCTTGGCATGGTTGACCAGTTCATAGGAGTCCCGGATATCTGCTAGGCCAAACCAGAAGAAGATCCACTGCTTGTTGGAAAAGCTGCCATCACTGTGCTTGAAATACCTGGGTGGGAGGAAGGAAAAGGGAGCAGCTTTTAGGTCAAGGCTCATGCTCACTCACTGAGTCTGTTTTCAGGAGTCTATTAGTTGTATATTATATGCCGGATGCCCAGCTGGGACCCATTGTGTTACTTCATTCTCCCCTCAGTAGCAGCTGAGCCTGACATTTCAGGCTGTCTTTTCACAGAAAAGCAACTAAAACTCAGGGAAGTGAGCTAACTTGCTAGGGTCACAGCTAGGAAGGTCAATATACGAACATCCCTTCCTCTCCCCACTGCCTTGATGGTTGGTTCTTGGTGACTTTATTTACTTATTTATTTGAGACAGGGTCTTGCTAAGTTGCCCAGGCTGGCCTCGAACTTATGATCCTCTTGCTTCAGCCTCCCAAGTAGATGAGACTTGCATATGCCAGCATATCCAACTTCTTGGTCTCTACCAACTGAGCTATATCTCCAGCCCCTTGGTCACTTCTTAGTGTCCACAGAATAGGGTAGGGAGGGATAGGGGCATAGTTATGAAGGAAAGAGAGGAGGGGTTTTTCATTGAAGGTACTGTGGACCTGGAATAAGGAGTTTGGCAATGGAGTCTGAAAGGAGCCTCTAGAAGAGTCAGGATTTCTTGGGAGAGACAGGCTGCTGCATGGGGGTTAGGAGGTATCACTTGCTTCAAGGGAAGCAGAGATGTGGGCCTGAGGAATGTCACTAGGGAACCCCAGGCCAGGCCATTCTCTGTGGAAGGGAAGCTAGTAAAAGAAGGAAAGCTTAGTATCTTTTTCTTATGGTGCTGGGGATTGAACCCAGGGCCTTGTGCATCTGCAGCAGGGACTCTACCAACTGAGCTATATCTCCAGCCCTGGGGAGCTCAGCATCTTGATGGTGGCTGGTGGAAGCGGCAGAGGAGAGGGAGAGACAGGGCCTACCAGGGATTGATGGGGTTGGTGACCCTGGAGCGCCAGAACAGCATCTGCAGGTCCCGCCGCAGGCATTCCCACAGCATCTGGCCAGAACCTTGGCCTTGGCGGCTGGAGCTCACTACAAATTTGTCCAGGTACGGGGTGCCCCCAAGTACGGGCTCTAGGGTCAGAATGGCCGCAGCGTTGTACCTGGAGCAGGGGGCGGGAGAGCCAGGCTGGGACCTCTCATTGATCTGAAGTGCCCATCAACGACCCTGGTCCCTTGCCCCTGAGGCCCGCAGGCTCACCCCTCAGAGACATAGATGGAGTGCAGCCGCGGACGCAGAGAGTCCAAGTAGTCGTCCCGGAGCTTCTTGCCAAAGCTGGCGTTGACCAAGTTCACCAGGCGCCCCTGGTCTAGGCTGTCCAGGTTGCAAACTCGCAGCATCCTCTCGGCATTCTTGAACAGGGTCCCTGAGCCTAGGGTGAGATGAAGGAAGGGGTTAGGTTGACCCAGGGCCAGGCCCACTTCTCAGTATATGCGGCCTGCTCCGGGCTCCAGGCAGAGAGGGGACTGGTGGCACAATTACTATCTTCGGGACATCTCCAAAGTCAAATGATTTCTGTGGTTTGACAATTTGTCTGTTTTTCACTCAAGGAGATGCTCTTTCCAGTTTGTACCCCAAGTTTCGCACATCACTCGTAGTCCCTCCCATTACCTTTAGTCCTTCTCTCCTATCCCGCCCCCAGTCCCACCTACCTGCCCAAGTCCAGCCCACCTCTCCTACACTCGGCTATTCCCCCTCGGTCACGTCCCCTCAAAATCCCGCCTATCCGATTTCTCGCATCTTAAGTCCCGCCCATCTCCTTAGTTCTACCCAAGTTCCGTTCCAGCCTGGTCCATCTTCGCCTCCCACACCTCCACCTGGTTTCAGCAGGAGCAGGAACCGACTGGTGTGGCCTCCCGCTACGACTTCCAGGCTGCTGGAGAAGCCGAACTCCTGCACACCTACAGCCAGGCCAGATCGATGCTCAACCTCCTGCCCCAGACCCGCCTGCTCACCTGCCCGCCCACCGGGGACCCTCACCCTTGTTGCTGAAGAGCTCCGTGAGCAGCGTGCTGGCGGCGGTGATGACAGCCGAGGAGTGGTGAGGCAGGCGGCTGAGCACGTCCAGAATGAGCCGTATCTGTTGCCGTTCTTTGGTGCTCACCCACTCCGCGTTGGTCACCAGGTCCAGGTCCGCAGGCAGGTTCACATTACTCAGGACCTGAGTCCCCAGCAAGGGGATGAGCCATGAGCCCTTAGCCGACCACAGATGTCTTCCTTAACCCCCTGATTGCATCATTTCCCCAAGGACCTCTTTTCTCTGACCCCTTTATTAACTTACTTCCCCTGGCGAATTCTGCCAGGGAATGCTCAGATCTGGACGCAGGAGGCCAAACTCGGTTTTTTATAATTATGCTTTCCTATCTACCGGGCTTGAAAGTGACTGTGGCCGGTCCAGGAGGCGAGCAGGGGCCGTAAGGGTGGGGGCTCAGCTTGTCCTAGAGTCATGGGGTGGGGTGGGCGTGCAAAAGGAGGAGCGCACCTTATGACTGCTGTTGCGCAGGCCGCCTGAGTTATTGAGGAAGATGATTTTGGTGGGCTGCAGCGCCTTGGCCAGCGCCGCGGTCACCTCCAGAGAATCGAGAAGCACTGAGCGGCGTGCAGCCGTCTCCCCAATGGGGCACAGGATGGGGATGCTGCTGGACTCCAGGCACCACTGCAGCAGGTCCGTCTCCACCGAGACGATGCCACCATAGCTGTGGGCCAGACGTGGTGCTCGAGAGGGCCCCTCCAGCACCATCAGACTGGGGCAGGGTGGGCCAAGTAGCCTGCTCTGACGACGCCCAGGAGGGCAGGGCCGGCACTAACCTGGCATGGGGGGCTGGCTCTGCAGCACTCAGCACTGACCCGCCGCCAAAAAAAGGCACTGCAGTGGCTGCGTTGTGCCTCAGCTCATCCACCAGCACCTTGCAGCTCTGGGCAAGCTGTGCTTTGGCCTCCCAGAATGAAAGACAGCCCGAGGGCGCTGTGGGGGCCGGCAGCCCCAGAACCACCAGTGGCTTCATGTCCATGCGCTGCAGAAAGGCCAGGGCAAAGGCTAGGCTGGATACGCCCCGCGGGCACTTGAGCACCTCCTCATCCACCTGCGGGCACAAGGCATGAATAGGCGTCAATGCGAGCCACATTGGCCCTGAGCCGCCTGATCTTTACAGCGAGGACCTTAGGTCATCTCATGACCACCTGCTCAGGAGTTGACAGGCCCCACTTCTGGTCACTGGAGCCCACCTGCTCCGCCCTTTGCCCGTTGGGTCTTGCCGCTCCCTTATCTCACGCTGCAGTTCCTCCCACCGCTCCTCCCAGTAACCTTGGACTCTGGGACACCTTTGGGGGAGGGGTGATGCAAGCAACTCCACCCTCTGAACCCCTAACTGCGTCCATGGTGGGGGACCTTCTTCAGGCATCACATCTGAGGGTTAGGTTCCCCAGGTTTCGACCTCAGGTTGCAAGGGAAGCTTCTGGAGCAGCGCGAGGCCTCGCCCATTCCCGGTACCCATCAGCACTCGCCGTGCCCTTTCTCAGTTCCGCTGTCCAGTCCACAGCTTGTCCTGCTGTGCCTGACAGTCGCTACACCACCCCTGTCCCTTCTCGGTGACAAGGCTCCCCTCACCTCGATGACGGCGAAAGGCTTGTCTGCGGAGTAGTGACAGCTCTGGAACTGGGTGAGCCAGTGGCGCGCCTCCCCGGGGCTAGCCCCACACTGGTTCAGGAAGGCCTGGATGTCCCGCTGCACCAGAGAACGGCCAGCCGGGGGCGCGGGGGTTTCGGGCGGCGCCGGAGGCGGCGTCCACAACGGCTCGGTTGTGGTGGGCGACTGGACGCGGTCCTCAGCGCCCTCGGCCTCCTCCGGCTGGGATTGGACACGTGCCCGCGCGGTGCTGAGCCGGCGTCCCGGGCTAGCACCCCCAGCGGCCCGCCGCCGTGCGCTACCACTCAGTCTCCGTGCGCCCCCAGTGCCCCGTGGGCCGTGCAACTTCCCGCCGGTAGCAGCGGTCCGCAGGGTAGCTGCCACCCGCGCTGTCGCCATGACGAGAACCAACCCCGCACGTCCCCCACCGGTGGCGATCTGTCCTTAGCACTCCGCACAGTGGGGAAGGGGAGCTCTTAACTTGTCGCTGGGCGGGGCTGGACCTGGCCGGGGCGGATCCGGACCCGGGCCAGAGCTTGAGGAAGGTCAGTTCATGGGTTAGGGGGCGGAGCCGCCAGCATCTCCCGCCCTTAGAGGGGACGGTGCTCTCTGGCGAGGTACACGAGGCCCTGATAAAAGGCGGTGGAGCACTTTAATGTGCGGCCAAGTTCGGTTCCAGGAAGGGCTTATGGACCTAAGGGTGGCTGTAGGAGTCAGCGGGGTCCTCATTGGTTAAAGGGGACACTGACTAAAGCGAGAAAGGAGAGCAGATAGTCATTAGTGCAGAAGGGACTGGAAGGAGGGGTCGGGAAGAGTCGAAGGAGGTGGAGTCAGCCTCGCTCCAGGGTGTAAATGCAATCTCCTGTGGTCTGAGCTCACGTGGGGTTACTAGGGTTTGTGACCTCCAGCCACTAGGAATCACCCTGAGGAAACTGCCCCATCCCCAGAGCACCCCTTTCTAATATGTAAGGCTTTTCCTTAAACCATTTAAACTTAAAATCTGTTCATAATAGAACTGTAACTAGAAGGCCAATATTCCTATCCAGATACAGAAGGAAGCCTTAAGAATAAAGTCATATGGAGGTGATGCACACCTGGAATCCCAGATATTCTGCAGGTTGACGCAGGAGGACTGTAAATTTGAAGTTAACCTCAGCAATTTAGGGAGGCCCCCAACAATTTAACAAGAGCTTGTCTTAACAACAACAATAACACAACAACAAATACAAAACAAAAACAAAAAGGACTATGGGTATGGTTCTGTAGTTAAGCACCACTGGGTTCAATCCCCATTACCAATAAATAAACAAGCAAACAAATAAATAAAACAAAGTGAGATTAAAACAATGTCATTAAATTCCAGCTGGATAGTGTAGCCTAATGTCTTGGAACATAGAAGGTATTAACCACACCTGGCACCATGTGAGGACTTCACACACAGCAACGGGCACTTCCCAAATTGTAACTCATTTAATCCTCACAATGACTTCAGGACATATATGGTTATTATCCTCACTTTACAGATGAAGAAATTGAGGCACAGAAATAAGTGAGAGCTACCGTCACTCTGCTCACAAGCAGGGTTGTCTTTGAAGCAAAGTTTTTCTATTCAGATCCAGGCTCTTAAGCAAAATTTGGAATGAACTTGAAAGACTTGAACACTGTCAGGGGATATGGTTCTGTGTTACTTAACTGGGTTCATATGCTGCCTGAACACACCTCCCTGCTCTTTAAGTTGTTCGTGTCCTACACCTGGGTGGATGCCATCCAGTCTAGTCTTCTGTTACAGAGGAGGAATAAGACTGTCTTTTGTAGAGGGCAAATAACTTGGCCAAGGTCACCAGCTTGTCAGCATCCTGGCTAGACTCTAGATATGTTAAGTTCCCATCTCTGCTCTTGTCTTCAGGGTGGTTTTGTGCTCTCTAGGCTGAGACTCAGGACTCTTGGGGCACCACCTAAATTGGGAACAGTGGCCGGGGCTGCTTCCCTCCTGAGTGTTCCGGAGGATGCAGGGCTGGGGATGTAGATCAGTAGTAGTAAAGTGTGTGTTGCGCATGTGCAAAGCCCTGGTTCCATCCCCAGCACCCTGCTATCCCCGCAAAAAATAAATAAATAAGTAAAAATAAATGAAATTCAAAGGATGCAGTGTGAGGATACTGACCCTCTTCCTGGAAACTCCCCCCATTAACACAACCACAAACACTGTCCCAGGCAGGAGACTAAGGGTGTGGGGGGGAACCTGACTTTGTGACCTCATCATCAACTTTTCTATTTTCCTACTCAGAAATCTGGGTTTCTAGTTAAGGAGTAAAGCAGTGGTTCGGAGGATCTGCACTTATCCCCTGAGGACCACCTTCACAGTTTTCTTTCTCTTTCATCTTTCTGCCACCACCCCCTCCACACCCTTCCCACATACATTCCCAGAGCTTCTCAGAGCAGGTGGGCCTAGCCCCTGGGGGCATAATAATTTTCCTCCTCACCCTCAGAGACCCCAATCTCAAATATGCTTCCATGTTCTCCATCTAAGCTGTTCATCAGAACACCCCTCTCCCTTCAGAATTCTTCCTCCTGTGTCCCTCTGTCTTCTTTGTCATAGATTGAGCTCCCTGGGGTCAGGGGTGCTGTCTGACTTCTTAGATTGGGGGCTTCCTGTTGAAGCACCCAACTCTAAACAACTCAGAAGTTTCTGGCTGCATTAGCCCCATTTCCCCTGAGTCTGTAAGGCACACATGAGCTAAGAAGCTGCTTCCGGCTCCTTTGGGCTTCATCCCAAAGGGCTGTGTCCCCAGGCAGCCAATGGGACCCAGGTGTACCCCTAGTGAATGATTAACTCCATGCCTATCGACCCTGGGGCCACTGTGTCCCCACAGCCTCTTCCTGAGGATAGGCCAGCTCTGCCTGGAGGACTGGCCCTGCTTTCTGGAGACGGGTGTGATGCATGGGGTCTGAGCCCACCCCTCCAACCTGAAGACCTAGGGACCATTGCTGCTCTGGGACTCCAGGTTAATACTCTTTTTGCCTTTTTATTTTTATTTTTTGTGGTGTTGGGGATTGAACTCAGGGCTTTCTGCTTGTGAGGCAAACACTTGACCAGCCCCCCCTTTTTTGCCCTTTTATGACTGGTGGTGTTTCACTTCATAGAGTGGAGCCTGTTGTCAGCGTGCCCAAATCAGACTCCTAGTTTCTCCTAAGGTCTTGGGTCTTGAGGATTCTGGGAGCAGGGACCCAACCTTGCAACTCTCCAAACACCTCCCCAACAAGCTCTTCTGCCCTGAACACAGGGACTGATTTGAAGGCCCAAGGTCACAATTTGGCACAGGTGGGCATGGAGGTGACAGGAATCTGGGCAGGATGAGGAGCCAGGGCTAACATTGGACAGTTCCACATCACAGCACCCAAAGGAGACACACTGCTGACACGTGAAGACCAGGAATACAGAGCCTCACTCACACCATCTATAGTCACACAGGTACACATTTATAGACACTTAGATGCGCCTGTAGACACACAGAGATAGTTGAAGACACAGCCTTGTCACCTGGATGAACTTGAAATGTACCACTACAAACCCTTGATTCTGCCAGGTGAAGCTGCTCATTCTCTTTTCCTTCCTTCTTTCTAACACCTGGCGCCTCCTAGAAAAAAACTTGTCCAGTCACCAATGCCTGCACCTTCGTCTCTGCACTCCACCTGTGAGTGTAGCAGAACAGCCCACCTGCCCAGAAAGCCAGCCCCTGCCCCAGTGCAGGGGACCCAGCCCCTCCTGCCTAGGGGCACTCCTCCAGCAAAACTCCCATCAGCATAGAAATCACTGTTATTTCTCCATAGAGACACAACCTCTTGCTGGGCATGGTGGTGCACGCCGGTATCCCAGAGGCTCAGGAGGCTGAAGCAGGAGGATGGCGAGTTCAAAGCCAGCCTTGGCAACTTGGTGAGGCTGTAAGCAACTTAGCAAGACCCTGTCTCAAAGTAAAAAATAAAAATGGCTGGGGATGTGGCTCAGTGGTTAAGCACCCCTGGGTTCATTCCCCAGTACAAAAAACCCTAACTTCCCACTCTACTCCCTCGCCAACTAACTACTCCCTATTTCCTTGTGCCTTTTAGCATTAAAACTCCTGGAAATAGTGAACAAACTTGCCACCTCTAGTTCTTTCTTAGAGCTGATCCCCTCAGGATGTCACCTTCTCCCTCCTCTGTTCTCCTTAAGGTCACTGGTGACCACGTTGCCCTTCTCAGCACCTTTGGCTCCCCCCCACCTTCGCTATACTCTCCTCACCTGGCCTCCCTGACCCCTGGCCTCCTCCCTGGCAGCTGCGCTGCTACTCCCCCTGTTCCTTTCCTTACTGATCTCACACTGGCTCGGGGCCTCTCTACTTTTTGTCTCCCAGATCCTACTTAGTCTCCAGACTTAAAGGCCACCTCTGAGTCAAGGACTCCTGCCTTTTACATTTCAGCCCACACCTTTTTTTCTGAACTCCATATTTGTGTCTCTAACTACCTATGGATCTGGAACAGACCTGTGATAGACATCCCATGTTCTGCGTCTCTAAAGCAGCTCTCTCTATCCCCCATCCTGCGGCTGGCTAGGTCTGCTTTACTCATATCTTCCCTGTCTCCCTGTTTGCTCTTAGCTCAGGCCCCAGAACTTGTGATTGTCCATGATTCTTCTCTGTCTTTCCTACCCCACACTCAATTTGTATATATTTTACCCATAAAATACATCCAGTGTCCAGCTGCTGCCCACCTCCTCCAGGCTGCCACCCTGGAGGAGGAAGCAATGGTCTGCCTGCTCCCGTTCTTTTTTTTTTTTTTCTTTTTGGATACTGGAGATTGAACTCAGGGTGCTTAACCACTGAGCCACAACCCCAGTCTTTGGCCACATTTGTTTCTTTTTAATATTTATTTTTTAGTTATAGGTGGACACAATATTTTTATTTTTTTTATTTTTATGTGGTGCTAAGGATGGAACCCAGTTCCTCACGCATACTAGGCGAGTGCTCTACCTCTAAGTCACAACCCCAGCCCGGGCCACATTTCTTGATGGGAGATGAAAGGTCTCCTTGGAGAAGGGCATGTGAGGTGGGAGGTATTGTTACAGCCATCTGTGGAAAGCACAGTTTACCTAGCATGATTGCTTATAGTCTGTCTTCCTCTCCCTGGATCCCACTAGAATACAGGAGGAATTCATAAGGGCAGACATCTCTGTCCTGCCCATTGGTCTATCCCAAACTTCTAATATTAGTGTCTGGCATGTAAGAGCTGCTCAACACATATTTATTGAGTGAATTAATAAATGAAGAGAAACAGAAATGAGTATAACCCGACTACACTTTTCAATCCTCCTGCCTCAGCCTCTCAAGTAGCTGGGATTACAGGTGTGTCCCTCTGTGCCCAGCTTGAAATATTTTTGTTTTTTAATTTATTTTATTTTGGGGGGATATTTTAAAACATAACACAAAGGAAAGAAAGTCTGGCTCTGTGATTTGTGGGGTAGGTGGAATCTGCACTGGTGGGGTTGACCTAGGACTGCCCTGTCCATCTGTAATCCCAGCAGTTCAGGAGGGGTCTGGATGTCAGACAGAGGGGACTGTTACACTATCTTTCTACTTTTTTTTTTTTAGTTGTAGATGGATACAATACCTTTGTTTTATTTATTTATTTTTACGTGGTGCTGAGGATCAAACCCAGTGCCTCACATATGGTAGGCAAGTGCTCTACCATTGAGCTACAACTTTAGCCCTATCTTTCTACTTTTATGTATGTTTGAACATTTTCAAAATAAAAAAGATTTAATTAGTTCCTATATGCGCAAGGTAAGCACTCAATAAGTGTTAGTTTTTTTCTTTCAGGTATAACTTTACTCCATAAAATAAGTATGTGAAGTACTAAATACTTCATAAATACATAGTGCAAAGTACAGGAAGAAGCTCCTGGGTTTATGGATTTAAAAATTTTAGCCAGGCCGTCTGGCACTTGCCTGTAATCCCAGAGGCTCAGGAGGCTGAGATAGAAGGATCGCAAGTTCAAAGCCAGCCTCAGCAACTTAGACCTTAAGCAACTTAGTGAGACCCTGTCTCTAAATAAAATATTTTAAAAGGGCTGCGGACATACTCAGTGGTTAAGCACCCTTGGGTTCAATCCCCAGTACCAAAAAAAGAAAAAAAGAATTTCAGTTCCAAGTGCCCATGGGCCCCTTGTCCAGCAGGGGGCTCCCTACTCTGCCTTTTCCTCTGGTTGCTGCTCTTGGGTTTGCTGGGAAGAGATTATCAACTGTGTAAGAGAGACCCTTCAGACAGTAACATCTGAGACAGACCTTCTGTTTGAGATGATTGTGGGGGAGGGGGAGAAGAAGGAAGGGAGAAATAAAAAGATGAATGGGGGCCTGGGGATGTGGCTCCAGCGGTAGCGCGCTTGCCTGGCATGCGTGGGGCCCGGGTTCGATCCTCAGCATCACATACAAACAAGTTGTGTCTGCTGAAAACTAAAAAATAAATATTAAAAAATTCTCTCTCTCTCTCTCTCTCTTCCCTCTCTCTCTCTCTCACACACACACTCTCTCTCTCTTAAAAAAAAAAAAAAGATGAAAGGGTAGAGGGGAAGGAGGAGACAATTTGCCCATAACCCAATAATCTGAAAAGTTTTACCTCAGTCTCTGGGGATTTGGAGTACTTAGGAATATCTGCTATCTAAAACATAATAATTATAAACTCACCCCAGCCACTGTTTTAAGCATGCATTAACTTCTTTAATTCCATGAAGTTGGTTTTACTATTATTACAGAGTTTTAGAAGGCTGCTTTTAGAAATATGGAGGTGAGGCTCTTTCAGGGCACAGATGGAGCTTGCAGGCAGACTCCTGGGAAAGGGGCTTGGAAGTCAGGGTAGCTGTGGTAGCTAGAGAGGTCCTGCAGAGGGGATGGTCAAAGGTTCCAAGTATACACCCCTAGTGTGTCCCGGCTGTGGTCATGGGGTTCCAGGAGGGGCTATAGAAAGAGGAGCCTACGGTGGAAGAGAGGCAGGAGGGGGTCAAAAGAAGGAGGTCTCTTGGGAATCACCCAGAATCTATATGGGTGGGAACATTTTAAGAAGGAAGTGGCAGCCCATAGTATAAATGCCTCTGGGACTGAGAAGAGGCCATTGGCTTCACTCATCTGTGACTTTTTTTTTTTTTTTTTTGGTACCAACGATTGAACCCAGGGTGGTTAAATACTGAGCCACATCCCCAGCTTATTTTTATATTTTATTTAGAGACAGAGTCTCACTGAGTTGCGTAGGTCCTTGCTAAATTGCTGAGGCTGGCTTTGAACTAATGATCCCTCCTGCCTCAGCCTCCCACGCTGCTGGGATTACAGGTGTGCACCACCATGCCCAGCTCATCTGTGACTTTTGATGGAGTGTAGGAGGTAGCATGGGGAAGCTCAATGGCAGGGGATGTGGTAAGGGCCTGGGATGAGATCACAGAAACTGTAGCTAGAGAAGGAAGCAAAAATCTTGATACTGGGGTCAGGGAGGGGCCATGGCATGGTGTGGGGGCTGATTAGAAATGCAGAATCCAGGGCCCACCTTGGCCTACTGAAGCAGAGATAAGAGCTGATTCCTAGATTCCTGGAGATCTAGGGGATCTAGGCAGAGGTGGCAGGACAGAGGAAGATGAAGATTCTGGGGTGCCGCTGGTGAATGAGTGGCGCTGTGTGGGGTTGGGGGGATGTGTGGGACTCCTGGTTAAAGTGGTGTAATGCCCAGGTGTTATATCCATGTCCCATGGCTGAAATTTCCCTGAGAGGTGTCTGGCTCTGTTTTCCAAGGAGAGAAGAGTGTGCAGAGGTGTCTCTTGTCTGTGTGTTTGTGTGTGTGTATCACTGACAACTAATGGAAATTTCATAAAATTCATTTTAATATGAATGTCCCAAGGTGAAGATAATATGTGAGGAGGGGACTTTAGGGTATCAAGATTCAGGAACATGTCCTTAGGATGAATATTCAGCCTCCTGGACTAGGTTTTTGGCTCAGGTCCACACCGGCAGACTCTCACGCCCTATTGACACGGACTCCAGTTTGCTCCGCAGGTTGTAATTACACATAGTTTCCACGAGGGGCGATGCCGGACGCTATAATCCCAGCCTGGCCGCCTTGCCTCTGGGATCCTCGAAGTAAAGCGACCACTGGGGGGACGGGGACAAGTGGGAACCCGGTCCAGGAGGGGGATCTACTGAGGTCGACTCCTGGTTCCCTCGTAGCTTACAACCACTTCACCGGGTCCTGGCCACCCCTGCCCCAGCAAATATCCTCCGAAGGCCACCCGCCCTCGCTGGCCCCAGCCCCTGGTCCTGTCTGTGATCCCCATAGCCCAACCCTCATCCATGGAAACAGCCCAAGGGGGAGTCGGCGGCAAAGGCCTTGGGAGGAGTGGGAAGTTTTATTCGGGGCCAGAAGTCCTCCCCAGGCTCTGAGCCAGCGAGGAGGGGGACAGGCATCCTCTGCTGGGATACGTGGGTGGAAGCCCGCTGTGTGCCATGCAGCGTGCTGGGCGAGTGGGCCCCGGGCCACGGCATGGTCCTTGCCTGGATCTTGGGTTTGAATCCTCCTCATTTCCTGGCTCGCACTGTAGGCTCCCACGGTGCCCATTCCCTTCCTCTTAGGAAGGGAAGCTGCATCTTGCCGGGTGCTTCGGGAGTGGGCCAGGGAAAGGAGGAGGGGAACCGCAAAGCCCAAGGGAGCCCAGGGGTGGGACGGAGGTTAAGGAGACCTTGGAAGCCAAAAGCAAGCATTTGCAGAAGGTGCTGTCTGATTCCATCTGGGTGCTTGTGAGATAGGAACAGATCCTGGGCAGAGAAACCAGGGGCCGGCAGTCGTGGTGGCCCACGCCTGTGGGGAGGCTGGGGATGTGGCTCAGGTGTAGGGTACACGTGGGTTCAATCCCCAATACTGGAAATTTGTTTGTTATTTTAATACAAGTAAAAACAATACTACAAATAAAGGTCTATTAACAACTAAAAAAACAAAAAACAAAACAATGCTACATAGCCTGGGAGTGTAGCTCTGTGCTCAGTGCTAAAGTTCATGCTTAGCGTGCACAAGGCTCTGCCTTCTGTGTCCAGCACTAAAAAAAAAAAGTATATTTATTTATTCATATATATATATTATTCTAAAAATAGCAAGCTTTGTCTTTTCCCACATTTTTATTTGTGCATTATAGTGGTTTATACTGTTGGGATTTGTTGTATATTCGTGCATGTGCACAATACACAATATAACAATACAATTTGGCCAATATCACTCCCCAGAGTTTCTCCCCTTCCTCCCCATCTCTCATCCCTTTCCTCTACTGATCTCCCTTTGATTTTTAGGAGATCAGCCCCCACCTTTCTTTTCCTTTTTCCTCTATAGCTTCGGCATATGAGAGAAAACATTTGATTCTTAACCTTCTGGTTTTGACTTATTTTGCTTAACATAATGGTCTCTGGTTTCATCCATTTTCCTACAAATGACATAATTTCATTTTCCTTTATTTCTGAACAAAACTCCATTGTGTATAAAGTTTTGGTTTTTCAATAAATAAAAATACCAGTTAACCAAAAAAGACAACAGATAGTCACTAAAAAGCAAAAAAAAAAAAAAAAAAAAAAAGCCGGATTCAGTGGTACACGCCTGTAATCCTAGCCGCTCAGGAGGCTGAGACCAGAGGATCTCTACTTCAAAGCCAGCCTCAGCAATGGTGAGGCGCTAAGCAACTCAGTAAGACCCTGTCTCTAAATAAAATACAAAATAGAGCTGGGGATGTGGCTCAGTGGTTGAGTGTCCCTGAATTCAACCCCCTGGGACCAAAAATAAAATAAAATATTTTTGGGTTCTACTTGGTGTAAATATTCTATTGGTTAAATATTTTGTGTGCTGGGCATGGAGAGTATAAGAACAATAAAATGTGAGGTTTCCCACGGACCATGGGGATTGAACTGTTAAACCAACAAACACAGCACAGTTTCATCTCTGCTTTCAAAAGGGACTAAGCAGCTGGTATGCTTGGGAGCACTCAGGGGACAGCCAACCCAGAGTGGAGCGGGGGAGGCCGGGTGGTCAGGTGGTCCTTGGGTAGCTAAATGGAGGACTAATTAGGAGAGAGGTGGTCCCATCTGTAACTTCCGATTCGTTTTTATGATGTGCACACCCTCTGAACGCTGCTATGGACAAGGTTGTTGACTTCCTCTGCGATTTCTTCCAGGGCTTTTACACTCATAAAGAGCTCTTCCTGCAAGAGGACTAGTAATTCTATTTCTTCCTGCCCTGCCATGGTTCAATTTATTTCCACATTTAACTATTTGGTTTACCTGGAAACACAGAAACATGGGTTGACTGGTGGGAGGACAAGGGACACCATGGGAGGGTGAAGAGGCAGGGACAGGAGGTTGGGAAGGTGGAGGCACTCTGTCGATCTTCATTCTGCAGCCCTCCTTCCTGACAGGTGGCTGTGGGGTTCCCACTGCTCACTCTGTCTTTCCCCTGTGATTGTTTTAGGTGGTGTGTGTGTGTGTGGGGGGGCTTGAAGTTCTGAGTGATTGGAGGGGATGATCCAGTTAGACCAGGTTAGTGATAGATAAAGTATGAGGGATGCAGAGCAGACTGCTTTAAGAACTTCCACCATGGGATTTAAATGGGATGGGATGAGGGAGAATGTGCCATGTCCCCACACCCGTTCCCTGCAATCCTAGCTGTTGCTCTATCCCAGATCTCACTTTCTCCCTCTTTATAAATACTTTACTTTATCTGTTCACTTGCATGCACAGGGCTTTGTCCCAACTAGACTCTAAGCTCTTGGGGGCACATGTCTGAGCTGTGACTGGCACAGAAGTAAAGGGAAGGAATGGCCTCTTCATGCCAGCTCCCAGGAGTGCCAGCATATGGGAGTCCATTAGAGGCTGCCATTTTGAGCTGCCTGCCCCAATCCCGCAGGCAGATGACTGGATGGGGGACTGAGGATCCAGAACATCCAATGTGGGCCAAGCCCTTGTAGTCTGTTCTCCGTGCCTGCATTCCCTTGGCGACAAGGAAGCTGAGGGATCGAAGTCTCTAAGACACAGATACCCTGTGTAGCTGGAGCCTGGGCCTGGGACTGGGATGGGGACAGGCACAGGGGTTGGGTCTATTGTCTGGGCCTGAGAAACCAGGCCAGGGGAAGTAGGGCCCGAGTCTTGGCGGTGGCTGCTCTGATGAAGTTCCTGTCTCAGGGGCTCAGCAACGTTCATTACAGCCAGGAGGAGAGGTAATTAAGGCAGAGAGGGAGGCAGGGAAGGAGGTGAGCTTTTCTCAAGAGGCCCTGAGTGCAATTAGTCAGGGCAAGGAGGAGACAGCCCTGCCCAGTCTGAGAATAATGGTTATGGAGACATGGCTTCAGGGCATGGTCCCCCACACCTGTGCTGACTTCCAGAGAAGGGGTGGACACAGGGGCTGAGGGATATGCTGGCATCTGGCTTCATTGGGTAGCCCCCCAGCAGCCTGGCTTCACAAGGCCAGGCCTGGACTGGCTTGGGTTTGGGTTCTGGAGATGCTCTTTATTATGGGGCCTTCTGAGTCACATTCCTTTTCAGAGAAATGGGGCTAATGACATAGTAATGTGCCTGGAATGCAGCATACAGGTGTAGAGCTGGGATCCAAAAGATAGTTTGCGGCAGTGGGGCCTGAGAATCCACACACAAGTAAGTGAATGGGCAGAGAGCAAGGACATGCAGGCCACCCTAACTGTGGCCCGGTTCTGAGTCCAGGGTCAGACATTGCAGCCTTGGGTAAGGGTTAAATGAACTTTTTTCCCCCCTCTATTATCTGTGGTCCTTCCAATGACCTTGCAAGTTTTCCCATTTACAGATGAGGAAACCGAGCCTAGAGAGGTAACTTGGCCTGGTGAATATCAGTGGGTGGGGGAGCTGGGACTCTGGTTCAGGCCTGTCTGGTGCATGGCAGGCAAATAATTCTTTCCTGTGTGCTGTAAGGTCACACAGCCTCAGGTGTACAGGGCACAGGAAACTATGGGACCCAGGCCTGGGGTGAACCATGGAGAGGAATGGACACCAGACCCTTCTCTTTGGGTCAAGGGGGTGCCCCTACTCGGTGGCTAATCCTGGCAACTCCTGGATGTCCGCTCTTGCCCTGCCTCCTAGGCTTTGGGCCTGGCTTCTGCACTCTGTCCTTCCTCACCCGCTCATTCATGGCCTGAGAACAGAGGTGGTTAGGAGAGGGCACTGGATGGGCTTTGGCATTGGGATGGGGCCAGGGTGGTGAGAGATACTGAGCGTAGTCCTGATGCCTTACGACAAAGTGCCAAGGGAGGGGGCAGGGCATGGTGGACAGAAGAGAGTCCAGAAGAGAAGGAAGGCGGGAGAGCAGGGGTGGCAGAAGTCTGGACCCCCACAGACAGCAGGTGGAGTCCCCTACTCTTAAACAAATTTCAAGAACAAGATATTCCTGGGCCTGGGCTTAAGTGCCAACAAGAGAGAGGAAACCATATCTTATGGATTACACATTTTGGGTTCTCATTTCTTTTGTTTAATTTTACCCTTTGCATTTAAAATTTTTAATTTATTATTATTATTTTTTCTTACAGTACCAGATATTGAACCCAGAGCCTTGCCCAGACTAGTCAAGTGCTCTAGTACTGAGCTGCACCCACCAGGCCTGAGAAACAGTTTGGATCATAAAAGTAATAAATGTTCATTGTGAAATGTATAAAAACTAAAAAAAATAGAAGGAAAAAAATCTGTAATCTCACACGGAGAGATTATCACTCTTAACATTTCTCTATATAAAATACTTCCTACAGAGTTTCCTATGTATAGTCATGTAGTTCCTCTATATAGACATATAGATTTTACAAAGTAGAATTTATTCTATACTGTTTTTGTACTCTGCTTTCTCCTCATGTAAACATAATTAGAATATTTCCATGTCACTTAACATTTTTCTTTTTTTAAAAAAATTTTTTAGTTGTTGATGGATCTTTACTTTATTTATTTGTATATGGTGCTGAGAATTGAACCCAGTGCCTCATGCATGCTAGGCAAGCATGCTACCACTGAGCCACAACCCCAGCCCCTCATATAACATTTTTCTAAAACTTAATTTTTCATGACTCCATTAAAATATCATATTCTTTATATGCATTCTAATTTATTTGTTGAATCTTTTGGAAATTTGTGTTGTTTTCCTGTGTGTGTATGTGTGTGTGTGTGTGTGTGTGTGTGTGTGTGTGTGAGAGAGAGAGAGAGAGAGAGAGAGAGAGAGAGAGAGAGAAATGTTGTAATTGAGGGCTGGGGATATAGCTTAGTTGGTAGAGTGCTTTCCTCACATGCACCAGGCCCTGGGCTCAATCCCCAGTACCACACACACACACACACAAAAAAAAAAAAAAAAAAAAAAAAAAAGGTTGTGGGGCTGGGGATATAGCTCGATTGGTAAAGCGCTTGCCTAGCATGCACAAGTCACAAGTCCCTGGGTTCAATCCCCAGCACCACACACATTCACACACACACACACAAAATGTTGTAATTGAAAAATAGTTACTCTTTGTTTTAATTTCTATTTCTTCTCCTTCTGACACCCCTCCTCTTCCTCCTCCTTCTTCCTATAGTGCTAGAGATTGAACTCAGAGGTGCTCTGCCACTGAACTATATCCCTACCTCTTTTTTTTTTTTTGGTACCCAAGGGCACTTAACCACTGAACCACATCTTTTTATTTACTTATTTTATTTTGAGACAGGTCCTCACTAGGTTGCTTACAGCCTCACTAAGTTGCTGAGGCTGGCTTGGCTTCAAACCTGTGGTCCTCCTATTTCAGCCTCCTGAGCCACTGGGATTACAGATGGGTACCTCAGCGCCCAGCTCCCAGAACTTTTTATTTTTTGAGATAGAGTCTTGCTAAATTGCTGGGGCTGGCCTGGAACTTTTTTTTTTTTTTAAGAGGAGAGAGAGAGAGAGAGAGAGAGAGAGAGAGAGAGAGAGAGAGATTTTTTTTTTTAATATTTATTTTTTAGTTTTCGGCGGACACAACATCTTTGTTGGTATGTGATGCTGAGGATTGAACCCGGGCCGCACGCATGCCAGGCGAGCGCGCTACCGCCTGAGCCACATCCCAGCCCTGGCCTGGAACTTTTCATCCTCCTGCCTCAGCCTTCTGGGTAGCTGGGATTACAAATGTGTACCACCCGGCCTAGCTTTAATTGGTACTTCTTTGATTAATAGTGATATTGAATAAATACTTTTTACACTAATCATTTGTGTATTGTCCTTGCTCTTTTTTTTTTTTTAATGGTGGTCTCAGGCATTTTCTTTTCTTCTTCTTCTTCTCCTTTTTTTAAAAAATTTTGTGTGTGTGTCTAGTGGGGTACTGGGTATTGAACCCAGAGACTCACACAGGCTAGGTAAGTACTCCGCCACTGAACTTCATCCCCAGTCCTTTTTATTTTGAGACACAATTTCATTAACTAGTCAGGATGGCCTTGGAACTTTCGATCATCCTTTGGCTTGAATAGCTGAGATTACAGGAAAGCACCAGTTTTTCTATTGGTTTATTGATATCCTTCATATGTTCAGATTGTAATGTTTCTTTTTGGTTTGTTTGCTTGTTTTTCTGGTGCTGGGGATTGAACCAAGAGCTTTGGGCATGCTAGGCAAGCTCTCTACCAACTGAGCCTCACCCTCATCCTCAACCCTATTTCTTCAGTTTTCTGTGATGTGAAATATTTATTTGTATTTTTGATTTTGAGATCTGCCTTTTAATTTACTTTTTATTATACAGAGAAATGTTAGATTTTTAAAAATATTTTTTTTCCATATATTTATTTATTTATTTATTTATTTATTATGGTGCTGAGGGTTAAACCCAGTGCCTCAATGTGAAGGCAAGCGCTATACCACTGAGCTATAGACCCAGCTGCGAAATGTTAGATTTTAATGTAGTCAAATTTATAAACATTTTATTTTTTTGTCTATGTTTAGAAGGGCCTTTTCTTTTTCATTATAAAAGTTATAACCACTTTTCTACAGGTTTGTAAAAGAACAGCCACGGCCCCCACCTCATGCAACCAGATGGGATTTAATTAAGACTAAAATTGAGATTTAATGAGCTGGAGGCCCTGGTCTAGACTTAATCAATTTCAGTAACCTCAGAGCTGGCTGAGTGCCTGATGCCCAGATGCAGTGGGTGGTCAGAGGGCACAGAAATGGCAGGGTGGGGGACGCCCAGGATAGGAATCAGGGATTGCCTCTCCATATCTCCATCTGTAAAGGGAGGAGGTTGGACTACCAAGCTGGCTCTTGGGACAAAGCGGGGGCAGGCTCCAGGTTCAGACAGCAGCCAGGTTCAAATCCCCACCTGCCTCCCATCAGTCCTCGGGTTTCCAACCTTTAAACAGGCAGTTTCCTCCTGTGTGAAACGGGGCTGGCAGGGCCGCTCGCGGTCTCACGGGGGAGATGGAATGGGATGGCATGGTGCTGCTCACCGGGGCCTGTGCCCAGGCAGCCTCAGCCAAGGGGGACCCTGTTACTCTTAGCGGTGGTGGCGCTGGGGTGTGATGGAGGTCAGGAATCCCTGACGGGCCTCTGGCTGCCACCCCTTGAGAATCCACTGCTGTCAGCCTCGAGGGGCGGGTGAGGCGGTGGACAGGTGCACCGGCTGCTGGCGGGAGCGGTGCCACCCATGGGCGCAACAGGGAAGGTGCTGGAAAGCTCCCGCTTGGCTCGACACAGTTGGGGTCACCAGACAGCGACCTCAGCACTTCTCTGCTCCGAGGGTGGCTGGAGCGCGGGGTGCTGGGAAGTGACCTCCCCTCGGCCCCTCGGGTCCTTATCAGCGACAGGCGATGGGATGGGCCGATAAGCGGGAACCGGAGGCTCCGGCGCTAATGGAGGCAGCGAGGCCTCGGTTCCGGCGGATCCCGCGGTGTTTGCGGGAGATAAGCGGCGGCCGCGGCGCCCCGCTGGGTACACATAGGCCACTTAGCTGCGCAAACAGCCGCCGGCCGCCGCGCCCCGGGCCAGCTCTGGGAGGCTGGCACCCGACCCACGGCGCGCGGCGCGGCTGGGGCGCAGGACGTCCGCGCAGGGGCGGTGTGCGGGAGGGCGTCTGTGTGACTGCCAGTCACCCGCCAGGCCCATCGGCCCGCTGGCGTGTGCTCCTGTGCGTCTAAGGCCTTGCGAGTGAGAGTTGGTGGCTGCCTGGCGGGAAGGTGGGCATGAGGGCACCAGGGGGATCCGAGGGACTGTCCCTATGGTGTATGCACTCTGGGCTCTCATTCCCGCAGCGTCCCCTTCAGCCAGGATGTTCCCTACCCACAGCTCCAACCCCCAAACTCTCCTTGAGCCCCTGTCCCTTCTAGTGTTAGAACCCCAACTTGTTGCTGGGGCCAACAGACTCGGGGCCACACCCTCCTCTTCTCCTTAGGACAGGACAACCTTTAAAGAAGGTCAGAAGTTCTTTTTATTTTTAGTACCAGGGATTGAACTCAGGGGCACCGGACCACTGCGCCACACCCTAGCCCTATTTTGTGTTGTATTTAGAGACAGGGTCTCACTGAGTTGCTTAGAACCTTGCCATTGCTGAGGCTGGCTTTGAACCTGTGATCCTCCTACCTCAGAAGGTCTTTTGAGGTAAGGACAAAATAAACACCTGTCCCCCAACCCTTCTCACTGAAGACTGTTCCCAGGCGTCAGATTTAGACACTCAAGTAACTGAACACAGAATCTAGCTTGGCCCAGCATCAGATATTAACCTTCCTGATATCTCATTAGCTTAGAATTTTTGCTAGTCCCTTCTCGTCCAGTGCAGTCATGCCTATTCCTGCCACTGGTCCAAATCTGCTTTCTCTCTCTGCTACTACCCCTGCTTCCACTGCAACTGTAGCTAAACTTTTTCTCTGATTTTGGCTTGACTCCTGCCTGAAAGGTAGCCTGCAGGAACAGGTATTCTGGCTGTGCACTGCATAAGTGCATCATATCTCAGGGGCATGGTTCTAGTGTCCATAAATGTGTACTCTTCCTCTGGTCAAATTCTGAATCAGCAGGAAAGCCCCTCTTAAAAAACTCACACAGGCGCTCAGGGTCATGCTTGGGAAAACAGATTCTCTGATACACAAGGGCAAGGGTCTCACTCCACCTAAGCTGAGCAGCAATCTTCTGAAGTGGCTTCTCATGCTGGCCTGACACTCTTGGAGATGGGATTCCACTCTGAAGTGGTGGTGCTTGCCCATTCGTTATTGACTTGGTATCCAGAGTTGAGGGGTGAAGGCTGGGGCTGAGGCTTGGTAGAGTGCTTGCTTAGCATGCCCAAGGCCTTGGGTTCACTTCCCCTCACCATCAAAAAAAAAAAAAAATACACAGTTTAGGGGGATGATGGGTATGGGTGACAGTGTGGCTCCCTGTGTTCAGGGCTCTAGGGAGTTCCCCTGGGAGGGGATGGACACAGCTTGGAAAGCGTTCATGAAGTGGTAATTTCCTCTAGTTTCTCACACCCTCCGTTTTTGGTGTTGGGAATCAAACCCAGGGCCTCACACCTGCTTAAGTTCCTGCTCTGCCACTGAGCCACACCCTCAACCCTTTTTTTTCTTCATAATTTCTAAGAGGATACATATGTGCTGACTGCTGGTTAAAATGGTTTTGGAAATTGATGGATTCAACTGCATTGGCCATGCCATTAGAAGAATAGAAAGGCAAACCACAGAGCAGGAGAAGATATTCATTCATAAGGGATGCATATCCAAAATGTGTAAAGAACTTCTACAAATAAGTAAGAAAAAGAAAATTCAGCCAGGTACGTTGGCACACCCCTATAATCCCAGCAGCTCAGGAGGCTGAGGTAGGAGGATCTTGAGTTCAAACCCGGCCTCAGACACTTAGGGAGGCCCTAAGCAACTCAGCCTGTCTCTAAGAAAATATATAAAAGGGATGGTAATGTGGCTCAGTAGTTAAGCACCCTTGGATTCAATCCTTGGTTCCAAAAAGAAGGAAAGAAAGAAGAGAGAGAGAGAGAGAGAGAGAGAGAGAGAGAGAGAGAGAGAGAGAGAGAGAGAGAAAGAGAGAGAGAGAGAAAGAAAGAGAAAGAAAGAAAATTCATTGGAAAAAAAAATAAATGAGCAAAAGACTTGATCAAGCAATACACAAAAGAAGGTATTTAAATAAGCATATGAAAAGATGTTCCACTTCAACAATCACCAGGCAAATGCCAATTAAAACCAGAATGAGACACTGCTGCACACCTACCAATGGCTACAATAAAAAGACAGATCATACCAAGTGTTGGCAAGGATGTGGGAGTGGAAATGTGTACAAACACTCTGGGAAACTGGCCATCGCTACCGAAAACTTCTCTCTTTTTAAAAAAAAATTTTTTTAGTTGTTGATGGACCTTTATTTTATTTATTTGTGTGTGGTGCTGATAATCAAACCCAGTGCCTCATGCATGCTAGGCAAGCATGTTACCACTGAGCCACAACTCCAGCCCCTTAACTGTCTCTTAAACATATCGATCGTATAGCCCATCAGCCCCACATCTAGATACATGTGTACACGTGGTCACCGGAAGACACCACCAGGAATATCCTAGGCACAGTCATCAGAATATCTTCAAACCTGAAATACCCAGTGCCCATAACAGTAGAATGGGTAAATAAACTGTGATATGTTTATGCAACAGAATATTACATAGTGGTGATAATGAACAAATTATAACTATAAACAATAGCATGGGTGAATTTCACAAACGTAATGTTAAGTCATAGAGGCTGGATCTAAAAGAACACTGCCTCTGAGACTCCATTTATATGTCAGAAATCAGGACAATGGTTCCCAGAGGCAGAGGAGACCTGGGGAGTGGGCCTTGGGGGGGAGTGTTCTAAGGGGTTGTGATGTGATCTGTTTCCTAAGCTGGTGCTGGTTACACTGATGTTTGGTTTGTGAAAATCCATTGAGCTGAACTCTGTGCACTTTAATGTATGCATACTATACTACTATAAAAAGTTGAAAATGTGTGTGTGTGTGTGTGTGTGTGTGTGTGTGTGTGTGAGAGAGAGAGAGAGAGAGAGAGAGAGAGAGAGAGAGAGAGAGAGAGAATGTGTTGTGTGTATTTTTTAACATTTATGGAGCTACCATTTGGATGGATTTAAGCTGTTTGCCACTGATTAAACTCTCTGGGCCCTACCATTTCTCCCTCTTCCACTTCTGTTGCTGGGCCTCATTCTGGTTGCCTCCATTCCCGTTTCCCCTAGTCTGCTTCTGGTGCTCAGGTTGTGCAAATTATACTCTAACATTTATAAAACAAAAAACAAGAAACAAAACAAAACAAAACAAAAACAAACTTTTTTTTTTTTTTAAGAGTAAGAAGTACTTTGAATTCTTTTCCCTTACAAAGATGTGTATCAGGGCTGGGGTTGTGGCTCAGTGGTAGATCACTTGCCTAGCAGTGTAAGGCCCCGGGTTCGATTCTCAGCACCATATATAATTAAATGAATAAAATAAAGGTCCATCAACATCTAAAAAAAATATTAAAAAAAAAAGATGTGTATCGGAGCCAGGTTTGGTGATCCATGCCTGTAATCCCAGTTCACAAGTTTGAGGCCAGCCTCAGCCATTTAGTGAGAGTATATCTCAAAATAAAATGGAAAAAAAGTGGCGGGGGACTGGGGACGTAGCTCAGTGGTAGAGCACTTGCTCAGAATGTGCAAGGCCCTGAGTTCCATTCCTAGGACTGAAGGGGATACAATGACTGTATCTGCAGTGCAGCTCTTGCCTGGAGATTGTTCCCCCACTGTTTATCAGTCAGGATTATATTCAGCCTTGAGTAATGAAAAATGCAAATGAACAATGCTCTAAAACCAGGGATTCTCTCACTTGAGCTTGCATTGGAATCACTCAGCAGGCTTGTGAAAATACAGTTGCTGGGCTCCACCTCCAGAAATTCTGATTCAGCAGGTCCAGGATGGGGTCTGAGAATGTGTGTTTCTGACTAGTTGCCGGGTATTGTTATTGATCTTGAAACCATACTTTGAGAACAGCTGCTATAATCACACCAGTGTTTATTGTCTCATGTAAAAATCTTCCAGGTTGATGGGCTCAAGGCTGGTGTGACAGTGAATTGTCAGGGACCCAGTGTTTTTCTAGCTTTTCACTCTGGGGTATGGCCTTGACCTCATGGTCCAAAAGGCTGCTTGAGCTCTAGTCATTGGGAACTCATTCCAGGAGATGGGAAGGAAGAAGGTTGCTTTAATGCACCTATAACGATCATTCATAGAAATTATAAATCCCATTTCCACTTGCCACTTACACATATATGGATGTGTGGGAGCATACACACAGACACAGATAGGCACAATTCATCACAAGGAGGCTGGGAAGTGTGATTTTTTTTTTTTTAATTTATTTAGGGTGGCCAGGTGTCAGCTCAGTCAAGGGAAGAACACATTTTGGGGACAACCAGGAGGAGCTAGAGAGCACATCCGCCTATACTGTCTGCCCAGGGTCAGGAAGTCAGGACTGTGCTGGGGCCCAGCAAGTTAAGATTAGGTAGACGGGTGTGGTGGCTCAGGAGGCTGAGGCAGGAGGCTCCTGAGTTCAAAACCAGACTTAGCAATGGCGAGGAACTAAGCAACTCAGTGAGACCCTGTCTCTAAATAAAATACAAAATAGGGCTGGGGATGTGGCTCAGTGGTCAAGTGCTCTTGAGTTCAATCCCTGTTACCAAAAAATAAAAATAAAAATAAAAATAAAAATAAAAACAATTAGATGACCTCAGATCAGGCGGGTCCCTTCCTTGTCTGTGAAATGAAGACCCTTTGTGTCTTCATCGAACATGAGCTCACAGAGTCCCTGCCCCACCAGGCATTGTGCTGAGAATTGGGAATGGAGAAGAGTAAGGTGAGGGCCCGGGACATCGTGTGCCCACAGGCAGGGCGCATGGACCGTCCCCAGCGCTTGGACAGGTTGTGGAGGGCCATGCCTTTGGGGGTTCAGACAGGGCCCCCTAACCCACAGGGTGGGGGCCAGGTGGGAGGTGACTCCTACAAATAGCAATTCCCACCTGCCCTTGAGTGTCGTGAAGGTGAAGTTAAATTTTGGCTGCGCATGTGATTTACCAGTGGCAAGTCCTCTAGAGAAGATCATTGCTTTTCCCTGTGTGGCACAGATCCAAGTTGGGGTGGGTGTGTGATTCCAATGTCACTGAGCCCCACCTGCAGCAGAAGCGATCTGGCAGGGGGCCTCTGTAGGGCTTTAGATATTGATGGGGGCCGTGGCCACTGCTCCCAGAGGGTGCTTTCTCCCTCCCGGTGCCCCGCTGCAGTGCTGGGGATCAAACCAGGGCATCACGCATGCTTGGCAAGTGCTCTACCATGGAGCTCCCAAGCCCAGGAAGGTGGACCTTCATGGAAGTTTGGCCCCAAGGGGTTCGCGCACCTGAGAACCCGCTGAGCTAGAGGTAATCTCCATGTTGGCTGATGGTGGCTTTAAGGAGCCCAGAGCTTTTCCTGAATAGCCCTAACGCTGCGGCAGAGACTCTAAGGAGGAACACCCCTGAGGTGGTGGCAGAGATGGTCCTGAGACTGGCCCATGTGTCCAGGGACCCCAGAGCTGCCCTGAAGGGACAGAGAACAGCAGGATGAGGGAGTGGGGAAAGAGGTCACCTCCCGCAGATGTGACATGCCAAGGGTCAGTGGTGCTGTGGTTGCAATGGACAGGGGCTGGGACGGGCTGCAGTGTCCCCAAATGCTAGTTTGCACGTAGCTGGCTCAAGCCTCATTGTCCCTGGGAGGCAGCAAGAGGAGGAGAGCAGCGTCATTTTCTTGTTTTCCCTTCTCTCTGCTGTCACCCTCCCCCGCCTCTCTGATGAATGGCACAGAATGAGTCACAGCTAATGGCTTTCCACAGAGGCCTCGCAGCTAATGAAGCTGCTAACGAGGGACCCAGTAAAGGAGTAAATGAGTCGTGGCTTCTTCAGCACCCTCCCTCCCCCTCCCCGACAGCGAGGGCTGCGGAGCTGGCCGTGATGCAGGATGCAGGGCAGCTGGTGGACACTGGGGACCCAGAATGGGGTGGAAGAGGGATATATGGGGTAGGGTGGAATGAGGGTCCCCTTTGGGACACAAAGATAGGAAGCCTTGTCCTTGCAGAGACCGGAGTTGGAAGGGAAGGGAGATGTGTAGAGATGTAGCTATTGTTTTCATTGTCAAGAGAAGCCTGTGATCCAGGCTTTATTATTCCCTTTTCACAAAGAGGCTCAGCGAGGTCAGGCAACTTTTCCAAAGTCACACAGCTGACACACACATATGGGATCCAAACTCAGAATGATCTGACTCCAGAATCTATACCCTTTCCACTACCTTTAGGTTTATAAGTATGTGGAAAGAGAAGACATGATCAGAGACAACTAAGGACCAATTACTCTGGGTTGATCTGATTTTCTGAGTTGATGGAATTATCTGGTCTGAGGTGGGTATGCTGTAAGCTCCTGTGTCTGGACTTCAGCAAGGCACTCAGCAAAATCCCTTCTGACACCCTGTGGACATTGAGGAGCGGGGGATGCGTGGGCAAAGTAGCCCCAGGGCTGGGGGAATTTCTTATTGGATAAGGTTCTAAAAACAGTCAATGCCTGGGTCAAATAGGAGATAGTAGTGACACCAAAGAGCTCTGTCCTTGGTCCTGTGCTGTTTAAATTTTTTCCTTTTCCCTCTTCCCTTTTTATTTTTAATTCTTCACCTATGTCTGCTGTATAAAAATATAAACTATAGATAAACAAAAATAAATTAAAAATCAGCCAGGTGTAGTGGCGCATGTCTGTTATCCCAGAGGCTCCCAGAGGCTGAGCAGGAGGATGGTAAGTTTGAGGCCATCCTCAGCAATTTAGCAAGACCCTGTCTCAAAAAACAAACAAAACAAATTAAAAAGCTGGAGATACAGCTCAGTATTAAAGTGCCACTGAGTTCAATCCCAGATATCAAAAAAAAAAAAAAAAAAGAAAGAAAGAAAGAAAGAAAAAGAAATAATAAAAAAATCAACCCTCTTGAATCTCAGCAACACCCTTTTGAACGATCTTTTCAATTTTTTAACTTTGAAATTTTTCATAATGAAATGCTGGGGCTAAAAATCCCACCCAATGCAAGGCTCACTCACTGGTCACATTTAGGCACATCCTGCCAATGTCTTTATTGCAAACAATAAAACGCGGCGTGTTACCTGGCACTCGTAGTGCATTGGCGACAGTGCTCAGCGCTAACAGGCACTGTCCTCTAGTTGCTGGCTCCCAGCCATGTTCAAGCGCCTTTGCCCTCTACTTTTCACAGACGATAAAATCGAGGCTCAAGATGCGCTAAACTTGCTCAGGACACGGAGCCCTCTGAAGAGCTGCCACAGGGTTTGGATCAGAATTTCTGGGGTCTGGAAAGGGGGCTCTGAGCCCACATGTGTCACATTCCTTTGGTGCCCAGGGTGTGCGGGCTCAGGGTGTGCCACAGGCTGTTGGCACAGGGTGATGACGAAACTCGACTTTGCTATCATTCCATTCTGCTTGCAAAGGAGCATTGAGGGACACCATCTAGATGATGCCCTCAGGGCCTGCCCAGACCCCAGTAAACTTAGAGATCTTAAAGTAGTCAGCACCTGCATTTATCAGGTGTTTCTTGTTCAGGTGGCGAATCAGGAGGCCAGGAACTGATTTTATTATTATTATTATTATTATTATTGTTATTGTTGTTATTATTATTATTATTTTGTACTCAGGATTGAACCTAATGGCACTTCACCAATGAGCCCTTTTAATTTTTTTTTTTAAGACAAAGTCTCACTAAGTTGCTAAGGTTGGCCTTGAACTTTTGATGCAATTGCCTTAGCCTCCAGAGTCAGTGTATCACTATACTAGCCCAGACATTGATCTTTAAGTAAGGAGCAGATTTTTTTTTTTTTTTTGTACTGGGGATTGAACCCAGGGCCATTTAACCACTGAGCAACATCCCCAGCCTTCTTTTATTATTTTTTTTACTTTGAGATTTGTCTTGCTAAGATGCCAAGGTTGGCCTTGAACTTGTGAGCCTCTTGTCTTAGCCTCCCTAATCATTGGGATTACAGGCGTGCCCCACCACACCCAGCAACAAGCACTTTTTGAAATATTATTATTTTCCAGGAGCTATTCTAGGATTTTAGAGATAATAAGTTAACATTTTAAAAGTAATAGTAAAATTGGCTTTTTTAGGTGTATTTATTAGTTGATCTATGACTTTTAACAAAGATATACATTTTTATAACTACCACTATAGTCAGGACACAGAATAATAGAATATTTCTTCCCCCCTCTCCTAATTCTTTTTTCGTTTTGTTTTCTGGTGGTGCTGAGGTTTGAACCTAGGGGTACCTATCATTCAACTACAGCCCCAGCTCTTTTTATTTTTTAAAAAAATTTTGGTTTTGGATATTAGAGATTGAACTCAGGGGCACTCAACCAATGAACCACACACATCCCCAGCCCTATTTTGTATTTTATTTAGAAACAGACTCTCACTGAGTCGCTTAGAGCCTTGCTAAGTTGCTGAGGCTGGCTTTGGACTTGCTATCCTCCTGCCTTAGCCTCCTGAGCTGCCCTACTTATTATTCTTTTAATTTTTAGACAGGGTCTTCCTAAGTTACTTAGGGCATCCCTAAGTTTTTAGAGCTGGCCTTGAACTTGTGAGCCTCCTATCTCAGCCTCCTGAGTGGCTGGGATCATAGGTATGTGCCACTGTGCTTAGCAGAAAGAAAGTTTTGTCTTCTAGAGTCTGTGTGTGTCTGTGTAGATACATGTTTAAAAATGTGACCGCACGAATACCATGCAGCCATGGAAAGCGAGGCTGTGATCCCTTCATTCAACAAGTATGATTGGAACCCCACGATGTGCCATGTTGTTCTAGGCTCTGGGGATACATCGGGGAAGAAAACAGACAAAACCAACGCACTGGTAGACTACGTTCCATTAGACAATCAACAAACACCCAGATTAGTTAATCATGCGGTATAACAGAAAGCAGGGAGGGCCAGTGGAAAAGCAGAGAGGGCGGGAAGACTGGAGACTGGGCACTGTGGCAACAGCCAGGGTGGGTGTGGAGGCACAGAGGACAGAGGCTGGCAGATTGGAAGGGCATGCAACAGAACTGGAGCTCGGAGCCAGAGGCAGAGGGGAGGTCCAAAACTGAATCCAAGACAGAGAGACAAAGTGACTGAGAGGCACTATTTTTGCTAGTCAGGCTACATGGATTTTAAGTTTCTGTTGACAGTGGATTGCCTGGAGCTCAGTAGAGAAGCAAGTGACAGAGAAGGGTCAAGGTGAGGCCTCTGAGTAGCACAGATGATAGAAAAGGTTCTTGGAGGCTGGTGTTGGTGGGAGGGACATGGGAGTGGCTGCCCTGAGAACAGATCCTCCAAGATCCCTAGTGGACTTGGGGTTGGGCAAGGGCCACAGTCCTCTGGGTAACTGTGGATGAAGATGAGAGTTTCCAGAGTTGTGTGCCTGCTCTCTCTTCTTTTTAAAAATGTACTAAATTAATGTTTTATAGTTTGGGTGCTGATTCTTAGACACCAATTCTAGTATCAGGAAGACTGACACAAAGCCATCTGCTTGGCAAACTGGAGAATATGGGTACCATCCTTGGATTTCCTACAGCTTTGCTTTCAAAAGGGTCTCGCTGAGTTGCTCAGGGCCTATATTGCTGAGGCTGGCTTTGAATTTATGATCCTCCTGCCTCAGGCTCCCCATCTGCTGGGATTACAGTCATGCGCCACCGTGCCCAGGAAGTCACAGTATTGAACTCAGGGACACTGGACCACTGAGCCACATCCCTAGCCTTAATTTGTATTTTGTTTAGAGACAGGGTCTCACTGGGTGCCTCACTGTTGCTGAGGCTGGCTTTGGACTTGTGATCCTCCTGTCTCAGCCTCCCAAGCCACTGGGATTACAGGCATGCACCATGGTGCCTGGTTAAGCCACAGTCTTTATAAGTAAGAGAACATTTATGCTCAGGACAAAGTGAATGTGCTTGCATTGCCATAAGCACTATCACCATAGCCATTATTTCCCTGGGCTGTGGCCAATAATGAAGGTAGGTAGAGAGTTTTCAATGGACCAATAAACAAGGAATCCTCATCTCAATCAGAGAGCAGAGCCACAGCCTAGCTGCTGCTCACATTCCGGGATTTTCTGCTCTTTTCTAGCACACCCCCTCATCCAGAGGAAAGCTACATGTCAGCTCCACACGGTTACAACTGGAAGTTGTTCTTGGATTAAACATGTGTGGGACATTTGCAGCTATGAGGCGTGTGGGCATGGGTGTGTCCACCACCATCATCTCTTGGCTAGATTATTGCAGTTGGTTTCTAATGGCTTCCCTGCTTGCCCTCCACCCCCAGTCCACTCTGATACAGCAGGCAGAGTGCTTCTTCTAGAATGTAGGTCACACTTTCATCCAAACCCCTCATCTCATTCTGAGAAAAAGCCATAGTCCTTACAGCAGCCTACAAAGCCCCCCTACATGATCCCACCCTCAACTGCCTCCCTAGTCTCATCTCCTAACTCTCCCTGCTGCTCACTCCACTCCAGCCATGTGGGCCTCTTGCTACTCCCCCACTGCCACTCAAGGCCTTTGCACTTACAGTTTCCCCTCCCTGCAACACCCTTCTCAAGGTAGACTCATGGTTTGCTACCTCACTTCTTTCAAATCTCACCTTACCAGGGAGCCCTTCAACAACCACCCTGCATAAAATAAGTCTCCCCCACTGGCACTCTCCAGCTCCTTCACCTTCATGGTTTAACATTTAGCATCAGACTTACACATGCTCAGTTGTTTTATTTCTGTTTCCTGTCACTCTACAGGCCCATAAGGGCAAGGATTTTGCCTGTTTGTTCTCTGTTCTATCCCTGTGTCTAGAACAGTTTTAGGTACACAGTAAGGGCCTAATAAGTGCTTTTTTCTTCCTTTTTTTCTTGTGTTAAGGATCAAACCCAGGTCCTCATACATGCTGGGCAAGCACTCTGCCACTGAGCCACATCCCCAGCCAGTGAATCAGGACTGACTCTCTTGCTGCACAGCAACCACCTGCTGTCTGAAGGGCCCTGAGCATGAAGGCCTTGCCTGAGGGTTGAATGCAGTGGAGCAGCACTGCTCAGTGCTGAGGCATCTGAGAGGCCCTGTGTGTGAGGGGGTGGCAAAGCGAGTGCAGGTGGCAGGAGGCAGATGGCGGGGTGCAGAATGCCAAGTCTAGCTGGGCATGGTGGCACACGCCTGTAATCCTAGCCACTTGGGAGGCTGAGACAGGAGGATCGCAAGTTCAGAGCCAGCCTCAGCAACTTAGCAAGGCCCTAAGCAACTCAGAGAGACTCTGTCTCTAAATAAAAAATTAAAAGGGCTGGGGATGTGGTTCAGTGATTAAGCGTCCCTGGGTTCAATGCCTGGTATCAAAACAAAAAGCCAAAACATGTGTGCACGTGTGCACGTGCACACACACACACACACAAAAAAAAAAAAAAACAAAAAAAACAAAACAAAAAAAAAACACCAAACAGAATGCTAAGCCTTTTGACATGAGTGGCATGGGCCACTTGATATGAGTCGTCCTAGTGAATGGTTGTCTGGGGTCCAGGTTCATGGTGTCCCTGACCTGGGTGGACCCAGGTGCTTTGAGGATGGGGACCAAAGGAATCCCAGTGATTCTGCCTCCCTACTCTTTAAGGACAAGTTGGAGGCAGGTCTTGGTCTGAAGTCTACAATAACAATTGTTTCGAAAGTTTCTCTCCTCATAGATTTCAGCCCCTCAGCCTGAGACATGTCTCATGGCGACTGAGTCATGCGTCGATGAAGGTGGTGGGCATGTGGGTGGTGGGTGGCTGGGCCCATCGATCCAGGGCTGAGACATTCTTTCCATTAGTCAACAGGTTAATAAATTCTCTGATGAGGAGGTGGTGATTAATGAGCCAATCAGCGTGCCCTGTAATTGGGGAGTGGAGCTGGGGTTATGATGGATGGGAAAGGCTTGTGAGGATGTGGGAGGCAGGCTCCTGATCCACACTGAGGGACCACCTCAGGCCCCACTGGTTTTTACTTTTAAGGTACATGAGGAAGTGACTTCTTCAGAGGTTGTACAACGAATGTGGGCCTTCTCCTGTGTCCTCTACCTTCTCACTCTTCTCCTTTCCTCCTGTTTGTCCTCAGGCCCTGCAGTCCCCAAGGCTTGAGCAGGTTCCAGGGATGTCAGATTTTCTGTGTGCTCCTTACAAGCTCCTTCACCTCTCTCCTCCAAGTTTAGCACCAAAGAAACCTCCTTCACCACCCTGGCTAGTGCCGCGAGGTCAAAGATCACCCCCACCCCCACACATCCTTGCCCCTTCAGCAGGCGGGTCCCTGTCTAGAGCCTGACCCTGGGGTCACAGCTGTCTTTGGATGTATGTGATGCTGGGGATCTGAACCCAGGACTTTGTACTTCACAGCTGTCTTAACCAGTCCTCTGGCTTTGGTCATTCCATGAAGAACTAGAATTCTTTTATTTCTACTGTCTCCTCTCCAATCTGGGCACAGGCTTATCCCTGTGTCTGTGCTCTGGGAACTCCTCCAATGGGATTTTGAGGGATAGTTGAGTGCCTTCCCCACCCCAAGACTAGGGCTCCCCAGTGATCAAACTGTGCCCCTCACCTCAGACTGGGGGAACTCAAAGATAAACCCTTGACTCTTCTCTGTCACTAGGGCTCTTGGAGGACAAAGCTGGGCTCCCTAAGAATGATTTTTCTCTTCCCTCTGAAGGTAGGTTCCATTTCCCCTTGTCCCAGTGTCTCCTTCCATTTCCATGCTTGGCAAGTGCCCTGGTGTTTCTTGGTTGTAAGGGGCCCTTTGGGCTTGAATAGCTGATAAGGAGCCATTTCCGGAGAGTGCAGGTGACTGAACCCATAAAAAGGCAATTGAGGGATCCCTGGACACTTCCTCTCAGGAGAACTCTAAAAATAGCACCCACAGCCATCTGTCCTGGGGAGTGGAGGGGCTGGCCCAGAATGAGGGGCCTGGACAAAATGACTCCTCTTGCCTCAATGGACTGATGAAAATGGGGTATCTACAAGGCTCTGGCCAGGCCTCATAGAGGGAGCTGGAAAGAGCTTTATGGGGAGACTCCCTAAGAGACCTTTCTCTTCCTGGGGGTAAGGTGGGTCTGATGGGTTGGCAGTCTGGGTGCTTCCCCGACCTAGACCTCTCAAAGTGGGTGGTGGCCCAGACAGCCTCCTATCTCCTGCTCTCATGCCTGACTCTGGAGCTCAAGGTGCAGAACCTGTTTGCCCTCAGGATTGAGGGGACTTCTTGGGGTCTTCCCCACCCTCTTCCTGTATTACCATCACCTCTCAGAGTTTCAGTTTTCTCACCTGGAAAATGCAGATGAACTCAGTTCATGGTACTGTTATACCAAAAATGCTATCCTCCCTAGCACACAGGAGGTGCACAGTTAATGGTAGTCCTTTCTTATTTCCTTCAAAGGCTCTGAGTGAGAATATCGACCCCAAATCCCAGTGAAAGCTATAATGGGCTGGGGACAGTGGCATATGCTTGGCAGCTTGACATCACTCAGCCAAAGAAAACACCAGGTATCCTGAATGACATGGAGATGGGGTTGGGGGCTCTGCCTTGGGAGGGGGCTCTATGGAGGGCCCAGCTGGACCAGAATCTGTATGTGCCAAGCTGGATGTAGAGGTGGCTCATTCAGCTGTTTCTGCCTCCTACCTCTGTCCCCAACTCTTAATTCAGAATGGATATAATGGAATATCCAGAGAGGCCTCTCCCCAAGAACATCATAAGCAGCAGGTCAGGAGCGACGGTCATAAGCTCCTACCCTGACTCCAGAAGAGACTTTCCCCCACAGGGTCCTGTCACTCCTGGACCCTTATCAAAGGCATTGGCAAGCAGAAGCTGAAGATAAAGGCCTCCTGGAAGGAGCAGCCACGGGTTCCACAGGCTGGAGGAGGCCTGTCCTCCCTCAGGTTCCCCACTCCCACCTAAGGACAGGGTAGGGAAGATGGACTCACATCCTTGGTCCTAGGGGCTACCCCAGGAGTCTAGATCCGAAGGCCTCACATCTTTAGGGGGCTAGACCTGCCACTGGGGGGCTGTGGGGTGAAAACAGGGTTTAGAAGAGGCAACCAGTCTGGTGGGACCCTGAGTCTGAGCATGGCAGCTGCCTCCTTAGCTCCTGCGAGGTGGAGACATCACGTCCTGGCTGGCTGTAAACTCTGCGAGTGGCAGGGGTGGAGGAAAGAAGGAGGAAGGGCCCTCCCCTGCCTGCTCCCCCTCCCCTCGGACTCCCCCTCCCTTTCCAGGCCGATATAAGCCCCGCGGGGAAAGCGCTGAGCAGAGGCCGCATCTCCACCTACAGCAGTCGTGTCCTCGGGACTGCCTGCACCTTCCATCTCCTGCTCATCTCGCCTTGGGAGCTATCGCTGTGAGTGGCTGGGGATCAGGAATGGTCTGGTAGTGAGTTATTTTGTGGGGGAAACTGAGGCCAGGGTGGTGGAAGCTGGGGCTGAGTGGTTGGAAGGGGGCCAATAGAGGTGAGAAGGAGGGTCTGGGAATCGGCTGCCAGTAGAGATCTCTTCCTTCTTCTATCACCTGGGCAGCAGCGGGAGTGGGGAGGCAGACAGGACTTATGACTCTGGCACAGGAGGAAACTGAGGCCAGAGACGGTGCGGTGCCCGAGAACACAGAGAGAGTGGCTGAACCCTAGCCCAGTAGGGCCACCGGAGCGTGGGCCCGACGGCAACCACTGCCGCAGCCTCCCACGGTCGAGGCTCAGGATGCCCCACGCTCCAATGCTCCCTTTCCAGATGGTGACCGTGCGCAGGCCGTCGCCCGCTACGGTCGCAGTGCTGCTGGCCCTCCTCGCCTGCTTGGGAGCGCTGGTCGACGCCTACCCCGCCAAACCCGAGGCCCCGGGCGAAGATGCCTCCCCGGAGGAGCTGAGCCGCTACTACGCCTCCCTGCGCCACTACCTCAACCTGGTCACCCGGCAGCGGTGAGCGCTCGCGCGGGGCGTGGCCGTGGGCGTGGGGGCAGAGCCTCTGGGACTCCGCCCTTCGCCCCGCCCCACTCCACCCGGGGCCTAACCACGCCCCTTGTGACCCCGCCCCCAGGTACGGGAAACGCGACAGCTCGGACGCCCTTTTCTCCAAGCTGCTGTTCCCCGACGTCGATGACCGCCCTGTCAGGTCGCGGTAAAAGCGTTCCTCTTACCACACACGGGCCTCTGGAGCATGGCCCGGCCCACCGGACCTCGCCCTGGCACCCTCACTTAAGACTTGCCCGGGCCTCGGCCTCGGCGCTCCAGACGCGATTCCTTCCCCTTCCCTCCTGTGGGCCAGAGGAGCCTACCCGTGCAGAAGACCCCAAGGCCTCCGGGGAGCTATGCTAACTACACTCACATCATGTGCATATTTGGTTCTGGGTAGGGCCCTCCGGCCACTTCTCTGTGTCCCCCGGTATCGTATCGGGGCCTGAGGGCTGTGTGTGGTCCATCCCTTGTCCCCAAATAAAGAGCAAATTTCACAGAAACTGAATGTGTGCGTCTGTTTCCTTTCCCTTCTCCTTCAAGGAGGTGGCCTCGGTAGGAGAAGAGAGTGGAGGTGCAAGATCAGGGAGAAGACTCGGAGCCCAAGAAAAAGGCGCCCCAGGACTAGGCTGGGGTGGGGTGGGGTTCCCTGTGCTAGTAGCTGAGCATAGATAGTCACTGCTGCTATTCTGGGGCTGGACAGCGCCCAGACAAGTGACCTCTGTGAGAGGAACTCCAGGCAAGGCGGGCATGGGAGAGGGGTGGATAGGAGCTCCAGAGAAAAGAACAAGAAGAGTCGCTGGAGACGGAGAGGTGGAGAGGAACATGCTAGGCAGCCTAGGAGGGTAACCTGGGACATAGAACCCTCGCAGGGTAAAGATGAAGACTGGCATAGGGCCTCGCAAGATACCAACACTCTAGGATTGTCCCCCTGCTCCCCTTAAAAGTGTACTACTAGTCTCCGGGGCTGCAAAGTCTCGAGGTTAAGTAAGATGGGATCAAGGATGGGGGTGGGGAGGAAAAAACATTTGTGGGGTGAAGTGGGTGTGCCAGCTGTAGAGGTAGATCTAGAGCTCAAGAGCACGCCTGTAATTCTTGCGGCTCAGGAGGCTGAGGCAGGAGGATTGTACTTCATGCCAGCCTCAGCAGTTTAGCCAGGCCTTAAACAACTCGCAGAAACCCAGTCTCAAAATAAAATTAAAAGGGCTGGGGGTGCTGGGGTTGTGGCTCAGTGGGAGAGAGCTTGCCTAGCATGTGTGAGGCCCAGGATTTGATTCTCAGCACAACATATAAATAAATAAATAATAAAGGTCCATTGACAACTAAAAAAATATTTTTAAAAAGGCGGGGGTGGGGCAGGGACTGGGGTTATGGCTCAGTGGTAGAGCACTCCTCTTGCATGTGCAAGGCCCTGGGTTCTATCCTTTGCACCACATAAAAATAAATAAATAAAGTTATTTAAAAAAAAAAAAGGTGTGGGGGGGATGTAGCTCAGTGGTAAAACACCCCTGAGTTCAATTCCCTGTACTCCCTCCCCACAAAGAAAATCACTTCTAAGGAAACTGTCACCTGAGTAGAAGGAACAATGAGAGTGTGGAGGTCACTTTTTCCCTCAAAACCCTCCTCCCCACTTTGTTGAATGCACACACAGTGCATGAGTCACTAACTGTGCCTTTCTGGTGACAAGACTTTAGGGATACCTTCCAGTCCCCTCCACCCCATGGGTGTTTCAACTGGACGATAACCTGATCCCCAGACACCCTTCCTTCTCAATTCATTCTCCCAGGAAGCCTGCCTTGGTTGGCCCTGACCTGTACTCTTTCTCTCCTCTCTGGTCACTGAACTCTCATGGCTACTACTCTGTTCACTAAGAGACCTACCCATGTCTCTGTGTCCTCCCTGCACCCCACCTCTATGGTCTGAGGGCCCCTTAAAGGAAGGGCCTGTCTGTGGGCTTTCTCCTGAACCTCCAGTTCAGCAGGATCTGCCTAAGTCCAAGGCAGGTGGCTGAGGAATGAGAGGGAGAATCAGGCTGAAGACAAGTGTCCAGACTCAGACAGGGTAAGAAAGGCAGGAAGGCTGGGTGGCATTACTGGGGCATAAGGGCCTTGCAGACCTGTTTGCAGACAGGTGACCCTGGGAGGTGAGAAGACTCTAGACCTGGCTCTGCTCTGACACAACCTGCACTAGGGGGCCACCCTCCCTGGTGCTGTCCCCCAGCCTTTCTTGAGGTAGGGCCAGCTGTGTGGGACAGAGGACGCTGGTCCAGGGGCTGGAACAGGCCCTGGACTGTATGGATTCTGATGCTTTGCCCTGCAGGGAAAGCCCTTTCCTTCTCTTTAGCCTAAAATACACCTTCGGGTAGATGTTGCCTCCCAGAAGCCATTTTTGTTTCTCAGGATGGAGTTTGTCTCTCTAGCTTCTCCATTTTGCCATTTCCTGAGGTCCATTCCCATCCTACTTCGTTTCTTGTCTTCTCTCCTCTGTACCAGCTGGGGCAGATGGGCACGTGCAGTGGCGGCTTGAGCTTAAGTTCATGTGTAGTTGAAGATCCAGGGGAGTTGGGGGGATGTATCTGTGTGTAGGTGTCCACGATCCTCTGTCTATTGGTCTATTTGGGAGAGCTGTGGGAAGTTTGAGGCTAATGGAAGAGAACTAGTATGAATTATATTCATAGCTGCAGACAGTTTCTGCTCAGATAAGTCGGTTGACCACAGTACCTACACATGGCCTCTATAACATGAGGCTTTCGGAGTAGTTGAACCTGTGTGAGTGCTCCATGATTGCCTTTTCATGCAATAGTCCCCTCTGTCTTCAGGGATAGGTATCAAAACTCCCAGTGGATGTCTGAAGCCACTGATAGTACTGACAATCTAGTGTGTACATTGTTATTTCCAGTACATACATGCCTATGATAGTTTAATTTATAAATTATGCACAACAAGAGATTAAAAACATTAAGATAGAATAATTATAATAGTATTCTATAATAAAAGTTATGTAAATGTGGGTCTCTGTCTCTGAAAATAGCTTATTGGACTGTACTAATTCTGCTTGTGACCCTGTGAGATGATAAGATGCCCGTGTAATCAGGTGAAGTGGGTGGATGATGTAGGCACTGTGTGGCAGCTTTAGGCTACTACATAAGGGTTACTTGGACAGAAGTGCTGTGATGCCTCTATAGCCTCTCTGATAACCCAGAGAGCTACTGAGTGACTAACAGGCAGTGTACACTACTTGGATATGCTGCATAAAGGGATGATTCACATCCTGGGCAAGATGGAGGTGCACAGTATAAGATTTTGTCAGGCTACTCAGAATGGCATGCAATCTAAGATGGATGAATTGCTTATTTCTGGAAATTTCCATTTAATATTTTTGGAACTTGATTGACTGCAGATCACAGAAACCACAGAAAACAAGATAAGTGGGGGGTCTACTGTATTAGTTTCATAGAACTGACATAAAAAACCAAACGGGAGGGTGAGGGAGGTAGTTCAGTAGTAGAGCCCTGGCCTGGCATATGCAAGGTCCTCATTCCATCCCCAGCACAATAAGTCAAACAAAACAAGAGAACTGGGGTATTTAAAGGACTAGGGGCGGGCTGGGGATGTGGCTCAAGCGGTAGCATGCGCTCACCTGGCATGCATGCGGCCCGGGTTCGATCCTCAGCACCACATACCAACAAAGATGTTGTGTCCACCGAGAACTAAAAAATAAATACTAAAAATTCTCTCTCTCTCTCCTTCCTCTCTCACTCTCTCTTTAAAAAAAACAAAAACAAAAACAAAAACAAACAATAAAGGACTAGGGGCTAAATGTCTGAAATCAAGCTGTTATGCTAGCAGGGTTGATTCCTTTGGTGAAGAAGGGGGCAAGGATCTGTTCCAGGTGTCTCTTCTGGGCTCGAAGTTCCTTTATGCATACCTGTTTCTGTGTCCAAATTTCACTCTTTTTAAAAGGACACCACCTATATTGGATTAGGGGCAGATGGAGTCTCTAGGGTAAAGGGAAGTGTTGACAGGGTCTAGACTTAAAATTAGTGTCCTGAGCCCCAAATCAGGATAAAGTAGCTCCTGAGGGAGTAGGATGAGGGGTTTAAGGTGTTTGTGTGAATTTCTCAGCTATCCTTAGCCCAAGGGCTTCTCCAGGGGTTAGGGGATCCCATGGGTACCGGAATCTGAGGTGATTCTGACAGGATACCCAACCTACACCCTGCTGCTGCCACACAATTTGGAAATAAGACATTGGCCTAAGAGTTGGACCTGGCTCTGGTCAGCAGAATTGTCCTGGTAATCTGGATAGAGTGTAGCCTCTGGCACCACGTAGACCTGGGTTTAGTCCTGATCCCTCCTGCAGTCTTAGGCAACCTCAACTGCTTCTCCGAGCCTTGGTTTCCTGCCTCCTTCACCAGGTAATAAAGGAGCCTATTAAGATGACCTGTAAGAAAGGTCTTGGGGGAGGTGCTGGCTCACTGGCTGCCACAGCCAGCTCCTCTCCTTTTCTGACAATGTCCTCATCTTTCAAAACAAAACAAAACAACAGCAACCCAACCCCCACCTACTTTCTTGCCTCTGAGCTCCTTGCAGAAACCTCTCTCCTTCCCTTCCTCCTGCTCTGGGCCCAGGAATAGATATACCAAAAATGACTGATATTTGGCTGGGTAACTGAGAGCAGCAGAGACTGAGGTTAGAGAGCCCCGACAAGGGGTGATAGAGGACATGGCCAGACTCCTTCCCTGGGAGCCACAACTCTGAGGCCTCTTCCCTTTGTTCCTTCACCTGCCTTCATTCGCCCTGAGATCCCTGAGGTGTTCCTCTCCTGGTCTCATCATCACAGCACTCCCTCCGTCCCCCACGCTGCTCCCGGGTTATTCTCCCTGCTCAGAGGACAAGGGGTTGGGCAGTGGGAAAGGGGGCCACTGGGTCTTCATGCTGTCTTTGCAGGGGAGTGTTGGGTGGCTTCCCAAGAGGCTCCATGCAAGCTCTGTGGGAACACACTCGAAGACAAGCTTTCTCTATTCTGGATATGACCATGCTATTACAGCCACTGTCCCTTCCTCCTGGATTGTCACGACATCCCTGAGGGGACCTTGTAATCTATTGTTTGCAAAGGAGAAAAAGGAAAGCTTGGTGGACATTTGTGGAGAGCTATTATTTCTAACAAAGCTGGTTACATCTGTGACAGGACAGAATTATGAATGGCCCGGTCACCAGAGTCAATCCCCAGATCCACTGGCTTCTGACACGGTGAGTGGCCAGAACAGGTCCCACCAGACTACTGGCCTGAGGGAGCCCAGACCCTTTCAACCAGGGCTGGGGCCCAGCACCCCCTGGTGGTGTGCAGCAGTCTCTACCCTTCAAAGGCAATGTCTGGGACCAGCTACCCATTGACTGTCCTTGTTTTGTGAAGTGGAAAACCCAGGCTAGAGGAGGGTGCAGGCTTGCTGAGGTGGAAGGACCTCCATATTTGCCTTTTAAAATGTAGGTTATCTGATTAGGCATCATTGTTCTTGTCACCAGGAATCAAAATTGAGAGGAGCCAATCAGAACACTGATGGTTACCGAGCTTCTTTTTTCCTTCCTATCTTGAGATGATGGGTATGATAAGGTGCATTTTACCTAGATGAAAATAGAAGCTCAGAGAGGCTAAAGGAATTTTGCTGCCAGGCTCACCCAGCTAGCCAATGACAAGAGGTCCAGCTGTTCACCTCTGAGTCTATGATGCCAGATCCCTGGGTTTCACCTCCAGTTTTCCCTGGACCTGAACAACTTCTCCCCTCCCCACTCCACCCTGACATTTCTTGGTGACCTGATCTGGGACAGCAGAATCTCAGAATCTCCTTCTCTGCCCTCAGTGTGGACTCAGCCAGTACTTGTCCTTGGCTTGAGCTGGGGAGGGGTCCAGAGTTGACAAAAGGACACTGAGCAGGAGAAAGACCCAGTGGGGGATAGGCATCAAAGGCAGAAACTGAGACCTAGGCAGCAAGGAGATCTTGAGCAAGTGTCTTCACCTCTGTGGGTCCCTCCATTTCTCAGACAAAGCAGGACATGACAGCAATACTCAGACAGATCCAGTTAGAAAAACAGGTCAAATTTTGGAGATGGATTTTTTTTTTCCCAAACTTTGCTTCTCCTCAGACTTTCTGTGTGGTTTGGGGCCAATTACTTAATATCTCGGAGCAGATTTCAGTTTCTGAGTCTGTAATATAGATTGTTGTAGGGAGTCAGTTTGGTGACCGAGCTGGGAGCACTTCGGACATTTTGAGTCTTCTAAGTGAGGCTGATTATTAGCACTGCCCTGGGGTGAAACTCTGGGATGGGAGAGGAGATGGGGCTCCAGAAACTGACACCCCACCCCTCATGTCACATCAGTTCTCATTCTGCAGACTATTTGGAGAAACCAAATGGGTTTCTCCACATCTGGGTCCCCACTCCTGTCCACATTACCTGCGGAGCCCAGGTTCCTTCCCTGTTCTCACCTCATTCTGGCTGCACACTGGAAAGGAGGCCTGAGTTTCCCTCCTTCTTCCCTGGAATCTGGAGCCATGGCCTCAACCTTGCACCCTGAGGGAAGCTGTTTGATCACTTGGGTTCACCTTGGGGAGGCTGCAGGGGGTGTTCCGAGACCTGGGACCATAATCTTTCAGTTGCCCAAGACTCCTAACCTTGTCTTGCCTGAGTCAAGCCTCCTGTGAGACCCAAAAGGAAGGGGACATCGGGAATGGGGGCCCACAGGAGACATCCATCATGACCCAGTTTCATCTGTTATGCTGCTCGTCTGGCTCGCAGAATGCTGCCCTGGCCCCCTCCTGTCCCTGGCTCCCTGCTGGCGTTGCAGGTACCAGGGAGACAGTGAGAGGAGGGGGTGAGGGCTGGGGAGTGAGACTGAAAAGAGGCGGGGACTCTGGGGGGCTGAGGACTATAAAGGGGCACAGCTGAGAGCAGGGGGACCCATCCAGCTTGAGGCAGGTGACTGCTTCCATTTAAGGCCCCTTGCTCAGGACTCAGGGTAAGTGGGCTCAGTGTGGCCTGGGCTCTGGGAGGCTCCTTGGGTCTCTGGTCTTGGGAAGGAGTTGGTGCTTTCTAGGTGAGGGGCCTTGAGAGACCTAAGGTACTCCTTGGGTGTGCTCTGCATCCGGATAAACCAGCAGAGGAAGGTTAGACCCCAAAGGCTGTTGATTTCTGTCCTTTGCCTCACAAGTTCATTTCATGTCCCCTTGACTTGTGTGTAAGTTGGAGTCTACTTTCTATAAGCAACTCCCCTTGAGTTCCTATCCCATTTATGCATCCTTAGAGCCACCAGGCTCTGTATATCATGTGTGTCCCCTCTACCCCATTTACCCTCATATCCCCGGGACCTTGTCTGCTAAATTTTTTTTTTGCTTTGTTAAGGCCTCTGAGCTCTAGCTACCAAGTTACTCACAGCTGGGGGGAGCAAGAGTCTTTACTGTCCAGGGCAGTGTCTAGAAAGAGGTCAGTGGTAGGTGCTGGTGACCCATTGTTCTGTCCCTTGTCTCCAAGATTCGCTTTAAGGAATGGGTGATGGCTGGGCAGGCAGGCCCTTCTTCCCATGCATAGCCAGGTCTGCACACTGGCTTCCGTTCTGCCTCCATCTCCCTGACCCTTGCTCTGCAGATGGCTGCTGCACACCGCTGCCTCTCCCTGCTGCTCCTGTCCACCTGTGTGGCTCTGTTGCTGCGGCCGCTGCTGGGTGCCTGGGGAGCGCCATTGGAGCCAGTGTACCCCGGGGACAATGCTACGCCAGAGCAGATGGCCCAGTATGCGGCTGAGCTCCGCAGATATATCAACATGCTGACCAGGCCTAGGTGTGTACTAGAGAATGGGAGAGAGATCCTGGAGCTCAGGGCGCTGGCCACAGCCCTATCCCCATTCCCACCCCTGTCCCCAGCCCCCTCCATGCCTGCGCTTGGGAAACAGCATCTCTGTAGAGCAGGCTTGAGCCATGTCCAGAGTAGGGTGGTGCCTGAGGGGACATCTGAGGCAGGTGAGCTGGCACCTGGCATGGAGCTTGCCCCAGCTGCCCCTTCCCTCCCAGGTATGGGAAAAGAGATAAGGAGGACACTCTGGGCTTCTTGGAATGGGACTTCCCCCATGCAGCTGCCTCCAGGTAGGTTTTGATTCCCTGCCCATCTGCCCAGCTCTCTGGGATAAGTGGAAATGGGGGTGAAAAGGGGCAGGTGAGGGTGATGGTGGGGAAGACGGGGCCCAGAGCAGTCCTCCTGAGGGCACAAGGACTGGCCCCACACTACCAGTTCTGCCCTCTCTTCACAGGGAGCTGAGCCCGATGGACTTGTGATGCCACCTCCCACCTTCTACAGTTCCACGGGCAGTGCCGACCCAGCTCTCCCCTGCACCCTTGGCTCTGGCCACAGATTGCTCCCTGCTCCTACATAGGCTCAATAAAGCAAGTCAATGTCATAGCTTCTTTCTGTGTCTCTGTGGGACCCTGATGGGGACAGGGACATGTGGAGAGCAGGGAGAAGGGGGGAAGGGGCTGTTGTAATGTCCAGACCCACTCAGCTCATCTGCTTCATTTCATAGAGGGAAAAATTGTGGCCCAGAGGGAGGCAGGGACTCCCCTAAGTTCAGTGGCCATCTTTTTTTGATTTTTATTTTTTGTACCAGGGATTGAACACAGGTGCATTTAACCACGGAGCCACACCCCCAACCCTTTTATTTCTTTCTTTTTTTTTTTTTTTTTTTTAGTTTTAGGTGGACACAATGTCTTTATTTTACTTTATATGGTGCTGAGGATGGAACCCAGTGCCTCACGCATACTAGGCGAGCGCTCTGCCACTGGGCCACAAACCCAGCTCCCATTTTCTTTTTTTAATATATATTTTTATTTAGAGACATGGCCTCACTGAGTTGCTTAGGGCCTCACTGAGTTGCTGAGGCTGGCTTTGAACTCTCCATCCTCCTGTCTTAGCCTCCCAAGCTGCTGGGATTAGGCATGTGACATTGCACCCGGCTGAAGTGGCGGTCTTGAGTGTGAATCTTCCCATTGCCACACCTCTAGACCTTCCTGATCATCAGCCTGATTGAGAGCTAGCCCTGCTTCCCAAAATGTCCCCCCACAGTGTTTTCCTATGATTGTGAAGTAGGTGAAGCACTCATACTAAAGAGTCCTGGGGCCAGGGGCAACAGCCCAGAGAAATGGTGCAGTGTTATGACGGTCGCCAATTGTGTTGAGTGGTCTCACATCTGCTCTCTGGAAATATGAGGGAAATGGGCTGTCCTGAAAGGTTGTGAACTCCCAGGCACCCAGAGGTATTTAAGCTGTCGCAGGAAGGGAGACTGCAGAAGGGATGTGGCCTCCCAGGCTGCATTAGTCAAGAATGCTAGTACCTCCATGAGTCCAATCTGGATTCTAAACTCCAGGCCTGGGCCAGAGGTGGGGTGGGGACCTGGCTCCTATGGCAGGAGTTTCAGTAGTCCACAGTAGCCTGTCCCTTGCCCTTCTCAAGCACCTTGAATAGGTGGGGATGGGTGAGGTGTGTGTGTGTGTGTGTGTGTGTGTGTGTGTGTGTGTGTGTGTGTAAAAACGGGAGTGAACAAGCTTGTCCCTTTCCTGGGAGCTCCTGTGGATAAGGGACAGTCATGGAGATTGGGGAAGAGTGAGAGACAGAACTTTTCTGGTTCCCAGAATAGCTTCTCCTGCTTCCTCCACATGCTCAGTCTGAAGGGTGGGAGCCTATGGGTTTGGTGGATGAGTGGTGCACTTTCCTTGGCTTAGCACCTTGCACTGATCCTGTGGCCATGACATAATTGTGTTTCTGTCTAGTTGCATAAGTGACCTAGATGTGGAACTGAGCCCTAAAAGGCAAAGAGCTTCTACAGGATGCAGCTGCTGGGCAAAGGCTTGGCCCAGGCTGATTCTTACATCCAAGGGGTGTTTGGATGGAGGACTGGTATAGGAGAAGACCTCAGTGCAGGGTCTCGCCCCCTCTCTGAAGCCACCTACCTTCCACCAACCTGCCCACAATGCACCTCTGCCAGGAGGGATGTGGCCTCCCAGGGAGGAGGATGAAGAAGTCTGAAGTTCCAGTATTTTCTCTCAGCTAAGGTTCTGAGTGGGGAGATGTGTACACATTTCCTAGAGGCAGGAATTAGGACTCTGTTTGAGACATACCTGGGTGTGATAGGTGGATTGGTGGGAGGGGCCTCTGCCCTTGCCCAGGCCTTTCTGATGGACACAGCCCACAGACCCAAGACAAGTGGGCCATTCTCACATCCAGATCTCAGGGACAGGCCCTGGCCAGGCTCCTTTCCTTCCCTGTCCTTCTCACTGCTGGGGCTGAGGATCCAGGAGGCTGTGCTCTGCTCCCTGAGGGTCAAAGGCATCCATGCTTGTTCTTGTGCCAACACTGTCACCCAGGTTGCCATTCTAAGCTGTCCAGTTCTTGGCAAAAACAGTGTTGGGTCTTGCTGAAGCCCCTGCTTCCTTCCAGGGCTCTCCCTGGGTTTCACCCTGGCAGCGGTGCATTGTGGGCAGGTTGGTGGAAGTTAGGTGGCTTCAGAGAGGGGGCGAGACCCTGCACTGAGGTCTTCTCCTACAGCAGGAACCCCAGTGACCTGGTTTCCCTTTGAAGGTCCTCCCTGCCAGTGCCCAGAGAAGTCACCGAGGAAATACAGATTGTATTTTTTTATTGCTCTCGCTGAGGAGTTGAGGCCCCTCTCACAATGTAAAGTGGTCGGTGGGCGGTGGGCGGTGACATCTGAGCCAGGTGCCTGGAGGTCAAGGCCCATCCTGGAGAAGGAAGTCCCCTGGGCCCTGCTATCTCCCTCCACCCCTGCCCCCAGGAGCTTCCTCTTGCTCTCACCCAAGCTGCCCTTGGTTCCCAGGTCCCCGACGAAGTGCCAGCAGTGCCCCAGCTCCCCTACCTGGGGCCTGGGGACGTGATCGGTGGTCCTACTACCAGGGTGCTCCGCGGCTGGGACTTCGTAGGGCTAGCCGTAGGGAGTTTCGTGGCGTTCGAAGGGGGAGGTTTCGTGGCTTCTATGAGCTTCTTCAGGTTTTTAAACTTTCCCAAGCTAGGGAACAAATCTTTGCAGAGATCATGGGGCCGCGATGTGCGTGGGGTGCCAGGTGTCTCCCTCCCACGCTGCGTACCTCCCTCCCGCCTCTCCCTCCCGCCGCTTCCTCTGCCCGCCTACCTGTCGTTGAAGATCTTCCCAACGTACTTGTTGAAATTCGCCAACCAGTTGAACAACCTGGGCTCCGGGAGGTCCTGCGGTGCCTGCTCCTTGCCTAGAGCGCCCTCGGGAGGTAGCAGCAGCGACAGTAGGCACACCAGCACTACTGCGCACGCGCAACGCTGAGCCTGCAGACCCCGCGGACAGCACCCGGCAGTCACGTGACGGCCCGGCGGGGTTTTGCCCAGCGCAAGGACTCGAAGTTACAGATGCCAGGCGGGATGGGAAAATAGGGGTGCGGGGGCACCCAGACCAAGGAGTGTGTCTGCCTCTGGGACATACACAGGTGTATGTGCGCTTTAAGGGACATCCGGTTGCCCAGGGTGAAAGGTGCACTTCTGGACGTGAACAATGATGCACACGAAACACCGAGATCAAAATGGACAGGGAGACCCGACCTGAGATGGACACGTGGCGTAGAGCCATCGGTCCCTCCCTCACCTCACTGACCTTTCTAGCAGACTCCTTGTTCACCCCCCCCCCTCCAGCCTCCCCTGCTTCCTTGCTGTTCCTCAAAAACACGGGACAGAACTGCTGCCTTCCTGATGCTTCTTCAACCAGACAGACATCGGCAGGGCCAATTCCGTTGCCTCCTTCAAGCATCAGCTCAAAATTCACCTTCTGAATGGGTTCCACGCTGACACCCCTATTTATAATTGCAACCCAGCTCCTCTTCTCGCTCTGCTTTTCCCTACTTACTATACTCTGTTTGTTATATTTATTGACTGAGTTCCTTCCCAGCCACACCTTCTGCCTCAATGTTAAATGCCTTGATAGCTGGCCTTTTACCTGTTTTATCTTATTGATGTAGCTCAGGCACATAGAACAGGGCCTGACACTTAGTAGGTGCTCAGTATTGCATGTTAAATGATTATCAGTCCCATACAGCAATGCCAGCCTGGGAATTCTGCCCCCTACAGCCCCCACCATGCCTAGAAAATTCTGCATCTATAACACAAAAGCGCATATACAAATTCAGACTGTGATGCCCATAAATATGATACACACCTACAGAGTCCCTGAGCCTTTCAATGCTCAACCAGGAACTCTTCTCATCCCCACCACCCCAAGCAGGGACAGGAAGCCCTAGCAGCTGTCTTAGTAGCCAGAATGGCTTTCCTCCATCATGCCCTTAGGGGGTCTGGGGAGGGGCCTTTGGTTTTAGTTTCCAGCCCCAATCTCCTGGAGGATACAGTTGACAGGGACCCAGACTTGGCCACCAGACATTACCATGATGCTGGGAAGGTGCAGCGACACAGCAAAGGGTCTCTGGCCAGGACCTATGAGGCTCTTTATAGTCCTTTGGATCCATAACCCCATCCTTCTCAGGCTCCACCTCTGGTTTCGCTTCCTGCTCCAGTGTCATGACCTGGGAATTGGGAACAGAGAGAGGGTGGGGGTGGAAGCACATGGGCTGCTAGCTGTCCTGACCAGGGCACAGTCCCTGCCAGGGACCCAAAAGGGTGGGTGGCAGAGGCGAGGAGGCACTAAGGAGTAGGGTAGCTTTTTGTTCCAAGATCACAGATCCTAGGGAGGAACTGTCTCTGGGTTGCTGGTGGGGTGATTGTCATTTTCCCAGAGGCTATTGGGGTTGGAAGGGAGCTGTGCTGTGAAATGAGACGGCCTTCCCATCCCAAGGGACTCCTTTCCCTGCAGGCCCCCATGTGGGACCCCAGAACCCCTTGCTCCTTCTGGCATGGCCAGTACTGGGGGCAGGGAGATGCAGTTTCCACCTGGGAGGTGGCAGCCCCACTGCCCAGTCTGGTGATTTTCTCAGTCTGCTCAGCCACATTGGAACCTCTGCTGGTGACCTGCTGAGGCTTCTGGAGGGTGGGGGATCTTGGCTGCTTCAATGATGAACCAAGGCTTTAGGGTACTCAAGCCACAGAGCCCTAGCTCTGTGGCCTGGAATGCTCCCTGCCTTTTTTTTTTTTTTTTTTGAGAGAGAGAGAATTTTTAAATATTTATTTATTTATTTTTTAGTTTTCGGTGACCACAACATCTTTATTTTATTTTTATGTGGTGCTGAGGATCGAACCCAGCACCCCACGCATGCCAGGCGAGTGCACTACCACCTGAGCCACATCCCCAGCCCTGCTCCCTGCCTTTTTAAAAACATTTTTTTAGTTGTCAATGGACTTTAAAATTTTATTTATTTATTTATATGTGGTGCTGAGAATCGAACCTAAAGCCTCAAATATGCTAGTAAGACCTCTACCACTGAGCCACAACCCCAGCCCTGGAATATCCCTTTTATCTGTATAATGTTGTGGCTTTTCTGAGGCAAGTTTGTGAAACATGGGTTGGTTTGTGTGTGTGTGTGTGTGTAGTGCTGGATTGAACCCAGGGGTCTGTGCATGTGAGGCAAGTACTCTACCAACTGAGCTATATCCCCAGCACATGGGTTGACTTTTAGGGGCACAGTAGGAAGATCAGGGTCTTTTGGGTGGGAATCCCAACTTCATCATTTCCTGACTATGTGACTTTGATCAGGGGATATTATCTCCCCTGAACCTACATGTTCTCATCAGTGGAATGCAGCCAGTTATACCTATAGCATGTGACTGATTTAACTACCAGCTCTGATGATGTAACTCAGTCCCTGGACAACTCCTGACATGAAATAGGTTTTTTGTTTGTTTGTTTTAGTACTGGAGATTGAACCCAGCAGCACTTATCCACTGAACCAAATCCCCCGCCATTTTATTTTTTATTTAGAGACAGGGTCTTACTAAATTGCTTAGGACCTTGCTAAGTTGCTGAGGCTGGCTTTGAATTTGTGATTCTCCTGCCTCAGTCTTCCAAACTGCTGGGATTACAAATGTGTGCCACTGTACCTGACTTAATAGGTGATTAACATGTGTGAGCCCCTTTATTCCTGGATTCATACTTCCCCCTCCCCATTCACACTTCTCACACCTTCATCCTCTTATTCAAATCTGTTCTCAGGGATTTATGGGATCTCTCAGTAACCCACTGAGACCAGAACTGCATTTTTCTAAGGAGTCAAGAATCTCCAGAAAAAGAAATGAGATCCTAATAATGAAATTCCTCAGTACAGGGTGGAGGAGATATCTGGGAGTCAGTGTATCCTACATATAACAAATAGTCAATTAGTCACAAACCCAGTGTGGAAATCTGCCCCCATCCCCACTACCACTCATTTCAGAACTGTCAAATTCTGGGTGGGTTAGAGGGGGTGCTCAGCTACTCTCATTCCTGGCCCCCACAAAAGAGAAAATGCTCAATGGGCTGAGCAGGTTGGGGGAAGAGGCTCAAAGGGCAGACACTCAATATCATTAATAACAATAGCTATATGAGCCAGGTGTGGTGGTGCATGCCTGTAATCCCAGAAAGCTGCAGCAGGAGGATTACAAGTTTGAGGCTGGACTCAGCAACTTAGTGAGACACTGTCTCAAAAAAAAATAAATAAATAAAATAAAAAGGGCTGGGGATGTAGTTCAGTGGTAGAGTGCTCCAATACCAGGGGTGTGATGGGGTGTGGACTATGAATACACAGCTATTTGCTAGTAACTGATACTCATTGTAGTTGCTCAGTGCCAGGCCTGGCATTCTGGCAAAACATTCTGTAGCATTATCTCTAGTGTCATTTAAATGACACTTGTAGGCATTATTATCATTTTTTCCACTGAAAGATTTTTTTCTATTGAAAGGTTTAGAGAAGCTAGTTTCTTATCCAAGGTCAGTGGATTCCAACTTTGCATGCTTATACATCCCTGGACAAGTCACTTTCCTTTCCTGAGCACAGTGTCCTTAACTGTGGGAGAACCTACAGCTAGATCAGAAGTTACTGGGAGAAGCTCAAGGGATATCCCTCAAGGTTTGGATGCTGCCCAAGACATGGGAAATCATGGAGCCCCTAAGTCTCCCTTGCAAAATGCTCCAGGACCTTCAGGAAAATCCCCTCATTTACCTCAGCTGGTTTGAGGTGGATTTTACTCGCTACCCAACCAAACCAAAGTGTATAAACAAATGTCCACTAGTAACTCTCCCATGACTTCCAGGATGAGGTTCAAACATCTTAGTATGTAATTTAAGGTCCTTCACAATGTGACCTCAGCCTACTTTTAAAAATCAACTTTTTTAAGAGAATAATCTACACACAACAATGCCCCCCCCTCATTTTAGCATACAGTTGGATGAGTTTTGACAAATATATAACCACCCATGCAATGAAGACCCAGGACATGTCGGTCACCCCAAGAGGCTGTCTTATGCCCCAGGCAACCACTCATCTGATCTCTCTAAGACCAGTTTTGTCTGTTCTAGAACTTCATATAAACCAAGCCGAAGGGTGTATTCTTTTTTTTTTTTTTTAACTTGGCATGTTTTTGAGATTTGCCCCCTATTATTAGGCATAGCAGCCATCTGTTCCCTTTTACTGCTGAGGAGAGCCCTTTCCTGTGAGGAGGCTCCACAAGTTGTCATTCTCTGTTTTGCACATTGCACTTCAACCTGGTCTCTTTAGTCATGCCTCCTGCTGTTCTTCCTTCATCTTATATGTCTGATCCTTAACTGTTTTTTTTTTTCCCCTAGGAATTACACCTGGGGGGCACTCAACCCCCGAGCCACATCCCCAGCCCTTTCTATTTTTATTTTTTTTAATTTATTTTTTAGTTGTAGTTGGACCCAATACCTTTATTTCATTTATTTATTTTTATGTGGTGCTGAGGATTGAACCCAGGGCCCCACACATGCTAGGCAAGGGCTCTACCGCTGAGCCCCAACCCCAGCTCCCTTTTTATATTTTATTTAGAGACAGGTCTCACTAAATTGCTTAGGGCCTTGCTAAATTGCTGAGGCTGGTTTTGAACTCTTGATCCTCCTGCCTCAACTTTCCGATCTGCTGGGATTACAGATGTGCACCACTGCGCCTGGCCCTTCACTTTTTAGACCCAGTGGCCTCCTGAATAGCCCTGCACCTTTGCATCCCTTTGCCTTCCTTTCTACTTGAAACGACCCTCTATGTCTCTGTCTGGCAAAATCTCACTGGGGGAACCAGTTCTGGAAACTATCTTTTGCAAAGATTCCCCAGCACCTTCTTGTCCTCCTCTTGACATCCCGGAGCTCTTGTTCTGCTCAGGTGTCTGAAATGACACTTCTCAGGGATTCGGATAGTGTATATACATGTTTGGCTTCTGTGCCAAACTGAACTCCTGGAGAGGAGAGTGAACAGCATCATATTTATGGTGTCCCACAGACACTGCCCACGACCAGGAATAAAATAACATTTCTGGTGTTTATTGAGCGAGCAAGTCTTGCCTGGAAGTCCAAATAGATACTTCCCTCAGTCTGAGGCCCATCCCAAAGGAGATAGGCCTGAGTTCCATTTCCCATCCCTGGGGTTTCTATGCGACAGACTCAACCCTTTTGTCCCAAGGAGCCCCTTTGATAATTTGGGATAGCCCTAGGGAGGCTGGAGGGACTGTTTGGAAGCTGGGCTACTGTGAATTAGTCTCTTGGTGTCCCTACCTGACCCGCTTTGTCCCACTCTCACTCAAAGGCCAAAGACGAAACTTTTGGCTGAATTCTTCCCAAAGTAGGGTGGATGTGCAGGTATTCTAAAAACAGCTCTCATCTTTGCCAAAGGAAGTAGCCTGGAAATTTTAGACTGGGAGCCCTCAATCCAAATTCAGGAATCATTTGGTATATCTCTATTCCATGGTATTCAGGAAGCATCTGTCCTCCCGGAGGGGATGGACCCTGCTCCAGGCACTGGGGACACGTTAGTAAATATCACAATATTTACTTTCTGGGAGCTTCAATTTCATGTGCCCTCATTTTTGGTAAAAATTTTATTGGGATATATTTCACATGTTATACAATTCACCCAGCTAGGTGAACAATGCACTGGTTTCTAGTACATTCTGAGAGCTGTGCAACCATAATCACAATCAACTGTAGAATATTCTGGTCACTCAAAAGGAAGCCTCATACCCTTTATCAGTCTCATTTCCCCTAGTCCTGGGCAACCAGAAATCTACTTTCTGTCTCTATGGACTTGTCTATTCTGAACCAGCCATATAAATGAAATATACAATATGTGGTGTTGGTGACTTTCTTTTTTTTTCACTTCACACAATGTTTTCAAGGTCCACCCATGTTGCAGTGATGTTATTATGTAATGTTCATCCATATGAACACAGAGCATATGTTACTATGTGACATTCGAAGGGCAGTCCAGCTGGGTACCGTGGGGCATGCCTGTAATTCCAGTGACTCCAAAGGCTGAGACCGTAGGATTGAAAGTTCAAGTCCAGCCTCAGCAACTTAGTGAGACCCTGTCTCAAAATTAAAAAAAATAAAAAGGGTTGAGTATGCAGCTCAGTGGTAAAGCACCTCTAGGTTCAATCCCCAGCACCAAAAGTGGGAGGGGGAGCAGTTCAGAAGATCACCCCTCACCTCTGTCTGACACCAACTGCAAGTTCAGGAGTCCCCAAGATTACCCTTGATTTTTATAACTTGCTAGAAGGACTCAAAGAACACACAGCAAACTCTTGTACTAATGGTGATGGTTCCTTACAGCTAAAAGATAAAGCTTAAAATCAACCAAAGGAAAAGGCAGGTGTATCAGACTCCAGGAAATTTGCAAACGTGGAGGTTCCAGTTGTCTTCAAGCCATGGAGTTTTGCACAATATGACTTTCTCAGGGGAGGGAGGGCAACCTGTTTCCGGTGCATTGCATTATATCATGGACTAACACAGGGGGCTCTTTTCCCAGCCCTCTTCCTCCTTCCAGATGGGGGTTCCACAGAAAGGGCTATCAACCTCACACCAGACCCCAGAGAAGTAGGAGAGAGTTTGACATTGATAATAAAGATGCCTATGAAAACCCTTTTTGGTGTGTATGAACATAAACATCTTTCATTATGTGGAAGTTGATCAGCTGTTTTTGATGTCCCTTTGTTAGGGCAGGACAGTCTCTCTCCACTGACTTCTGTTAATGGCATCAGCCTTGCCCCTGCTTTCAGATGCCAGGCCAGGAACAATGAGGAGCAGAGACCCCTGGCTCCATATGGCTGGGGCCAATCATCCATCTCGGAGCTTCAGGGATCTTAGTACCAAACAGAAGGCTGCTCTGCAGGGTGGCCCTTTTCTTTTCCCTCGGGTCTGAGGGGCTGGTTTACTTCCCTCACTTCTGAAGGGCAGGCCCTCCATATCCACAGCTGCCTTCCCAGGAAAGAGGCCTGCAGGTCCCCTCTGCAGTGAGCGGCCTGGCAGTCCTCACCTTGTTATGCGCTACCCTCACCTGGCACGTTAGTCAGTTTTCCATTACTCTAATGAAAAAGGTTTATTTTGACTTATGGTTCTAGGGGTTCCAGGCCAAAATTGTGCAGGCCCAATTGCTTTGTGCATCTGGCAAGAACAGCACAGCATGGCAGGAACTCAAGGTGTAACAAACCACTTACATCATGAGCCAGGAAGCAAAGAGCAAGAGAGAAGCTGAGAATGGGGTCCCACGATGCCCTATGAGGTCCTGCCTCCAATGCCCTAAGGACCGGTCCCTACTGTCTGAAGGTTCTACCATCTCCTCATAAGCCTTTTTAATATATGAAACTTTAGGGGACACTCACTTAAACCATAGTGCCTAGGGGACTTTACAAACCACTCTTGTATGGCCCTGTCCCCAGAGATTCTGCACCATATTATTATTAATTGAGCACTTACTTGATGGCAGGCACTGCTTTGGGTATTAGAGTGACAGTGCTCAATAATATTTAGTTGCTCTCCTCTTAGAACCTCACTCTCTAGTGGGGATAGGTATTTATTGAATAGAATTGTTAATATTTCAAGAAATGTCTCCCAAGAGGCCATTGCGGGAAATCCCTGTTGGAAAGAAGATTTTTAATTTTTTTATGAGCAGAGTGGAAAGTTGTTGCTTCAGATACACAGATCGATGGAGATGAAGGAGAATTTAGGGAACTAGAACTTATATCCATATGGCAGATGAGAAAACCAAGCCCAAATGACCAATTTCTGTGCTGGAGGAGGTAAATGCTCTCCAAAAGCTAGAAAGATCTTGCCTTTGGGCATCTCTGCTAAGAGCTGCCAAGTTGTCTTTGAGTCCAGCATCTGATGCCAAGTTAATAAAGGATCCAGGGCAAATTAGTAAAAGTATTTCAACCAAATCTAGATAAATTCAAGTTTGATTAAGTTGTGATAGATACCAAGTAAGCACTAGGAAGAAATTGTTTCTAGGGATTCATTTACTTAAACACTTATAAAGTCTTAAATTAAGTCAAATTCAAATACTATTTAAATTCAGCTGTTTTTGTGAGTTATTACATTTTTGTACATTGAAGAATAACTGATGGAAGACTTACTCAACTTCCTAAGCCCTTTTCCACCACTTGCTTACTGTGTGATCCTGGGTAAGTCACTTAATTCTTCTGACTCTCAGCTTCTTCATCTATAATGTGAAGCTAAGAGGCTGGGAGTGGTGGCGCATGCCTCTAATCTAAGTGGCTTGGGAGGCAGATGCAGGAGGATTGAGAGTTCAAAGCCAGCCTCAGCAAAGGCCAGGTACTAAGCAACTCAGTGAGACCTTGTCTCTAAATAAAATATAAAATAGGGCTGGGGATGGTGCTCAGTCATTGAGTGCCTCTGAGTTCAATCCCTGGTACCCCCCCCCCAAAAAAAATGAAGCAAAGAACAGAACCTGTAAAGATGCTGAGGCCCAGCATCTACAGTGGAGCCCGAGGCAGGACACCTGGGGTCAAACCCCAGCTCTACCTACCTGCATGATGCCTCTGGACTTGACCTCCCTGTACTCTGGTTCTTTGGCTGAGTCCTGCTGCCCAACTCCTGCACATTGCTGGTCTCCTTCAGGTGATGGCCGACACTCCTCTGTCCTGCCTCCTCCCCAAATGCTCTGGCTCATTTCCTCCCAGACCCCGCTTGTTCCCCACACCAGCACTTCAGGGCAGACAGCTGGAAGAGAAGGTGCCAGGGGCCTCAGAGTCCCTGTAGCATGGCAGGTGGCACAAGAGGCCCCCATTCTGCCCCCAGGCCCATTGGAGAGGAGTGTTGTGCAGGGTTGGCCCAGGTGGTTAACCCCCAATGTAGGGAGTGGCAGAAGAGCTTGGTGGGGGGAGGCTAGCACGAAGCAGTTGGTGCCAAGCAGAGCTGCGGCAAAGAGATGTCATGTGGTTGAGGCAGAGCAGGGACAGAGAATCCTCTCTGGGACTGGGGCCTCTCTGCTTTCCTGGGAAGGGGTACAGCTAGGGCATGACCCAGACTCCCCCATCATAGCTCACAAAACTCTTTCAGGTGACCATCCCATGCAGTCTTCCCAGAGCCTTCGAGGTAGATATTATCTTGTCCACATGACAGCAGGAAGAGCCCAGGTCAGGTGAAAGTGGCGAACCCAAGGTCGCCCAGGACCTCCTTGGCCCCTGGCCTTCTCCCTCAGTCTCAGCTATGACCCACTCTGGAAGTGCTGCCAGGGCCATCAGGGAGAAAAGCAGTACTTGGAGTGTGTGTGTGTGTGTGTGTGTGTGTGTGTGTGTGTGTGTGTGTGAAGCCTTTCTCTAGTCACCAGTTCAAGTGCTAACGTGCCTTTGTCTTTTTTTTTTTTTTTTTCTCCAAATAGCAACTCCAGTACCTCGCACAGTCCTGGAGGTGTCTAACCTAGGTTGGTTTGCTGCTTCAGTCCCCTCATTGCTCCTGCTGTCCAGAGGCTCCCTGCGCCTCCTCACCCTGCACCCCTGCCTGTTCAGGGTCTACAGGGCACTCCAAGGCAAAGATGCATTTGTTGGGGGATTGCTAGCAGTGAACATTGGGTTATTGGGGTGGGTAACAGGACTCCCCTGTAGTGCCAGGGTCTGTGCTGACACTTATAAGCTCTTCCCCACTTTGGTGGTTGAGTAGCTATTTCCTCCCCTCCCCGAGAGTGCCCACATCAAAGCCCTACATACCTCTGTGGAAGCACTGGAGGGAGAAGAGGTTAAGAGAAGCTGGTGCCATAGACGGGGCTGGGCGAAGTGCCAGTAAAGGGTATGTGGGCAGCAGGAAAAGGACATGCTATCTGTATCAGATATACCTGGGGCTCCACAAGCCCTGGGGTGGACTCCCCCTTCCCCAAGAGGACCTGAGATCAGTCAGAGCACATCAGATGATCAGAGACAGGGACTATCCGCCTACTACCCAGCTGGCACCTAGCTCGAGGCTGCCCAGACTTACTCCCAGAAAGGAACTGCATTTATGGAGCAACTTCTGTGTGTCTAGTTCTGCATCTGGCGGGTACACAGCATCTGTCTTCCCCCAAGGTGGAGGCTGTTATCCTCATTGTGCAGATGAGGAAACTGAGGCTCAGCAAGGTTATGTAACTAGTCTAAGATACACACAGTTTGAGCCTGGATTTCAACATAGGATTTCAACTTCCTGCTCTGAAAGGGTGGCAGGGAGGGTAAACCTAGGAGGCAGGGTGAAGTGCAGCAAGTCCTGGGCCAGGGTATGGCAGGGCAAGGAGGGCAGGAGGCTGCTGTAGAGTGAAGTTTGGGGTCTCTGCCCTCTGATAGGCAAACTGATGTGAGTGCAGGGTACCAGATGTGGGTGGTGATGGAGGAGGCTTTAGGCTCTGTCTTGCATACTTGGTCCTCCACGGAGACCTCGGGTTGGTTCTCCTGGAGAGGAGGCAAAGCTACCTGCATGGATGCTGTGTGGAGGGGGACACAGTGTTTCCTTTAGGACAGTAATTTCTGAAGTGGGTGCACCTGGGAATGTGCAAGATAATTCTTCAGCATATGGGAAGAAAATATTGCAATTTCTACTTACAGAATAAAAGTAATCTTTTAAAGTTTTTGTGTCTGGGAATAGTTTCTACATACATAATAGTTCAATAGCTTGGATACAATGATTTTAAGCAAATATTTATATTTATATAATGTGTATATAATATCTTATCTATCTTGGCACTGAGAGATTCAAAACAATTCTTGTAAGTTTTTCTGTAGTTGTACATGGACAGCATGCCTTAATTAATTAATTTATTTTTATGCGCTCTGCCACTGAGCTACAGCCCCAACACCTTCCTTCCATTTTTTTTTTTAAAGCTGAGTTGTATAACCAATAGAAAAGGTTTCCAGAATAAGACTCCAGCAAGTTGTAGGGGTAGGAGCAAGGAAACCCTGAGGTGGGTGTAGACAAAGTAGGATAGCCATTGGCGGCCCCTTCTGGTCCTTGCTGGAAGTGCAACATCACTCCACGTAAGGCCAGCTTTGATAGAAATTCACAATCCCCCTTGAATTTTATTTCTCTCTGTGCCTGGATTCCCAAAGCTCTGGGCTGAACACTTACCAGAGGAAAAAAATCTTAATTTCAGGGGAATCAGAGACACTGCCTGCACCCTATGGACCTCTGAGGTTGGGGAAGAGAAGAAGACAGAGCTAATAGAGGCGGAGGATAAACTCTTCCCTGGGGTGGGAAACCCCTAATACCCTGTGTTATATCATAGACCTCTCAAACCTGCTTCCCTTCCCAGCTATTCCATTTCTCACCAGTAGCACCCCCACTGCTTAGAACTGCACCTTTGGGCACCTCTATTAGAACATTTAACTAAACCATCAGAGATTTCTTTTGCATCCAGATGAGACCCCTCTCTCCTACCTCCACCCTGAGGAGGTCAGGGCCCTGATCTATCTCAATACCACAGAAATTGGCATCTTGTCTGTGACAAACAGGAACATCCTATTCTGCATCAAGAAACGTTTCTGCCCACTCTGTAACCTCACCAGGCTTTTATGAGAATCAAACAATTGATCAATTTTAAGGTTTGAACAGATAGGAGAGGTTGGTGTTTTGCGGGGCCTTTATTATAATAAGAGATACTTGTGCACTAAGCGGGGAAGGCAACCTGTATAGATAATGAGTAGGGTTCCACCTCCCCAGGTGGACTAGAATCTGGAATCTCACCCTTCCTGGGGATCCTGAATGGACAGGAGGTTTGCAGTGGATTGCTGTGGGGTTAATAGTTGCCTGATTGAGAAGTAATTATTTTGGAGGGATTCAAGATTTTTCTCTCCCAACCAAATGTAAATAGCTAAGTGATTTCCAACTATAGGTGGACAGGCGAGAGAGTAATGTTGTATTTATAATAGGAAAAGACTTCTTTTCCTGAATTCAATCAGGAGGATTTTCTGGCTCAAGAGAAGCAATATTGTCCAGAAAGCCTCTTTAGGCTGACCGAAGCCGGCAATTCCAGTTACTGCCATCTGGGGTTGCTTTCTTCTCCTTCCCCAGTAAATGAGGAAGTGGCTTTCTGTGGTCTTTCCCTATATACCCACACCAAAACTTTTATCCAGGGGGCTGAAGGGTCATCTGAGTTTCCTGGATCCACATGACCAGTTCCTTGTTTTCAGGATGGATTTTCAAATTTAATCCACCTCTGAGATTTCCAGAATGTAATCCATTTCTGATTTTAGACATCCACTTAGCAAGTGTGGAGGGATAACCCACCACATATTGCCAAGGGCCGTTGGAGGGAGTGAAAAAGAGACAAAGGCTGGAGAAGTATGCCTCTGGCCCCAAATGCAGGGACACTGAAGAAGGTTGGTCCTAGGACTGGACTTCACCTCTGGTATTCTGAGGCTGTACATTATCTTTTACTAACAGGTCTAGGTGGAGCCAGAGGCTGAGCTATGGTAATGGTGAAGGCCAGCTAATGGGTTTAACTTTATCTTTTCTGTTTGATGCTGAAAGTTGAAACCCCCATCTCACCCATGCTATGCAATGTGTGCTCTATCACAGAGCTACACTCTGTTTTTGATGCTGGGAATCAAACCCAGGGCCTCATGTATACCAGGCAAGCAACATTCCCAGTGGCTCCACCCTCTTCTTTTTTTTAATTTTGAGACAAGGTCTCACTAAGTTGGCTAGGTCTCTAAATTGCTGAGGTTGTTCTTGAACTTGCAGTTCTCCTGCCTCAGCCTTACAGTCGCTGGGACTACAGGAGTGTGCCACTTGCAGTCTCTCTTTAGTCCTTGAGATGGGACTCAGGAAAGACAGCGAATTATCTCTTCCTTTATTCCGTGGACAGAAGCTTGGACCAACTGGCCCATCCAGGACTAAAATGGGGTCTTGAACCCCTTCACGAAGACATTTCCTATGCTCACCACCGGTACTAGGGATTGAACCCAGTGACACTCTACCACTGAGAACTACATCTCAAGCCCTTTATTTATTTATTTTAGACAGGGTCTCGCTAGCCTCAACTTTCGAGCCCCTGTCTCAACCCTCGGAGCACCTGGAAATGTTTACTGGGAATGCTACCGCGGCCGGACTCTTAAGACGTGGTCTCTCTCTCTCTCTCTCTCTCTCTCTCTCTCTCTCTCTCTCTCTCTCTCTCTCTCTCTCTCTCTTTCTCTCTCTCTCTCTCTCTCTCCAAACTTTCTTTAAAGTCCGAGATCCAGCATCCTTAAAAACTGCTCCTGAGCCCGAGGCAGCTTTTAACTTCCTCCCATTCCTTTTCCAAATTGTGAAGCAGGATAACAAGGAAAGGTGAGTCGTACCTGGAACTGGAATGGGTCTAAGCGGTCCCATTGGGTTGTTTTCACCATCGCCCCTTTAAGGGATTCCCGGGCGCCAAGGGACACTAGTGGGTATGGGCACAATGGGAGTGGGTCCAAAGTCGTAGGTCTGAGCGGTAGCTCCTAACCATCACGTCCCCTCCCACCCACCAGCTGCTGGGAGACTACTTTCCTTGGAGTCATCCCGCCGCATCCTAATCTCCCTCCCTTCTCCTTCCCTTTTTTTGTCTCCGCCCCCTCGCGCCGAGGAGGACTTGCCGCTTTAAGAGCTCGGCTAGCGATTGACAAGCAATAAACGCTGAGCGCCCGGCTGCGCTGGAGTCGCCCGGAGCTAGGGGCTCCCCGGGGCGCAGGTAGGTGTCCCCAGGCCCCTGGGCCTGCACCCACCCTTGGACCCCTGTCTCCTTTTAGTTCTGGCTCGGCACTTGAGGCTCTATTTTCTGGGTCCAAACTCCCCGGCCCCTTCCCACAGGCCGGTGCCCTCCCTCTGCAGCCCCTGCCCCCAGGCCCTTTCTGGGACGCCCGTAGGGAGAACCAAACCCGCTGACCAATGACGCTGGCCCTCGTCCCTGCGATAGGGGCTCCGCAGAGACATCTGACACCGAGGTGGCGAGCTGCGCGGAGCTCAGGTATCCGCGATTCTTCTCCCGGGGCGGTGCGGATTGGGGGGACTTTGAGTCCCCGCATTACGTAAGAACCGCGCTGGAAACGCTTCCGGCAGTGGGGGAGCTAGACTGAGGTCGTGCAGAGTCCCCTTGCTACCCCGCCCCCCAGGAGACCAACATCTCAACCCTCTCTGGGAGGGGGTCCCGGGAAGGGGGCGCACTGCTTTCCCCGCCTCCCAGGCTGTAAAGGGGAGGGAGGTTGGGTGTGTGGGGGGCGGCTAGGGTTAAGGCCTGGGGACTTGCGGGAGAATTAGTGCCAGAAGCGAGGATCCAGGGTCAGAAAGTTAGGTCTATCTAGGGGGGTGGCGGGGAATGAAGACGGGGGTGGGGGGGCAGTCATTCAGTGACCTCATCCCCTGGTCTCCAGCGGGCGCGCAAGCAAAGAGCCTTCTTTGATGGCTCGCAACACGCCCCCCTTTCCCCAGGTCCTAGCGCCCAGCGGGTTAGGACTAGGTTCGTGGGGCAGGGGCGCTCTGATTGTAAATGTGAGCACGTCGGCCCGATCTCTCGACCCCATCAACTGGCCCTCAGTCTTGTCCAGCCCTGCCCACGACCTTTCGGTCTCCAAAACGCCTTTGTTAGTCCTTTCTCCTCCACACCTCTTTGTACGCGCATGGATGGAGGGTGGGCGGGGGGTTGAAGGAAACCTCCCCCTTTCACTGCCCGCCTGCCTCGCCTACGGACACTCTGGGGGAATGTGAATAGCTCAGAGGCAGGGGTGAGAGGGCTTCCGGGCCCAGGTTTTTGGAAGCCGAGGTGCGGATTCTCCGATGCCTGGGCCGCAGATCTTGGCACGGACCCAGGCTGTCTTGCCTGGCACTGCCGTTCTCCTGTGGGCACAGCCGCGCCCCGCCCTCTCCCGGGCTTGGGTGGGGGTGGGGCAGAGAGAGCTGACGCCGTGGGAACCGACTCCCCAGGGAGAAAACCCAAGCAGTCTGGGCCAGACTCCTGGGCTAGAGATTCCATACAGGATCCTTCCTGCCTCTTCCCACCTCCACATTCTCCCCGCTGATCCTGCATGTACCTCTATCAGGGAGAGAAGTACCAACCAGGAGAGACCTCCCCTTGCTATCTAGGAATAGGGACAGTGGGCATTGGTACCAGAGGCACTGCTGGCACAGTGGATCCTGAGCTTTTTTCCTGGCCTGAGAAATGGTTTCCTTCCTTTCCCTGAAAGCTTCTCCTATGTCCTCAAGAGCAGGTTCAGGAGGAGGGGGAACCATCCATTTCCTTTACCTGTGCAATTTCTGCCACCTGAGCACAGGTAACTGTCTCAGGCCTGGGAGAGGAATGGAGCAGAGAGGGGATTTTGAAATCAGGTAGTAGTTCCTCTGAGAAGAATCTCTTTTTTGTGTGTTTGGGGGGGAGGAGGTAAAGTTGTTGTGGCTCCCCAACCCCCAGGCCCCAGTAGGCACTCAGTCCTAAAGTGGGCACTGCCAGCTGCTTCCCCCCACTCCCCCACCCCTGCTGTGAGCCACTGCCTTCTGTTGTCATGGCAACTGGGGAATTAGGGTTTTATCCAGCAGCATATACCCAGGAAAGCAAAGGAAGGAAGAGAGTTGACCTAGCTTGGGGAGGCCCTGGGATGGGCACTGGGGCTGCAGAGTCCATGCCTAATTCTGCCCTGAGCCCCTGTTCTCCGTGTCTCAGCTCTGGGCTAAGAAAGTGAGAGGAGAGAGAAAGGAAGCCAGACAGACCTTGGGGAGTAGGATATTCTTCCTGTCAGCCAGACACAAATGTTTGGAACATCTACATCATGTTAGGCCTGGGTACTAGAGGCAAATAAAATGGACGTGGTTCTTACTCTCATGGAGCATACAGTCTGGGAACACTTGCTGCCCTGCTTTTGACTCAAATTCTGGACTATACCTACATGTCTCTCACTTAAAAAAAAAAAAAGACAGATAGTAGGCAGAAACACTATTTTTTTGCTGTTTGTGTGTGTTATTGGGTATTGAACTCAAGGGTGCTGTATCACTGAGCTACCTCCCTAGCCTTTAAAAATAATTTTTTTTTTTTGAGAGAGGTCTAGCCAAGTTACACAGGCTGGCCTTAAACTTGGTCCTCCTATCTCAGTCTCCTGAATTGCTGGGATTACACAATGTGCACCACCAGAAACACTATTTTTTAAGAGTAATAAAACCCAGATTTTTATTGTTGCTGTCTATTAGCTTTGTGACCCTGAGCAAATCATTAACTTCTCTGATCCTCCCGGTCCCCTCTTCCTCATGCATGGGCATGTAATCCACTCTTCTTGCCTCCCAGGGAGCTTGGGATATCTGTTGTTAACCAGTTCCCAGTTTCTGAGCAGTGTCCTCTCCCTACTTTGGGGATGTTCCTGAAGGGGGTCCCTTTCCTACTCCCTGTACCTTCTCATCCTCCTCTCTCCCCCTCCAGGAGAAACATTTCAGAGCCCTTGCTGATCTCACCATGCCAGTTGCTGCCACCAACTCTGAGTCTGGTAAGAAGTGGGTGAGGCTGTCAGCTAATTTCAGTAGTTCAGAGGTTGCCAGGCAAAGATTTGGGGGTGGTAACAGCAATCAGACACTTCCACAGCTACTCCCCCAAACACTCACCCATTCATTCTGGGCATCTCCTCTCTGTGATAGGATAGAAGAAAGGAGGAATAAAACCTTCCCCTGCCCAAGGGAGGGCTGGAGACGGTACAATTCATCTTTGGGGAGGGCAGGAGTGCATGTTCCAGATACAATTCTCATATTATTGCTGGAGGGCAATGGCAGGAGGCAAGGCTGGTTAGAGAAGTGCCCTCAAGAAGTGGCCTAGGAACTAAGGCTTAGAAATGGCTTGGGGATAAAGGGACTGTAATGGCACAGTGGTGCCATGACCTCTAGACCAGCATGGGCTGAAGGTGGAGAAGATAGGGGTATAGGAAACTGTAAATGAAGGGGCAAGAATACCAGGTCAGGATGTCTGGACATGGTTCTGTAGGAGGTTTCAGGGTAAGGGAGTGGGCTGCTCAAACTGGGAGAGGCCAGGAGCCAACTGCCGAACCCCAAGGAGCCTGATTTTCCTCTTTTGCAAAGAATTGATGTGAAACAGAGGAGAACATGTTCCTGTGAGCAGCATTCACAATTATGCTGCTGCTGCTGCTGCTGCTGCTGCTGCTGCTGCTGAATTGTTTGTTATGACATTGATCTTGTGCCTTGATTCAGTCACCTTTCTTTGGTGACTTGTTTTTCCTATGATGAGGTGATAGGACAAGATCTTAACTTTTATGGGTCCTAGATCTCTCAGAATCTGATGACAGCAATGGGCCCTCTCCATAGACATGTTCTTTCATGTCCCAAATTTGCATTTTACTCCAGGGGCTTGTGGATCCCCTTGAGTGCATTCAGGGACCCACCAGATTATGTTCCCTGTGCTAGAAGCTGTCTAAGGGGCCTGGCAACTGCCTGCAAGCTCTGGTTTTGCTCTGAGTTATCTGAATCTCCCCCTGCTTGGATGCCTCCAGTGTAGCTCCTTCCTTGCCCTGTGTCCTTCTGTTCACTCTGCAAGATGTTTTGGGGTTCCCACTTTGCTTAGAATAACTCCTAGTGTGAAGGGAGTTTGGGTAGCAACCAGAACCTACCCTGTGATACCCTTGTCGCCTAGGAAAGGCTTCTTCTCCATGCAGTGGAGGGACTGTAGGAATGTCTCAGTTTCTATAGCCTTGGAGGGCTCAGTGCCTCTATCTCCTGTCCAGCCTGCTGGCTCCCTGAGCTTTCCCTCTGCTTCAGTCTGCCCGAGCCCTACTTGTAAGCAGCTTAGGGGTTAATTAAACTTATCCCTGAGCCTGTGATTAAAGGCCTTTCAATCTGGGGCTGCCCAGTAAACCCATTAATAGTGCCCAGCAGGGAAATAAAGGGAGGAGCAGGCCCAACAACTAAGCTTCCCTGCTTCTGGTCACTTGATGGAAGCATGGTGGGGACAAAGTGTAGGACTCAGGGGTATGGGTGTGGGACCTGCTTTCTCAAAGGACTTCTGAGGTCTCTGATCTCCTGGATGTGGTGCCATGGGCTGCTTCTGGCTTCTTATATCCAAGACAAGAAGTACAGACTGCTTCTCTTCCCAGAACCAGCCCTCTGCCACCACTCCAGGCTCTGTTAGCCCCTGACCTCAAAAATTTAATGTTGGATTTTACACCTTATCATCTGGTGGTCATTATATTTCCCATGGAACTGACAGAGAGAGAGCTGTGCCCCACCTCAGAGGTCAAGCTTCCTTCCCCTTCTCCCTTCCTTCCCTGGGACATCCCTGCTTGTGTTCTGCAGAGGGTGAAACTAGCAAGGTTCTTCTCCCACCCTTTCCTGCAGGCCCATATGGTCCTTGGCATTTGGGAGGAAACAGAACAGTGTATTCCTCTTGCAGAGAGACCCCACCTCTACTTTGAGTTAAGGCGAGGAGCCCTTTTCCTGAGGGTTGGGGTGAGTTGGGAGGTGTGTGGGCAATGATACAGGCTGAGAGTTTAGAGATCTTGCCCCTGACCTGCAGCCTTGCTTTCTTTCCCCTTCACCAGACTCCCTCCTTTCTTTGAATCAAGGCAAGGATCCAGGACTGCTTTCAGGTTGAGCTGTCCCTTTAAATTTCTCTCAACCTGGGTTACTGTCCTATGTGTAATCCTGCCTGCTGCCATGGCAACCAGGGGTGCAAGGGGACCTGGTGCCACTCCTCAGGGAATGGCTGACTGGTGGCTGCAGCACCTCCCTGGTGGTGGTCTCAGGGGTACTAGAACTTTAGAGGAATGGGGCAGTGGACTGCAGTAACTTCCAAGTCCCTCCCTTCTGTCCACCCTTATTTCTGCTGCATGAACATGCATTCACCTTTTCCTTCCCTTCGTTCCAAGATGCCTGACTGGCCTCCTGGGCAGCACCCCTCATCCTGAGGCCCAGCTAATGGGAGATGGGGAGGGAGGGAAGCTACATGTGAGGCAGGCTCAGGAGGGCTTGAGGCTTCCCTGCCCCGGCGGTGACCCCTCTCCAGAGCGGACAGCAGGAATGGTCGACTGCAAATGAGGGGCTTTTGGGTTGAGGTATCTGCCTCATGTCACTACCTCCAGGAAGAGGACCGAGTTCTTCCCGGGGGCTTCCTTTGACTAAAGGGGTCATAGGGTCTGGAGAAAGGGCATAGGAAATAGGGCCTGGAGAAGGGACAGAGAGCAGCGGTCAGAAGGCTCAGGGAGGAGGAGGCATAGGGTGTATTAGAAGGACTTCCAGAAAAGAAGGATTTAGGAACAGCATGGGGCCAAGACCCCTCTGCCCACAGGCTGGGAGGCGAGGGTCTCTGGCACTGTACCAGTCCCAATGTCCCAATGGGCATCATACTGATCCCGTGGACCCCCAAACCTTCTCTTAGCTGCCGCCTCCTCACTTCCAGTGATACTTAATATTGGGGATCAGGCCAGCCGAAGGGTGACTCTCTCTTGCCACCTCCCTCCTCCCACCAGTCACCGCCCCTTCCCACTCGGCAGCGCCCGGGGTTTTGGCCAATGAGCTAGCCGGTCGGGGCGGCAAAGCCTTGCTATTGGCTGATTCTTCAGCGCTCCTCGAGTCCCGCCTTCACCAGCGCAGCCCGGGTCTGGCCGGGAAGGCTGCTGGGGCGGCAGCGGCGTGAGAGGCTACTCTGGGAGCCCAGAGCGGGGTCGCCATGGCTGGCAGCCCAGGCAGCGGGGCCTCTTTGGAGGGGATATCCCTGAGCTCCTCTGAGGAAGCGGAACTCCAGAGGGAAGGTAGGGAGAGATGGAGCGGGGAGACCTGGGGGGAAGCCGGCCCCTTAACTCATCCTCCCCTTCGTGGGTTTTGGGGCATCTAAAGGGGGGTGCCCTAGGAACGGGCTCCTGGGAGCCTGAAAGTTCTGGGAGCTCGGCCCTCAGGAGAACTGGCCTAGGCAAGGGACACCACCTCCCCTGACTCAGTCCCCAGCCTTAGCTGGCATGACTAGTGTTGGTGGATCGCTGGCTTCTGAGCCCTCACGGATGCCAAGTCCAGGCCTGGACAGGATCTGGAGAGCAGGCTCCCAAGTTGTTTCTGGAGAAGATGGAAAAGAGGAGCAAGAAGGGGATGCTAGCCCAGGAGTCCCTGAGCCATCTTGCCCGGTTCAGCGCACCCTCCTGCCACCCCCAGTACTTCCTGAAGGAGGAGAGGACTGACAAGAGTGTTGAGGGATCTACCCCTCTCCTCCAGGGCTTGGGTGCTGCTATGCAGATGTAGGCGTGGGTGGCAGGGTGACAGAGTAATGATACCCTGTGCCCATCTCTGCCCCCAGCTGGGCACACTCCACATCTTTTTTCCTTCTCCTGGAACTTGCTATAGCCTGTAGCTACTACCTCTAGAAGTGGGTGAAAGCAGCCCTCACTTCAGATATTGATGACCATTGCTGTGGTCCAGCTTCAGGTGTTCTCCTGCCCATCCCATGCTGAGTGCTCATTCTTAGGATGACTTGGTCTGACCTCTTCCCTTGGGTATATATTGTCATCCCAGGTCTTAGGGTGCCTGTTTCCTCAGCTTCTGACAATATTCTAGGCCTTTGCTTTGACTTATCCATGTTAATTTCTCTGTGATTACAGATCATTGTCTATCAGACCCAAAGGGAAAGACTGAGGCCAATGAGGGTCAGTGATTTGTGCAATGCCATACTGAATTAGTGGTCCCCCCAGGACTGGATGCCACATTGGCCTGGCCTCCTGAATGGTTGCCTGCTTGACTTTAGGCCTATACTCAGGGACAGGCTGTCTCTCTTGTTCCTGAGCCTGCCCGTGGCAGGTGACTGAGTCCTGAGGTTTCAACCCATCCAGAGGTTGAATGAGGAGCCTGTGGTTCTCTGTTTCAGGGCAGAATCTGGAACCTTATTCCTTTTCTCTCCCCCACCTCAGAGTCCACTTTCTGTTGCCTGGAACCTTCTGCCTGCCAGGATGGTCTTACCCAGGGTGGAAAGAATAGGCCAAGAGAACTGTCTCCTGCCCCTAGTTCCTCTGTTTCAGGCATTCAAGGCTTAGGGTGCCAATGCAGCAGGAAGGGAGGGCTGGCTTCTGTAGGAGTGGAGGTGGGAGGAGGTATCATGGTATGTTGGGATCTTTTGTGCCCAGTCTGTACCTGAGTGTCTCACTGCCTGCCTCCTCCCCACAGCCATGCAGCAAGTCTTGGACAACCTAGGATCTCTCCCCAATGCCACGGGGGCTGCGGAGCTAGACCTGATCTTCCTTCGAGGCATTATGGAAAGTCCCATAGTCAGATCCCTGGCCAAGGTACAGTGCTCCAGGGAGGTGGGCATAAGGGCACTGGGAATGGGACATGTGGCACAAGAGGCCCCAAAGGGGTGTGTGGAAAACATCACATCCCAGTGATGACCCTGAGGCTGCAGGTAAAGAAGATGCCCCCACACCTGGCCAGTGAATGTGTAGATAAATGTTGGTGACTGTCATCTTGTGGGGGGCCTGATTTGAGGGGGAGGTGAGCATGCCTGTGGCTTGTAATCTCCACAGTTCTCCTTGCCCATTTCTCTGCCTTTGGGTGTTTGCGTAGGTGTATCAGATGGGAGAGTCATTAGAAGGGAAAATTATAATACAGTTTGTTAATGGCCATGCTAGAGACAGATGCACAGCATTCTGGGTGGGAGGGAGTATGGAAAATAGGTGCCTAACGGAGTCTGGGAGGCAAGGGCTGCAGAGGATTCTTGGAAGAAGGGCCCCCTTGGCCAAGTGTGGAATGAGAGGAGGGGTGGGCATCCTGGGCCCCCCGGGAAGAGCTTGAGCAGAAACACAGGGGTGAGAGGGAGTTGGAAGTGTGCGGGGGACTGAGTGCTGGTGTGCTGCTGGAGCCCCAGGCAGAGACAAAGGAAGTGAGCTGTGGAGATGGTGGCAGGTTGTGCAGGGCACCGGAGACCATGCCAGGAATACAGCATCAAGGAGGCTTTGTGTGCTTTAAGCAGGGGGGTGATGGCGGCATAGGGGTGTGTAGGAGCATCCCTTTGACAGCCATATGGAGGACAGTTGGAAGGTCACATCTGGAGTGGCAGAGTCCAGCTAGGGTCCATGTGGTAGTTCAAGTTGGAGATATTGAGAGACATGTGGAGCTGAGGTGACAGAGCTCCATGGAAACCAGGAGGTGGGGTGGGGTGGCAGCTCTGCCACAGGGAGGAGGACCAGCGAGCCTTCAGCTGAGGGAGCAGGCATGGGCGGCAGGAGAGATACTTCCTGTCCCAGGCAGAGGTGAGGTTCAGAGGATGCCTGTGGCCAGCTTAGAGGCGAAGGTAGGTATTGTAAGAAATCAGGCCTCCTACCTAGATTTCTCCATGATTTCTTCCCATAGTGTGGGAAGACTGAGGCAGTCCCCTTCAGTGAATGGTGGCAGGGGTGACAGGAAGTCAGCGAAGACAGTGATGAGGGGAGAAGGCAGTACAGCTAGGTGGAGGGTTTTCTACAGGGCAGAGGAAGGGCCTCTGTCACAGGCTGGCTGTGGCTGGCCTCCGTGCAGCTGTGGAAGAAGACCACGTCCTGCTGGAGGGAGCAAGCTGCTGCATGGGACGCTGTGTCCCTGGGACACAGCCTGGACATATTATTGTCTGTGAAGGTCCCCAGAGGTTGTTAAGAGCAGGTGAAGAGAAGCCAGAAAACTGATCTCATTGGAGGAAACAGGAGAAAGGCTGCTTTTCATTCAGTGACCCAGGAATTATATGCACTTATCCAAAATAAAAGCAAAGAATTATGCACATTTCAAACATTGAGAATGTAAGCTCCACAGGGCAGGGGTATTTGTTTGGTTCACTGCTGCGTCCTCAGAGCCTGAGATGGTGCTTGGTGCACAGTGGGTGCTCACTGAATGTGTTCAATGAGCCCTGAAAAGAATATAGCAAACTTCTAGGCACCCATCTCCAAGAGGGTAATATCAGCCATAGAGGCTTTGGAGTTCTCTCTCTCTGTCTATCTCTCTCCCTTTCTCTCTCTTTCTTCTGGGGATTGAACCCAGAGGCACTCTATCCTGAGCTATATTCCCAGACCTTTTTTTGTTTTGTAATAGAGTGTCTCTAAATTGTCAAGGCTGGACTCAAACTTGCGATCCTCTTTCCTCAACCTCGGAGATCACTGGGATTACAGGTGTGTGCCACCACACCTGGCTGCTCTTTGTTTTTTTAAGAAATAAAAAGTATGATACTGTCAACACCTCCTTTTCTCTTGTTTCCATTGCTTCCCTTCCCTAAGGGTAAACACTAGCTAGAGATTGACAATGTCATTTCGGACTGTTTGCTATTCTTGCCTACATTTGTGTTTAGCCACAAACAATATACCCTTGTTATTTGCATGTTTAAACTTTATATAAATGGGATAACAATATAAGCTGCTTGTTTTTGAGATTTCTCATTCATACAGTCATATAGTTATTGCCATAATTATAGATAGATTAATTTTCACTGTCAGGTGTTATCCTAATTTATTAATAGAGCCCAGTTTATTTATTGGTTCCCCTGCCAAGAAGTAGCTACATTGTTACTTATTTTCCTCTAATAAGGACAGCACAGCGGTAACAACCTCCTGTCCATCTGTTTCTGCACATGTGTGAGTTTCTCTAAGGTGGACCCCTGGCATTTGACTTGCTGAATATGTGGATATTTGAACCTTAACGTCTGAAACCCAGGGGACAGACCCAGAAAGCTGAGGGTTCTGAAAGAAAGTCAAGTCTGGCAGGAAGATCATAAATCCAGTGAGTTGGCTGTAGACAGCAGGTGGAATCCCTGGCAGGTGGCTGGCATCTGGGAGGACTGACATGGATCTAACAGCAGGTTTCCCAATAGCAGGCAAGGCCAAGGTGAGGAATCCAAAGCAGGTGACATTCAGAAATCTAGAAAAAAATTATTATCTGTGGAGACTCCTGCCAGTGGAGAGTAATGGGAAGGCAATATATGAACTAATCCACGTGAGATAATGAGGAAAGAACATGGAGTTTAGAATCCAAAGACTCACTGATTGGCTGTGTAACTTTAGTATGTCTGTCAACCTCTCTGAACCTTGGTTATTTCCTTTGAGAAGCAGAGAGAATTATGCTTAGCTCTCAGAGTCATGGTGGAGCTGGTGGAGGTCATAGATTTGACAGTGCTTTTTAAACCATCAAGAGTTGTTGTCCTGTATCCCGGTGTAGTGGCACATTCTTGTAATCCCAGGACTTGGGAGGCCAAGGCAGGAGGATTGCAAATTTGTGGCCAGGCTCAGCTAGGCCCTAAGCAACTTAAAGAGATCCTGTCTCAAAATAAAAAATAAAAAAGGGCTGAGGATGTAGCTCAGTGGTAAAGCTTCTGCGGTTAATCCCCAGTACCAAAAAAAAAAAAATAATAATAAGTTATGCTATGTTCTTAGCCATGGATCTGAATTCCTCATGAGGGCTCCAGGCCTGAGGTGAGGCTGGGGTAGAAGAACTGGCAGAGCAAGCCAAGGCCCTTGGAGAATGCATCTTGGAAGGTCACTAAGATAGAGACTAACAGAGGGACATGACCATGATTTAGTTCTCATGTTTTTGGGGGCTGGTCATGTGGTTTTTCTGCTCTAGGTCTGCTCAGCAAGTTCTGGGTGGCCGAGAGTGGCCTCACCCACATGTCCCGTGTCTTAGCAGAGAAGGCTGCAGCATCTGGCCAGGCCTTGCTCCTTAGGAGGGTAGCCTCTGCTTCTTCATGTGGTGGTCTCCCTAGCAAGGGAAGCTAATTCCTGCCTCACAAGCACCTGCCCAACCTCTGCTTGCATCACATTTGCTAAGGTCTCATGGGTCACCTTTGTCAAACCTAGACGGGAGAGTTCCTTCACTTTCTGGCACACCTTCTGTCTCCTCAGCTTGCATCATATGGAACTTCATTCAGTTTTTGAATCATTTAATTAGGAGCCAGTGTTTCAAATAAGAATTCCCTGTCTTCTGCCAAGATGATCAGAGGGGTTGGAGCAGGAGGGTGGAGGGGAAAGCTTTGCAAAGAAATACCGTGTATACCTTCCTCCATTGCAGCCTGCTGAGGGCTCTGGATCGGGATGCTGCAGAGCTGGGCACAGGTGATGTCTCTACCTCTAACTACCTGCTCTGCTGCAGAGGATTTTCAGAGAATGAACCACTTGGTGACCACAGGAATTCAAACCACCCTCCTATTCTGGTGCTTCTAATAATTGCAGTGTGTGCATAGATCACTTAAGTGAATATTAAGGACATCTTAGCAAAATACTACTGAGTAAAAAAAATAGTAGGTGAAATAATTGCTCACTTAGTAATAAGTGAAAAAAATCAGGCCTTCCAGGATTTTATGTATATAGCATGATTTCCCTTTTTTTAAAGGTTAAAAATAGCTAAAAACTGGGCAGGGGTTGTGGCTCAGTGGTAGAGTGCTTGCCTAGCATGCGTGAGGCACTGGGTTTGATTCCCGGAACCACATAAAAATAAACAAATAAAAGAAAGTTATTGTGTCCATCTACAACTAAAAAATATATTTAAAAAAATAGCTAAAAACTATATTAATTTCAGGAATACATAGAATACATACAGATACAGTAAAATTTACACAGGAAGCCTGAGAACAATGAACACAGGGAATGAAGATGGTGGTTTCTGTGAGCTGGGAATGGTGGTGGTGGTTAGGTATAGGATATTGTGAAGAGCCTTGTTTTTGATTTGGGAAGTGGGTTCTTAGATCCTTGTTATGTTTTAAAAAATAATCTAATTCAATACCAACTACCTACCAAGGAATCATATACAAGCCCAATGATGAGAACATATCATGAACCCAGGATTGTAATTAATCCAATTCTGAGTTTTCAAATTCCCTAAAATTGTGATACCTGCTGGGTGTTTTCAGTTCTGGTCAGCCAGCTGTTTAGATCAGCCTGCTGAAGGGTTTGCTTTGTGTTTGTATGATTCAGTGTTTTTGCTTTTTGGCACTGGGGATTGATCCCAGGGGTGCTTTACCACTAAGCAACATTCCCAGTCCCCTTCCCCCTTTTTAAATTTTGAGACAGGTCTCATTAAGTTGCTTAGGGCCTCTCTAAATTGCTGAGGCTGGCCTTGAACCTGTGATCCTCCTGCCTCAGCATCCCAAGTCTCTGGGATTACAGGCATGTGCCACGACTCTCACTACTCCCAGTATGATCCAATGTTAAAGTTTCCTCTGGGCTGTGAAGGTTGATCTTGGAGAGCTGTATTTTTGTGTCTGTGGGTAAGACGTTCAGGAGTAGCCAAAGGGGAGTAATGGAGCAGCCTTTGTTGGGCTGGGAGAAGGTGGGGAGGGGCAGTCATTAAGTCAAAGATTGAGGATATGCAAGTTAGGAGGCACCTGGCTTCCCTCTTGGTCAAGTGAGTCTTCTCTGGAAACTTGTCCTCCCTCCATCCATGGAACAGAAGGTGCTAACGCCAAAATAGGCAACCTCTCTAATGTTTACCTCAGGATCCCTGGGCCTGAGCTGGCTTCCATTAACCCCAAAGAGCCCTGCTAGGGTTGCCATGGTGAGATCATTAGTACCTGAGTGCTGTCTTTGTTCATTCTCTAAACTTGGTTCTTGGGGCCTCAGATTTCCAGCACTGGCCTGGGCACAATGGTGATGAAGAACCCCGGAAGCCTCCATCTTTCACTCAGGGGCTCCTTTGGGCCATGCTGTGCTCAATGACTGTAGATTATATACGGGCTCTGGGGAAGAGCAATGCTTTGATGCTTGTTCTTGTCCCAGGCACTAGTCCTTCGTCCCTTCACTTATTTGTTTCTCCCCAGCAGGAACACTCTGCTCAGCTAGGCAGAAGATGGTTTAGGTTGCTGCTGAGCCACCAAGGCTGTGTTCTCCTGGCCCATTTTGGGGAAGAGAAGGTAGAAAGGATCCAGCCTTTGTTGAGCACCTGCTGTGTGCTGACCACTGTGTCTATCTCACTGAATCCTCCCGGATTACTATGAGGCGTTATTAAACTGTCCCTATCTTGAGATGAGCCTGATGATGCACTCCTGTAGCCCTAGCTACTGGGAAAGCTGAGGCAGGAAGATCTCTGGGGCCCAAGAGTTCCAGGCCAGATTGGGCAACATGGCCAGACCCTATCTCCAAAAAACAAAACAAAAAAACATCAAACAAACCCCAGAAAACTCTCTGTCTCATGGGCTTAAAAAAACATTATGGTAAATTTCAAAAATGTATCCTGAACCCCCATCATTCATTACCCCACTTTAGCATTTAGCAACTCACAGACAATCTCATTTCATTGAAGCCCTCCCTCTCAAATATAATATTATTTTATCTATAAATATTTTAGTGTCTGAATAAAAAATAAGAATTCTTTTTAAAAAGTCACACTACCATTATTACATCTAGAACACTCAACAGTGATTTTCTTCTGGATTTTTAACAAATGGTTTTGGCACATGTGGATAGTCATTTTGAAAGATACCAAAGTGGATCCATACCTCACACCATTCATCAGAATAAACTCCAAGTGGATCAGGGATCTAAATGGGAAAATATGTGTCCTAGAAGAAAATATAATTCTGTATATAAGGAAAACATCCCCCACCTTTAAAAACTATGTGTAGAAATTCAGAAGCTTTAAAGGTTAATAAATTCAACCACGTAAAGCTATTTTTTAAAGAAAAAAAGATTTTTTTTAGCATGGCAAAAACACCATAAGCAGAGTCAAAAGACAAAAGAGAAGCTGGGGGAAATGATGTGCACAAATAAAGGGCTAATCTTCTCAATATAGAGAGAACATTTTAAAATGAGAAGAAGAAAAAACCAAATAGAAAAATTGGCAAAAGACACAAACAGACAGTTCACAGAAAAAGATGTACAGATGGTCCTTAAACATATGAAGAGATGCTCGGCTTCCCTCGTAACAAGCAAAATGCAAATTGAACCCCACTGAGAGATCATTTCTCATCCATGTGACTGGCAGGCATTCAAAGGTTTGATCAGCACTGATGGTGAGCTGCAGGAAAATCTCCCAAACAATGCTGGTGAGAGGGAAAATCAGAGGGGAATTTGTCAGTATCTAAGAAAACTGCACATATATTTACTGCTTGATCCAGGGAGACTTCTAGTAATTTACGTGGAAGATCTTCTCCACAGGTACAGAGCACCATGCCACTGTTACACACCACAGCATGATTTGCAATAGAAAAATATTAGGAGCAGGCTGGGGTTGTGGCTCAGTGGTAGAGCACTTGCCTAGCATGTGTGAGTCCCTGGGTTCAATTCTCAGCACCACATGTCCACTACAACTAAAAATATTTTTTAAAAGATTGGGAGCAACCTAAATACTCATAGAGACTGGTTGAATATATTGTAGGACTCCAGTCATACAACAGAGTCAAATACAATAATTAATAAAAATAAGCTGGGTGTGGTAGCACACGCCTGTAATCCCAATAACTTGGGAGGTTGAAGCAGGAGCATTGCAAGTTAAAGATTAGCCTCAGCAACTTATAGAGGCCCTAAGCAACTCAGTGAGACTTTGTCTCAAAAAATAAAAAATGGGACATGGCTCAGTGGCAAGTCCCCAGGATCAAAGTAATAGTAATAATAGAGGAATCTGCCCCCACCCCACCCCATGTAGTGCTGTGGCATGATTTCTAGCTCACATTATTAAATAAAAAACCAGACAACAATCTAAATAAATTAAACAACCAAACAACCAAAGCCACATGATATTAACGAGTGTATACAGTGTTCTACCTTTTATGTAAAAAAAAAAAGAAAAAAGAAACAGAATAAATAAATAATAAAGAAATGAAAATGATTACCTTGCTGGGCATGGTGACCCACTTCTGTAATCCCAGCAGCTCAGGAGGCTGGAGGAGGATTGAGAGTTCAAAGCCAGCCTCGGCAAAAGTGGGGTGCTAAGCAACTCAGTGACACCCTGTCTCTAAATGAAATACAAAATAGGGCTGGGGATGTGGCTCAGTGGTCAAGTGCCCCTGAGTTCAATCCCTGGTACCCACCCCCCAAAACAAAAAACCAAACAAACAAAAAGATTACCTCTAGAGTTTGAGGGTGAATGGGGAAAAGGGGCTAAGGAAGGAATTGCTACTTCTTTGAGTTTACTTTTAATATGGATTTGAAATTTGAACCCTGTATATGCTATACATGTTTAGAAAATAAAATTATATATTAAAAATGATAAAAGCAAACTCTAAAATTAAGTTCAGATAAGTATACATATCTGTATATTACATTGTGCTAATCAAACAGAAAAAGGAAAAGGAGTCATGTATGTCTAGAAAGAACAAATAAATTTTAAAAAAGCAAAGAAAAAGGAATTAATTTAAGTAACCTTGTCGACAGTGTTCTGATGTACACGATGAGTGGGATGTATTCTAGGGCTGTAGTGGTATTTAATAGAGTAGCCAGTAGCTATGTGTGACTATTCAAATACTTTGAATGCTTGCTAAGATTTCAATGTTTGTGTCCCCTCCAAAATTCATGTTGAAATTTTATCCTCAATGCAATGGTATCAGGAGGCGAGGTCATTAGGAGGTGGTTAAGTCACAACCACCTAATATCATTCATGGGTGATATTAGCTGCCTTGTAAAAGGGCTAGAGGGTATTAACTAGGTCCTTTTGCCCTTCCACCTTCTGCCATGTGAGTATATGTGAGAATTCCCTCACCAGACATCAAATTCTAGCACTTTGACCTTGACTTGGACTTCCCAGTCTCCAGAACCGTAAGAAGTAAATTTCTATCATTCATAAATTACTAAGCCTCAGGCGTTTTTTTTTTGTTATAGAAGAAAAATTAACTAAGATAATACTTAAATTAACTAACATGCCTAAATAAAACTTTTAGTTCCTCAGTTATAGCAGCCACATTTCAAATGTTCCCTAGCCACAAGTGGACAGCAGAGATCTAGAACATTTCTCTTAGTGTAACTTAGTGGTATTCTGAGGACAAAGAAAACTGCAGGTAAATCTTGATTTTTACTGAGTAGATTTGTGATAGGCAATTCTGAAACTTTCTTGAATTTTGAAGGACAGAACAATTAAGTAAATGGATGGGTGTTATTGAAATACGTTGACACTGAAGGAGAAAGGAGATGCAAATGGATTGGGGGAAAATGAGAGAAATCCTGTAGAGTTTGATTTTAATCGAAGCTATCAGTATCAGCTAATGTCTGCCAAAGAAACAGTGTCCCAGAAGCAGCCAGTACCTCTTTCTGAATTCCATTTCCTGTCAATCTATCTCGGAGAAACTAATGATTCCAGACCTGGGAAAGGGAAAGTATAAAGTGAGCTGTGCCCAGAAGGGAAGAAGGGGCTCAAGGACTGATGGGCACCTGTCCATGGGATGCAGGTGTGTATGGGGCTCCCCCTCCTGGACAAATTTGGGATGAATTAAGCCAATGAAGATGTGGAGGTAATGGGCTAGAACACTGAGAAAAAGAATGTACAATAACTCAGAGGGATGGAGAAAGAGGTGGGGAGGGGGGAGAAGGAAGAGCACTTTCTTATAGTAGAATAACAATTAATTAATGTGGATGGGTGATGGAGTTAGGTGATCACAATTTTGCAACTCATAGTAGGATAATTGAGTCAGGAAAGGATCTTAAATGGAGGCTTAATTCGCTAGTGAGGGATTGTTGGTTTCCAGGTATGGGAGAGACAAGGTCACCTCTATAGAACTCTTACTAAAATGATTACCTTAACGCGAATCATGAGGAAAAAAATCAGAAGAACTTCAGTTGTGGAACAGTCTACAAACTACTGGCCCAGACTTTTTAAAAATGTCCCGAAAATCTAACAAATTGGAATTTGTTCTAGATTCAAGGAGAGCTGACTATAGTGGCACATGTCTGTAATACCAGTGACTCGGGAGGCTAGGGCAGGAGGATTGCAAGTTCAAGACCAGCTTCAGCAACGTAGTGAGGCCCTAAGGACATAGTGAGACCCTGTCTCAAAATAAAACATTAAAAAAAAGAACTGGGGATGTAGCTCAGTGGTTAAGAGACCCTGGGTTCAATCCTTGGTACCACAGTCAATTAATCAATCAATCAATCAATCAATCAATTGATAAATTAAAGAAGAATAAAAAGATATTCAACACATGATCCTTGATTGGATCCTGGATCAGAAAAAAATAAAATCATAAGGGGACAACAGTGAACACTGAATATGGACTGTCTATTAGATAATGTTTTGTCAATGTATCAATGATAGAATGTCTTTGTGTGGAAATGCCATCGTGGTTTATGGAGCAGAATGTTTTGGTTTTGAGAAGTGCATGAGGAAGTGCTTTGAGATGAAGTGACTTCAACTAGTGTTCAAATGAATCAGAATAGAAAAATGGCCTTCATATGTATGTCAAAAATGGACCTACTTTGTCCCCAACCCACTCAACACAACTCCCCTCACTGGCTGGTCACTGGGGAAGGCTTCCTATTCTCTTTTCAGAGCACCTTGTCGTGGAGCCCAGAGTCCGTAGAGCGGCAAGCAGGTGCAAGGCCCTCACCTGGCACCATGGACTGATTTCTTGTCTCCTCCCTCATTAGGAGCACTGGAAACCCAAGTTCAAGTCCCAGGGATCTTGGGGATGTTAATCTATATCCTTATCTTCCTCACCTGGGCTCCAGGGTCTCCAAGGTCTCTCCCAAGAAGTGATCCTTGAACTCAAACACCTGTAGGGTCTTGGGAGATGGGGACAGTGTCATGATTTTTGATGACACTTTGTGTCAAGGGAATGGAATAAAAGTTTGTCCTGCAGATTCTCCGTCCCCTAAATTGAGCCCTCAACATCTGGGAGGAGAAAGAAGAAAGCAGGAAATGCACGTGTGCCAAGTGTGCTGTGTGGAGCTATGCAGGAGGAGCTGGAGTTGATCTCTCAGGCTAAGCCAGGATTTGGGGCTAGTAGCTGGGAAGGGACTGGAGCCTGGAACCTAGGGTTGGGGGGTACTGCTTGGCACCCCAAGGCTTCTGGGGAAATGGTCAGTCTCACGTGTTTTTGTCCTCACCCCTAGGCCCATGAGAGGTTGGAGGAGACAAAGCTGGAAGCCGTGAGGGACAACAACCTGGAGCTGGTTCAGGAGATCCTGCGGGACCTGGCGCAGCTGGCAGAGCAGAGCAGCACAGCCGCAGAGCTGGCCCGCATCCTTCAGGAGCCCCACTTCCAGGTTTCTGGCTGCTGGGGCTAGTGGTGGACTAGGAGGGTGTCAAATAGGGCGTGCCCCTGGGAAGGGAACTGGCAGGAAGTTGGAACTGGGATGGGAAGGGACCACAGGGCTTTGCCCCATTGTCCTTCCTCTTCCCATCACATCTCCAGTCCCTCCTGGAGACGCATGACTCAGTAGCCTCAAAGACCTATGAGACACCACCTCCCAGCCCTGGCTTGGACCCTACGTTCAGCAACCAGCCGGTCCCTCCTGATGCCGTGCGTATGGTGGGCATCCGCAAGACTGCAGGAGAGCATCTGGTAAGGGTGACAGGGTGGGCCCCAGGCGGGTCTGGTGGGGCAGGGATTCAGAATAACTAGTGGGGGAAAAGAAAGGGCAGGTGAGGGCTGAAGAGGAAGATGGGCTCAGCTTTGCCCAGAAAGGACCTCGTAGACCCAGGAGCCACAGACCCTGTGCATAGGCCCCTCGTGGACTGTGTCAGTGCCTTTGATAAGTGAACAGAAGGATAGGAGAGGACTGTGAAGGCGGGTGGGCGGGTAGAGCCAGCAGTGGAAGGCCCATCAGGAGACCCATTTGAATATTCTGACTCAGAGCAGGGGGAGCCTTATCATACACACCCTCTGTCCCACAGGGCGTGACATTCCGTGTGGAAGGTGGCGAGTTGGTGATCGCTCGCATTCTGCACGGGGGCATGGTGGCCCAACAAGGCCTGCTGCATGTGGGTGACATAATCAAGGAGGTGAATGGGCAGCCGGTGGGCAGTGACCCCCGCGCACTACAGGAGCTTCTCCGCAGCGCCAGCGGCAGTGTCATCCTCAAGATTCTGCCCAGTTACCAGGAGCCCCATCTACCCCGCCAGGTGGGCCCGTCTGCCTAACACCCCAACCCACAAAAGACCCAAGGGGTGGCTGGGTCTTTTCCAAGTGATCCCCGCCCCCCCAGCTTTCAGGGATGCAGTTTCTCCTCTCCAACCTGTTTTGAGGCAAAATAGACAGTGGGACCTGCGTGCCATCCATGTGGAGCCTCTGTGTGTTGTGCATGTGCATGAGCTCATGGGTTTACAGACATTATGCTTAGGCACTCCGCGCATGTGCAGCAGACTGTGCATCTACAGTTCGGATACCTGAGTGTACAAGTGAGCGCCTGCGTCTGGTGCACAATATTGTGTAAGGCTTGGGTCCTGGACAATTGCTTCCTGGTTGGCAGAGTGTGAAGATCTGTCTGCTCTGCCCAGGTCCCCTGTCAGTCCTCTACCTCTGTCAGCCAGAGCCCTCTCCTCCAAGGAGGAGGGGTGGATGCAGGGTTAGGAGCCTGGGTCTTCTGTTCTGGTGATCCTGCCTCCTCAGTCTGAAGGCCTGCCCGAGCAGTTTCCGCATTCCTTAATCTGAGCCTTAGTTCTAGATGTGAGGAGAGGTGTGGACCAGGAGAACAGCCAGGCAGGCCTGGAGGCATGGCTCCTCTGGGGGGCAATGCCAGCCTCTCGGGTTTTTGTGAAGGGAGGGGGGTAGACATGTCCTATACCCATGCCAACAGAGCCTTTCCTGGCTCCTTCCTTTGACCCTTCACCCATTCCCGGGGCCCAGGTATTTGTGAAATGCCACTTTGACTATGACCCGGCCCGAGACAGCCTCATCCCCTGCAAGGAGGCAGGCCTTCGTTTCAACGCTGGGGATTTGCTTCAGATCGTAAACCAGGACGACGCCAACTGGTGGCAGGTGAGCCGCGGGCGCTCCTGCAGTGTCTCCAGGTATGGTGTGTGGGGAGGAGGTGAGGGCACAGAGGGGGTCCCTCTGGCTCAGACAGGTCGTTGGCTCACGTCCATTTCAGGCATGCCACGTGGAAGGGGGCAGTGCCGGCCTCATCCCCAGCCAGCTGCTGGAGGAGAAGCGGAAAGCGTTTGTCAAGCGGGACCTGGAGCTGACACCCACCTCAGGTAGGAGCTCCCCCATCCTCCTAGAGCCCCATTATGGTCCTGCCTGCCTTACTCACCCATCTCCCTTGGCCAGGGACCCTGTGCGGCAGCCTTTCAGGAAAGAAAAAGAAGCGAATGATGTATTTGACCACCAAGAATGCAGGTGGGTATCAGTGTCCCCCTCCTTGTCCTCCTCGAACATGACAAATCCCCCAGGGACTTGTAAATATGTTCTGGCTCAGACGCTGCCCACCTGTCCCTGGGCCCTGCCTGGTTCACCCTTTCTTCCCTTGTCCAGAGCTCTTTTATCCTTGACCTCCAAGAGCTCTGTCCCTGCCTGCCCCATGATGCAACCTGTTGAGCAGTGCCATCTCCCTCTGTCCAGAGTTTGACCGCCACGAGCTGCTCATTTATGAGGAGGTGGCCCGTATGCCCCCATTCCGCCGGAAAACCCTGGTGCTGATTGGGGCTCAGGGTGTGGGCCGGCGCAGCCTGAAGAACAAGCTCATCATGTGGGATCCAGATCGCTATGGTACCACAGTGCCCTGTAAGTAGGAGCTGGGCCCTGCTGGGTGAGCGCCAGGAGCAGGGGCTGTGCTGGGGGTCCCACCTGGGACCAAAGTTCATCAGCACCAGGACAGGTGGTACCTCTGGGTGTGAGCTGTAGGGTGTGCGCCCTCTGTGGGTGAATAAGGGGAACTGCAATTCAGGAGAGCTGAAAAAGGTGTCCTACCAACTCTTTCCCTTGCTAAGGGTTGTGGGGGGAAAAAAGTGAGTGTCCAGCCCCGTGAAACAGGGATCTGAGCTGTGTGTGGCCTGTGGCAGGAGGGTTTCCTAATACATAACCAGTGTGTTGTTGAAAGCTGCAGGCTCCCAGAGGCAAGGACAGTACTGACTGCAGGTCTGTTTAGCCCTTGGGGTGTCTTTGTGTTGCACATTGCCCTCTATGGGCTCCAGCTGTGAGCACTAGGTTGGACTAGGTGCTCTCTGAAGGTCCTGTGTGTATGTTTGTGTGGGAAGTTGTAGTGAGGGTTTCTCCGTGTGCACTGTGTGTCTGAGGTGGTGTGGCCTGCCTGTGCCCATTCAGCCCTTCCTCCCCACCCAGACACATCCCGAAGGCCTAAGGACTCAGAGCGGGAAGGCCAGGGCTACAGTTTTGTGTCCCGCGGGGAAATGGAAGCCGACATCCGTGCAGGGCGTTACCTGGAACATGGAGAGTATGAGGGCAACCTGTATGGCACACGAATCGACTCCATCCAGGGGGTGGTCGCCACCGGCAAGGTGTGCGTGCTGGATGTCAACCCCCAGGTACCGCCTGGCCTGCTCCTTCCCAGCCTGCTGACAGAACCCCATGACCTCCTTTCTTGCCCGTTCTCAGGTGCCCACCCCTAGTCACCCTGGAAACCCTTCCTGTTACCAGGACGCATGTGGGGATATTCTCCCCACCTTCTTCTTCTTCTGCAGGCAGTGAAGGTGCTGAGGACAGCTGAGTTTGTCCCTTACGTCGTATTCATCGAGGCTCCTGACTTTGAGACCCTGCGGGCCATGAACCGGGCCGCGTTGGAGAGTGGAGTGTCCACCAAGCAGCTCACGGTGAGGGGCTCTGAGGTGTGGTGGGAGGGGTCTGAAGGCTTCCTGGTGGTGGGGATGGGCTCAACTGGTGCAGAGAAGGAGATGGCCACCTATGTTGTCAGGGAGGTGGGACTTTTGATGCTTGGTTGGTAGATATGGAACAGGAGGTCTGAGAGAAAATGAAGTGCCGTCTCAGAGTGGGCCAGGGACACAGCTAGCCTGGGGCAGAGGAGCTTCTGATTCTAGGCCCACTGCTTGGTCCACTCTACAGGAACAGAGTGGGGCCCAAAGGAAGTTCCAGAGGGCCAGTGGAAGATCTGTGGGGCAGAGGTGGGCTCAGTGTGGGTCTGGGGGTGCTTACAGCTGGGGAAGGCGGAAGGGAGGGAGGAAGCCAGAGGTGGACAGTGGCTGGAGGGATGAGTTAGCAGAGGGAGCAGGAGGGCCTGGAGAAGAGGCTCACCTGCCTGGTGTGGCCGACTGCAGGGCACTCCACTTTCCAGGAGGGTAGAGTTGCAGAACTCTGAGCTCAGGCGTCCCTCTGCTGGCCACACTTGGTATTGCAGCTCTCGGGCCTGGAGTCAGCACTGCTGGTCTCAGGAGAGGTTGCCTCCAGTAGGGCTCCATCCTGCTGATGGTCCCTGGGGGAGCTCTGGGCCTTCCCTTGGCCCTTGCTCTGGGAACCTCTTGCTTCTAACAAATGTGGCCACGTGGAGCTTCTGGGATACAGTTGGCTTCTTCTTAATTTAAGTCAGTTGTTCAGTTCCCTCCCCCATCCCTGCCTGGCTCTCAGAGTCTAGGGTTGGAGTTGCCCTGGTACCACTTGTGCCAGGTGTATACCCTGGTACCATTTCTCCTGCCACATGGGTAAGGGGGCCTGATCAGACTGGGGAGAGCATTGACAGGGGAGGCAGGCAGACCCTGCTGGGCTGTGTACCTCAGTTTTCTCCATTTTAAACAGGAGATTATTAATCTTTGCTACCTTGCAGCAGAGATGATGTGGGTGGTAAAATGCTCAGTTCTGTGCTTGGCACTTACTAAAAATTATTTCCTGCTTTCCTTCCGCTTACCCATCTGACCACGGTCTCACGAGAGCTTCTTGGGGTGTTCAGGAAGGGGCTCCCACTTTCTTGGCCACGGAATCCATTCCTCTGTGATGGGTTTTGGGGAGGGAGTAGGCTGGAGACCCCCTTGATGATGGGGATGAGTTGTGGCAACTGATCAGCTCTCATTTCCCTCCCCCTTCTGCCTGGCAGGAGGCAGACTTGAGACGGACTGTGGAGGAGAGCAGCCGCATCCAGAGGGGATATGGCCACTACTTTGACCTCAGCTTGGTCAACAGTAACCTGGAAAGGACCTTCCGGGAGCTCCAGGCTGCCATGGAGAAGCTGCGCACGGAGCCCCAGTGGGTGCCTGTCAGCTGGGTGTACTGAACCTCCACCTGGACCTTGTTCCCCCTGAGCAGTGACCCAGAACCTAAAACCACCCCTTCCCCACCTATGACCCCCAGCCACGATCCTCAGCTCCCGTCCTTGGTCTCTGACTTTCCCCAGATAACAGCTCCCAGCGGGCCCTAAGCCTGGCTTCGGCGCAGAGGCGAGCACTGCCAGGGAGGTGGGTGTTCATGGGGCACCTCTGTGCCCAGGTGCTGCCCACTCCCAATGTCCATTGGCCACCAGATATCCCTCTCTAGGGGCCAAGCTGTGCCCAGGAGTGTGTTAGAACAACCTCCATATTGCTTAGTCTAGAGAATAGAAAAGTCGATTGGAACCAATTGGCCGTAGGTACATTGCCCCCTGTCACCCCTGGGCACCTTTGCTCCTCTGGTCTAGTCACACCTCTCCTATTCTTGGGCTTCTCCCATTTCTCACCCCTAGTCCTAGGAGCCGGCCTTGGGCTGTTCCCAAGTGGCCAGGGGAGCCACTGGCAGCCAGGCAGGCCTGGGCAGTGGTGCCAGTCGGGGCCATCGTGGAGGCTGGAGGAGCCAAAATGTGAGCCAAAATGTGAGCCAGTGGCCGCAGCTGGGCCACACACTCTCAGCTCCCTTAGAAAAGGGTAGGGTCCCAGGAGGGGATGCTGCCCTGTCCCCCCCTCATCCACAGCTTCTCACTGCCGAGGTCTCTCCACAGACTTCTCCAATGTCCTCCTGGCAGGTCTGCCCTGCTCCCCAAAGTGCAAGGCTGGCAGGGGCCGCAGGCTCAGCCCAGATTGCAGGGGAGGGGTCGGTGAAGGACTGGACCCCATGACAAGGAGCCTGCTCTACTCCCCGTGGCCCAAGGCAGGGACACATTGTGATCACTGTCCACGACCTCTTCCCATTTTGGTCTCTTTCTGGCTAGGCCCAGATGGCCCACTCGCATCAGGCTTGCCTGGGTTGCAGGGCTGAGGAGGGGCTGTGAGCACAGGCTTGGCCAAGGACGGGTGGCTCTAGCAGCTCCCCAGGAGTGCCATTCCCACTCTGCTCTGTGCAGCCTGTCATTCCACATGCTGCGGTGCCTGCTCTGTGTCTCTGGCCCTGTTGTGTATGAGTGTGAGACTTGGTTTGGGGGAAGGGGAGGCAAAGGGTTCTTTTCTTGGGGGGCGGGAGAGGTTACTCTTTGGGGTCTCTTAATGGGGGTTTCCCCATCAGCTCTCATTTCTTATGAGGCCCTTGTTCTAGACTCCAGAGCCTTGGCCCTTCCCAGATGTCTTCCTCCACTTTCCTATTGTCCCCCTATCCTAAATGCCACCCTCTAGTCCTTAGGGAGGGCAGTTTTGTAAAATAGAATTCCTTTTATGGAAAGACTCCTGTCCTAGATGTCCACAGGCATCTCATCCGTCATTCTTCCCTTCATTCCTCCCTGAGGTGAGCCCGTCCTCACAGGGGACACCCCAGGAGCCCCCTGCACCAGCCTCCCGATTCTTCTGAGTGTCTAGTCAGTCTTTACTGCAGTGTCAGCCAAAGCTGGCCCTGAACCACTGTGTGCCCATTTCCTAGGGAAGGGGAGGGAGAATAAACAGAATATTTATTACAAATGTTAGAAATATATTTATTATATTAGGAATCTCATTTGCATTTGCATAGATACACAAATGAGATGTCAAGGTTAAGGCTCTCGAATCTCATTTGCATAGCTCTGCACACACTATGCAGTCATCTTTGTACTCTTTCCCCCTTTAGTCGTGTCCTTTTCATCCTTGACTCAGCCTCCCTTGCAACACCCTCACCCTCATCCTAAGGTGACTGGGAGTGGGAGGACAATGGGGTATTTTTCCTGAGGACTTGAGGCCCTGGAGTTATTTGCCAGTTCCCACCTCCCCTGGGGGGTCTGGAGGTGGAGGCAAGGAAGGATGTGCTTGGCAGCTGCCCCCTCACTGAAAGACCATGCCAGAGAGCTGGCCCCTGGCCCCTGGCCCCTTCCTGTGTGTCTCCTGTGCATGCTCAAGAGGCAGGGCTGGGTCCCTCCTCTGAAGCCTCCTACCACCCTTGATGAGCGCCCTGCTCCATGACTCTTTGGGACACCCAGCAGGTGGGAGCAGAGGCTGGGAGATCCTTGGTTCACCTGGCACAAGGCCAGGGTTGGGTTGGAACAGGTGTACATGTCCCCCAATTTAGCTCTGTGACTCTGTCCTGCCTCCTCCCATGTGGACTCTTATGTTTGGGGAAGCTGAAGAGAATATAGACCCTGCCCCCCATGGTCCACACATCGTCCCAGCCCAGTTACCCTTCCTCTGTCCCCTCCCTCAACCATCCAATTCTCAAATTTTTCTCTCTGTTTTTCTTTCTTTTTTTCTTTGATTAAATGTGAAAGCAAATGCTTCTGGGCTCGTCAGTCTTTGGCTGGGTTGGGTGGATGGCAGAAGGCGAGGGCTGGGAGCACAGCACAGAGGATTCCTGCCTCTGTCCATTCCCCAGAAGATGCTCCTTCTAAATGCTTGTGCCTGGGAGTCTGTGAGCATTCAGGGGGCCAAACGACTCAGGGACTCCATGGCTGGTCCATGTGGCTCTACTCAGAAGCTGTGTGCCCTTCAGCAGGCCCCTCTACCTCTCTGGTTCATCTTTTGTGAAGGTGCCATGGACTCCCAGCGGTAACACTAGAATTTGTCCCAGGTGCTGAACACAGGGACGAAGGTGACTGAAATGTCACCCAGTATGGCAAATCCATCAGGGCTGGGGGGGGGGGTGTCAGTATTCTTTCTGGGATGCTTCTCTTCTAATCATCATGGAGGATTCTCCAAGGAGGCTTTGGTTGCTTTTGTCTGTGATGGCAAAATGTGGATCCAGCCTCTCCTTGGATTTCTCCAAAGTACCACTCACACTGGGTCAAGGGTAGGGCCAACTTAGCTGGTGATTTGGGGGCAGCCATAGGGCCTTAGAACACCCACACCCACCTCAGCTCTGATGAGAATTTAGCATTGTTTAATAAACACCCCAATTCTGAAGTGCCCTGGCCCTTCCCAGCGCGAAAGATGTTTTCCTGGCCAAGCTTTCTCTTTGAGTCCCTTGCCTCCTGCCATGTTGCTGGGCCTTCCCCCTTTCTTCTCTGGTTCCTGGGTACCTTGTCTCCTAAGCTGCCCCTGGAAACTCCCTCTCTCTCTGTCTCTTTCTCCACTTTCCCATCCCCAAACCCTATGGCACTGAGGTTTGAACCCAAGGACACTTTACCACTGACCTACATTCCCAGTCCTTTGAAATTTTATTTTGAGACGGTTTCGCTAAATTGCCAAGCTGGCCTCAGACCCGAGAACCTGGATTACAGGTGTGTGCCACTGTGCCCAGCTCAATATTTGCTCAGCAACTCTACCGAGGACAGTTGCATTTCTGTCCTAATCCAGTATTTCTCAACTCTGGCTGCACATTAGATCACCTGGGAGGTGGGTGGAAAAATATAAACCATTACAAGGGCCTCACCCCAGAAAAATTACATCAGAAGCTCAGGAATGGTTAACAATTGAAGCACCACATCACATCGTGACTCACAGCACCTCTCACTGTGCTAACAGTGACCGGGGGACCTAACTTCTTTCCATTTTGTGACACTGTCATCTTTAATGAGTGACTTCATAGTTCACAGGTGTCATAGAAGAGGAAGAGATTACAGAAGGCCACTCATAAATATTATGGGTTAGCCCTGTTTGTCCACACTCCATTGGCCAGAACTTAGTCACATGGCCCCAGGTTACCGCAAGGGAGGCCGGGAAATATAGTCTTTCCTTGTGCTCAGGAAATGGAAATAGGATCTTGCCAATCTCTGCTGGGGCTGAGAGTTGGAGACTGGGAAATGTTTTGTTTTAAAAGGTCCCCAAGTGGTTCAAATATGTAACAAGTTTGCTGAGCACTGTTAGTCCATTTGTGCCGGCCTCTCGGGGTAGGGGGAATTTGTTTGTATCTTCCAGTTGGCACGAAGGCCTTTTCCTAAAGATAGTTGAGTTTCTCAAAAAAGAATTTTACCAGTTTGTTTTTGTGTTTGAAAAATCCTTTCCCCATTTTGGTCCAGTAGCATGTGGTCAGTATGGCAGAATGGATTCTTATCATGTTGTAGTTGGGAATCTATAGAAAGCTGAAGAATTTTGTCCATTGTCATGTGGAAAGTTATTAGCAGAGCTGAAGCAGACCCTAGCTCTCCTGACTCTCAGTCAGGAGTGCTGGCCCCTATGCTGCCTTCCAGAGATGGATCCGGATTGACTAGCTTTTGGGGGAGCGATGCTTGGTAAAGAAGGCACTTTGGGGGCAAGAACATGGAGTAAAAGGGGAGCCATAAGGGAGGACATGAGATACTTTGTCATCCCCAAAGTTAGCTCTTCCAAGAGATCCAAGCTCTCTAAGAGGCCCATGGCACCAGTAATCTACAGTTCACCCTGGAGTCCCAGACCCCATCCCACCTTCCTCAGGGTTGGGTTTGGTGGTGACTACAGACCTCTGGAAGAGACAGGTACAGACTGTGCAAGGTGCACGATCCAGCTTATTCCAAGGGTTTATTTATCTTGTTCTAATTGCCAATATCACAGTTTTGATTACTTAGAGGTTTCTCTCTCTCTCTCTCTCTCTCTCTCTCTCTCTCTCTCTCTGTGTGTGTGTGTGTGTGTGTGTGTGTGTTTTGTACTGGGAATTGAACTCAGGGGCACTCAACTACTGAGCCACATCCTCATTCTAGTTTGTATTTTATTTGGAGACGGGGTCTCACTGAGTTGCTTAATGCCTTGTCATTGCTGAGGCTGCCTTTGAACTTGTGATCCTCCTGCCTCAGCCTCCCAAGCCACTGGGATTACAGGTGTGCACCACCATGCCCAGCAAGATTTCTTTTTCTTTTCTTCTTCTTCTTCTTCTTCTTCTTCTTCTTCTTCTTCTTCTTCTTCTTCTTCTTCTTCTTCTTCTTCTTCTTTTTTTTTTTTTGATGGTGCTGGGTATTGAACCTAAAGCCTTGTGAATGTTAGGCAAGCACTCTACCAACTGAGCTATGTCCCCAGCCCCATTTCTATGTTTTAAAACTACCTGATTTCAGGGCATATTACAAGTAACCAAGATATTGCAGTCTATTACAGTAACCAAGACAGTATAGTATTGGCATGAAGAGAGAGAGAGACAGGCCAGCAGAGCAGAGGAGAAGAGTCCAGAAATAGACCCACACAAATATGTCTGATGATTTCAAGGAGGTGCAACGGCAATTGAGTAGATGAAGGCCAGGACATCTTTTCAACAAATGGTGCTGAACAGTTGGATGTGTGCAAACAAAAGGAAAATGGGGTGGTGGGAGGTGCTCACTCATGCTTGGCATATGTGAGGCCCAGAGTTTGACTGCCAGCCCCACAGAAGGAAGAGGAAGAAGAGGAGGAGGAAGAAGAAGAGGAGAAGAACTTTGATCAACATCTTGCATGTATATGAAAATTAGCTCAAGGTCCATCATAGGCCTAATGTAAACTACTAAATTTGTAGGAAAAAAAATAGGAGAAAATCTATGTGCCTTTGGGTTAGGCCAAAATTTCTTCAGTTCAATATCAGAAACATGATCCATAGATCTTGACAAATTGAACACCATCAAAATTTAAAACTTTGGCCCCATGAAAGACATTGGTAAAGGAGATTTTCATAAATCACGTATTTGATAAAGGACTTGCTTCCAAACTATTTAAAGAACTCTCAATAAAAACAGGTAAAAGATTTTAACCTAAATTTCAACAAAGAAGATATGTGGATGGCAGAAAATCACATAGAGACTCAAGACCTTTTAGTCATTGGGGAAATACAAATTAAAGTCACAGTCTTGGTACCATTTCTATACCTGTTTTATGGTGAAAAAGATCAACTATAGCAGGTGTTAAGATGTGTAAGAACTGAAATTTTTTTTGGGGGGGGTGCAGGGGATTGAACCCAGGGTTACTTAAATACTGAGCCACATTCCCAGCCCTTTTTATTTTTGATTTTGAGACACAGTCGTGCTAAGTTGCTGAGGCTGGCTTTGAACTTGCGTTCTTCTGCCTCCGCCTCCAGAGATGCTGGGATTACAGGCATGCACCACCACACCCAATGGAACTGAAATTTTTTCACATAGTTGGTGGAAATGTAAAATGTAACAGTCACCTTGGAAAACATAAGCATATACCTTCCATATGACCTAGATTTTTAAAATATTTTGCTGGGGATGGAACCCAGGGCCTCATGCATGCTAGACAAGTGCTCTCCCACTGAGCTACCTGCAGCTCTAACCTAGACCTACTCCTGGATTTTTACCTAAGTGACAGTACAGAAAAACTGAACAAGAAAGTTCATAGCAGTTCTGTTTTTAGTAGCTCAAACTGGAAACAATCTAAATTTCCATCAACTGGTGAATGCGGGTGGGAGAGGGGAGGGATAGGGTTAAAAAAGGGCAAAAGAAAACTTTTGGGGTGATGGATATATTCATTATTTTGATTATGGCAACTGTTTCACAGATGTATTCATATATATCGGACTTATCAGATAGTATACTCTAAACATGTACAATTTATTACATGACATCTGTACCTATAAAAGCTATTAAAGATAGTAATTAACAATGACATGCAGATTGTTGAAAGAAAGAAAGACGAAAAGATAATATCCTGCAAGATAGGAGGGAGTGATGGGATTTAACAGGTTTTGGGATCCTGTAATATTGGAGGAAAGATTCGAGAATATTAAAATACAAGCAGCTGTGTGTGTCTATAGATTCTGTATCCACAGATCCAACCAACCTCGGATTCAAGCAGCTGCAGCTAGAAAATAATTGAAAAGAATTGGCATCCATACTGAACACATACAAATTTTTTCTTTGTCCTTATTCCCTAGATAATACAGTATGATAAATACCCAAGCATTTCATTGTATTAGGTATTATAAATGATCAAGAGATTATTTAAAACATACTAGAGGATGCAAGTAGGTTATATGCAAGTAGTGGGCTATTTTATATAAGGGACTTGACCATCTGTGGATTTTGGTATCAATTCCTCAAGGATACTGAGGACAACTGTATTAATTGTAGTCTTTGTTGAGAATGCAGAAAAGTTCAAGATTAGAAAGGGGGAATAAACTGGCATGGAAGTGGGAGACTGAGGCAGGAGGATCCCAAGTTCAAGTCCAGCCTAAGTGATTTAATGAGACCTTGTCTCAAATTAAATAAATAAATAAATAAATAAGGGCTGGGGATATAGCTCTGTGCTAGAGCTCACTTCCTTATACCACAAAATTAAACAAACAAACAAATAAATAAAAATAAATAGTAGATACAGCCATCATATTATAGAATCTGAAAGAATGGTGATGAAATTGAACAATAATACAAACAATTTGGGGCTGGGGGTATGGCTCAGTGGTAGAGCACTCGCCTCACACATACAAGGTCCTGGGTTCAATCCTCAGCACCACATAAAAATAAATAAATAAAAGTTATTGTGTACAACTACAAAAAAAATTTAAAAAATAGTCGTTGTTTTAATTAAAAAATAGTACAAACAATTTAATTTTTAAAAGACAAGAAGGAAAATGAGAAAAGGACCACTTCTTTTCAGCCTGCACAGTCGCAGCCCATGTGATCCATTCCAAATGGGCAGAGATGTTGCCTTTGTACCAGGCTTGGGGGCCCCAGCCTCAGCCTCAGATCCAGTCATGTGGTGCCCCTCCCAGCTGCCAGCAGTAAGGCTGGTTACAACCCCAAAGTGCCATTGGCAGGGACGTGACTTCCTTCCTGCTGGGGACACTTCCCAAAGCTCCTCACACCCCCTTGCACCATTAGGGCTTTGGGTCTCCCTGCTTCCTTTTCTTCTTCCCCTTCAAGCCTTTGGGAGGGATTTGCAAAACCTTTCTTAATGGGCCTCCATGGATTAAAGTCGTAATATCCACTTCTCTGTCAGAGTCAGGACGGAGGGGAGGCCTCAAATCTCCCGGTTTTCCTATCAATACTTTATTTTGTGTGAAGGTGTTTTTTTTAAAGAAATAAATGGAGGGGGGTGGTGCTGGGACCTGTGCCTGTAATCCCAGCAACTCAGAGGGCTGAGGCAGAAGGTTCAGTTTTTGCAATTTAGCGAGACTCTAATCTCAAAATAAAATTTTAAAAAGGGCTGGCAGTGTAACCAGTGATAGAACACATGCTTGCCTAGAGGCTCTGGGTTGGATCCCCAGTAACACACACATACACACACACACACAAACATACACACTCACTCAAATGAAGAAAAATATATTTAAAAAAATAAAATAAAATAGAGAGACATTCTCTCCCTCTGACCTGGCACTTCCATAAATGCAAATCCATCTTAAAGAGATCGCCAAATGGAGACAAAGCCCTGGGCAAAGATTCATTATGCTTTTATTGGTTATGGTAAGAACAGAAGCAAATTAAATAGCTAGTAATAATCAGTTAAATAAATCGAGGCACACCAATACAATGAAATATTATGCAGCTGAAAAACATTCTATAAAAGGTTTGTACAACTTGGAGAAATGCTCATGGTATAATAATCAAGTGGGAAAAGCAGGATGCAAAGTTGTATGTGCAGGATAAATACTCTGCTAAAAAAAACCAAAACAGCAGCAAATTATATAGAGGAAAAGAGAGGAGAGGGGGATTCAACATCCTCAAGGGGAAATCAGGATCATCTTCAGGTAGTGGTGAGATTATGGGTGTATTTTTTCTTTTTTCTTTGGCCACCCCCCCCCCCCTTTTTTTTTTTTTTTAGCATTCTCATCTCATTTTGTTTGTTTGTTTGTTTGTTTGGTACCAGGGATTGAATTTAGGGGCACTCACACTGAGCCACATCCCAGCCCTATTTTGCATTTTATTCAGAGACAGGGTCTCACCGAGTTGCTTAGCACCTCATTATTGCTGAGGCTGGCTTTGAACTGATGAGTCTCCTGTCTCAGGCTCTGGAGCTGCAGGGATTACAGGCGTCTCATTTTTTACATCTCATTTTTTTAAAAAGAAGAATGTTTTGCTACGGCAGCTGCCTCCCACTTCTTCAGGGTGCTGGACTCAGGGTCATCCTCAAGCTCCTATCCCGTTCCCTTCCTCCTCCCTTTTATCTAAAAGATGCCCACTTGCATTCTGGTTTTCTGCTCCTCTCCTGGCTACCACCCATGGAATATTAACCCTTTCTAGAAAAGAAAGGAGTCAAGTTTTTCTCCGGCATCTTCCAAAGGCAGGAGTACAGGGCTAGGTAGGGAGAGTAGAAAGGTGGCCCCTCCCTGACAGTTCTGGGTTGAATGTTTCCAATATGCCCTTGACCCGGGAAGGGAACTTGGGACTTCAGAAAGTCGCAAGAACCCCGCCCCCCCCCTTGGGTCATGGTGTCAGTAGCCCCTGTAGGGAACATGTGGGAGACCCTAGGCACTAAATACAGACTCTCAAGGGTCTGAGGATATCAGGCCCATTGGGCCTTCGCACTCAAGTGTAAGAATTGTCAGGGCACTTGTTAGCCCAGTTCCAGGGATGGATTCCAGTGGGTCTCCAAGGGACCCAGGAATCACATTTAAATTAGCTTACTGAAGGGCTGAGCTACAGGGGATTCACAGCATGCTTTGAGAAACTGAAATCAGGGCTCAACCCTAGAATGTTCCCTCCTCTGAGCAGCTGATGGAGGAGAATTGGAGGGAGGAGAAGGCAGTGTGGGGGATGGGGGTGGTGGTTGGGATTTCCTGGAGTGGATACAAACTCAGCCCAGATCTGCTGAGCCCTGCCTGACCCAGATGAGGGTCCACAGCTGTGTGTCCTGCCCAGCGATGTGAACATGCTGGGGAGGTCCCAGCCTTGTCCACAGCTGACAAACACTTCTGTCATGCTGGGACATGTAGGAAGGGAGCCTGGGGAGGGTGGGCTGAGTCCTGGAGTGTGGGCAGATGGACTCCGAGGTTATGGCAGAAAGCTCATGAAAATTAGTGCAAATCCAGCCGTTCAGTTTCACCATCGGCCTGGCCAGGAGAGCCTTCTACAGTTACACTGAGATGAACTTGGAGAAACCCAGCTCCTCCTCAGACATCAGGGGCAGAGGATCTGGGATTGTGCTTTCCATGGGGTCCAGGGAAGGGGCTTCCAGTTCCTCTGTAGTCTGGAAAGACAAGAGTGGAGGTTGAAAAGCAGAGCTTGGGAGTCAGGTGAGGGGTCTCCAGGCAGCTGCTGTGTTCAGCCCCAGCCTTTTCTACATGATCGGGGTCTCTGTCCATCTGCAGGAGCAGGAGGACCCACAGATTCTCTCCAGAGACTCCAGGCTTTGATTCCTGCCTCCTCTGCACCCCCAGCCATCCTCCTCCAGAGAGCATCCTCATGGCCTCAGGTCCAGGCCACAGGAGTGAGAATCTTGCCAGCCTAGAGCTCTTAAGGATGATTCCCAACCAGCTTTGAAAGAATTTTCTGGACAGGGGAAATGAGGACATGAGGGCAAGGGCCCTGACTTCCCAGAAGAAATGGCCTTAGATAGGGTGGGGGGGCCAATGGCAGAGTGTGGTCTTCCAGGAGAGGAGGCTGAGGAAAAAGCTCTCCCTGTCCCTCCCCTGACAGAGTGGTGTCAGACAATGTGGCTCTAGACTCGGAGCCCTTCAGTACACACCTGGTTTAGGCACAGGGTCTCCTTGTAGGGGCTGGCGAGAGGCTCGGTGGGTCCTGACAGGTTGATCACAGCTTCTTCAGGGACCCAGCTGTTCCCCAGGGGCTGTGAGAGAGACTTGGTCAGAACAGCATATTCTTGGCAGAGAGATGGTCTAGGAGCTAGGAGGGGAACTAGCACAGGATGGGGTGGAGGTGGCAGGGAGGGGTAGGGAAGAACACTTAGATCCGCAGAGGCTCTGCCAATTCCTACACCTCAGGGTGCCCTGGGACAAGCTAGCTAACTCTCCAAAGCTCAGTTTCCTCGACTGTAAAACAGGAGTAAGAATTTTTTCCTTTATTGGGCACACTGATTCACACATGCGATCCCAGCTGCTCAGGAGGCTGAGAGAGGAGGATCGAAAGTTGGAGCCCAGCTTGGGCAAATTAGTGAGATCCTGTCTCAAAATTAAAAACAATGGCCAGGCACCATGGTGCCCATCTGTAATCTCAGTATCTCTTGAGGTCGAGGAAGGAGGATTTGCAAGTTCAAAGCCAGCCTTAGCAACTTAGCAGGGCCCTAAGCAACCTAGCGAGACCCTGTCTCAAAATTAAAAAAAATAAAAAGTGCTGGGGATGTGGATCAGTGGTTAAGTGCCCCTGGGTTCAATCCCCAATACCATTAAATAAATAAATAAATAGATAGATAAACAGATATAGGGATGGTAAAGCATCCCTGGATTCAAACCCCAGTGTGGGATAAAACAAATAACAACAAAAACTTTTTCCCTGCAGAGATAAAATAACTATTCACATAGTATCTTATCACCCAACAAATGAGAATTTTTGGAATTCTTAGTGTGTTTTATTATGTTATTCCTATCATTTAAAGCAGAAAGAATAAGCCGGCTACATGTTCTTTGTAATGCCTAGAGAGAGCAAAGCTAGATACCTCCAAGTTTCATTGGGTAACAAATGGCACCAGAAATATTTCGTCTGTAGCCATCCCACACTGAGGGACCAAGGGTGGGTCTTTCTCAGCAGTCTGGGAGACCAGTCTTGGGCCGTGGACTTGGCTCCTTTCTTCCAACCCCTTGTACTTCAACATGGAGGGTGCAAGAAGTGCAGAGCATTGCAGCCAGCCCAGAGTCCTCAGATAGTTTTCCTGTTCTGTCTCTTTCAGGCTGGACAGCTGCAGGCAAGTCGTTACCCTCTCTGAACCTCCTTTTCTTTGCTGATAAGGTGGGGGAAATAATGACACCCACCTTAGGTAGGAATGATGAGGATTCAAGGATGTAAAGCCGGTGACACAGTTCAATAAAAGATTAAATGAATGAAAGGAGGGATGACAATCTCTAGCAACATCTCCTTGGGGAGGGAAAACGCGAGTGTGGCCCTAACACTTCCCTCTGATTTTTTCGCACCCCCTTGGGCTCTCTTGCAGGAAAAGTAAAATGTCTCCTTCCCTCTTTGACCTGAATTTGGACAAGGAAAACCCCCTCCACGTTTTCAAAATCCCAGAGAATCCAAAAGATAGAGAAAGCCCTCCCCTGGCCTCTGCCCAACCTGTGTCCATCCTCCTCCCAACAAGGAGCCACCTACTTAGATATAGAAAATGACAAACCCCCCAAATACTGAGACCTGGGGAAAGGGGAGGAAGAAGGAAAGCCATACACTGAGAGCACTGATCCTTTCCCAGCACATTCTTTCCTGCTGATAAAACCAACCCTGGGGAGAGATGTCCATCAGACCTAGATGTCCATCAGACCCAGAAAGGAAGTCCCTGGAAACAGGCCAAAGCATAGTCCCTGCCTAAACAATTCCTTTCCAGATACCAACCACTGACCCCCGGCCCTCCATCCGGCCCAGTAAGATAAATCCCAGAGACTGACCTCTGACCACAGACTCCCCCCCATTTTGCCCAGTAAAACAGACCCCAAATTCCTGAGTGCCACAGCTGACACGCTCATTAATTAAGTCACCTCTCTTATAACCTACGGAAACCCAATCCCCTGCTTTGTTCAGTGGCTCGTTTTCCACCCAGACAGCGGGTCCAGAGGTGTCACCCCATTACTGCTCCCCTCCCCACCCCCATCCTGCATGAAACTTTGTTCCTGAATAAAGAGCTGATCTGTGAAGTTTGTGTCTGGCCAGTCTTTTTGGGCTAATGCCATCCCTCAGAGCTCCTCTGCCTACCGGTCCTGGGCTCTGCCCTGGGGGCCACATCATCTGCGCCAGACAGATGCCTCAGAAAAGAAGACAGACGCGCAAGTTGGCTCAAAGGCAGGGAAGGTGTGGTGCTGGGTACACACTTCAGTCCCCACACCCTGGTGCCTGATGGAGAGCTGAGGCTGGGGGCTGAGGGCAGGCCAGAGGCGGGTCTGTGAAGGGAGGCTGTTCTTAGGCCTTCAAGACTCTCCCCTCACTCCCCTCTTCACCTTTGGCCTTGTCCAACTTCCTGAGACAACAGCAGCTGCTTCCTAAGCCATTCCTGCCCAGCCCTTTCCTGGGGGGTCGGGCCTGAGTCTTTTGTCCTCATTGGCGCCAGGAAAGAAGGGATTAGGAGCCCCTTTTCCTGCCCTGAGTCTGAGGGAATCCAAATTGGAGGTGCCTCAGTAAACAACTGGAGGGGGGTTGGTGACCCAGGGTGAGGCAGATGGGGTTCCGGTTTCCTAGACCGATTCTGCACCCCTCCCCCCCTCAATAATAGCATTGTCCTGTTAGGGCACTGTCCCACCCCACAGAAGTTGGTGAAGGGTTTTGGAGCAGTACCCTCAGGGCAAGTTCCCCTCTCCAGGAAGATGGGAATGGGACCCCCGTTCCATTTGCCTCCTGGTCCCCAGAGCATCGCCCTCAGCCTGGGTCCCAGGGCAGTTACGCTACCTTGGTCTCAGAGCCAAGGAAGATTGGAAGAAGACATCAGGGTACTCTGGAAAGAGGAGGGATGGGAATTGAGAGATCTGGGTCCTGTTCTCCACTGTGTCATGGTCTTGTGTGTGACCTTGGGCAACACCTTCGCCCTCTCAGGGCCTCAGTTTCTTTTTTTTGCAAAAGCACACTAGAGTCTGTAATTGCCACACTCTGGTGTGCTGGACCCAGCCCTAGAGGGATTAGCACAGGCCTGGATAGTGCATTTCTAAGAATTCTCTCACCCCTAGGTGCTAACAGGTAAAATGAGATTTGCATTGGATTTAGAGAAAAACTGGATTAGCCAGGCGGCTCAGTGGTGCACGCCTGTAATCCCAGAGACTCGGGAGGCTGAGGCAGGAGGATTACAAGTTTGAGGCCAGTCTCAGCAACCTAGGCAGGTCCTAAGCAACGTGGTGAGACCCTGTCTCAAAAAAAAGAAAAGGACTGGGGGTGTAGCTCAGTGGTAAAACATCCTTGGATATGTCAAAATATACTCTAGTTTCATATACACCTAAAAACAAAAACAAAGAAAAAGAAAAAGAAAGAACCCACCCTGGGTTCAATCCCCAGTGCAAAAAGGGAAGGATGGGGAGGAAGCCTGGGACCCAGTCCTGATGTCCTCTGATTCTGAAAAGGAGATGAGAACAGGGTATAGGGCCTGGGGGAGACACGTTCAAGTGGATCCTTACACCCTTCTGCCCGGCACCTGGCAGGAAATCAGGGGTGATAATGGGCACTCTGTCCAGATCATATCCTGAAGGGTTGATCTCGGGGCTCACAGGGATTCCTCTGCCCAGGTAGAGGGCAAGCCCTGCCTCTGGGGTCAGGAGGAAGACAGAGGTGGGCAGAGCCCAGCAGATCTCCAGCCCCACAGGAATCCCAGCTGGTACTTTTGTCTGCCTCTGTCCTTACCAGGGTTGGGAGATGGACCTTCTCATTCTTTTGGGTCTCCAAGGCCAGCTGAGCTGAAAGAGATGTGAAAGGCATTATCTTGAAGCCAGGACTAGTCAGGAAGAGCCTGCAGCTGCCATCAGAAAAAGCACTGGCCCCTCACACTTGGGAGCAGGGACTTTCTGTAAGAATCTATCAGGTGGGTGGGGGAACAGGAAGTCCCATGCAGCTCAGTCCCTTGGGAATGAGTCTCCTTTTGGAGTTAGTAAATGGAGATCTCTTTGTGTGGGCCAGGAAGTAACTGGGGAAATTAATCTATGAGCCAAGGTCATTGCTTCTCAAAACTTCCATGTGCATAAGGCTGCTATAGCTTGGGTCTTTAGTGTCCCTTAAAAGATCATGTATTGAAGGTCTGGTCCCCAGCTTGGTGCTATGGGGAAACCTTTAAGAGATAGAGCCTAAATCAGGTGCAGTGGCACATCCTGTAGTCCTGGCTAATGGGAGGCTGAGGCGGGAGGATCCCAAGTTCAAGGACAGTATAGGTCACTTAGTGAGACTGCCTGCCTCAAAAGAAAAAAAAAAAAGTAAAATAAAAAGGGCTTGAGATGCAGCTCAGTGGTAGAGTGCATGTCTAGCATGCGTGAGCTCCTGGGTTTAATCCCCTTTACTGAAAAAAAAATGGGTTGGGGCCGAGTAGGAATATTTGGAGGTGTGCCCTTACTATCCTTCACTTCTTGTCTACAAGGTAACAGGCGACCCATGTTCCTGCCATGATGTGCTGCCTTATCACTGGACCAAAGGAAGAGGGTCAACTGATCATGGACTCTAAAACTGTGAGCCAAAATAAACCTTTTCTCTTTAAAAGTTGATTATCTCAGGTTTCTGTTATAGTGACAGAAGGCTGACTAACACAAACCTCCCCCCCCAGAAATTTTCTTAAAATGCAGATTCTAATTCAGTAGGGTGGGGCTGGGCCCGAGACTCTGTTCTAGCAGGTACCAGAGGATGCCAGGGCTGCTAGCTGGGGACTTGGAGATGTAAGGTGCTAAGTGGCTCTGAGGTTGTGACCAGGAATGGTCCAGTCCTGTACATTCCCTCCCAGACATCTCTGAAGGGATCTGGGAATATTGACAAAATTGCCATTTCATCCTGAAGATCATGCAAGAGATCGCAAGCAGGCCCAGGACACTCCCAGGGCCTCTTTCTTTGGGATGCCATTGCAGATATCTTCCTGGCTCCATCACCTCCTAGCTCTCAAACAATAGGGCAAGCTGCTTAATCACCCTGTGCCTCAGTTTTCCTCCTGTAAAATGGGGTACTCCACAGTACTGAGATGATTACAGGAGATAAGCATTATAAGCTGCAGGACAGCATCTGTAGCTCTTATTAGTTTTATTTTACTCAATCCTCTTGATCTGTGCCATCCAGCATGGGAAGCAGGAGCCATAAGCCACACATGGCCATTGAGCACCAGACCATGACTACTTCAAATCATACCAGGTTTCAAGAAAAAAAATATGACAAAATGAATGTCTTGCTATGTTGTCCAGGTTGGTCTCAAACTTGAGATCCTCCTGCCTCAGCCTCCCAAGTACCTGGGACTATAGGTGTGAGCCATCAAACCTGACTTTCATTAGTATTTTTATATTGATTTCTTGTTGAACTGACTGTTACATAAACTATATTATTAAAATTAACTTCACTAGTTTCTTTACTTTTTTTCCATGTAATTTTAAATTATATAGGTGGCTTATATTGTGTTTCTATTTGACATACATCTGTCATTTGAGGAAACTGAGGCTCAGGGTATTTAGTTTCTTGCCTAAGGTCATGGAGCTAATAAGTTGCTGAACTAGGATTTAAACTTAAGCCTATGAAAGGAACTGAGCACCTCTAGAGGTGCAGTGGCAATCCGTCTCAGGACGCAATGTCTGGCCTGTTCAGGTTCAAGTGCTCAGTCTTGCACCCCACCCCGGTCAGTTCCCATATGGGGAGCTGGACATGGATTTGCTGGATCAACAGGGAGAGAAGTGATTGATGAGTCTGGCCAGAACCCCCTTCTCCTCCCAGTCCCCATTAAATTGCTTCTTTCTGTTGCTGATTGCCTTACAGTTTCCAGAAAGTAGCATCTGGACTCTGGATCCCATATCCCAGACAGACACACTAATCCACAAGTCTTCCCAGGGAGGGTGAGGGACTGCAGGTCTCAGTGAGGTCCCTGGCTGTGAGCCTCCCACCCACCTGCCCTTGCTCACCTTTCTTTCTCCACCGCAGTAAGAGGCTCCCAGAGGCAATCAGGCCTGCAGCCAGCAGAAGGGACAAGAGCACCAGAACCGGGGCCAATATTCGGACCATTGGGATGGACACCCTGGGGGCGAGATGCATGGAGCCTGGTGGCTGTCACCAGAGAAGGCATCTGTATCCTTGGGGCCCATGTGGGGGCTGGGAAAATCAACTCCTAGTGTGAAATCTAATTCAATGTGACAAAGACTGGCAGAGCATTTGATGCCATTGGCTCTCTACGGACATTATTTAATTAGCTCAGATCCTGAAGCTGGGCTGCCTGGGTTCAAACCCTGGCTCTGCCAATTTCTAGAAGGGTGACCTTGAGCAAGTGACTTAACCTCCCAGAGTATCAATTTCCTCCTTTGTCAAATGGCTCTCATGAAGATCAGTTGGGATGTGTATACACACACACACACACACACACACACACACACACATACGCACACACACATACACACCATGCACCATGTCAGCTGTTAAATTCACCCCATGTCATTTGGTAGGAACAGCCTAATTTCACATTGAAGAAAATGACTTGCTAGTTAAGTGACTCGCTAAATCACACAGGGCATGTGGGAAAGTTCTCATGGCCCACATCCGGCACCAACGTACTAGACAACAGGGAATTCTGATTCTGACTCTAGGTCCCTTGTCTCCAAGAGGTTAGAGTGTGCCAGGGACCACAGCGTCTAGTTACCCTATCATCTATGCCTTGTCTGGGCTGGAAAGGACTCTCAGTCTCTGCTGTCAACCCCATGAGACACTTGCATGTGAGTCTGAACCTGCTAGCAGTGACCTACAAGTCAGGAACCGAATGCATAAGTACTTGGTTATAAGCCCAGAACCCTTTCTTCAGGCTGGGACCCCATCTGGGTAAAGAAAAAAATTAGGGTGGAGGGTTCCATATTGTTATGCACTGCACAGGGGTCAGGCAAAAACTATTCATCTGGGGTGATCCACTCTGAGGCCGGGATAGGTAGAGAGGTGGGGACTGGGGCTAGGGCAAACTCATCACCTCGGGTGGGCCTGTGTGTTCAGGGCAGCAGGGCTGTGGGATCCTGCACTGCAAGACACGCACTGCTCAGGCTAAAAGCCCCCATGAGGGGCAGATGGGGCTGAAATCTGTCTTGTGCCACGGGGTATGGCCATGACAACAGGAGACATTGGTTTGGAAGAAAGAGTGTTAGGGGATTATTGGCTCAAAGATGTCTTATGATTTAGTGATGGCCTGAAGGGTGACCTTGGCCACCTGGACTCACCTGGACCTGGAGCTGTGGCTGATGGGGACAGGACTAGTGTCCTCTGCCAGGGTGGAGTCCAGCGGCATGGGTGGGCGGGAGCTCCCTGCATGAGGAGAGGTCGCTGTGTGAGCAGAGGTTCCTGCATACGGAGAGGTTCCTGTGTGTGTGGTCGTTCCTGCATGCTGCAACGGGACTGTCCCTGTGACGGGAGAAGCCTCAGTCCCTGTCTTCCCCTGCTTGGCTGTGGTGACTGCCAGGTGGAGATCAGGAGGAGCTACAAGTTCAAAAGCAATGCCTCAGCACCTTCCCTGACCCTTGAATCCCAGTCTCCCTGACTGACCCTTGACCCCTGAACTCTAACCTCCCTGAGACCAATTTCTCAGAGCATTTCTTCAGCAAGAAGAGGTCTAGATGAGGCGATTTTGAGTAAGCAGACCATATATCAGGCACCCCTGTCCCCACTGTCATGACCCAGTCCAGCATCACTCCATTGGCACCTTCCTGCTCCTGCCCCCCTAGCAATCATGGCCGACTGTCACCTCCTCCCTCACTGGATGGGCAAGTTCTCCTATCACCATCACATGCTCCTGCCACCTTCAACAGCCGGAGGCCAGCAGGGCAGCGTGGCAGGGATGAGTTCAGTGGTCAGGGCCAAAGGCCTGGCCTTTCTGGCTGACCCTCCACTCCACAGATGAAGCAGACAGAGAATGACCTTTGGGGTCAGGATGTGGCCACTCCCTGGCTCTGTTACCTCCCATGCAACCTTGAGCAAGTGATCTAACCCCCTGAGCCTCTTGTTCCTCAGCTGGACAATCTTGCTCCCAGGCTTGTTGGGGGCACCTGGATGGTGACAAAACACAGCTTCTGGCACCAGGTGGACACTCACTGGAGAGCTCCTGAGATAGAGGTGGAGGAGGGAAGCCGCTCACTCACTCAGTGCTGGGGGCTGGGTTTGCCGGGCTTTTGCCTGGGGCTGCAGGCTTGCTGTAGACAGAGGCTGCAAGAAGAGAGTTGGGGAAGGGGGGCAGCAGGGTCCTAGAGGAGAGGGAGAGGCTGTTCTCAGAGAAGGGTCCAACCAACCCTTTCACCTTTCCTGGGAGCATCGGGCAGCTTTCCCAACCCCCATCTCGGCAGGAGCAGAGCCACACCCTCTTCTCATCTCAGCCAATTGGAGCCGGGTCCTGGTGTCTTTCCCTCCTGCAGTCCCTGCTGCCCCAGTTTGGCTTAGACTTCATCTCTCTGGCCTCTCAGCTGCCCATTAGCCTGCTGCTTCTGCTCCTTTCCTTGTCACCCAAGTGAAGTTTGTAGCATGACTTTTTCTTTCTTTTCTTTTCTTTCTTTCTTTCTTTTTTTTTTTTTTTTGGTACTGGGGATTGCTTAACCACTGAGCCACATCCCTATCCCCTTGTTTTATACTTTATATAGAGACAGGGTCTCACTAAGTTGCTTAGGACCTTGCTAAGTTGCTGAGGCTGGCTTTAAACTCGAGATCCTCCTGACTCAGCTTCCTGAGTCACTGAGATTACAGGTGTGTACCCCTGTGCCCAGCATTGTAGCATGTCTTTTTAAGGCCTTTTAAACTCAAGTCTTCAAATCACCAGTGCCCCAGCCACACAGAGCTGCCCTCTATTCCTGATTGCATAAGCTTCCTGCTTGCTGCTGTGCCTTCCACACGCCATTCCTCTGCGTGTGTGATGCCTTTCCTTTCCATCCCTGCCTAACACACTTCTTTATGTCCTCCAGCACCAGCTCAAAGGTCAGCTCCTGCTCAATATGGAGGGGCAAATCCCCTTTTCCTTTGGGTACTGGCAGTACCCTCCAGGGGAGGTATCTTCAGGGAAGCTAATAATCACCTTGCAATTATTCTAAATGGGCCTCCCTACTAGGCTGGGATCCATGAGGGCAAAATCCTATCCTCAGTGCCAGCACCCCAGGAGCTGCTAAGCTCCCCTATGTCCATCAGTGGCCTCACCGGTCTTTTCTGACCATGACCAGCTGGGAATCTCCCTCTTTCTCTGCCTGTCTTTATTCTATTACTAGGTTACTTTATTCTCAGATTTTTCTAAGTAGATAACAAAATCTTCTGTAAATAAAGAGTATTTATCTTTTGCTTTTCATATTTAAAATTCTCTCTCTTATCATATTCCATTGCCTAGAGCCTCCAGGCAATGATGAATGAAAGAAATGACAGTGAGTGCACTTGTCTTATTTGGATCTTTCTAGAAATTCTGCTAAATATTCCATCATATTCAATAAGAAGATGTCTCTTATTGGCTTTGGAAACTGATTGTTAACTTTTGGGGAATTTTCTAAGCTGGCTGCTAAACATGGTGGACAGAAACTGGCCAGAGCAGGACCATTTATACCACAGAAATTGGCAAACACTATAAGTCAGAGTGTCCCCAGCTTGCTGTTAAACATCTACCAGCACACACTGTTATAGGCCTTCTTCGTTTTCAGTATCCCAACTGTCACCAGAGGGAGGCCAACAAGGTCTGACACAGGAAGGTAATACAATAATGCATACATTATACACAGAGAAGTAACTATGAGTGAGGAAAAGTAGCAAACACACAAGAGCCTCAAAAATAGGTGAACTTAATCACAACTAGGTAAAAATGAGGTCTGAGGGGGTTGTGGCTCAGTGGTAGAGTGCCTGTCTAGCACAGGTTAGACACTTGGTTTGATCCTCAGTACCACATAAAAACAATAAATAAATAAAGTTATAAAAAATGAGGTCTGAATACTGACAAGAATTCAAAGAGATCAGAGATTCTTGTAAATAACAGAAAACAGATTGTGTGTGTGTGTGTGTGTGTGTGTGTTCTGCAGTGCTGGGGATTGAACCCAGGGCCTTACGCATGCTAGGTGAGTACACCCCCAACCCTTATTAATGTAGTTTCAAAGCTGGTGCTATAACTCAGTGAACTGATTTTCCTAAATTAAAACAGAGACCCATGGGCAACAGAGATCTGGGCCCAGATATGGGCCCATGAAAGGAAATGAACAGAACAAAAGCCCTCCATGAGCCACTAAGAATAGAACAGGAAGGAAGAGCATGAGGAAAAGACCAACAGTAAACTAAGACGAATGGGGGGAGAGAAAGGGAGAGAGAAGGGAAAGCATATGGAAATGGTAGGAGACCTTCAGTGATACACAAAATTATAAGAGGTTATGAGGGGCAAGGGGGAGGGGGAAAAAAGGGAGAGAATTGAACAACAGCAGAGGAGGTAGAGAGGGAAGATGGGAGGGGAGGGGAGGGGAGGGGGGATAGTAGGGGATAGGAAAAGTAGCAGAATACAACAGTCACTAATATGCCATTATGTAAAAATGTGAGTTTGTAACAGAAGTGAGTCTGCAATTTGTATTTGGGGAGTTCATAACCCAATTGAGTCAAATGTATGAAAGATGATATATCATGAGCTCTGTAATGTTTTGAACAATCAATAAAAAAAAAAAAAAAAAGCCTTCCATGAACTGCATTTGAACCATAGCTATACCACTTCCTGCCATGAGGCTTTGGTCTCTTGGAGAGATCAAATCATTGAGTGTCTTGGAACCTTGGTCTCCCATCCATGAAGTGGGGATTCAAAGTCCTACCTTGCCCCCTCTGACCAGCAGCACACCGGGGCTGCCCGTGGCCCTGAGCCCTCTCTGGCTTCTTTTCTCTCTGACCAGCAGCTCCAGGTGAGATTCTTGGCCCTGAGAGAGGTGCTCCATATCTATGGCTCCAACCACGGCTCCCTAATGGCCTCAAGCTCAAAGAGTTCCTCTTTCAGGCATCTGACCCAGGACTGGTTCCCAGGCACATCTAGCATCTGTCTCTGAAAATCTGGGAAAGAGGAGGCCAAGCTGGGAGCTGAGCCCTCAAGCTGGGAGGAGCCAGCATGGCGCAGCTTAGGTGATGCCATGGGTTGGGTCTGGGACGCAGCGATGGCGGCTCAGTCTCAGGAGGCTGCAGGAATATCTCTGACACCAGGGGAAGGTTGGGGAGGGGAAGGTCTTGCTATTCTTTGGGATGACCATCTTGTCCCCAGACCATAGCCATCTCCTTTCAGGATATCTAGGCAGAGAAGAAAGACATTGAGACCCCACTGCAACTCGGAACTTGATCAGAATGATGTCCCTGAGTCCTTCAGGTGACTGATGAGGCTGATTCCAGGATGGACCGCACCCCACTTTTGTAATGGGGAAAGTGGATTCATTGCTAATGACCTTTATTTTGTTTATTTATTTTTATGTGGTGCTGAGGATCAAACCCAGTGCCTCACCCGTGCAAGGCAAGCCCTGTACCCCTGAGCCACAGCCCAGCCCCTGGGCTTCTGTTCCCCCTCTGCATCTCTGGTTCCCCAGGCTGGGCAAAGAGAGGAGTTTGTTACCTGGAAAGACGGTCAGAGAGACCAGGAAAGTCTCATCAAAGCCCAGTTTATCGGCCCCACACCAGTACTTCCCGGCATCCTGCAGGGTGAGATCCCTCAGGGTCACAGTGAATGCCAGCTCTTGGGGGTTGTCGCAGATGGACACTCTGCCCTGCGTTATCACTTGGCCGTCTTCTCCTGAGTAGATGGTGCTGGAGCAACGGTGGACCAGGAACCCGATCTGCTTGCACCAGTACTTCTTGCGCTCCCTCTCTTCTTTCCTGTATGTGCACTTCAGGGACACAGTGTCACCTTCAAATCCGCTGATGTCCTTTGGACCTTTCAGGGCTTCATAACCTGAAACCATAACAGTGGTTCACTTCATGCTTGCTGCTCTGTTTATTTTAAAACTGACATGTTTTCCCTTCCTTTCCTTCCTCTCCCCCTCCCTAACCACAGCGGGAGGTGGGGAAGCAAGATTCACCTTCCTGTCCCATGGAGAGGGATCTGGTCTGTGGCTCACTGACCACAGGAATGAGGGAATCCAGACTTGGAGCTGGCACTGCGGATCTAAGAAAGGCTACAGATGAATAATGACTCCTGAAGGGGCTCACCTGGAGCCTTTATAGTCCCCTGTGTGTGCTCCTTTGTTAGCAAAGCAATAAAATTTTTTTCCTTTTTCTCAAAACCTTGTCCTCATTATTGGATTGCCACAAGGACAAGGACCAAGCTTTTAGTTTCAAAATCACAACAGAGGTAGAGGTGGGACTACCCTGGGCTCGGGGACCAGGGTCAATACCAGAAGTTTCTATTTTGCTTCGAGACAGGGAGACTTTTCTCAGCCAGTCCTTCTGGAATAGTCCTTTAAGATCCAGCTCGCTCCTGGCCTTAGGAGACCTTGGTGCAAGGCTGTTGTTCTTTCTCTAAACCTAGAATACTGGGGGAGGGGGTCACCAACTCTAGATTCACCCAGCCAGGTGTTTGAATCCTAGCACTGCAGGCTAGTAGATATGTGACATTGGGGAACTTGCTTGACCTCTCTGAATTTTCTCATTAATAGATGATGATAATGCCCTGCTTCATTGCATGTAAGAGGCAATGTAAGACACACCACAATTTTATGCACCACTAAGAAAAAACAGTGCTAATTAATTCTCACTGCAGTGGCATATGCCTGTAATCCCAGAGACCTGGAGAGGCTGAGGCAGGAGGATTGCAAGTTTGAGGCCAACCCCCAGCAATTTAGTGAGACCCTCACCGATTTAGTGAGACCCTGTCTCAAAATAAAAATAAAAAAGGCTGGTATGTAACTCCCCATAGTGCGCTTCAGTTCAATCCCCAGTACTGGAGTGGAGCGGGAAGACTTTGCCAATTGAACACTGATACCCGTTATAAGAAGCTTCCTGGTTTTTGTGTTAAAAGACAAAGAACAAAAGCAGACCAGTGAATCGATGCAGCATGATAATCCTTCAACTTCCAGGGCTTTGACTAATATTTTCTGATTTTAATAGGGCTACCAGACACGGGTGTCTTGTCTGCTTCCAGGCTTTGCACAGAATAGGAAAATAAGATGAGAGCGGTAAGGGTCCTCTTTCAGGTGCACAGCTGCACAGGGGCTGGAACCCATAGTCAGGGACCCCCCCCCCCCCCCCCGTCTTGAATTTCAGAAACAGCAAGTGCGGGCCTCTTCTGAGGGCCAATGGGGCAGAGGATGCATGGGATGGGGTGAAGTCTGGAAGCATGAGGTGCACATGCGCATGCGGGGGCTGAAGCAGGGGTGTTGATTCAGAGGTGAGCTAAGGCATGGGCCCCACATCCCTCCCACTTCCCCCACCCCCATCTCACCTGGGAGCATGAGGCAGCTCCACAGCAGGACCACAGGTCGCATGGTAAGTGCTGGACACCTCCTGTGCAGACAACAGCAACTGTGAGCTCCTTTCCAGACCACACGGGGGCTTTAGCTTCCTGCAGAAGCACCACATCAGGATAAGGAAGGGAGGGGAGGGGCATGCGGGTCACTCCTGGGCACACCCAGTCAAGGAGGCGACTCTGAACTTCTTGTTTTTATTTTTTATTTACTTTTTTTTTTTTTTAGTTGCAGTTGGACACAACACCCTTATTCTATTTGTTTATTTTTATGTGGTACTCAGGATCGAACCCAGGGCCTTGCACGTGCTAGGCGAGCGCTCTACTGCTGAGCCACAACCCCAGTCCCCATGAACTTCTTTTTACTTTGCACCCTGCCCCCAATCAACCCTGAGGTTCACATCCCCAGCCACGCAAGCAAGCACTTCTCCAACTCGAGCCCCCTCCACCAGGCCCTAACTTGTTATTCATGCACCTCAAAGGATCCCTAAGAAGAATTCAAGGAGTCCCATGTGTGTGGATAGGAAAAAATTACATATTGACCTTCATGAACCTCTGACGTTTAGCTTTTCCTCCTATTAGGGGTGTAGTGTTAGCAGTATCTGTAAATGTAACCACTAAAAATGGCAGACCCAGACCATCAAGTTGTTGCAGGGTAAGATGGCCTTAGCCTAAGCAACTCCATTTTAAAACTCCATCTTAAAATAAACGTGCAATCTCACCAGGCAAGCCCACAGAGCCCTCCCATATGTCACTGGGCATAGCCTGATCAAATAAGTCACTTTCCACAACCCTGATAAAAGTCCGGGTGAAGTCACATGTCATTTGCGAGAAGGGTAATATCAGGGCAGAAACAAGCAGACCATATGTCCTCTCTAAATGTAAGATGTCACTGAGAAACCTTGTATCAGCTGATAGGGACCAAAACTACGTGCAGAAATCCCCCAAATTTAGTATAAACAATGGAACAAATGAACAGATATTCAGCCAGCCGATACTGATGCACACATGCCGGAGAGCCTGGGGAGGACTTGGACTGATATCCCAACTCTTCTCATCATCTACCTGATCCTCTGCATCGTCCTCCCTGCTCTCAAACTCCACAGCAGCCTCCTGACCCTGGTGAGAAAGGCGACTTCTCCTTACCACCGTCTCCTTAGCCAGCGTCAACTCTACCTGAGGAGAAGCCTCCATCGGTTCCTGACCTGATTGCTGTGGTCTGAGTGAGTGTGCTGGACTTCATATCTAAGACTTACGACTTTAAATCTAGCACTTAAGCTTAGCATGCAGCGGGAATGTCTGCCATAGGTCTGTCATGATTAAGAGCATTTGCGGTGCTTAGAATTAACTTAGCATTTGTTTGCTTTGAACTAGTTGTGTTTATTGCTTTCATAAGTCTGAATTATTGTGTTTGTAGTGCCCAGCATTAAGGATTGTCATTCCTTGATTAAAAACCTAGAGAGTGAAATTGTATTGAATAATTTTGAGTGAATAAAGCATTGGAAAGGGCATTAGCTCGTGGACATTCTTTATTTCTCCCCTTGACTGCAGATGTTGCACCTTTGCCCTTCGTGACATGCAGATATCAATATCTCAAAATACTGTGTATACTTCTTACTGCTTGAGGAAAAAGTTAATAGACATGCCACTAGAGCTGGCTATTAAAGTGCCTAATAAAGAAGCATGTTTATTACAATTATATTTTCATAAACATTTCATTATTTTTAGTTTAATTTTGAGTATATATATATATATATATAGAGAGAGAGAGAGAGAGAGAAAGAGAGAGAGAGATACATATGCCATTATTCTAAGATTGGGGTTCTGTAAACTTCTCCACACTGCCAAGTGATCAATGGTACATTGCAGCAGGACTCGCTCACTGCCCCTCCTCTGCGTCTCCCCTGCCTGAGATGCAGTATCGCCCTTGACCACACGGTGGCGTTGCAGGCGGAGCTGAGCCTATCAGTCTGCCCCAATCACCCTGCTGGGTTGGTCCCCTCCAAGCGGGCTTGGGTTGTTTGGCACTTGAAAAAGCGAATTAGTGTTTTCCCCACCGCAGATTTGAATCCTCCTCGAAAGGATCAAACAAACACGCACACTAGAGGGAGCCCTGACACATTGTTTTCCAAGAGAGCTCTGTTGGTTTTCTTCTGATTGCAAAGCTCATACAGGTTACAAGCAAAATTTTTACACAATGCAGAGATGTGAGAAAAAAAAAAAAGAATGGAAATGTTTCTTGTAATTTCCATTCTTCCTTAGAAAACCATTGTTAATATTTTGGCATATTTCCTTCCGTCTACACAGTTGGAATTTTACCCACAGGGCAAGTTAATATTTGAAGCATTTACACTGGTTCTGGGAGTGTGCACGTGATTCTGGTAATGTTGGGGGAAGTGTTTTGATTTCACAATGATTGACAGCCCTGCTGCCATTTAATGAGCAGGGACATCATGTCGTGAAAACCCTGTTAGAAGATCTCAGCTCAGAACCTGATTCCCTTTTACGTGTACAGATTTCAAAGAGTAATCAGGTTTTGAAGTTTAAAAAAATAACACGAATTAAAATAACATTTATTCTAGCGTCTCATAGTATATTTCTGCTCTTTATTTTGTCCTTATATAGAATACTTTCTTTTTTAAAAAATTTTTTTTAATATTTATTTTTCAGTTTGCGGCAGACACAACATCTTTATTTGTATGTGGTGCTGAGGATCGAACCCGGGCCGCACGCATGCCAGGCGAGCGGGCTACCGCTTGAGCCACATCCCCAGCCCCAGCCACATCCCCAGCCCCATATATAGAATACTTTCTAATCTACTTTTATTAAAGCCTAATTTATTCCTCACAAGCAGGGGCAAGCATCTGACACTTCATTATGTTTCCTAGTGTCACGGGGCCTGAACGTTGATTGACATTTTGAAATATGTGTTATTTGGTAATAAATTGTTTTCCTTTTATTTTTTTCTCCCTAGTACAATTTGGGCATATATTATGACTTTAAAAAAATTGTGTGAGAGGCATTTATTTATGATTGTCATTTCAAGAGGGGACAGGAAGTGTTACTAAATACTTATATAAAGAGGGAGTTGGGTCTGACCTGAGTTATCCTTGAACCTTCCCAGTATATTCGAACATCTTTCCCCTCCAATCTACCAGTCCCACACCTGGCCCAGGAGCTGGCTGGGGGGTTCCATTTAAAACAGCTCCTCCTGGGGGGGGGGCAGGGGGGGGATGGAGTGAGCATTGGGAGAAGGGTGTAAGTGGGGTGCTATTGTAGGCACTGCACCTGGATCACACCCTGGGCTGATGGTGGCCAGAGGATCTACCCATGGTGGGTTTTGGGATCTGAGAGGAGAGGATGCTTATGTCCTGTGTCTCACCCTTGAGTGCTGGTAGGTGCTCTGCCATCACTGCTCACAGCAGCCTCTCTATGTCCTCACTGAGGGCTCTATGTACCCAAGAATGGCTCAGCTGCGGCTGCAGGTGCAATGGCTGGGACGAGGAGACCAAACTCCTAGGTCTTCAATAGTCACCTCTAGGATTTGGACTTGCTAGGACTGAGTTGGTCTAAGATGGTATTTTGGTGCCCTTAGATTCATGTTTTCAGATCTCAGCACTAGTGACACTTTGGACAGATAATTCTTTGTGGTGGTGCAGTCTTATGCATTGTGGGATGTTGGACAGCCTCTTTGGCTTCTATTTACTAGATGTTAGGAGACCTCTTTCCCAATTTATTAAAAATTTCTCCAGACACTGTTGAAAGTCCCCATGGGAGGCAACATTGCTCTGCATTGAGAATCACTGCCCTGGGTGAGGAACAAATCTACAGAACAAAAAAGTATGCTGTGAGGGGCTGGGATGTGGCTCAGGGGTAGAGTACTCGCCTGGCATGCGTGAGGCCCTGGGTTCAATTACTTATACTGAAAATTATTCAAAACACCATCAAACAAGTGTGCTTTTGTGTAAGTGGTATGTATAGTCCCAAGGTCTTAGGACAGTGGGCTTCTAATTCTGAACCCCAGAGTTAGGTAGATGCCACCCAGTCAGGTGGTGATGAGAACCTCTGCCCTGGACCCCACTAATATTCAAGGGGAGCCTTGGTGGGGCCATGCAGACACGCTGCAGGAGGCTGGCTCCCAGGGGACAGAAAGGGAAAGGGCTTGGGTACACCTGCCTTGTTTTTCCTTCCCAGTTCGTCAATCAAATCAGTGAAGGATCACTGGAGAGAGACCAAGAGCATGACACTAGTAGGGCTCTGTCCTCGTGTGTGGGGGGGGGGGACATCAGTGTGGTCACTTCATGGATCCTCAGCCTCCAGCACTCGTTGGAACATTGTTCACCTTTTGCATTTTGTTGAGGTACCATGGAGTTAGCCCAAGATGGTCGCATCTGTTCTGGACATGTACAGAATTTTTCTTATCATTATTCCCTAAACAATGTAGCGCAACAACTATTTCATAGCACCTACCTAGTGTCAGGTATTACAAGTAATCTAGATATGATTTAAAGTATGCAGGAGAAAAAAATAAAGTGTGCAGGAGGATGTAGGTTATACACAAATACTATGCCATTTTGTATAAGGAACTTGAACAGCCACAGATTTGGGTATTCAAGGGGGATCCTAGAAACAATTCCCTGTGGATATTGGGAAATGACTGTGTATATTTAAAACTCTGAGAAACACTGGAGGCTAGGTGCTATGTGGCATTTTGGATTGGATCCCAGAACGGAGAAAGAATATTAGTGGAGAGAAAGAATATTAGTGGAGAGACTACAGAAATACCAACAATGTCTGGTTAATAGTAATGCATCAATGTTAACTTCTTAGTTTCCATAAATGTACATGGTTATGTAAGATGCTCACATTAGGGGAAGCCAAGTGAAGGTTATCTGGAAACTCTCTGTACTATCTTTGCAAACTTTCTGTAGATCTAAGATTATTATAAAATACAAAGTTCAAATAAATAAATAAAGTTTATTTTTTAAGAAAATAAAGCTGAAGGGAGCATGAGGGATTAGTAGACTGAGCTCTGCAAGAAGACAGAAACCCAGAAAGATGAGCTCAGCATGCCAGGTGCTTTTAGCCTCAGGAGCATTTACTGATTCAGATGATGCAGCAAAAGGGATGAGCTAGGAGTCTAGAGTCTTCCAAGGATAAGGGGGAATCTACTGTATTTTTATCACATTAAGCTAGGACCCCAAAGAGCTGTATTCTAGGAAAAGGGTGAATTGCAAATAAATAGGTCACTGTGGACTCTTATTCAACTTTCTGTCATAGAGGTGTCCTGGGAAAACTTCAAGCTTTGAACTTGAATTACAAGTGGTCCTAGTCTGGTAGCATCCTCCCCTCCTTAATTTCAGGTACATGAAAGACACCAGTGGAAAATATTTTCAGAAGGAAATTAGCATCAGCTTAAGCCTCAAGTTCTGTTTGTAAATCATTTTAAAAAATACTACCGTGTATATAACCACAGATAACCAAATATATGAGGAGACCAAGTGCTAGAGCAAGAATATGAGAGAGAGTGGGTAACGATTCAGACCTGTGGGGACTCCAGATATTTAAAATAGCAGGAAGATGGGGTGGGGCTGTAGCTCAATAGTAGAATTCTTGCCCAGCATGTGCAAGGCCCTGAGTTCAATTCCCAGCCCCAGGGTGGGAGGATGAACCACAGCATGGCTGTTCTTACTGGGTTCAAGGAAGCAATAGCCCAGCTTGAAAGCCTTGACAGGGGATTGGAAAGGCTAAAAGTGACAGCGGAACTGAAAAATAACTGGAAAAAAACCCCAATAATTAATAATCCAGTGGATGGGTTTCAAACAGATTAGACACACCTGACAAGATAATGGGGCATAAAATGAGAATGTCCGTCATACATTTTATTGGAGATGCAGAATAAAAGAAGACAGAGGATGTGACACAAGCAATATGAAATAATCATTTTGAGAGTGTTCCAAATCTGAAGAAGCCCACCTTGCACTCTTCTTCTTTTTCTTTATTTCTCTTTCTTTCTTTTTTTTCTTTTTTTTTTTTAATTTTTATTGGAGATGGATCTCAGGGGAACTTAACCACGGAGCCACATCTCCATCCCTTTTTGCATTTCATTTTGAGACAGGGTCTTGCTGAGTTGCTTAGGGCCTCACTAAGTTGTTGAGGCTGACTTTGAACTTGCAATCCTCCTGTGTCAGCCTCCCAGGCTGCTGGGATTATAGGTATGCACCACCGTGTTCAATATATCTTGCACTCAATGAATTTATGTGTGTGTTTATAATATTCAAGGTGCTAAAACCTGTGCTCGAGTCCCTCTTGCCCTGGTCTAAGGGAGGTGGTAAGGATTAGGCATCTGATACAAGGCAACCATGGTACAGCAGAGTAGTGGGAGAAGGACTATATATAAGTCATGTTAGGACACTTAGTTATTCATATAGGAAACATATGAGACTGGAGCCTTAGCTGGATTTATTGAACTAAATGTAGAAGGCAAAATGATAAAAATTCTGCAATATAGTATAGAATATCTCCATCTTCATGGCCTTAGGGTAGGGAAAGAGTTTGTGTGTGTGTGTGTGTGTGTGTGTGTGTGTGTGTGTGTGTGTGTGTGGTATGTGTGTGTGTCTGTGAGACTGGGGATTGAGCCCAGCTGTACACTACCACTGAGCTCCGTTCCCAGTCCCTTTTATTTTTTATTTTGAGACAGGGTCTTGGTAAGTTGTTGAGGATCTCATGAATTTGCTGAGGCTGGCCTTGAACTTGTGATCCTCTTGACTTGCTGGGATTCCAGGCATTCACCACCATGCTCCAGCTCTTGATGCAGGTGCGGGACTGATCCCATCTCTTGTCTTGAAATGATTTTTGTGTTCCCTTTGGTGTCTGGACTAAATGCCAAACCAAGCCATGCACATCCATGACAGATTCTCTCTGTCACTTCTTCAAGGACTATTGGTATTTTATCTTTTGCAATGTATGCTTCCTAAACTCATTTCCCTGTAAAGACTGACCTGGAGTCATCCATTCCTCTGGCATAGAGCTCAACTTCCTGTCGGCTCTGGTGCCATTTTAGATGGAGCACTCTGTCCAAGCCCTGGCTGGGTGAGGTGACTCATGTCCTGGGCTCCCAGCCATCTAGGCCAACTCTGCTCTTCTCTCACTTGCCCAGCTGTGGAATTCTGTTCTCTCCCCTTTGCTACTGCTCCAAATTCTCATTCACCCAAATTTCTCTTTTTCTCTGCTTGTCCAAATGTCCCTTGAGCTAAAGAACAGGTATACATAAAATTTTAACAAATCTTGCTGAATTTTCATCCAGAAAATTTGCACCACTAGCATTTCTTCCAATTTGTATAAATGTATTTATTTTCTCACAACCTCCACAGCATTGAATGCCTACAAAATTTAAATGCTTTTGTCTTAATAGGTGACAAAGGAACATTACTTTTTATTTTGGTTTAGAATTTTTATTTTATTTTTCAGTACTGGGGATTGAACCCAGAGCCTTGCGTATGCTGGGCAAGTGCTCTATCACCGAGTTACATCCCCAACCCTTTTTATTTTATTTTGAGACAGGGTCCTGCCATGTTTCTCAGGCTGGCCTCTAACTTGAGATCCTTCAATCTCAGTCTCCCAAGTAGGTGGGATTACAGACTTGTGCCTCTGCTTCTAGGTCAGAATTATTTGATTATGAGTGAGATTGTGCATTTTTAAGGGGTGTACTTACTTGGCTGTATATTTTTATAGTAGACCATCAATTTTCTTTGACCATTTTTCTATTTTTTTCATCTTATTGGCTTGTATGAACTCTTTTAAATTAAGGAACTTATCATGTTGAATACAATGTTATGTTGCAAAAATAAAAGCTTACATTTTATAATTTATATTGTAGTCACATACATTCTTTCTCTTTATTTGGGTTTGCTTAGAAAGTCTTCCCTCAAGAGCAGGGTTTGAGGATGGGGCAGTGGGAACAATGTCCGGTGGTAAAGGTGGCCAGAAGCCCCTGAAATGGTCCAACATGTAGGAAGGAGATGGGTGAGGAAGAGAAGGCTCTCCAGCAGAGACCAAAAGAAGAGCAGAAGAAACTCCAGGAACTAAAAGCTAACGCCATGGGAAATGGCTCCCTGGCTTCAGGTGGCCAAGAATAAGCTGTGTGCCTGAGAAGAGGTGACCCTTGATTCCATTCCTGTTAAAATTTCTGGATTCCCTGCTATAACATCTTTTGCCACCTGTAGCCAGAATGAGAATCTGTTGTAAATTTAGCATGAACTTTTGTTGGGGTTGGGGGGAGAAACAAAAGAAAACAAAAAACAGCAGCTCACTGTCTCTTTAGTTTTCCTGTTGCAATTCCTACCTCAGCTGTGGGATGTGGTGGTACACACCTGTAATGTTGGTGACTTGGGAGGCTGGGGCAGGGGGATCACACGTTCAAGGTCAGCCTTAGCAGTTTAGTGAAGTACTAAACAATTTGATTCAAAATAAAAAATAAAAAGGGCTGGGGATGTGGCTCAGTGGTTAAGTGACCCTGGGTTCAATCCCCAGTAGCAAATCAAATCAAATAAACCCAGCCTAAATTCCACCAGAATCTGCTCTTTGGTTTTTGCCCTCCTCTGAGTTCTGTATCCCATGGAATTAACCTAGCTCATTTGCAAGGCAAGAAAGAAAGAAGAAAAAGGAAGGCTTCCTTCACCAAAAGATCATAAAATAAATCCATCAGGAAGTTTTTTAGTGTGAGGATAAAAGTGGGGATGTAGCTAGTTTGTTTCCTTTTTTTCTTTTGTCTTTCTCCCACTTTTATCCATAAAGAGTCACTAGTAGTATACTTTCTCCATTTTTTTTTTTTTTTTGGTACCCAGGATTGAACCCAGGGTGCTTCACCACTGAGCCACATCCTTTTTTATATTTTATTTAGAGACAGGGTCTTGCTGAGTTGCTTAGAGTCTCACTAAATTGCTGAGGCTGGCTTTGAACTCACCATCCTCCTGTCTCAGCCTCCCAAGCTGTTCGGAATATAGGCATGTGCCACCATGCCTGGTCTCAAATTTTTTTCTTTCTTTCTTTTTTTTTTTTTAATTTTAGTAATTCCTTTCCTCCCATTAATTATGTTACCTTTCTAAAAAATTAAAAGAGCAGAGGGTGCTGCCTGTAATCCCATCTACCCAGGAGGCTAAGGCAGGAGGATCATAAATTTGAGTCAATTTTGGCAACTTAGATACTATCTCAAAATAAAAAAAAAATAAATAAAGGGGGAATAGTTAAAGAGGCAGAGGGCCCCTGGGTTCAATACCCAGGACCACAAAATAAGTAAATAAAAATAAAATAAAATACTATGTATATGAGTATTTCTGTACATTCACTTCTTTGTCTAGCTGTTGATTGACTCTTCAGTACAAAATGTTTTGTTTTCATATCTGAAATGATTCATATTTGATAGGGCTAGTGCCACCTTCCATCTCACCTTCCCACAACTCTTGCCTTTCAGATTTTTTCTGCTGTTCACCAATGTTTGTTTTTTCCTGACGAGTTTTGGCATTTAATACATTCCCTCTGAAAATTATTTGTCTATTTTATTTGCAATTGCATTGCGCTTGGAGATAAATTTAGAATGAATTAACACATTTACAGTGTTGAACTGTCCTTTTCCCTATCTGTTTGAGATAGGTGTTGTCTTTCATGTTCTTTTGCTGGCATTTAAAGGATTTTTTTCTTCCCATGTACCTCATGTGTGCTAGGCAAGTGCTCTACCACTGAGCCACAACCCCATCCCTGGTTTTTAATCTTTTGCTTTTTATTTTAGTTTGGATTTTTTTTTCTTTCACCATAGTTTATTTACTTTTGTGCTGTCTCCTTCATTCTAGTATCTGTGTCAATTTTTTCTTTTTCTCATCTACTCTTATTGGCCAATAGCTCATCCAGTGAGCTATTAGTTGGTAGATACCCTGACGTTTGAAGATTCATATATATTTAGTGTTTCCAGGGTAAATCTTTTTTTTTTTTTTTTTAGCATATCTGTGTTTTTAATTGTTAAAGTGAGGTCCTTCTAGAAAGTATATATATATATATATATATATATATATGTCTTCCTTTTTTATTTGAGAATCTGTGACTTTTAATTGGAGGGTTTTAACTATTTATTTATTTATTTAAGTACTAGGAATTGAACCCAGGGCCACATGCACAGAGCTACATCCCAAGCCTTTTTATTTTTATTTTTTATTGAAACAGGGTCTCCATAAATCACCCAGGCTGGCCTCTGCAGTAGCTGGGATTACAAATGTGCCCCAATGAACCAGGCTAGACCATTTATTTACTTATTTATTTTAAGAGTTATTTTGTTGTTGTTTTGTTTTGTTTTTGCTGAGAATTAAACCCAGGGGCACTTAGCCATTAAGCCATTTCCCAGCTCTTTTCATTTTTGAGACAAGATCTTGCTAAATTGCTGAGATTTGTTTTGAACTTGCAATCCTTTGCCTCAGCCTCCTGAGTTGCTGAGATTACAGACATGTGCCACAGTGCCCAGCTAGACTTTTTATTTTTGTATTTATTTAGTACCAAGGATTGAACCCAGGAGCACTTAACCACTGAGCCTCATCTCCAGCCTTTTCTATATTTTATTTCGAGGCAAGAGTCTCGCTGAGCTGCATAGGACCTTGCTAAGTTGCGGAGGCTGGTTTTGAACTCTTAATCCTCCTGCCTCAGCCTCCTGAACTGCTGGAATTATGGATGTGGGCCACTGTGCCTGGCTAGACTCCTTATTTATTTAATTAAATGTTTTTTTTTAGTTGTTGATGGACCTTTATTTTATTTATTTATATGCAGTGCTGAGGATCGAACCCAGTGCCTCACACATGCTAGACAAGCGCTCTACCACTGAGCCACAACTCCAGCCCTAGACCACTTACTTTTTTTGGTTTTAAATATTTATTTTTTAGTTATAAGTGGATACAATGTCTTTTTTTTTTTTTTTTTTTTTTTTTTTTTTTTACTTTATGTGGTGCTGAGGATGGAACCCAGTGCCCCATGCATGCTAGGCAAGCACTCTACCTCTGAGCCACAACCCCAGCCCTAGACCACTTATTTTTAATAACAACTTTATTGAGTATAATTTACATACTATAAAATCCATTCTTTAAAGGGTATAATTCAATTGTTTTTAGTATATTCATATTTTTCAACTGTCACCAGAATCTAATTTTAGAATATTTTCATAATTTTGAAAAGAAACCTTGTAGCCTTTAGCAGTCTTTTCCCACCTCTACCCCCCTGCAGCATAGGCAACCTCTCAGATCCTTTCTGCTTCTATAGATTGGATTATTCCGAATTTTTTCATGTAAGTGGACTAATAGGGTATGTGGTCTGTGACTGGTGTCTTTCACTTAGTACAGTGTTTTGAGGTCCCTTCATGCTGTGACATGTATTAGTACTTTATTTCTTTTCATTTCCAAATAATATTACATTGTTTGGATACGTCACATTTTATCCATTTACCCATTAATGGACATTTGTTTTCCCCCACTTTTTGGCTATTATGAATAATACAACTGTGAACATTCGTGTACAAGGTTTTGCAGAGACAGATGGCTTAATTTCTCTTGGGTATGTACCCTAGAGTGGAGTTGCTGTTTCAGATTGCAACGCTATGTTCAACTTCGTTTTTGAAAGATATTTTAGAAAATTATGTATGGATGATTTTCCAGCACCTATGGTTATAAGAATATAAAAATTTTACTTTTAATCCTATTGACAAATTGCCTTATATGGATTTACAGCTAAAATTTCCAAATAGAAAACAACTTAATTTCCAAACATTAAACAATTTTAGAATACACTGTACTTAATCATCATGGATTATTCTTTCGATGTTCTGGCAAAACTGCTAGTTAGTATAGTTTTTAGGATCTTTATTTCAATATTCATAAGTGAGACTAGTTTGTAGGTTTTTTTTTCCTTTTTTTTTTTTGGACAACGTTCATTATCAATTCCTCTTACTCTATAATAGAAAGAATTTTAAAGATTTCCTTTTATTTCTACATTCCAGAGAGTTTGAGATAAGTGCTTCTTAAATGTTTGGGAGATTTCTCTTGTAGAACTACCAGGGCCTGGTGCTTTTTTGAAGAGGCAATTCTTTGACAGCTCTACTCTTGAAATTGGTAGGTTGATATTTCCGCTCTTCTGTGGCAATTTTGGTAATTTCTATAATGATGATGTTGATGATGACAAAAAATAATAAAGTTGGTTCTGTAACAGTCAAATCAAAGCCTCTGACTGTAAAGATAGTATCAAGATCACAGGGTCCCATGAATCATACAATATAGATCAATTAGATGGCTCTTTTTTACATTTGCCTTCTTTGGTTCCATCTAATATATATTTGACATTCATTTATATTGTTGCCTAGTGGGGATAATCTTTGAATAATAGTTTGTTTCTTGTTACTGGGGAGTAAATAATTTGTTGTACATATGTACCACAATTTATTTACCCATTCACTTTTTGACGGACATCTGAATTGCATTAGTGGTTTTATAAAAGAGCTTGAGGAAAGAACCCCGGTTCTCTTGGGGCCTTCTACCATGGGAGGGTACAGAATTCATCCCTTTATGCCCTTCTATCTCTTTCATTATATGAGGACACCCATATAGCTCCATCTTAGAGAAACATGACCTCACCAGACACTGAACCTGCCAGCCCCTTGATGTTGGACTTTCAGTGTTTGGAACTGTAAGCAATAACTTTTTTTGGGGTGCGGGGGGTGGGGGCCGTACTGGTGATTGGTGATCAGGGGCACTCACCACTGAGCCACACCCCCCTCCTATTTTGTATTTTATTTAGAGACAGGGTCTCACTGAATTGATTTGCCCTTTGCTGTTGCTGAGGCTGGCTTTGAACTCGCTAACCTCCTGCCTCAGCCTCCTAAGCCACTGGGATTACAGGTCTGTGCCACTGGCCTGGTTGTAAGCAATAACTTTCTATTATTTAAATAATACCGAGGGCAAGGTATTTTGTTTTGGCATTAGGAACTAAGACAGGTTTTAATTTGCATTTTCCTGATGACAAACGATTTTGGATGAGCATTTTCTCATATGATATTTGTATATCTTCTTTTGTGAAATGTATATTCATATCTTTTGCCCATTTTTTGGTTGGGTTGTTTGTCTTTTTATTATTGAGTTGCAAGATTCTTAGAGTGCAAGTCCTTGTTTATATAAGATATGTGTGTGTGTGTGTGTGTGTGTGTGTGTATGACAAAAATGAAACATCTCTTCCTAGTCTGTGGCTTACCTATTTTCTTGATATGTGTATTTTTTATGAAAATAAGTTTTAAATTTAAAAAAATTAGTTGTAGATGGACACAATACCTTTATTTTATTTATTTATATGTGGTGCAAGGGATTGAACCCAGTGCCTCATGCATGTAGACATCACTCTACCACGGAGGCACAAACTTGGCCCAAGTTTTACATTTTGATGAAGTCTATTTATCAATTGTTTTTAGAGTCCATGCTTTTTGTATCATTTCTAATAAATCTGTGCTTATCCTAAGACTGAAAATATATTTTTTTCTAATAGTTTTATATCAATTTACTAAGGTCTCTGAACTCTCTCTTAAATTGAATTTTGTATGTGGTGTGAGGTAGGGATTTGATCCCTTCTCTCTCTGTCTCTCTCTCTCTCACACACACAAATTCTGATACCATTTGTTGCGTCTTTGTCAAAAATCAATTAGATGGCTCTTGATACTTTTCCAAAATTGAATATCCCACGTAAAAATGTGCTTGCATTCTGTATAGTCTTTATCTTCTCAAAGTGGTATTCAGACCAACAGCACCGTTTGGGAGCTTGTCAGAAGAAATACAGGTGGTCGGGCTCTGCTCTGACCCCACATAAGCGCCCGGTGATTCACAGAAACATTTCATTTTGAGGAGCACTGGTGTTAGTATATTTTTGAGGAACGACGGGAAATATCTTCATGACATTTGCTGCCTCTTCCAGACTCCCCATGCCCTGCAGGCTGCGAGGTCCTGTCGACTCATTTCCTCTCTGTGACATGCTCTACTTACTCCTAGATTGAATCTCTGGGTCCACCCCTCCCAATACGTTCTCTGTTCCTTGGGTGGAGGGGAGGGGACACACCCCCAGCCCACTCCTCACTCTAATATCCTCGACCACCTGCTCATTCACCCAGCAGTTCCTGTTCTCTCCATACACATCCTTTCACCCCTGAGACTCAGTTTCCTCAGTTGTAGAGCCAAAATAATGATGGTCTGTATCTCTCAGATGCTAATGTGATATGAACTGATCTGAAGAGCACCTGGGGCACCGAGTCAGCAGAGAAGTCGGGGGTCATCACTGCCATTTCAGAACTCACCCCAGGAGAAGCCCCTGGACTCTAGTCGCCTTTTCCACGCAGCCCCATCCCCTGCACCCAGGCGGTATCCAACCCGCCTTCTTCCCAGCGCGGTTTCTCCCTCCCTTCTCCGCGCCCCCAGGGTAGCGAGCACCGATAAATCTTTCCCAGCACGTTGCATTGTTACAGCGAGTTGCCCTCGCGTCTGACCGGCCCCCCGCCCATGCTTGGGTGTTCTTCAAATCCAGCCTCTCTTGCCTTGATCGCCTTTGAAGCCCCAGCCCCTGGCACAGTGCCTGGCACTTGGAGGGCGCTCAATAAATGTTTGCAAAATCGGAATCTCTGTGGAGCAGGTGTCCACCCCTCCACTCGCAGGGAGCGGGGTGCGTGCTGGCGGTGCGGGCGGAAGGGAGGCTGGCTGCGTGCCCAGGCGGTGGCTCCTCGGGCTCGCGGAGGCGGAGGGGAGAGGGGAGGGGTCCGAGGCTGCGAGCGGCGCCTGGGCCGCGGGGCCGCGCTGCCACACGCCCGGGCCGTCCGCGCCCCGCCCCTCCCGGCCCCGCCACGCCTCCGCCGCTCCGCCGCCCCCGCCCTCGAGGCCAGCGAAGGGAGGGGCCCGCGAAGGCGGAGCCAGCGGCGGCCGAGGCTCGGGGCTCCCGCGCGGCTCTCGGTCACCGAGCCGAGATCCTGGCGCGACAAGGTAGGAGGCGGCGCGGGCAGCAGACAAGGGAGCGGGCGCGGCGGAGGGAGGGTGGGCACAGACGGTCCCTCGTGTGCCCCAGAGCCTAGCGGCCCACTGGGCCCCCAGCTGCGGGGCTCTGTCCCCGGCCCGCGGTCCCCAATCTGCCTTCTCCCGGCTCCCACACCCCGTGCGTCCTGTTCCATCTTCGCCGCTCCGCATCCTCCGAGCGACCCCCGGATTTCTCCCCGCTCCCTGTCCGTCCCACAGGTTCCTTTGGAAAGCGAGCTGGAGTCTGTGCTTAGCCGCCTGGGAGAGTAGGGGGGCCGCAGCGGGAAGCAGCCAGGGGGTGAGTCCGGAGTGGCGGGGAGGGGGCTGGAGGGCCTGGGTACCATTCTTCTGCCTCTTAGTGTCACTGGTGCTCAGCGCAGCGGGCTGGCTCCATGTTTGCAGAATGAATGAATCATGACTCTCCTTGTCCCCTTCTGAAAGAGGACTTTTTGAGGTCCACGTGCTGCAGAGTACCCTGGGGGGCCTCCTGAGATAGAGCCCCCCCTTCCAGCGTAGTAGAAACCCGACTTTCATTTCTCCGCCTCCTCTCTGCGTTCCATTCTGGAGGCTCCCTCTGGGTTGGGGCTTGGGGGTGGGGAAGTTAAGAGGGGGGCGCTTGTAGGCCCAGCTCGGTACTTGTTGAAGGGGGTGTTGCTGCAGGGGACTTGAGAGAGGCCTCTGAGAAGGTAGCAGTGCAGAGGGAGCTGCTGCTGGGAAGAGCACCTGCTGTCAGGCCACCCCCAAAGCCAGCCTGGAAGAGCCAATCTGGGCCACAAGTTACTTTCGGAACCCCTCGGAGCTTCTATTTCTTGATCAGTAAAATGGGAACATTAGTATCCATTCCTGAGGGCTTTATGCAGATTCAGAAAAATGGATATGCAATTACCCAGCAGAATGCTCAGCACTGGGAACACCCAACACATCTTAATTTTCTTTCCTTTCTCTCTGAAAAAAAAAAAAAAGTGAGCAGAGTTTTTGATCCTTCTAACCCCAAATCGGTCATAACAGACCTAGATGATGTATAATCACTGGTAAGTGAATGTGCTACTCACCTGCAAACCCCCCTCCCCAATCTGCAGGGAGACCTGGACCTGCCAGGCACAGGCATGCCGGTGCTATCAGAGGACTCGGGTGAGTGCCCCCACCCGGCCTGGGCTTGCCACAGCCCTGGAGACAGGAGCCTTCCAGGCAGCCCGAACTGGAAAGAGACCAGGCTACACTGGTGCAGCCTCTAGAAGCTGCCCTGCCTGCAAACCCAGGGAAGTCCTTAGGGCAGGGATGAAGTGCTGTCTGAGGGTCCAAAAACAGGGTCCTCAGGGGCAGGAAGCCCCCCCCATTTGTTATCCCTTCATTTTCTTACTCCCTCCTCAGGTTTGCATGAAACCCTGGCACTCCTGACCTCTCAGCTCAGGCCTGACTCCAACCACAAGGAGGAGATGGGTTTCCTGAGGGACGTTTTCAGTGAGAAAAGCCTCAGTTACTTAATGAAGGTGAAGTTCTGTCTGGGTATGCCTTCCCTGAGGGAGGGTTTTCCTGGCTGCCTGTGGCCCTTGAGATCATTGGAGCTATGCCCTTGCTCCAGGAGCATCTTCACCAGCCCACTAAGCTACCCCTTCTTATATGCTACCCCTTCTTATATGCTACCCTGTTGGTGACCTAGACTGACGTAGTCCTTGGTGTCCTCACAGCCATGGGTGGGGGGTATGGTATCCAGGGTAAACTGGAAATCAGGTGTCTTTGCAGATTCATGAGAAGCTTCGCTATTATGAGAGGCAAAGTCCAACCCCAGTCCTGCACAGCGCAGTGGCCCTGGCAGAGGATGTAAGTCCCAAGTTTTTCCTTATGGTATCAGCTGCACTCCCCATCTTGTAGAGCTCTTTCCTCTTCCTTGGTCACCATTGCTTAGCCTAGGGACATGGGGGATCAGGAGCCCAAAGTTGAAGAGGCATCTCCCCACTTCCTCCTCTTCCTCTTCCATGGGCCTCCTGGCAGGTAGGGAGGAACTCATGAGCCTTGGACTGGGCCAGGAGACATGGTAACATGGTGACGCCTACTTACTGTGTGTCTGGAGCAAGCCTGTTTCTTAGCTGTTGGGTGACAGTATTGGAGCAGATCAGCAGTTCCCCACTGTTCTGAGAACTGGGGATATGAATATGTCAAATAAGCACCTTGTATTTGTGCTTCAGGAGGCCAACAAGAAGTCCCAAGGTCAAGGGACTTGTAATGTGTTCCTACTAAACAGCTCAGGCTTCTTATGTTTCTCAATTTATTGCAGTCCTGGTCCCTGGGTTGCATGGGGAAAAACTGTCCTGGTTGATGACTAAGATCATCAGCTCTGAAATGACTCACCTGACCCCAGGAGCTGGCCCTGTGCAGCCTCCTGACTATGTCAGGATCTATATCCCCCGTACCTGTCTCCTCTCTGGAGTGTGATTAATAGCATGTTAGATCACTCAGTGCTCAGGCTCAGCACTGCCTTTACCACTAGCTCTGTGACCTTAATTTAAATAAGTCAACCAACTTCTCTGAACCACATTTTCCTCATCCATAAAAGCATAGCAATGAAGGTACAGACAGTCAAGGCCAGGTTCAAATCCTGTGTGACATGTGAGGTTTGTGACCTTGGGCAAGATAATCTATCCAGGCCTCAAAGTCTCATCTGTTAAATGGCAAAAGTGTACCCACTGCATCTAGTTTGTTGCAAGGGTTAACTGGGGAGACGCACATAAAGCAATAGCATACAGTAGGGGCTTACTAAGTCAGCCCCTAGTAGGATTGCTTCTAGACCTGCTCAGGTTCTCCTGATCCCTGCGTGCCTCAGTCCTGGGCTGGTTGAAAGTCTGATGTGCTCCTGGGTGCTGCAGCTGTTTGGGGGTTGGGGGGAGGGACTGGGTTTTCCCTGCGGGACTCCCCACAGCCTCAGGCAGGGGCACCCCAGCCTGCTGTGGTGTTCCCTCTCACTGTCTTACAGGTGATGGAGGAGCTGCAGGCTGCCTCTGTGCACAGCGATGAGCGGGAGCTGCTGCAGCTGCTGTCCACCCCCCACCTCAGGGTAGTCATGCCGCAGTCCCTGGCCACCCACGCCATCTCGTGTCTCCTGGGATGGGGGCGGGAGGGAGCTCTGGGTCCTGAGGGGTCCTCAGCACTGGTGTCTGGGGTGAGAGGCTCTGAGGCTCCCTCAGCCCCTTTCCCCTGACCCCTGTGAACTCTGGGGCCAGCCCTTCTTTTCTCTTGCTTCCCGACAGGCTGTGCTCATGGTGCATGACACAGTTGCCCAGAAGAATTTCGACCCTGTTCTGCCCCCTCTGCCTGATAATATTGATGAGGATTTTGATGAAGAATCAGTGAAGATTGTCCGTTTGGTGAAGAACAAGGAACCCCTGGTATGTGGTGTGCATCTCTCGTCCCTGCCCTCTCTCTGCACCTTATCCCCACCCAGAAAATTGTGAAGGAACCTTCCTGACATCCTCAGGGTTAGTGATGGCTGCTTCATCAGTCAGGGTTACTGCCAGTGTCCAGGGCACTCCTTTTCTCTGAGTGGATACAGCTCCCCCCCAACAACTGTGGCCAATCCACTTTGTGCAGTAAACAACCTACACATCTGTATGGCATGACCCTGATCATTATGCCCTGAACCAGAAGTTGCCAAACTCAGCCCAAAGGCCAAACCTAACTCATAGCTTATTTTTATACTTTTTAATTTTTCTTATCATGGTTGTGCTTATTCATACCAGTGGCAGAATTGAGTGGCTGCATCCAAGATTGTGTGGCCCCCAGAGCCTAAGATATTTATATTTGGTCCTTTACAGAAAAAGTTTGCAGTTCCCTGCTCTGAATTGTGAGGTAGCACAGGGCCCCATCCATTCCTCCAGCTGACAGTTATCTTGCTCCTGGTTCAGCACTGATTCACCAGCAGAGGGACAGGGTTGTTTATCAGATGGAGGGAAGTGGAAGTCCACAGCATTGAGGACCTGCCCTACAGAATACCACAGCTTCCATGCTCAAGTTTCACTTTTCACCCACTGACCTGTGGCGAAACATATCTGCAACAGGCAAAGGTCTTTTCTTTGCCTCTATTTGCTCATCTGCACAATGGGGCCATCAACATGGACTTGGTAAACATCCTGGGAGCCCTCCTATGCAGCCACTGTGCCGGGGGGCTGGCAGTTCAGAGCTGAATAAGTGATGGAGAGCTGGCAGGTCTAGGGACAAGAAGAGAGAGGTACTTACTTAATGGATGGCTTCTCTTGTCAGCAAGAATGATCTTCTGTAATTCAGATAGGTGACATGAATGAAATTGATACTAAGTGTACAAATGTGTCTATGGGTACAGCCGATAATAAGTGGTTAACATTTACTGAGCACTTACTATGCACTAAGTGTCTTGCATGCATTCCCTCCTGGAATTCTTGCAACGACCCTGTGAGTTAAATGCTCTCCCATATGACAGAGGCTCAGAGAGGATAAGGGACCTCCTTGCTAATGCCACATGCTTATTTTGGTCAGTGGCCAAGCTACGTTGAAATCTAGTGTTCTCAACTCTCCACCTCACTCTTGCCCTGGCACGGTCCAGCTCACCTAGGCAGGAAATCAAGGCTCATTAGAGCCTTTCACATCCTAGATGTCATCTCTACTGAGCTTCATGGTCCAAGTCCTGGTCCTGAAGCTCTGGTGGAGGCCTGATTGGTTTCTCTTGGCAACAACAGAAGGAGGCCCAGGAACACTGTGATTTGTTTGAGGCAGGTTGAGAATTTGCTGGCACATGTTGTCCTCATTATAAAGTGTCTTTGCGAGTGGCAAGGGCCGCGATGTGATAGAGAAAGCTCTGGATTCAGTGTCACAAAAAGCTTTCCATCTTTCTGTCTGTGTGACCTTGAGGATGCTTAACTTTTCTGAACCCCAGTCCTTCATCTAAAAATATCACAGGGTAATCGTGCTTTGTGAATTGGGAAGTGTGGTGCTATACTAATGGGAGATGTTGGTTTAATGAATCCTAGCATTGGGAAGGTTCCAATGGCAGGTGGCAGGATAGAAGAGGCAGTTAGGCCCAGAGAGTTGAGGTTGAGGGTTGGGGCTACCTCTTAGGAGCCTACCTGTCTGTCTCCAATGCAGGGTGCCACTATCCGGCGGGATGAACACTCGGGGGCTGTCGTGGTGGCAAGGATCATGCGAGGGGGCGCAGCAGATCGGAGTGGTGAGTGCAGCAACATGATGCCAGCCTGGCTGAGGTGGCGGCCATTGTCCCAGAGCCTGCCTCTTTGCTCCCAGGGCTCTCCCTACCTCAGGTCTCCTGTTTGGGGTGCGCTTTGCTTTGGGGAGTAGGGCTGAATTCCGTCTCCTTCCCAGGCCCAGTAGAAATTTTAATTGAAAACACAACTGGCCTGGGGTCCTCTGGGGCAGTCAGGAAAGGTCTCATATGTTGGCTTAGTTAAGCCCACAGCATGGGCTTGCAGGGGGGTTCCTGAATGGAGCCAGGCATGTCATTTCCTGCTACCTCCAGTTGCCTTGTCCAGCTGCTCTTACTCAGGGGAGAGTGTTCATGTCCACATTTGTTTGGGTGGAAAACAAATTGAGAATCACTGGTGTGTGGAAGAACTACTGAGCTAGGAGGTGAACCCCTGGGGTAGGGGGATCATTGTGTTTAAACTCTGGGGGATCCTCACTGTGGAGAGTCCTAGACTAGTGCTTGCCATATGAACCCCCTGAGCATTGGGGTGACATGCAGACACTGAGTCAGGAGTGTGCACTTCTGACCCCTCCTGAGTGCTGCTGCTGGCCACTGCCCACTGGGAACAGCAAATAGGGTCTGAATATGCAGGGACACTTGTCATTAAAGCAGAGGCAAATAGATGGCTGTATCTAACATTCTGATGAGATCTTTGTTGTGGCCTTTAAGTTTCCTTGTTAAGAATTAAGAAGGCAGCTAGGCACGATGGCACATGCCTGTAATCCCAGTGGCTCAGGAGGCTGAGGCAGGAGGATGGAGAGTTCAAAGCCAGCCTCAGCAATTTAGTGAGACTCAAGGTGTCCCAACTCTGTGCACTGTCTGCAAACCTTGAGCCTGCCTTGCAGTACGTTCCTCAGTGCCCACAGCTCCAAGCTCCTGGGCAGAGGCCCCTTCCTGTCCTGATGGTCAGTCCCTGTGTCTCCTAGGCCTGGTCCACGTTGGAGACGAGCTCCGAGAAGTGAATGGGATCGCAGTCCTGCATAAGCGGCCTGACGAAATCAGCCAGATTCTGGTCTGTTTTGTTGCACTATGCTGCTGGGATATTGGGGGGTGGGGGTGTCTTCAGAGACCTAGAACAGGTTGCTTCCCAGAGCCAGGGCAGATTCTAGCTCAGCCTCACTGTTTTCATGAGGAGGCAGCAGACAATGTGGCCTTACAGTGTGCCCAGATGTTGAGGGGTGAGGTGGGGCTGGGAGACAGCCTGGCAGGCTGTGCCCTCATCTGACAGGGTTTCTGGCTCTGGGGACAAGGTCTCTGTCTGGTGGGAGGGAAGGGGGCCTCCCAGAAAGGTGGGAATGGCGGCAGAGACCTGTCTGGGGAGATGGAACCAAAGAAGGAAGTACTAATTGGGGAGCAGCCTTAAATCAGGCAGGAAAGAGGAAAATAAAACTAAAGTAGGTTATTAAAATGGCCCATGAGGAAAGCAAGATGGGGAGCTATTAGGGCCCAAGAGGCTACGAACGGGAAGATTGGGATTCAATGTATGTCATGCCCTTGGGTTCTCATTTAAAATCTCCCTGTGTCTTGTGAAAATTTTTGAGTTTTGCCTTAGTTCATTTGGGGCACCAACCTAGAAGGGTGGGCCGCAGGGAAGAAGGTCATGAGTCTGACTTCCATTCTGTAAGTCGGTTCTTAGAACTGGGAAGGGAGACTGGGGCTCATGGGGGGTCAGACCTGCAAGGAAATCGGCCTTTGTTCTCTCTCCCTTCAGGCCCACTCCCAGGGATCCATTACCCTCAAAATCATCCCAGCCACCCAGGAAGAGGACCGCTTCAAGGAGAGCAAGGTATGGGGAGGTGGGCTCCCGGAGCATGCTCTGCTAGGGCCAGGGTGGGTGTGCTGGACCCAGGCCAACGTTTTGACAGTCACTGGGAACAGATTGTGCTTCTAGTTGAGTAACCTGTGCCCAGCAGAAGACTTTGATCCAGTCACAGGGTGATTCACTTGTTTGTACCCTGCCTCTTTTTAAACTGGATCTGTCGCAGGTTGGAAATAAAAGACAGGGTTACTTTAATTGAAATAGAAAGTCAGGGCCATCAAGAGAAGGAGAAGGTACTAAATGTGCTGGATTCTGGACCAATGAAGTAATTGCCATTTATTTGATTATTTGAGAGCCTACCTGTGGAGGTCACCTCCTCTTTGCAGGGCACTCTGCCAAATGCTGGGGAAAGGGACAATGAGTAGCTTTAAGGGTTCCTAGTGCAGAAAGGGAATCTGGGGAGTATATTTAATTGGCATGTGACCAGTGCTTTGGGAAGAGTCTGACAGAGTTAGAGGCACTTTGGAAGGGTCACAGTGTGGAGGTTCTGGCGGTGGGGCTGGAGGAGGGTGAAAAGGACTAGGGCTTTGGAGGGAGGGTCAGGCAGAGGGGTCTGCCATACAGGAGCTCCATGATGTGGTGGTGGGGAGCATGTTTGGGGAATGGTGGGGCTCAGGGGCAGGGTGGCAGTGGGTTTTGCTGGGAATGCAAGTTAAGCTTGTGTGAATGGCCTTGAATGGTTTGGGAATGGTTTTGGCATAATTCCTGCTTCATGTGAGCACCCTTAGAAGCTGACCCTGAGCCTGGAATCCCAGGTACTCCTGAGGCTGAGGCAGTAGGAGTGCAAGCTTGAGGCCAACCTCAGCAACTTAGCGAGACCCTGTCTCAAAAGTAAAATAAAATGTGGGGAGGGATGTGGCTCAGTGGTTAAGTGCCCTTGTGTTTAATCCCTGGTCTCTCTCTCTCTTTTCTCTCTCACATAAACACACACACATACACACACACACACACACACACACACACACACACACACACACACACGCTAACTCTGACAAGAATTTAAATGCAATTTTTTTTGTGTGTGTGTGGGGGTGGGAAGTGACCCCAGGAAACTCCAATGAGGGGGTGGGGAAAGGAAGGCCACCAGTCTGACATGGGGTATGTTACTCAGCAAGTCACCACCGTGGGCAACCAGAGCTTAATCCGGCTGGGGAATTCAGGGATCCCCTGTAGAATACATGCTTCTGTCATCCAGCTCAAGTGCCCTGGGGAGCTAGGGAAACCGAGACTCCAGCTCCTGCCGGGCTGCACCTGGGGATTCATTCTGGCAGTGCCTGTCTGCTGAATTAGAGAAAAGCAGGCGTTCGGTGGCCAGAGCAGGTTAAGTCCTTAGATACAGGGCCTGGGAGTTGGAAGTCAGCCCAGGGTGCACTGAAGTGGTCTAGTCCTGGAGTGGGGGAGCACAAGAGAGAGCTCCGTAGATGGTGAGAAGTTCTTAAAGTGTTTTATTAGTTTTGTTTTAGGAAGGGAGCAATCCAGCCATGTTTGTGTTTTAGAATGCTCCCTGGCAGCCAGTGGAGGAGCGAGAGAGGGTGGAGGCTGGAGGCAGGAAGACCTGGTAGGAGGTCTTGTAAAAGCCCAGTTGAGAGAATATTAAGGTGGAACTGAAACCGGTCAGAGCACAGTGTCCCAAGCCTCTAGTCCCAGCTACTTGTGAGAATGAGACAGGACCATTGTGAGTTTGAGGCCAGCCTTAGTAACATAATGAGACCCTATCTCAAAAAAAAAAAAAAAAAAAAGAAAAAAAAGACATGAGCTGAGGTGGTGGTAGAGGAGCGAGGAGGACATTGCTGTGATTTCATAGTACATTTGGATCTGGACCTCCTGGCAGCCAGGGCAGAAAGAAGATAGTGAATTACATGTTTTCCATCAATGAATGGAAGAAAGCAGGCCGGTCCCACCTCTGCTTTGGGGACTAAGTACATGAAAAAAGGGACAAAACAGCTTCTGGCACAGGGGAGATGTCACTAAATGCTTTTGATGAATAAGGATTTAATAATGGACAAGGTCTTCAGTGGCAGTGTTTTTACAGCAAGTGAAGAAATCATCGTTACATGGCTGTTTCTTATTTGCACCCTTTGATTAAGTCCCAGGGTATAAATATCACTGACGGAAGGAGAGTCTTCCTGGGACAAGCAACTGTGGTCCCTGTTTGCAGCTTTCGAGGACTCTAGCTTGATATAGGAAGAGAACTTGGTTTTCCTGGAGGACAGAATGAATAGCCTGTCCCTTAACTTGTCCCTCCTGTATATTTCTTCTTGATCCAAGTGTTTGCGTTTGGGTATCCACTTAATTAAGGTTACATCTTTCTGGGTGCCTAGGGCCCATGGGACATCTGTGGCTGGATGCGGGGTTCTGCCCCCACAAAATTTGGTCAGAAATTCTTATTGTTGTCTAACTGAATCTTTGCTGGTTGGCACATAAAGGAATGTAGTTTGGATCTGTCGGAGGAAGACCTTTGGCCGTTTTGGTTTGGTTTGGTTTGGTTTTTCTTTCCATTTGCTGTTGCAGTCATTGGGCTCTAGTGGTCTAGAACTAGAAATACTTAAAATAAATCCATGTCCCTGGATTATAGAAGAGAACAAGTAAGTATGTGTTGTCCTCACACCATCTTCTCCAGAGAGGGGACTCCAGGGCAAGCAGGGACTTGGGGCTTCTCCAAGTGACAGATGAGGCAGGGTTGAGTTGTAAAAAATGTGTCAATTATCCACCAAGAAGGGGGGTTGGTGGGGTTGGGGTGAGCTCAGTGATAGAGAGCTTGCCCAGTGTGCTCAAGCCCTGGGTTTCATCCCAGCACCCCAAACCCCCACCCCCACGTGATGGTAAAGAACAGCACTTTTGTTGATATTTGTGTTTTTACCAGAACGTCTAGATTACCTATTTAACAGATGGCTGCCGACTTCATTAGGAGCAGTTGGTGTAGTAAAAATAACCGTGGAGTTTCAAATTGTGTGTGCTTGCCTTTACTTTTTGTCCCCAGGATGAGTTGTTGCCTTATGTATACACTACGAGGTTATTATGAGGACAGTAGATCCGGTAACTGTGGAAATGTTTAGGTTGGAAAGAGAAATTCAGTCACGGGGCCCATTTGTTAATTTTCCAATTCTTGATGGATTTCCTGGCTGGAATGTCCAAAATGGTTGAAGAACAATGAGAAAAATGTGCACGGTGTGTTGCTGATTTGTTTTCTAGTGTCAAGGCCACTTGTTCCCCCTCGGGCATGGTTGCCATCATTTGGCTGTCACTGGGGCATGGCCACCTCCATCCACCTCTGCGGGCCCTTTCCCTGCAGGTATTCATGCGGGCCCTCTTCCACTACGACCCTCGGGAGGACCGGGCCATCCCCTGCCAGGAGGCAGGCCTGCCCTTCCAACGCAGGCAGGTCCTGGAGGTAGTGAGCCAGGACGACCCTACGTGGTGGCAAGCCAAGAGAGTGGGGGACACCAACCTTCGAGCCGGCCTTATCCCCTCCAAGCAGTTCCAGGAGAGGTGGGTCTGGGGTGCTGTCATGGGGTGGTTCTGAAGTGGCCAATGGCCCAGTTACTTGACAAATCCCTAAGTTTCTGCCACCAACGGCCAGAGGGAGCCACTGAATGTTGTTCTTTACGTAAGTATCAATTGCGCTTGCGTCTCTTCTTCTTGTTCCCCAATTAATCGTGTTGGCTGAGATTTAAGTGAATGCATGGATATTTACATTATTAAGCTAATGTATACAGTTGTCCCTCAGTGTCAAGGGGGATTGGTTCCAGGTCTGTCTGTGGATGCCCAAATCAGCATATGCTCAAATCCTCATGTGAAATGGTGTAGTACTTGTGTATAACCTATATAATCCTCCTGAATACTTTAAAGAATCTCTAGATGACTGATAATACTTAACACAGTGGAAATGCCATGTAAATCATTGTTGTACTGTATTGTTTAAAGAATAATGACAAGAAAAAAGACTGTAATGTTCAGTGCAGGTGCACCGTTTTCAAATATTTTCAGCCTGCAGTTGGTTGAGCCCACAGATGTGGAACCCGCGGGTGCAGTGGTCCAGCCGTATTTTACAATACCTACTTAGAGAAAGGTTAGAAATAAGATATGAACAGGCAAAAGAGGAGGACTAAGAAAAGAAAATGATCCCAAATCTCATCACCATATAAACAGTACAATTTATTTCCTTCCTGAGTGTCACATACAGGATTTGGGGTCTTGCTTTTCTTTTCTTCCTTTATTTTTAATATTTATTTTTTAGTTGTAGTTGAAAATACCTTTATTTTACTTGTTTATTTTTATGTATTACTGAGAATCGAACATGCTAGGCAAGCGCTCTACCGCTGAGCCATAACTCCAGCCCTTTTCTTTTCTTTTTTAACTTGATATTTTGACATTAGCATTTCCCATGTTATTACATATTTTTTTGTAGTGTGATTTTTTTTGATTTAGGAATTTCCTCAGGAGGTATTTTCATTATGAATTGGGCTGGCCCTTTGCCAGGTGTGGAGGCTGCTGGAAGGTATGGCTTCCGTCCTGGTAGAGCTTATGGTGTAGCTGGAAGGTCTCTGTGATGGTGCAGGAGGAGGACGTGTTACTCTGTAAGTTCCTACCAGGAGGTTGCACCCTCACCAGGCCCAGGGCAGACCCTGAGATCTGAATTCTAATAAAAATTCACGTGGTTCTGAGGTGTTAAGGTGTGAGAACTGCCGCTGCGTTTCCTTGGGGGACTCCCAGACCCATCTATGTGTGGCTTCATGGGTCTTGGCAACATGGTCACTGACAGGGAAGGCTTTTGGGTTGCATTTAAATGTGGGCATCCAGACACCTCCAAGAGCCCTGGGCATTTCCTCAATTCAGATATGGTCTTGGCCGCTGCTGTTCCACTGACAGCCATCTTGGTCAACCCTCGGGCTGAGCTCTGCTCTGGGAGTCTGGGAGTTGTTTTGTTTTTTTCCAGCTTTCTCAGGGATGGGGAGGCTGAGTAAGTGCCCACCTGTAGGACCCAGACCTGGGTTGTCCCAAGTTTTCCAGAAGACTCTCATCACCTGCTCTTATAAGTATGTCCCAGCTCATGGACCCCCATCCTCTTGTATCCCTGCAGACGACTAAGTTACCGGAGAGCCACGGGCACCCTGCCAAGTCCCCAGAGCCTCAAGAAGCCCCCCTGTGAGTAGATTGGTAGGGATGACACTTCAGGGAGGGACTGGGGTTAGGAGTGGGGCACTTTGTTCTGGGAAGAAGCTGGCATTGGGATGGAGGGGTCTTATCTGAGCACACAGGGGGATGGAGGGGTCTTATCTGAACAGACAGGACATCGGGCGTCCTGTATGAACTTGTAGACCTCCAGAAGAAGGTGAGGTGGGAGAGGCTTGAGGGAGTAAAATGAGGGTGGGATGGAGGCAGCCATTCCCCAGAAAGGAGCTTCTATATTTGGGATCTATATATGGTATTGAGGGGTATGTTAACAGCTCCTGAAATTGCGTGCCAACCTCTATTGTGTGTGTGTTTGGGAGCGGGTCTGTCAGCAGCTTTCATTGGCTTCCCAAGGGGTTCTCTGACTGATGTTTTCAAGAACTGCTGATTTTAGGAGGGAATGGAGGAGGCTCTGAGTGACCCGTGCCTCTGAGAGGGTAACCAGATTTGGCAAATACAAATCAAGCATGATCCGTTAAACTTGAATTTCAGGTAGACAATGAATTGGTTTTTTTTTTGTGTAGTCTTTGGGGAATACTAAGAAATCATTTGTTATTTATTTGAAGCTCCAGTTTCCCTGGGTATCCTGTGTGTTATCTGACAGCTTTGTCCTGTGTAACACATTACCTTTTTGAAAATATGTCCACTTACCTTCTTGCCTTCTGTGTACTTCTATTTTATTTATTTATTTATTTTTGTGGTGCCGAGGATGCACCTTGGGCCTGGTGCATGCTGGGCAAGTGCTCCAGGGCTGAGCCACACCTTTTAACCTTCACAACAGCCCTAGGTTAGGGCTTCATATAGAAGGAGGCTTTTCCAGAATCTGGCCCCTCTGCTGCAGGGGCTGTAATTGAGTGAGGGGCCCGAGCAGGCACTAGCTCTGCTCCACCCCACCCCATCCTCTGGCACCTGTGTTTATTTTTCTCAGGCAAGCCTCCAAACGTCAGAAAAGGCAAAGTAGGTCCTAATCCCACTGCAGGACCCCTGAGGAAACCTCTCCATTGGTTACTGCCAGTGGCCACTTTTCTAGATTCACTGTCAGGTGGAAGGCTGCTGGGGAAGTTGGCCTGGAGGCTGCTTCCACCAGCCATGAGCTGTTTTCCCTGGGCTGTTAATGAGACACACACAAGAAGACTAATTAGAGCAGGTCTTGGGGTTTAATGACACACCACAGCTCAGATCACAGGTTTGTTGGAGGAAAGGAGCAGGAGACAGATGGAGGGCTCCTCAGGCTCCTCAGGCTGTGCTGCCTCTTAGCCGCAGGGCTTCATGGTCCCCTCCACTAATGCTGTCCCATCTGTCTTTTGTGCAAACCGCAGATGATCAGCCTTGTGACAAAGGTAGGCCTGGTATTTGTCCCCTGTGCACACGAGTGAGGCTCCTTTCCTGTGGAACATCTGGGGCTGGACGGGCTGATTTTCCTTTCCCCATCTGACTGTCTACAGCCAGATGTTTGGGGTGGGGATGGGATTCAAGGCCTCAGGGCCCTTTCCCTCCTACCATCCTGAAGGGGCCATCCTCCCCTGGACTGGGCTCTGTCGTGTGGTGCAGCTAGTAGGAGCCAAGAGAGGAGGGCGGGGCAGTGGGACTGTCCTTCTGCCTTATTCCCACTGGTCCCAACTCAGGACCAGGAAGAGATCTTCTGCCCAGAATTTCTGCTAGGGCTTAGGAAGGCTGTTGGGGCTTAAGCATGGAGAACGCGGTGAAGCAGAAGGAATTGTCCCAAATATGGTATTTTTCCTGAGTTCCTCTGGGATCACTCTGGAGGTTTCTGCCTGGCCATCCAAGAATTGGGTCCCTCTGGGCCTGAAGATGTGTCCAACATGACTCACTAGCCTCCCTCCCTCTGTTTGGTTCATAGAGACCTGTGACTGTGAGGGGTACTTCAAGGGACACTATGTGGGTGAGTACCTGGGCTCTCCCTTAACACCCCCTCCCAGCCCCTGCACAGCTGTAGCCTCAGGTTTCTGAGTGGGAAAGGCTCAGGCAGAGCACCTGGAGCCCAGGAGCTGGCCAAGAGCAGCCGGCCTGCTGTCAACCAGAAAAGGCGCTGAGCCTGTCCATCCCTGGACTCCCCAACCCAGCTTTTACCCAGCCACTGGGCAAAGAGCCCTGGCTGGAAGAGCACACTGAGCACCATATTAACACTAATTTTATCATCATTCTGACTGAAGTTTATTCAGGGTGATTGCCACTACCGTACATTCATGGCGTTTTGTTTTGTTTTGTTTTACTGGTCTCCAAAGTACTTTCACTTTTTTAAAATTTTCATCATTGTTTTGAAGGCCTTGGAGACAGGCAAATGTCTTTTAACTTTTATTTTGAAGTGATATCAAATTTACTGAGAAGTGGTAGAAATTGGAGGAAGAGCTCCCATGTCCTCACATGAGATTCCCAGCTGTGAGCTCACCCTGCCCTTGCTACCTATGCATTTGTTTCCTAAGTCATGGGAGAGTTAGATGCAGACATGCCTCTTTACCCCTAAGTATCACGGCAATATTTCCTGAGGACGAGGACGTCCTCTTATCTAACTCAGGATGATGATCAATCTCTGGAAACTCAACATGCATACAATTCTACTCTACACTCTCATTACAATTTCACCAGTTGTCCCAAAAATGTCCGTTAAAGCATTTTCCTGGATCCAGGATCCAATGTAGGACCACCCATTGCACATTTGCATTGCCATTTCATGGATTAGGGAATCAAGACTCAGAGAGACGCAGAGATTTGCCGAAGGTCAGTTACATGCCAAGCAAAATAGTGACCTTGAACCCTACTCGGATGTTGGGGGCCATCCTTTCATTATATCACTTTGCTCTCTGAACAGCCTCTTTCTAAACAGGAGGGTGGGGAGGTCAGTGGGGTCAGCCCTTCTGCCTGGTCTGGCTAGGTGAAGGAGGTCTTTGCTGGGAGATCCTGGGACAGATGCCTCCATGTCTCTTTGATCCTCTCTAAGCTGGTCTCCGGAGGAGCTTCCGGCTAGGCTGCAGGGAGAGGCTGAGTGGCTCACAGGAAGGGAAGATGTGCGCCAGTGCTGAGTCCCCAGAGTTGCTGACCTACGAGGAAGTGGCCAGGTACCAACAGCAGCCCGGTGAGCGGCCCCGCCTGGTGGTTCTGATTGGTAGGTGACAACCTGGGTTTCTGGGAAGTGGGCTGGTTTCCTCGCCAGAGGCGTGAGGAGAAAGCTCAACTGGGACCCTGTCAGTCTTCCCTCTGTTTCCCAGGGTCTCTCGGAGCCCGACTCCATGAGCTGAAGCAAAAGGTGGTGGCTGAGAACCCACAGCGCTTTGGTGTTGCTGTTCCACGTAAGAAGGCTGGTGTGCGTGCTTGGGTGCCTGCACAGGATTATTTCATGGGGACTTGATTCCTCATGTTTATCTTATTTCTTTTAATACTCTGGGTATGAGGGACCACCAGGCACCACTTGCCGTGGCATATAGGCTTGATGGGAAGAGACTTGTCTCTCAGTGGCGCGCTGAGATGCTGTCAGGTGGAAGCTTGGGGGGCCACCTGCTTGCTTCCCATGAGGGGAGAGAGGTGAGTCCAGAGCACATTGTAGACAGCGGTGGCCTCCACCTGACACCCAGGGGATCCCCACAGTCGGGGGTCTTCCAGCCTCCTCTTCCCTGTGACTCTGACTCCTATGGCCGCTGTCCTGCTTAGATAAGAGAGCAGGCCAGAGAAGCACAGAGAAGTATTGCTTAGCACTCCCTTGTAGCTGGATTCCAGCCTGTCAGGGTTGGGGGTTCACTCCTGTGTAATGCCACCCCTGCCAATTCCTTGGGCTTCCTGCTGCTATAAGCAGCGTGGATACAAAGACCCCTAGACCATCATCCTGGTCCTGAATGTGATGAGGATAATGAGGAGGAGGAGGACGAGCAGGAGGATAGAAGTGCTATGTTCTTCACCAAGAGCTTTTGTGTGCAGAACCTTGGTTTGCCTTCCTGGTACCTCTGAGAAACCCATTCTGCAGAGGAGGACATTGAGGCTCCATGAGGTTAACTAACTTGCCCAGTGTCACACAGTTGATAAGTGGAGCCAAGATTGGACCAGGCAGCCTGCCCGCACCATGTGCTTAAGAGCGGCACAAAGGCTTTTTTCTTTGCTGCTGCCTGCTACATCCTGCCCTTGGCTGTGGCTGGCCTCTTGGGACACTTATGCAGTGTGGATGCCTGGTGGCTACCAAGAGGGGATGCTATGGCATCAGGAATAGAACTTTCCAGAATGCCTACCAGAGCCTTTCTTTGACTCTACTGCTCTCCATGGAGTGTCGGGGCCCACAGCTTACCCTAGAGGCTGTTGGAATTGTCTCAGTTCCAAACTGAAGTGGCAGGGATGTGGGGGAGCTGGTTGGGCTGTGGAGGCCATTCTGGCATCACAGCTGTGATGGGCCTAGGTGACTTCAGGGGCCTTCAAGATTGTCCTCGCTTGGTTTTAGGAACTAGAGGGTCATGGATCGTTTGCCAGAGACAGTGACTTTTATGCTAGGTGTTAAAGAGTAAATAGGAATTTTCCAGGCAAAGAAGAGCTTACTGTGCAGAGGGGCCGTGTGCAAAGGGATATAGGTGTGACCTGGGGTAACTGTGCTGGGGACTGGGTTGTTAGAATGGATGACATGGCAGGAGGCGAAGCTGAGTCGGAGGCTGGGCAGTCATGAGGGTCTTATGTGCTGTTGAGGTGTTGAAAATCTAGTCTGTGGGTGAATAAAAGTTTTTAATCAAGGGAATGACCTGGAGAAATGACCCACTAACTCTCCTAGTCCACGGGTTGAACTAGGATGCCACATGGAGAACACAGAGCATCCCATGTGTGCCCCAAGGCCAAAAAACCATTGTCCTCTTAAGTTCCCATGTTTTCTTTTAGAAAAAGCTGCGTGTTGCCTCATGGTTGCCCTTGCTTTGAAAGGACCTGATTGTCCCCAGAAGTGTGCATCATTATGGAAATGGATGGGGGAGCCCTTGGGTTAAAAGTATTTCTTTGAGATCCAGCCCTGCTGAAACACAGCCAATCCATAATGGGCTGTCTGTCTTCATGCCTCCTTTTCTCTCAAAAAGAGAAATAAGTGAATAAAGAATTAAAAGCATAGAGCAGGGTCCAATGTATTTGTGGCACTCTTGCTCTCAGAAAAAGAAAAATAATAATGACCTAAAAACTAGGGTCCTTAGCTGAGCGCAGTGGTGCGCAGCTGCAATCTCAGCAGCTCAGGAGGCTGAGGCAGGAGGATCAAGAGTTCAAAGCCAGCCTTAGCGAGGTGCTGAGCAACTCAGTGAGACCCTGTTTCTAAATAAAACTCAAAAATAGAGCTGAGAATGTGACTCAGTGGTTGAGTATCCCTGAGTTCAATCCCTGGTACCCCCCTCCCCCCAAAAAAACTAGGGTCCTTAAAAGCCCCACATCAATGAAGGCAGTTCAGCAGACTGGCAAAGGGCGTGGCGTTTGTCATGAGATAAAGAGAGTGGCCCTGGCTCTACAGCCTGTTGGCTGTGGGTCACTGAGCTGTGCTTAACTTCCCTGAACCTCAGTTTCCCCAGTTGTAAAATGAGAGGCTCCTTTTGCCTACACTGAAGAGTTGTGTGGATAAGTCTGGAAAAGGCACAGTGCCTGGCCCCCAGGACACTCAACAAATGCCCCCTGAGTGAGGGCACAGGTTGATGATGTTCTCATTCATTGTGATGTGCCATCTCTTTGCCCAGCTCTCCTTTTTTTTTTTTTTTTTAAAGATACCACCAGACCCAGAAAGAGCCACGAGAAGGAAGGGGTGGAGTATCACTTTGTGTCTAAGCAAGCATTTGAGGCCGACTTACATCACAGCAAGTATGTTGCTTGGTGGGCCAGTTAGCCCTCGGGCAGCTTGACCTCTAGGAGGACTTCCAGAAGGGGCAGGGAAGTGGGAGAGAAGCTGTGTTGGGAAGTCCACTTTTTTTTTTTAACTACTTTGAGAAAGCTCAGGACCTAAAGTTCTTTTCCCCTGTGCTGCTGCTTTAGGTTCCTGGAGCATGGTGAATATAAGGAAAACCTCTATGGGACCAGCCTGGAGGCCATTCGGGCTGTCATGGCCAGAAACAAAGTTTGTTTGGTGGATGTGGAACCGGAAGTGAGTTCCTGGGCCAGCGGGGTTGTGTCTGGTGAATGGAATTTATAACCTGGAGGATTGTAGCTACAGAATGTTTGCCCTCTGTCTAAGGAATTCTTAGTCTGAAAGTATGAAATATCAGATGTTAAATGTCCTTGGGTCTGTCTTTGAGAATAGAATGAAAACGTTGAACCCCCAAACATGTATCTCTATCTACAAATATTGCATTAATTGGAGGGAGCTCATAGACCCTTTGGTGGTCCACAGACCTAAGACAGTAACCCCTGCTTGGAGAAAATCACATTAAAAAAAAAAAAAAAACAAAAAAACTAGTGGCACCAGCCGGGCGCAGTGGCGCATGCCTGAAATCCCAGTAGCTCTGGAGGCTGAGGCAAGAGAATCAATCATGAGTTCAAAGCCAGAATTTGCAACTTAGCGAGAGGCATTAAGCAACTCGGGGAGATCCTGCTCTAAATAAAATATAAAAAAGGACTGGGGATGTGGTTCAGTGGTTAAGTGCCCCCAGGTTCAATCCTCAGTATCAAAAACCAAAAAACAAGAAAAACAGTCACACCCCCTGACCAGTTGCAGCATGACAGAGAATTAGATGTAAGTCCCCAGGCAAAGCTGGGGCTGAGCTCTGTGCCAGGCAGTCCTCCCCCAACCAGGACAAGTGAAATCAGTGGCATAGGGAACCCCTGGGGGAGACAATGGGTGAGGCAGTCTGGAGAGCAGTTTGAAAGGGAAAAAGAGGGAGGGAGATGTGACCCTGTGCGAGCTTCAAAGCCATTTCCAGTTCTGCACACCCAGCAAGCTGCGGGCTCCACAGGGGCCTGGCCATCTTTTTAACCTTGTCTTTCAGAAAAACTTCCAAGCTTTGAACTCATATGAGGAATTTTTTTTTTCCTTTATAGAAACAGATCTTTGATTTTATGATATAAACTGTAAGCTTTATTTTACAGAAGTTGACTTGAAACATTTCAAAAAGCACATTTTGCCTATAAGGGAAAAGCCTCACTCATTTGGACTTACTGGGAGTTGGTGATTAAAATTCAAAGTCTCAATTTCAAAAGTTTTTTAAAAAAGTGATTTTATTGATCTTTGCATGTGCAGATAGGGCATGTAGCAGTTTGATACCAGTGTTTTTTGAATAGAGGTTCTGAGAGTGTAAATACTCATTAACTGTATGTATGATTTGCATATGGAAAACCCTAAAGTCTGCAAGTTCTTTCCAAGTAATCCCTTAGGTCATGTTTTCATTTGCTTTGCAAATCTTTTCTTTGACTCTCAGAAGGAGGCGTGTGTGATAGCACAGAGTTTGCACAAATGTAGCCAAATTGATGATGTTAGACAAAATAAATGCACATTGAATCCTGCTCCCTGGACTGTCAGGAATGGGCAGGTGGAGAGAGCCTGAGAAGGTTAATTGGAGCTAGAGGGATCTGAGCTAAAAAAGTCAGTGACTCTGAACTGAGGCTTTGGACATTCTTCAGGGAATGACTGAGTTCAGTGTCAAATAGAGGATGAGTAAGTGTGCAGCTAGTCTGCCCGTGAAGTCCATTGTCACCAGGACCTTTGCTGTTGAGGTTATGCGAGGGGAGTACCCGAGAATTGAGCTTTCAGAAAGGATGTTTCACAATAGAATATTTCAAAGGTGTGTAATTTTCCTGAACTTTCTTTTTCCAGGCACTGAAACAGCTGAGAACCTCAGAGTTCAAACCCTATATTATATTTGTAAAGCCTGCAATTCAGGAAAAAAGGAAGACACCACCTATGTCCCCAGCTTGTGAGGACACAGCAGCCCCACTTGTAAGTTTCAAGCTATTCCTTTCCTTTATGAAGGCTTAAAGGGGACGATTCTAGGGAATGTTTCTAGCTGCAGAAGGGTTCTTTCAGTGGAAGAGGGACAAAGGACATACCTTCTGCACGAGACAACCTTTCCATTTTGCCTATTGTCAAGACTAAGACAAGATGGTCACTTGGCCAGAGAGCTTGAGGTGAGATAGCTAGAAGTGCCTCCCAATCCAGGCAGGGTGGCCTTGCCTAGGCTCACCACCCCCACTCGCCCACATACGCAACCCCCCTCCAGAGATCTGATCTGAGTGTGACAAACCACATTCATCTGTTGAACTCCTTAGCCAAACCCAAGTATTTTTTAAGTTGAATCACCAACTAACAAGGTCATTATCATTCATTTCAAAGTAGTTTGAAACAGGACTGTGTCCCTGTAGTATGCTGTTTTTAAGTCCTTTAGGTATAGACCAAGGAGCGGGATAGCTGGGTCAGATGGTGGTGCCATTCCCAGTTTTCCAAGGAATCTCCATTCGGCTTTCCATATGGGCTGCACCAACTTGCAGACCCACCAGCAATAGAAACATTTGATAACTGTCATTTGACTGTAAATTGTCAAATGAAAACTCTGACCCCCCTCCCCGCCAAAATACCAAACATTTCCTATCCTCAGGAAACTTTTAAATCTACTTTCTGTTGCTATAGATTTACCTTTTCTAAATATTTCATACAGATGGCATCATATATGTGGCCTTTTTTTGTTATTGTTGTTCTAATTAGTTATACATGACAGCAGAATGCATTTCAACTCATTGTGCACAAATGGAGCACAACTTCCCATTTCTCTAGCTATACACGATGTAGAGTCACACCAGTCATGCAGTCACACATGCACATTCCACCATCCCTTCTCACTCCCAAACCCCCTCCCTTCATTCTGCTATCTTTCCCATCCCCAAACCCCCTTCCTTCCCCTCACTCCCCTCTGCCCAATCCAAAGTTATTTGGCCTTTTTTATCTGACTTCTTTTACTTAGTATATTTGTAAGTTCCATTCATATGTAAGTACCACATTCTTTTTTATTATTGAATAATATTCCATCATAAATAGTACTATATCTTGTTTCTTTGTTCATCAACTCATGGACATTGGATTGTTCTGTTTTCTGTTATCATGAATTATGTTGCTATGAACATTCATTTTATGTGAACATATGCTTTTATTTCTCTTGGGGATAGACATGGGAGTGGAATTGCTGGTAATTTCTGTTTAACATTTGAAGGAATTCCAGTCTTCCATAGCAGCCGTACCATTTTACCTTCCCACCAGCAGTATTCAAGGGTTCCACATTTCCCACATCCTCTCCAGTATCTTTTTGATTACAGCCATCATAAGTGGGAATGAACTGGTATCACACTGTGGTTTTAATTGATATTTCTCCAGTGGCAAATGACATGGAGCATGTTTTCATGTGTGTATTGGCCATTTGTGTATCCTCTTGGGAGAAATGTCTTTACATATATTTTGCCCATTTAAAATTAGATTACTGGGGCTGGGGCTGGGGCTCAGCGGTAGTGTACTTACCTGGCATATGTGAGGTACTGGGTTCGATTCTCAGCACCACGTATAAATAAATAAAAATAAAGGTCTATTGATAACATATCTACCTATCTATCTATCTATCTATATGAAATCAGATTACTGATATTTTTGTTATTGTGTTGAAAGCATTCTATGTTCTGGGTATAAGTCCCTTATTGGATGTATGATTTGAAAACATTTTCTCACATTCTGTGGGTTGTCTTTTCACTTTCTTGATAGTGCCATTTCTGAAGCTCAACATTAATTTTTTTTTTTTTGGTACTGGGGATTGAACCCAGAAGAGCTTTACCACTGACCCAGCTACATCCAGAGCCTCCTCCAGTTGTTGAGGCTGGCCTTGAACTTGCAATTCTCCCATCTCAGCCTTCCTAATTGCTGAGATTACAGGCATGTACCACTGCATTTGGCATTAAAATTTTTGAATTTAATGCTTTTTCTTTTGTCTTTTCAGTTTTTGGTGTTATATCTAAGAAACCATGGCCTAATCCAAAGTCATAAAGTTTTGCTCCTTTTTTTACAAAAATAGTTAATAGTTTTAACATTTGAAACTATCATTTATTTTGATTTAATTTATGTAGATGACATGAGGTAGGGCGTCTCATTTTATTCTTTGTATGTGGATATAGTTTTCTCAGCACCATTTTTAAAAATTTGATTATCTTGGCACCTTGTTGATCAAAAAAGTAAGGATTTATTTCTGGACTCTCAATTCTATTTCACTGATCTAGCCTTATGCCAAGATCACATTGTCTTGATTCCTGTAGTTTTGTAGTATGTTCTGAAAACAACAAGTTTGAGTCTTTTGACTTTTTTTTTTATTTTTCAAGATCATTTTGGCTCTTCTGGGTCCCTTGTGTTTTCACATAAATTTTAGAATCAACTTACAAATTTATTTTTACTTTTTTTAATAATAAATATTTTAGAATTATTAGAATTTAATGACCATGGGGAAAAGCTTATTTAAAAGAGAATAAAAAAGGCATAAAGGGGAATAAGAATCATCTCCTTAAGATACAAAGGAAGGTCTGCCAAACCATAAGGTCTTCAGAAGTTCCTGCTTTTTAAAAAAATTTTTGGTACTGGGGATTGAACTCAGGGGCACTCAGCCACTGAGCCACTCCCCAGCCCTATGTTGAATTTTATTTAGAGACAGGGTCTCACTGAGTTACTGAGTTGCTCAGTGCCTCACCTTTGCCGAGGCTGGCTTTGAACTCCCAATCCTCCTGTTTTAGCCTTCTGAGCCACTGGCATTACAGGAATGCGCTACCATGCCTGGCAGTGCCTGTTTTTTAGGAGCCAGAGCGCCTTGACCCATGGATGGCATTGGAGGGGCCTGCAGTCTTTTACTGGTGTCCTTCTGGCCTGACCAACTTTGCCATCTAGTCCATCTCCTTTAGTGCTCACCATAATGAGCACTGCTCTAGGCGACTGGCTGATGTTTTTTGTTGTCTCTGGGTCATTTTAATTGTGAAATCCCACTTTGCTTCTCTCCAGCTGTGTCCCACTGTCCTGAAGCCATAGTCATTTTCAACATGAATAGACACTAAGGTCACAGCAAGACTGTTCAAATACAGCATGCCCAGCTCTGCTCCCAGAGACTCTGACCTGGGAGACTGGTGTGGGGCTCAGTGTCAACATTTTTTTAACACACATACTTTCAGATGATTTTAATGTATGTAGGCAAACACCAGACCACATTTGAAAAAAAAAAAGTCTTATATAAGGCCTGAGGGTTTTTGTTGTTGTTGTTGTTTTAACACCAAATATTTGTCCACTGTCTGGCCCTTGAGTTTCAACTAGGGGGGATCCGTAGAAGACCCTATGGTCATATCCTTTGTCCATTTCTTTACTATCCCACAAATTGATGGGGCTTCTACCTTCTGATCTATTATGTGGATCCAAAATGGGGACAAGGGATATGGCATGGGGTGGGGACTGAGACTCTTAGTGAAGTCACAGAGATGAGTTCCACTTTTACTGGCCAGGAGAAAGGTGCAGGAGATTTATTATGGATGCAAAGGAAATATTATGCATTTCCCTCTCTTAGACATTTACTCGAGTTCTTGAGATGCAAATATTTATTAAGAAGATTTTGGGACTTGTGGCAAAAATTTTCCTTCTGTAATTTCTCAAAAGTCTAAAAGCTTCCGGATGAACCATGTGGGCGCCTGCAGGAAGGTAGACTCCGAAAGCAGCAGACGTGGCTGAGGGGCGTGTGTGGAGCTGGGTGGGGACAGTGGGACTAAAGATGTAGGGGCCAAATGGGGACACTGCAGAGTGCTTCTGAGTATGAGGGCAGCCCAGAAGGATAGACCGTAGAAAGATGAAGTACCTCCCAACTGAAGCCAGATTTTCTTCTCCTGGGGGAAAGAAGAAGCTCTATTTCAGCCTTCTCTTGGGTCTCTACTGTCTGTGGGAGCGCACAGACACTGTTTCCTGGACCTTGAGAACACATCTCCTGAGATGGTAGATGCTCTCATGAAAGTAAAAATTGGTGACAAGGGAGAAGAGGAGGGAATATTTTGAAAGTGTGTCTCTATAGGGATGGGGAGGATAGAATTCCCTCTCTCTGCATGGATGCATGAAAAGCCTGAGCCCCTGGAGGCAGAAGGAGCAACAGAGGACTGGGAAGGGACATCAGGGGAGGGAGGTTGTAATTTTTCTTAGAGTAGATGGGCCACTTTCCTTTCTTCCATAAACCAGGCTGTTAGTCAGCTACAGTCCTGAAATTCTACTTCATAGTGATTCTTTTGAATGAAGAAGAGAGGACTTCTCAGGTCGGATAATATTAGGTTTTTGTCTACACCTTTGATGTTAGGTGTTAGGAAAGCAATCCGATTAAAGAAATCAGGTTGCCTAAGGAGATGGAGAGTGGTCAGAGTTGTCCCTGCCCTTTCTTAAACCATTCTACCTTGTCTACTCTGCTGTTTGGCCTTGGCATGAAGAGATGAAAAGAAGAATCAAGGCTGGGGGAGGTGGTGGCACACGCCAGTAATCCCAGCGATTTAGGAGCCTGAGGCAGGAGAATTGCAAGTTCAAAGCCAGCCTTAGCAACTTAGGGAGACCTTGTCTCTAAATAAAATATAAAAAGGGCTGGGGATGTGGTTCAGTGGTTAAGCGCCGTTGGGTTCAATCCCTGGTATATATATATAAAAAAAAATCAAGTTCTACATGGTTATTTTAAGAATCTTTAGAGTGATATTAGAGTTACACATTCTTTATCTTCTCCCCGCCCCCATCATTTCCTGAAGTGCTTTCTTTGTTTTTATACAGTTAAAATTATTTGTAATTCTTGCCATTATTTAACCTGTATACTTCTTTGCAACCCCATGATACTACTTCTTAGGAAACGCTGTTGGGGCAGCAATTATATATTGACATATATACATAGATACAAACTCGACGTTCCCCCAAAGAAGTTTGTATTTTCAGCTCATAGATCCTCAGTGGGTGTTTTGGGAGAGGATGACTGAACAATGTCTGCTGTCCACTAACTTGCTTTGAAGTTTGATCTGTTGTCACTACACTCTGTTCTCATGTACGCAGTTGGTTAACAGCGGGACATCGTCATCCACTCATCCCTTAAAAATTAAAGGTGGGGACACTGCTGAACACAAAGGCTATATATAGGTTTCTTGTGGGGGGAAAAAGCCAAGGTTCTCCGTACTGCCTCTTTCCTGCAGGATGAGGAGCAGCAAGAGATGGCTGCCTCTGCCGCCTTCATTGACCAGCATTACGGGCACCTGATGGACACTGTGTTGGTGAAGGAAGACCTGCAGGGTGCTTACAGCCAGCTCAAGGTGGTCTTAGAGAAGCTGAGCAAGGACACTCACTGGGTACCTGTTAGTTGGGTCAGGTAACTTTATCCCAGAACATCCAGGCTGGAGGGGACCTTGAAGACCATGTAGTCCAGCCTTCCTCACCTTACCATCCAGAAACCTCAAATTCAGAGAGGGGCAGAATTTTCCACAAACTCCATCATCGAGAAAAGTAGAAATGGGAAGTCTTGTCTGTTGTTGGCTTTTGTCTGTCATTTTTTACTTGCACCCCTTTAGCTCATGAGTTAAAAAGGGGCATGTCACAAAACCACACTTCATTCATTAAAGTATCCCAGGCAAGTGGACCTCGATTCTTTGTACCAAAGTTAAGTAGCCACTGTCTTATAGTGGTGGTGGTGGTGGTGGTGGTGAATTTATAGAGTACTGATTTGCAGCAATGTCTAAGCTTTATGAACAGTGAAACTGCATTTATCCAGCTGTGTTGGAAGCTAAGATATATCCAAGGGGATTTTTCATGCAGCTGAAGTTCCCCTGTCTTCCAGCTCCAAACTTGCCTGGTAATAGAAAAATTGGTTCCCTGCCTTTTTAAATAGTGAGCGTACATGAATTCTTTTCTGGAAGGCTGAGGCACACTTAACGGTCCACATGACTCACTGAACTATTCTATAAAGCAGTAGTGCCTTTAGGGACTCTTGAGGAATGTAAGGCTGCTTGTCCCCTTTCTGAATACCCTCATGCTCCTAAAACTGAGTCCTTGCTTTGTTATTTGGTCTATTGCATCAGTTCTCCCTCTTGTTATTGACAATGGCCTTGGTTAGTGTCCTCACCTTCAGGTTATTGGGGCTTCTATTCTAGATCATAGGGAACCGGATGACCCCCCGCCCCCATCAAAACTATGTCTAAGCCATGATAAATCAGTTCTGCCAAAATAAAAGTATATAGACTCAGAACATGGGCCTGATGGGTTGTCTCTGAGCAAAAGTGACTAATGTCACGCAGCTTTGTGATCCATTTTAGCTACTCAGAGGAACAGCCGATGAATGTGTTTTTTTCTGTGTTGAGTGCAATGCTAAGACCTTTACATACACAACTTTCACAAATACATCAAGCCAGTGAGGCGGGATTCTTATCATTTCAGTTTATAATTGAAATAAAATGAGGTTTAGAAAGCTTAGCTGGCACGGTGGCACATACCTGTAATCCCAATGACTCGGGAGGCTGAGGCAGGAGGACTGAGAGTTCAAAGCAGCCTCAGCAACTTAGCCAGACCCTCTTTCTAAATAAAATACAAAAAGGGCTGGGAATGTGGGGATGTGGCTCAGTAGTTAAGCACACCTGGGTTCAATCCTTGAACCAAAAAAAAAAAAAAAAAAGAAAGAAAGTTTAAATAATGTACCCAAGCATACACATATACATTTTTTTTTTTAAAAATGGCATAGCTGTTATATTTGAGCCTAAATCTTCCTAATGTCAGAGGTGTTTCTTTTTTTCTTTACTTTTGGTACCGGGCATTGAACCCAGAGTCACTTAACCAGTGAGCCATATCCCTAACCCCCCTCATATATATATATATATATATATATATGTTTATTTTTTAGTTGTAAGTGGATAATTGTCATTTTTTTTAATATGGTGCTGAGGATCGAACCCAGTACCTCACATGTGCTAGGTGAGCGCTCTACCACTGAGCCACAGCCACAGCCCCCAACCCCTTTTTAAAAAAAATTTTTTTTAGCTGAGTGCAGTGGCACACATCTGTAATCCCAGCAGCTCAGGAGGCTGAGATAGGAGGATCCTGAGTTCAAAGCCAACCTTAGCAATGGTGAGGTGCTAAGCAACTCAGTGAGACCCTGTCTCTTAAATAAAATACAAAATAGGACTGGGGATGTGGCTCCATGGTCAAGTGCCACTGAATTCAATCCCTGGTACCCCCCCTCAAAAAAATTTTTTAGTTATTAATGCACCTTATTTTATTCATTTATTTATATGCAGTGCTGAGAATAGAACCCAGTGCCTCACACATATGAGGCAAACACTCTACCGCTGAGCCACAACCCCAGCCTTCCCAGCTCTTTTTAATATTTTATTTAGAAACAGAGTCTCACTGAGTTGCTTAGGGCCTCACTAAGTTGCTGAGGCTGGCTTTTAACTTGGTGATCCTCCTGCCTCAGCCTCCCAAGCCATTAGGTTTACAGGCGTGTGCCACTGCGCCCAGCAAGAGAGACATGGTTCTTAACCACTGTGTAATACTGCCTCACTCTTTTGTGGCTCCATACTCAAAGCTACCCATTAAATAACTGATTTACAAGGGAAGTGTGTTCATAGCTGGAGTTAGCAATAGTATGTAACATATCTGGAGCTTCTAAGACTGCAAAGAGGTTGCTTACACATGTCTACATTTTCAGGCTCTCTTTTTACCCAATTCTGAGATGAAATGTACTCATGAAGAAATAAAGGAGACCAGGTCACAGGTGAAGCACCAGAGAGAGGGTCTGCTGCCCATTTAGAAATTTCTATTTTACCTTCTTGTATAAGGACTCTGTGTAACTCTCTAGCTCACTACCCTGGCAGGCCCAACTACCAGGATCATATTCTTCAGAACTTTCTAGCAAAAGGTTGGAGACCTCCTTTTGCTTACAGAGTATTGGATTCTTATCAAGGGAAATTGGTCTTGAGTTATTCCACAGAGAACCAGGCCAGGGAAAGTCGCTGCCCCATGAAGGGTAGGTGGTAAGTGCAAAATTGTTAGGCAGGAGACTGATATCTGAAGTCTACTTCTAGATTGGCATGGTGGCTCATGGCTATAATCCCATCGATTTTGGAAGCTGAGGCAGGAGGATTGCAAGTTCAAGTTCAAGGTCAGCCTCAGCAATTTAGCAAGAGCCAGTGTCAAAATTAAAAAAGAAAAAGTAGGGGTGGGGGGTGCTGGGGATGTGTCTCAGTGGCACAGCATCCCCAGGTTCAACCCCTAGTACCCTTGTCCCCACCTCTCCCCCCAAAAAGTCTACTCCCAGGCAAAAATACTTAGGTAAAAATAACTTTTGAATACCTGTAGGGAGGGCACCATGGTGGAGACCCTATGAAGTCTCACCTGGGTGATTTGTCTTCCAGGGTTGGCATACAATAATTGGGCACCAGATAATGATGTTTTCTGCATTTCATACTACTCAACAGACATTATTTGCTTCTTACTCCATCTTTTTACCCAATTCTGAGATGAAATGTACTCAATCTCTTTACATGTATTATAAGCAAGGTGTTAAAATGAGCTTGCCTTATTTCCTGTCAAGGTAACCTTCCTACCCCCAAGACAAGCTGGTCTACAGCTGTTTGTCTGCACCAGATCTGTGGGAGTCGAAAGAACAGGGCCTCCGGGACAGAGGTCATTTAGAAGGCACGTTTTTTGCAGTCTATAAAAAGCAGAAAAGTGGTTTTTTTTAATGCACCTATTTAAAATATATACTGGTGTGATACATGTAAATGCAATTCCAAATTCTATTCCAACTAGCAGTAGGTAAGTTCTGAGCCCTGAGGGGAAATGTTTGCAGAAGTTCATTGCTGTTTCAAACCTCATTGAAACCCCTCAAGATGTACCTTTTGTTTTCTTGGGCCTTTAAACACAGGTAAGCCCTCTTCCTGTTTCTAGAGCCAGAGGGATTGTGAACTCTGGAGGAATTTTCTAGGTCAGGGATGTTAAATGAGTGGCATATGGGTTGCCACTCGTTCCTGCACCTGTAGCAGGCATTACTCATTGATCACAGCACTCTCCTGTCAAATCTAGGCACTGCCTTTGGATCTTTCAGGATAGTGTTCAGTATCAATTGAGCAGAATTAGCAAGTGAGTTAATGTTGCTGCCAACCTTGATCCAGTGATGAGTAGCCTTTCCTCCACCCACTCCACTCCCTGCAGGAAGTGGGTTTAAGAAAGTTACAACCATCTGTCATTCACACATGGTGCTCAGATGGGAGCACATTTGCCAATGGTGCTTTTGCCACTGTATGTTCAAATACACACATGCTTTAAAGCATATGGACAATCGTGTTGCATCTACTTATTTGGTGTCACTTCATATATACCATCAATCACAGTATCATACATCCAGACAATGATAGATCTTGCTGATTTATTTAATAATTTAAGATTTCAACATATGCATAAAGCTCATTTTAAAATCAGTTAGGCTGGGTGTGGTGGTGCACGCCTATAAATCCCAGAGATTAGGGAGGCTGAGGAAGGAGGATCACAAATTTGAGGCCAGCCTCAGCAACTTAAAGAGGCCCTAAGCAACTTAGTAAGACCCTGTCTCAAAATAAAAAATAAGGGCTGGAGTTGTGGCTCAGTGGCAGTGCGCTTGCCTCGCACATGTGAGGCACTAGGTTCGATCCTCAGCACTATATAAAAATAAATAAACAAAATAAAGACATTGCATCCATATATAACTAAAAATATTTATAAAAAATAAAAAGCACTGAGGATGTGGCTCAGTGGTTAAGCACCCCTGTGTTCAATAACTGGTACAAAAAAAAAAATTGCAATTGGAAACTGTGCAACGGGAAACTATGGAGGCTTGAAAGAAGTACCACACATTTATTAAATTCTGAAAACAAGCACAATCAATCTTTCTTTTTCCCCCCTTGTGCTGGACATTGAACCCAGGGCTTCACACATGCCAGGCAAGTGCTCTGCTACTGACTATATCCCCATCAATCTGGAGTCCTGCATTTGGTGTAATTATCTTTTTAGGATGAAGGGGAATAAAGATGTTATTGGAAGAAGGGAAACACAATTTGTGGAGACTTTCCTTAAAGGTAATTCTCCAAACAAGGTAACAGAGGAAGGCGGGGACCCTCAGAAAGGAAAAAATGACAAAACAGAAGGAAATAGTACACTATCATTCACCTCATGAGTTTATTTTATGGTTGAAGCAAAAGTGATATCATCTTCTGATATAGTACTCATACTTTATCCACAAGATACTGTAGTACTCAGAATCTTGTGGAGAAATTCAGATAATTATGTTTTTAAAATGAGGAGGGGACTGGGGCTGTGGCTCAGTGGTGGAGCACTTGCCTAGCATGCATAAGGCACTAGGTTCGATCCCAAGCACCACATAAAATAAAACTAAATAAACAAAATAAAGATATTGGGTCCATCTACAACTAAAAATATTTTTTTTTTAAAAACTCCTTTTGGTTTAGATATGTCCTCTGGAAGCTCATGTGTGAGACAATGCAAACATGTTCAGAAGCACAATGATTAGATTATGAGGGCTTTAACCTAATTAGTGGATTAATCCATTGATATGGATTAACTGGGTGGTAATTGCAGGCAGGTAGGGTATAGCTGGAGGAAGTATGTCACTGGGGGTTTATATTATGTCTCTGGTGAGCCAGGCTGTCTTGCTGATTCCTGGTTGCTGTGTCCTGAGCTGCTTTCCTCTGCTGTGCCCTTGAACCATGAGGTTCTGCCTTCCCTCAGCCCCAAAGCTATGTAGTCTGCCAACCATGGGCTGAACCTCTGAAACCTGAGACAAAAATAAACTTTTCCTCTGCTAAGTTGTCCTAGTCAGGTATGTTGGTGATAGTGTTACAAAAGCTTATTAAAGCAGAGGACAAAAGGATCAATTAAAAGGCAGTGGGCCAGTGTGGTGGCACACGTCTGTAATTCTGGGTGCTCAGGAGGCTGAGGCAGGAGGAATGCAAGGTTGAGGTCAGTTTAGGCAACTTAGCAAGACCCTGTCTCAGAATAAGAATAAAAAGGGATAGAGATGTGTCTCAGTAGAAATGCTTGCTGAGCATGCACACAGTGCCCTGGGTTCAATCCCCAACACCACACCCACACAAACACAAAACATTAGCAGAATAGATGAGAAAACGATTCAATGACATGCTGTCTACAAATGTATGCTTCTTTAAATGTGATACATAGGTAGGCTGAAAGTGAAAATATAACCATCTATCATGCAAACATAAATGTTAAAAAGCAATAGTGCCTATATTAATATCAGAGAGTCAAATTCAAAGGGAAAAAAAGAAATTACTAGAGACAAAGAGGGACATTATATAATGATAAGAGAATCAATCCACCAAGAAGATACAGCAATCCTAAATGTGTCTACACCAATACCAGGGCTTCAGAATAGACGAAGCAAAAACTGACAGAACTGAAAGGGAAATTAACCAAATCCACAATTATTGCTGGGGATTTTGACACCACACTCTTGCAATAATTGATAGAACTACTAGATAGAAAATCATCAAGATCTAGAACTGAACTGTAGCGCCTAACAATGTTTATGGAACATTCTACCAATAATGACACAAAACATGTTCTCTCTCACTTTTTTTTCCAACTTTTTTAAAAAAATATTTTTTAATTGTTGATAGACTTTTATTTATTTATTTATATGTGGTGCTGAGAATTGAACCCAGTGCCTCACACATGCTAGGCAAGTGCTTTACCACTGAGCTACATCCCCAGCCTTTTAAAATGTTTTTTGTTTGTTTTGTAGATGGACAGAATACTTTCATTTTATTACTTATTTATTTTCATGTGATGCTGATGATCAAACCCAGTGCCTCATATGTGCTAGGTAAGCACTCTACCACTGAGCTACAGCCCCAGCTCTCTTTTAAATGCCCATAAAATATGCACCTAGATAGATCATATCCTGGGTAAGGAGACAACCATCACAAACTTAAAAGAATTGAAATTATAGAGTTGTTCTCTGGATATACTGGAATCAAACTACAAATCAATAAGATGACAACAGGAAAACCTCTAAATGAAACTGTACCCAAAGGAACTCCAACTGAGCAGTTCAAGGAAACATCCTGGAGCACAGACTCTCAAATGTTGAAAATGAACAGGTGTCAAGCAAAGAGGAAGAACTGTGGATCTCCCAGCCAGAGGAGACAGTATAACAATTAATGGGAAGAGAAAAATCACAAGTCTCTATTAGCTAAAAAAAAAGGCCAGGAGTGAAGAGTTAACAAGGTTAGAGAAATCTGACATTTGGTGGAAGTCTAGCATCTGATCCTCCTAATTTGGGGCAAACTTCCTGTCTTGTTCCTGGTGAGAGGCAGAGCCCATATCTCAAAGTGGAAAAAACAACAAACAAACAACAACAACAAAAAATAAATCATGTATCACCTTCTCAGACTCCCTTGCAGTTAAGGAATGGGCAGAGGACCTATTTACACCAATCAGATATACCTTCTCTGAAATGGAATTGGGGCTAGTGACAGAACATCGGGGACAATGATGAATTTTTAAAGGTAGCAGTGGCAGTTCAACAAGTTCTAGTTCAAGGGGCAGCCATGCAAGCTGTATCATCTGCAGAACAGGTCTCCTCTCATGTGGTCTGTTATTTACAGGGATGAACTCAGGGTGTTTAACCACTGAACAACATTCCCAGCCCTTTTTATTTTTTTATTTTGAGACAGGGTCTTGCTAAATTACTGGGGCTGGTTTTGAACTTACAATCCTCCTGCCTCAGCCTCCAGAGAAGCTGGGATTACAGGCATGCACCACCGTGCCAGGCTGAATTTATATTTTTTAATAACTATTTCACTACTTATATCAGAAAATTGAGTTTTGTTTATTGAAATGAAGATTTCTTACTGGTAGAGGCTACAAAGACAGGGACAGAATCATAGAATGCTTTTTATGTCATAATTAAGGTGAGGGTCCATTATGAAAGAATGGCAAGTCACTGGAGGTGGTAAGCTAGAAAGTGATATGGATATATTTTTCATTAATAATGCCAGTCATAAATCACAAGCGCCTGGCCAGGCATGGTGGTGCACACCTGTAATCCCAACTTCTGAGGAGAACAAGGCAGGAGGATTGCAAATTTGAGACAAGCCTCAGCAGCTTAGCAAGACCCTGTCTCAAAATAAAGTAAAAAGGGCTAGGGATGTAGCTCAGTGGTAGAGAGCCTCTGGATTCAGCCCTAGTATCTGAAAAACAAAAGAAAAAAAATTTTAATAAATCACAAGTGCTTGAAATATGGAAGGTGGTAGCACATATAGAGATTGAGAATTAGGACTTGTCAATTTGAACTATGCTGGAGGGGGAGGGGAGATGTGATTAAAGAGAATGGTAAAGGATGACCCCCAGAGTGTCTAGAAGAATGGTTGTTCCTCAAACTGAGATTAATTGGTGCCACAGTCCGGCTGGGCACACCAGTTATTTTGCTGCAGCCAAACTTCGGCAAATTGGAACCAGTTAATAATTTATATTACCTTGATTTTTTTTCTTTAACCTTTGTATTGTGAAATAATAGTAGATTTACATTCATGCCTACAATCCCAGCAGCTTGGGAGGCTAAGGCAGGAAGATCACAAGTTCAAAGTCAGCCTTGGCAAAAGAAAGGTGCTAAACAACTCAGTGAGACCCTGTATCTAAATACCCTGGGGATATGGTTCAGTGGCTGAGTGCCCCTGAGTTCAATCCCCATTATCCCCCCCAAAAAAAGAATAATATGGAGATATTCTGTGAATCCCTTATCCAGTTCCCCCCAAAGGTAGCATAGTGCAAAACTGTAGTATGATATTGACAGGATATTGACATTGATACAGTCAAGATACAGATCACTTTCATCATTGATAAGTTGGACATCATCAAAATATAAATATTTCGCTGTGTGAAAGACTTTGTAAAGAGTCCCCGAAAGAGAAATTACAGACTGGGAGAAAATATGTGCAAACCATACATCTAGCAAAGGATTTGTATCTAGAATATGTAAATAACTCTCAGAATTCAATATTCAAAAAAATGAGCAAAAGACATGGATAATCACAGACATTTCCCCAAAGAGGATATACAGATGGCAAACAAGCACAGAAAAGATGTTCAACTTCATTAACCATTAAAGAAATGCAAATTAAAATCACATGAGATGTCACTACACGCATACCAGAATGGCTAACATTAAAAAAAAAAGATAATATCAAATGTTGCTAAGGATGTAGAGAAACTGGATCACTCATCCATTGGTGGTGATCTGGAACACAATTTTGTAGGCTCCTTTTAAAACTAAAAGCAGACTAACTATATGATCTAGCAATTGCACTCTTGGATACTTGTTCCAGAGAAATCAAAATTTATTTTCATGCAGAAATGTGTGCACAAGTCTCCATAGTAGCTTTATTCATAATATTTTTAAAAACCTGGAAATTACCCAAAGGTCATTCAGTGGGTATATGGTTACAAATGTGACATCCATGCCATGGAATACTACTCAGCAATAAAAAGAATAAGCAATCAATGCATACAATGTGGATGAACCTCTAGGAACTTATGTTAACAAACCAAAGTAATCTTAAAAGGAAGGGCACAGCCAGGAAAGGTGGTTACACACCTATAATGCCAGCAACTCAGGAGGCCGTGGTAGGAGGATTACAAGTTCAAGGCCAGCTTGGGCAATTTAGCAAGACTGTCTCAAACTAAAATAAAAAAGGCTGATGGCATAGCTCAGTGGTAGAGACCCTCTGGGTCTAATCCCCAGTACCAAAAATAAACAAAAACAAAAACAAACTAACAAAAACAAAAAACCAGGAAAACATATACTGCACAATCTCACTTATGTAACACTCAAGAAATAACATATTTATAAAGATGGAAAACGGATCAGTGATTGCCAGGAGTTGGGAAGGGGAGGAAGGTGGTTGTGGCTAAAAAGGGTGGCATACAAGTCTCTTTTGATAATGACACCTTGACTAGTTACACAAAGCTACGTGACAAAACTGTTGAGGGCTCTATACACATATACACAAATGAGTGCATTGTATAACTGGTGAAATCTGCATGTGCTCTAGGAATTGTACCGATGTCACTTTCCTGGCTTTGATATTATACTGTATTGTTTTTTGTTTTTGTTTTGGGGATGGAACCCAGGACCTCATACATGCTACCAAGTGCCCTACCACTGAACCACGCCCCAGCCTTGTACTATAGTTCTGCAAATGCTAAAAATTGGGGGAACCTGGGTGAAGGTGAATGTTTGTAAGCAACTACCTGTGAGTCTCTTATTTCAAAGTAGAAAGTTTTAAAAATTGGGCTTATAAACCAGGCACAGAAAGACTCCACTTCCACTCATGTGGAAGCTAAAAAGATTGATCTAAGACAGTAGACGGCAGTCACCAGGGGCTTGGAGGAGGTAAACAGGGAAAGTTTGGTTAGCAGGTATGAAACCACAGTTAGAATTAAATTGTAATTTTCTTTAGCAAAGTAAGGAGACAGTAGTCAATAATTTGTGTATTTCAAAATAGCTAGAGAGAGGACTTTTGAGTATTTCCAATACAAATAAATGGTAAATATTGGTGTGATAGGGGCTGGGGTTATGGCTCAGGGGTGGAGTACTTGCCTTGCATGTGTGAGGCACTGGGTTTGATCCTCAGCACCATATATAAAGGTATTGTCCATAAAATTAAATATATATTGGTGGGGTAAATATATTAATAACCCTGATTTGATCATCCCGAGTTCTATACACCTGTCAAAACATCACACTGTACCCCATGAATTTGTGCCATTATGGTGTTAATTTTAAAAAGAATTTTAAAAATCATGCTCAAAATCAGTACGATCAGCAGTCACAGAAGCGATGTGTCATTGTCTCCCCACACGTTTTGAGACAGTTTCAAAGCTGCAGCTGCTTATCAATGGCCAGAGTGCACGGAAGCCACAGTGAAGCCTTCTCTCCCCAGCATGAGTATTCACAGAGAACTAATGGTATTTGTTCCTTGTGTTGTCGATGACTGTCAATGCCATCACGTGCTCTTGTTTTCCATTTTCGAAGTGACGGGTTTGTGGCTGGATCACCTCACCCCACCTTTTCTTCCCCCCAGGATGACAATGATACTGTGTGTTGGGGTGTGTCGCGCTAATGACTGGCATTTTCCTTCCCGTGATTGGTAGAAGCTCTGTCAATCACTTTTAGAGTGACCTGGTCACTTTTGTAGTGGCCTAAGGTGCTGCCCCATTCTCTAAGTAGCAGAATGTGTCTTCACATGTAGGCATGGCCTCCCTCGGCCCCAGGGGTCGAATTACCTTACCTGTCCTTGTAACCCTGCCCCTCTTGACCTGTTTTGGATGGAACATTCTAAAGAATGAGGGTCCTCCCAATAAAAGTTCACTTCCGACCGTGCTTGCTCTCGCGCCAGCCTCTCATGACTTTCCTTGCTCTCCCATTTGGGGAGCTTGAGGCCGAGGGCAAGGAGCCATCCTGGAGTTTGATTTAAGGGTAAAATGTGTGTCTGTGTTTTACTTGGTATCCCAGGAAATTCACTCGAGCCACCTTTATTTAGCTCCCCGCACTGGTGTGTGTGGGGGGCAAGTGTATATTTAAAAGTCCTCTCAGATCTCTCCCCATCTCCCTCCCCACCCTCCTTCTTAAAGCTTCTTTTCATAACCCCCCAATTTTAAAAATGGCCATTGCATATTCCCCTGTCTGCCCTATTTTATTTCCAAGATTTATGTAGCATCTTAAGATTGAGCCTTCAGCCACCCTGGAGTGTCTCGAGTATAAGCAGCCAACAAATCTTAGGATCTTCTCCATGGTAAGTAACTTTGCCTTGGGGTGGGGGGGAGAAAGAAAAAGAGAGTCATCAGTTATACAGCCTGTTCTTTGGAAAGCCTGAGTGTCCATTTCTTCTTTCTCCCTTAAAGAGGGGACCACTTAGTCATTAACTAATAATGTCAAATCATACCAAATGCCAAAATGACAGCACTTCTGAAGAGTGACAGAGACCTGTAAGGGTAACTTTGGCACGACTTTAAAGCCACGAGGCCTCCTGTTAATGTCTTATTGGAACAAATCACTTCCTCTCAGGTTCCCATAAAGTTCTCAAAGCTGATGATAGAAGATAATGTCATTTCCTTCTTGTTTGGAGAGAAGTCAAAGATCTTTAAATTCCCTGAATCAATGCCAAACAATGGTATATGAGAAGAGCAAAATTCATCCCCTCGGCTGGGCCTCTTGTTTACCATTCATGGGTTCTTAGGGCTTTGGTAGCAACTGTAGCAATGTTCTATAGTAATGAGACATACCTACTCATCTTGGGAGAGAAGATATCTTGTTGTATTTTTGATATAACGCCTTGAATTCTAGAAGGCAAAAGTCAGAAAGGTTTATGTCAATGCCGGGGTGATGATGTTACAGCTCAAGTTCTAAATTCCAAGAGTGGCTTAGAAAAGGTTTACAGATCAAATCAAGGAAGTGGAGGTTTTTTAAAAATACTGCAGATGGCTCCCCCCATCCTTTTTTTGAGGAGTTATTCTTAAATAAGGCAAATCAGCCACATGCAGAATGGGATCATGTACTCTTTCTTCACTTTACACACTGAGCTTTTTTTCTTTTTCTTTCTTTCTTTCTTCTTCTTTTTTTTTTTATACTATGGATTGAACTCAGGGGCACTCAGTCACTGAGCCATGTCCTCTATTTTGTATTTTCTTTAAGAGACAGAGTCTCACTGAGTTGCTTAGCACCTCATTGTTGCTGAGGCTGGCTTTGAACTCACAATCCCCTTGCCTTAGCGTCCTGGGCCTCTGAGATTACAGGCATGCACAACCGCTTTCTTAATGAATTAAAATACCAGGAAGATGCTACCAAATATTTTCTGAAACTGACACATAATAGCTTTGTTATCATGATGTCTTTAGCTGTTTGATGGTTTATGCCTCTTTGTTGCCTTAGATGATTTTCCTTTTGGCAATCAAAGTTCATTTCACATAATCTAGCCATTTAGAGGGTCCTTCTGAGTCATTCCCTAGGCTGACCACAGACAAACCCCATGTGCACCTAGGAATATAACAAGCCACGTGCCTGCCAGTCTATCTCAGATGCCCAGCGGTCATAGTGGGGTTTGCGATCACCAAGCCTCTTCAGAATGCCCTGGTTTTCCACAGTAATTCTCACCAGTTCGCGGTTCCTTGTTTCTCTGTTTAAGCTGAAAAACACAAAACCCAGGGATGAGTGAAGGAGAAAATGCTTCTTGAGGATGGGAGATGGGGAGGAGGTGAAGTTGCCATTCCGTTTAGTTCCAGGCTGCCCAAGTGCAGGGAGGAAAGAGTCCTGCAGTGCCCTGAGGCCCCAGAAGCAAACCTGTCCTCCATCCCACTACCCCCTAGAAGATTCTCCTTTATTGGTCTGGGATGGTATTTGGGCACTAGGCAATTTTACAAAGCTCCCCCAGTATTATAATGTGAAACCAGGATCGAGAACCGCGAGTTTAAATGATGAGGAAAGGCTCCCAATGGATAAGTCACAAATGGCTGGCTACAATTTTTAGTCCATCTCACAACCCTTAGGTTTCAGTTTTGAGATATACCAGGATAGAGGAAAGGCATCTTCGTGCACACACACCTCCACCAAATTCCTTCCTTTTCATACACTTCTTTTGTAGCTCTGACCACTTCAGATTGGTATTATTTACGTAGATGTCTCCCTTTCTCAGACTTTGAGATCTTTGAGGTTAGAAAATTTATCTTATTTCATCTATTCCTGGTGCCTAGCACATTAATACTCAGGAAATATTTGTGGAACCAATTTGAATAATACTGTGTCATTGTCTCAGCTATAGTGCTATGGTCTGAATGTTTGTGTGGCCCCCAGATTTGTATATTGAAATCCTAACCCCCCAAAGGGATAGTATTAGGAGGTGAGACTTTGGGGAGATGATTAAGTCACCCTAATGGGATTCGTGTCCTTATGGGAGAAGTCTGAGAGAGATCCTTTTGCCCCTCCCACTGTGTGAAGTTACTGTGGAAAGGTGGGTTCTGTGCAGCAGGAAGCCGCCCTTCCCAGACACCTATTTTTTTAATTTATTTTTTTATTGGTTGTTCAAAACATTACAAAGCTCATGATATATCATCTTTCATACATTTGACTCAATTGGGTTATGAACTCCCATTTTTACCCCAAATACAAATTGCAGAATCACGTCGGTTACACACTCACATTTTTACATAATGGCATATTAGTGACTGTTGTATTCTGCTACCTTTCCTATCCCCTACTATCCCCCCTCCCCTCCCCACCCATCATCCCTCTCTACCTCATCTGCTGTTGTTCAATTCTCTCCCTTGTTTCCACCCCCCTTTCCCCTCACATCCTCTTCTATGTAATTTTGTGTAACATTGAGGGTCTCCTACCATTTCCATATGCTTTCCCTTCTCTCTCCTTTTCTCTCCCCCCACTCGTCTTTGTTTAATGTTAATCTTTTCCTCATGCTCTTTCTCCCTGTTCTGTTCTTAGTTGCTCTCTTTATATCAAAGAAGACATTTGGCATTTCCAGACACCTAATTTGCTGGTGCCTTGATCTTTGGACTTCCCAGTCTCCAGAACTGTCAGAAATAAATTTCTATCGTTTATAAGCTATCAGTGTATGGTACTGCAGCCCAAAAGACTAAGACATGTGGCTATCATTTTACAAAAGTGTGAAGTGCCTTCTTGTGATGAACTCTGAGTAAAACTCTGAAAAGCCTCTTAGATTATATTAGTTCTTTGATGCTAGAGAAAGTTCTCCATTCTCAAAGTTTCCATTCTCAACATGGTCTCTTTGGTTACTCTTCAAGATAATTTCTTTTAACTATTCCTCTTGCTCATGAGAACCCAGGGGGAAGGTCTAATTTGACTTCCTAAAAATGGAATACAAGCCAGGTGTGGTGGTGCACGCCTGTAATCCCAGTGGCTTGGGAGGCTGAGACAGAAGAATCGGGGAGTTCAAAGCCAGCTTCAGCAATGGCAAGTCACTGAGCAACTCAGTGAGACCCTGTCTCTAAATAAAATACAACATAGGCTGGGGATATGGCTGAGTGGTTGAGTGCCCCTGAGTTCAATCCCCAGTACCCCTCCCCCCCCCAAAAAAAAGTGAAATACAGAAGAAGAACACTACCTTTTGGAATAGTATTCATTCCAGCAGTCCACCTGGGCAGGGCCCCGATGGGCATTGGCAATTTTCTGACACAGTTGCTTATTTTCATACTCGATTTTGTCGATTCTCCTTTGTTCACCCTGTTAAGAAACCACACCCCACCATGGTGACATCACTGTTGTACTTGTTCTCACACATGAAGGCTGAGCATAACTCTCCTTTGGGACTGTGGGTCACTGTGGAGAAGAGCAAAGCCTAGGAAAATGGAGCTGTGGGTATGGGGAGGTAGAGTAAAGCTTTGAGATAGGTGGGTATCTAGGAGGTTCTGGGAAAGTGACTCTCTTTAGGGTAAAGATTTTAAAAAGTCAATATATTATGCCTGCAGATGACAAGAACAAATACCTGTAGTCTGCTCAATTTTAAAATGTGATGTGTGTGCGCCATTGGAGGTTTGGTATCGACCGCAGGCTTTACTAGAAAAGAGGGATAAAAGAACAATGTTACTGCACAGGAATCTTAGTGATGGCCTCAGAAAATCTACTAGAATAAACTCTGACTAATGAACTTGATTTATGACTATATTCTGGCCAAGGTCTCCTCCCCCACCCTTTTCCTGGTACTGGGGATTGAACCTCTAGGCACTTTACCACTGAGCCACACCCCTAGCCCCCACCCCTTTTAATTCTGAGACAGTGCCTCTCCAAGTTGCATAGGGCCTCTCAAGTTTTCTGAGACTGGCCTCAAATTTGCAATTCTCCTGTGTCAGCCTCCTGAGTCACTGGAATTACAGGTGTGAGCCACTGCTCCCGGCTCTGAAGAGTTTTGAGTAGAAGTGAAAGAATGGTGAGGACATTTTACAGAGATAAACAGCCTTTGTCTATGGGCATTGAAGTCCTATCCTCTTTCTAACTTATTTTGGCTTTAAAGAGTTTAAAGTAAGTGTTTCCACCACATGAAGTTCCTGGTGGAAGATCAATTTTGTTACTGATATTAATGTCCTCTTAAATAAACTCAGCAGAGAAGACCATATCACCCCAAAGTTGATAGTTCTATGGTGGACCCTTGGAGAACCGCTTATGGCAGCATCCAACCGAAACTATCCACATACCTATTTGTATTCTATTCCTGTGAAGTATGTAGTGGCCAAGGTCCAGTTTTTTCCTGAAAGTTGTGCTTTGCCTATGATTAGAGACGATAACAGGGTAGGCCAGATAATCCAGGGAATTGTTCATCTTCTCTTTCTAGTCTAACTTCAGAAATGAGGCAAGTAGGTCTTCTGTGAGGTACTTAGCTGTCCCCACGACAGGTGTCATAGTTATCCAATTATGACATCAGGGTCAGGTCTTGGGAAAGGAATAGAAGCAAGAGAACATGCTGGCCATCTCTAGGCATCTACTTTTGAAAACTTTGTTTTTATAATTAAATTTTTTTTAATGTTGACATAAAATTTGAACTTATTTGTGGGATGCAGAATGATAATTTGGTACATTTATTTGGTGTGTAATGATCAAATCAGGGTAATAAGCATTTCTATCTCCTAAAATGTAATTCTGTGTGTTTGGCTTCTATTTTTCATGCTAACCTAGGTCTAAGTCAAGATCAAGGGCAGGGGACTCCGAAGTTCCCCCATCTGACTTATATGTAGATGGTAACAATGCTGGAAGGAAAAGAGGGTTGGGATGGCACAGGCATGGGCTGGGGATAAATTCCATCCTTGGTTACATACCTTGGGCTATAAGCCAAGTAGTTTCTACTACAGTTTCCCTGAAAGGACAAGACCACAAGCTTTTTGGGGAGATGACAGATGGCCTTAATGATAATCTGATACAATTTTATCACTTTCCAGATGAAGAAATTGAAGTCCAGAGCAACAGCAAAGCTGCTCAAGAACCAAGTTAGTGGCAGAGCTGGGCTCAGGATGTGAGTCCCTAAATTCCAGTGACTGGGGCTGAGGTTGTAGCTCAGTGATAGAGCACTTGCCTAGCATGTGTGAGGCACTGGGTTGGACCCTTAGCACCACATAAAAATAAATAAAATAAAGGAATTGTGTCCATCTACAACTAAAAATTATTTTTTAAAAAAATTCTAGTGACAGTATTTGCCCCTTTGGAAAGTAGAATCTCATTTTTTTCATGAATGGGGGCGGGCTGCTTTCCTCCAGGACAGTATGCTTTTGAACTTAGTGGGAACTCAGCAAAAACTGAGCTACTACAGCTGCTTCAGGAAGGGCTGCAAAGGCATCTGAGTGATGTTGACACTAGCATGGAATAGCACCCAGTGGGTGCGTAACACATTCATTGTTGGAGGAAGGACTAACACTTATTGAGTGCTCACTATTAGTGCTGGGTGATTTCCTGTCACATTTAATCTTTCCAACAACACTAGAAGTTAGGAATTTAGTATCCCTTATTGGAAATGCATGGGACCAGAAGTGTTTGGATTTTGTGATATTTTATGTGATGAGGTACCCAAGTCTAAAACATGACTATGTATATACACCTTATATCCATAGCCTGAAGGTAATCTGTACAGTATTTTTAGTGCATTGGCATTTTGACTGTGGTGGGTCACAAGCGGTCAGGTGTGGAGTTTTCCACTTGTGGCATGTCCGTACAAAGTTACAGATTTTGAAACAGTTCAGATTTCCACATTAGGAGTGCTCAGTCTGTGTTTTTTAAATTTTTATTAACACTGCTTCCTCCTTTTCTTTAGCAAACAGGCTTAGAGAGGTTTATTTCCCAGGGTCTGAATTTCAAGCCTGGATGCATAGAGTCCAAGCGCGATGTGGACTCTCAATGACCACTGAAAACAGATGTACCACAGAGTAGGGCTTCTTAGGCTTTGGCCTCGGTCTGGATCTCCTGGGGTCCTCCATCTATTCGATTGACAGGTGACATGTCTGGGCTTGGAGCAGATATTCAGCGGACAAGCCCGGGACGGGGGTGAGGGGTGGGGGTGAGGGAAGATGCCCAAACTTCTGAACTGCAGCAAAGTAAGATTTCACAGTAGACTCCGGGTGTCCCTGTCATCCTGAAAAAGCGACACCTGGGTGTACCCCCGTCCATGGAAATATTTACAGCGCCTTGAATTTGGTTCAGTGAAGGAAGTTTTTGAACTTTTCAGTTTACGAAGATACCGAAACTGCCTAGCCGAAGGTGAGGGAGGACCCTCGACACTCCGGAATGGCGGCATTTCCGCCCAGGGACGCCCTGCGGAGCGTGGGCCCGGCGCCGGGTTGCGCGTGTCCTTCGCAAGCGGAGCGCGTTGGTCCCGTGCGCGCTGCACGCCGCTCGGCAGCTTCCCGCGCGCGGCGGTCCCGCCCCCGGGGCGGCTCCCGGCTCGCCAGCCCCGCCCCCTGACCCGGCCGCTCTCCCCTCGCTCGCTCCTGCCCGGGCGCGCAGGGCCCGGCCGCCGCCATGTCGGGCCCGTTCGAGCTCTCGGTACAGGATCTCAACGACTTGCTTTCGGACGGCAGCGGCTGCTACAGCCTCCCGAGCCAGCCGTGCAACGAGGTCACCCCGAGGATCTACGTGGGCAACGCGTGAGTCCCTCTTGCCAGCGCGGCAAGGCGCCCCTTCCCGAGCACCTGGCCCACCCGAAGCTGGGGTGGGGACATTGTGGGGAGCCCGGGCGCTGTCACCCCTCCGGGAGCGGGTGTGGGGGCTGGGGACCGGGCTGGAGTCGGTGCCCACCCCCGCGCATGGAGCTGAGGCGCTAGTTCCTGGCCCGCCGGGTCGCGGGGTGCGCTGAGACCGAGGGGTGCAGGCCCGGCGCTCAGCTGCCACCCGCTCGGGGTTCGGCTTTGGGCGGGGTCGGGCTACCATGTTCACTTAACAGGTGGACCTCGGTAGCCCTGTCGGTCTCCTGCCCGCGCGTGTCATGTGACAGCAGCCTGGTTCTGCAGTGAGGTCACCGCGGAATGTCTGCCTCCGCTTCCATGGCAACGGGCTGACGTCAGGATCTGGGCGTGGTACCGTTCCCGGCCCTGCAGGACAAGTTCGGGGGAATTGAAATACCCCAAAAGAGAGAGAGAGAGAGTTGGGCCAGGGATTTCCTGGCTCCTTTTATTATCTTCCAGATAGAATTTGATTTAGATGGGATAAATCAAAATCGTAAGCCCAATAAAGGATCCGAACCTTCTCATCACCAGGAAATGCATTTATTATTTATTACTATGTGTTTTTCTTATCAAATTGATTTTCTATTTTCTATTTTCATACTACTAATAAGAATTCCTCAGCAGCAGGATAGAACCAGGGTTAGCAATTCTGAAAGGTGCTGAAATGCCAGCAGGTCTACAGCCTGGGAGGGCTTGGATAGACTGTGAGGACAGGGCCAGTGTCTTGTTCATATGTATGTGGCTGGTCCTGCACTAGCACCTGCTGCTTAATCTTAAAATTACTGCCACTGAAATGGGGGGTTATTATGGACCTAGAATGGGTTCATGAGGCAAGGTCCTAACCTCATGGGGACAGGTCTCATCTGTTCCATCACTTATTTATCACATTGAGCACTTGCTAGGTGTCAGACACTGTGCAATGTTCCTTCATAGTCGTGATGATAATAATGATAATGGTTAACGTGTATAACGTGTAAACTGTTGAATTAACACTAGAGAAGGGAGATGAATAGGAATGACTCTTCTTTGTTCTTTCTGTCAGCCATTGCTTTCTAAAACTGTTCAGTGTCCTGAGCAGGAACAGCTAAAAAGAATCTCATAGTGTCAGCCAGTGGCCCAATAATTGCAGTTTTCTGAGGAAACCCTGCCTATTCACCAACTACCCAAGCAGCAAGCAGGCTGTCAGGGCAGTTTGGCACATGGAGCTGTTGCTACTTCCCAAGTGGAAACCAAGGTTGTAAATATCTGGTAGTAGCCAGAGTGGCAAATGTGGTAGCCACTGTAAAAACAAACAAACAAACAAACAAACAAAAAAAAACGTATCCCTTGTCCTCTATTCAAATATTAGGGTATTGGTGGGGGGGTGCTTAGTGGGGTCAACTAACCATCTAGTGCTGAGAAAACTCAAGTCCACTCCACCCCCCAGAGCTCCTAAGTAAAATTGGGGTTCCATCCATGTCCTTGATGGGCAGGGACAGAACCTTTGTTAGCCATATTCTCCATGTCTTCAGGTGTTGGAGTTGGTGTGGGCATGTGAAGCAGAGGGAGGTAGGATTGAGAGCAGGGCTGGATGTTGGGAGAAGGGAGATCTCCTCCCAGCTCCAGACCAGCAGCCTGTGTGCACATGCATATCCCTGTGTCCTATCCTGTCCTTCTAGAGTTTAACCTCCTTTTCTCCCCACAAGGCTGCTGTGGGGAGATCATGTAGGAAACACCACTATGATGTAATAACTGCTGTTTGAATTGGGGTGTTGTTGTGAGATGAAATAAAGGGACCCTTTGACCATTCAGATCAGGTATTTTGTAATCTCCATAGTTCTGTTGAGACTCCTTATTCTCCAAATGCTAACTCACCCAAGACGGCTTCAGAAACAAGGTTAGAGGAGTGTGGCAAGAAGGATTGCTTATGAGACAGGGAAGGGGCTGCTTGGCATATGATGATTTCATTCTTTTTCACTCATTTACCACATATTTACCCAGCACATACTATATGCCAGGCACCAGAGCAAGTGCTGGAGAGACTGACCTGAAGCAGACATAGTTCCCTTCTCAAGGAGCTCACAGCCTCCAAACAAGTACAACCACATGTTGGAATAGTAACCCTTGCTGTGGAGTCAGGCTCCATCAACAGAATGGCTCATTTAACACTCATAACTATGCTAAGCAGTTGGCACCATTATCATTCCCATTGTACTGAGAGGGAAATGGAGGCAGAGAGAGGTGAAGTGGCTTGCTCAAAGTTGTCCGGTAGGCTGGATCCAGACCCAGGGAGTCTAGCTTCAGAGCTGTTTTTATTCATTTGCCTATGTCACCATAGAGGGAGCATGTTGCCATACGGAATGGAAGGGAGGAAATAGTGCAGAGGGTGGTGAAAGATGAGAGGGTGCATGTCTACAGAGAAGGCTGGAAAGGGTAGCAGAGGGATAGCTTGGGCATGAAACCACCAGTCTATTTGGGGAAGCTGCTGGTAATTGGATATGGCCAGAGTAAGGAGCAAGGTCAAAAGATGAAGTTATAGAAGCCAGCTGGGTCCAACACACAGAGGGTTCCTTACTTTGCCAAGAGGCTCAGATGCTTCCCCTCCTTTCTCCCCTGAGGCTGCCAGTTGGTCAGTTAATCATAATCTGCTCCTGTCTCCTCTCCAGGTCTGTGGCTCAAGACATCCCCAAGCTGCAGAAACTGGGCATCACTCATGTCCTGAATGCTGCTGAAGGCAGGTCCTTCATGCATGTCAACACCAATGCCAACTTCTACAAGGACTCTGGCATCATCTACCTGGGCATCAAGGCCAATGACACACAGGAGTTCAACCTAAGTGCTTACTTTGAAAGGGCTGCAGACTTCATTGACCAGGGTTTGGCTCAAAAGAATGGTAAGGGACCTTCTGCTTAGGAACAAATGGAAGGCAGCTTTGACATGGACTGTTTTTCTAGAAAGACCCACAGCAGATTTCCTCTGGGAAAACCTTTCCTGTTCCTTGTGGTGAATGAATGAGAACTTCAGGTTTCTCTCTGCTTACCTGCTGCCTGTCAGGTGGCTCCCACACTGTACAAGATATTCAGCTCTTTAACACAGTGGCAATGTCAGGTCCTTGCATTGGAAGCTTTTGGCTGAGGTTGGTTTCTAGCCACTTACCCCTCCACCCAATTCAAATAGCTCTAATAATGAGGAAAATCTATCCTTGTTCCTGATAAGAAGTCTTCAGGCAAAGGAGCACCAGGGCCAATCGATGACACAGCTCAGTGGTGGTGTCTGGACCAGGTTCTTTCTTCTGCTACCTTCACTGTTAGGTACACCCCTCTGGTCCCAAGATGGGATCTGGCTACCTCACCCCAACTAGACAGAGTGCAGCAGATGAGCAGTCATTTCTTCCTCTCATTTCTGTCCTTTTAAGAGCAAACAGAACATTCCCCCGAGTTTCTCCAGTGGGGATCTTCTCCCATCTCATTGGCTAGGTACTTACATGGCCAGGAGATGTGGGGCAGCCATGACTGGCTTAGGTTATGGGTCAGCCAGTCTTTAAATTCTTCCTGCAGCTCTCAGACATAGGTGGGACTGAAGGGGAACTACAGAGGGGCTGGTGGCCAGGCAAGGCATGCCAAGGAGAAATCCTGGGAGGCCACAGGATGGACGTCAGTTGAGTGTTCTGGGCACCTTCCCCATATGCTTTTAGCTCTTTCTCTCAGCTCTGCCCATTACCTCTTCCTCACTCTTTGGGGAGGGGGTAACCCCAGGAGGCACTACAGCCTTGTTTCTAATACTTCTTGGGCCTAGCAGCCTCCCTATCCAAATGATTCCCAGTGCACAGTTTCCTAGACCACTGGCTAGCACACATTCAGGGCTCAAGAGAGTTTTGTTGACTAGGGAAACTGCAGACTCTACTGTCAGGCCTTCTTCATGGTCACTGTCACTCCCTACCCTAGTCTGCCTTCTTTCCTCCTGCTCTGCTGAGTTTTTCACCCGGTACTGATGGAGAACAAGGGGCCCAGTTAAGGCCCAGTTAATCACTAATTAGTCATCCATTTAGAGGACTCGGAGTTCTTTGACTTTGTTTCCTCTTTCCAGTCAACCAGGAAACATGCCCTGGCTTCTTTTCATCTCCTGCTCTAGTCCATGTGGGCTGGATCTTCAGTCTGGAAAGCTCTCCCTGCCTCCCCGCTCCTCTGTCCTCTAGCAAGCTTTCTTTCATGCTGCAGGGCTGAGCATAGCATCCTCTCTTCTGTGAACCTGCCCTCAAGCTGGGTCCTCTGTGTCCCTTGTTCATCTCCCCAGCATCTGATGTAGCATCAGGTACATTCTGTAGTTGGTATACTGCAAATGATTACTGAACAAGTGACAATGAATTCCGTGGGCTCAAGTGCCATGTGTAAATGGTTTCAAGACTGGGTGAGTGAGTCAGCAGAAATATACTCGTCTCAAGGGACCAAGGACCAATCACTAAGAGAGCCAGATGGGATGGCTGTGGGGGTGCTCAGAGGAGAGCGCTATACTTCCAGCTAGGAAGATCAAGAGAGGCTGTGTGGAGGGGCTGGCATCTGGGCTGGGCTTGGATGCATGGTAGACTGTGTGCCCTGGGCATAGAGCATGTTCCAGTTGGCAAGGTGTCTGTTCTGCAGAGGGTCCTGTTCCCAGGCAGGGCAGGGGAAGGTCCACTGTTTTGTTTTGTTTGTACTAGGGATTGAACTCAGGGGCACTTAACCACCGAGCCACATCCCCAGCCCTTCTTTGTATTTTATTTAGAGACAGGGTTGTTTAGGGCCTTACTAAGTTGCTGAAGCTAGCTTTTAATTACCAATATTCCTGCCTCAGCCTCCCAAACTGCTGGGATTACAGGCGTGTGCCTTGGTGCCTGGTGGAAGGCTGTAGGTATAATGCTGTAGGTATAATGGCCAGGGAGTGAATGGGCAGGAAAGTGGAGGCTTCCCACCTCTTGATTTGGGAGGCTCTGGGAAAATAGAATGGTGTTCTGGGGTAGGGAGAGGAGGGCAGAAGAGCTGCTGTTTGACTCTGGGCCAGCAGATTTCCCTCCAAATAATACCAGTGTACTGGATGCCACAGGGGACTTCTCATATTGGTTAATATTTATTGTGTACTCCAGAAAACCAGCTGGTAGACTGTGTGTGAGTATACACACACACACACACACACACACACACACACACACATATATATACACCCAGTTAAGGTGTGTATATGTATATACACACACACACACACACATATATATATATATATGGTTTATCATATTTATTTATTATATAGTAGGCCCCCTTATCCTCAAGGGATATGATCCAAGACCCCCCCAGTGGATGCCTAAAACTGCAGACAGACATACTAAACTCTGCACATACTGTGTATTTTCCTGGGTGCCCTGTAGCTTGCCACATAGTACCAGAGTTCATCTGCCTTTCCATGTTTTGTCTTCTGGTGCCTTTTTTGCATCACTACTTTTGCTGTTTGAGGTCATTAATTTTTTAAATTAAAAATAAGTAAAATAAAGGTTACTTGAGCCAGGATCAGTGGACATGCCTGTAATCCCAGTGGCTCGGGAGGCTGAGGCAGGAGGATTGTGAGTTAAAAGCCAGCCTGAGCAAAAGCCAGGCACCATACAACTCAGTGAGACCCTATTTTTAAATAAAACACAAAATAGGGCTAGGGATATGGCTGAGTGGTTGAGTGCCCCTGACCTGGCACTCACAAAAAAAAAAAAAAAAAAAGTTACTTGAACACAAGCCCTGCAATGCCATGACAGCCAACCTCCCACTACTAAGTGACTCACCATCAGGTTGGATATGTTGTGGATATGCTGGAGGAAGGAGTGATTCACGTGCTGGGCAGGAGGGTGTGGGAAGGCATGAGACTTCATCCCGTTACTCAGAACTGCACAGAATGTAAAACTTAATGACTTGTTTATTTCTGGAATTTTCCATTTCATATTTCTGACCATGGTGGACCATAGGTAGCTGAAACTGCAGAGCAAAACCACAGATAAGGGAGGAATACTGTATTATTTTATATATATACATTCAGATATGTATGATTTATTAGACTGTCTCAATTTATCAGAATTGTCTCAAGTGATTGTCAGGCAAGTCTGAAGTCTAGATGACAAGGCCATCAGAATGGAAACTTAGGCAGGGTTTCTGTGTTAAAGTCTTGAGACAGAATTACTTCTCTAGGAAACCTGATTTTATCCTTAGGGTCTTTAACTCATTTGGTGAGTCCCACCTACATGGTAAGGGTAATCTCCTTTAAAGTCCTTTGATGTGGATATTAATTACAACCAAACAAAACCTTCATAGCAACATACAGTCTTGTGTTGTAACAAGCAATTGGCCACTTCAGATTAGCCAAACTGATCTGTTTAACCAGCAAGTTAAAATTTAATTAAACCCAGGTTCAGATGGCTTCAGAGAGTTGGGGTTTAAACCCCTGTGCTGACAATGGAAATCTGGGACTGGTGACAGGAGGGCCAGTAGGAGTTTTCTAGGCAGCCAAGATGGAGAGAGAACAATACATGCAAAGGCATTGAGGTGAGAAAATGGCAACAGAGCAGTTGGCTTTAAAAGCCACCCTTTGTAGACTAGACCCTGCCCTCAGTATAGTGACAGGTCATTTTGTATTTTAAAAAGATCCTTCCAGCTGCTGGGTGGAGTGTGGATTGGCAGCCGTGAGGCATGATGGAGAGAGCTGCTTTTAGAGGTGTTAAGGGGCACAGGTGAGAGATGACGAGGACTGGGCATGATGGCCCACATCTATAGTCCCAGCTGCAGCTGCTCAGAAGGCTGAGGCAGGAGGATCACTTGAGCCCAGGAGCCTTAAAAAAATGTATATGTATATATATATGAATGACAGGAACCTGAACTGAGCACTGTATGTGGGCAGGGGGGCAGAAGTAGAGAAGGGCCTCCTGCAGTGTACTGAGACTTTGCTGACAATGACCTCTGGCCTCTCCTCTTTGTTCTTCCTTCATTCCTTCACCTGTATTTTACTTATTAGTGACCTCTAACAACAAAAGTAGTGATGCAAAAAAGGCCCCAGAAGGCAGGCCAAAGGCAGACTGGAGTGCTGGGGGAAGGGGAGCAGGGGTGATATCAGAGGAGGGTTGGAGAGCCAGGAGAGGGCAGAATGTGTATATGTGTGTGTTGGTTTTGTTTGCATTTATACTTAACATCTGTCCTTTTTAAATTGTTTTGTTGAAATATACTTAGCTTTCTGTAAGTAACGTTAAATGAGACAACTGAATGAGTTTTGACACATGTGCACACCTGTGACAGTAAACAGCCATCACCTCCACAAATTTTGCATGTCCTTTAGTGCCTCTCCTGCCCCTTTGCCCTGTATTCCCAAGCACCTGCTGATTTGTTCTCTGTCACTAGAGATCAATGTGCATTTTGTAGGACTTCATATCATCAGAATCAGACAGTGTGCATTTTTTATTTCAAGCTTCATCCATGTTGTGTCACACATCCCTGGTCGATCACTCCTTTCTACTTATTGCTGAGTAGTATTCCATTGACTGGATACATTACAGCTGCTTATCCATTCATCGGTTGGTGGATGTTTGAGTTCTCCTCGTGTTTCACCTTTGATTAAAGTACAAAATATACACAGAGAAGGTCCATGTCACAAGTGTGTAGTTCTGTGAATGGCACACACCCATATATCAGCCCCCAGATTAAGAAAAATCAGAAGGCTGGGGATATAGCTGAGTTGGTAGAGTGCTTGCCTTGCATGTGTAAGATCCTGGATTCAGTCCCCAGCACCACTCAAACAACAACCACCACAACCAAAAAAGCAGCTAGCCTCTGCAACTTGGGGAGACCCTGTTTCAAAATATTCAAGAAAAGGTTGGGGTCTGGGGTTGTAGCTCTGAGGTCGAGTGCTTGCCTAGCATGTGCAAGGCACTGGGTTCGATTCTCAGTACCTCATATAAATAAGTAAGTAAAATAAAGGTCCATCAACAACTAAAAAAATATATTAAAAAAGAAAAGAAAGGGTTGGGGATGTAGTTCTCAGTAAAGTGCTCTGGGGTTCAATTCCAAATACTACAAAAAAAAAAATGGAAGTAAGAAAACATAACCAGTCCCTTACATGCCTGGGAATGGATGTACATCCCTCCTGATCCTCTGCCCCTTCCTCACTCCCTCACTCCAGTCTCGACAGCACGCGTCAGTCATGCCAGCTGTGCACTCTGTGGAACCATATTTATTTGTGTGCTTCTTACATGTTGTTTCTGGTCAGTGGTAGATTGTTCATTTGTATTATTTACCCATTCTACTGTGAAGGGCCTGCGGACTGGAGTTTCCAGCCTGGGGCTTTTATGAATATGCTGACTGCAAATTCTGGTCCAAGGGCTGGGGTTGTGGCTCAGTGGTAGAGCTCTTGCCCAGCATGTGTGAGGCACTGGGTTCAATTCTCAGCACCACATATAAATAAATTAAATAAAGGTCGGTCAGATTCTGGCCCATGTCTTTTAGTGAACATGTGTGCACAGTCCTATTGGGTGGGGGTCCTCAGTGGCACTGCTGAACCTTAGGGTGGGTGTTCAGCTTGAGGAGCTTCTGCCCCAGCTTCCAGAGTGGCTGTACTCTTTACACCATGCCCTCCCTGGCTATCCAGAAGAGTCCTTGTTGTTCCACATCTTCACTGGCTGACTTTTTATTTTCTGTCTTTATCATTTTAGCCATTTTGGTGGCGCCCAGTGGCATTGCATAGTACTTTTTTTTTTTTTTGAGATTGGACCCAGGGCATCCAGATCCAGCATCCTGGGCAAGCACTCTACTACTAGTAGAGCCACATCCCCCGCCCTTTTTAAATTTTTTATTTTGAGACAGGGCCTCAGTTGCTAAGACTAGCCTCAACTTGTGGTCCTCTTACCTCAGCCTCCTGAGTACCTGGGATTATAGGCACGCACCACCATGCTCTGCTACATAATGCCTTTTTTTTTTTTTTTTAAGAGTCATGTGGTCAGATGTCCCCAGCTCACTGAATCTCCCCCCGTTTCTTACAGGCCGGGTGCTTGTCCACTGCCGTGAGGGTTACAGCCGCTCCCCAACACTAGTCATTGCGTACCTCATGATGCGTCAGAAGATGGACGTCAAGTCTGCCTTGAGCATTGTGAGGCAGAACCGTGAGATCGGCCCCAACGATGGTTTCCTGGCCCAACTTTGCCAGCTTAATGACAGACTAGTCAAGGAGGGGAAGTTGAAACTCTAGGGCACCCCCACAGCCTCTTCTCTAGAGGTCTGATGGGAAGGCCCTGCTTGAGGGTGTCCCAAGTCGCCATGTTTAGGAAACAGTTGTACCCTTCCCCCAGAGTCACAAGGCACTTGCCTACATGTCTGTCCCAACATGGCCCTGGGCCACTTCCCCCTATCCCCAGGGGGCCTATAAAGAAGCTTGCCAAGGAGGGCATTCCTGCTTCCCGATTGTCCTGTTCCTGTAGTTTATGTCCTCTTCTTCAGGTGGGCACTTGGGAGGGGAAGGCCTGTGGCATGCATGCTTCTCCATGACCCAGGGCAGGAGGTCTCTGGGAATTGAGGCCTGAGCCACTCACAGGGGCTCCTCATGGCCTCCTTCCCACAGCCTAGATTCTCTCCTAAGTGGAGACCTCAGCACCTTGAGCCCAGTAAAGGCACTATGCAAGTGTGGCCCCCTCTGTCCCCACCACGTCTGTCACCTGGTTTCGTCACAGCCTTCCACACCCTGCTCATGCACAGAGGCGCATCATGGGGTCTGAAGCCGGGCTGGGGGTATCGTCAGTTAGTGGATGGAAATTCCTGTGAAGAGGCTGCTTTTTAATTATTTCCTTAGGATTCAAGATATGCCACACAAGGAGCCTGCTTGGGTGGGCAAGTGCGTTCTCTTGGAGGACTCCCCTAAATGCATAGAATTTTTTTAAATGTGCCTCTTTGGAAGGCCAGAGTTCTGAATGCACTGCTTTGGAATATTTCCTTGGACTGCTCTGTGACTTCGCTTGTTAGGAGAGCTATGCCTCGGGGCACGGTTTTATTTTTCTTTTTTAGAAAACAGGGTGTTGAGATCCAGCCTATTTAAAAACCCCACCATTTGGAGAATTACAAGGGTTTTGTCTTGAATTATAGTGTTGGCGAGCCCAAGCCACTCGTGCTAACTGCTTTTTTGTCCCAGTTGCTATTCCAAGAACTGGAGGAGGAAGTGAGCCAATTACAGCGTGTGTGCGGGGGTGAGTGCGTGGGGGCGTGCCTCTCAGACCCGCAGCCAGAGGACAACAGGGAAAGAAGAGTCCCAGGCGCACACCCTGGCCACTTATAGGTGGCTCAGACCTCCCTGGTGCCCTTGCAGGAGCCCTGTAGTGATGCAGCGAGAGAGAATGAGCCATGGGAGCTTCCACCTGGGTCCTTCGCTGGTGGCAGAGCAAACATGAAAAGGACTTCTTAAGGACTTTTTTCAGATGATGTTAGAGTGCACACTAGCACAGTGTGTGCACATTTGCCAGAAGATGGGAGTGTGTGTTAAACAGTCTTGCTGGGACTTTACATTCTTGTTATTATGGAAAGTCATGCAATGCTGTGTATTCACGGTCACTCAGGGCAGAGAGGTGGTCCTCAGCCCTGCTCCCAGCGCCTACTCAGAGGTGTCATCCAAATTTCTGGAATTAAACTCTGGTTTTGAGTGTCAGATATATATTTAGGGTGTTGTTCTAGTGGGTGTACCCAGCTCACCGAAGTCTATTATAAATTTATGTGGGATCACTTGCAAGGATTTGCACAGGAGTCTTGCTTAAAGTGAAAGAAGTGTCAGGGACTTTTGTTGAATATTTAAAATTCAGTTTTAAATTTAAATTCTAGCAGTGTTCATGTCAAGGTGGGGAATGTGCCTTTTTCAGTGACTAGGAGCTTCCGGCAGAGATGAGAAGCAGGTGGCCTAAAAGCCTCACTCCCAGGGCTGCAGATCTCTGATCACAGCAGGAGCAGTGCTGCACAGCCAGGACTGTCCCCATCCTCTTTTTTTCTATAAACACAATAGCCCTGAACAACTGGGATCTCTTGTCCTTACCAGATACTGGGTTGTCGAGAGAGACCCACCTAAATGGAGTGGTCATCCCCTGAGCTGTGGACCTCACGTCACAGTTCTCACTTAATCTAACTTGATCCTCATGGGAACCCTATAAAGTTGACAGAGCTCAATCTAATCATACATTGTTACCATTTTTTTTTAAAGGAACCTGGGTTCAAAATGATTAAGGGCATAACCCCTAGTGTCCTTAAGGTAGAACGGAGGCAAGATTTTAGGTTTGCTGTTCCAAGAAGCTGGATTTGTTCTTTCCTGTGATACAGCTCAAGAAGGGAACTCCCCAGGAGTGTCCAGGTTCACAGCTCACACCCTTGACCCAGCCCTGGAGAAGGAAGTGGAAAGTGTAGGTCCCTAATGGGGTTAGAACGTGCAGTTATTCTTCCAGGTGATTTGTAGCAGCCCTAGGCTTTCTGGGTTCTGCTTCTGGAAGAGGCCCAGGAATAGGCTGTGATTACCCCAAAAGACAGTCAATTATTTAGGCAAAAGCTGCAGGTTGGCCTGGCTAATCAACTAGCACCCCTTGCGGGCGGGCCTCTCTGGAGGTATGAGGTGGGGAAGGCTATTGGGAGAATTACTGCCTTTCCTTTGGAGCTACTTTGCTGAGAATTTGGGATTATTTTTCATTGTCTCTAGGCCTAGAAATCCCATATTTACTTTAAGAGATTTAGCTCCTAGTTCTTTAAGTAAAATACAAGTCTGTTGTGTAAGAGCCATCACATGCCCAGCCGTGGGTGGGAGCTGTTCTTGGAGAGCTTTTACCCCTGGAAAGTGATGGAATGGAACTCAGGGTGTCCCTTCCCCTCCCCAGACCTGATCCCTTTCTTTGACTAACAGAGCCCCATCCAGGCAAGATTAGAGCGCCAAATTGAAGCAGTCTACCTTTCCATCGGCTGATCTGTTTCCCTGCCACTCTGAGTTACCTTGAGAGAATATACTACCACCTATCAAATGAGGGGACTTCTCTAGAAGACCCTGTGGTCTCTTTTGGCTCCCACATTGTAGGGGCCTCTAAGCAAGAATTGCCATTTGAAATTTAGCACCTCCAGGAAATTAGAGGGAATGCATAATACTACTACGGCCAGCAGGTGGCGCTGTGTTCCACCCATTGTGATGCATGGTTCTGAAAGGGAATGTTGGTGCCTTTTATGTCACAAGTTTATAGTAAGATGTTAACAATGTTAAGATGCTAATGTTTTAACCAAAATAAGCACTGATCTTAAATGTTAAGAGATGAGCATTTCCTGTGGGAAATTTTATTTGTCATAAAACTAATGTCAGAAATCACTAAAGAGCCAACAAAGATGGTCCTTCTGTGTCAAGATTCTGTTCTGACTGGAAATAGAAGCCATCTTAGAGTGAGAGCGAAGACTGGTTGGAAGCTTAACTTTTGTTCCATTTACCTCCTGCCAGCTTTTAGGATCATTTGATTATAAAGGAGTGGTCTCCTGGAAGGGGAAGGGGAGGTATCAAACTGGTTTAAAAAAAAAAGTCAGGCTGGGGGTGTAGCTCAGTGGTAGAGCGCTTGCCTAGCATGCGTGAGGCCGTGGGTTCAACCCCCACCATCTGTCTCTCACACACACAAAAAACGCAGGTTTAATGTCCGTTGTATCACCAATCAGTGTTAAAACACTAAAATTGTAACCAAAATAAATGTCTTACCTTACAAAGAAACAGACTTTGTTGTCTTCCTTATCTCAGTTTTACTTATATACCTTGACTTTATTTGCTTTTTCTGTCTTTAGAAACTATCGTAAAGGGGCTGGGGCTGGGGCTCAGTGCTCTTGTCTGTCATTTGCGAGGCACTGGGTTCGATTTTCAGCACTGCATATAAATAAATAAAGATCTATCAACAACTAAAAAATATTAAAAAAAACTAACGTAAAAATTAGCCCTCCTTAGTTAGAAGTTCAATGATGATTATATTTATGCAGTAGATATTTGTTGGATATTTGTAACAGTTCCTGAACTTTGCAAAGTGATGCCATTCATAAGGAGTTCAAATGCACAGAAGTTCCATTTCCAAAGCATATGCTGAAATGGGTTAACCTAAATGAACAAGTGGTGTTCAGTTCCTTAAAAGTGGATGTGAAACACATTTGATTAATGTGTATTTTTATTATATTTCTAAATGATTAAAATACCTACTTTTAAAACCATGAGACATCTCTCTGGAAATCTGGGGTTCAGAAAATATAGTTTGAAAGCCCAAGATCTAGATTTGGATCCAGGTGAGCATTCCTAGACCACAGAGTACTTGGGCCACCACCCTGAGGAGAAGGGCAGGAAGAAGAGGACAGACAAGCCTCCTACTTGAGCTGGCCTCAGGTCAGCCCAACCAGCAGGATGTACCAGGAAGGTGTGTGTGGCGGGGGTGGGGGGTTGGGTGGGGGGACAGACAGTCTCCAAAGGCAGCAAGGATGGTGGCAGTATGTGTGGCAATGGAGGAGTGACTGGTCCCCACCTCAGAGGGCCTGGTCTTCCAAGTAAAGTGAAGCTAAAATTTTACCTTATTAGTGTTTGGGCAGCCATTGGTCTTTTCTAAGGAGAATGAGTGACAAGCTTTGGGGGCTACTGTGTCCCAGGAGCTGCTGAATAAGCAGGGAATTTTCAGCTGTGCTGAGACCTTGAACTTGACAAAGAACTACTTCTTTTTTTTATTTTTTGGGTGCTGGGGATTGAACTCAGGGGCACTCAATCACTGAGCCACATCCCCAGCCCTATTTTGTATTTTATTTAGAGACAGGGTCTCACTGAGTTGATTAGTGCCTCGCTATTGCTGAGGCTGGCTTTGAACTCATGATCCTCTTGCCTTCGCCTCCTGAGCTGCTGGGATTTCAGGTGTAGGCCACCACACCTGGCACAGAGAACCAATTCTAAATGCAAATAATGAAGTAATTTAGACATCCATCAGTGCAAGCAACTGCCTAGAAACTGATGCCTTCCCAAACCAGATATTCCCTTTGGATCACTGACCTGAGGGAGCACAGTCAGTTTTTAAATGTAGCCAATAAGGAGAATCCTTCATTTCCATTCATTAGAGATGGGCCTCATGAATCAAGTAGAGAATGAAACCAGATGACCTTCAAAATTCTATGATTCTGAGGAGTTGAGGTAGCATAATTTACTTTCCAAGTTTGGCCTGGCCTTCAAAGTCAGATCCAAATGCCATGTCTTCTCATGACCTCCCCAGAGGGAGAGATGGTTTTCTCCTCTGAGGAAACAATGCTTTGTCTTTAAAAACAACAAAAACAAAATCTGGCGAAGATATGCAACAACAAGAACTCTCATCCATTGCTGGTGTGAATGCAAAAGGGTACAGTTGCTTTGGAAGACAGTTTGGCAGTTTCTTACAAAACTAAACATCTTACAAAACATATGATCCTTGGTATTTTTCCAAATGACTTGAAAAATTGATGTCCACATAAAAACCTGCACACAAATATTTACAGCAGCTTTATTCATAATTGCCAAAGCTTGGAAGCAACTCAAATGTCCTTTAGTAGGCAACTAGGTAAAGGTGTGCATATCCAGACAATGGAGCACTCCTTAGCACTAAAAAGAAATGAGCTACCATGGTGTGAAAGTACAGGGAGGAAATGTAGATGTGTGTTACTAAGTGAAAGAAGCCAACCTGAAAAGACTACCCTGCTGTGTGAGTCCAATTTTATGGCATTCTCGAAAAGGCAAAACCGATGGAAACAGTTTAAAGAATCAGTGGTTGCCAGGAGCTGGAGAGATGGGGGAGATGAAAAGAGGTGGAGCACAGAGAATTTGGGGGACAGTGAAAATGTTTCGTATGATACTACAACAGTGGTACCGTCACTATATATTTATGTGAACCCACAGAATGTGCTGTATCAAGAGTGAACCCTAAGCCCAGTGCGGTGGCACATGCCTGTGATCCCAGCCATTTGGGAGGCTGAGGCAGGAGGATCGCGAGTTCAAAGACAGCCTCAGGAAAAGTGAAGCACTAAGCAACTCAGCGAGACCCTGTCCCTAAATAAAATACAAAATAGGGCTGGGGATGTGGCTCAGTGATTGAGTGCCTCTGAGTTCAAGCCCCAGTACCCGCCCCTCCCCCCAAAAAAAGAGTGAACCCTGAGCCAGGAGCCATGACACCTGCCTGTAATCTCCCAGTGGCTTGGGAGGCTGAGGATCCCTAGTTCAAAGCCAACCTCAGCAACCCTAAGCAACTCAGCAAGACCCTGTCTCTAAGTAAAATATAAAAAGGGGCTGGGGATGTGGCTCAGTGGTTAAGTGCCCTTGGGTTCAATCCCCCCCTCCAAAAAAATGAACCCTGAGCTAGGGATATAGCTCAGTGGTATAGCACTTGCCTACTGTGTAAAGGCCCTGGGTTCTATCTCTAGCACTGAAAAAAAATAAAAGTTAATCCTAACAAACTATGGACTTCAGTTGATAATGATGTGTCAATATAGGCTCCTCAGTCATAGCAAACATACCACTCTGGTGGAGAATGTTGATAATGGGGGGTGTGGGGAGAGGGGGCATAGAATTTTCTCTACCTTCTGCTTAATTTTGATGTGAACCTAAAATTGCTCTTTAAAGAAATTAAGTGGGTGCTGGGTGTGATGGTGCCCACCTGTAATTCCACTGGTTCAGGAGGCTGAGACAGGATCACAAGTTTGAGGCCAGCCTCAGCAACTTAGTGAGACATTGTTTAACATGAAAAATATAAAGGACTGGGTATGTGGCTCAGTGGTAAAGTACCCCTGGGTTCAATCCTCAGTAGAGGGGGAAAAAATAAGTGGTTTATTTTTAATAAGTGTTTTTTGCAGTGCTGGGAATCAAACCCAGGACCTCACACCTCACACATGCTAGGCAAACACCCAGTCCACGTCTTTTTTTTTTTTTAAGCATCAGAACCTTTACTTAGTGATACCAATCACTTTCTACCAGGTATTGGAGTTATTTGGATGAAGAACTTTCTTCCCTGGTAGGGGGAGCTTCTGGAGGGGACCACATGTCCCCTTTGCCTCATTGAATGTTTGACAAGTAACATGGATAGGCTGAAAAAATAATCTTTCTAGAAATTAAGGTATGACTATTAAATTTTTTTTTTAAAGCCAAAACTCAAACCCAGCTTTGTCAGCCCTTTGGAGAAACATGCTGTTATGGACTGCTTTGTCTTCCCCCAAATTCATGTTAGACTCAACCCCAAGTACTTCAGGGTTCCTTACTTGGAAACAGGACTGTTGCAGATGTAATTAGTTAAAATGAAGTCATTAGGATGAGCCTTAATCTGTTATGACTGGTGTCCTTATAAAAAGGAAGCATTTGGAAACAGAGAAGTTCATGTAAAGATGAAGGCAGATATTTTAAATATCTATGAACACAATACCTTTATTTTTATTTGTTTTGATTTTTATGTGGTGCTGAGGATTGAACCCAGTGCCTCGCACAAGCTAGGCGAGTGCTCTACTGCTGAGCCACAACCTCAGCCCCAGGGTGATTCTTCTGCAAGTCAAGGAACACCAAAAACAGTCAGCAACCCACCAGAAGGAAGATCAGAGGCATCCAGCAGATTCTCCTTCACAGCCCTCAGGATTACCAGTTCCAGCCCTTGGCCTTGGACTTCTAGCTTCTAGAACTAAGAGACAATAAACTTGTGTTGTTGAAGCCACCCAGGTATGGTACTTAGTTATAGTGGCCCCGCAAACTACCACACATGCCCACTTATATTTCCCTTGTGGAACTGGAGACCTGGCTGGGCTTCCTGGAGAATAGTCCTGTGATAAGTAGCAAGAGCTACCAAGGGAACAAGTTATTGATATATGGAGCTTGGATAACTCTCCAATGAATTATGTTGATTGAAAGAAGCCAATCTCCAAACATCACAGCACTACTTGACTCCATTTGCATAATATTTTTGAAATGAGAAAATTATGGAAATGGAGATTAGGTTAGTGGTTGCCAGGGGTTAGGATCAGAGACCCAAGCGAGGGAGAAAAGTGGGTGTGGGTTATAAAAGGGCAACAGGAAGGACCCTCATGGTTACAGAGCTGCTGTCTTTCACTGTGGTGGTGGACAGTTGAATCTACATGTGATAAACTTGTATAGAACTAAATATGCACACAGGCCCACAAGCCCAGGCACACATATGAATGAGTACAGGAAAACTGGGGTGATCTGAATAAGATTGGCAGATTTTGTCAATATCAATATCCTGGTTGTAAGCTGGGCACCATGGTGCATGCCTGTAACAATCCCAGCAGCTCGGGAGGCTGAGGAAGGAGGATCATGGGTTCAAAGAAAGGCCCTAAGCTATTCAGTGAGACCCTGTTGCTAAATAAAAAATATAAAAAGAGCTGGGAATGTGGCTCGGTGGTTAAGTGACCTTGAATTCAATCCCTGGTGCCTCCCCCCGCCCCCACAAAAAGAATCCTGGTTGTGATAGTGTACTATAGTTTTGCAAGATGTTATCAATGGGGGAAAGTGGGAAAAAGTTACATGGAATCTCTCTGAATAATTTTTTTTACCAGTATGTGTGAATTTACAATGATCTCAAAATAAAACGATTAAAAAATTACTTCATACAAGAATGTTCACAGAAGTCTCGCTGAGAACAGAAGTTTGGAAATAACCTAAACTCACCACAACAGAGACCCGCTGAAACCATGGGGACTGAACTCCAGGGGGTATTGTCTAACTCTGAACAATGACAAGTCTGGGGACCCAGTAGATACTAAGAGCCACCAATGGCTCAACATTCAATGAAAAAACGGATGACAGATGTTGCAGGGGGTTCTCCCTGAGCCACCCTGTGAAAAGCTATGACTGTCCATTGGCAGAGAATAATTCAGAGGGTCAGAGGGATGGGGATCATTTAGAAGTCTAATGGATATTCATTCATTCATTCTCTCTCTCTCTCTCTCTCTCTCTCTCTCTCTCTTCCAAAATAAACCAATGATGTGAAATAAAATCCTGAGTTTGGTCATCCTCCAGTTGCTGGCTTTTCCTTTCATCTCCAGCAGGTGGCAGAAGCGTTCCAAGAATGGTGTACTCTCTGCCAGGGTCTGTGGAAGGTCCAATGGTTCTCACCAGCAGGTGGGGGCTCTGAGCATCAACCTGTGAACTCAAGGACCCCCAGGGCATCGGAACTGGCCTCTCTGAAATTCAGGGCAAGAAGGCAGTTGTCTGGCCATGACAGGGTTAAGAGTCCACATTCCAGAACAGGGGAAAAGGAGGTGGGGGGCCTGGGGTCCACAGACAAAGGGAGGGGGCAGAGAGGGCCAGCTTCTCACAACATCCAGGCTCTGTTGGGAGAGATAGATCACCCCCCAACAATGGCCACAGCTGTTTTTGTCTGCCCTGAGGAAACTGACTTAGGAAGCAGGTATCAGTGAGGGCCCTTCCTGCAAGGGCTTCTGTCTGGCTTGTAAAACTGTCAGAGCAGCTGCATTCATGTGTTGGGTGATGGATGATGAAAAGAAGGAGGACAGTCAGCAGGCCGCAGATGGACACAGTGACTTACAAGTTGAGGCAGGTGGTAAAGGCCTTGCGGAGGCCCTGCAGGTGGGGCACGCTGATTCATTGCCCAGTTAACATACCAAGGCGATGGGGCCAAGCCTTCTTCCCAGCCTCCCTCCAGGGCTAGGGTGGCCTCCAACTACGTTCCCCAATGAAAGCTTCCGCTGGCCCTCCATTCTTTTCTTGCACCTCAGGTGTGAACCTTCCTGCCCACACCTCTACCCCTCCCTGTGTCCCTCTTTCTACTCCAGGGTTTCTTTGTGCCTAGATGGCCCTGGGATGCCTTCCTGGAACATACCCATGGTATATACCACTAAAGTCTTCCATATTGAACACAAAGCTGGTTTTGAAAAATGTAAGGGGTTGGGAGACAAGGGAAAAAAAATGTCAGCACTAAAAATGCTGGCTTTGGCGTTTGCTAAGAAAAGGGATTCTGTGTTGTCCACTCCCACCCAGGGCCTGGCCAGGGAAATAACTGCTTGGCACATCAGCCTGTGAGCTGCTGTGAGCCACAGTGAAAGCCCCAGCAGAGAAGTGCCTGTGGTAGGTGTGCTGGGTCCCTGAGGAGCAGAAAGTGAGAGTTCCACTTTTTATTCCATCACCAGAGCCCTTGTGACCTGCTCCTCCTCAACTTGTCATCAGAATCCCACCCATCTTGTCCAAGTGGGCACCCTTGCTGTGATCCTCCAGATTTCTCTCTTGACTTGCAGAGAAAGCTCTCTTGGTCAGGATAATCAGTGCCCAACCTCATGGAGATGAAATCAATAAGATTTCTTTAAAAAGCAGCCTTCTTGGGGATTGGGTGCTTGCCTAGAATGCACAAAGCTGTGCTTCTGATCCCCAGCAAAATACACACACACACACACACACACACACACACACACACACACACACGCACACACGCACACACGTACGCACTCACAAAGTATCCTTTGGCTCTGACTGGGTCAGCGGGAGCCAGACACCCCTAGGTCTGTTTGTCGGTGGGGTGACAAATGAACTTGGCCTGAGAAATGGAATGAGCTGGGCTCAGCCCTGTGGAGAACTCAGAGTTGCACATTTTCTTTGTTAAGCTGGTCCGCAGTTTGTTTTGAGAATGCCCGAGGGGCCCACAGAGGGAGCTGATTAAAAAGGAGAGCTCATTTTGATATCTGAAAACCACAGCCCCTGCCCGTGGGAGGTGCCTGCAGAGGAGGCTTGGGCCCTGCCTTACACACCCCCCTCTCCCTGGGTCACCTGGGAGTGCCAGCAGCAATTTGGAAGTTTGCTGAGCTTGAGAAGTCTTTGGGGAGGGCTTGCTCTGAGCACACCCCTTTCCCTCCCCCGGGGTTGAGGGAAACATGGGACCAGCCCTGTCCCAGCCTGTCCTCATTGGCTGGCATGAGGCAGAGGGGGCTTTAAAAAGGCGACTGTGTCTAGGCTGGGGACTGGAGCCTGTGCTACTGGAAGGCTAGGTGCCCTCCTCCAGCTGGCACCATGCAGCTCTCTCTAGCCCTGTGTCTCGTATGCCTGCTGGTGCATGCAGCCTTCCACGTGGTGGAGGGCCAGGGGTGGCAGGCCTTCAAGAATGATGCCACGGAAATCATCCCTGAGCTTGGAGAGTACCCTGAGCCCCCGCCAGAACTGGAGAACAAGACCATGAACCGGGCGGAGAACGGAGGGAGGCCTCCCCACCACCCCTTTGAGGCCAAAGGTATGGGGTGGAGGAGAGAAATGGTAGCCTAAGGGTCTAGGGGGTGGATCTGGGGAGACTTTAGAATCTTCTCTTTGGAGGCTTTGGAGACTGAGGTAGAAGTCAGCCATAGGTGCTGGGAGGCTTGCCTGGAGACAGGGGAAGGGTTGCCGTTCCCCACCCCCACCCCAGCCTCAGTGTACCGGCAGGGCTGGTCATGAGAGCCAAGGGCAGGGAGGGAGGAGGCTGGGATGGAGAATTAGGACAGATTTAGGGGTTCCAAAAATGACTCAAATAATTCCCTCCTGAGAATTCAGGAGTCAGGTCCAGCTGCTGGCACCAAGGAGGGGTAGTGGCACCTGCTGGATGCCAGACACTGGCTGCACACATCCGTCTCGTGGAAGTCCCAGGAGGTGAACTCCCAGCTTGAGGGCAAAGAAACCGAAGCTCCAGAAATTGAGTCACAGCCTAGCAGAACTGAGATTCGAATCTAGTTTGATGCAAACCCAAGACAGTCCTGGTCGGGGAGAGTGGGGATGTGGGTGGGGACTGAGACCCCTCTTCTTGCGAAGCAGTGGGAAAGGGAAGCTACAGAGGCCCCCTTCAGCGCCACTTGCCCAGAGGTCTGGCACTTGAAGGAATGGGAGTTGTAGGTGCAGTTTTAGCATCTGACATGGGTGGCAGCTGAGTCCAGGTCCTGGAGGAGAGGCAGTATCCCCTGTGCAGCAGTGGACATAGGTGGCACCATCTGTCCCAGGCCTTTGACCCAGACACAGTTTTGCCTTATTCCTGGGGAGGGAGCCTGACCCTATGAGAAGGCAATGGGCCCGGAAGAGGCTGAATTGGGGTTCTTGGTCAGGTCTGCAAGAGAAGCGGGGTGGGATGGGGCTGCACAGCTGGCTCTGCACCTGGCAGGGATGGTTGGGGTAGGGGCTGGAATGACGCTTCAGAGGGCCTCACTGCTCTCTGGCTGCTTTCCATGTGCCAGAGGGGCCCACTGCCCAGGCTGCTGCTGCCTGCCACCCTTCCCTGCCTCACAGCCTGCAGGGCTTGTGGGTAAAGGGACCCTATGGGAGCCAACCAGGGTTTGTATCTTCTAAAATGAGAGAGGGGGGACAAAACACCCTCCTCCTCAACTCCCCACTATACAGTCAGCTGAGCTTAAATGGTTGCTCACAGGGATGTAGGGGACCCTGAATACAAGAAGCCCACTTCCCTGGGATCCCATGAAAGGTCACAGCCCCTGAGGAAGCCAAGCACTCAAAACAAAGTCTTGCTTTGCAGAGGAAATGCCTGACCTTTGGGCACTATTCTTGGAAAGCCCCAAAACACCTCTTTCCTGGGCAAATAGGTCACCCCCACACAACACCCCTGAAGGGGTGAAGATACCAAACCAGGACAGAACCAAGAAAGCCAGCCACAGGAGGTGGCAAAGTCCCACATATCCCCTGCTGGGCTTGTTCTCCAGGGTCTGGGACAGGACCCTCTCTAGTCTGGGCCACAGGATTCTTTTTTTTTTTTTTTTTAATCTTTTTGTGTCAAAATAGAACTGACCCTATGAAACCTTTGAGGGTGGACAGGTGCTCACATGAGGACCAGCTGTTCAAAAAGCTCCCACCCATCTAAACCCATAGTGGTCAAGGTGTACACAGAGGTCCAGCCAGGTCCCAGCAGGTTTCCTCCCACCCAGGGAGCAGGTTTGTATCGTGATTAGGTGTCTGTCAAGTGACCCAGAACAAGAGATGTGCCCAGGAGAGAGCCAGGTATACAGAAGGTGCTTAATCAATGTCTGTGGCAGCTGAACTATAGGCTTTGGGTCAGAGCTCTCTCCTTCTCTGGTAGGGAAGTAATTTATAAAAATCAGCTTTCTGGACCCTCTCCCCCAGCTCAGTCTCCCATGGATGCCCGAGCAAATCGCTTCCACCCAAGAAGGAGCCAAAAGGTGCTGAGCCCCTAAAGAGGGGAGTCAGGAGGCCCACTCTGTCTTTTGGGCAAGTTCTTGTCTCTCCCTGGATCTCAGTGTCCTCATTGGTAATGAGGGGGTTGGACATACTGCCTTTGGTTCCTTTCAAGTCTAATGAATTCTTATCCTGACCACCTGCCCTTCTCTCCCTCTCCTCCCAAGCAGCTGTCCTGATTTATTGCCTTCAATTAACCTCTACTCCTTTCTCCATCTCCTGTTCAACCCTCCCAAGTGGCTGGAAAAGGAATTTAGGAGAAGACAGAACCATGCAGAAGGTGTGGCTAGTACTTACCCTGTTCAGGTCAGGGACCCTGCCACACAGGTGTGGCTTAAATAAAATCAGAAGAGAGCCTTTAGGAGAATAATAATAATACACAATGAGAGTCAACACGTCCAACTCTCCCCATGGGCTGCACGAATGGTATTCTGTGCATTCTATATGTAGTGGATTGATACACTGAATCCCAGGACAATCCCTTTTACAGACTGAAAGAGGAGAGGTTAAGTAAGTTGCCCAACACCACTGGTGTATTTAAGTGATAGTGCCTTGGTCGGAATCCAGCAGTCACTTGCTCCAGGGAAAGCCCCCAGATCTTCCCACCAGCTCCAGGAGTATCTGGGGCCTTCCTATCATAGGTGCACAGGTGCAAAATCCTCTGGAGCGGGCAGGAGAGGCAGGTTGGGAAAGTGGAGGCCGGGTGGAGAGAGCCGGTCCGCGGCCCTGACGCGCGCTTCTCTCTGCAGACGTGTCCGAGTACAGCTGCCGGGAGCTGCACTTCACCCGCTACGTGACGGACGGACCGTGCCGCAGCGCCAAGCCGGTCACCGAGCTGGTGTGCTCGGGCCAGTGTGGCCCCGCGCGCCTGCTGCCCAATGCCATCGGCCGCGGCAAGTGGTGGCGCCCGAGCGGGCCCGACTTTCGCTGCATCCCCGACCGCTACCGCGCCCAGCGGGTGCAGCTGCTGTGTCCCGGCGGCGCGGCACCGCGCTCGCGCAAAGTGCGCCTGGTGGCCTCTTGCAAGTGCAAGCGCCTCACCCGCTTCCACAACCAGTCGGAGCTCAAGGACTTCGGGCCCGAGACCGCGCGCCCGCAGAAGGGTCGGAAGCCCAGGCCTCGCGCCCGGGGCGCCAAAGCCAACCAGGCGGAGCTGGAGAACGCCTACTAGAGCCCGCCCGCCGCCCCTGCCGGCGCCGCCACCAGGCACACCCTGTTCATGCCCCCCGAGCGTGGTTCGATTGTTTGTATTTCATTTTCAAATGCCTGTAACCTAGGGCAGAGAGCCGAAACCTCCCAGGCAGTGCGGAACCCCAGGTGCCCGCAAAGTCCCCCTCGCCCGCCCCTCCAGCGGGTCCCCCAAGGCAGGGGAGGAAGCCGAAAGTCAGACACTGAGCCATGCAGCCCTGCCCACCGGGGCCGCCTACCTTTGCTGGTCCCGATTCCGAGGAGGCAGGAATGGAAGCTGTTTTTAAATTTTATTTTATTTTTAACCGCCCTGGGGCTTTAGGGGAGCAGTGGGGAGTGTGGAAAGGTCGGGGACTGGTTCAGAGAGTTCGATAAAATCCCCCCTCCACCTCTCTACCCACCAGAAAGCCTGTGTGTGCCAAGAACACAGGACTAGATATGGTTTCTAGTCCTGAATCTGCCATTAACTTGCAGTGTGACCTTGGACTACAGAATTCTCTTTGGGGAGTTCAGTAATCTCTTTGTAAAATGGGGGTGAGGTTGGGATTAGTATCTCCAGGACTCTGTACTGTAACATGATCCCAAGTGCCCTTTGAATGGGCAGGCGAAAGAGGGGGGGGTAGGAGGGAGATTGGATGATTCATTCAGTACAGATGCAACTTCCCAAATTCAGAGTTGTGTTGCTCTGGTCTGACAGCCCACATAGAAAACCATTAGGAAAAGAGAGTATCTATTTATGGTTGACAAATTTCTGCAAGAAGCTGTGCTGCTTGCACAGCTTGGCCTCCCCAGATATTTGACTACCTCTAGAAGAAGAGGGTCCCAGAGATGGTGAGAGAGACAGAGAGCCCACCCCCTTCCCAAAGAGCAATGTCCCCCACTTGCCCCATTGCCACAATTTAAAGTCACCTTCTACAGAGAAGTTCAAGGTTAGAGGACCAGAAGAGAGCAGCCACCACCCATCGAAGATCAGCATGTCCCTTCCCAGGCATCTCCTGCTGCCCACCACTCACAGACATATTTCTGTCTAGAAAATCCCTTCTTACTGCTCCCACCTGTAATGGTGTATCTTACATTAAAGGAATATTATTGGGGGGCGGGTAACCAGTGCTGTACATACGCTGGGAAATTACAAAGCATAAGAGCTGCCACCCACAAATCTTTTTTTTTTTTTTTTGAAAATCATTTCCAGATCCCTCTTACTTTCTGTATAGTTTTTAATTGTTAAAGGAAAAAAAAAAAGAAAATCTTAAACAGAAGCACATGCCATGTGAAAGCCTGTCGGGCTGGTTGTTTTGCAATCCTTCCACGTGGGATTTGTCTTTAAGAATGAAAGTAGTAGTTTTTAAAGAGTTAAGTTACATATTTATTTTCTCGTTTAAGTTATTTATGCAAAAGTTTGTCTTGTAGAGTGACAACGTTAATATTGCTTTATAAAATACCAGTCTGTTCTTTCAGAGTCCAGAGGCATTGTTAATAAAGACAATGAATCCTTACCCAGAGGATGTGGTCTCATTTTGTCAACCACATACAATGTCATTTCTGTCAGGTAACACCCTTCTCATGGTCACAAGGCCCAAACCTTGTGAGGCACCTTTGACTGTTCTTTGGTGGCTCTTGTGGCAAATGTCCTTCCTTTGAAAAGTCATGTTTGTTTCTTCCTTTCCAAACCTACACCTCATCCCTCACTGGGTCATTGTCATAACCTCAGCATGGTCTCTCCCTTTAGCAGCCTGCCCTCCACACTGTCTTCCAAAAATGCGGTTCTCACTCCCGTGCCCAATCCTTCAACAGCTCCTCTACCCAGGATTAAGTGTGGGCTCTCAGTTTGATGTGTCGGGTCTTCCTCGGCTTGATTCCCATCCCCTACTCTGCCAAGTGTCCCTCCAGATTCCAAATGGCCACACTGATCCCAGCCTCCTTAGTTCACAGTCCCTACTTACTACCCCAAGAATTCCTTCTCTTTAGGGTTCATATTACATGTGACCTCTTCTCTGAACCTTCCAGAGATATTCCAGTCTCTGATGAGCCCTCTCTCTCTGATGTCCCAGCCCCTTTGTCCACGCCACTACTTTGGTTCATATTCTAGGCCTTCCCCTGGACATTCTTGTCCTGGCTATCCTGGCCAAGTGCTTCTTAGTGCTGAGATAAACACAAAGGCAGGTGCACCCCAGGGCCAATTCACAAGGAGCTCAGTAGAGCTTTCTTTTCCAAATGTGGATTTTCTGCTTCCAGTAAGATCTTCAAAAGCAGAGATAATGTCTGACATCTCCTTCAAAGGCTTGTCCTCCTGTGGTGCTTTCCAGTGCTGCACACTTCCTGGGACTCAGTAAATGCTGTATGATTGCAATAAGGAGGGATGGTCAACTGCAAAGTTTTCAATCAAGTTCAGCCTGTCTTGGGGAACCCCACCACCCAAAGTAAGCTCTAGTCCTTCTTCATGGCTTTTCAGTTTAACTCCCAACAACTCTATATAAATTATTTATCAGCATCAGCAATGGAGACATTGTCTGGCCTCAAGAGGCAGTGTGGTACAGTGGGCAGGGACACAGCTTCTGCAGCCAGGTTTGTGTTTGAGGAGACTGAGGCACCAAGGGGCTAATTGTTTCCCTGCAGCAGGCCTGGGCTCATTTCCTGGCTCCCACACTCACTCAAGGTGCTCAGAGTCTGGTGGGTTGTGGGTGAATAGTCAGGTCACATCACAGGCTTAGTACCAAGTGCCCACAGGAAACTAGGAAAGGGAGCAAGTGGGAGCTGGAGTGGAGTCAGATACTGTCTGTCATGACTGGAGAAGGGGCAATGAATGACAAGGAGAAAGAGGCTGGTCCCTGTAATGGTAGCATGGACTTCTTTGGGAAAGACAAGGAGCTGGGTGGGTACTGAAGGGGCTTTGGGTGATGTCCTGTTCTCTGCGTGCCTGGCAGAATTGCTTTGGAGACTAAGCTCTGATTTTTTTTTTTTTAACCATTCTCTTACCCTATTTCCAATTTCCCTATAACCATCTGGGATGCCTGATGGGGTGTTGCCTGCTAAAGAGGTCAGAATTGGCAGTCAGCAGCTGTAGGTAGGAGAAGAGGCATCCATGGGGGGCCACATGAAGTCCATAGCCCAGTGCTGGAAGAGAGGTGGGTGTTAGATGGCACTATGGTTTGGAATGGTTAAGTATGTCCCAACCACCCTGAGGCTTCATATGCTGTAATTTAATCCCCATTGTGAGGTGTTAAAGTGTAGAAACTGCCGGGAGTAATGGGGCACACCTGTAGTCTTAGTGGCTCAGGGGGCTGAGGCAAGAGGATTGCAAGTTCAAAGCCAGCCTCAGCAACTTAGCGAGGCCCTAAGTAACTCAGAGAAACCCTGTTTTTAAATAAAATATTTAAAAAGGCTTGGGATATGGCTCAGTGGTTAAGCACCCCTGGGTTCAATCCCTGGTACAAAAAAAAAAAAAAAAAAGGTATAAACTTAATCGAACTCTAGTGTTTAACAGTAGGGTTTTGGGGAAGTGACTGGGGTTAGATAAAGTTCCTAGGATGAATTCCCCATGATTGAATTCTGGTGACTACATAAGAAGAGGAAAAGAGACCAAAAGAGACATACATGCACACTTAATCTCACGTCATGTGATGTACCTCCTCAATACAGCCAAGGAGAAAGCCACCATCAGATCCGCCCCCCACCTTGGGCCTCCAGAATCATGAACCAAAACAGACCTCTTTTCATTGGAATGTATCAAGTCTGAATGATGTTATTAGCAACAGAAAACAGACAAGGATGGATAACAAATAAATGTATACCATAAGATCTGGGAATGCAAGCTCTATAAATAAAAATACAGCTAGCCAGTGAGCAGATAGAGCCCTACAGTGGCCAGGCTGAGGAAGTGGCATTTGAACTGAGAGCTAAATGCAGTGAGGCATTGATGGACCCTGTCAAGCCCAATGTGCAGAGAGAGAGAGAGAGAGAGAGAGAGAGAGAGAACAGCAAGTACAAAAGCCCTGAAGGCATATACAGGGAGGGGAAGGGACATCGCTAATTGCCTTGGGTGTCTTTCTGACGTCTCCATGCCAAGATTGCTAACCGGTGATCTGGAAACCAGAGTAGTAATTAGAGGGGAGATGTGTGCGTGAGTGCGTGTGTGTGTGTGTGTGTGTGTGTGTGTGTGTGTGTGCGCTAAGACTCTCTGTATGTTCTCCTGATCCTGGCCCTGTAGATTAAAGGCCCCAGAGAGGCCCAATGTGCATATTATTAATGACATTGCTATGGAGACCTTTTCCTTAAAGCTTTTGTTTGCACAAGGAAGGCTGTCAACGTTGGGCAGATAGATGTATCACAACAAGAAAACCGATGCCCTTGAATTCCTTCTAGGACACACCTATGCCCTGAGATTCATAGGCAGTTGCAGGAAACCCTGTCGCTCCCATTTCGGATGCCTACCAAATCCAGGCTGGGATAGAAACTGAGGGTTTGCTGGGCTGGGAAGGTGCATGAACGTGTTGCTTGTTCCTTCCTGCTACAACTCTACCCCAGACATCAAAATATATCTAGATGGGCCTGGGATGTAGCTCAGTGGCAAAGCATCTGCCTTGCATTTGCAAAGCCCTGAGTTCGACCCCCAGTTCCAAACAAACAAACAAGCAAACAAAATATGTCTAGATGGATTGAGCCAAGCCCTAGGGCCAGGGGTGGGAAAGGATAGGTGGTATGTGTGTGGGTGGGAGATCCACAGGCTAAGAAAGTATCTAGAAATGAACTTCTTTGTGGAAAGATTCTTGTTTCTCTGGGTAAGAACACTCTCAGCACTGAGCGAGCTCAAGTCACAGCACCCACTGCAAACCCCCTTTGAGACAACTTGGTATCAGTCTGCTCTTGAATTTGCACCTAGGCTCACTCCCTCCCGTGGTAAGCGGCGGTGTACATGTGCATGTGCAGGTGGTTATCAGATGTCCAAGAATGGTATTGACGTCCAAAGCACTGAACCATGAAGGTCTAGAAATCACATTGGGTCAGAAAGGAAGCCACTTCTGAACAAGACAGAGCCCCATATCTTCCAGGGCCTCCTACAGGCTAGGCAAGTGCTCTACTATGGGGCTACATCCCCAGCCTCTGTTTCTTTCTTTCTTTTTTTTTTTTTTTTAATGTATTTTTAGTTGTTGATGGATCTTTATTTGATTCGTTTATTTATTTATATGTGGTACTGAGAATTGAACCCAGTGCCTCACACATGTGAGGCAAGCACTCAACAACTGAGCCACAACCCAAGCCCTCTTCTTTTTTTTAAATATAAAACCAATAGAACATCGTAGATAAAGTTCTCTTTGTCTTTCTTGTGTCCCCCTCCCTCTCCGTGTCTTTCCTTCTCTCTCTAGAGGCAACAATCCATGTTTTTATGCTTTTGTAAAACAAATATATCATTTATAAACAAATACAAACGTGTGTTTTGAAATTCTATATACATTTTGTCATACCGTACATTTTCTGAAACTCACCTTTTTTTTACTCAAAATTGTGCTTTTAAGATCTAATCATAATGGAACTGGACTCAGTAGCATATACTTGTAATCCCAGAGATTCAGGAGGCTGAGGCAGAAGGATCACAAGTTCCAAGCCAGCCTCAACAACTTAGGGAGGCTCTAAGTAGCTTAGTGAGACCCTGTCTCAAGAAGGGTTAGGAATGGGGCTGGGGATGTGGCTCAAGCGGTAGCGCGCTCGCCTGGCATGCATGCGGCCTGGGTTCGATCCTCAGCACCACATACCAACAAAGATGTTGTGTCTGCCGAGAACTAAAAATAAATAAATAAATATTATTTCTCTCTCACTCTCTCTTAAAAAAAAGGGGGGGGGCTAGGAATTTAGGTCAGTAGTAAATTGTTCCTGTGTTAAATCCCTAGTGCAAAATTTAGACATCTAGGTAGATAGACATATTAGAATAGGTAGGTAGACATATTAGAATATTTTAAACTATTAAGCAGTATTATATTTTATGATTATACCCCTATTTGTTTCTCCTTTTTCTACTGATGCTTTTCACCGTCACAAGCAATGCTGTAAGTAAGATGCCTACATTTGTTCCATCATATAATACAGGACAGGGTTTCTTCAAGATACAGAGGAGTGTATCCATTGTGTTTTTTGTCCCCATCAAAACTCATGTTGAAATCCAGTTTCCATCGTGAGGTATTAAAAGATGGGACCTTTAAGAGGTGATTAGATTAATTCATTCACAGATTAGTATATTATTGTGGGAGTGGCTTTGTTATGCAGGCAAGCTGACTCTGGCATGTTTGCATTGTCTTGCCATGTGATACCCTCCACCATGTCTAATCCAGCAGGAAGCCCCTCACCAGAAGCCTAGTTAGATGCCAACACCATGCTTTTGGACTTCCAGAGCTATGTGCCAAAATATACCTCTGTAATTATAAACTACCCAGCTTCAGGTATTTTGTTATAGCAACAGAAAATGTTGTCTAGGACAGTGTTCTAATATAAAAATCATGTTACTTCCTTGCTCAAATTCCTCTCTGCTTAAACTCATCAGTTTAGATGAATAAGTTCTGCTTTCTGTCTACCTGTCCACCTACACATTCGACTACTGATCTCCTTAGAACTTTATTCTCTGCAATATTGTATTTCCTTTTTTTTTTTTTTGCAGGGGGCGGGGTACCAGGGATTGAACTCAGGGGCACTTAACCACTGAGCCACATCCCTAGCCCTATTTTATATTTTATTAGAGACAGGGTCTCACTGATTTGCTAAGTGCCTCGCTAAATTGCTGAGACTGGCTTTGAACTCACAATCCTCCTGTCTCTGCCTCCCAAGTTGCTGAGATTATAGGCGTGAGCCACCATGCCTGGCTTACAATATTTTATTTCTTCTAATTTCCAAATAACTCCGGTAGTTTTAAACCTCTGTGCCTTTGCACAATCTCATTAGTCTTCCTGGGACCCCTTCACGCCCCCATCTCTAGCTAGGGAAGTCCTTTCCACTTTCAAGTCCTACCTTATTCCATGCCTTCTTACGGGACAGACAGACCACCATGCCCTGTATGAGTGCACTGGACTGTCACACGGGCCGAAACTCCTCTCTGGACTGTGAACAGGACCCCATCTCTGCACATTGTCGCCTCAGTGCTTCTGCGCAGAGCTTGGCAAGAGTCAGGGCTCCATAAACGTTTGTTGAATTAGTGTTAGGCTGGTAGGGTGTGATTTGAGCCACAAGAATGAAAAAGCCCAGCTCCCTTCCAGTTCAGCAACCAGCTGAAGAGCCCTGGACAACTTTTCAAAAGCACTTCTCTTATTCAAGACCGTCTGTACCTTTGCAACATCCTCAGTGGGGGAACTGGGCCCCTCCCAAGAAAGAAGTCCATGGGCCAGATGCACACCTATAATCCCAGCAGCTCAAGAGGCTGAGGCAGGAGGATTGCAAGTTCAAAGCCAGCCTCAGCAACTCAGTGAGACCCTGTCTCTAAATAAAATATGAAAAAGGCTCAGTGGTTGAGCCGCCCTGGGTTCAATCCCTGGTACCAAAAAAAAAAAAAAAATTCAAGGTTGTTTACCTAGGACATTATCAAGTGCCCAAATGACAGATATCTCTATCTTTTGGCCCACAATTTGGTGTTGTGGTGTTAGGTTATTTCTGTGTTTGAAGAAAACAGCTCCCTGTGACTAAAGAAATAAATGATATCATTTTTCATTCATGCCCAGATTCCTCCTTACAAAGGCTCCCTGGGGAGCAACGCCCGGACAGAGCGGCTCCTCGGGGCTATTTACATCTGTCCGTTTCTCTAATCTCTAACCTCCCTTCCTCTGTCTGCTTCCTTCCCGCTGCTGGAGCCTGCTACTTACGGGGAGGGTGGCGGAGCCGGAGCCATGAGTGATGGGGGAGGGTGTTGGCCCAGTGACATTTTTTTTTTCTTTCCTTTTTTCTTAGAAACCAGCCTCAATTTAACATAATGACTCTCCTCATTCGCCCGTGATCGCTATTTGTAGGGACTTATTTTTCCCTAGTCAAATTGGCTAAGACAAGTTGAATCTAAAAGGGACTGTTTTCTAAAAACGCTACGGGACACTTTGCAAGAACTGGCCCAAGGAACATCTTCTAGGTCACAGGCTCTTTGACAGTCTGGATGCCCCCTCTTCTTAAAGGAGACCTGGAGAGGAAACAGACTCCCCAGGCTTTTATGATGGCATCAGGATGGCTCTTTAAACTGTCATTGAAACCTGGGGTGACAAAGGCCCTCAGGAATCCTTTGGTCCAGTCTTTGCCTGAAGATTCCGCTTCTTGCTCTGGCAGCCCCCACCCCTCCTGGCTCCCACCCTCCACCCTCCCTGTCCTCTGTTAGTTCCTCGAAAGCACCAGGCTCCCAGATGATGACAGTGCTGGTCCCTTCTGCCTGGAGCAACCTTCCTGCATTCTCTGCCATCTGATCCCAGTTCCCATGTCACCCCCTCCCAAGATACCTTCTCTGACCACCCAGGCTAAAACAGGACCCTGTGTTCTCTCTCCCAGCTTTGTCACAATTTGTTATGTTGGAATGCGTCATACCATGTTATATTTGTGTCATGCCATGTCTGCGTTGGCTGCTCAGTCATAAGCTCTGTGAGTCAAGCTTATCCAGAGCTGGCTTGTTCCTGAGGTCTGAGACCACAGAGCCGCCTGGCACGTACCAGGTGCTCAGTAAACATTGGAGAAATGAATGAACCAGCAAGTCGCAGAGGGGAGACTGGTTGCTCAGTTTATTGCCACTGAGGATGTCATTTAAATTCCTGGATCACAAACACTTTGGTTCCTTAGTTCCCTGCAGCTCTATCCCTTGGAAGGGGGTGAGGGTTGCTCTCCCCCTCATCCTAGGCCTGGAAAACTGTTTTAAACTCTCCTGTTGCTCTTGGCCTCTTTCTGCACAAGGTACTTTCCCTCCCTCGTTCCCTCAATATTTCCATTTTATCCAACTGTCACCCCTTCATTAGAGACTTTGTCTTACTAACACAATTCACACAATCCCTCTTTTGCCGTCTGGGGAGACGAGGCACACATTCCAAGTCAGTGTGGGACCCATTCATGCTGCTCTACTTCTGCTTGGCTGACCAGCTGGGCCCCTCCACCTCCTCAGGAGCCCCAACCGGGCCCCTAGAGTTCCCAAGACTCCTCTGTGGACCCCCACCTGCATACATCCAACCCCCCTTCCCCCCGCCACCACCACCCTGTGCCTCGTTTCTGTCTTCTATCTATCTGCCTAATGTCTATGAATCCATTCATGTCTCTCTGGAACTTGCCTCTGGTTCTGCCACCATCTTCATAGTCCTGGCCTCTCATGTCCTGGCCAGTCCTCTCATGTCCCCAGGAGCTACTGCTAGAGAGGTGGCTCTCAGGAAGGGAGTACTCTCCTCTGTACTGAAGCCGTTACACCACTCTGAGGTTAAAAAGTCAGATTCCCAGTCCTCACCCCAGTAAGATTCTAATTCTGTAACTCTGGATTGGGGACCAGGAAGTTGCATTTTTAGCACAAAAAATACAAGGAGTGATTCTGATGCAGCAGTCCACTGTATTGGTTGGCTTTTTGCGGGGAGGGGTGTGCCTGGGATTGAACTCGGGGACACTGGACCACTGAGCCACATCTCAGCCCTATTTTGTATTTTATTTAGAGACAGGATCTCACTGAATTGCTTAGAGCCTCATCGTTTCTGAGGCTGGCTTTGAACCCCTGATCCTCCTGTCTCAGCCTCCGGAGCCATTGGGATTACAGGCATGCACCACTGTACCCAGCTCATTAGTTGACTTTTGACTAGGCCCAACCTCTTGTTTCAAAGTTTGCCTGACTTTTTCTTTTTTCTTTTCTTTCTTTCTTTTTTTTTTTTTTTTTTTTTTTTTGTTAAGGGAGGGTACCGGGATTGAACTGAGGGGCACTCAACCACTGAGCCACATCCCCAACCCTATTTTGTATTTTTATTTAGAGACAGGGTCTCACAGAGTTGTTTAGTGCTTCACTTTTGCTGAGGCTGGCTTTGAACTCCAAAGCTGCTGGGATTACAGGTATGCACCACAGGGCCGGGCTGTGTGTGTGTGTGTGTGCGTGTTTTGCTGGGGATTGAACTCAGGGCCTTATGCATGTGAGGCAAGTGCTCTACCAACTGAGCTATAACCCTAGCCCTTGTCTGCCTCTTGTATTCAGGAAAATTCTTCCTCATCTAGCAGAAATGTGAAGGATTTTAACATGATTTAGTAACAATGTTTTCTTATCAAAATATTTAGAAGCCACTGTAGGTCATATTCTGCTTTTGTGAGAGGCCCCAAAGCCCAGGCTATGGGATTTAAATCCCCACAGTTCCTGAGGGTAGACCCAGGAAGAAGGCCATGTAGAGTTCAAGTGTGGAATCCTGCCAAGGACCTGGCCTCGACCGAGATGCCCAAAGAAGCCCTAAGAAAATCTCCTTGTCTTCCTGGGAGTGCCGAGTAGCAGCGCCGAGGAGGCACCATCTGGGAACTGCCCAGTGGAGGTGGGTGGGCCCAGACCCACAGGAGGGACTCGGGCCTCACCATGCGGTCCCTCACTGAGGACCTCCCATGTGGGTCTCCTGAGGAGCTGCAGTGGGAAGCCGACTCTCCCCTAGCTGGCCAGTGAGGAGATGGTGTCCTGGAAGCACCTTGGGCCTGATTGGCTGGGGAGGTGGGGATGTTGGGGTGGGGACAGCCAGCCTCAAGGCGGCTTTAGGATGCTGGCAAAGGAGCTGGAACTAGGACAGGAGCCACATCACGCTGGCTCCCACCAAGCTAGACCTTGCCAGCCTTAACATCTGCCCCCAATCCCTGCCTGGTCCCCCAAGGCACGGGGTTTTAGATCCACGGCTCAGGACACCAGGAGAGGCACAGAAGGCTCCCTGTCGTTCTAGTTTTTCTTGGCCAGGTGGTGGGAATTTGGCAAGGCCTGGGCTTCTCCCAGGGGTGGCGGTTGCTGGATGGGATGCTCAGTTACCTCCTGACTTGGGCCTGTTTGGGGAACAAGGACCATGCCTATGCTGGCTACACCCTAGCAGATGGTACTTTATTTAATAGCTAGTGCTATTGTTTTATTTTAAAATACAGAGCAAATAAACCCACCCACAACCTCACCCTTCCCCATTAACACAAGCACTGCTTCCATTTAAGTGTAATTCCTTCCAGGCTTGTTTCCTCATGTGTGTGTGTGTGTGTGTGTGTGTGTGTGTGTGTGTGTGTGTGTGTCCCCTCGCACACGCGCCTGTGTGTGTAGTAGGTCCATAGAGTTTTGTATTCTACATAACAACATGAGCACTTCCCATATTTTTCTAGCATCTTCATGACCCTCTTTCCTAATGGTTGCCTAGGAGTCCGGCCGTGGTGTCTCTAAGGATCGCCTGCTGTCTGCAGACCCACCGGTCACCACGCTAAGTAATACCCTGGTACTGGGAGCCTGCTCCATGAACCCAGCCTTGTTCAAGTCCCAAATCCCGACCCTCTCAATCTAGTTCCTTGCTCCCTCACTTCTCCCTGCTCTAGACTTTTTGCTGTGCCTCCCAATGTGTGACACCCTTGTCACTTCCCCAGATCTGGCAACTTAGATAATGCCTACTCCAAGACTGGAAGAACCTGCATTACCATCCATTTTGTGCAATTCCTAGTCTATTATAAAATGAAGCTATCCCTAAAGATCACCAGCTATTTTAATGTTTACATTGAACAAATTAATATTCTTATCAGTCAATAATGTGGTACAACATCCTTAAGAAACTCACAAGAAAAAGATAAATTCCTAAGATTCACTGGGTGGTATCAGTGGCCCAGAGGTGGGTCACAGAGTCAAGGCCAAGTGACAGACTCTTTCTTTTGGACTCCTCAGAGTAGGCAAATACACTTGAAAATATAGCAGCACTCTAAATTTGAGACCCACTGAGGTGAGACCTGAGACAGTGGCCCTCTCAACCGCCCTCTATCCTCGCACACAACTCAGAACAGGAATCCAGAGGACTTCCCTAGAACAGAGGCCTACCCTATCAGGCTGAGGATAGCACCCATCCTCAGATCTGAGAGGCCTTGTTGCTTGGAGTGCCATGCCACGATCCTACCCCAGCTGTTGGGATCCTGCTCTGGGGTCAAGCCCCTCGGCTGGTACAAAAGGGCTTCTGGAACATCTGATGGTTTCTAATATTTTTGCTGTTAAAAATGTAGTAGGGGGGCTGGGGATGTGGCTCAAGTGGTAGCGCGCTTGCCTAGCATGCGTGAGGCACTGGATTCGATTCTCAGCACCACATACAAATAAAATAAAGATATTGTGTCCACCTAATATATATATATATATATATATATATATATATATATATATATATATATTAAAATGTAGTAGGTAGGATTCTCTGACCCAGTCAGCTCCTTTCTACTCTCTCTGCTCATCCCTACTGGAGAGGGGACTTTGAACACCATAAACCACTAAAGTGACACATTGAGAAACTGCTCTAACCATAGGCTGATTACCTCAAGGGTCCTCCACTTAGAGAATAGGAGGATGCAGGGCAGGTGCTTATGTCCACCTGGAGCACAAAAGTCACAAGAGCAATTCAGATTTGCTGGCTTCTGACCAAAGGGGATGAGGTTGGCTTTCTGAGAGAAGGTGGTCAAACAAGGAAGGAGGACAGGGAAAGGGAAACAGAGATTTCTGGACATCTGGAAGCTGTCTTCTAGAAGGCAACCCAATGAAAATGGCAGGAATCTTCTGCATCCTGGATGAGTGTAGAAGGTTCTTGCTGGTGGTGAACTGAGTTTGTATCATTTCAGGACATTGAGAGGCATAAGACAGCCGTGAACACCTTTGCTTAAAAAGAATTTTCTGCATTTAGGATTATTTATTATCCTGGGAGGAAGATATTTCTGAGGCTCTTAACAGATATTGCTCGATTCCTTTCCAGAAGATAGGTACCACTTTACAATCTGTGACCCAAATAGGCCAAGAGAGGATCCAATTTCTGGCACATATTAATAAGCAATAAATAAATGTCTGACAGCAGGCAGAATGGGACCTCCTCTGGGCTGTGAAGACAGCAGTACTTTTGCTGGAGGAAGAACACTCAGATCTTTAACCCTGGGGGCCACTTTAAATACATTTGCAAGGGACTTAGGTCATTAGTAGATGTTGCCCAACTGAATCGATAAATGGATATGGCAAAGGCTGCCTGCAGATTTGAGAGCTGGAGCAGATGGGGTGGGAGCCTCTGCGATCCTGCAAGGCCGAGACATTGGAGTGTGATCCTCATGGCAGGAATTAACTCAGGGCTGCCATCAGAAGGCTCTGCAGCCCTGATCTCTACCATCAGTGGCTCCTTCCAGATTCAAATGGCTGAGGGCCTGATGGCTGTAGCTGAGGTTGGGGTGGGAGGTGTTAGAACCCATAGCCCCATTGGAACTGCATGGGATATGAGAGAGATCATTTGCTCAAAGGAAAACTGGGCTGTGGGCAAAAGGAGCCACTTGACATTAGCTAAGCTGCAAAATCTTTGGCACTGGGATGGGTTAGCAGAGAAGAGCCACAGGCCAAATCTGACCCACTGCTTTTTTTTTTTTTCCTAGCTCATGAGCTCAGGGTGGTTATACAGATGAATATTTGCCATTGATTTAATCATAAGGATTACAAACTTTGAATCCCAATTAAATGATACATTCTCCAAAAATTTCCATTCTTCTCTTTAGTAAACCTGCAATACCAAATATTGTGCCCACTTATTATTAATTATTATTATTATTATTTGGCACCAGGGATTGAACCCAGAAGGACTTAACCACTGAACTACATCCCCAGCCCTTTTTCATATTTTATTTAGAGACAGGGTCTCTCTGAGTTGCTTATGGCTTCGCTAAGTTGCTAAGGCTGGCTTTGAACTCGAAATCCTCCTGCCTGAGTCTTCTGAGCCTCTGGGATTACAGGTGTGTGCCACAGCACCGGCAATTATGATTATATTTAAAGTTCTGTCAATTAAAAAGTTTTGTGGAAATTTATTTAGGCTTTGGTACCAAGTACCTATTTAACATCATCAATTCTGCCTCTTGGCCTGCAGACTTCAAATATATACCACCTGATTCTACAAAAAAAATTTTCTGCCCCTTAATTGAGGGCAGTGCTTCTCAAATTTTGATGACTATAGAATCAACTATAGAGTTGTTAAAACTTGGGCCCTAGTTCCAGAGATTCTAGTTCAGTGGGTTAAACATAGAATTGCCATATGACCTGTCATTTCCACTCATATTCCAAGGGATTTGAAGAGATAATTCCACACGAAAGCTTGTATAATAACCCTCACAGCAGCATATATGTATAAGAGTCAAATAATGTGCTGTCATTGGTGACTGTGTGTGCACATATGGCATATCCACACAATAGAATATTATTCAGCCATAAGATGAAATAAAATATTGCTAGATCCCCAACATGGGTGAGCCTTGAAAACATGAGTCTAAGCGAAAGCATCCTGTTACCAAAGGACATATATGATAAAAATTTTAGTTATATGAAATATCCAGAAGAGGCAGAAGGTAGACTAGGTGTTGCCAGGAAAGTAGGGGCACAGAGAATGACTGGGAATGAGTGTGGCTTTCTTTGTAGGCCACAAAAATGTTCTTGAATTAGCAGTGATAGTTGCACCATCTTATGAATAAACTAAAACCACTAAATCGTATATTTTTAAACAGTGAATTTTATAATATGTGAATTATATCTCAGCAAGAAAATAAGAAAAATACACAACCCGTGGCATCTGACATAATCTGGAACTAGTTCTTAGAACATGATTTTACCCTAATGTACAATGTAGAGGTGAATGTCACTATTATTAGAATAACATTATTAGTGACTAGACCAGCATGAAAGAGAGCATTGGGCTTCTGTGGGAGTGTCTGAAAACGTCGCTAAGGTTTTACATCTTACCTTTCAGGTAAATTCTTGTAAATGTTCTTGTAATCGTGTCCTGTTTAATTAAGGAAAAAACCCTCAAAATTTACATCAATGTGTATCAGAAGGGTTTAAGATATTCGCAAATCCATCAGGTTCTTGGTCAGTTTAAGCTGTTAAAAAATGGATTAAACCAGGCGCAGTGGTGAACATCTGTGATCTCAGTGGCTCAGGAGGCTGAGGCCAGAGGATTGGGAGTTCAAAGGCAGCCTCAGTAAAAATGAGGCACTAAGCAACTCAGTGAAACCCTATCTCTAAATAATAATATAAAATAGGGATGTGGCTCAGTGGTCAAGTGCCCCTGAGTTCAATCCCTGGTACCAAAAAAAAAAAAAAAAAAAAAAAAAAGTGGATTAAGGGTGTAAGAGAGCTGAGAAACTCTCCTTGAGACCCAGAGACAAAGTAGACAGGGACCAGGCTTGGCAACAGTCCAATTCTGGGCACAGCATCAGATTCCACTGGGGATGGGCCCAGGACCTGCAGCAGCAACCCCTAAAAGGTGTTGGCTCTTGGCTTGCTTCATCATGATCTCCCCAGAATCAGGGAACTCTGTGGGTGCCCCCCACTTCCCCTTGCTCTCTGCTTAGAACTCATGGTGCCTCTCAGTGCCCAGTGGAGCTTAGGTGGTAGCCTTGACCGTGTTGAGGAGCCCTGAGAAAGTGAGTTTTGTTTCCTTCAGGGGAAGATGGATATGACAGAGTGAGAATCATCAAATACAGGAAGTGTATTCAAAAGGTACCCAGTGGCGAAAAAGCACGGAAAGCGACCGTTGCATTGTAGCCTTTGAACCTGTAATTTCACTTCTCAGAGTTGCTCTAAAATAATCCTGTCTTGGATACGTAAGTATCCCCCAAAGGCCATGTGTTAAAGTTTTCACTAGCCCATGATGCTGTTGGGAAGGATGGAACTTTTAAAAGGTAGAGCCTCATAGGAGGAGTTCAAGGCACTGGAGGCGTGACCTTGACCGGGATGTTGGAACCCCAGCCCCTTCCTCTCTTTCTACTCCCAGCCATGAAATGAGTATCTTTGTCTGCCATGTGTTCCCCACCACTAGGTAATACCTCGCCACAGGCCCAAAGGCAACAGAGCCAAGCAACTACGGGCACAGGAATATCTGAAACTGTGACCTAAAATAAACCCTTTATCCTTATGAAGTTGATTATCTCAGGGGTTTTGTTTTTTTGATACCAGGGATTGAACCCAGGAGTGCTTAACCACTGAGCCACATCCACAAACCCACACCCCCTCTTTTTTGAGACCGGGTCTTGCTAAGTTGCATCACTGAGTTGCTGAAGCTGGCCTCACTTGCAATCCTCCTGCCTCAGCTTCCCAAATTTCTGGGATTACATACATGCACCACCATGCCTACAGAATTGTTTTCTTTACACTTTCATATTTTTAAAGCTTTGCTGAAGATCATTATTTTGTGAAAATATTAAATTAAAAAAGAAGAGTGAAAAAAATAAAAAATAAAAGAGAAGAGTGACTGCTGCTTCTTTGAGTGGAATTAAATCTTTTCACTGTCATCTCTCTTAAATTTTTTTCTCTAAAGTGCTTGCCTAACATGCATGAAGCCCTGGGTTTGATCCTCAGTACACACAGCAACACCAAAAAAAAAAAAAAAAAAAAAAGAAAGAAAGAGAAAGAAAAAATCAATAAAGAAGGGAGGAAAAAAGAAAAGAAATTTTCTCATCAAAGTCAAAGTAAAAAACAGAAACATGGCTAATAACTATTAAGACCAACTGTGTCAGTAAGTTAAGTACAACACCATGGGGCTCTTGAATCAATGACAGGCTATTTTGACTGGCTGACTTATCAAAAAATGAATGAGACTAGAAACAATCCAATACCTCATGGGAAGAATTTATAGCACTTTTTGTGTTTGTGATCAGAATGACTGCGGATGTGGTGAAGTCAGAATGTGTATCAGCAGCCACAAAATAGATTTGGGTTTTTGTCTTGCAAAATTTATCTGAACTTCGTGGCTCTATTCACACAGCCCAGAGATTAAGTCATCACCTCAGAGAAGGCTTCAGGGAGGCTAAATTAGAGAGAGAACATGCAATGTAGTGTCCAACTGGCAGGGGATGCTGAAGAAATGATGAAATACAAAACCCTCATGGTTAGTTGGTGCTGGAAAGAATCAAAGCTGGAAAGCACAGAAGGGTTAGAGAAAAGGGGTCCTGAATGACAACTGGTTCTTCAAATACCTAAGGAGAAGGCTGAACCAGAGTCTGTTGCCATACTTCTTATGCTTTAATGAGAAGGCTTATTCTGGATATGCATCTGTATTCGGCTATTTTTTATTGCCTTATCAAAATACCTGAGGCTAGGTGCTTTATAAAGTAAAGAGGTTACTTAGCTCACAATTTTGGAGGTCTAAGAGCACGTCACCAGCTTCTGCTCAGTTCTAGTGGGGGCCTCTGGTTAGATCACAATATGGTGGATGGCATTGTGATTGGAGCATGTGCAAGAGGGAAAGATCACATGGTGAGCCATAAAGCCAGAGGGAATCGGAGCCAATCCTACCCTTTTTATAACAACCAGTTATTGTGGAAACCAACTGGATTTCCATGAGAATTACCTTGATCCTTGCAGAGGGCAGAGCCCCAATGACCTAACCACCTTCAACTAGGCCCTACCTCTTACAGGTTCTGCCACCTCAGTAGCCCCACACTGAGGACCAAATTTCTAGTACAAAGATCTTTTGGGGTCACACTCAACTGTATTCAAAACATAGCATCATCTGGTCCTTTTTTATGGGCCTCAGTGTCTGAAAAAAAGTGGTTCGGGAAGAACCAACCAATGTTTTGCTTCCCAGGAGTAGTGCTTTCTGCAGCTCCTTGACCTGGGCTACCCTGAGATGCCTCCAAACCCACCAATACATGTGAGTTGCTTTACAGATGCTCTTTATTTTTTGAAAGGAAGCATTTTTTGGTGACCAGCATTACATACACCTGACAAGACCTCAAACCCGAGAGGGCCTGGGGCTCTGACTGGCCTCAGTATCTGCCTGGTTATTATTCCAGAATCCCAGATACTAATTCTGTTGTTATTCTGCTCATAAACTTTCCATGGCTCCTAGCCACCAACCAAATAAGATCCAAATCTGGAATCAGGCACTTCTGGATCTAACACTGCAATGCTACACTGCATTGTGTGTGTGTGTGTGTGTGTGTGTGTGTGGTGCTGGGGCCTTGTGCATGTGAAGCAAGCACTCTACCAACTGAGCTGTATCCCCAGCCCTACATTGTACCTTTTTTCAATGTCTACTACCGGAGTTAGTGCAGAATCCAGAGGTTAAGGTTTGACCTCATTGCAGACACCAGCACAAGTTTGGGAATCCCCAGGCCACTTGCATGTCTGATCAATTGGCTACAAATTTGGGGATTCACACAACCCTCTCACGTTTGATAATTTGCTAGGAACTGTCACTAGCTCGGCAGGTCCTTTACCTCATGCAGGATAGAAATCAAACAGAGCTACCAAAGAGAGGGTTGGTAAGAATTGCACTGATTGACATAGCAAGGTGGCTGCCCCATGGGCAAGTAACAAAGAGATCAGGGGGTGAACAACATATATACCTTTCGGGGCTAGAAAGGAACATATTCATAAGCTATGTTGCAATCTCTTATTGCACCTGCTCCGATTTACACAGTCCAAAATGAGACTAAAATTGTGTTAGGTCTGCCTGCTGGGGGTACCTTTAGCATGTAAGCGCATTTAAATGAGGGTCTCTGTCACTTTCAGGCAAGCACATGTGGTCCAGTCTACCTGCACTGGTTCCATGCTCTCCTGCTGTTTGTCTCAAATAATGGATGTAGTTAGGAATGATCCTACTGTTCATCTGAAGCATTGGGCATGCAGAGCTGTTAACAGTCACTGATTTAAACTTTAACCCTATATTCCTGCCTCAGGATGACTCACAGAACAGTAAGTGCTTTACTTACTGTTACAGTTTATTATTATAAGGGTATAAATCAGGACCAGCCAAGGGAAGGGATCCATATGCCAGGTCTGGAAGGACAGACCTTCCATGTCTTGTCCCCATAGGATCAGGATGTATTACCCTCCTAGAACATTGATGGACGTTCAACTGAGCTTTGCTATCCATGGTTTTTATTGGGGTTTCATCACAAAGGTGTAATTGATAGAACCATTGTTCATGTGACTGAACTCTATCTTCAACCTCCTGCCTTCCCTGAAAGTCCGGCCGACTTTCACATGATTGGTTTTTCTGATGGCTGAAACTATTTAGGGGCCCATCCATGAGTGAGCTAGTTAGCATTAACTCAGGTGTGGCTCTAGGGGCTCACTGGAAATAGCAAAGACATATCACTTGGGAAATCCCAAGGTAAGTTGGAATTTTGAAAAGCTCCCTCCCAGAAACCTAGGATAAGGACCAGGGAAAGTCGTTTTGTATAAGAGCTGGTCTACCTTTAAAACTTTGTGCTCCAAGCCCCTCTCCACAGGCTCTTGGCTCAGGTCAGACAGACTTTATCAATAGTCAGACAGGGGCCGGATTAGGCCCCGGAGTCATAGTTTGCCAATACCTTTTTAAAAGGTGCCCAATTCTGTGTGTGTGTGTGTGTGTGTGTGTGTGAGAGAGAGAGAGAGAGAGAGAGAGAGAGAGAGAGAGAGAGAGACTGTCTAACTAGTTCAAAGACATTCAATAACTTGGGACAGCTTTCTAGCAACTTTATCAACCATTGTTTCCTCTAATATCCACCTATACTAGGACCTTTTGTGAAGTTTTTAAAAACACACTGGACTCTTCTGCATGTTAAAGTTTGAGAGCCCCAGTATAGAACTCCAGGACAGAGGTTGATCATTTACAACCAGAACAAAGAAGGAAGACACCCGCCCCCCATGCTGCCCCATTCTGCAACCTTGGTGGCTAATGATAGCACTTGCCACAGGGCCAGGAGTTGAAGTCCTCCCTGAAGAATGTTCAGCAAGGCTGAGGCCTTCCTTGAGGACCCACCATTGAGTCGCATGGAAGGCCTTGTCCCAAGAGCAAGTTTTGAGGACAGGAAGCAAGTGCGAGGGAGATATTGACCATCCAGCAACTGTATTTATCCTTTTGGAGGTCCCCGACCCCTCTGAGAACCTGATTAAAGTTGGGTCTTTTCTTACACATGGGGTGTGGTCATGGACAACTGGGTCCCATGACCATCAAGAAAAAAAGGATAAGCCAGGACACGGTGTGCCGCATCTGTAATCCCAGCTACTTGGAAGGCTGAGGCAGGAGGATTGCAAGTTCAACGCCAGCCTCAGAAACTTAACAAGATTCCGTCTCAAAATACTAATAAGAAGAAAAAAATAGAAAAGACTGGGGATGTAACTCAGTGGTAAAGCACCCCAAGATTCAACCTCCCAGAAAGAGAGAGAAAAGGAAGAAGCTGGTGCCCCAGCCAGACCGTGGTGCACCAAGTGCCTCCCATTGGCCTCAGTATGAGCAAAGGATGATAAGAAAGAGTCAGAAAAAGGCTCAGCTATGAAAGCTGCAGGTCAGGAGAAGTAAGGTTGGCTTGAGCTCAGCCTCCGCCCTGGGATCCCTCGCTCTCCTAGAACCTGCAGCGGCCTCTCAGGCCTGCTGTTTAATGAATGGGGAGATTCTTTTTCCCTCCCTTTGAGATATTCCAGGCTTTTCCAGAGCCCACCCGGAACTTAAATAAGCACCCAACAGGGATGGCGAGGCTCCATAACTAAAATAAACTTAAATAATATCCCAGAAAATTTTAAATTGTGTATTTAGGAATTGGAATGCATGAGGCAGGGTTTTCTCTTCCTCTATTATAGCCTTCACGAAAGGGAAACAAATAATAAAGCTCCCCAGGCTAAAGTTAGAGTCGACATATAGTTTACACCAGAAAATATTCAGTTAGGTATCAATTTGGAATGCATGTACTTCCAGTGTAGGATCCTCGCCGTGACCACAAGCTCCTTAAAGCCAAAGCCCAGAGCAGGAAGGCTCCTGTGTGGTCCAAATCCTCAGGAAGGGAGGGAAGTTGAATGTATCGAATGTTTACCATCAACCTGGCCCGCAGCTCCCGCCCTCTTATAACCAACCTCCTCACTGCCAAACAGTGAAATGGGTTTTATTAGCTTCATTTTATGGTTGGGGAAACTGAGGTTTGGAATGGACAAGTAATTCGCCCAAAATCTTGAGGGAATAAAAGCATTAGCTGAAAGCCAATTTAGTTAGTGATTTATTTGCCTAATGGCCTCTATGCATCTTTCAACATCCTCATTTTCCTGAGTCTTTGGAGTACTCTAATGGCTTTATGAAAAGCACAGCTAAGGAAATATATATATATATATATATATATATATATATATATATATGAATATATATTATATAGGGTATACACACACTTTTTTTGTATCAGGGATTGAACCCAGAGGTGCTTAACCACTGAGCTCCATCTCCAACCTTTCTTATATTTTATTTTGAGACAAGGTCTTGGTAAGTTGCTTAGGGTCTTGCTAAATTGCTGAGGCTGGCTTTGAACTTGCAATCCTCCTGCCTCCACCTTCCAAGCCACTGTGATTACAGGTGTGCACCACCATGCCCGGCTGGGATATATTTTTAAAAGTTGTCTTGCTAATTGCTCATCAAGGCACCCGAGTCCCACTGCTAGTGAGTAGAGCTGGGATTCCCACCCAGTCTAGTCAGATTGCCTCGCCCACGACCTTGTGCTGGCCTCCTTCAAGGAGAGGAGGAAGCCAAGATTGGCCTTGGAATTTGACAAGGCTGAAGGTGGGGACCAGAGGCAGAGGCTGAGCATCCACACATGAAGACCCTCCCACGTGCCTTCCCAAGAGGAGGGGGCGGCCTGAGCCAGGCCAGGAGGCAAGGGTGTGGCCCGCACCCTCTCTGACTAGACTTCTCTTTTGCCTATTGAGGCACTTGAGTAAATGCTCGAGGCAGAGGTCCCCAAATGTTGGGGAAGGGATCCTTTGCATCAGATCCCAGGTGTTGCTCACAGTACAAAGATGCTCAGGCTGCTTTCCAGGCCAAATGGACCCAAGTCTTCCAGGGCAGGAGCCCCATAGTAGTATTAGAACCTATTCACTGGTTCTTCTAGACCTTACCATCCCAGGGTGGGGGTGGGGTCTAGATGTCCTACCTCACCTCCCTATACCCCTCCCTGGCTCTTGGGACTCTAATCGAGGTGTGGGTTAAGGGAACAAGCTGCTGTCTCTGTGGGGTGTCCTACCTCACATCTAGTCCTGTCCCCATTTTACAGGTCATGACCATGGCTGCCTAGGGACTCCCAGATGATGAGATCCCATCATCCCTTCCCAATAGAGGACCATCTCCTGCTGGGAAGATGGCGCAGCCCTGCTAGATCAACAAGCCACCCTGGCTTCCCAGGAGTTAATGCTGTCCCTCGAACACTACAAGCCTGAGGTGCTACCCGCGCCCCCCACACCCCGTGCTCCTGCCGGCCCACTGTCCTCCAGCTTCGCCAGCCGCCTGTGCCCACGCTTCCCCAGCTGCACTTGGGAGCCCTGCTCAGGCGTCTTTACAGTCTTGTGTCTCTGCTAGGTGACCTCAGGGAGATCACTTAATCTCTCTGAGCCTCATTGTCCCCTCCAAAAATAGAAATGAGGATGCTCACCCTAGAAGGAAATGATGAGGATTAAATAGATCTCCACCCACCCACTCCCAGAACAGCCCAAGCTTTTCATTAAAGTATGTGCATGCATAATTGTTTAATGTTCATCTCTTGCCGGATCTCGGGAAATCCTAGGACCAGCTCTGTGTACATAGCCCGGAGTCTAATGAGGGGGCTGGCACTGAATGGGTACTCAAGGGTCCCTTAGGAATCAATGAGATGTGGATGGGCAGGGACAGGAAAAGAGTCTGTTGTCAATGAGTCTTAATCGCCTCCTTTACTTCCCTAAAATAATTCCAGGCAACCTCTGAAGAATGCACTGTATTTTCTTACCCATCATGTAACAACATTATTCATGCAATTTCCTTAAAATGAGGATCACTGCCACACACTCACTGGCCTTCTTGGTGGCCTTCTGGTAGGGACAGGTGTGGCTTCCTTGGTAGGTCAGAAGAAGCATAAATACCAGAACCTTGAGGGTTAGGCTCCCAGCAGAACAAGATGGCACACTGTCTCAGCCCGTGGTGGCCGCAGAACAAACCGCCCCAAAGTTGAAAGAATAAGACAAGAGCCATTTTACTAGGCTGGCAGATTTAAGGGTAAAGAATTTGACCAGGGCCCACAGGGTGGCTTGTCTGTGCTCTACAAAGCCCAGGGCTTCATTTGGGATGTTTCAAACAGCTGGAAATGGCTAGAAAGGCCAGGGTCTGAGATCATCTGGTGGCTTCTTCTCTCATGTCTGGTGCATGCACTGGGATGGCTCAGTGGGGACTGTCTGGTTAACCAGAGTGTGTCCACATGGCTTCTCCATGTCCTGAGCTTCCTTACTGCCCAGGAGACTTGAACTTGCATGAAGGCTCAGGACTCCAAGGTTAGCTTCCGCATCCCAGCTAAAAAGGCAGAAGAAGCTGATTGACCTATAATGGCCTAGACTTGCAAGTCACATCGTGTCACTTCTCTGTAGTCTATTGATGGAAGCATTCAGGAGCTTACAGATACTGAAGGAATGAGGACAAGAACCTATGTCTCAATTGGGAAAGCATCAAAGAATTTGTGATTGTGTTTTAAAACTATCAGCGTCACCCAATTTAAAAAAAAAATGTGGGAGAAAAAAGGAAAAAAAAATGATTAACGTCACAAGAATTGATTACAGTTGCACGTGCTGGAACCTGGGACAGCATCTGGTGCAGGAGGAGGGTTCCGGAGTGATGAACCAAGTCCCAGGCTCCTGGCTGGTGCTGCCACTCACTCATGGTGTGTGCCTTAAGGAAGTCCCTGCCAACCTTCTCAACCTGGGGAGGAAGATGAGAAAATTCAGAATAGCTTGAATTCAAATAGGAATGGCTGAGTTTGGCTGAAATTTTAAATCAAATTAAATTTGCTGCTCCCAGACAGAATGAGGGTCTCAAAGAGAGACACAGGAAAGTGAAGTTGTGATTTTTAGAAACCTGACCTTGTAGCTAATTCATTTCTTCTTTCTGTCCAGCCAGTGGCTGGCTGAGATCTCAGGCCTTTTCAGCTATGACATCCACTGAGGCTCTGATCCCCAAGCCACTGCAGCCACAGCTCCAGGAACTGCAAAGTACATGAAGGACACATCCTAGCAGGACTCTGCCTGACCCAGCCCTGAAATGGGATTTGTCCCTGAGACCTTCAGGCAATCAATAGTCTTAAGTAACCACTGTGAGCCAGGCATAGTGGCACAGGGGCTCAGGAGGCTGAGGCAAGAGGATCACGAGTTCAAAGCCAGCCTCAGCAAAAGCGAGGTGCTAAGCAACTCAGTGAGACTCTGTCTCTAAATAAAATACAAAATAGGGCTGGGGATGTGGCTCAGTGGTTGAATACCCCTGAGTTCAAGCCCCAGTACCAAAAAAGAAAAGAAACCACTATATGCAGGCTCTGGGTTGGGCATTGGGCTGGGACTGGGGACAGTCAATCAAATAGACACTGGCCTCATCTTCAACCTGTATACAATTTTGTGGCAATAAACAGAAGCCATATATCCTTAATTGGGATTTGCTCCCTATTGCTTTTATTATGAATTGGCATCAGTGCACCTGGGGCTAATCAGTTGACAAATATTTATTGAACACTCACTTAGGTGCCCGGCTGTGTCTCAGGTATCTGGGATCCATCAGTAAACAGACAATACAAACATAAAAAATGGGTCTTGAAAGACTGTTTTTATCTCTGCCCATCTCATTCCCAGGGAAATAGGTGTTAGCGCTTCAAGCTGATGGACCAAAGGATAAATTTTAATTTCAAGGCATTTCCCACCAGTACCCTCCCCCTGAACTCCCATCCCCCTTTGATCCCCGAGTCAAGGTCAACTTCAAAAAATCCCTAGGTAATGAGCTTGCAGGCCCCAGACAGTCCTTCAGTGGTTTGTGGGAATGTCCCAAGAGGAACATTTTTTGTTGAAAGAATGCTGGGAGTTTAATTATTGTGTGGCCCATGGAGATGATTTTCATTCATCAGAGTGGAGCCCAGACAGATCCTAGGAAGACCTGTTGTGCAAGGCTTCGAGGCCGAGTTCTGCTCTGCTCTGTGCAGGCAGGACGAGCCTGGGGCCTTGTGCCCGGGGCCGGGACAGCAGGAATGCTTTCAATGCCTCCTCGGCATGTGGCCTTGGTTTTACCACTGTCCGCTGTGGGCAGTTTAATTAATAAATGTCCACTGCTTGTCATTTGTCATTAGCAAAACAGGAGGGGTGGGAGGTGGGGGCAGCCCAGAGGGCAGGGACGGCTGTCTCCAAGCGAGGTGCGTGGATAAATTAAACCTCTCCCCATCAACGCCAAGGGCCAGCTCCTGTCCGACAGCCCCATGTTGTTCGGAGGCCAATCTCATCCTCCTGACAGAGCCACTCAGCAGCCATTCAGCTTCCACCAGTGATTATGTTTTCCCTGTCACATTTCAGTGAAGGACTGGGTTGGTGTGGTGTGAGTGAGGAGGAGACAATGAGCCATCAAGGTTACAAACTGGAACTCTTCAATGGATCCAATCTGAGGTTGGATGGGGATTGATGATGATGACGATGATGATGATTTTGCCTCAACAGTGGCTGACATATTGGATATTTTTATGTAAAATCTGGGTTTCTGGATTCCCTTGAAAAAGGAAAATGTAACAAAGCCAATGTAGATTTTTCAGCATGGCAACAAGCAACTGATGACCAATGTAAGTAGGAAGGGAAGCCATGTGAGGATATGTGTGTTGTGCACTGCACAGAGGCACCCGGCAGATGGAGTAAATACAGACCCAAGTCCAAACCAGGCTGACTTCTCAGCAGAGGCCTGGTAGGCAGGGTGGGGGCCTCCCACTTCACCACTGCTGCCTCCACTTCAATCCCTGCATCACTGCAGTCTTCCTTGATCCTTTATGTTATCTCCCTGAGCTTAGTAAGCACATGACATTTTAAATCCTAATATATTCAGGACACTGCTTGTCTCTGCTATGTGAGGAACTCCCCTTCATACTTCAAGGCTCAGCTCAACTCACAAGGGCTCCCTGCTGGTTCCCCTCTGTCTTTCCTTAAGCCACCCCCCCCCCACCCCCAACAAACACACACTCACACACAACACGGCACCCACTGTGCTTGACTCTGTTCATGGATTGTGTTTCTCATGGGCTTTGAGACCCCTGAAGACAAACCCCACTCGTTTCTGCTCCCTTTCTGACAGGCACATGGCAGGGCCATCAGTGAGGCCTGAATGGACTATTTTATGGCAAGTCTATAGCAGGCGAAGGAGGCTCCCAAGAAGCTGCCTGAATTCCCAAGCCAGGAAGGTCAGGAAGAGGTAAGAGTTTTTAACTTTGGGGTTTGAAAGGACCCAGGACCCCCAGGTTTCCTTTCTGGAAAGCTGTATGGGGCGAGTGAAATTTTAAACTACATTGATTTGGGGGTTTCTTCTGGTCACACAGTTGAGTGCTTCTGATTTGTCACATTTTGCTTTTTCTGATGTGACAAACTAGCCAGAGCCTCCCCAGCCCCTGCCAAGACCATGTTCAAGAAACAGACATGGCGTAGCTAACAGAGCCTGCAGGGGAGAGGCACATGCTTCCCTCTGCGGAGCAATGTGAGGGGCCTATAGTTGGAAATACATCCCCTCTCCTGCCAAGCTCCAGCCGGAAATTTCTGTTACTAAGAACAAAAGGTAACTGGGCCAAGCATGGTGGTGCACGCCCGGAATCCCAGCAGCTCTGGAGGCTGAGACAGGAGGATCGTGAGTTCAGAGCCAGCCTCAGCAATAGCAAGGCGCTAAGTAACTCAGCAAGACCCTGTCTGTAAATAAAATACAATATAGAGTTGGGGATGTGGCTCCGTGTTTGAGTGTCCCTGAGTTCAACCCCCAGTAACTGGGAGCGATGCTACACACCTGGAATTTCAGTGTCTTCAGAGGCTGAGGCAAGAGGACCTCAAGTTCAAGGTCAGCCTCAGCAATTTAGTGAGGCCCTCAGTAATTTAAGGAAACCCTTGACTCTAAATAAATAAATAAATAAATAAGGCTGGGGATATAGTTCAGCAGTAGAGTAGCCCTGCTTTCAATCCCCAGTACAGAAAGAAAGAGAGGGAGGGAAAAAGGGAAGGAGGAAGGAAAGAAGGAAGGAAGGAAGGAAAGAAAGAAGCAAGGGAAGGGTAAACCTTTCTGATAATCAGAGAGGGCTGGACTTGTATCTGTCCTGGGAAGGAGATTCACTCTGGTCCTATTTCCCATTGAGATTAAATAATTGGTAGAGAATTCTTCCATAAATGCCTAAATGCTGGTTTAGTAACAGGGATTTTAAAAATAAACAACACTTCTAAGAGAGCCCAGGAAAGAGGTGCTCAAAGGGAAAGCTGGAGTTTCAGAAACCAAAGTCAGCTCAGAATTTGACCTGGAGCCTAGGGCTGAGGAGGTCATATGAGCATAGGGGAACCTCAGGTCCTATCTATCCAAAGCCGACACTGAGACTTCTGGGTAATGACTATAAGCAGAAGGAGTAACCAGACCCCTGGGGGCATCAGAAATAGCAAAATTGGGTGTGTAGATGCACAGTGTGTGACATAGCGCGTGGAGTGTGATAGAAGAGGGAAGGCAAAGAGGGTCCACCCAGCTTGCACTTGCTGTGGACTTAATATGGCAGGGAGTCGTGCCAGGTCCCAGGTACAGACTCTCATCAAAAAGGCAAATCTCCAGCTACCCATCCGTAACACGTAATGTGGAGTGCAGCTGAAGTTTATACCCTGAAAGTGACCTCAAAAATGCTTGCAAGTTGGGGTACAGCCCCCGTCTAAGCAAGACTACCACAAGCAGGGCAGAGCTCCACCAACTTCCCAGGGTGGCCTTCTTAGGCCCCCTAATTTTAAATTGCACTCCTGATCCTCTTGCCCTGGTGGTTTTTCTCAGCCCCACTTACCTCCTTCTCACAGATGTTTTACAGTGGTCCTCCTTCTCCGTGGAGACACCTAGTGTGTGCCCAAAACTGAGGACAGTATTGATCCCTACAAATACTGTTTTTTCCTACATATACACACCTATGGTAGAGTTGAATTTATAGATTAGACACAGTAAGATATTAATAGCAATAACTAATAAAATAGAATAATTATAATAATACTTGGCAATGGAAGTTATTTAAAACTTATGAATTATTTATTTCTAGAATTTTCCATTCAACTGCAGTTAACTATGGGTAACCAAAACCACAGAAAGCAAAATGAAGTTTGTGGGGATGCTAATGTATCTATCTACATTTATTGTCTATTTGTTTGTGGGGATGCTAATGTATTTATCTACATTTATTGTCTATCTCCATAAGATCAAGGATTTTTAAGGGCATTTAATTAAGAAATCATTTACATATAATAAACTGTATTTATCATTTAAAGTGCACAGTTCTGAGTCTTGTCAGATGTGTATGCCTGTAAAACTGCCACCACCACTAAGGTACCAAGAACATTGTCCAGCCCTCCTCAAAACTAAGTCATTCCCACTCCCATTTCCTGTCTCTACCCCTACCCTGAGCAACCTCTGATCTGCCTCTTGTCACGATAGTTTAGTTTAACAGAAGAGGTTTTTAATCCCATTTTGTTGATTTTTGTGTCTCCAACACATAAGATGGTGCTTGGCATGTAGTAGCCACTCAATACATCCTTGCTGAATGACTTCCTTAATAAATGAGGAATTAGAGATGATTAAGAGCTGTCTTCTGTCATCAAGCAGTTCACCCTTAAATGGAAGAGACCTGTGTAAACAATAGTTACAACCTGCCATTATTCTCCAACTTCCACAAGACCTCTGCAAGTGGTGAGGTGAGAACACACACATTTAAGTAGGAGAAAGTTCGAGGTCTCTGCTGTCAGAGGGATTTGAGTTCAAGAAACAGCTCTACTTCTCAAGCCTTTTAGATCTCAGGTAAATCCCAATTCCTCTGAGCCCCTTTTCCTTTTATAAACCCTATGTAAGAGTAGTACCCACCATCCACCGTGCCGAAAGGATGAAGTGGGATAAAGTTTGTCAAGGGCATAGCACAGTGCCTGTGCACAGTGTGTACTCAACAAACTTTTGCTATTAACATTATTAACCATGCAAAGAACACGGCTGAGGACCCACTCTATAATAGGAATACAGTAAAATCCTTGATTTTGTGAGGGTAAAGCCTGGAAAGAGTAGCAGAGGTTGCCGAAGTCAGGACTAGCTAGTTGATGCTGCAGTAACAAGTGATTCCAAGGTCTCAGAGACCTCAAGTGCTGAAGTTGTTCATTTCTCTCTCATTTCTTATGCATTCTGTGTTGGTTCCCGCACAGCTCCACTCCATTCGTTTCTGGGTCAGGTGGCAGTGTGGTTTCTGGCTAGGGCACTGCCAACTTGGTAGCGGAGGAAAGAGAGCATGGTGAACCGTGCCTGACTGTGGAAGTGTGGTGCCCCAGTGACTCACACATCCTACTTCACTGGCCTGTGCAAGTTACACGGCCAAATCTGAGAGAGGCCAATGGATCAGAGGAGTAGAATTTTTCCCAAAAGGGAAGAGGGGAATATTTGTGAACAATGGTATGGTGTACCGCAGACATGCAAGCCCACAGTTACAGAATGTGAAGAGTCTTGCAAACTTCTGCTCTGCGTGCCAGGAAGGGACAGGGCTGGCTGCCTGGAGGGGTGAGGGGAAGTCAGGGAAAGCTTTATGGAGAAGGTGACATGTAATTGGATCCTGAGGAAGAAGTAAGAATTCACCAGGCAGAGAAAACAAAGGAACATTTAGGGGACATGAAAAAGGTAAATGCCAAGAAAGCCTGCTGTGCCCTGGGTGGCTGAAGCTGGCTGGAGTGAGGTTGGAGTGCAGGTGGCCTGGGCTGGCACATGGCTGTTCCAGCCACAAGGCTATAAGGCTAAGGATTCCCACTTTTCCTTACAGGCGATGGTGAGGCACTGAGCTTTCTGACCAAGGAAACATGACTTGGAACTTGAAGGAGCCGAATGGAGCGACGTTTCCTCCTAAGTGCTGACAAGTAGCCAAATAAAAGGGGGCTCTAAATCAGAGGGAGACCTCAGGAAGAGGCGAGGTTTTCTGCAGGGTGACCCACCTAGGAAGGTCCCTGGGGAGCCGGTGCCCACTTGGGCTGCAGATCGGGGTGCCAGTCCCGCGGGCGCTGCCTGAGAGTCGCGGACCCGCCTGACCCCGCGCCCGCCCCCCGCGCCGCCCTGGCCCCTCCCCGGGCTCCGGAGACCTGGCGTGGCGGATATTTGTCTGTGATACGATTGTAATTTGGGCCCCTTTTGGCTGCAGTAAATTGTCCTGTGTGCCCAGCGCCAGGCTGAAATAGCCCGGCGCACGCGCCCCAGGAAATGAGCTCAGGGCCGAGCCGCGGGCGGCGGGGAGCGCGCGGCGCCCGGCGGCCGCGTGGGAGGCGCGGCTATTTTTTCATTTGACCGACTTCAACAGGTAATTTCAATTATGAGCATGAAAACGTGCCCCAGGCTCTGTCTGCCACCGAAACCCCAGAGAAAATTGGGAGACGTCGCGCTGGGGACTCGGAGGCTGCGGCATCTCCGTTGGGGACCTGGGCGGGAGGATGGGGAGGAACCGAGCCTTGGGCTCAGGTGCGCCGCTTCTGCCCCCTCCCACGGGGCGGTAAAGAGGGTCAAAATCCCGGGGGATCAAGGACCATTTTACAAAAACGGATCTCATAGGATGTCTCTAGAGCCATGGAAAAGCACCTTTGAAGCAGGGTCGCATCCCCTTACCCTTCCCTGCAGGTAACTGCCACCTGATCTATTCTCTCCAGGTTCTGGCCCATCAGCCTCCACGCACAGAGACCACAGCACATACACGGCCCTGTGTGCCTTTCTGCACCCGCTTTGATTTCCTAAATACTCTTGCTTGTTGCTACACAATTTTCAATCCACCATTTTGACTAGCAGGATAGTATTTCATTGGCTGGGCATCCCATAATTTATGGGCCCCTTCCCCTTCGTTGGTGGAAGTTGTCTCTAGTTTTTCCCTATTATAAATAACACCCCAATAAATGTCTTTGTGGATAGGAAACTATTCTCTCTTCCTCATAAATTATTTCCCTAGGATTAATTCCCAGGAGGAAGATGACTGGGTCAAAGGCTGTGAAAGTTTTTATGTCACTTGATATTGTTGCCAAATGGCTTTACAAAAAGGGTTGTGTCTGATAATTTACAGTTTTCAAAGAAGGAACTAACCAAATGTGTACAATGTACTTCCCTATGCACACACAAAGGGCGTGGCCCTGGGAGACCCAAGGAACAGGTGCCTCCAAGTGGCGGCAGGGTAGTTCAGGTGAGAAGGAACTGGGAGGTGTGGGGGCTGGGAGAGGCTCCCTGCAGTGTTGGCAGGCAGTTTTCGGACTCCCTCTCCTTCCTTCTCTTTCACTTCCATCACATGTTAAGACCTGCTACTTCCTAGTGCCCACCTCCCTGTCTGCCTCTCAGAGTCCTCCTGCCAGGGCTGCCTGGGAACCTGGCCACTCTAGACCCTGAAATAGCTGAGTCAGCGTTAGTGTGAAATGGGAACTATTCGCCCCTCTGGCTTCTTGTCATCTTTCCTGCGATGCAGAGCCAACCCCTCAATGACAGGCCAAGAAAGGGCTGGGGTTTGCCCCCAGGTGATGTCTTGCAAGAAACTGTCTTCCTCCCAGTAGATCCAGGTCACTGCCAGGTTGGGTTCTAGGGGGATCTTCTGTATTTACCCAGATCAAGCCTGCGAGGTGAAGCCAAAGACAGAACCCTGCTGCCTCTGCCCCCCACACCGTCAAACTTGCTGATGGTGTTCCTCCCACGATTGTTTTGATATCACCCAGCTGACTTCATGCAATTTTTTTTTTTAACCTTTTGGCTACACTGTAGGAAGAAAGCACCCTTTTAGGGGACATTTGGTCAAAGAGATCTACTTCTCTTCCTTCGTCATAACCCTTGTGCTCTTTGGGACAAGTCACCCAGGGCATGTGGATCCCAACTTTACTGACAAAATGTGGGTCAGCCACATCATTGCCATTCCTAGGACCCAAAAGCCCTTGGAAGGGTCTCATTTATGCCCCTGATGGCTGCCCCATGGCCAAAAGAGACAGAAGGTGGCCCTGGCAGAAGGGATTCTGATGGGTGGACAGGAAATTGGAGCTGAGGAGTGATAGGTCTGAACATCCAACAGTGGAAGGAGAGGGCAGGTCTGGAGACTGAAAACTACTGAGATAAACTGCTCTCTGGCAAGGGGAGCCCACACCAGCACCGCTGTCCCCTCAGGGCTATATGCAGCTCCTGTCTCTGGGGGACACCTGATTCCCAGGGGCTTCTGGGTGCCCACCACCATATCACTGGAGAGCATCACAGTCAAAATCACCCCTACTCAAACCCGGCCACCTTCCCAGGACCCACTTTGTGCCTCTGACTATCCCCAGTTGAAGTTCATGCCCGACCCGAGAGAACAGAGGAAGTCATTGTTGCTCCCGCTGCCTGGAGACCTCTCAGCCTCATGGCATCCTCATGATTTCCTGCCTACACCTCACATGCAGAAAAGCCTAGATTGGGATAGGTCTATCCTTGGGTCCCTGCTGGGTCCAAGTGGATGGACACAAGGACCTGGCTGCTTGCTCTTTGGTTGGCTTTTTCCTGCTTTGGCTCACAGGTTCCCACAGAATTCCTTCCCTCTACCCCAATCCCTTCAGCTCAAATCCTAATCTGGAACATTGTCCCCCTGTCTGCAGTTCACACAGTCTAATTAATTTATTGCTTTGATGGCCCCAATACCTGAGCTGTCAGTCTTTTCCTTCCAGTGTCTGCAACACCAGCTAAGTCCAGCTTCATGGCATTGTCTTGTTATTGGTCTCATGAAGTGGTCTGTCTCTCCAGGGGATCAGGTCCCCTGGGGGCATGCCTGTGTCTTACATATAATCTGAACAGCCTTTCAGGGCATGCTCAGAAATATACTTTGATAGCCAGGCTCAGTGGTACATGCCTGTAATCCCAGCAGCTTGGGAGGCTGAGGCAGGAGGATCACGAGTTCAAAGACAGCCTCAGCAAAAGTGAGGTGCCAAACAACTCAGTAAGATCCTGTCTCTAAATTAAATACAAAATAGGGCTGGGGATGTGGCTCAGTGGTCAAGTGTCCCTGAATTCAATCCCTGGTACAAAAAAAAAAAATACACTTTGATCAATTGCAAATCTGCCTGCCTCTCACCAGGCTCCTGGTTGCAAGTGAAAGAATCCAACGCAGGCTAGGATACAGCAAGGCAGTGGATTGGAAGAGTCTTGGGGAGCACCAAGAGTCTACAGGGAGGCTGCAACACTAGGATGGGAACAGGCAAGGAGGCCAGGCAACAGAGAGCCAGCTAGCTCCACTCCTCACTGCCCAGGCACCAGCCCTACTGGGCACCACTGCCACCCCTTGGTGGCTGGCACCACCAGGTGAGAGTTCTGGGCAAGATGGGGGAGCATCCAGCTGGTCAAGCCTGGGTCACTCGTCCAACCCTGTACAGAGTAGGATATTGTGGCCTCCGCAACTTCTGAGGTGGGATCCCTGACGGCCCCCATCACCTCCCACCAGCCCTAGTCACCGGGAGATTCCACACCCAAATGGCAAAGGTCTAGAAGAGACGGAGAATGGAGTCACTGAGTGGCAGGTGTTACCTAAGGTGCTGAAATGGGTAGATGAGGAAGCCAGGCCCCTGTCAGGTGGGGAAGCTGCCCGTGAAGGCAGTCCCAGCTCCTAATGTCATGTGTGGGCAACTGCTGCACGCCAGGCTCTCACCCAGATAGCTGTCCCACCTGCTGCTCACTGTGGTCAGGGCTGAATTAAAGGAGCTCAGGCCCAGGGGAACAGCGGGCTGCCGAGGGATTAGGGCAGCGCTGTGGAGAATCTCCTGCTAGCTTGGGTCTCAGGGATAAGTAGGTGAACTCAGGGGGTAGGAGAAGGGAAGAGCCTTCCTGGCAGAAGGAACAGTGTGTGCAAAGGCACAGAGGCTTGCCAAAGTCAGAGAGACATGCTGTGGTTTCAATGTGGCCGAAACTCAGGTCAAGACTTAACAGTGTTAAGAAGTAGTGCGACCTTTAAGAGGTGCTGGGTCTTGTGGGCACCTCCCTGATGAAGAGATTCATGTGGTTCCCATGAGAGGAGGTTAGTTGTCTTGAGAGCAGCTGGCTCGACTTCCCTTCTACTTTCCTGCTGGGCTCTTGGATTTCCAGAACCATAAGCCAAAATAAACCTTTTTTACATATAAATTACCCAGTTTCAGGTCTTCTGTTGCAGCAACAGAAAATAGACTTGGACAAGCCATCATGGCTGCTTGGTGTGGGCTGGAATGAAGGGAGCAAAGGTGGACTGGAACTATCTGTGCCTTGAACAACACATCAGTAAGAACAGTACTCCTCAGACATTTGGCAAATGCCAAGCCCTGTGTGAGGCCCTTCACATTCATCATGTCCTGGAGTCGTTACTGTAGCTTCAAATGCTATTTTTATTTTGAGGATAGGAAACTGAGGATCAGAGGGGTTAAATAACTTGCTCAAGGTCACACAGCTAGTAAATTGATAGCAAGCCCATGTGGTCAACCATGGATGGTGCTGGAAGAGGAGAACTCCCATGCCTTTTCCCTGACCATTATCCTGCACAGACCATAGATTTTACAGGATTCCATCTCTCCTTCCCCACCGTGAAGTGTGAGGGACCTCTGTGGTCTATAAGGTGTAGTTTTTCTTTCCTTTGCTCTGCTGGGTCTCTTCAAGGAGGCTATGCAGGCCTCGCTTTCCCCACCCCATTAAAAAGCCAGGGGCAGGGCACGTAGCTCAATGGGAAAGTGCTTGTCCAGCACACATAAGACCCTAGACCCAGTCCCCTGCACTGCAGAAAAAGAGATAATAAAAGTAAAAATTAGCTGGACGGGGTGGCACACACCTGGAATCCCAGCGACTCGGGAGGCTCAGGCAGGAGGATCACAAGTTCAAAGCCAGCCTTAGCAACTAGGGAGGCCCTGTTTCAAAATAAAAAAATTAAAAGGGCTGGGGATGTGGCTCCGTGGTAGAGCACCCCTGGCTTCAACCCCTGTTACCACCACCACAAAAAAGAAAAAAAAAGTTAATTCCCCCTTTAATATTTCTCAGTCCTATATTCAGGAGAAAAGATGCCCGACCCCTCAAAACCTTTTATGGATATAAGACTTGTTGAAATGAGAAAATACAGCCTCCCTCTTTTGACTGGGTCCATTTGAGGCACTTCTAGACAGACAGACAGGTGCCGAGGACATCCAACATGGCATCTCACACAGGGATGTGGCGCTTGGCTGCCCGGGTGTGAATCCCAGCTGCTCCATTTAATAGATGCCCTCGGGCAGGTTTGGCCGCTCAGATTCTGCTTCTACCACCCAGAGAATAACCTCGTGCCTGCCTCAGAGGATTAGAGGCAGCAATTAGAGAAGATGTCCAGTATCTTGCATGTCATGAGTACAAAAACGAAAAATCAATTTGTTAGGGGAAGAAAACAGTTTTGATTCACTTAATACACACCTTGTGACTGTCTCCTGGAGCCAGCACTATGCTTTGGTGACAGGTGTCAAAACAAGCTCCCAGCCACACAGAGCACAGCCAGGGTCAGGGGAACAGACTCTATAATGGCCAGAGGAAGGAGAGGACTGCCCTGTTGGAGACTCAGGAAAGCTTCTTAGAAAGAGTAGAATTTGGCAGGGCGCTGAGGCGCATGCCTGTAATGCCAGTGCCTTTGGAGGCTGAGGCAGGAGGATCACAAGTTCAAAGCCAGAAAGTCAGCCTTAACAAAAGCAAGGCCCTAAGCTACTCAGTGAGACCCTAATATACAAAATAGGGCTGGGGATGTGGCTCAATGATCGAGTGCCCCTGGGTTCAATCCCTGGTAACCCCCTGCCAAAAAAAATCTTGTAAGAAAAGTGTGGAATTTAGACCCAGTTTTCTAAAAATGTGTGGGGCTATAAAGAAAGGGGTGGACTTCGTTCCAGGTGGAAGAAATAGGCGAAGCCAAGGTGTGGAGCAAAGAAGGATGAAGCCCTTTCACAGCATCAAAACGAGGTTGTCAGAGCAACTAGCAACTTCTACATTCCTCCCAGCCCAGCCCCAGCCCCGTGCAGACTGAAGTGTTTGGCACCTAGGACCAGGCGTGCTCCCTGCATTCTCTGCCTGGTCCCATGAGCCGGACGAGGGTAGCTGCCCCTCCACGCCGAGGCTGTGCCAACCTCTAGAGCCCCCAGAGCCCGATGTCTGTGTGAGCCCTGAGAATGCCACTCCTGGGTGCTGGTGTTGGGTACAGGCCTGGAGCAGAGCCGATGGGGGAAGCGTGAACTTGAATCCCCTCTCCGCCACTCACTTGGGCCGGGGCTTAGCATCTCTGACCCCGGTCTCCTCCTCTAGAAAATGGAAGTCATAAAAATTGTGCCAGGTCTCTGTTCCCAAGCACCCTGATTTCCCTTTTCGACTCTTTGTATTGCCTCAAAAAACAGGAAATGGAAGTGCCCGGCCTTTGAACAGAACTTCCTCTCGCTGCCTGCATCATCAAAGCACAGAGGGGCAGGCTTGGAGGTCTGGAGGGTGGGGGTCCAGGGCTGGGAGAGACACCAGGAGCTTGTTTGTTCCCCTGAGGGTGCCTGGGAGACCAAGATGAGCAGTTCATGTCCCTGAGGCCCGCTGACTCTCTCCCCTCTGGCCTCCCCTGCCATTCTGTGAGTATCCCCCTCCCCCACCCAACACACTCTCATACCAGCACAGAGCTCATAGCAACTCACGGACTTGTTGTAGCGGTCAAAGGTGAATGCCCGTGACTGATGTTCTTGTCACTGCTATTCTGTTCATCTTCACAGTAAATAATCCCTGCATGAGGCCCATGGTTGTACCCATTCGACAGATGAATAAACAGAGGCTCACAGAGATAAAGCGGCAGAGCAGAGAATCAATCCCAGATTTGTCTGATTATAATGTCCTGGGCCTTACACAGTCCCTCCCTGCCTGAGGGTGGCCCCTGTGCTGGTGTACCTCGCCAGAGTGTCACCCTTCAGCTGAAAACACACTGCTTTCCAGAATGCCTGCAGCAGCCAGGTATTGGAACAGCACAGCAGGGCAGGATCCAGGATCCCGTGCTGGGGGATCATCCAAGCCCTCACGTGAGTGTCCCGCAGGCCAAGCGCTTGTCCCTGCTGTCTCAGGTAAAACTTTGGAAACCTCAACCCGTAATTACCGCCTGGCACAGGGCACCCAGTGGTTTCCGGATGGCTTGTATTGACTCGCGCAGTCTTCATAGGACATGGCTCTGGGCTAAATTTAAGCCCGTCACAGACAATTTGACAGTTTTCTGTGGGGGGGTAATTTAATGGTAAACCATAATTACCGATACAACTGATACCTTAATTCCCAAAACAATCTGTGGAGGTGTGTGGAATTCAAATCAGTCCAATTAGAATTCTATCTTCTTATAATAAAATACAGCATAATTGCTAATTGCCCCCCTGACTTGCAATATTTTAAGGCAAAAAAAAAGTTAGTTTTTTTTTTTTTAATATGGCTTTTATTTTAAAGTGTTTGTTTTTAATTTTGGACCATTGCCCATGAAAGGGAAAGGATCCAGGTCTCTGTCCTCGGGGCCCTTATGGGTTCCAGTACTTCTCCCCTCAACTGGATCAAGATGTCCAGGACAGGCCAGCTATGCACAGGATGTGCCCATGTCAGAATCCAGCTCTTAGCAGGATAGGCTCTGTGGCTATAAGCCTTTTAAGCTGTAGAATACTCTTGAATTGTCAAAGTTCTTGGATGAGTATCGGAGCCAGATATGTAGAAGTTCAAAGTGAGACTGTAGGATTTAGGCAAGTTAGCTACCTTCCATGCCTGAGTTTGCTACTCTGTAAAATGGGTATAATAATCGCCCTTCTTCATAGGGTTGTACAGATTGACACAGTGCCTGACAGGTGGTGAACATTCCCAAAGTGGTCACTGCTGTTGTTATTATATATTCATTTGTTCACTGAGCAAATACATCTGAGTACAGGTTGAATATCCTTTATTGGAAATGCTTGGTACCAAAAGTCTTTTAGATTTTGGAATTTTGGGATTTAAGAATATTTACAAGTTGGGCATCCTGAGTCCCCCAAATCCCAAATCCACAATGCTTCAAAATCTAAAATTTTGTGTCATGTTGGTGCTCAAAAAGTTTCTGATTTTGGACTATTTTGCATTTTCAGATTAGGGATGCTCCACCTATACCTTATGGGCCAGGCACAGTTTTAGGTGCTGAGGATACAACAATGAACAAAACCGAGCAAGCCCCACCTCTGTGGCACTGATATTCTGGTAGGGGAACATGATAATGGACAAATGAATATGTGGCATCGTCTGATATACTTGGCGGTGATGTACACCAGGATTCCCAGCGACTGGAGCGGCTGAGACAGGAGGGTAGCAAGTTTGACACCAGCCTCAGCAACTTAACCAGACCCTATCTCAAAAAATGAAAAGGGCTGGGCCTGAGTTTATCTAAACCCCAGGAGAATGATTTCCAGGAAAGACACCCCTGGTCAGGCAATGACTGCCATAGAGAAGGCATGAGCACCTGGGCTCCTGGGTCCTAACTCTCTCCCTTTAGTCTGGAAGGGTCCTCGCCATTGCCTGGAGGCCACAGCAAAGGAGAAAAGGCTCAGACAGTGGAATAGGAGAGATCTGTTTCAGATCCTGGTCCTGGGTGACTTGCTGTGTGGTCTGAGACACCAGCTCATCCCTTCCAGGCTGCACCTTCTCTGCAATGGACTGGGAACAAGAAGACTTAGGTCCCAAGGTCATGGTCAAGGCCTGTGTGGGATCATGCATGTCAAGAACATGACACATGGGCACTCAAGAAGTGTCAAGTCTGCTCCCCTCCTGAAACGGAGACCAGAGAAGGGAGGTGACTTGCCCAAGGTCACACTGCAAGTTGTGGCAGAGGGTTGGCAGGGTTTGGCCCAGTGTTCTCACCCCTGACAGCCAGGTCTGACCTTCTTCTGTGGCCAGGTGAAGGATTGTCAGGGCGGTTGCTGACAGGCAGCAGGCAGAAAGGAAGCTTCCCGAAGAGGGAGAACGGGAGACAAGCAAAGAGGCACCCCAATTCGACTTGCACCTGAGTTAGCACAAAACAAGCCGTTCCAATGTCAACTTCAGGCATCCATTTGCTTTCGGTGGCTGGGCATGTTACAGACTCCTCCCAGAAGCTCCAGGGCTGGCTTTTGGGATTGGGGGAGGTCAGAGGGATGGGGAGGCTGGTCTGAAAAGGAGACAGACTGCTCCAGGTCAACCCCCTTGTGCCGAGAGGCCTCCTGGCATTCCCAGACAGGCCCTCCCCTCCCTGGTGGACAAATCCCACTTCCCAGCTGGGATCTGAGGGGTCTCCAAGATTAAAAAGTTGGTCACCCACTGGTTAGGGGGCAAGTGGCCCCTATTACAAGAGGCCCTAGGGGCCTGGGAAACCCAGCAAGAGGTGGGCGGATCCCTGCTGACACTGTCTTCACTGGGGGCAGGTCTATTCATTGCCCAAATAGAAGTGGGGGTGTGGGGGCTCACCCAGCGGCCCTACAACTTGATGGTAATTATCACTCTCTGCCTGGCCACAGCCCAGACCACCCCATCGATGGAAACCTGGTTCTCAGCCCAGCAGGGGGCCCCTTCCCACCACTGAGGCATGGGGGAGGGGCTCTGGGCAGAGGATTCAGAAGGCACAGGGAGATTCACAGAGGCTGTGCCTAGACACTGGGCTGATAGCCTGGCCGGGCTCTTGGAGTGTAATGCAGACTTTTAGCCCCAGAAACCCCCCCGGGGCGTGCCCTCCAAGTTCTTCTGGGTAGAATTTCCAACACCTGGTTCCCCAACTCACAGCTCTGCGACGGCAGGTGCGGCTGTACAAGGACATCTCCTAGTATCACAGGACACACCTTTATTTCTGCTTCCTTGACACTTTTTTCACGTAGTGTGACCTCTCCTGAGTGAGCCCGCCCCCAGGCCCATGACTTTACTGCCCATTCTTCAGCAGAGTCCCCAAGTCACATGAAGTCACAAATATCATGTCAGTTCAGACACTAGACTGTCCCAAACTGCACCCCAGTGGATGACCAGCTCTCGCTGTCCCTGGCCAAAAGGCTGTGGAAGGGAGAGGGGGCGGGTGGGCTTCTCCTTGGCTTCTCAGCCTGGTCTCCAGGCCCCTGGGGTGGGAAGCCTGGGTTGAGTGGGGAGAAGGAGGCTGGGCCAGGGCAGCTCTACCTGACCTAGCCTGGTAGGAGGGCTTGGTCCCTCCAGGCTGACCTTGACATATGCCTAGTGCCCCTTCTTCAGGCCTTGGTTAGAAAAGCGAGTCAATAATGGATCTGGGCACTATTCCTGCAGCAAGCGTGGCCCCTCAAATACCAATGACTCTGATGACACAATGTCTACTTTTGTTTCCCACCACAATTGGCACTCATTCTGCAAGCTGATGGAAGGTCCATATGGGGCGGGCACTGGGAAAATTCCAGAGAGTTAGAAGACTCAACTTGTCCAGATATTCAGAGTCCTATGCTCAGTCACCCAACTCACAATGACCAGGAGCCCAAAGACAAAGCAGGAGAAGATAAACCCGCTCCCCCTGCGTTAAGGCCATGATCAGCAAGTCCAGTGCTTACAAGCTAGGAAAACTGCTCAAGTCCGTATCTTTCAGCAGGACCGAGATCTTGAGTCTCAGAGAAAATCATGTGCCTGGTGATACTCAGTAAGTAGCAAGCTTCAGCCTTTAATCAAGCCTCTAGTCCCAACTTCAGAGCTCCCTATGCTTCAACTATGGGTCTCCCCTATGCATTTAAGGCCACCAGGTGACTCTATTATCTCTGTGGGCAAAAAGCAAGGCAGGGAACCTGCACTCCAAGGATGAACCCCAGGGAAGGGCAGGTGGGCTCCACCCGTCCCCATGACCAGGGAACTGCAAGGCACATCCCAACTCCAGTTTGAGATTATGGAAGCCCTTGAGCCCAGAATATTGTTAGTGAGAGGAAGAACAGGGGGAACGATTAAGATTTGGAATTGTTAGGGGGAGTCAAAACATGACCTGAAAGTCGAGGGGAATGCCATGTTTACTAGGAGCTCCCAGCTCAAATTCATTCTCTCAGCCCACCCCAACTTTGGAGAGTTTCTTCATCCACCAGTTCAGACAGAAGTACCAGAGTAGATCCTCACTGGCTCTGGTGGGTCCTGTACCCCTCCCTGATCCAATTACTGTGGCTGGGGAATTCTAGAAAGTGATTGGCCAGGCCTGGGCCACCAAAATCAAGGCAAGGAGGTCTGCTCCCTGGAATTATGGGTAATGTGGGTAGGAAAAAGCCTATTAAAAGAAGAAAGAGGAGAAAAGTGGGGAGTTAGATAGGAAAGAGGACTTTATATGACAGATAGGGATTTCTACTTAAAAATTAGCAGTGGGGTCGGGCGTGGTGGTGCACAGCCCTAATCCCAGCAGCTCAGGAGGCTGAGGCAGGAGGATTGCGAGTTCAAAGGCAGCTTCAGCAAAAGTGAGGGGCTAAGCAACCCAGTGAGACCCTGTTTCTAAATAAAATGCAAAAAGGGCTGGGGATGTGGCTCAGTGGGCGAGTACCCCTGAGTTCAATCCCTAGTATCCCCAAAAACAAAAAACAAAAATTATCAGTGGGAGTCCATAAATGCTTTTACACAAGGGAGACATTCGCTGGGGTGCAGGAAGGCGGATAAGGCAGCAGTGCGAGTATTGCTGCTCCGATTTGTAATCAGTAGATTTCAACTGAACGCACGTAGTATCTACTAATTAAAATTACTTATCAATGTGGCATCATGGTTGTGGGGGCCTGATTCTGTCATTTACCCATGACTTTGAGGAAGTTACGTCACTTCTTCTTGCCTCCGTCTTCTGCAAAATGGGTCTAACAACAATAGCTGCTCCCAAGTCTGTTGTGCAGATGGAATGAATTGATTCTCAGAAGGCCCTTCAAGCAGGGCTTGTGAGGATGTTACCTTCAGTTTCCAGGGGCTGGGAGACCTCAGGTTCCGGGAGAACCTCTGGCTCTGATGGCAGAGACCTCACCTGGCTAGCCTGGCAGCAGAAGCCAGCCCTGCCTGAGCTGTGACCCACTTGCCTGCTGCCCTCTGAGCCTCCCTTGGCTGACAAACAGGAAGGTGGCAGGGCTGCCTGCATGCCGCTGTCGCCCCCGCAGCCCTGTGTCTGGCCCCAGCCCTCCTCGCTGCTCGAGGCTGCGGTGAACTTGGACGGTGCGGCTCTCACCACAAACCACAGTCCGTCACAAATTGCCCTGTGGTGAGTAGCGAGCACATTTATAATTGATGAAATCAGGGGGTGGAAATTCACTGCCAAATGTTTAGTAAACAGAGCCCTGGGTCCCCAGGGGCATGGCGGGGGTGCTTGGGAGAAAATAAGGGGTCAGGAATGGGGGGGGGGTCCGTTTCCTTACGAGTACACGAAAAGCCTCACCACCAGTTTTTGTTTTTATTATTAAACTTATTTTGAAGGGTTTGAATCCTACAGCAAAGTTGCAAGACCATGATAAACATCCATATTCCTATTCCCTCCATTATTCCTGACATTTATCACATTACTTTGTTCTTTTTGGGGGGAGCAGGGTACTGGGGATTGAACTCAGGAGCACTCAACCACTGATCCACGTCCCCAGCTCTATTTTGTATTTTATTTAGAGACAGGGTCTCACTGAGTTGCTTAGTGCCTCACTGTGGCTGAGGCTGGCTTTGAATTCATGATCCTCCTGCCTCCCCAGATGCTGGGATTATAGGCATGCACCACTGTGCCCAGCACATTACCTTGTTCTTTTGCTCTGTGTAACTAACATAATAATAATCACACCATTATTGTTAGTCTTTTATTTTGCTGAACCGTGTATACGTCGTAAGTCCCAGCAATCTTGATCTCTCCACCCACTAAATATTTCAAGGACATTCTCTTACTTACAGAAGAATGATCAGCCTCAGGAAGTTTAATAACAGCACAGCATATGATCTAATATGCAGTCCATTTTCAGGCCCCATCGATTGTCCAATATCATCCTTCAGAGCAACTTTTTCTTCCAGCGAACCTGACCAATCGTACCATAGGGTCTCTGGTGATTGTTAGGCTTGGTCCCCGCCCCCCCCCACCACCCCTGGCCAGGATCCCACAGTCAGGTAGAAGTGATGACACAGGGGTCAAGTCAGAAAATAAGGCCAGGCTTGGAATGACCAGGGGCCAGATACAGGAGCTGTCTAAGCCCCTGAGAGCCCTAGAAGCTACTTCCAGAGGGTCCCGGGGTAGGGGAGAGAGACATGGAGATTTCTGTGGACACTTCCATCCCCAGGGAACCAGGAAGTTCTCAGGGTTCTAGTCACAGCAGCTCATCTCTGGGCATGGATAGGTGGGGGCAGGAGAGCTTTGTTAGAGAGATGGGGAGGAGGCCCCTAACCTTTCAGGGCTAGGAGCTGGGAGCAGAAGGACAGCCTTATCATTGTGTCATGCTATTTGGGTAGTTTGAATATCCATTATTAACTCTCCAAGAACTCTCTACGGGCTGGGGAGAAACCAGGATAGAGACCTGCGCCAGCCCTGTGGTATATATGTCCTTTGGGGACATGTGATCAGTTCCATTTCTGTCATCAAAAGAGTCACACATCCCTGTCCCCTACACAGCAGGTGTGAGGGAGTAAAATTCCTTCCCCCACAGCTGCCAGACTTGGCTACAGATTCACTGGCCCCTAGTGACTGTGATGATCACCCTTAAATGTACGTACGCTTGGCTTTGAAGTCCCTGCTATTCTCCTTGAGAAACACATGACCCAGGGAGTAGCTGTTCCAAAGAAAATGCAGAGATACACGGATCATCCTGGAATCCCAGCTGGAGCCTGCCTGCTCCAGCTGACGCACAGACTCATGGATAAGAACAATACTTGGGTTGAAATGTGACTCAGAGATAGAACGTTTCCCTAGTATGCACAGTGCCCTGGGTTCCATCCTAGCACTGAAGACAGAAAGAGAGAAACCAACACTTATTCGGAGCTCCTGAGTATTGGGGTGTTTGTTACACAGCATCATTTCAGCAATCACTGACTAAGATGGGGAGAGAGAATATAAACCAACCAACCAATAAAGGTATGTTGTCAGGTGATGATAAGAATCGGAAGAAAGCAGAAGGGGAGAGGGTGGGTGGTGTTTTATAGATAGGGTGGCTCCGTGATAAGGAGCAGAGAGGAAGCTGGGGTGAGTCATTGGTTATCTAGGGTGGCCATTTCAGGCAGAGGAAGCAGTGGTGTGAGGGTCCTAAGGCCACCAGCACTTAGCAGAGAAGGCTGGAGCAGGAGCCAGCAGGGGGCAGGAAGGGATGATAGGAGGTGGCTCAGAGCTGGGGCTGAGACCAGATCCTGTGGGAAGGACTGGAACTTGACTCACTTCCTCTGGTGTCACTTGCTCCTGGCTGTCTGAACAAAACCCGGGTAGAGGCTGCCGGCTGGGCTCCCTGGTTGGGGACCTGTACTGAATCCCAGGAGCCCTTCCTCAGCCTCATTCCCCCACTTTCTCTGGAGGCTCCCCTCCCTCTTTTTTTTTTTTTTTTTTTAATTATTTAGTTGTAGATGGGCACCATAATTTTTATTCTGGACACCACAGTTTTATTTTATTAATTGATTTTTATGTAGTGCTGAGGATTGAACCCAGGGCCTCACATGTGCTAGGCAAGTGCTCTAATGCTGAGCCACAACCCCAGCCCAAATTTAGAATGAGATATTTTTTTTCGGGGGGGGGGGGTGCTGGGGATTGAACCCAGGGCCTTGTGCATGCGAGGCAAGCACTCTACCAACTGAGCTCTGTCCCCAGTCCCTCTCTCCCTGTCTTGACTCTCTTCCCACCTCTCTGACACCCCCAGATTCTCCTCTGCTCCCCCTCCTGCTCCTTGGGCCTTCCACAGTGCTCAGCCCTCTGCTCACCTCTCAAAGTGGGGGTGACTCCCAGCTCTCCAGGGCCATCCTAGAGACGACATTCCATCCCCAGCTCCCTCCTTAGACCCCTCCCCAGGGCCCATCCTCAGGGGAGGGGCTCTCAGGGACCCTCGGAAACTTCACAGACTCCTCCCAGAGCCCATTCAGGTTCCCAGGGCTGGGCCACTGGCTCCATTTCACCTAAAATCCTGATATCAAAATGTCCTTCCTCGGCCCTGCTCTTGGACGGCTGCTCATCCTCTGGGAGGGAGGAGCCCCCCTCAGCCAGCATGGAGGGCCTTCTGCAGCCCGGGCTCAGCCAGCCTTGTGCCTACTCCCTGGGTAGACCCTCTTTTCCGTCAAGCTGGACCATCCAGGCCCAGTCCTGTGCCCACACTTTGCTTCTAGGTTTTTGCTCAAGCAGTGCCTTTTGATCACTAGCTAAGTACCGAGGACCTACTGTGTGCAAGACACTGTCCATGGTGCTGGGGTGTAAGGGGTGTCCAGAAGACTCACACTCTGTAAAGTCCCCTGGGGTCTCTATGCTTCTGCCCCTCTCCTCCCTTAGGTCTGGGCCTCTCAAGTCTCAGCGACTAACGTCTCCCCTGCTTCCCCAATTGACACTGGAACATATCTGCACGTCTTGCTTTGAGTCTGAATTTTTTTTTTTTTTTCAGGTACCGGAGATTGGACCTATGGCCTGAAACATGCTCGGCAAGTCCTCTAGGTCCCCAGCCCTTTTTATACCCTGTTAAGACACAGTCTCTAAGTTGCCCAGGCTCATCTCAAACTTTTGATCCTCCTGCCTCGGTCTCCCAAGTGGCTGGCTGAGTGTTCTTTTAGATGAAGATTTTCTTTTTTAATTATGAAAGTAATACACACTCTTGGAATATACAGAAAAGAAAGAAGCAAAAGGTGTTATATAACCGAAGGACACTGAGGAGCTTCCTTATTAATAAGCAGCCTCAGCCAGTCCCCGGGCCTACGTTTCCTCACAGAAGAGGCGCCTTGATTCCCCACGGGAGACACCAGAATTGAATGGAGTTCTTTTCTGGAAGCAAGTAGAGTTTTCCAGGGGTGAGGAATAGCGAGGAGAGAACTGAAGAGACGTGAGATCTGAACTGGAAAATGAGAACAGGGGATGCATAGCAGGAAGCCAAAAGTCCCAAAGACCAACAGAGCAGATTAAAGTGGCAAATGGGCCTTTTTCCCTGCTTACTACGTCTGAGGGAACTTGAGCAAGCCCCTGGAACTTTCTGCGAGGCTAGATTTTGTCGAGTGCAGGTATCACCATACATCCCCCCTCAAGGAGCCATGGGGGCTCCAAATACCTTAAAAGTCCTTTGTAAAGTGGCATCTAGGGCAAAGGTATGGGATTGCTGCTGTCCAGGCACAAGCCTCTCGTCTGTGTCCTGCATCCCTGTCTGGGTACAGAGGGTCTTGGAGATAAGGATCATAGTTATTCACAATTCTCTCAGGGTTTCCCCAGTGCACAACACTGAGCAGGGTGGGAAGACAAATACACTTATTATACACCCACTGTATGTCAGACACTCTGCTTGGGCCTCACACAAGAAACTTTGAGCTCATGGCCATCCTTTACAGAGATGGGAGAAATCAAGACTCACAAAGATGACTTGATGGGCTGGGGATGTGGCTCAAGCGGTAGCGCGCTCGCCTGGCATGTGTGCGGCCTGGGTTCGATCCTCAGCACCACATACAAACAAGGATGTTGTGTCTGCCGAAAACTGAAAAATAAATATTAAAAAAAACAAAACAAAACAAAGATGACTTGACATTGCCAAGTAGTGACAGACCCTGGATGCAGACCCTGAGGAATGAATGAAGTGAAATGGGGCAATGGTCAGCATGACCCAAAGCTGATCTATGGTGAATGTTGACCTTGACCCAGCTCAGAGGCCCTGGCAGCACCATTGTCTCTCTTAGGGTCTCAGGAATCTCTAAGCAGCCCCCTAATACAGGAGGTGTGAAGAGCAGACTCCAGGGCCCTGGTGGGACATGTGGACAGGCCTTACCGTGGGCTGTCCAGCTTGGCCACCTTGCTCCAGAAGCTCCAGCCTCTCCCCAGGGTGCAGGAGGGGGGCCTTCTGGCCTAGTTTCTTACCAGCCTGCTCCAGGATGGCAGCATCCCAGCTCTGCTATAAATAGCATTTCTCCTGGGCTCCAGACGGCCAGTTGGCAAACACTGTAATTTGCTGAAAAGTTTGGAATGTGTCTAAAAATGAAGAAGGCAAGTGAGACCAGCCTTGAGGGGGAGCGGCTGGAGTATCCATTTCAGAGGAGGGCTGAGCCTCTCCGCGGAGCCTTGCCAGTGTCTTTACAAGGATGCTGCAGGCGAGGCATGGGGAGGGGGACAAACAGGAGTTAGGAAGTAAATATTATCATTTCCACCCACAGTGGCCACCTCCTGCATGGCCTCGCCTCTGACCCTCCTGTCCTAAGGAGAAGGGGCTGCCACTGCTCAGCCCTTCCAAATAGATAAGTTGGAGAGGACATGGTGGGGACATGGATAGGGAAAGCTCAAGGAAACTCCTGAAAAAAATTTCATCCAGTGGCTGGGGATGTGGCTCAAGCGGTAGTGCGCTCTCCTGGTATGCGTGCGACCCGGGTTCGATCCTCAGCACCACATACCAACAAAGATGTTGTGTCCGCCGAGAACTGAAAAATAAATATTAAAAATTCTCTCTCTCTCCTCTCCTCCTCTCACTCTCTCTTTAAAAAAAAAATTATAAAAAAAAAATTTCATCCAGTCCTTGTTATTTGCAAATGAGGGGGTGATTCAACAAAGCAAGTTGAAGCAGAACCAAGTTTCAGCAGAGGCCCCCCCAGTCCCAGTTTGGTGCCAAGTGTTGGACCCCTGGCCTCCTTCGAGGCTCCAAATCCCTGCGGAGAAAGGGAAGGGTCCTGTGGCTCTCTGGTCATGCCGAAGGTTGACACTGGACTAATTCTGTGCTTTTCTGTTGTTCTGGGCTGATGTCACTTCACTCCAGGGAGGCACAGCCACTGTGATTCATCTTGACGAGTAATTGAGGCTCGGAGTTTGAGACTTGTTCTCACCCCTAAAGCCAGAGAAAGGCTTTGCCTAGAACCCTAACCCCACACGGCATCAGGGCTTTCCTACCGTCAGGTAGAACTCACAGCCTCAAAGTTCATTGATCTTCTGGGCTTTGGGTCGTCCCCCAGAACATGGGAAACTGCCATAGACTGAGGCTCGGAACCTCAAGGTGGGGCTCCACATCCAGTCCCATGTCCCTGTGTGACTTTGGGCAAGCCGCTGAACTAGGGTTTAATCGTCTGTAATACTGAAATAACGACAAACGCTTCTATTTGCCAGCATCATGACCACGTGCTAGACACACATTTGTTCTCCCTCCTTGTAACAACTGTATGAGCAAGACATTCTTGTCCCATCTTACATATGAAGAAATTGAGGCACAGAGTTTAGGTAACTTGTCCAAGATCACACCATTTTTCTAAAAATTTTGAGATCCACTGTGCCAGATGCTCTGAAATTCCTTTCAAATGCAATAATTCTGCCTTTTTTTTGGTTCCAAACATGATAGTAACTAGTAATAGTTCAATGGCAGCTCTTGGCTCTTGATTGCAGAAAGATTTTGTTTAGGGGCCAGAAGCAGATTGGGAGCTGGGAAAATTTACATCTGGAGAGAGCCTGCACCTGAAAAGGAGCCAGGACACCACCATCCTAGTCCACTAGTGAAGGTCAATTCTCTCTGCAGAAGGCACCTGGCTCCTTGCAGGGTCACCTGATGAGAACTGTGGTTGAACAGCGACTTCTCGTGGTTATTTGTAGAACTGCACCCCATCGGAGTTCAGGACCTACTTTCCAGAGAGGATCAAGAAGACAATGAAAGGGAGAAGAGAATTGAGGTGTTATAGACTTGGATGCTCACCTAACTTACGTGTGAAGTTTAAAAACCACACAGATGCCAGGGCCTTACCATGGACCTAGAGGGGCAGAGTCTCAATGGCAGGAGACCTGTGTTTCTTAGGTACAAATGATTCTGGTACAGCCTGGCTGAGAACCCCAAAATTTAGAAGACTTTTAAGGGGCACTGGAGTGTTGATGAGAAGAACTCGATTGCAGCATCACCGACTGTCGAAGCTTCTAGAACTTTCTAAGCAGTTGACAAAACTAGATCCTGTCAGCATCAACTGCACTGGGCTTTATTAAGAAATAAAACAGGGGCTGGGGATGTGGCTCAAGCGGTAGCGCGCTCGCCTAGCATGCGTGCGGCCCGGGTTCGATCCTCAGCAGCACCACATACCAACAAAGATGTTGTGTCCGCCAAGAACTAAGAAAAAATAAATAAATGTTAAAATTCTCTCTCTCTCTCTGTCCCCCTCTGTCTCTCACTCTCTCTTTAAAAAAAAAAAAAAAAAAAAAAAAAAAAAAAAAAAAAAAAAAAAAAAAAAAAAAAAAAAAGAAATAAAACAGCAGCAGCTAAAAGAACAGAAGCAAACAAACAAACAAACAAAAACTATTACTATGGAAATGGAATCCATTATTTTGAGAAATGCTAGTGTAGTTCAGTCCATGAGTAGAAGGTACAGAAGTGTCACTCTTCTTTGTCTTCTTCCTTTCTTTCTTTTTCTTTCCTCTTTCTTTTTCCTTTAATGCAGTGGTTCTCCACTGGGGGCAGTTCCTCCCCGGGGGGGCCTTTGGTAATGTCTGGAAACAACTTATAGTTGTCACAACTGGACGGTATTACAGGCATCTAGTGAGCAGATGCCAGGGATGCTGCCTCGAAACATTCTTCAATGCAGAGTACGACCCCCCACAACGAGGAATTATCTGATCCAAAATGTCAATAATGCTGAGGTTCAGAGACCCTCTTTTAATAAACACAAAGGACTCCCATTTTCAGGTCCCCAAGGGAATGGACTGATTTCTTCATCCTCTCTACTGGGACCCAGAGAAGGACAGGTTCTTAGTATACATTGAATGACAGAGTACAGCCACAGGGAAAGTATCTGATGGCGATATCTGAGAACCTTCTTCACCATGCACAGTCCTGGATACATTTGAAATGGCACTGACTGCTCAATGCAGAAAAATCTTGTTTGCCAGCTTGACAGTGCCCAACGCCATCCCACACCTCTGACAAGATAGGAGAGAGTGGAGTGATAAAGAGGTTCAGATCCTGATAGAAAGGGTTAAATATCAGCTTCCCTGAGCTGAGTTATCTTGGGCCAGTCACACAACTTCTCTGGGCCTTAGTTTCTGCCTCTGCAAAGTGAGACTAGTATACCTCCTCACAGGTTGTTGTGAAGGTTAAAGAGCATTGTGTGTGTAGCTTAGCCTAGAGCCTGGCCCTGTCAGTTCTCATTAAATGTTAGCAATCCAGATCTGTGAGTCTTTTTTGTTGGGGGGTCGGGTACCAGGGATTGAACTCAGGGCCACTCCACCACTGAGCCACATCCCCAGCCCTTTTTGGTATTTTGTTTAGAGACAGGGTCTCGCTGAGTTGCTTAGTGCCTTGCTTTTGCTGAGGCTGGCTGTGAACTTGTGATCTTCCTGCCTCAGCCTCCCGAGCTGCTGGGATTACAGGCGTGCATCACTGAGCCCACCTGGGATCTAGGATTCTTAACCTTGATTGTCAACTTGATTGGATTGAGACACACCTACGAGATTAGTAAAGCACACTTTTGGGTGTATCCAGAGACTTTTGACCTGTGGGACAGCAAATTTAGAGGGGAGACTCAACTTGAATGTGAGCAGCACTACCCAATAGGCTAGAGGAACAAAAAGAGGAAGACGCCTGCTAGTGGTGTAAGCTTGAGTCCCCTTACACAGGTGTGACTTTTGCTGCTGCCACCGCCTATGGACATCAGACTCCGACTTCTTTGGCCTTTCAATGTGGACTCACAAAGCAATTCTTTGGGCGCTTCCAGGCCTTCAGCCTCAGACCAGGGCTGCATTATTGGGTCTTTTTTTTTTTTTTTGTACCAGGGATTGAACCCAGGGCATTTAACTACTGAGTCACACCCCCAGCCCTTTTATTTATTTATTTTTTTGTTTGTTTGTTTTTGTGACAGTGTCTCACTAAGTTGCTCAGGACCTCACTAAGTTGCTGAGGTTGACGTTGAACATGTGGTCCTCCTGCCTCAGCCTCCTGAATCACTGGGATTATAGGTGTGCATCACCACTCCTGGCTTTTCCTTCTTATTCTGAGGTTTCCAGCTTCTTGGATTGAGCAGTTACTGGTTCCCTTGGCTCTCCATCATGCAGATGGACACGGTAAGACTATCCAGCTTCTGATTATATAAACCAATGTGTGGTGTGTGTGTGTGTGTGTGTGTGTGTGTGTCCTCTAGAGAACCCTAATATAAATTTTTGTACCAGGAGTGGGGTCTGGCCAATTCCTGAGAATCCCTCAAGGCATCTTTTCTATTGTCCTGATGCAAAGTTCTTGGCTTCTTTTTAAAGATGCTAATTTCCTCAGCAACCACAACTTCCTTAGCCCCAATTTTACATGCACTTTTCTGGCCAAACTGCAAGTTTTCCCAATCTTTCTGCTCTTCATTTCCAATCTTTCCACTCTTGCTTCTGGTTCTCACTGTAAAACTGGCTGAGAATATCCAGTAATACCCATCCTACCACCTGAATACCATATAGCCTTGAAATTTCCTCTACTGGATTAATTAAGCCATCACCTTTAAATTTAGCATCACTTAAAATCTCAGGATACTGACAAAAGGTAAACAAGTTCTTTGCCAGAATGTAACATAGATGGCCTCTAGTCCAGTTCCCAATAGGGTCCTCATTCCCATTTGAAAACTCATGAGCACAGTCTTTACTGTCTGTATTCCTATCAGCATTCTGGCCTTCTGAGCTCCTACCAGAATTGCCCATGAATCTCCACTTACAATAATCTAAGGTGTCTCTAGCCTGCATCTTCAGACTTCCCCAAACCCTCCCACAAATCTATTCCAAAGGCTGCTAACCACCTGGTCAGATATAGTCAAAGTGATGCCCCCCAATCCTTGTATCAATGTTCTGTGTTAGTCAGTTTTTCATTACTGTGACATAATTAATACACAAGGGTTAAAAAAAAAGAGAAAAGATTTATTTTGGCCCATGGTTTCAAATGTCTCAGTCCATAGTCATTTTCCCCCCATCACCTTTCAATAATGCCATCAAATTATGAATCCATTAATAGATTAATCTACTGGTGAGGTCAAAATCCTCATGGTCCAATCATTTCCCCAAAACCAGATCTCTGAACATTGCTGCATTGATAGCCAAACCATCAACACATGAACCTTCAGAGGACATCCAGATCCAAACCAATAGTGTCATTCTTTCTGATATCTAGACTTGCTTATGTTTGGCCACTGCCTGAGACAAGCTATCACCTCCATTGGATGTGAACATGAAGCTTCTCTAATGAATCTTCTAGACCCACTGACACAGATGCTCTGAGGGAGGGGTCTGGGAATCAATATTTGTAATAAACTGTGATTCTTACAATTGGGCAAATTTGAGAAATGTGGCTTTAGTAGAAAGACATTGGAGTTAAGCTTCCTGGGTTCAAATCCAGGCTCTGCTATTTACTGACTGGGTGACCTTAGGCAAATTACCTCTCTGTACCTCTGTTTCCCCACCTGTTAAGAACCTCCTGGCATCTAGTAGGATTCAATAAGTGACAACCCCTCCCTTTCTCTGGGTCTGACCGTTTGTGACTTTCACCTTCATCCTTCACACAAGGCATCTCCTGGTTCTGGCATTTCTGTCTGATTCACCTTTAGTCCTCACAGGTCCTTTCTCACCTACTGGCCTCCTAAGGGAGGCCTCCCTCAATCTTGTCCCCACCCTGTCAGAAAGTCCTTCAAAGAGTAGCAATGACAGAACCCACATTGAGGTCTATAGTTTTCAAAGCACTTTGCTTGTTCTTTGCCTTATTGATTTTTCCCAATTATCCTGCAGCATGGTCATGATCTCCCTGAAACAAATAAGCATGAACCTGGGGCTCAAGGAACCGTGACTGTCCCAAGTCTCAAAGCAAGTAAGCTGTACACCCAGCCCCATGACCAGTGGCATCTCTGGGCACCTGCCACAGTCCCTAGCCGGATTCTCACCCTGCCCTTCCCTTGCTTAGGAAGCTATTGTGACTCCCATTACCCAAGTCCAAGTGCCAAGGCCTGGTGTCAAAGCCCACCACAGCTTGGAACCACTCTCCCTCCTGGCACTTCCTGCATGTCCCTGCCTTTCCAGGCCACCTAGCTGGGCTCCCCTCCGGCTCTCTCCTCCTCCCTGCTGGGATCCATTCTGCTTTCCTCCACAGAAGAGAGGACACTGGGAGGAACACAGGCATCCTCTGCCCGGACTCACCTTCCTGACACCCCCTAAACCCTGTACCTGGCCTCACTCCTCAGCTTCTACCTTCTTCCTCTTTCAGGAAGCCTCTCTGCTCTTATTTGAGGACCTGTTGCTCAGCCAGGAAGTTACAACCTCCGGTTGCCCCCTTTCTGGTCCCCACTCCTCATGGATACACTAGCTTCTGAATGGGGTGGGGCGGGGTGAGAAGAGTGCTGTCATCCGGCTATGCCAGAGCCCACTGTGAATCCGTGCTCAGAAAAGGGGCAGCTGACAGACCCCCTCCCTCCTGCCACCCTAAGTACTGGGAGTAGATGCAAAAGTCACCACTGGCTACTGCGACTTCCAGGGACATTTCTCACTACAAAGTGACATAAGGGTCTGCTTCTGGGCTCTTCCCCATGGCTAGTGATCTCCCTGGGAAAACTGTCAATGCCCTGGCAGCCCACACTGTGGCCCCTTTGGCTCCTCAGTGTTAGGCACCCAGGCGTGGGTGGGGCCGCTGGCTGGCTCTGTGGTGCTCTAAAGCTGAGCGTCATAGACTCGATGTCACTTGGGTCTGTCTCCATCTGTCATTGTGAACTCTATCTGTAAGCAGTGGCCTCAGTGGCTGTGACACGGAAGTGAAATAACCAGAGCCAGTTTGGGGTCAGGAGGGATTTCCAAGGTTGATGTAAAATAAAAACCCCAACTCCTAATTCCCATCCCTAAAAGATGCCCACATCCCAGTGGGGGGGCTGAGGTCAGGGAGGGGGTCCTCTCACAGCACGGGACAAATAGTTTTATCCACGTGTCATAGGCGAGAAAACGGAGGCCCCAAGAGACCATGCTGGAATTAATAAGAGGTTATCTCTGCATTTACTGTCTGAACTTGGCCTTGAAGCCAATGGTTCTTAGCCTGGTGGCAAAGTAGAATTATGGAGGACCTCCAAGTCCCAAGCTGCATTCAGATCAATTGAATTGGACCTCTGAGGATGAGACCCTGGCAACAGTTGTTTTAGGGTTTCCTGGTGGTCCTGGTGCAACCAAGGGGGACAACAGAGACTAATAGCTGGGACACACTTCACAATCTGACCCGTTGTGCCATTGTGCAGCTCCTTATTCATGCTGAGCCTCCATCCTTGTCTATAAAATGGGAACAGCAGCTGGGCGTGATGGTGCACCTGTAATCCCAGCTACTCAGGAGGCTGAGGCAGGAGGGTCGTGAGTTCAAAGCCAGCCTCAGCAAAAAGCAAGGAGCTAAGCAATTCAGTGAGACCCTGTCTCCAAATAAAATACAAAAAGGCTGGGGATGTGGCTCAGTGGTCGAGTGCCCCTGCTGAGTTCAATCCCTGGTACAAAAAAAAAAAAAAAAAATGTGTTGAAAGAATGAATTGCACTGTCCCAGGTGCAATGGTCAGCCACTAATAAAATGTTTCAGGTATTGCCCGTGTTGCTGTGTTTGTGGTTCGGAACCTTCTTGCCTGAACTGCTTGCCTCTCAAGCTGCTTGCAAGCCTAGCCAGGCCCTCCCAAAGCCAAACCGACTGTTCCTTCCCATGAGAAACACCCTGCGTCCCTGTTTCTCAGGCCACTTCGTTCCACCGGCTCCCCCTGAACACACAGTGCCCAAGCCCCAGCAGGAAAAGGTGGCAAAGTTTCAAGATTTCATTTGGAATTCTTTTCAGATGAAATGTCAGAAATATTAGAGAGGCAGAGTAATAAATCTGATCCTAATATAGCATAGAGCTTATTAATGAAGAATAAATCACCCAGGGAAACCTCCCCGGAGTGCTTCGCCCGGGGCCTGTGGGGGAGATGGCATATTTATGTGCAACTAGATCAGGTCTTTTACTTTCTCAGATATATAGCCAAGGCAGATTTGTCAGGGCAGTAGCCTTAACATCAACCAATTATATTTTTTCTAGTATAAATTAATCTGTTCTGTAGAAATTTCTTAAGCATTTATTAGATTAGGATCACATCCAAAATGTAGAAGATTAACACACACACACACACACACACACACACACACACACACCATTGTGAGACTTGGGGAGGCCCCAAAATGGGTAATAACCACCTGTTCCCACCCCAAGATATTCTCCCATTGAAAAAAAAAATCAGAGTGATGACATTGGAGAGAACAAACTTGTTACACAGGTGGAGAAACCAAGGCTCAGAGAGGAGACATGCCTTACTTGAGGTCACATATTGCCAAGGTTGATGTAAAATAAAAACCTCAAGTCTTTATTCCTATCCCTAAAAGATTCCCACAACCCAGCTGAGTGTAGTGGTGCACACCTTAATCCTAGCGGCTCAAGAGGCTGAGGCAGGAGGATTGCAAGTTCAAAGCTAGCCTCAGCAATAGCGAGACACTGAGCAACTCAGTGAGACCCTGTCTCTAAATAAAATGCAAAAACAAGGCTGGGGATGTGGCTCAATGGGTGAATGACCCTGAGTTCAATCCCCAGTACCAAACAAAAAGATGCCCACATCCTAATTCCCCAATCAACCTGTTAACCTTATATGACTAAAGGGACTTTCCAGATATGATTAAATTAAGACTATTAAGGTGTGGAGATTATTCTGGGCTCTCTGGATGGGTCCAAAATAATCCAAAGGATCCATAAGGACAGAGGGAGGCAAGAGAGTTGAAGAAGGGGGGTATGATGGTGGGACGTGAGGCTGTGAGCCAAGGAACGAGGCAGTCTTTGGAATCTGGAAAAGGCAGGGAAACAGATTCGCCCCTATAGCTTCTAGAAGGAACACAGCCTGCTGACACCTTACTTTCAAAACTTCTTACCTCCAGAATCCTAAAATATTAAATGTCTTGTTTTAAGCCAATTTGTAATCATTTGTTATAGCAGCAGTAGGAAACTGATACAGTGTTGGAGAGAAAAGCTTTGTCATAGGAGTCTACACCTGGTAGTGTAGAGTGCTAGAGAGGGATCTCAACCCTGAGGGTCACCTCATATCACCCCTGGCATCAGGTGGCTCCTCCTGTCCAGAGGTTTCAAGGTCATCACCCTGCCTGCCTTTACCTGGTTGGTGACTTTATTACCCTTTAGTACTAAGCTGCATGGGGGTTTCCTTGGTCCCTCAGACCCCTTCAGCTTTCTGTAACCTGACCCACCTCAGTTTTAGGCAAGGAATCCCTCCCCATCTGCAAGGGGTTTTCACTATCCCCCCCCCACAACACCCACCTCTCTCAAACACTTTCTCAATCTGAGCAGCTAAGGAAACAGTGACCTTGGGCATTTCCCCTGCAGCCCCTCCTTGGGTCTCAGTCACCACAGCATCACCTCAGAAGCCTCAGGAGCCTCCCACTTCTCATCTGTGCTGTGGGGGCTTCTCCAGTGTGCAGATTCCCCTCTCCATTCCTGAGCACCCAGGGTCAGAGCCACGGTGCAGACTGTGCTCCAGAGAACACCCAGGGAACAGACTCAAATGCAGCGGGGAGGAGGTGGAAGCTTGGAAAGAGGCTGGCGGTGGCTGGAGTCCAGCCCTTCTCGGTGCCTGGCCACTGGCCTGGCTGGGGGCTTATTCCCCACACCCCTTTCCCCATAAATACCACCTTGCCAAAGCAGATCTCCCGGGTGGGCCCAGGAATCCGCAATTGAACATACTCCCAGATACGTCTGATTACACAAAGATCATGCCATAGAAAGCGAGTGGCTCTGAAATCAGAACACCCTGGGTGGGATTCCTAGCTCTCCCCAACCCCTAGCTGTGAGAACATGACCTCTCCAGGCCCCAGCCCTCTCTTCCATAAAGTTGGGGAGTGAGGTCAGATATGCATGTGATGGGAATTAGAGGTTTAGCATATAGAGCATAGCACACAGGGAGAGGCTGTGGGTGCCCAGCCCACACCTTCCAGGGCCCTACCGTCCTGGAGCTACATGGACCCAGCTTCTGACTACCTGCAACAGCTGAAAGTGCCAGAGAACTCATGTCTCCCCCTCCTTCGGCAGCCTCAATCAACAGCCTTTGGGTGGAGTAGCTCGGAGGCATGAATTTCAAACTGGCTCCCCAAGTTTCCCGTCCCCTGCAGGGTGAACCTTCCCTTCCTGACTTACTTCCCCACACTTTTAGTGGATTTTGTGAACATCTGTAAAATTAACAATTTGCCCTGGAATCTCCTTCACAGGTCAGCTTCTGGGGGACCCCAGGCTGAGATAAGCCAGAGCACAGGATCTGGTAGCCAGGAAGTGAGTCCTTTTCTCTCTCCTGTTTGACTTTCAAGTAGAGAACAAGTTGACCCAGACCAGACAACGCTACCACAGGACTTTGGGTAGTGCTGTGACTTGGAGTGGTAGATGTATGGCCATTGCTATCCAGGGACTCGCAGAAATGGCACCCTACCTAAATGGAAAAATGTCCTTGTGGTCCCAGGGCAGCCAACTCCTTCCCTTGTCTAGATCTCCAATATCTGCTAATGGTGGTGGGTTGATGGGAGATATGTCCCATCTCTAGCCAGGCACGGTGGCACATGCCTATAATCCCAATGGCTTGAGAGGCTGAGGCAGGAGGATCAGGAGTTCAAAGCCAGCCTCAGCAAGGGCAAGGCACTAAGCAACTCAGTGAGATCCTCTCTCTAAATACAATACAAAATAGGGCTGGGATGTGGCTCAGTGGTCGAGTACCCCTGAGTTCAATCCCTGGTACAAAAAAAAAAAAAAAAAGAATCCCATCTCCCCTAAAGTCTGAAATTGCCCCAAACACTACCCGCTTTCCCCACCTCCTTTTCCCAGTTTTTAAGCACAAAGCAAGAAGCTCTCACCCCATCCTTTAAAAGACCCCATCTGTGGGCCTTGAAACACCAAGCCAAGCCCCAGCCCCAGCTGTCTGGACCCTGGCCACATGAATTCTAGCCCCCAGGGGCATTGAAGTCACCTCCGAGAGAAATCTCTATGATTTCATCTTCTATTTAATCTTTATTTCTCCTCATACTTTTTAGAACTTCAAATAATTTCTCGTTTGTAGTAACTAGGAAGCCATAAATCGCCCCTTTATGTCTAAAGAAAATCAATTGTTATTTGACATTTTACCTTAATATTCCCGACTTCCTTCAACTGTAATAAAGCTTCCATCTGCCTTTTATTTTACAGGCAATTAGTAAGTCACCTTTTTAAAATTTCTCTACATTTTCCATCAAATGAATTCTAGGATGGAAAGGGGAGCGCTGTTTTATGGGGCTGAACTCACTGAGGAGAGGGGATTTATCTGTAGCCTTGGAGGTACCAACACTCATTAATGGGTTTTATTGATTCAGGGGCTTTTTAACCCTTAGCAATAATACAGGTGTCACCTGCCTGTGGCAGTTGGGAGGGGGTGGGGATGCTGGGAGAGGTGGGGAGAAGCCAGACCCAAGCAAGGAAACGTGACCATTAGTGGCTCAGCCACACATCCAGGGTAGATTTCAGCCCAGACTCCCTCTTTTTTCCTGGAGAGAATGTTCTGGATTTGGAAGTTTCTTTACCCCAAGTTACCACAGGGGAGTTACCACCCTCCCATCACACACACACTTCATGGGATCAAAAGAAAGAGGCCTGGGGCCTTTTTAAAATATTTATTTCTTAGTTTCAGGTGGACACAATATCTTTATTTTACATTTATGTGGTGCTGAGGATCGAACCCAGGGCCTCCTGCATGCTAGGCGAGTGCTCTTCCACTGAGCCTTCTCTGGCACTTTTAGCCCTGGCTCTTGGGCAGGTTGTTGAAGGAATCTCTGAGGCTCAGTTTCCTCAGTTGTGGAGTGGAGAGAAGAATCTGCTCTAAGGTCACCTCCCAGGGCTGCTGAGGTTGCCCACAGGTCACATCTGAGAGAATTCTGGAAGACAATGTGGAGTGTTAAGAAACTACACAAAGAACCAAGAGGATCTACGACCAAAAGCAGGACCCTCAGGCCCAAACTCCAGCTCGAATTTTCTTTGCCCTTCCAGAACTCATCCTCATCTGTTCTGCCCTGCATTGCCAGAGCCTGGGACCCCGTTCTTGTTCAGATAGAGGGGCTGGAAGCTCAAGACCTGTCAAGAGACAAGGGTCCAGTAGCTGAAGACAGGGTCCAAGGAAAGCATGAATAAGATGGCAAACGTCTCTCCGTGGATGATACAATTAGATGAGGACAGTCAACATTACTGGTGGCATCCAGGTGGCAGGTATATGGATGTCTCCTGTAATTCTTTCCACACTGCCAAATGCTTGGAATTTTTCATTAGAAGGCTGGAGGGGAAGGGAAAAAGGCCCGGTCAGGGGCAAATGCCCCCAGGGGGAGTGTCTGTGTGTGATGGGAGGAGAGAATGGAGGTAAGAGAGGAGGGGCCCTCTGAGCCAGACGAATCTGCTGGTGAGATTCGTCTAGTGTTATTTGCAGACATGGTCCAAAATGAAAATTTAGGGTCCCTTCATAAATGATTGAGAATACAACAGAAGAGCATTAAACTGAGCACCTTTCTGAGCTCAGAACCCTGGGCGGCTGCACAGATCACCTATCCATGAAGCCAACCCTGTCTGCTTGGATGAGAGGTCCCTTCTCACCTAACTCTTCATTTCTGATTGTAGAAGATCAATTCTCTGACACAAGTGAACAATAAGTGAGTAGGCTGGCGTCTTTTCTAGTAATAATGAGAGTTAATGCTCATGTCGCCCCCACCATGTGCCAGGCCTGGACTCAGCACTTGACATTTATTCACTCGTCAAACCCTTTCCATGAGACAGGACTGTTATTGCTCCTATTTCACAGATGAAGAGACTGAGATACTGAGAAGTAATTTGCCTAAGGTCTCAGAGATAGTAAACGGCAGCAGAGAGAAGTTTTGGTCCCAAGGAGTCTGGCTCCAGAGTCAAGCTTTTAACCACTGTTGTCTCTCGGAGACAGTGACAGCCTCCTGAATGGAATTTGTGCTTGTCCCAGGAGGGCAACCTTCATCACATGTCTGTCTCAGTATTTCTCAACTACAAGGTCGCCACGCAGCTACTATGAAGTAAGCCCCAAGCATCATATTACTAGATACAAAGAACCAATGTGTCTGTGGATAATTAAGCTTTTTTTAAAAAAGAGGGCACATTCAAGTAGTTTCCTCATACTCATTTGTATGGCAGCTGGCTTTCCTGGCAGCAGAAGGCTGCAGGAACAGCTAGCAACAGAGTCATCTCCTGCAAGGTCCCTTTGGTGGATTCCGGGGACCCTCCACAAATATCATTGCAAGGTGCATCAGGGCCAGAGCAGCAAGAACTGCAGTGGTTTTACGTCTTGTGTTTTGTTTTGTTTTGGTACCAGGGATTGAACCCAGGGGTGCTTAATCACTGAGCCACATCCCCAGACCATTTTTTGTTTTGAGACAGGGTCTCACTAAGTTGCTCAGGGTCTCATTAAATTGCTGAGGCTGGCCCTGAACCTGCGATCATCCTGCCTCAGCCTCCCAAGTTGCTGGGATTACAGGCTTGTGCTGCCAATGCAGTTTTAACCTTATTAACATGGGTTTAACCGAGTGCTGAACCCTGGAACACATTTGCCTTTTATTTCACGGGCTCCTCTCATTGCAACTGCCCCAGAGACAACGAGGACACCTGGTGGCCAGTCGAGGAATTGCAAGTCTAGTGTCCTGAAGAGCGGGGCCATACAGGAATTTCCTACCTGCAGTCAGAGAGAAGTTATATCCTCATCTCCATGAACAGTCTCCCCTAATCCCACATCCCTCAGTCTGGAAATGCCCCAACCACTACCTTCTCTACCTCCATCTTCCTTTCCTAGTTCCTCAAGCGCAAAGCCAACAGCTGTTTTCTGCTCTTTAGAAACTCCTTGCCTCTGAGTCTGGAAGCCACCAGGCTTAAGGGGTCCTATGTGCAGTCATATCAAGTGGCAGGAGATGAGTCAGGAGGAGCCCAAGGGGAAAGGGGGACCTTGGCAATGGATAGTACCAGTGGGGGAGTCAATAGAGGAAAGGCATCCCAGGAAGAGGGGACAGAATTTGAGCCAAGCCTTATAAAAAAAGAACACCAGGATGCACTCTAAGACGATTCCATTCTACCCTCCCAAACAACTTAGATATGATTGCTCATGTTTTCTAATATGAAGAAATGAAGATTCTAGGAAATGAACTTACCTGCCCAAAGTAATCAGATAGGTAAGTGGCAGGGCCAGCTTTTTGATGGGAGTTGAGGAGGATTTGAGCCAGTAGAGATCAGGAGAATTCTAGATCACCCAAAAGAGACAATAAATATGCAGGGTGGATTCAAGTGCCCTCAGCCTTGGCACTGATGCATGCCTGGTCCTCAGGGCCTGGTCCTCAGGGCCACGAACAGCAGGGATGAGCCTGTTCCCTCCAAAGTAACTGGCACTGTCTGGGCTACACTCCATGCAGTCTAGAGGGCCGGAAAGATGGAGATTTACGACGGCCATGGCCTTCATGACTTAATGGTCAGGAGTTGAGCTATTTCATCTCATCAGACAGTTTTGCTTAGAAATAGCCACATAGCTTCATTCCAGGATGGCTCTCAGTCATGAGGGGGTGACCTGCATATCTCCTAAATCATATTAATACCCAGGGCAGCAGGTCTATGCTTCCTTCCCTCTGCAGTGTCTTTAGCCATTTGCCTTTTTTTCTCTGTAGAAAAGTCTTTCCTGGGCCAGCAATGCAGATGACTGCAGAGAAGTGTCAGGAAGGCCATTTTGATGTAGCCCAACTTGAGGCCATTTGCCCACCAATACAGAGGGGAACAGCAAGGAGATGCAAATCAGGGCAGTCTCAATATCTGCCCCCGCCCCTCTTCCCTCTCCCTCTTTCCCCTCCCTACTCTCCCAGAACCTCCTGGGGTGGGACTGCTTGCTGAGTCTTTCAGGCCTATGGTGGGGCTCCTTCCTCCCCAGGGACTCAGATCTTGCCTAAAACACTCTGGAGGACTTGTTTGTTTGTTTTGGTACCAGGGATTGAACTCAGAGGCACTGAGCCACATCCCCAGCCCTATTTTGTATCTTATTTAGAGACAGGGTCTCACTGAGTTGCTTAGCACCTTGCTTTTGCTGAGGCTGGCTTTGAACTCCCAATCCTCCTGTCTCAGCCGGGATTACAGGTGTGCACCACTGTGCCCAGTTAGGAGGATTTGAATGAGGTGGGCATCAATATTCTCTGGGTCTCCTGAGGGAGCCTTCTTCCCAAGTAGAAGAGTGGGACTTTCTCTTCATGCTTTCCTGGGTGTCCAGGAGCTAGCCCTTCTATTAGGTGGGATCTAGGGGTCCTGAAATATCGTGGGTAGGCTGTGTGATGGGGACAGAGCAGAATGAACCCATCCTGGGGGCAGACTGGATGATCTAATGGTAGGACCCTGGGCATAGGCCATGGGTAGTCTCAGTCATGGTCACTGGCTGGTGTGTCTTCACTGGTCCTTCTCACTGTCCACTTACCCGCCCTTTCTGCAGACCCCTTTCCCAGGCCTGATCCCTAAGTCTAGGACACTATCAGTACACCCTTACTTACTCCTCATTCTCCCCTGGGGTCCCAGTCCACACCCTCTTGCCCCTCCACAGGGGAAAACAAACAAACAAGAATAACAAAACCTTTCACTTTTCTTTGGTGCTGTTGTCTTATTGAATGAGAATTTTAAAAAAGAAAAGATAGTAAAATGACCTGGCAGTTAGGATAATGGGCCCCATTCAACCACACCTGGAGGCTAACTGGTTGACTATTAATGAGCACAAGGCCTCTTTCAAATGTAAAAGACCCTGAGGCTCTCCCTTGGGATCTCCTCCAGCCAACTCCTTTGTCTCAGTGGTGGAAAACAAGGTGGGGATGAACCCAGATGGGAAGGAAGACTTGGTACTTTTTCAATGCCTGTTTAACATACATTTTGCTCCATGCTCTACCCAGAACCACAAATAAACTCCTAAGCTGGCACACCAGAATGGGGTTTTCTGCTCTCAGGCCCCCTCCTGCATGGTGGGAGTTCTATCCTCACTTAAATAAATCCTCCTCCGTTTACTCTTTCCTCCTGTGATTGTCTGTGGATTTTGTTCTTCAAAATTTGTGAGTCCACAACCCAGAGAAATTGGTGAAGCTCAAAACTCCAGTTCCGTTATGACCTGTTCAAAGCCAAATTCCAAATAATCAGAAAAAGAATCCTCAAACCTTCCCAGAAGCAGATCCTCTTGTCTCCTGCCCTGTTGGAGTCCCGCATTCTCCTGGCCTCAACCTTTAGTATAGGCAATATAAATAAAATGATGCATTTCTAATGAAGTAAACAGAAGACAATTAAACGGACCACTTTCCAACAAAACAACCATGTCTTCCCGACAGCCCTCACGGGGTATCAGTAACCGGCCAGCTAATGAGGTTATCATTTTACCTTTGTAAGGGACGCCTCTTAGAACTCACCCTGGAGCCACCACCCCAAGAGATGGATATTAATAATGACAGCTACCATTAAAAACACCTATGTGTGCTGGGTGTCTTTCCCAGGTTATTCTACGTAATCCTTACACCGAGCCCGAAAAGTAGGCACCACACAAGTAGGGCTCTGAGGTTAATTAGCTTTCCCAAGGTAAGCAGCTAAAAAAGTGGCAAGACGGTGCGGTGCTTTGGATGGCTCCTCACTGCCGCAGAACGCCAGGGAGCTTGGCGCGGATTATCTGGGGGCTCGCATGCAAGCGAGGCGCGGTGGGACTGTCATCCTGACATCGGCCGGCAGGGGGCGCGAGCGCCTCGCTGAGGTCGTGGCAGCCGGTAGGGCCCGAGACTAGCGGCTAGTACATGCAGCGGCTAGTACAAGAAGGGGCTCAAACACTCTCCATAGGGCTTTCTGACTTCCCCGGTTTCAACCCCCACCCCCACATTGACCCTTGACCCCCTGTAGACTTGTGCCTTCCTCCAAGGGGTCAGGCTCTGGTGAAAGTTCAAGGTGAAATGTCATAATAGTCAAGTTCCTGCTGCTTTCCTGCTGTAAGCAAGATTCCCTTGTGTCCCCTCTGAGGCTCAGAGACCTATGGCTGTCCATGCAGAGGTGGTCTCCAGGTGTGATGGGGATCTCTGGGGGATTTGCATCTTTCTAAAGGAGTTCATTATGGCAGATGTTCCAGAGTTTCAGGACTCAGCAAAGTCCCTCCTGGTCCTACTGCTGTCCTTGCAACTGGCCACTTCCAGGCCTGGCTATCTGTCCCTGTGTTGAAGAATTTGCACTGTGAATCCCTCCTTAACCCAGGAGGTTGTTAAAAGCTGTGGTCTCAAGCAGCACTGCCACTGTCCCAAGGACCCAGATTTTCCTCTGGAGGAGGGTACTTCTGGGGGTCAGATTTCTGGGACTTCATTCCCTTCCAGTCCCACTTTGTTCCTCTTAGAACAAGGCTCCGTTTCCAGGAACCAGGTTTGATGGCTGTGGCAGAGGGGAGGACATGGAACTTTTGGCTCAGGAAATTCACAGCAATGTCTCTTTAGGGAAGAGAGAAGAAAGCTGAGGAGGAGACTGAGAGGCCATACAGAGCTGGAAGTGATTGGAGGCCTCACCTCTGCGTGGGCACCACCCAACCAATCATGTACTGGTAATGTCCGTTTGACCTTCTGGTTGTTCTCCCTCAGTGCAGGAAACTTCCAGGCTTCAGGGGGCTCCCTGATAACCACAGTCAGTCACACAGCTAGTAAGGTCAAAGCCAGGCCTTGAAGCTTTGGGTTCTTAAGTCAAGAAAGAAAGAAGGAAGAAGGGAGATAGTGAAAAAAGGAGAGCAATGTCTTAGAGGCCAGAGACGCACTGGCCACCAGTGCCTGGGGAGCAGGCCACTCTGTCCTCCAGCTCTTCCTTCTGCTCCGAGATTATATTTCTATACAATTCCAGTGACCTTCATAATGACAACACTGAGGGCACCCAGGCCTGCCTGGTCTAATCACAGAGCACCCTCTCCCATGAATTTATGAGACCTCACATCCAGGGTGCTCAGTGGCAGCAATTCAAAGCAAATCTCAGAGACCTATGGAACCTATAGCCTCTGCGGCAAGATTCCCAGGGGAGCTTTATAAGGATTCAGAAGGTTCCAGGCTTCTGCAGACTCTCCTGAGCCTCTTGCCCCCCTCTGCCTTCCTCTCCCAGCCCACAGCAACCCACCCCAGGGATTTCTCTCCCCATGTCCCCAGCCACTTCCCTCCTAGCCCAACCTGCAGTCACCCATTTCCCTGTGCAAAGTTCATCTCCCCCTGCCCCCAACAACTGCAGCAGCATGGGTGCAGCTGCTTTGCTGCTTTCTGCATTCTAGCTCTGAGGTCCTTCCAGCATTCCCTCTCCTTACTTTCCTCCAGAAACTTCCCCTCTTGCCAAACTGCTTCTGTTCCTCATTGCTCTGACTTCAGAATTCTCCTACACATTCTGGCTCTGTTCTTTTCTATCCCCTGTGCATGCATGCGGGTGTGCATGGCGGGCGGGGGGGGGGGGGGCACATGCGCATGCGCACTTTTCCTCCTCCTAGTGCCTTCTGAATCTTAGCCCTTCTTCAGGACCCTGCTCCAGTTCATTCTCCCTGGACCTGCCCAGGCCAGCCCTGCAGAGAAACCCCACAGAACTGCAGCCCCTGTGTCCACACCTTCCCCCATAATCATTCTCCTCCTGAAAAGCCAGCTGGGCTCCGAAGAAGTCCCCAGGCACTCCTGAGCCCGGGGCTTCTCTGATCTCCTAGATAGCCACCTGTGCAATGCCTGATTGTGGGTTGACAAGTGATTTTCATATTTGCAGTAGTGTCTTCTACAAGCAGCCCACGGAGAATGAGGTTAGTTCTGAGAGGATTCCACTGATCCATGTTGGACAAGCCTGCTTGAAAGAGTCTATTGCAGGAGAGGCAGGCCCGGCCACTCCCACTCAAGTCTAGAAGTCAGCCCTGGCCTGCTGGGCAATTTGTCCTTCCTTGTGATCCCCTACCCTTATCCAATCCCAGCAGCAACTTGGGATCTCTGTCTGTAGTTGGTGAGTCCACTGTCTTCCTGGACCATTCTCTGAACTGTGAACTCTTTGAGGGTTGCACCTTTACCCACTCATCCTACCATACCCACAGGGACAAGCTGGGGACTGTGACACATCAGTTTGGTCCCCACGTGTGTGCACCAACTTCACTAATAGTGGTATTAGCAAACTTACCTGGGTGGGGTTTAGGGACTCACCCAGGGTCACCCTGCCAGAAAGTGGCTCAATGAAGGTTCAAACCCAAATTAGTAAGATGGATGAATCCCTTGGTCCATCTAGAAAGCCAGCTGCGTGTCATGCTTAACTCATAGAAGAGGTACACAATAAAATATCCACAGAAGTGAATCCACCTGGGAGCAAAGACTATAAGAATCATCAGGAGACTTGAAATGGAGCACTAGGGAGCCCCAGGGTTCCTTGCACATGCAGGCCAAGTGGAGGGCTGAGCCAGACACATCCCTCTGGTTTTAGCCCAAAGGGACACATTTCAAAATAGCTTCCCAGAGGCTCACATTTTATCTTTAACTGCCATCCAGTTCCGGGAGATCTGGGGCCTGGGGAAGAGTCAGCTGGGTAACGGTCCCTGTCTAATTCCTCATGTTCTCATCTGAGTTTCAGCCAGGGACCTGTGGCCAAGTATGCTACAGGTTGGGAGGACACCCCTTCTCCACAAACACCAGCTGGGGAGCAGCTCTCCTCTCCCATCAGAGGCACATTTTTTTTTTTGAGAGAGAGAGAATTTTAATATTTATTTTTTAGTTCTCGGCGGACACAACATCTTCGTTGGTATGTGGTGCTGAGGATCCAACCCGGGGCCGCACGCATGCCAGGCGAGCGTGCTACCGCTTGAGCCACATCCCCAACCCCAGAGGCACATTTTTAATAGTCCTGACAGCGTGGAGAAGAGGGGACACCTCAGTGACTTCCCAGGCAGAAATGAACAAGTCCCTAAAGAGTGGGTGTCAATGCTAATGAATCTGACAGACTAGTTTAGGTGATGCCGTGAGACTTCCAGGCACAGATGGGTGAAACTCTGCTCAGGGCCTGAGGACTCTGCCCAGGGGACGATGCCTGTGAAATGTGGGGAGAATTGTTAACATGGCTCTGTCTGTAGCCACTTGCTCATGGGATAATTAAGCACATTTTTGAAAATAAGCACATTAAAAAATAACCTTCAAAATTGTAGATAGTTGGTGAGACTGGCCTTGAACTTGTGATCCTCCTGCCTCATCCTCCAGAGTTGCTGGGTTGATAGGCCTGTGCCATCAAGCTCAGCTTGTTATCCCCATTTAACAGGCAAAAACCTGAACTTGATAGGCTAAATTGCAAAGCCAAGGTCAAGTGGCTTCAGAGCCAGACTATGCGTATGATTCAGACCTAGTTGTCTCAGGTCTGGCATCCTGCCCCCACTTGCCTTGACATGTTAACTTCCTGACTGGTGATTGGCTGCTTGGTCCTTTCAGTGAATTGAGTTGGGCTCTGAGAATTCCACCCCCCAACACAGGGAGTTCAGCACATGCTGGCTCTCATAGCATGATGGTTATATGTGGCTCCTGCTGCCCAGGCCTGCCTGCCCCTAACTATTCCCACCTCCACAATCCCCCAAGCCACATCCCTGTTCCTTCATCCCATGCCTGACATTGAGAAGTGGCTGTAGGATGAAGGAATGAGGTGTCAGAGAATCTCAGACTTTCAGCATTAGGGCTCCTTATCCAAGCCAAACCTGTACTCAGCAAAGACATCTAACCAAAACCTCCTCCATCCCACAAGTCTTTGGGCTGTCACCAGGGAATTTGAAGGAAGGATGCAGCTGCCTTTGCTGGTCCATCTGAAAAAAAGCAGAGATCACTCCCAGCACTTTTGGTCACACTGAAGCATTTTACAGTAGGAAGGGTATATTATCATTCTCATCTCAAACCCAGGCCATGAACTCCAGGAAACCCAGATTCTTTTTCCTATTCTAGAGATGTCCATCTGTAGTCAGGAGCAGTGTAATCCCAGCAACTCAGGAGGCTGAGGCAGGAGGATCTTGAGTTAAAAGCCAGCCTCAGCAGATTAGCAAGGCACTTAGCAACTCAGCAAGTGTAGCTAAGTGGTTAAACATCCCTGGGTTCTATTCCTGGTGCCAAAGGAAAAAAAAAAAAAGAAAAAGAAAGAAAGAAAGAAAAGAAAAGAAACAGATGCCCATTTATGCTAGGCTAGGTCCTGTTCCAGGTTCTTTCTTGGGCCCATGTGGGTGAATGAGGCAGATACAGACCCTGATAGCAGCTGCCTTACAGTCTGCTACTGGAAGGGGACATCACAGAGTTATAGCAGGGACAGCTATCTAGCCCACAGCACTTTCACATTTCTTCCACTTAAAATTTAGAAAATGGAATTTCAGGGCAGATGTGCCTGGGGCTATTTTGGAGGAGTGTGATTCAGAAACCTGCAGGTGACTCTCTAACTTCCCAGGCACGTGTATGCAGCTTGAGCCATAGGGGCCACAGACACTTCACACCTCCATCCATTGGCCACAGTTCTCGTTCTATGATCAAAAGTGTGTCCTCAAGCTCAGGAGAGGTAGAAACTCTGGCCGGGGCCCATGGCAGACCTGTTGCAGTTCTGGATTTCACCGCAAGGTGGCGTCCCTCATCTCACCACCTGGTTCACAACGCTAAAATATTCCAGCTGAACCCAGAAATCAGGTTTTCTCCCTCTTTCTCCAGAGTAAGTGAGAGTTCCTACAGAGATTCCCTTTGACCAGGGCATCAGATGCTCTGAATATCCAAGAACTGGAAAGTTAACTGTTTTGGGTGTCAAAAATGAGAGGTGTGATGTGGGTTAACTGATAAGAGGAGCTGAATGCCATTGCTGTTTGAAAATGTAAACACATGTTGAGATCTCAAAAAGAACCCATAGCTGAGCCATGACTATAGGGGTGTGTGTGGGTGGGTGTGTGCGCTCTTGCCCCTGCGTTGGTATTTCTATTCAGATGACAGAAATTCTGCAGAATGGAAGAGCAGGTCCGTGCAGTAGCATGTCTAAGAGCATTTGCCATGGATGCACAAGTGTGCTGGTGCATTGAACCTATCCGTATTTGATTTTGTGTAGCGTGTGGCCCACACATATGGACTCTACACAGGCCCTGTCGGAATCTGGGGAGATGTGCGCAGGTGAACTTGTGTGTGCGCATGCGCCCCTGTGCACTGCCGCTCTAGGGCTTGGGCAGGGTCAACTTGTTCCCTTTTCTTGATATTCTACCTCTCCGGACACAAAGTCCTTCTAGGCTGCTGTTGTCCTCGGCAAACCTTGCACCTTCCTCTCTCCTCAGCTGAGTGTGCCTTAGGGGAGATTGTTTATTTCTTCAATTAAAACAAGAAAGACCCTAGGAGGCTGCGCACACTCGAAATAACGATATTTTAAAAAGCTCTGACATTCATGAAATCATAAACCAGTGGTGGTGCTCCAGCTGCCCCCAGGCTCTTCCCTGCGCTGAACTAAGGATTCCCTCCTGCAGAACTTGGACAGTTCCACCACTGAGGCTGGGAGATCTGACCTCTCTGTAGCCAGAAAGGCTCTGTGTGTCCATTGTATGCATAAACGTCTGTCAATCTTAGTTCCCCTGGGTCTTCTTCTGCCTCAGTGTGATATTTTTTTAAAAAGCTAAGAGCCGGATGTAGGGGCACTTGCCTGTAATTGCAGTGGCTGGGGAGGCAGGAAGATCGAAAGTTCAAAGCCAGCCTCAGCAATGGCAAGGCACTAAGCAACACAGTGAGACCCTGTATCTAAATAAAATACAAAAATAGGGCTGTGGATGTGGCTCAGTGGTTAAGTGCCCCTGAGTTCAATTTCCTAGTGAGAGAGAGAGAGAGAGAAGAAAAGAAAGAGACTAAGAATCAAGAAACCCAAATTCTAGCAACCCTGTGTGAACTTGGAAAAGGCCCCTACCCTCTTTGGGCCTCAGATTTCTCTGTGGCCAAATGAAATTGGTGCACACTATGACCTTGTGAGACCTGAGGTTCTCTGATATGTAGAACCTTGCACAGTGAATACAGAAGGAGTTAGCATTATTCCCACTTTACAGAAGATACAGAAGTTCATTGAGGTTAACTGAAAAAGCAGAGATCACTCCCAGCACTTTTGGTCACACTGAAGCATTTTACAGTAGGAAGGGTACTAAGTACTAAGTACTGTTTTTCCCATACTACTACCTTGAAATGTGCAAAGATAGAGCAGCGAGGAACATGGACTCATGCTCACCACTCCATTCTATGGGCCTCTAGAGCACCCCAAAAGCTAGGAGGGGAGAAATGAGAGTTCCTCACAGCCCTACATGGTAATGATCCATGTTCATGATGTCACCCGCAGGCATTACATTCCCCCTAAGGCCTTCAGAATCATCAAAGAAAGATTAAACCTTGCCTAGAATCATTGCTCTTTGAAATACCTTCTATTTTATTCTCCTGCTTGGAAAATTGATAACCTATGGATTTTCAATTAACTTTAAGTTACAAAGAATATTCAGTTTACCCAAGTGTCTCATTCATTTATAGTTCCCTGTGAGAAGGGGTTTATTATCCAGCTCAGGCCATAGCCCCCAAGGAGCCTGGCATTTTTATGGCATGACAGAGTTTGGAGATGGAAAAGCCCTACCTCTGTAATTGAAGGTCCTGGCCCCAGATCTTTCTAAGGCTGGGACTTTGGCAAGTCACTTTGCCTCTTGGAGCCTCCATGTCCTCACCAGTAAGAGAGTGGATTAATGTCAGCTGCGCTCCCTCTGAGTCATTTCCAGAATCAAGTAGATTAAGAATGTGTTTGTAAATGTCACGTCTATGCAAACCAGAGCTGCTCAGAAAGCACTTGAAACTGCTTGGTAAGACTCCTGGCTCAGCCAGCAAAATTGTTCGTTTAGGCAAAGAGCACCAAACAGGCTCCTGAGCCTATAGAGTTCCCAAGACTGACCTGCCCATGTTGGGTGCCAGGCCTCCCTGGACCTCAGCTTCCTCATCTGTGAATAGGAAGCAGGGAGGCTTGAACCATATCGGAGATTGCCAACTGGCCACGCAAGAATCAAATCATGTCCACAGCTCTCTTTTAATTAATCAGCAATTTTTTAAATTCATTACCAATTTTGAAAACTTGAGAGATTGCCTTCTTAAAAACTCCAAAATTCCTGGGTATAGTGGTGCACACCCGTAATCCCAGCTGCTAGGGACACTGAGACAGGAAGATTGAGAGTTCAAAGCCAGCCTCAGCAATGGCGAGGTACTAGAAACTCAGTGAGACCCTGTCTCTAATAAAATACAAAATAGGGCTGGGGATGTGGCTCAGTAGTTAAGGGTCCCTGGGTTTAATCCCCAGAACCAAAAAAAAAAAAAAAAAAAAAGTCTAAAATTATGACTTCTCTTGGATAATGGAAAGATGTGGTGAAACTCAGCTCATGTTCACACCTGGCAATACTGGGCAATGCCAAATAGCTGTGGGCACCTCCACCTCCCATCTCATCCCAGCGTCTCCCTCCAGGGGGTAGCTATGTTGCCTCGCCTGGCCCCATGTGGGTTCGCAAGCCCCAAAACTTAGTGATCTCTAAATTTTTAGACCTGGAAACATCACAGCTCCTCCAGGGAAGCTGGTCATCCTTCTCCGGGAGGGAGAGGTGACCAGAGAACTGCCTAGGGCCACCTTTCCTACCTAGACCCAGCTGGGGAGGGAATTATTGCTTCAGCAATTCCCAGGCCTGGTGGGCAGTGCGCTGGCCCCCAGAACCCTGGCAGCCAGAGCCCATAACTCACGACTGTGGTTACCCGCATGCTGATTTCTGTTTTAAAAAATACTGCTGGATAAACAGTGAGGGAAACCCGAGCTGTTCCCACACCACATAAATTCCCGGTTCGCTGTCCTATCTGGTTAGTTGGTTTCCCCCAAATAAGGGCACGGCTGCCTCCAGAGCAAGGGCTGGAAAAGCAAGTTCCTGGGAAGTGGGAAGTGGGCGATGAGTCTCCCAGGTGCTCCAGCCCAGTCATGGAGGCCTCCTGCCTTCTCTTTCAGCACTTCCTGTCCAGGGGCACTCACCTTTGCCCTCACTCCCTCCACCTGGGCTGCCCTCCCTCCACCTGCCCTCCTCCCCCAGCTTCTCTCATTCACAGGAGACTTTTCCTGGGGACCCTGAGCTCTTCCAGAAACAAGGAAGTTCACAGCCCAAGTAAGTCTACTCCGTTACCACACCTCCCCCTGGAAGGCCCCTTTGAACTTCCCTTCCAGAACCTTCCGTCAAAAAATAATGCCCTGGCACAAAGGTAAAGCCAGAGCCTTCTCCATTCTGAAGTGCTAGATTAGTATGGCCAATCTTAGGGGAGAGGGTAGAGACACCCAGTTAAATTTGAATTTTAAATAAACAACCATTTTTTTAAGCCACTATATGTCCCAATATACTTTTTTTTTTCATTGTAGATAGACACAATACCTTTATTTTATTTATTTTTATGTGGTGCCTCATACGTGCGAGGCAAGCGCTCTACCACTGAGCCACAATCCCAGTCCCTGTCCCAACATACTTAGGTGGGCACCCTGTATTCTACCTGGTGGCCCTACCTTGAGAACTGGTTCTGGTGGAGAAGGGGAAGAGGGAAGAATTGTTAGGGCCTCCAGTTTCCCAGCCTCCCTTGCAGTTCCACATGGCTGGGTGGAAAGTTCTGGTCAATGGGACTAAAGAGTGATTGTTGAATAGAACTTATAGAAAAGTCTCCTTTGAATGGAGCAGGAAGATGGGAAGAGTCCATCTGTCCTTCTTTCCTGCTTCTTGGAACACGGACATGATAGTTAGGCATAAGGTCGCAAGTGGCTGAGGGGAAATGAGGTAGGTTTCCTGCTGACTTAAAGGACTTGCCAGGCCAGGCCAGACTGTCACCTCTGGACTTCTTTTAAGGGTAAGATAACCAACTGTGTGTGTCCCCTGTTGTTACTCTTGGGTTTTCCTAACTAATCAGTCTTGACTGATGCAAGCTTCCCTGGCCCATCCTTGCCAGGACCTCACCCAACACCTTTGTAAGTCCACCTGCCTCTAACTTCATCAGGCACAGACCCCCTGGGAAGTGTCCATTGGCTGTCACCTGCTGAGTGTTTGAACGTCATCTATACAGTGATTCTCCACTTGACAGTTGAGGAGACTAAGCTTATGTGACTTCCAAAAGCCAGGCCATTCTGCATATTATTGTGTCTTTGGTCAGCTCCAAAGTTTTCAAAAATAGAGAAGTAAGAGAACATTGTCATCTGCAGAGTTTGTCTCCATCAGCACACTGTTTTGGGGGATTTGGGTGGGGGAACCATTATGGGGTCCCTGAGATAGGATGTCTTGGTCCCCTGGTAGGCGTCAATGTGACAACGGTAAGAATGGTTTGCTCATCTTCATCCCATAAACCATAGTGTCTGAGCCTCGTAAAGCCTTTGAGGGCAGTCTGGCAGGCAGTAGTAACCCTGCTGCTGCAAAGCTTTCTGGGAAGCAAAGGTCATTCATCCATATTCCAAATAAATACCTGGCCCAGTAGCAAATATCCTAGTTCACAGCCATTTCCAACATATTCAAAATTTGTCTCCTGTCCCATCTCTCAAGGTTTTGCCAGGGAATAGGTATTTTATCTGATTCACATGTCCTATTGTGTGAGTGGATACTAATTGCTTCATCTTGTCCTCTCTCAGGTGGCATATACATATTTTACAGAGGCCTTCTGGAGGTGTCCTTAAGGCAATGAACTCAAGTATTATCTGCATATGTTTCGACCGTGTATCCAACTGTGTCAAAAGCTTCCACAGATCACCTGGTTCACTTCTCTCAGCAGCTTAATGAGGAAGAAAGAAGCTTATTCCCATTTTACTGATGAGGAAACTGAGGCTCAAGTGACAAAGTGAGTTGACTCGAGTCATTCAGCTTATTAATGGAAGAACTGGCATTTAAACCCATGCCCTCCTGATTCCCAAGAATGTGGTCTTGATCTTTGAGTTATATGGCCATGAAAGAATAAATTTGGGGACTAGGTCGGGTGTCTTCCCCCTCCCTCCATCCAGAAGTAACCCCCTGGGGATCAGCATATTCAAGGAAAGAGAAGGCACAATAGCGGGCCTCATGCCTGGTGCCTGGCCTCAGACAGCAGTTCGGTTGTCCTTGTAGCAGCCCCACAAGGCCCTGCTGTCAACTCCATTTTGCCAGTGAGAAAAGTGAGACTCAGAGAAGAATTGACACTGCCTGAGACCACGCAGTCTATGAAAAACAAGACCCCACCTTGAACCTGCACCTTCTGTCTCCAGGTCCAGACCCTTCCAGAACCCCCTGCATCTCCAAGCCCACATGGGTGCCCGACCCAGCGGGAAGTAGGCCCGGCCATGCCAAGGACACGCCCGCTTGTCATACATGTTGGAGGAAGTTCCAAAAGTTCTTTGGGATCGCTCAGGTGTGGCCAGCCCAGGGCCCTCCTCAGGGTCCCTGCGGACCTCCTCCTGACTTAGGCTTTTCCTGTTCCTCCCCAGGACAAGGACCAGAAGCCGCCTGGCCCCTCCCTTCCTGAAGGTTCTGCTTGGCTGGGAGGCCACAGGGCTTTCTCTACAAACAGCCACTTCCATCCATCTCTGTCTCCGAGGCCCTGGGCCTTGACAGGGCAACGCTGACTTTGAGGAGGTTAAAGGTGCTGGTGCTCGGCCTTCATCTAACAAATGGGTTGCCGCGAGGGGAGGAACTGTTGTTGTTTTTTCCTGGCCTCAGAAGACGGGCCTGTCAGGAAGATGTAGAGGCCGCAGGCCCCCCGGCGGCGCCCTCAGGGGCTGACAGACGCTGGCAGCTGCTGGGGCGCTGGGGTGCCAGGGCCCAGTGCTCCCAGTACAGAGCGCCCTGCCGTGCACCCGCCCCGTGCCCCTCCTGACCTCTCCGCCCACCCCACCGTGACCCCAACCCACCCCTTCCAGGGGCAAAGGGCCAGGCTGGAGGGGCCTCCCTGGCTTGGGGTCCCTGAGCCAGATGCAGAGGTTGGAGCAGGAATCCGGTTACAGCCTGCCAGGCCAGGCCCCAGGAAGATTTTCCTAGGGAAGCTGACAGGCCAGATCCTCCTCACAGCCCCACATGGATTCCTTACAGAGCCCCCAGGACCTCACAAGGCTGTTTTCCTAGAATTTCCTTAGTTTCCCTGGTCCCTCCCATGCGCTCCCTCAGAATCACCCAGGTTTGGTTTTTTTATTTTTCTTTTGTGGTGCTGGGGATTGAACCCAGGGCCTTGTGCATGCAAAGCAAGCACTCTACCAACTGAGCTATATCCCCAGCCCAATCACCCAGGTAATAGGACCTAGATGGTGATAGAAAGGAAGCCCCTTATCCATTGTCCATTCTGCCCTCACATAAGTGGTTTCTTCTGAAATTCACAAGCGCCAGGAGGGTGGCCTTTCTGATAGAGCCCACACTGGCTTCCTGGGTTTGAATCCTGGAGCCTTCTCTTCCCAGATGTGCAACCTGGTTCAGGTGGACAGCATCTCTCTGTAGTTCAGCCTTCTGGGAAAGGGATGATGAGAATAGCCCATGCCTCAGAGGGCTTTGGTGGGGACCCACTGGGGTAATATGGGTAAAATGCTAAGATTAATGGATGAATATTGGCTAGGACTATCACCCCTCATGAGGAAACAAAGAATTAGAGAGGTGGGGTGACTTCTCCCAGGGCACACAGCTGGAAGTGGCAAATAGCAAATTGGACTTGGACTTATCTTATCTCAAACCCTACATTCCTTCTTCTATATCTGGCCTGCTCTAAACTAGATAGCTGAACACTCAGGAATGACTCTGGAGGAGCTGGGGATATAGCTCAGTTGGTAGAATGCTTGCCTCATATGCACAAGGCAGGGTTCAATCCTCAGCACTGGAAAAAAAAAATGACTTCTAGTCCTGCCATTTTAGTTGATTTTGAGCAACTGAGTCATCTGACTGAGCCTTGGTTTCCTCACCTGCAGAATGAAATCACAATTCATACTTTACCTACAACAGGAGAATTTGGGTCTTAGAGGAGAATTGTGTGGGCAACAGCTAAGCCCTGGGCAGATGAGAAAGATGGGTCCAGTTCGTGGCTATGACCTACCCTCTCCTATTGGTCTATATCACCCTAACTGCTAGTTCCAGAAGACCGGGTATCTTCTCATGAATAGTGTGGATGTGCGCATACCTCACCCCACATCCTTTTGCAGCATTTCCTGTGCCCTGGGATGCACAGCTGACTGGAGTCTAGGTTAAAGACTAGTTGTAGCTTCTGCTCCCTACTCCGGGCCCCCTTGCTCTCTTTCCAGACCTGTCACACAAAGTACTTCCTGCACCTTTCCCCAGAGCGCTGCCTCCAGGCTGCAGAGCTAACGTAAGCCCACTGGCCCTCCTCCGGGGAACCTGGTGTCTTTGAGACAAACCAGGAGAGACATTGCTGTTCAGGTCCATGTCTGTTCTTGCCTCCCTCCTGCTGTTCTGTGCTGTGGAAATGCCCAGGGAAGATGTGCTGTGGCCCCGGCATGTTTGGAACATCATCCTTGGAGAAATTACATTAAACTTCTGAAAAGATCAGCAAGGCATGGCCACGATGTCGGCGGACTGGTGGCCAGTTGAAATGGCCCTTGGGCTGGCCATCCTGCGACAGGCACCAGCCCAGAAGACCTAAGTGACTGTCTGCCAAAGAAAGTCCCCTTCAGGGATTATTTAGGGGGAGAAGCTCCTGAGTCCTGTTTCCATGCTCTGGTTCCATGACCTTTGGCAGTTGAAAAGGGAAGCAGGTGGGGGAGGTTAAGGGACAGGGAGCAGGTGAGAAGGTTAGGAGGACAGGGAGCAGGTGGGGGGAGATCTGGAGAAACTTCAAGGACTTTGTTTAAGAGGCTTGCCTTTGCTATGGAGAAAAATGACCTGGAATCACTCTAGAGAAGAGTGTGGCTAATTGGCATGTAAGTAAGAGGTTAAAAAGTGCAAGAAGAATCAGATGGCCTCTTTTAAAGCTGGTGAGAATGTCACTACGGGCAGGAAGAAATGAATTGGGTTTTTTTTTTTTTTTTGTGTGTGTGTGTGTGTGTGTGTGTGTGTGTGTGTCTTTCTTTATACCACAGACCATAGTGGGCCACTGAGACTTGCAAAAAAGATTTCTTTTAATCCACCTTCCTTTTTGCAAGCAGCGGTAGAAGGGCCTTTAAATCAAATGCAATCACCAAGCTTGTCTCTTGTACTTATTCCCCACTTCACTCCCTGGAATTTGGCATTTGATGGATTCTGGATCTGACTTAAGGCTTTTTCCAAATCCAAGACTTGGGGAATTTTGTTAACAGTGCAATAAAAATAACTTTATAGTGTTACAGGAGGCACACTAAAGACAGCGTGTGTGTGTGTGTGTGTGTGTGTGTGTGTGTGTGTGTGAGCATGCGTGCGTGCGCTGCTCTCTCCTTAAAAAAAAAAATACAGACAATGTTTCTTTAAAAGTCTCCATCTGCAAATCCCATTAGATGTGCATATAAGGTTTCTGATGATTAATAGTTGCCTGCTCGGGTTTTGGTTGGAGGGGACCTTGTGTGAGCGGGTTAACCCCTCCCTCTCCTCTCTCACATTTCACTTCAGAAATTTGTCACTCTCTCCCCACCGCAGGATTTAAAAGTGTGTCTCAGCAGCCCTGGTCCAGCCCTCTGCAGGCATTTGCTTCGGGCTCCAGGACCATCTCCTCCTCGCTGGTGCGTCTGGGCTGGGACAGTGAAAATGTTTAGTGCCATCGGCAACAAATACATGTACAAGGGACCCCGATAGGCAGGCTGGTGTGTCGGTGGGCAGGAAGCAAGCAGTGAAGCCCGACACAGGTGTGCACACACACACGTGTGTGTGTGTGTGTGTGTGTGTCGCTGGCCACATGTGTGTGTAATTTCAGAAGAGACTTTAGTTTTGTTTTTGTTTTGGTTCCTGGAGTGAATTTGCTGTTGAACATTTCCCCTCCTATTGAATTTTGTTTTTGTTTTTGCATTTTTTAAAAAAAAATTTGAATATAAAAAGTGAAAAGAGTCAAACTTTTGAAAGGACTGAGGTGGGCAGCAGACAGCAGATGGATCCCGTGGCCAACAGCTGCATGAGGAGCCCCCACCCCCCTGCCCCTGTCTGGGGCTGTCTTCGAAACCCCCACTCGGAAGGCACGGGGGCCTCAGGGCTACCCCACTACCCGCCAACCCCATTCTCCTTCCACCAGAAACCAGACTTCCCAGCGACAGCCTCAGCTGCCTACCCCGACTTCTCGGCCTCTTGCCTGGCGGCCACCCCACACAGCCTACCCCAAGAGGAGCGCCTCTTCACTGAGCAGCACCCCGCCTTCCCGCAGCCTCCTGACTGGCACTTCCCTGTCTCCGAGGCCCGGCAGAGGCTCAACCTGGGCCCAGCTGGAGGCTCCAGGGAGATGGGAGCCAGCAGCCCAGGCCTGGTAGACACCATGGGAGGCCCAGGCGAGGACTACGGGGTGCTTGGGAGCACGGCCAGTGAGACGGAGAAGAAATCATCCAGACGGAAAAAGGAGAGTTCAGGTAGGTGGCACAGGAGTAGACCATTCTTTTACTGTGTGACACTGAGGAGCTTGCTCGCCCTTTCTGAGCCTAGGAGACCTTATCATGAATTTCAGACAATACCATCTAACCTACCTGAATGCAGGCGACTTGGGGTTTCTTCCATTCTAGCAGTTTGAGGATTCTCTGGAGATGGGGGCTATGTCTGTGTCCCTAGCACTCTTGTTCCTGAAAGGATGTGCCAGCTAGAGAATAAAATGGGTTCAGCCAAGATTTGAAGGACACATGGGATGGTGCCTCTGGGTACAGACTCTCAAGGATCAGAGGGGGGATTTCCTGACCATTCAGCTGAGATCAAAGGTCAGAGGTTTAGGACTGAGGCTGGGACTTTGGGTGGCCCTGCAGAGCCACCCTACACCTCCAGGAAGCTATAGGCAAAGAAGCAGGCCCAGGGCGGGAATCGGAGAGGCAAGAGACAGAGACAGAAAGAGGACTGAGGTTTGGGGCTGATGCCCAGGAGGGATCAGGCTACAGAGCTGGGCTGTGTCCAGGCCAAGGGGACAGCTCAGCATGTCAAGGTCTGGCTGACCTTCAGGGAAGGCAGTGCTGCAGGGCCCTGCTGGGGGAGTGCCAGCCTTGGGAAGAGCTAGGGAGGCAGGCTCCTGAGGGCCCTGCTCTGAGCCTGGGAATTTCGGTAAAGCCCAGCTTGGGGATGGACCCCTGAAGCCTGGAGGATGGCAAAGGCCTTCTCCTCCCTGCTGTGGTTGTCCCTAGCCTCCCCCACAAAGTGCTCCCAGGTTCTCTCACTGCCCTTTCAACTTTTGCCTGGTCCCCCAGCCCCACAGCCCCACCTTGAACAAGGCAGTGTCCCGGCCTCCTGCCCCTGTCGCCTCGCTGCACTCCTTACAGCTTGCTCAGGGGAGACCTGCTGGTCTAAACGCATAAAGGACCTTCCTGGAGCTAAGCAAGAGCAGGCCAGGAAAGGAGCGCAGCGCGCCAACAAGCAAAGGAGCACTCAGAGTGATTTGCTTTATGCAAAGCTTTGGTCCTGGCACAGATTGCCTGAGCTTCTGCCTTTTGCCAAGCATAGTAGGGTGCTCAGATGAATAAAGTGGTCCTGACCTCAAAGAGCTCAAACCTAGAGGAAGATCGACCTATAGAAGCCTGTCAGCAGTGGGATGTGCTCTGATCCAGAGTTCCAAGGTGCAGCGGAATCTTAGCGAGGCCACGGAGCTACACCCAGCCCATTGTATTTTATTTGATCAAATTCATTCATTCATTGTATTTATTATTTATTTATTTTATTTGGGTATTGAAGATTTAACCCAGGGGCTCTTTACCCCTGGACTACATGCCCAGCTCTTTTATTTTATTTTGAGACGTCCTTTCTAAGTTGCCTAGGGCCTTGTTAAGTTGCTGAGGCTGGCCTTGAACTTGCAATCCTCCTGCCTCAGCCTCCCTAAGTAGCTGAGATTACAGGTGTGTGCCACCATGCCTGGCTTGGAACTTGTGATTCTCTTGCCTCAGCCTCCCAAGTAGCTGGGCCTTGTGCATGCAAGGCAAGCACTCTACCAACTGAGCCATATCCTCAGCCCCAGACCTTCTTTTTTTGAGTCCCACAAATATTTACAAAGTCAGGACAGCAGATTTTATTAGTCTCTCGATTTTGTATGTGTGGAAAGAAAAGATAAAGTTTGAAGGGAATCCTGCAAGAATGGGGTCAAAACAGAGTGACCACCTCATCTCAATTTGCCCAGGATTTTTCTAGTGTTTGGATTCAAAGTCCAAAACCCCAGGGAAACCCCAGGGACCCAGGCAAACCAGGAGATTTGGTGACTCTGAATCTCACAGCCTGCAGCAGATTCGAAGCATAATCGTCATTGGGAAATAATAATCGGTCCCCATGCTCGAAGCCCTGTCATGTGCTGACAGTGGGTGACAATAACCACAGCATGACCTCCTGGCTGCTAAATAGAAGGATCCTTTATATCCCCATGGCTAAATCCCCAGAGGCAGAGTTTAACTATTCCTGTCCCTGGATGGTGATCTGCTGAGTTGGGCCACTTTGTGCTTCTGGAGCCCAAGGCATGCTCCGCCACTAGCCACTCGGCTGAGTGCCCAGTAGAAAAGCAAAAAGCGTCCCCCTCCGTGGCGCCTGCTGTGCTGCTCCTCCAGCTCCGCTCACACCCGATGGCTGCAACCAGCCACTTTCCAGGGAACTGAGAGCCAAGGGCACTGGGAAGGATGAGCAAAGCCAAGAGCCTGCTGGGCTCAGGCGAAATCTTTCATCATCTGGAGTTTCAGCACAAGCTGAACGTGCTGTCTTCCTTTTGGCAAGTGCCTGAGGTCACTCCATTACAGAGTAGGCACACGTGCCAACTTCTGACCACCTGAATAGCACGTGGACACCCTCTGCGGACTGTCCTACACTCTTGATAAGGTCAACCTCTTGGTGGGAAGAGGTTCCCACTCAGGAGGGCCCCTGGGCTGTCCCCATGTGGGGTCCCTTCAGGAGCAATGGCAGGATTGCAGCGGCATGCATAGGGCCCAGCTGGCCCAGGTGCTCTCTCTGTTCAGCAGGGAAATATTTATTGCCCAGATGCTAGAGTCTTCATTTGGAATTTAACTGAAGGAGAAGAAGGAGGCAGGAGGGGTCAGCTTCATAAGAGCCCAAGGAAGGGAAAAATAATGAGCAGGACTCAACCAATTCCAGAATATGGAATTCAGCTCAGAAGGGATAAGCCCACAAAGAACCCCCATGCCACCAGGCTGATCTGAGTCCCTGGTAGAGGCTCTCTCTATTTTAAATTTTAATATTTTAGTCATATGGAATTTGTTTTGGAGCTGGGGATGGAACCCAGGGCCTTGTGCCTGCTACACATGAGCTCTACCACTGATTGAGCCACATCCCCTCACTATGGATTTTTGCATTAATTTTGATTTTTTAAAAGCATCTCATTAGCTGGGGAGGTAGCTCAGTGATAAAGTGCTTGCCTAGTCTTTGGAAGGTTCTGGGTTTGATTTCCACCATTGCAAAAAAATTGATGATAATAATTCAAATTATTGTACTGAAACATTATTTGTCTTGATTATTGAGATTTTGGGTGCCCTTTAAATTTATGCTTTGCAAGCTGGGTGCAGTGACACACACCTTAATCCCAGCTGCTTGGGAGGCTGAGACAGGAGGATCGTGAGTTCAAAGCTGGCCTCAGCAATGTCGAGGCACTTAGCAACTCAGTGAGACCCTGTCTCTAAATAAAATACAAAATAGGGCTGGGGGTGTGGCTCAGTGGTTCGATTCCTGGTTTGAACTCAGGGGCACTCAAAAAAAAAAAAAGAAAGAAAGAAAGAAAAAAATTGTGCTCTGCAAGAGTGAGTGCCTCACCCTAGTCCCAGCTGGGCCATCTCTGGAAGGTCAACCAGCATTGACCACAAATACATCTTTCCATAATGTTTCACTGTTGAACTGACAGGTGACAATGTCAGCATCCAACTTTTGGGTGGGAGACTTTGAGAAAATTAACTTCTTGCAGTCTCCACTTCCCCAGCTGTAAAATGGGATTATAACAATTAGCACTTTCCTTTAGAGTCTCTGTGAAGAGTAAATGTGCTGATCCATAAGATTAACACTGCGCCTGAGTCATAGGAAGAGTTTAATGTAAATGTATTAGGCCCATATTTCCTGAATCAGCCTTCAGAATAAGGGGTGCTATACTTACTGGGAGATTGGAATTGAATATCTCAAATACACTATTTCAGAAATTTCTGAGCCTGGGGCATAGACATGGGAACTACTTGCAATTATTTTGCCCTAAAATCCAATTGTCTTCACTTAGGATCTTGGAGCTCAGAGATCTGCCAGAGGGGTTGGGGGAAGGGGACCAAGTTGTACCTGGCAAATGTGTTCCATACTGGCTGGCCCAGGAGGCCCAGTAACTGAAAGTGTTTACAAAAAGAACATTCTCTGCTCTGCCCTCTCCTTCCTCAGCCATCTTCAACTGCTCCCCCTGTGCCCCCTCTGGAAGCTGGCTCTGATTTGCTGCAGTAAATGATCAAAAAAGTGGGGGAGGCGGGAGGGGTCCCTGGCCCTCCCCCACCCCAGGCATTCTGTTGGTTCACAGGAGGATCCAGGCGATGTTATTCCATCAACCACTCCCAACCCGGGGGCCAGTGGGTGTTAAAGACCCCTGCTGACAGGGACAGCTGTGAGGCCACTGTTGTTTTCTCCCAAACTGTCCTTGCTACTGTGGCCGTCTTTTATTTATGGGGATGAGGGATTTCGCAGCGATTTCCTGATGGGGTTCAAGGGAAGGTTGAGTGTGATCAGCCTGGCTGCAGGCGAAGCAGCTCGGCGCCTGCCGCGCTGCGCTGTGGCCACTACTGTAGGCTCTCTTCCCCTCGCGCTCCGCGCTGTCTTCTTCGGACTCCCTCTGTCCCATCCTCTGTCCCATCCTCCTTCAGCTCCAGCTAGTGCGCTCCCCTGGGGCTCCTCTTACCCGATTTCCTTTCTCCAAGACCTGATCTCCACCTGCCCCTGCCCAACTACGGAAACCTGCAAATGTGCCAGAGGTTTAAAGCGGTCCACAAGTTGGTCCCTCTCTCGCGCCCTTCTCCACCCGATCTCCCCCTAGGACGGGCCACCTCCCCACCTCCACCTCCACTCACGGTGTCACAAAGCCACACCTTGTGCTGGCATGGAAAATACATCCTACTTTCCCCTCCTGCCTGACTGCTCTGGCTGTTTGCATTCAAGAGTTCTCCGGCCTGTTGAAATCCTACGTATTCAAAACGCAGCTCAAAATCTACCCTTCCAAGAGTATCCCCCCTTTTAAAAAAAATTATGACTATACGTGTACATAGCATCATAAAAGTGAAAACTATAGTCAAGGGCCGGGCGCAGTGGCTCATGCCTGTAATCCCAGTGGCTCGGGAAGCTGAGACAAGGAGGCAAGAGGATCGCGAGTTCAAAGCCAGCTTCAGCAATGGTGAGGCACTAAGCAATGCAGTGAGACCCTGTCTCCAAATAAAAAAAAATGGGCTGGGGATGTGGCTCAGTGGCCAAGTGCACCTTAGTTTAATCCCTGGTACACCTCCCCCCCAAAAAGGAAAAAGTTTTGGTGAACTATAATTTGCAACTTCATAAAGGAACTCTCCTAAGATTTCTTATCATGTGACATTCTATATTTGAAATCTCCTTTTTTCTTATAATGGTCAAAACAACATAATATAAAATTTGCTATCTTTAACTATTTTGAAATGATACTGTACAGTAATTAAATATAGATACATTGTTGTGTGATAGATTTCTAGAATTGTTGCATTTTTGTGAAAACAAAATTCTAGCCAGGTGTGGTGGCACCTGCCTCTGATCCTAGCAACTCAGGAGGCTGAGGCAGGAGGATTACAAATTCAAGGCCAGCCTGGGTAACATAGTAAGACCCTGTCTCAATATTCAATTAAATTAAAATTTTGCAAGGGTAGGGGATGCAGTTCAGTGGTAGAGTGCTTGCAGAGGATGCACAAGGCCCTGTATTCAATTCCTGTCGTCTCAGCAAAAAAAGAAAAAAACTATATCTGTTGAAAAATCATCATGCTATTTTCTAGAAGGTTGGTTATTTTAGATATCTCATGTAAGTGGAACCATGTAGTATTGGTCTTTTTGTGACTGTCTTATACCATTTATACCCTTGGGTTTTGTCAACATTGTAGCCTGACAGAATCAAACCCAGATCCTCATGCATGCTAGGCAAGTGCTCTACCATTGAGCCACATCCCCAACCCCATACCATATTTCCTTTATCTATTCATCTGTTGATGGATACAACTGACAATTGTTAATAATGCTGAAGTGAACTTGGGTTTGCAAATATCTCTTTGAGCTCATGTTTTCAGTTCTTCAGAGGATATATATGCTTAGAAGTAGAATTTCTAGATTATATGATAATTCTTAATTTTTTTTAAGGAGTCTCCGTGCTGTTTTCCATAGCAGCCTCACTGTTGTATATTCCAAGGGTTCAGATTGCTCTACATCCTGGCCAGCACTTATTCCTTCCTTCCTTCCTTGCCATCCTAACGGTTTAAGGTGATAGCTTATGATTGTTCTGATTTGCATTTCCATTATGATTAGTCACATTGAACACCCTCCAATATCAGTGTTGGCCATTTATGTATCTTCTTTGGAGAAATGTCTATTCAGGTTCTTCATCCATCTTGAATGGATTCTTTGGGGAGGGTTGTATTGAGTTGTAGTTCTTCATATATTCTGAATATTAACCCTTATCAGAAATATAATTTGCAAATATTTTCTCCCACTCCATTGGTTGTTTTCACTCTATTGATTGTTTTCTTTGCCTTGCAGTTTTAAAGTTTAATGCAGTCCTGTTTGTCTATTTTTGCTTTTGTTGCCTGTGCTTTTGCAATCATATCTACAAAAATCATCACCAAATCCAAATCATGAAGCTTTCCCAAAAGAGTTTAGGAGTTTTATATTTGTAGGTCTTTCATTTAGGTCTTCAATCCATCTTGAATTAATTTTGTACAGTGTGAGGTCAGGATCTGGCTTCATACATGTGGGTGTCTAGTTCTCCCAGCACCATCTGTTAAAGATGCTAACCTTGCCATGCAAAGTAGCACATGCCTGTAACCCCAGCAGCTCCAGAGGCTGAGACAGAAGGATAGCCAGTTCAAAGCCAGCCTCAGGAACAGAGAGGCACTTAGCTGCTGAGGGCCATTACCAAGTAGGAATGACGCATCGAAATTTCCTTGCCAAGCGTACCCCATGCTGCTTAGAGGACATTCGATGGGACATTGCATGCATGCTTTAATAAGGTGACCTTGCTCAAGAACCAAGGAGGATCCGGGTTTAGAGCTGATCAGGTTTGAGGAAGTAACCGGCTCCTTGAGTTTAAGGCGTTGCCAGTTTAAGATAATGGGTTTTAGGGAAGTTGGAAGTTGAAGATTATTGCTGGGATTAGGGTGTTCCTGCTGCTTGTTCCTGTTGAGTTCTCGTGAGATTAAAATGGGATTTGGAGATAGCCTCGTGGAGTAGGTGGATTGTGGGGGAGACGGCAGAACGCGATTGCCCCTGGACCTGTGTGGAGGTGGTGTGAGAGCGGGAATAAAGAATTGCTGTTTGGGGCTGGGGATGTGGCTCAAGCGGTAGCGCGCTCGCCTAGCATGCTTGCGGCCCGGGTTCGATCCTCAGCAGCACCACATACCAACAAAGATGTTGTGTCCGCCGAGAACTAAGAAAAAATAAATAAATGTTAAAATTCTCTCTCTCTCTCTCTCTGTCCCCCCCTCTCTCTCTTTAAAAAAAAAAAAAAAAAAAGAATTGCTGTTTGAACCTACAAAGCTGTGTGGTGGCTCGTGATTCTGGTGCCAAGCATTGACCTTGGCACTTAGCAACTCGGTGAGACCCTAAATCTAAATAAAATACAAAATAGGGGATGTAGCTCAGTGGTTGAGTGCCCCTGAGTTCAATCCCTGGTACAAAAAAAAAAAAAAAAAAAAAAGCTATCCTTTTCCCATCGGGTAGCCTTAGTAACTTTGTCAAAGATCATTTGAGGGTTTATTTTTGACCTCTCTATTCTGTTCCATTTGTCTTTGTCTTTATTCCATGGTTCAATTGCTGTAGCTTTGTAATGTTTCAAAATTAGAAAGCATAGGGCTGGGGATGTGGTTCAAGCGGTAGTGTGCTCGCCTGGCATGCGTGGAGCCCGGGTTCGATCCTCAGCACCACATACCAACAAAGATGTTGTGTCTGCTGAAAACTAAAAAATAAATATTAAAATTATCTCTCTCTTTAAAAAAGAAAAAATTGTTTAAAAATTAGGAAGCATGAGGCCTCCAGTTTTGTTTTTCCTTCTCAAATTTGTTTTGGCTATTTAGAGTCCTTTTAGATTCCATATGAATATTAAGATTTTTGTTGAAAAATGTCATTGGGATTTTGATAGGGATTTTATTGAATTTCTAGGGTTTTGTTTGTTTGTTTTGTTTTACTTTGCTTTTGTGATGCTGGGGCTTGAACCCAGGGCCTTACACATTTGAGGAAATGTGGATTGTTTTACTATATTAAGACTTCTGATCCATGAACACAATGTCTTTCCATTTATTTGTGTATTTTTTTTTAAATTTCTTTCAGCAATGTTTTATAGTTTTCTGTATATAGACCTTGGTTAGGTTTGTAAATGGAATTGTTTTCTTTAATTTCCCTTTTGGATTGTTAGTGTATAGAAACACAACTGATTTTTGTGTGTTATTTTATATCTTGCAATTTTGCTAAATTTATTAATTCTAACAGTTCTTTTTTATGTGAAATCTTAGGGTTTTCAGCATATAAGATCATGTCATCTGTGAATAGAGAGATAATTTTATTTCTTCTTTTCATATTTGGATGACTTTTTCTTTTTCTTGCCTAATTGCTCTGGCCAGTACTTCCAGTACTATATTTTTTAATATTTATTTTTTAGTCATAGGTGGACACAATATCTTTATTTTATATTTATGTGGTGCTGAGGATCGAACCCAGTGCCTCATGCATGCCAGGCAAGCACTCTACCTCAGAGCCACAACCCCAGCCCCTTCCAGTACTGTTTTGAATGTATGTGGCAAGAATGAGCATCCTTGCCTTGTTCCAGATCCTAATTTTAGAGTGAAGCTTTCAGTTTTTCACCATTGAGTATGATATTAGCTGTGGGTTTTTCACATATGCTCCTCATTAGGTTGTGGTAATTTCCTGCTGTTCCTAGTTTCCTAAATATGTCAAAATCCTTTCTTGATCTCCATCCCTGCACACATGAATGGTGCCTTGTGTGTACCTCTACAGTGGCATCAAACCCAGTTGACCTTGCATCCAGAGTTATGGATGCACACAACTCCCTGTCCCCTTAAAACTAAAGGGTCTAGAAGATCAGAATGGTATCACATCACCTGTGCCATCTCCCCTAGCTCCTGGTGACACATTTATACACAAGGAATTGCTCATTCAATATCTGGTCAATAGTCTCAATTGCATTTATTTTCTCACTTTCTCTCTGAGAGCAGCTGCACCGCCTGGCATGAGTGTTTCACCCTGAGTCATGTGCTTTTACAGTCTCACTGATGAAAAAGGGTTTCAAAGAGGCAGACTTTAATCATAAACTCAGCCCATGGTCAGAGTGAGTGCTGGGGTCTGGGGTCAGAAAGATGCATAAACATGCAGGCTGGGCTGACTCTTCAGGAATCCCTCATGTGGTGCTGGGGTCAGACGTGGAGATAAATGAGTCCCCTTCTGTCTTCAACATCTCCCCCTTCATGCTGGCTGCATCCCAAATTGCTCATGTTCAAATCCTGGCTAGGCAAAGTGACGTGAGCTAAATTGGAGCCTTTGCTACCTGCCATCAGCCAGGGTGGCCTGGCTTTAAATGCTCTCTGGTCAAGGGTCATTGCAGTGCTGGGCAGGGTGTGGTTGAAGGGTACACAGTGGCTATAGCCCCTCTTTTTTTTTTTTTTTTTTGTACCAGGGATTGAACTCTGAGGCACTCAACCACTAAGCCACAACCCCAGCCCTTTTTGTATTTTATTTTTAGAAACAGGGTCTCACTGAGTTGCTTAGGGCCTCACTAAGTTGCTGAGGCTGGCTTTGAACTCCCAATTCTCCTGCCTCAGCCTCCAGAGACGCTGGGATTATAGGCGTGCACCACCACACCCAACCCAGAAGCCACAGCGAGAAAGAAGCTTAGGGCCTGAGGTGACTAGCTTAGAGGAGAAAATAACTCCACACTTGGCCATCCTTCCTCCTCGCATTCCCTGCCTCCTGGCTAGAGCTCCTGGCCAGAGTCCGAGCTCCTGCTCTGTCTCTGAAAAGCAAAGTTTGGGGCCCAAACAGGACTGAGGCCTTGGCCACATCTGAACTCAGAGGCACCAGCACAAACCCTGGCCTGCTCAGGCCCCTAACCAGCTATGGTCAGGAAGTTCTGGAGAAAGTCTATTTCTGCTGAGGCAGCAGAATCTTGACATCTGTAAGATGGAAAGGTTCAAAGGACCCATGGGCCACGAGAAGGTCAGTGAAGGGACTGCTTCAACTCTGCCCACTGCCCTACCAGATAGGGACTCAGGTTGCCTATTTCTCTGGTTTGAATAAATCAGGAAGGTTGGAGGGATTCTTTCTTCCTGAGAGGCAGGCCTTATGTCCCCTGCAGGCCCCGGAGCCCCCAATGCCCTCTTGGCACACAGAGTTGGGAGTTTCACATCCAACTCCCTGCCTCTGGCCAGGACCCACCCTGTCCTCTTCTATTTCTTGCTTTTCCCTGTTTTCTTTGCACAGTACAGGGGGGCCACATGAGCAGCAGCCCTAGATCCTGAAGCCTCTACTTCCTTTGGTGACAACTGAGGGTGACATCTGGAACTTATAAACATGAACAAAGCCCAGTGCTGCCTGCGCCTCCCCAGCCTCTCTCAAAGGCTGCTCCCCAAGTCTGGGGATGTGGCTAGGGATAAGGTGCTTGCTTGCCTAGTATGCACAAGGCCCTGAGTTCCATTTCCCACATCACCACCACACAACAAAAAAAAACCCACTATCTTCACCTCCTGTTGCCACCACCACCTCTGTTCCCCCTATTCCTGGTTTTTCTGTATTCCACAGTCCCCCCCACTCTCCTCACCACTGCCTAAACTCACAGTTCCACCACATCTGGGACTCTCCAAAACCAGGCCTTCCCATTCAGAAGAATCTACTTCTTTCCCAGAAAACATACCCTGAATTCCCTGTCCCCATTGCTGGGCTCCTCAAAGAGGACCCCTGCCCATATATGCAATTAGGCACTTGCAAGAGAGTGGAAGGGTCTGGCTATTCGGGAAGGGCTGAGTGAGAAAGTCAGGCCAAGCCCAGGAGGTCCCAGATGGGAATATCCAACTGGTCTTGGTCTGGCTCATTTCAGGTCTGGTTTGGTTTTGATGGACTTGGAGCCCTGCTCCTGAAGGTGAAAACAGCAGAGCTAATGATCACCTCCAAGTGTCCCTAGTGTGGCAGCCCAAGAAGCTGCAGACACCATGTTCAGGGGGTTTGCCTCACCTACTGAGGTCATAGCCAAACAGTCCCTTTCTCTCCCTTCCCTGGCAATAGGGATCCAGACCTGGACCCAGACCCAGACCTGGAGTAGACACAGCCTCCATTATCCACCCCTGCCACCTTGCTTTAGGGCAGTGTGATATGTGACTATAGCCCTAGACTTGTCCCAGGAGAATTAGACAAGCCATTTAGCCTCTGGGTCTAATTTCCTTACCTGTTCAATGGGCTAACTGAAATTTAGAACAGAGATTGGGGCCCAAGCAGGTCCTCAGGGGTTCTCCCAGAATAATTACTAGGACAGGGACTGGGGTGTAGCTCAGTAGTAGAGCACTTGCCTAGCATGTGCAAGGCCCTGGGTTCAACCCCCAGAACTGGAAAAAAAGTAATAATAATAATAATAATAATGATTCAATAGGAAGCAGCATGATGGTGTATAAATAGCTACCTATAAGGAAGTACGTAGAATCCAGGCCCAGTAAGCAACTAACTTTCTGTATTCTTAGGCTAGTCCCTTACCTTCTCTGTCTCACCTATAAAATGAACAGGGACAATAAGTCTTCTCTAAAATCCCTTCCAGCTCTACTATTCTGTGATCCTGGAGTAGATATGAAAGTCCAAAAGAAGTTTCTCTATGGGAGAAAGAAATCCACCAGCAACTGCAAAGTGCTATTTGAATCTGGGACATGTGGCTTTCTGTATGGTCTTGGATAGAAATATATGTAAAATAATGCTGTGGAGTGGGGAGTGGGAACACAGGACTCCAGAAAGGCATGTTCCACTCGGCTGATGGAACCTTCCTGCAGCTCTGATAAGGCTGTCTGCTAACTTTAGGAAGGCCTGCCAAACCTGACAGCTACTTATGAAATAATTCGCCTTGGACTATGTAAAAGCTCATGGTGGAAACTGCAATCACACACACATCCTGTTTGCATTTCTTGGGGTACTGTTGACTGTTCCCTCATGGCCCTGCTTGGGGTGGGTGGCTCCTCCCTCCCTAACCACAGAGGCAGCCAGCTGAGGGTTTGCCTCCTCCCTCTGTGATCCTGCCAAAAGCAGTGGCTACCCCTGAGAGAAGCAGGACCAGGAGAACTAATGTGGATGGCCATTCTGTAACTGTGCGTGGGAGTCTGGGCCCCCTGGAAGACTCAAGGAGTGGTGCCAATAGTGTCCAGAATATGCAGATCTGTATTCACAGATGTAGAAAAGAAGTGAAGGGAAAATTGCTGAAAACTCAGACATTGGAAGGGCATCCCTTCCACACAGGGCTGGAGAAGTGGTGCTTTTCAAGCATCTTATTTAAGCTGGTGAATCACATCTCAAACATCACATCCATTAAAATCAGAGTCTCACTGGGCCCAGCACCACGCTAGGGCTGAGTACGTGTTATCCGTCTCATTTTACCTTCTCATTTGCTTTATAATCACAGTGGGTATAGCTATTCTCATTTTGCAAATGAAGAAAGTGGGGCTCAGAGAACCTCAGTGACTTGCCCAAGGTCAGAAAACTCCTCCTTGGAGCCAGCACCTGTGAGTGCAAAGGCCTAGGCTCTCCAATGGGTCCTCAGATGCATCTGTAAATACAGTACCCCTCACTCAGCTCAGGACAGGAAGTTTTGCATGTGGGAGGGAGAGAGAAATTCTCTAGCATATGCCCAATCTTTGGGCTCAGGACTGAGGGAAGGTTGGAGACAGTTTTGTGACTGATCACACAGTAAGAGATGGAAGGGGCCACAGAGTTCATCAAGGCCAGATGTTGTCCAAAGAAAAGGGACAGGGAGAGGAAAAGAGGGTGTCAGGGCTTGTATATTGGAAGGAACTCCAGCTCTCCAGGGGAAAGAGTCCTGTCTGATCTCATGCTTCTACACATGGAGAAATTGGCCCAGAAAGGAGAGGGAGCCTGCCCAACAAAGATGTACTCTACCCAGGGCATGAGTTCCTTACATATAGTAGTATGCACTTGAACTGAGCCCCTGAATTGGCAGACTTGGACACCCCCAGCCAGAAATGGCAAGAAAGTGCTCATGGTTTTCTTTTCCTGTCTTGATAAAAATATTGCCATTTTTAATACTGTTGCAAAACAAGAGAACAATAACTTCCCCCTGAGATTCCCAGCGCCTCCCCATACTTCTGGTGCCTTTATCAATCCTAACAGTGTAAAAGTTTATGCCACTCTGGAAAGTTAATGAAGGACAAGCGTTCTCCCAGAGCATGGGGAGGCATTAGGCCCTGAAGCCCCAGAACCTAAATCAGGACAGGAGACAGGAGAGGAAAGGGGGAGGGCGGGAGTTGGCTTGGTGGGGGTGGCCAGCTGCCCACACAATTGGTCCCAGACCAGCTGCAAAGGGGTCATTTCCCTTTCTTCACTTTTGCTAGGGAGGATTGTGTTCAGGACTTGGGGGGACATGGGAGTTGTTTTCTGGAAGAGCACAAGGCAGCTGTGCACACCTAGGAAGTCCCAAGCAAAGGGGAGGGTGGGTATGGGTGGCAACCTAGGGCCATGCCCCTAAGAGCCCTGGAGGGGGAGGCAAGCAGAGCTGCTATGGTCCCTTTCCCGGACCTGGCCAGGGCCAACCAGAAGATAGAGAATCTGATGCTAAGATTGAGAAAGCTTTGGCTTTAATCAGGTGGATCTGTATTCAAATCTCCCTTCTGTGGCTGAAAGGCTGCTGGGCACACTGGGCAAGCTCCTGGGCCTCTCTGAGGCTGCTTCCTCTGTATAACCACAAATGGTTTAGCATGTGCCAGGTACAGGAGCTACTGGCTAGAAGCAAGAGTGAGGAAAGCATCCCTGGGAAAGAGCTATTAACCAAATGATCAAGGCAAATCCACATAGCCTTGCTAAAAGGGGATAATAATAGCACCTACTCCCAGAGGAGATGTGTGGCAAGGATTAAACAAGTGAGTGTATTTAAGCACAGAGAAGCCTTCAGAAATGCCAGCTCTTATTATACCAGCTTTCCCATGGCAGCTCGTGGAGTGAAAACACTGGAACAATATATTTGTCCAGTAACTTTAGATTTTAAAAGCATTTTCTACACACATTAGCTCATCCAGTCTTCCCAAAATAGCCCTGGGAGGTAGGTGCCTTAATTTCTCCCATTTCTTGTGAGGAGAGCCCGGAGAGGTTAAGTAACTTCCTCAAAGTCTCCAGCAAGAAGACCAGGATTGAAACCTCTGCGCAAGTCCTCTGGACTATTGGCTACCCGCAGCTGTGACAAGGAAAGGCTCTGGGCACTGTGAACCCCGGGACAGGAGGTTGTGGAACTAGACACCAGGAGTCAGGGCGGGGGGGGGGGAGGGGGGGTGTTCCTGGCCTCACTTTAGCGTCCACGGGCCGGGATGTGCCCCGGGGAGGCCGTCCATCCGCTGCCTGATCCTCCCCAGACCGCCGCCAGGACGGGGTGCGGCTCTGGCAGCCGCCAAGGCCGGGGGGCTCCTCGGGGACCCCGGCCCGGAGCTGCGCGTCCTTCCTCTCCGGCCCACGCTCCGGCTTCCGGAGGGGTCTGGCCAGCCTTCTCCGGTCTGGAGCCAGAGGCCTCCGGGCAGGCAGCCCGCGCTGGGGAACTCGCCCCCTCCCCTGTCCCCAGGAGAGCCCTGCAGGCAGCCCCCGCGAATCGGGCGCGGGCACCGGGGGCCAGGGCGCCGTGACACCCACGGGCTAGGCATCTAGACTGCGGGAAGCACCCTCGGGCCATCTCGGGGTTCCCGGGGCGGCCACAGCGGGAGAGGAGCATCGATGGCCCCGCTCCCCTCGGGATTGCAGAGCCGCCCACCCCGCCCCTCTCTCCTGGTGCCCCCGCAGTCGCCCCGGGGGCGGAAGTCGGGGAAACCAAAGTGCAAACGAGTTGAATGGAAAGCATAAGAAAGAACCAGCCAGGCTCAAAGTTCTAATTGGATCTCCCGGTTAATGTGGGGTTTCTACCTCCCCAGGCCCCTCCGCCGTTTGGCAGCTGAGCCCAGAGTGTGGGCGGCTGGCCTGACTTACATCCCGTCTGCATCCTCCGCCCACCACCCAGGTCGGGTTAAACCTGGCCTCCGAGAACAGAGAACCCACCCCTGGCCGCGTAGGCGACGAGGGGACCAGAGACTCGGAGCCGGCAGTGGGTTGGGGCGCAGCTCTCGGTAAAGCCCCTGATTCTGAGCCACAGTCCCCGTGCCTGTAAAAGGAGACCAATGAAGAGAGCGCAGAATATTAGAGCATGGCAGGAATGCTTCTTGCAGCCATTCACGGGCCACGTGGCACGCATTGTTAGTTAATTGTGTGGGTGTGTAGATCTCCTCCCTGTGCCGCTCTGTGTACCACCGTGGAAGTGAAGGTCCAGCCACTAGCTCAAAAGATAAGACACAGCACAGCCCCTTTGATCTGCACAGGACTTTACAGTTTGTAAGTCTTCCTACAAATATTGCGTTTGAACAGTTTGCGAGTCAAACTGCCTGGGTTTCATTCCGGTCTCCATCACTCCCTGGCTGGATAAACTTGATCAATTTGAACTCTGTGCTTAGTTTTCTGGTGTATAAAATATGGCTAATACTAAAATCACCTGGTTGGGCAATTGTGAAGATTAGGGGATTAATGCATGCCAGGTGTTTGGTAGAGTGCCTGGCACAGAGTTTATGTTCCCCTGGCCCTGTTAGCTTTTATGACAGAGTCCCACTGTGTCTAACCAGCCTCCTCCCCAGGGCTCAGATGGCTTTCCAGACTTGGCCCTCTGAGGCTGAGTCAGTAGAGCCAGCCTGTGTGACCAGCTTCCCAGCAATGCTGATGCTGCTGGCTGCCTGAGAAACTTTGGGTAGTGAGGTCTTAGAGCAGAAGTGTGTAAACTTGATCATGCACGAGAAATATCAGGAAGTCTTGTTAAAACAAATGACTGAGTCCCCACCCCACCCCAATTTCTAATCCAATGGGTCTGGGGTGAAGCCCTAGGATTTGCATTTCTAACAAGTTTTCAAGTGAGACTGATGCTGCTGGCCTGACATGCCTTGAGAATTTGTTGTAGAGTATCTGGTACACATACAACAGGCACTAATGTCATGCTAGGGTTGGCTGGGGTCAGAGATCATTAAACAGCCAAGAACAGCTTTACATCCTTTGGAAATAGAAAAGTTGCAGGGCAGGGGTTGGGACTGAGATTGGAAGCCCCCAAAGCTTCCCAATTGTCAGAAGGATACAGCACTAAAAAGAATGAAGGAACGAGGTAACTTCTTTCTCAGCATCCTCCAAAGAAGGTTGCCCAACCTAGCCCCTCAGCTCACATTTGGGGGTCCTTTCTCCCTAGACAATCAAGAGAACCGAGGGAAACCAGAAGGCAGCAGCAAGGCCCGGAAGGAGAGGACAGCCTTCACCAAGGAGCAGCTTCGGGAGCTGGAGGCTGAGTTCGCTCACCATAACTACCTGACCCGGCTCCGCAGATATGAGATCGCGGTAAACCTGGACCTCTCTGAACGACAGGTACAGCCCAGGCAGCCCTACCTTCTCACTGCTCTCTCACCTGCTTCCTTCTCTCCCTTCCCATTACCCCTCCCTGGACTTTGTTTTTCTTTTCCCTCCACCCAACCAGTGGTTCTCAACTGTGTTGTACCTGAGAATCATCCGAGGAGATTTTAATAACACTGATGTTTGGGCTCCACTCTTTGGGATCATTGTAATTGATCTGGGATGGAATCCAGACACCCAGATTTCTCAAATGTCCCCCAGGTGATTCTCTGTACATCTGATCTGCTTATTCCCCAGACTTGAGCAGGTATTGGAATCACCTCGGCACTTGTTCAAATGCAGGTTCCAGAACCCTGGGGTTCTGGAATTTTGCAATAATGATGAGAGGGAATGAGAATCTGCATTTGTGATAAGTTCTGCAGGTCATGAGGATATGCAGTTCATTCCTGGGCACACTTGGAGAAAAACTTCCCTGGCCCTTTGCTGAGGCCTTTCCTCAGAACATCTCACCCTGCTCATACCCATGTTCTGATATAGAATAACACCAACAACATTCTATAACAGTATTTAGTTGACAGAGGACTCTGCCAGAGTGTTAGATTTTGAATCAGAAGATCCTGTCTGTAGATCCTGTCTCTGCCAAGTCCACGACTCTGGGGTCTCCATTTGTTAATTGAGGTCATAATCCTACACTCAGACCAGAAAATGTGCTGATCAGAACTATCTAAACTGAAAAGTGCTCTATAAATGTACCTAAAGATGAGGCTGATGGGGCTGGGGATGTGGCTCAAGCGGTAGCGCGCTTTCCTGACATTCGTGCGGCCCGGGTTCGATCCTCAGCACCACATACAAACAAAGATGTTGTGTCCGCCGAGAACTAAAAAATAAATATTAAAAAAAAAAGAAAAAAGATGAGGCTGATGACCCTCTGCTCCCAGACCTTTGAGGGAGGTGTGTTGGCACAGGAAAGGTGGGACATGTGAAAGAGTGGGGCCCATGCAGAGGTTCCTGCACCTGTCTGGGGCTTCATCTTGAGATACAAGGTGGACCTCTCAGCTGACTGGTATGTTCTCCCTTTAGCCTCAGTTCTTGAGGTCTTGGGAAAATGGGGAGCAGCAAGTGAGGGATTTAAGCTGGGGTCCCTGGAGTTAGTTGTACCCTGGCTATCTTGAGCATCACCATGGGGAGAAAGTCACCTGGGCCCTGGAGTGATCAGTCTCCTTTACTTCCTCCCTCAGGTGAAAGTGTGGTTCCAGAACCGAAGGATGAAGTGGAAGCGTGTGAAAGGGGGTCAGCCTGTCTCTCCCCATGGGCAGGACCCTGAGGATGGGGACTCTGCAGCCTCTCCAAGTTCAGAGTGAGGTTCTCCATGGAGAAAATAAAGACTAAGGACTGAGCCCCTCCCCAACTGCCCCTTCCCTGTCCCACCTTCACCTTTCCCCCTCTGCCCCACAGTTGCCTCTCCATACCTTTCACTGACTCAGAAACGAAGCTGCCCAGGATGCCCCGGCGCTTTGAGTTTCCCAGAAAGTGCTGTCCACATTGCTGGCTTAGCAGCCCCTCCCCAGGGCCCTTTGCTTCCCACACTCTCGTGGAATCATCCAGCGCCAACTGAACTGAATGAGTCTGGAAAGAGCTCCAGGGATGCTGCTTCTCAGGGTCTCTTGGCCGTCACCCACACCTCCTCCTGCCACCTTCCTCCTGCTCGGCCAGGCCTCCTCCAGTTCTGGACACCACCTGGCCTGCAGGGAAAGAAACCTTGGAACCAGCTGGTGACTCATAAAAGCAAATGCTCCAAAAGAAAGGAAATGATGGAGACACACACACATCCTGGCCCACCTTCCCATTTTCCTCTCTGAGCTCTACATCTGAGGCTTTGGGGGTTGTTAGTTGTCCCCAAACCCCAAGGGAAACCAGCACGAGGAGGGCTAAAGACAGCAACCCAGGGACTGCACATCAGTAACCTGTCCCTGTCTCCAAATGTGTTGGCTGTTGAGTGAGCAAATTTATGAGCATTGACTGAAAGAAGGCAGAAAAATAGCCTGGTATAGGTCCTTATGTCCCTGTTCAGGCAGGTTTGATTGGGTGACTGAGAACAAACCCAGGACAGCACCTGCTGCTCAGCTCAATGCAGGAATACAGAGCTGAGGCTCCCGAGCAAAGGTCCCGGGAAGTGCAGCAGCGATTCCTTTTCAATCCACAATTTCCAGATTGAAAACCTCTCCAGATGCTGATACTATTGAGAGCTGGACAGTGGCCCCTATGTCCCAGGGATGGAGTGAAAACATGAGGGCTGCTGGGTGAGGACCTATCAATGTGGAACTCTGGAGTGGAAGGTTCCCTGGCTGCAGCATCTTGTGCTCTCAAAGGGCTGACTGCAAACAGGACAAGGAGACAACCTCTTTTTCCATGGGATGCAATTAAGTCCCTCTTGTGTGTCCCACAAATGCCATAACTTTGGGAAGAATGGCTAGGTTCATGTGTGGGCACTGCTCGGACCTCAGTCACATCTTCTGGGGATGCCACTTTGAGGATTGATGGCCAAGCAGCCCGAGGCGACTGCAGCCTTGGAAAAAGAACACCCCCCCCAACCCCGCCCCTTGATTGGTGCTTAGTCTCTGGATCTCAGCTGGTATTATAGAAGAAGGTCAGAAAGAATTTGGAATTTGGATTTCTGTGTGTAGATTTAATCATTTATGTGTAAAAACAACCCCACCTCCCCACCCCCAGAAAGCACAAAAGCTGTGGAAAATGACTGCCAAATGAGATGGCTGGTTGGAACATGTATAATTCTTTTCTAAAGCATACTTCATTTATTTTCTTAAGATAACATCAAATTAACTGTACAAGGTCAATTCACTTTGTAAGAAATCTCTTGGAGAAATAAAATCAATACAAAAAAAAAAAAAGTTTCCAGGCCCTTTTCTTTGCAGCACTAAGAACCACAGTTCTTGTGTGCAATCTTCTGATTCTCATCGGATGATTTCCCAGACAATGTCTAGGAAAAACAAGAAAAGGAAAGAAATCATTGAATCTACTTTAGGTTCTTCAAAATGTAATCACTGAAAAACAAACTCCAAAAAAAGAACTTTTTGCCCATACAGATGAATTGTGTTCATTTCCCATTTGTAAAAGTTTCACTTTGTTTCCCCAACCTATGACTTATCAAAGAGTCAAAGTTCAATAATCAAAAGATGAACTCTTCTATTAGTAAAGGAATCTTGACCATAAAATAACAATCCCTAGTAAGGTTCTCTCTCTCTCTCTCTCTCTCTCTCTCTCTCTCTCTCTCTCTCTCTCTCTCTTTGTCTCTTGAGATTCCAAGATTGGAGTTTTTTTTTTTTTTTTTTTTTTTGGTTCAGGGTAGAAAATATACATACACCAATAATAATGACATATGGGGAAAAAAGTCCCATATTCTATATCTTTTTAATTAAAGAACAATTTTATCTCACCAGGATATCCACAAAGGACAAATAGGACTGGCTTGGGGGGAGGGAGGGAGCAAGGAGAGGAGACCTGACCAGGATTTTGCATTGAGGTAGCCTAGGTCAGGTATGGTAGGTGGCTGGAAGTGACATCATCAGGACTGGCAGAGTGAAGCCGACTCACAAAAATCAATGTACCAAAGGGAATCTTAGCTCAGTGGGCTAAGGTTTAGGTTCAAAGTCAAGTGACATGAATGTCTTCAGGCAATCCAACACTCCTCCCTACAGGAAACTCAACTCTCATACTTAGGGAGACATCAACTTCTGATTTTCTTTCCATGTCCCAAATGTTCCTTGAAGATCCTTTCTCAATGCCATTGTCCTCACAGCTGGTTCCCAAGCTCTCTTCTTTCTGCCCATCACCTTCCTTACTCTTCATTTCCTCCCTAAATGATCCTATCACCCACAGTTTTTAAATTTTGGTAAAATATACATAACATTATATATTGGTCATTATGTTACTATTCTGACAACTTTTAAGTGTCCAACTTGTTGCATTAAGTACTTTTTATATTGCTGTGTAACCATTGCCTCCATCCATCTTCAGAACTTGGTTATCTTCCCCAGTGAAACTCTGTACCAATTAAACACGAGCCTTACTCCTTTCCCCTCCCCTCTACCCCACGACATTTATAGTATTTACTGTGTTGGGCACCATTTTGTTTTTCTTTTTTTTTTTTTTTTTAAAGAGAGAGGAGAGAGAGAGAATTTTTTTTTTTAATATTTATTTTTTAGTTCTCGGCGGACACAACATCTTTGTTGGTATGTGGTGCTGAGGATCGAACCCGGGTCGCACGCATGCCAGGCAAGCGCACTACCGCTTGAGCCACATCCCCAGCCCCCCTGGGCACCATTTTGAATGCTTTCCATGTATGAACCAAGTTAATTCTATTAACAAACTTAAGAGGTAGTACTATCATTCCCTTTCACAGATTAGGTCCCCCAAACAGAAGTTGTATGAACCCCCAACATTTTATAGCCAATTGTATCATTAGGCCCAATTATTTTCTTTCCTCTCCACTGGGGGAATGTGCCTCCCTGACCATTGCCATATGAAGTATTCACAGCAGTGTGGGGGGGTGCTGTCCTACCTTGTGGATCTGTGTGACTCATTTTGTCCAACAGAATATGAGCAGAAGTGACATATGCACTGTCCAAGTAGAAGCTTTGAGTCACAGGGTGACTCTGCCATCATTCTTTTCCCTTGAATAAACCTGAGGTGGAGGTTCCCCCTTTAGCCTGGGTTCTAGAATGGGAAAGATGTGGGGCAAAGTCACAACTGACTCCATGACCTTCACATTTGTCAGTGAGGATATAAATGCTTGATGTTGTAAGCCACTGGGATCTGAGGTCATGTGTCACTGCTGCACAACCTCATCAAGACTGAGTACTCCAGTGATGAAACCTATGGCTGATCCGGGATCTTTAGGTATTATATATAGTCCATTTCCTAGTGCCCTTTGTCACCTAGATGACTGCGAACACTTCAAACTCAAAATCCTGAACCAGAAACCTCCATCTCCCTCAGCTGGCCTGGCCCCTCTTGCCTATACTCTGATTCTTCTTTGTTAGTTGGCAACACCACAGCCTACCCATTCGCCTATACTGTGCATCTGGGACACACCCTTGGTGCTAATGTCTTTGCTTTTCAGAACAAATCCATGACCAGGTCTTGCTCATTTTACTTGCCACAGAGGTAGTCCTCCCACCCACAACATCCTTTGTCCCCCTTCCACCGCTGCCCTTGTTCAGACTGTCAACTTTTGCATACTCCCTGTCTCCCTCCTCAGCGTTGGCATTTGATTCACCTGTGCTGGCTGAACGGTAGCTGGGACCAATTGGTAAAAACCCACTACTGTCTCTCTAGGGGAAAGCTGTGCAGGGGAAGAAGGGCCACCCACTGGTGACTCCCTGATGGGAGCCACTGACTGTGCCCAGAGAGGGTGACATGGTAGAAAATCAAACAACTGAGAATTCCCAGACAGGAACTTTTCAGTAATGGGTTTATCTCTCCTTGAGAGAGCATCAGGGACAAAGGAATGTATGGCTACCCTTCCCAGAGAGGTGGGGAGAGAAGAGAAAGAGGAAGTGAATACAGAATTCATTTCCAAATGAAGGGCCTGAAGGGGCTCAGAGCTGCAGAAATCTGCCCACCAGCCTGGGCCAGGCCCTGATGCATTTCTGACAGCTCTTCTATTTAAAAAGAAAACCAGTGTCATGTTCAGATCCACTCTCCTGCCATGATCCCCAAAGCTGCACAGTGCCAGTAACTGGGTAAGCCTCTGTTGGGTGGATTTCTCTCTTTCCTTTAAGTAGAAAAGTTTTCCATTAATAGCTGTATGTTCTCCAGCCAGATGGAGGAGACTGTGCTAGCTAACCCCTTACAACCACCAACGAGGCAATTGCCAATTGTGTCCTCTCTTGGCCACCTCGGCACTGGGCTCCCACCATGTTCCTTTTCTCACTGTTTGTCCATTCTCAGACCCATTTTCCCCAAAACCCTGAACATCTGAATAGTTTTGAAACCCCTTCAAGAATATCTCAAATCCATGCCCTTCTTTAATATCACCCACACCCATGTCCGATACCATCCCTTTCTGTCTTCTCATCTTGTGTGTCTGATCCTTTTTGGCCATGATCTCAATTTAAATTTCAGTTTCTTCTAATTTTTGATTGTTTATTTGTGGTCTGCTTTCCAAGCTGGAAGGAAGGGAAGGGATGTGTTTCTCTAACCATTTTATTCCTAACTATTATCATGAAGCCTGGAACATAATGAACACTCAATAGATGTTACTGCATGGATGGATGCATGGGGAAACTTAAATCCTTGGTATCACCTGGATTCTTAGCTGCAAACAACCCATTGCTGGACACATGGGCCATGTAGAGAAGCTCTGGCCCAGAGGCTAGTTGGATGGCTTGATTCAGTCCAGCCCTTCAGAGACCACAAGGTCTAGCAGACATTACCCTTGAAGATGGGATGCCTACCCTGTTTCTAGAGCCCAGGGGAGCTCTCTCTGATCCTGGTCACCAAACCAAGATCCTCTGCTGATCATTTGCCTACCCTCTCAACCCTGTCTGAAGTCTGAACAAGCCTGTCCTCTTTGACCAGCAATTGGCAAAGAAACAGCTTTCAGCCCTGACCCCTGACCACAGTAAGACTCAGAGGACAGCCTGATAAGAGGCCTGTGAGCTGCACATGTACGTCTCAGAGGGTGATGCTTAATAGCTTGAAGGTGACATCAGGGTTGGGAGTAATATCCGATTGAACAGAGAGAGACATGACCTAACTCGTCTCTCACCACGGGCCTGGCTGCAAGAGATTCTCTGTCTTTATTAGTTTCCTAACCAGAGCTGCTGGCTCAGGACTCTGGGCTGTCCCCAGAGCTGGGGCCCACGGCTGGGCTTAACTCCAACGTGACTGGGAAGGTAGCAGGCTTAGCTGGGGTCTGAGAACCCCCGTGAAGCACATTCACCATTGAATCTGGGCTTTTCTTAGCCAGAGGTTCTTAGCCTGTGATTGGCTTTTTCTCCCACCCAGCACATTTACCACTCTTTGAGAAGTTCCAAGAAGGGCAAATCCCAAGTTTCGAAAGTTCCTCATGGTGCACAGGAAAACTTGCTGCAGACTTTCATCATGCTGCAGGCGTCCCCAGTGGCTATGAGGGATGGTTTTATTTGTGTTTTTACAGATGATTTAAACCCAGTTTTCCAGGAACACAAATCCCGTCTAAAGCACCCAGCACACCTGGCTAGAGGGCTGCAGGCCTGTGTCTGAGCTGGCAACTCTCTAGGGGCTAAGCTCTCTCCAGTTATTTTCCTTTAATATTCTCTGCATTGCAGGAGGAGAAATCCCTCACTCCTTATCACCTTCCTCCCCAGCTCCTGTCCCATGCACAAGTACACACACACATACACACACACACACACACACACACACACACACACACACACACATACTTGGGAGACTGACAGGCTTAGGGGCCAGCATGAATTCTGCCACAGACTTACTCTGTGGTTTTTGGAAGCCACCAACCTTCACTGAGCCTCAGTTTCCATATCCCAGTGGCCTGCAGAAGTTGGGCTTGATTTGTTGAAAAATGCTTCTGCAAAGAAGAGATCATGTTTTACTCACAGTCTGATGGGAAGATGAGAGTCATTTCTTCATTCCACAAAAATATTTCTCAAGTGCCAAGTATGTGTTAAGTCTTAGAGATGATCATTGGAGGCACAGGCAGCCTGTCCCCAGGACAGTGGGGTAAGGTCTACAGAGGACCTTGCAACAGTACCTGGCTCAGAGTGGGCCCTCAGTGGGCATGAGCTCCTCTCTGTTCCTTACATATGCATACCTTGTCATTGTCGCCATCATCATTATCATCAATGATGTGGGGGATGGACCCAGGGCCTTGCACATAGTTAGCATGTACTCTACCCCTATCTCAGATACAACAAACTCTGGTCTATAAGGAGACTGAAACCCGGGAGAATCAGGCAGGAGGAGCCTGGGTTTTAGTAGCTATTCTCCTATTCATTTGCTGTGTGAATTTTAACTAGCCTGCTACCTCCCTAGACCAATGTTCTGTCTGAAAAAGTGAACATTCTAGTACTTGCTGTGCCCTGAATACAAATGGTAAATGCTCTGTGAGCAAAATGTTTTTGAAGCACCCAGCTATAAACAGCTGTAAGCAGCTGAGAGGCAGTAGAGGACAGCAAGAAGGTCAAGGGCTTCCAAGATGATGAGTCCAGATTTGCTTTCAACATGTGGGCCCAGAACAGAACCTCTACCTACTTCCACAGTGTGGCCACACACCACAGCCCCTAAGTGCACCTTCAGTTATTAAATCAACCCCCCCCACACACCTTCCATAGGGTGTCACTCAGATCTTGACCCAGTGGCACCTAGGGTGGGGCAGCCTATTTAGAGGTGTCCCAGGAGGGAACTGGAGAACGGAGGCACAGGGTACCTCCTGGCAGTGTTCTCCCAGAGGCCTGGCAATGCCACTCAGGCCATGTCATTTCTCACCTGCCCACTGTCCTTTCATTCTGTCTTTCCAAGGCTCTCCCCGCTGGAACCTCACCTTTCCTTCCTGCATGACCAACCCGTGAAAGATCTTCCCAGCAATGGTGAGGTGCCCTGTACGTGGCCTGCCACATGGCTAAGTCCCCCTCCAGAAGGAGACAGCCAATGCTGAAGGCTATTTCTTCTCATAGAGGGTGAAGAGGCCCAGTCCCCTTAAAAGGTTTTTCTATCCTCAATCCTGACAGACCTGAAGAGATGCTATTGTCACAGCCTTTGGGGGCGGGGGCTGAGAGGACTGTGGGATGCTGGGGGCACTGGGACGGCCAAGGCTGCAAGGCTGCCCCATCCCTCAGCCAGGACCAGCTTCTTTCAACTCAAGAATTTGTGACCCTTCTGGGCCTGTGGTGCAGGATGCGGCGCCTTCATCCCTTAAATCCCCTCTGTGCGTCCCCCAACGGATCTCTGTGGAGCAGATGCCAGGGGTGGGGAGGAGGACACAATGCCCCTCTTTGTTGGGGGGATCTGGGCCAGCAGTCAGGGGAGGAAATTAGACAGCGCTCCTGACAGCAGGCCCCGTCTGGGTGTCTGTGAAATATGGGCCAGAGGGGCTCTTTCCCGAGGCCAGTCATGGCTGCCGACCACCCCCAACCCTGCTCTGGGCAGAGGGGACACTGCCTGTTTGAAGAGAAATGATATATGACTCCCAGCTTCCTTCCCTCCTCTCCTGAGGGGCTGATGAGAGTTCTGAGAGCTTGAGGGAACTTATGGCCGCTTCTGGTAGGTATGGGTGTATGTGCGTGTGTATGTGTGTGTGCCTGTGTGTGCGTCCACATATGGGTGTGTGCACAGTGCCGGTGTTTTGGGTCTTTTTTGAGTGTGTTTCTCTTGATTCGTGGCCAGAGGAGAGGGTTCAAGATACTGGCTAAAAAAAAAATGTGAGCCAAGATGGCTCCTTCTTTTAGCACCCCCAGCCCAGGATGGGGGACCTTTGAAAACTGGAGCCTAAACAAAATTCTTTAGAGAGTCATATTATGAGGGGAAGGGGTAGCAGCTGCCTAAGCACCCTGTCCTCTGAGTCCATCCTCCAAGAAGTCACCTCATCAGGTAGGAATAGTTTTTATGACCAAGCTACCTCCTGTCTAAGGGAGGCTTCTAATCCAACCGTGGCCTGAAGAGCCTCCAGCGGCCCCTGAACCATTTGTCTTCGAGAGAGGAAATGGGAGGATGTTCCCACACACCCACCTCCTTTGTGACCAGTCAGGTCTCCACATCTGGGCCGCAGCTGGCTGCAGAGTTGCCCTTACAAGCCTGATCTCTCCAAATGACAAGAAGACAGAGAACTGTTGACAGAGTGCTCCAAAACCACGTCAACCCTTCGACAAGCTGGGAACCATAAAGGGTCGGCCTCAGTTTCTACATCTGTGAACTAGAGCCAAGGAGAGGGGCAGCTCTGCCTGCTGAAAGATCTGTTGGGAGAATTAAAACTAGAAGACATGGAAATATTCACTAAGCTCTAAAGGGCAGTCCAAGGTGGGTGACAGGTATACCTCCAATAATGTCTGCCAGGTATTGCTACAGGTGACACTTGGGATGGGTGGGTTCTATGAGTGAAAGAAGATAGTATGTTTTTACCTCTGAGTTAGAAAAGTCTGTTCACTGTTGCTGCTCACCATAATCTGTTGAGAAAGGAGACTATTCGCACACCCATTATGCACATGAAGACACCAAGGTTTTTGAACTTGGGAGGAACTTATCCAAGTCCTCACAGTTCCTCTGTGATGGAAATGATGTCACCTTACACAGTGTCACTTGGGTTCTTGTAGGATTTGTTAAAAAGCCCTCTTTAAAGAGTCAAATTGACAAAGCTGGGTGGGGAGCAGACTGGGGGTGATGTCCCTTGCCAGGAATCTTGACTTCAGGTGAATTATTGCCACATCCTAACCAGTTTCTGAGATTTGAGTGCTTCCTTTTCCCCTGTCCTGTTTACCTGAGGAGTATTTGTGTCTTCAGAGCAACATTCTGTGCTCTGTCTTCTCTGCCATTTGGCCACCCCTGTCCTTGAGCCAGGAATTTCCTCCAGGAAGAAGCCAGGTGATTACATGATGCAAAGGAAAGAATCTGGCTTTAGGGACAAACAAATGCAGTTGGTTCCCAGTGTCACCTCTTCTTTGGGGCTTTGCCCAAGCCATGGTTTCTGAGCCTCAGTTTCCTCATCTGAACTGACTCATCCGTGGCTTTGGGATGTCTTTGAAGATTCAGTGAATTAACTAACCCACATGGAAGAGCCCAGCCTGGGGCCCAGCACTTAGTCAATGCTCAGGGAGAGGGGGCACCTTTGTCTTTCCCCCACTGGGGAAGAATTTACATGTAGAGATAGAAGATGGTGAGTCCCAGGGAGCAGGCAGAGGAGAACTTACCAGCTCTGGCCACCAGGGTCCTAAGAAAAGGAGCTAAGCTTCAGTAAGACAAGTCCAGAAAAACTCATGGGGACAAGTTCAGAAACATGCATGGGCTAAGAAGTCCCTGGGAGAAGCAGAGAAAGTTGCTTCTCGAAAAAAATAAATCAATCTCAAGAAAAAAATTCACTCCCTCCTGGGGAATCTTAGGAACAAACACCATTATGTGCAGAGTTAATAGGGCCTTGAAGATCACCTTATCCGGCTGCTTTACCCATGCAGAAACTGAGGCACAAAGAGAAGAGATTAGTTTTTGTGTGACAGAAAGGCATTCAGGGCAGACTCCCAACTCCCTCCAGTGTTCATTGCATCTCGAAGGCTGCCTGGGTGGGACTGGAAGAGGGCCTAAGTGTGTCATGGGAAGGGAAAGAGAACCTGCTCCTATCCACTGGAGGTCAGAAAGGGACAGGAGTGAGGGCGGGTCCATTGGCAGCATCCAAAGCCTGGACCCCACCCCTCTGTCCAAGGCTGGTGTCCTTGCAACAAGTCCGATCTGCCACCAGCGGAAACTGGCTGGCCAGCCCTGGAGGTCCCTATCTGTCTAGACTGCTCCTGGCCCATCCTGCCGAGAAAGGAAAAACTCTGCACTCAAAGCGGGGCTGGGGCAGGCAGGATGGCCTTGGAGGTCCCCGACAGCTCCGGAAGTCTGCACACGGAGTCTCTGGAAGACTGAGAGGTGTTGTCTCTGCAGAAAAGCCGTCGGACATTTCCGTGTGACGGTGACACAAACCATTCCTTCCTCCATAATCACCCTCGCTGCAGCGCTGGCTCAGGGCAGACAGCCTGCCGTGCACGGACTTTATTTTAAAATCCCTCTTGCTTTTTTTTTTTATATCCCTGTGAATGCCTGAACTCCCAGGCAGAGGAAAGCACTCAAGTCTGTCCTTGAGTGTGCTGGTGGTGATGTGATGTCCCAGACGGGACCCTCTGAGCTCTGCAGCAGGAACAAACCCCCTGCTGATGTAATTTAAAAGAATAACCTCCCAATTTTCTCATCTCCCTTTGCTGGATACACCTTATCAAATGACAGGAGAAGCCAATGTTTGGTTAAATGGTTCAGAGGTTAATTCTCAACAGATGCGAGAAGTTTTTTCCCTTCTTTTCCTCCGCCTTAGAGGGGATCTGGTCAGCTCTTCTTGCTGGATTCATGAGGCTAGAAAGGAAGGATGGGGGAGGGAGGGGCAGTCTTCTTCCCATCATGCCCATCGAGGGAGTCCTTTCTCCCCAGCCACTGTCAGCCCCTCAGGGTCTCAGGCTGTGTCTGGAGCCTCCAGAGAACCATACTTTGGGCAGGGCCCACCAGAACCACACTTTGGGCAGGGCATGGTTACATTCAGGAAGGTACCATGTGTCTGACCTGTGAGGTAAATACGTGCAGCTTACAGAAGGGAAAACTAAAAGGAAGGAGAGCAATACAAGTAAGATTCTCAAACTCAATTCTCCATGCTTGGGGGAAATTTTTTTTTTATATTTTATTTTTGGGGTACCAGGCACAGAACCTAGGGGCCCTTAACCACTGAGCCACATCTTCAGCCCTTTTTTGTATTTTATTTAGAGGCAGGATCTCACTGAGTTGCTTAGGGCCTCACTGAGTTCCTAAGGCTGGTGTTGAACTTGTGATCCTCCTGCCTCAGCCTCCTGAAATGCTGGGATTACAGGCGTGTGCCATCGCACCTGCTGGGCAGATTATTGAGTCTCCCTGAAACTTTACTCATAAGGCGGATACAATCATTTACATGGCAGGGATGTTAGGAAGACTTAGAATTCTTCTGGGGAATCCAGATGTTCACATGCTGCCAGTTTCACCCCAGATTGCTGACCAGTGGCAAAGAGAAACAAATATATTGCCTATGAAGAGATCTGACTTCTCTTGTCATAATCCAGTGATCAACTTTGCATCACAAGTCACAGGGTACCCACAAGTCACAGGGTGCTTCCTGAGGAGATGCTGCATGCAGTGCCCCACATGGCCCAGAAACCTCCTTGTCCAAAATGGTCACCTAACTATATGAGAAAGTCAGAGGATGTGGGAGTGAGTTAAATAAGAGAAGGAAATAAAGGGCGATTCCTAAAGACAACTGGTCCAGTCTGTCTTCAAAAGTCGATGTCAAGAAAATAAAGTGATGGGCATGAGGAGAGGCTGCTTTAGAGAAAAGGGGGTTAAGAGGCATAACCATCAAGTATAATCTGTGGTTCTTATAAGAATTATGGGGTTTTCTTTTATTGAGATGAAATTCATATAACACAATTAACTTTTTTTTCTTTTTTTTTTTTTTAATTGTTATTTCTGGGATTGAAACTACCAGGGATTGAACCTAGGGACCATTAACCACTGAGCCACATTCCTAGCCCTTTTTATTTTTTATTTGGAGACAGGGTCTTGCTGAGTTGCTTAAGGCCTCACTAAGTCACTGAGGCTAGCCTTGAACTTGCAATCTTCCTGCCTCAGCCTCTGGAGTTGCTGGGGTTTTAAACATGTGCCACCACACCCAGTTGCAAGTAACCATTTTAAAGTGAACAAAGGGATGGTGTTTGTTGCATTCAAAATATTGTACAACTACCATATCTCTCTAGTTGAAAACTTCCCCATCATTCCTGAACATCTTACATCCTTTAAATAAATACCCCCTCTCTCCTCTTCCTGTGCAATCGCTAATCTGAAATGCATGACCAAAATTTTTTTGGTTTTTATTTGTTTGTTTGTCTGTGCTGGCAATCCAATCCAAGGCTTTATGTATATTAGGCAAGCACTCTGCCACCAAGCTATGTCCTCAGACTTTATTTTTTAACCAAGTTTTTATAAATGTCAGCATGTGTTTACCATGTGTGTACCCTATACACTCCTGGGTGTCTACCTTAGAGAAATAAAAACATATTTCCAAAAGAAAACCTGTACACAAATGTTGATTGCAGCTGTATTCATAATTGCCAAAAGCTGAAACACCCAAATGTCCTCTAGGAGACAAGTAAAAAAACAAACAGTGACACTTCCATACAACGGAATACCATTCAGCAATAAAAAGGAATGAAGCTGGGTATGGCGGCACAGGCCTATAATCCCAGCAGCTCAGGAGGCTGAGTCAGGAAGATCACAAGTTCAAAGCCAGCCTCAGCAAAAGCAAAGTGTAAAGCAACTCAGTGAGACTCTGTCTCTAAATAAAATACAAAATAGAGCTGGGGATGTGGTTTAGTGGTCAAGTGTCCCTGAGTTCAATCCCCGGTACCAAAAAAAAAAAAAAAAGAAAGAAAGAAAGAAAGAAAAGAAAAGAAATGAATTACTAATACAAACAACTACTTGGATTAAGCTCAAAAGTGTTGTGCTGAGAGACCAGGGTTGTGGCTCAGTGGTAGAGAAATTAAAACTAACATGTGTGAGGCACTGGGTTCAATCCCTGGTACCACATAAAAACAAATAAATAAAGGTATTGTGTCCAACTACAACTAAAAAAAAAAATTTAAATAAGTGTTATGCTGAGTGCAAGGATCCAATCTTAAAAGGTGGTGTTCAGTTTGGTTCCACCTGTATGACACTCCCAAAGAGAGAAACAATAGGGGTGAAGAACAGAGCAGTGGTTGCCAGGAGTTATCAATGGGAGCAGCAGAAGGTGTATCTGGAGAGGACTTGCACCCAGGAGCTGTTTGGGTGATGGAGCTGTTCCATAACCTCATTATACATTGTTAAAATGTGTTTAAAAACCTCATATACATATGTTAAAATTCACAGAACTGTACACACACACACACACACACACACACACACACACGAGCCAATTTTAATGTATAATTTTTGTGGTTAGAGGCACTTAACCACTGAGCCACATCCTTGCCCTTTTTCTTTTTTATTCTGAGACAGGGTCTCGGTAAGTGACTGACGCTAACCTCCAACTTGCAATTCTGCCTCAGCCTCCCAAATCACTAGGATTACAGGGGTGCACCACTGCGCCAGGCTTAATGAATAATCTTAAAAAGAGTAAGAGAGATATTGGAAGAAAAAGAGAAAGTGAATGGCAAAATTTGACTGTTGTTGTGTCTAAGTGTGGATATAAAGGTATATATTGTGCCAATCTTTCTGTTTTTCTGCACATTTGGTATTTTTTAAAATCTAAAGAGGAGAATTACCTCTGACGAGTCAGCCTGACCCTGTGCGGCCCAGGAGCAAAGGGGAGAACAACCATTCCTCCATAGGCCTCACCCTTACATCCGGGACCCTGAATACGAACAAAACATTTCCTGGGTCAGCCCTGAGCCAGGTACTCAGCAACTGACCAGAATCTCCAATTACTTTCACCAGCCTGGGTGCTAAGGACATGTAAGATTGCGCATGTCTAGTCCCAACCTCTTGCACCTTCTCCCTGGAGACCAGACAGGTCCCTTCAGGAACCCCTGCTCCCTGGTGATGCTCCCACAGGACTCCTGCAGACCCCCTCAGCAGCCCTCCTCTGGGTTCCCCTCAACTACACACAACTATACATCTTAGTGGCATTTGTCACATTGTAGGGTCATAACAATGTAGGGTCTGCCTCCAAGAACAGAA